>NC_072431.2:15202500-16452500 GCF_028878055.3 Symphalangus syndactylus | reverse complement strand
TTGATCTTCAATCACTGATACCCTTTCTTCCAGTTGATTGACTTGGCTACTGAAGCTTGTGCATGCGTCACGTAGTGCATGTGCCATGGTTTTGAGCTCCATCAGGTCATTTAAGGTCTTCTCTATGCTGTTTATTCTAGTTAGCCATTCGTCTAATCTTTTTTCAAGGTTTTTAGTTTCTTTGCGATGGGTTCGAACATCCTCCTTTAGCTCGGAGAAGTTTGTTATTACCTATCATCTGAAGCCTTTTTTCTCTCGTCAAAGTCTTTCCTCATCCAGCTTTGTTCCTTTGCTGGCAAGGAGCTGCATTCCTTTGGAGGAGAAGAGGTGCTCTGATTTTTAGAATTTTGAGCTTTTCTGCTCTGGTTTCTCCCCATCTTTGTGGTTTTATCTACCTTTGGTCTCTGGTGATGGTGACATACAGATGAGGTTTTGGTGTGGATGTCCTTTCTATTTGTTAGTTTTCCTTCTAACAGTCAGGACCCTCAGCTGCAGGTCTGTTGGAGTTTGCTGGAGTTCCACTCCAGACCCTGTTTGCAGCAGAGGCTGCAGAACCACAAATATTGCAGAATGGCAAATGTTGCTGCCTGATCGTTCCTCTGGAAGCTTTGTCTCAGAGGGGCACCCGGATGTATGAGGTGTCAGTTGGCGCCTACTGGGAGGTGCCTCCCAGTTAGGCTACTTGGGGGTCAGGGACCCACTTGAGGCAGTCTGTCTGTTCTCAGATCTCAAGCTCCATACTGGGAGAACCACTACTCTCTTCAAAGCTGTCAGACAGGGACGTTTAAGTCTGCAGAAGTTTCTGCTGCCTTTTGTTCAGCTATGCCCTGCCCCCAGAGGTGGAGTCTACAGAGGCAGGCAGGCCTCCTTGAGCTGTGGTGGGCTCCACCCAGTTCGAGCTTCCCAGCTGCTTTGTTTACCTACTTCAGTCTCAGCAATGGCGGGCGCCCCTCCCCCAGCCTCGTTGCCACCTTGCAGTTTGATGTCAGACTGATGTGCTAGCAGTGAGCAATGCTCCGTGGGTGTGGGACCCCCCGAGCCAGGCACCAGGATATAATTTCCTGGTGTGCTGTTTGCTAGGACTGTTAGAAAAGCGCAGTATTAGGGTTGGAGTGACTCAATTTTCCAGGTGCCCTCTGTCACGGCTTCCCTTGGCTAGGAAAGGGAATTCCCAGACCCCTTGCACTTCCTGGGTGAGGCAATGCCTCGCCCTGCTTTGGCTCACTGTCCGTGGGCTGCACCCACTGTCCTGCACCCACTGTCCGACAAGCCCCAGTGAGATGAACCCGGTACCTCAGTTGGAAATGCAGAAATCACCCATCTTCTGTATTGCTCATGCTGGGAGCTGTAGACTGGAGCTGTTCCTATTTGGCCATCTTGGAACCTCCCACTATTTTTATTTCTTCTAAGTAGGCAACCTAGTAGCTTCTTTCTTCTGTTTTTCCTTGTCATCTTTATTTTATTTCTAAAAATGGATATCCTTCACATTATTAACTAATTGAAGATGAGTTTTTCAGCATTGATCTAAAGTCAGTGATAATTTCAAAATTGGAGTCGGAAGTTAATGATAAAGGAATCCAGTTTATACAACTAATGCAATAGCTTTCATCCATGAAAGAGCAGAATCTCACATATTTGGATGTATCTTCAAGCGCCAGAGGAAAGCCTCCTAAAACTTCTACTCACTAGGGCCCATGTTCTGCAAAATGGATTATTTTGTTTTTCTAGGGAGCGATTTTGTATAAATTAATGCTTAATACATTTTGGGGAACCAATAAATAATAAATGTCATACTTATTTTATTGATGTACCTCCTTGATAAATGTAAGAAATAAATTAGTAAGCATATAATTAATATGCAGAATGTACCTGATAAGTATATAATTATGCATACAATAAAGTGTACTTCAATGTATAAAAAGGTCGTATCATTTTTGCTGTTAACATCATGACTTAACTCTCTTGCGAAGCAAGGAGAAACATTTACAAATTGTTATTCAAATATAAAATTAGTTGTACAGGTTTACCAAAAAGAGAAAATGTATACTTTACAGTACTTGTTAAAACAAACCTTTTCTTCCTAGGACATACCGAGGGATTGCATATGTTAAACGGAAATTTTATAAAGAGGCAACTCAAGATTTGTCTGCTGCAATTCACTTAGATCCTAATAACTGGTTAGCACTGTATTATCGAGGTTGCATATTCAGAAAGAGTAACCCTTTTACAGCGCTACAGGATTATAGTGTTTCAGGTACTTTGCCTTCAATTACATGTATATAGCAATCTAATTTGAGATTCAACAGCTTAGTTTCATAGTGGTGAATGGTAATGTGGGGTCACTAATGTAATATGTATACTACTATATACTGATATACATTATAAGTATATATTACATGAGCTTACACATTTTAATATTCGTATATAGGTATACAGTATATGAATATACAGCTATAATGGTTTAGCTGTGTTTCTAATATGCCCTTTGTGTGTGTGTGTGTGTGTGTGTGTGTTAACTGTGGCAAGGGGAGAATGTGATGGCAAAGAAATCTCTTTCTATAATACACTGGGTTCTGAAGATTTTTCTGGAAACCCAGTCCTGTTTCCTAGTCAGCTTGCTAAAATGGCAGTAAATTGTCCTGGTGGGCTGTGTCCTGCCTCATAGACTCAGCCCAAGGGATTTGTCAAATTCAGAGTTTTTAACTCCCAAACTAAAAATAGGTTTTGAGAATCCTTAGTAGCTAAGGACACCAACAGCTAAAAATGGCCATTTCTGTGTTACCCTCAATCAGCACACTCCTGGTTTATGCATGTGCCTAGCACAGTTGTGAGCATAGAGTCAGTGTTCAGTAAACAGCCTCCAACAGAATGAATGAACCCATCCTGACTGATGAAATCCAGCATGTGTCTAACACTCCAGATATGCCTGTGTTCATCTGGGTGCAAATTCTAGAATCCCATCATCCTAGATTAGACAGTGTCTAGAGATGAAGAGACAACTAAATTTCCACAGGGAAGAAGAGCTAAAGTGATAGTTACTTGATTGTCTTAAGTCCATTTGCCTTCTGAGGTCACCCTTCTTATTAATATTAAAATAAAATAACTCAAATTTCACTCTGTGTGTTGAGAGGAGTCTAGTATCCTCCCCTCTATTTCCAGTGATTCTTGGGAAAGGGGACTGAGGATTTCTGTCTAATTATTTTGTCATCTTTGAGTCCAATTTCAGCTTTTGGCTGGATTCCCCATCTTTGCTCACCCTCACTTCTGTGGCTACTGTTCTCTCGGCTTTGCTTTTTCCCAGGTCTGTCCTTCATTCCCCATTGTAACATCAACACAAACCTGTTGTGTCTGCTAATCTGTTACTGAATGCTTTAGGGTTAAGAGGATAAATTTAGCACAGATAACTTAAATTTGAAGATCAAACCACCCCCATTTCTAGAAGTTTATCTGGCTCTATCAGCCCTATCCATCTGCCACTGGCCAAATCCCTTTCTCTCTGTTCTTCCTCTAAAGGCCTCTTTCTGATATTTCCCTCTTATACAAGTTTTGGGCTTCTCATGCCCTCCTCTCCCCACTTCTAGGCTATCACAATAATTGAACAAAATTCCTAGTATTTAATTATCCACAGCAGACAAACTTGATTTCAGCCTCAATCCTTTCCTACCAGACAGCCCAAGGAGTTGTATCACTCACAACAAAAAAGGACTCTCAAGATATTTTGCTAAGCTAATAATAATAATAATGATATCTAACATTTATTGGTCAATTTGCTACTTGCAAAGTGCTGTTTAAGGTGCCAGATAAGACGTATCTCAATATTCAGAGTAATGCTAGGAGCTCGGTACTATTTTCTTTCACGTTTTACTGATGAGAAAGCCATAGCACAGGGAGGTTAAATAATATTTTTTTCCTTTTTCCTTAAGAAGAGTTTTTTTTTTTTTAATTTGTTAAGAGCAACCACCCAAACTGCAACTGATTTTTTAATTGCTAGCCAATCATACTGTGAACTGAGCAGTTAGATTTTCTTCAAGTGATAACAGTCATGCACTGCATAATGATGTTTCAGTCAAAAACGGACTGTATATAGTATGGTTAAACCTGATATATGGCACTTGACATTGGCATTGTGGATCAAGTAGGGGAAATGATTGATATTCATTAATGGTGTTGGGACATTTGGTTTTCTCTATTTTATATATATATATATTCTATATATATTCTCTATGTATATTCTATAATATATTCTATATTCTGTATATATATGTATATATATAAATATAACATATACCATCTAGGTTTGTGAAAGTACACTCTATGATGTTTGCACAATAAAGAAATCCCCTAATAATGCATTTCTCAGAACATATCCCTACCGTTAAATGGTGCATGACTGTACTTACTTGATGTGTATGATCATTGCTGACACTGGCTATAGTTCCCTAAATCCAGTACTGTGAATATTTTTGTCCTCGACTGTAAACATTATGCATATTTTGGCAAAAATTTCCACCTTAAGGCAGAATGGCATGAGAAGTTTAAAGATATCTGTCAAAATTTGTGGAAACCCCATCTAATTCACTAACATGTTTTGAAAGTGAAGGGGCAATCAGTAGGCGAGAGACATAAGATGACCTCTAGACTGGTTACTGATGACAGTCACACACCTGGATTACTGAGAGGAGGTTCTTTTTCTTCCTTCCATTATTAGGGATGTGCATCCTGGATAGCTGTTATTTGGGATGTGCGTAGTCAAGCTGTCTGCCTTCCCTCCAAGGTCTGCTTGCCTTGGTGTAGCCTCTTTGCTTGTCTATCCCAGTTTGTGTGCAAGCCTGACCTCTGCTTTCTGCCTTCAGGACTAGTACCCAAGCCTGTTCCTTGGCCAGTAACGATGGCTTCCTGATAAAATCAGGCCATCAAGGGTCATGGCACCCTTCTGACTGGAGTTGGATTCTAGGCCAGTCTTTGCCATTGACTGGCATATCATGACCATGGTCAATGTACTTACCCCCTTTGGACTTTAATCTCCTCACCTATACAGTGAGTGGACTATACTAGATTCCGATCAGGATTTAGTTCAGCTCTAATGAGTTTGTGAACCACAATTGCCACATTGTTACTAATAAATACATTTTAATGTACAATACTATAATTTAACTTACCAAACAAGTACACTCATCATAAATATGTTTCTATTTTATATAATGCTAAAAATGAGAATAAGCAATAGGAAGGTTACAGACTAAAATATAATTTACATGTGGTTGTTTTAGAACCCGAATGAAATAAATTTTTTTTTAATTTTTAAGCACTCATAAATGATGGCTATGAGAATCTTGGTTGTTTTCTACATCGGGGAATAGTCTATGCACATCTAAAACTTTGGCAGCTGGCAATTTGTGACTTTGAAACTGTCATTTCTCTAGACAGGTATGTTTTCCTTTTCATATTTATTGATTTCACTTTTGTAAAAAATTGAAAACCTGAAATGGGAGAAAAAGTTTCTTTCCCCTCATCATTGATAACCTAGAAAAAATGAGACACTTATAAAGTCATCCTAGAATTAGAATACTACTTCTAAAAACAAGATTACTTCTAAAATAAAACCTGTTCTCAACATCTGTTTGCCTCAGGTGTTTTTGCAAATTTTAGAAGTTAAATGGGTTTGACAGGAGTTAAATCTATGGATAAGGAATCAATACTATTGAGGATTTTGGAGATGCCCAGGCTAGAGCTTTTTGAAATTAACTTCGTGGAAAACTGTTATTAAGTTTTAAAATAATGAAAAAAATATTCTGCTTGGTATATGATTGCTATGGACAGCATACAACTCAGTGGAAGGCAACCTTCTCTTTAGAACTTCTGGCTTCATTTTTTTTTAGTAAAGCAAAATAAAAACGCTAATACCATGTAGACCATAGGTTCAGAAAGAAATGCAGACTGAAAATTAAATGTACTAGTCAGAAAGTCAAACTGTAAATCACATAATTTAATTAAAAATTCCCCCTTTTTTTCCAATGAAGCATTTATGAAAAGGGAAGGTGTCAGAAAGAGTAACTAATCATGCCAATTCCTTGCCAACCAGCAGACTGTTTACTTAGTCTATCCAAGGTAAACTTTGAACTTGACACAAGAAATTCATGGAGCATGGCTCCATAATGACCACAGTGGTTTTCTTTTGGACATTTTTGAGCCAGAAAGAAAAAGAAAAGAGTGTCAGTTTCAAGGAGACAGAAAACAGGAAGTAGGAACTTTGGTGTCTAGGCAAGGGGTCAGGGATTCTGTGAGGCTGGATTATTGGATGGGTGGTTTTCTCATTTTGAAATAGAGGCATCAAACATGATAATTTCTAAGGTTATTTCTCTACTGAAAATCATTCGATTCTAAGAGAGATAAATAACATTTATTTGATGCAGAAAAGCTGTGTTAGTATGTATGTGGAGAGGATTTTAACCCCAAGCCACCAAACCCTTGAATATGACTGTTTCTCACTGTCACTCATGGCCAATAGAACACAGCCTGAGGTAAAGACTCTTTAGTTGAGAAAAACTAAGCTTGTGACTCAAGATAACGGAAAGGTAAATCAAAGAAGAGTAAAGTTTTGCTAAAAGTCTAGGAGACTTCAGGAATTCTGTTCCTAGCTCAGACCCTAAAATCATTAGTTCTCTACTAAGGGTTTCATAAAGGTATTTATAGTTTTTCATAGAGAGCAGCTAACTAACTTACTTTCCTTTGTAAAACATTAAAAAATACTCTGATGAATACTGATGCATCTGTTTCATTCAGTTTATTCCTAACTGGAGAACGTTTGGAATAATTAAAAATGTTTAACAAGATTTCACTTTCTCATTTTTTTTTTAGAACTATTACTTTGGCTTATGTAAATATTGGCCTCATACATCTGCTACACCTGGATAACTACACGGAAGCCATTTGGCAATTTTCTGAAGCTATTAGAATTGATCCTTTATGTATTCAAAGCTATCTTTGTCGGGCAGAAGCCTATTTTAAGGTATTTAAGGCTCGAGAACCTTGATTTTTTTAAAAAAACTTTTATTTTCTGGATATTTGTTCAACATAATTTTAATATATATACATATTTTAGCTAATTGTAGGGGCTAATGCATTTATAAACAATGTGTTAAGCTGATAGTTAACTCTAATTACTCATTTATAAAGCCTCTACTTTCAAGGTGTGCATTTTTATGTCTTTCACTTTTGAAAATAATACCTTTTTTTCTTAATTACAAAAGCATTGTATACTTATTGCAGGTAATATATGCATGCGATAAGAATAAACTAAAAACTATTATCTATAATTTTATTCTCTAGGGATAGCTGCTATTAACAATTTGAGTCTATGGTACAATGTGTGTGTGTGTGTGTGTGTGTGTGTGTGTGTACAGGTGAGTAAGTAGATTCATACAATGGGATCCAGCCATAGAATGGGATACTGACCATTCATACTTACCTGTAATTTTGTTTAAGTTTTATAAGTTGTTTATAGTAAAAATAAATGTTATATGCCCCTCCTGTGGCAAATTAAAACAGCACAATAAATAGGAAAAATCCTCTCCGATTCCAGCCAGATCTGATTTTCAGAGATAACACTGTTAACTCTTGTCTCTGTCCTTCAAAGTAGACACCCATTTCCACCACCTCACCTCTAACTGCCTCGTGCAAATACTAGTTTCTCACCAGGATGGATTATCAAATAGCAGCCACAGTGATCTTGCCAAAACATGTCAGATGATTTCACTTCTTTCCTCAAGCCCTTCAATAGCTTCCCTTGTGTTTAGAATAAAAGCTAAATTCTACAAAAGCCAAAGGTTTACAAGACCCCACAGGAGCTAGTTCCTAATTGCCTTTCTACCTTTGTCTCCTGTCTATGCTGGCTTCAGCCAGGATAAGCTAGGCTATGCTGAGGTAAAAAAAACCCAAAAACCAAACCTTCAAAATTACTGTATTAAAACAAAGGTTTATTCCTTGCTCACACTGTGTGTCCACGGAGGATTGCCTGGAGGCTTTGCCCAGTGTGACTAGAGTCTCATTCAAAGTCCTTACTCTGCTGACAATGGAGGTAGGGTCCCAGGGCAAGTTCAGTGTTGCCACTAGGTCATGTTAGTTCTTGACTCTGTCGGGGAAAGGGTGGACATACTCATAGTGTGTGGTTCTTTTGCTTAACTGAACCCTATTGATGAAGCTAGGGCCATCTGTGGAAGCTGGAGTTTCCCTTGAGCACATAGAGAAATGAAAATACTAGCATGATAGCAAGGTATAAGGATATAGTCAAAGGCTGTTCTGAGAGGCAACAATCTCTGTGCAGTAATGATTGAGTAATTTGTGGTGCATTCACATCATAGAATGTAACAGAGATGGTGACAAGAATGAATAGAACTACGCTAGCTGACTTGGAAGGTTTTCTATGAGATATTTTTAAGTAAGAAAAGTAGGGCTCACAAAAGAGTGTGAAGTGTGTACAATATGATTCCATGTAAATAAAATAATTGTGAATAAACCCTTGTGTATGTATGTACAAGAATATATACTCCCATTATGTGGGTTCAGCCTCCAGGGTAAATCTAATCTAAGGCTGCCTGGTAGTGGTCTAATGTCAGGGAAGCTTGTGAAATCTGCGAATGAGCCTCCATTTCTCTTAAGTCAGGATTTCCTCAATGCATAGACATGTATGGTTGGTAGAACAGGTGTAGCAATGTGGACATATGACTATATGATTTATTAATTACACCATCCTGAATAGGGCTAGCTTGGGAAGCAGCAGGCATGAAGTTCCACAGAAATTTTCCAATTTGTTTAAACAAATCTCAAACTTCCTCCTTTTCTGTTTCGTCTTTTGAGTCCATCCACCATTTCCTCCAAACGTTTATACCATCTCTACAGCTACTGCCTGCTTCCATGCACAAGTTAGTTTTGTACATTTGCTTCTTTGCATTGTTGTGCCGTAACAATAAAAGGATTGGTTGGTTGTCCCAGGTTAATTTTGCTCTGGTCTGTAGAGTGCTCTTTTGGTAATATTTCCAATGATAGTTGATTTTGTCCCCAAATTTGTACAAATTCAGTTTCTGCGACCAGTATTAAGAGAATAATTAATGTTTACTTTTCATTACATATTGATGTCAAGCAGATTACTTTTTCATCATTTTTTTATTTTGTTATATTCATTCATTTACTTAATTTTTGTGCAGGCCTGTTTTTCCTCCCTTATTTTTAAGTACAATAGAGTTTTAGTTTTTATATTACCCTCCTTTGCATGCTACTTTATTTCTTAGTCTTTATTCTTATTATTGTTTTTGTCTAGATGGGGTCTCACTATGTTGACCAGGCTGGTCTTGACCTCCTGGCCTCATCAAGCGATTCTCCTCTCTCAGCCTCCCAAAGTGCTGGAATTAGAGGCCTGAGACCAGCCTGCATGCTACTTAATTAAGATGGATCAGGTTTGCTGAAAAAGTTGTTAGGGTTGAGGGAGAAAAACTGAAAACTAAATGAAAAAAGAGAACACAAACACGTACACAATCCAGAATGTATTATATAATCACATGTATGTGAAATAGTATATGTAGATATGTATAATTATTATTTAAAATTAAAGATAGATGATTTTTTAAAACTAAGAGTATATCGTAAATTTTTCTTTTTACTTCTCTGTATCCCATTTGCTTTGTTGATTCTTAAGAAAAACATGTATGTTAGGAGATGTCCCTGCAAAATTTCTGTAGAAAGGTGAGAGAGGGTAAATATCAGAAAGGAAGCAATCGTTATTATTAGGAGCTAAGTTTCTGTTTATCACTCAACAGTTGCATAAATTGAAAAAGGCAGTAAATGAATTGTCTCGTGCTATCCACCTTCAGCCAGATGGAATCCAATTACACATAAGAAGGTATGAGCATAGAAACTGAATTCTTCTTGGGATAACTTAGCATCAGAGAAATTGAATGGGTATCTTCAGTTCTCTCTTGAACCTTTCAGACTCCGCATTTTATATTTAATCTCCCAGCAATTGCCATTTCCCCACCAGCAAGCCAGCTTGTTAAACTTTAAGATAGTTTATTACATAAGATAAACAGATTTTTCCCTTTGCTGTACCCTTGCATTAAAATATACCTGTTTAGTGTTTATGTTCTTTGAGACCTTTTTAAGTGACTAGTCATATAGTTATCATATATCTCAAGAGTAAGGTAACATATTTTGAACAGTTGTTTTGACAATGTCCACAATCAAACATAAGCATGTGTACTAAACATAAACCTCTGCTAATTCAGTGAAAAGAAGTGACATATTGAATTGTATACCATTTCTACAGGTACTGCCTACTTCCATGCAGTATTTCAAATGTAGTAGAACTTTCTATACAGATATCCTTTGCAAGTTATGAGTTATCACTATCAAAAATATAATCTTTTAAGGATTTATAGACCTGGGAAAATGAAATGAGACAATGCTTTACTGATAAGGGTTTGCTTTGTCCTTGAACCACATTTTAGCAATTTATGTAAATACCTCCTTCCTTTTATATGCCTTGAACTTTATCTTTTAATAATTTCTCAGCAAAAAGTATAACATTTTAAATACAGATAATTGCAAAAAGAGATTTGTGTATTTTTCTTTCAGTGTTACATTTCCTAAGTTTTCTCGTCACATCACTATGCTAATTGATGTATTTAGATTATAAAAATGTCTATAATTTTCATTTTTATGCATACATAAGTAAATAAGAATGAATATATTCTAAAATTTTAAGTAACTGATTTTAAGAAACTTTATTTTAGAAAGTTTATTTTTAGCTGCTTAGAATCAAAATCGATTATTTCTTCCAGAGGACAATATCTTCTTATGATGAAATGTTATGATCTTGCAAAGTTTACTATTTATCAAGTAGCAGAAATGGACAAAGGTAAGTATAACTAATTATAATTTTTTAAGAAATACCTCTTTAAAATTTTTATGCTATTTTGCAATAGTTATGTCTAAATAGCATGAAGGATCCAATTGAAAGTCAAATTAGATTTTGAAACTTTAGTTTTATATGTACATTGCCAGTTAGTAAAATGATTCATAGCAGTGAATTTTGTGAGAGAGATTTTTATGGGAAATATTAAGCTTATAATTTTTCTATTTTTCTGTTTGTAATTGGAATGTCTTGTTGGTAGTAAATAGATCAGTGTAATTTGTTAATTTTATAATTTATTGATTTGTTAATTCATATTGTAAAGGCAAATTATTGAATTACTCCCGTAGAATAATTATATTCAAAATCCTTGATACTTGGCCAAGATATTGATAAACTTTCCTTCCCTTTTAGGTCTCACTGAGTTGAGTCCTATGCAGCAAGCCCTCATTTATTCATTTTGTGAAAACCATGACAAGGCCATTGAGGTCTTGGACGGAATCAGCTGGAATGGAGCTGAGATGACCACGTGTGCTCTATTAGCAAAAGTTCAAATGAAGGCCAAGAGAACCAAGGTGAAAAGTCCTCTGAGTAATGTTTACTAAACCTATGAATGAAGTGTATATCTTGTGCTTAGTATACCACTTTAAATATTTTTCACAAAATTAAGTCATACTATTTATTTATTTTTCTGTGAATTAACATTTGGGTTATTTTCTCTCTTTTTTTTTGCCCCCTCTTAAGAATAGGGCTGCCCTAAATATTCTTTTTCATGTTTTCAGTCAGCATGTGGAATAGTTTTCCAGGATATATTTCAAGTAGTGCAATTGGTGGTATGTAGAGAATGTGAATGTTTAACTTTCAAGGAAATGACACGTTGTTTCATAGGGTGGTACCAATTTATTCTCCTACCTGAAGTGTAGGTGTATTCCTGTTCCTGTTGATCTGCATCTTTTTCAATAATTGATATTGTTAGCCTTTATTTTTGCCAGTTTGGTAGTTAAAAAATGATGTCTTGTGGGCTTAATTCACACTTCTCAGTTTGAGCATCAGGTTGAGAATCTTTTTATGTTTATCAGCCACTCATATTTCCTGTTCTATCAATTTGCTATACACATTTTTCATTTCTCTTGTTCTTACTGATTTTAGGCATTTAAGATATAAATTCTGTATACTAATCCTCGATTGTGTGCTGAGTATCTTCTTACAGTTTGTGCCTTGTCTTTTGTCTCTATGGTGTCTTCTGATGGGCAAAACTTCTAAAGTTTAATGTAGTTGAATATGTCTATTTTAAAATTTGTCATGAGGGCATCTTGAAAATACCTTGTTTAAGAAGCCCTTTTCTACTCCAAGGTCAAGATATTCTTCCCTATTTTCTTTGGAAAGTTTAAGTTTTCCTTTTTCCATTTAAGACCCTACTCTATCTTAAGATTATTCTTTTTTAGCATGAGAGAGTGATAAAATTTCAGTTTTCTCCATATGGGTATTTAAATGTTTCAGTATCCTTTACTGAAATGTTCTTCTTAACCCAAAAATCTGCAGTGCTACATCTATCTTATTACAAGTTTTCACATATGTGTGGATCGTGTGCTATTTTAGGTTCTCTGTTCTGTTCCTTTGGTCAATTTTTCTATTAATGGCCCAGTAGTACAATGTCTTAATTGCTATAACCTCATTGAAATTATTGATATCTGGTGGAGCAAGTCCCCACACCATATTCTTTTTTAGGAAACTCCTGGTTACTCTTCAGCATTTACTCTGCCATATACATGTTAAATTTAGCTTGCCCAAGGTCCATTAAAAACTCTCTTGAGATTTTGAATCTTTAGATTATTTTAGGGAGAATTGACATCTTTATGATATTGAATTCTTTAGTTTATGATCAAAATGATGTATCGCCCCATTTATTTCACTTTTTCTTTTGAATAGATTTTACATATCCATTGCTAAAAGTTTCCTAGTTTTCCAGTTTTTTTTCATAGTTTTTGCTACAGTTATAAAGGGTATCTCTTAAAAAAATTTCTGTTTGTTGATGGTTTATAGAAATGAAACTGATTTTTGAATACTTATCTACTAGCTGACCAACTTGCTGAACTTGCTTATTATTTCTTAAAATGTTTAGTTCTGTTCTTTTGGGTTCACAACTAGGAAAATATGTCATCTATAAATAATAATAATTTTATTTTTTACTTTCTTTTTATGTATTCTGTTTCTTTGTCTTGTCTAACTGTGCTGGCTAGAAACTCCAAGACAATACTGACTAAAAGTAGTGACAAAGACACCCTTATTTTCTTCCAAATTTTAAAGGAAGTTTACCCCACTAAGAATGAAGTTTGGGATTGATTTTTGTAGATAATTTAAACAAAATAAAGATTAAATAATCTTTCTATTTCAATTTTGAATTTTATCAAATTATTTTTCATCAGGTATTGAAATGATTATTATGTTTTTATCCTTTAATATGTTAATGTAGCAGATTATATGTCACATATGAAATTAAGTAATCTATGACATTATTTAGTGTTAGACCAACCATGCATTCCTGGGTTAAACCAACTTGATCAGAATATATAATCTTTTTGTAGACATTGCTAAATTTGAGTTGCTTGTGAGGATATTTGTGTCTGTATTTATGAGTGAGATTGGTTTTGTGGGATTTGAGTATTGATCTCATAGGATTATTTGGAGAGTATTTCTTCTTTTCTATTTAGTGAATGAGTTTGTCTAAAGATTGTAAGGATATCTTCTTTGAAAGATTATTTAATGCTTTAATATCTAGTACATGGCACACATTTAATAAACATTAGCCATTATTATTCCTATTTTTTCTCTCTGGGCATTTTAAGACTTTTTATAGGCTTCATTCCATAAGCATTTAATCATGAGAAACTACCTTTAGTAAAAAAACTTTATTTTTGCTCTCTTGACCTCACCAATTATTGGCTTTTTTCTCTTTACTCTGGCACAACCAAATCTTGGAAAATTATTTATAGTCCTTATCTTCATTTCCTCACTTTCCACTCATTCTGCTGCTTACCACAATCTGGCTTCTTTCCTCTTGTGATAGACACATGATAAGGTGACCCTCAACAAGTTATGCCCTTGTGTGACCTTGAGTGTGAGTGGGACCTATGACTCACTTCTAACCAACAGAGTATGGGAAAGATGATGGGATGTCACTCCCATGATTATATTAGGTTATGTAGTAGACTGGAGAGAGAAATTCCCTTCCTGGCCTTAAAAAAGCAAAGAATTATACTATGAACTGCTTATGGAGAGGGTGTCATGGTAGGGAACTGCTGTGGCCTCGAGGACCTCAGGACAATCTTCAGCCAATAGCCAGTAAGAAGCCTGGGCCCTCAGTCATGCAGCCATAGGGAAATGAAACCCACCAACAGTCAGAATGAGCTTAAAAGAAGAAGAGAAAAGAAGTTTTCAGATGAGAATGTAGCACAGTTGACACCTTGACTGAAGCCTGGGAAACCCTAAGCAGAGGACTCAGCTAAGCTATGCCCAGGCTCCTGGCCCCTCGCCCCTGCTTGTTTGTCAACAATATTCTAAACTATCTCCTGTGAGATAAGAAATGTGTGTTGTTTTAAAGCATTAAGTTTGTGGTATTTTTTATTTTTTGCAGCAATAAGAAAGTAATACAGATGGAGTGTTGCTGTAACAAATACCTACAAATGTAGGAGCAGCTTTAGAACAAAGCAGTGGGCAGAGGCTGAAAGAATTTGGAGGCACATGACAGAAAAAGCTTCAGTTATTTAGTAAATAGGGAATCCTTTCCCCATTTCTTGTTTTTGTCAGGTTTGTCAAAGATCAGATAGTTGTAGATATGTGACATCATTTCTGAGGGCTCTGTTCTGTTCCATTGATCTATGTCTCTGTTGTGGTACCAGTACCATGCTGTTTTGGTTACTGTAGCCTTGTAGTATAGTTTGAAGTCAGGTAGCGTGATGCCTCCAGCTTTGTTCTTTTGGCTTAGGATTGACTTGGTGATGCAGGCTCTTTTTTGGTTCCATATGAACTTTAAAGTAGTTTTTTCCAATTCTGTGAAGAAAGTCATTGGAAGCTTGATGGGGATGGCATTGAATCTATAAATTACCTTGGGCAGTATGGCCATTTTCACGATATTGATTCTTCCAACCTGTGAGCATGGAATGTTCTTCCATTTGTTTGTATCCTCTTTTATTTCATTGAGCAGTGGTCTGTAGTTCTCCTTGAAGAGGTCCTTCACATCCCTTGTAAGTTGGATTCCTAGGTATTTTATTCTCTTTGAAGCAATTGTGAATGGGAGTTCACTCATGATTTGGCTTTCTGTTTGTCTGTGATTGGTGTACAAGAATGCTTGTGATTTTTGTACATTGATTTTGTATCCTGAGACTTTGCTGAAGTTGCTAATCAGCTTAAGGAGATTTTGGGCTGAGACGATGGGGTTTTCTAGATATACAATCATGTCATCTGCAAACAGGGACAATTTGACTTCCTCTTTTCCTAATTGAATACCCTTTATTTCCTTCTCCTGCCTGATTGCTCTGGCCAGAACTTCCAGCACTATGTTGAATAGGAGTGGTGAGAGAGGGCATCCCTGTCTTGTGCCAGTTTTCAAAGGGAATGCTTCCAGTTTTTGCCCATTCAGTATGATATTGGCTGTGGGTTTGTCGTAGATAGCTCTTATTATTTTGAGATACATCCCATCAATACCTAATTTATTGAGAGTTTTTAGCATGAAGAGTTGTTGAATTTTGTCAAAGGCCTTTTCTGCATCTATTGAGATAATCATGTGGTTTTTGTCTTTGGTTCTGTTTATATGCTGGATTACATTTATTGATTTGCGTATATTGAAGCAGCCTTTCATCCAAACGGTGCTGGGAAAACTGGCTAGCCATATGTAGAAAGCTGAAACTGGATCCCTTCCTTACACCTTATACAAAAATTAATTCAAGATGGATTAAAGACTTAAATGTTAGACCTAAAACCATTAAAATCCTACAAGAAAACCTAGGCAATACCATTCAGGACATAGGCGTGGGCAAGGACTTCATGTCTAAAACACCAAAAGCAATGGCAACAAAAGCCAAAATTGACAAATGGTATCTAATTAAACTAAAGAGCTTCTGCACAGCAAAAGAAACTACCATCAGAGTGAACAGGCAACCTACAGAATGGGAGAAAATTTTTGCAGCCTACTCATCTGACAAAGGGCTAAACTAATATCCAGAATCTACAATGAACTCAAACAAATTTACAAGAAAAAAACAAACAACCCCATCAAAAAGTGGGCAAAGGACATGAACAGACACTTCTCAAAAGGAGACATTTATGCAGCCAAAAAACACATGAGGAAATGCTCCTCATCACTGGCCATCAGAGAAATGCAAATCAAAACCACAGTGAGATACCATCTCACACCAGTTAGAATGGCCATCATTAAAAAATCAGGAAACAACAGGTGCTGGAGAGGATGTGGAGAAATAGGAACACTTTTACACTGTTGGTGGGACTGTAAACTAGTTCAACCATTGTGGAAGTCAGTGTGGCGATTCCTCAGGGATCTAGAACTAGAAATACCATTTGACCCAGCCATCCCATTACTGGGTATATACCCAAAGGACTATAAATCATGCTGCTATAAAGACACATGCACATGTATGTTTATTGCGGCACTATTCACAATAGCAAAGAGTTGGAACCAACCCAAATGTCCAACAACGATAGACTGGATTAAGAAAATGTGGCACATATACACCACGGAATACTATGCAGCCATAAAAAATGATGAGTTCATGTCCTTTGTAGGGACATGGATGAAACTGGAAAACATCATTCTTAGTAAACTATCGCAAGGACAAAAAACCAAACACTGCATGTTCTCACTCATAGGTGGGAATTCAACAATGAGAACTCATGGACACAGGAAGGGGAACATCACACTCCGGGGACTGTTGTGGGGTGGGGGGAGGGGGGAGGGACAGCATTAGGAGATATACCTAATGCTAAATGACGAGTTAATGGGTGCAGGAAATCAACATGGCACATGGATACATATGTAACAAACCTGCGCATTGTGCACATGTACCCTAAAACCTAAAGTATAATAAAAAAAAAAAAATAGAAAAAGCTTCAATCACCTCAAACAGACTCTTAGTAGATACCTGGTTTTTAAACACACTAGCATTGAGGACTCTGAAGCAAATGAGCAACAGATATTATTTTTATTTAGTGGTTCAAAGCCTAGTAAAATTTTCTCATATAGTTGTATCTAAAGCAGAACTAATAACTCAGGAGCCTGGATATACAGCTAAGATAATTTCCAAGCAAGGCATTGACAGTGCTGCCAGCTTTCTTTTTGCTTCTAATAGAAAAATGTGAGAAAGGAGAGATAAGTTAAGAACTGTTAAACAAAGTCAACCAGGACTTGCTTATGAGGAAAATTTTCAACTTCTCCAGATGGCAAAAGAGGACAAAATTCACTGTCAAGAGAAAAGGACAAGGTGTGGCTGGGTAACACTTTGCTAAGATCTTAGAAGGATCATGAGGGCAGAGTGTTCAGTCACACTAGTTCTCTTTCCTTTCAAGAGATTAAGGACATGCCTTACAAATCTTCTTAACCAAACCAGAGGATCTCCAGAAGCTTAAGGGCATTGTCCCTCAGGCATCTCAGCAGGAGGCCAAAGTAGACAAGGAATTTTCTTGAAAAAATTAGTGGATGTGGCTTTTGTCTAATGAAGTGAATCCCTGTGAAATCTGTGGAAGATCCCCAAAGTTTTTAGGAGAATTATTTATTTATAAACACTGACAATTTGGACTCAGACAGAGAGAGTACAAAACGAAAGAAGGCTGTCAGACCTCAAAATCATTCTGGCAGGAAGTAGGTTAATGAAACAACTCAGCTGCAAACATGTACAACCTTTTATAAAAAAGGAAAAAGGACCCAGAAGGCAAGACTAAGAACCCACAGGATGCCACTAAGGGCCATAAATGTTTTGAAACCTAATCAAGAGACTGAACATTTGCCCAAATGTATTTCAGAATTGCCATGGACCAGTGGCTCATTTTAATCTTCCATTTTCCCCCTTTTAAACCAGAATATCTGTGGATATTATTCTATGCCTGTCTCACCATTGTATGTTGGGTGTTTTGGGGACAGATAACTTGTCTCTTTAATTTCACAAGTCCACAGATGGAGAGGAATTGTGTCCCAAGAGTGGGAGCCGGTGGATTTTACTTAAATGCCTCATCCAGACTTGGACCTGCTTTAAATGATGAAATTTTAGGTGTTGAGCTGACGCAATAATGAGCTGAGACTTTGGGGGACCTTGGAATGGAAGAATATATTTTGCATGTGGCAAGAATGTTGAATTACTGGGGGCCAGATCATTAGAGTCATCTGGTAGACAACTCTAAGATTATTCTTAATCATACCCTATGTTATCTCCTCCCCTTCCTTGCGTGTGTGCAGGACCTGTGACTTGCTTCCAACCAATAGAATACGGCAAAATTGGTGGGGTGTCGCTCCCTCAATTATGTTGCAGTATATAAGACCTCCTTCTCAGCAGAGTAAAGAGAGAGAGGTTCTCCTGCTGGCCTTGTTGTGACTTCTTATGGAGAGAGTGATGTGGTGAGGAACTGTGGGCAGTTGGGACCTGGGTGCAGCCAACAGCCAGCAAGCTGGTATCTCATCGTGGTTTTTATTTGCATCACACCAGTCAGAATGGTGATTATTAAAAAGTAAAGAAACAACAGACGCTGGTGGGGTTGCAGAGAAATAGGAACACTTTTATACTTTTCAACCATTGTGTAAGACGGTTTGGCGATTCCTCAAAGACCTAGAAGCAGAAATGCCATTTGACCCAGCAATATCATTACTGGGTATACATCCCAAAGAATATAAATCATTTTGTTAGAAAGATACATGCATGTGTATGTTCATTGCGGCACTATTCACAATAGCAAAGATATGGAATCAACTCAAATGCCCATCAACATAGAGCGGATAAAGAAAATGTGGTACATACACACCATGGAATACTATGCAGCATAAAAAGTAATGAGGTCGTGTTCTTTGCAGGGACATGGATGGAGCTGGAAGCCATTATCCTCAGCAAACTAATGCAGGAACAGAAAACCAAACCCTGCGTGTTATAAGTGGGAGATGAACAATGAGAACACATGGACACAGGGAGGGGAACAACACACACTTGTAGGAAAAAGGGTGAGGGAAGACAGAGCATTAGGAAAAACAGCTAATGCATGCTGGGCTTAATACTTAGGTGGTGGGTTGATAGGTGCAGCAAACCACCATGGCACGCGTTTACCTATGTAACAAACCTGTGTATCTGGCATATGTACCCTGGTACTTAAAAGTAAAAGAAAAAATGAAACTGGGGCTGTCAGTCCTGGAGTCTCAAGGAAATGAAGTCTGCCAACAACATGAATGAGCTTGGAAGCTAGTTCTCCCAGCCAACTTTCCAGAGGACAATGTAGCTCAACTGACACATTGATAGCAGCTTTGTAGGACCCGGAGCAGAGGACCCAGTTAAGCCATGCCCAATCTCCTGACCTATGGAAACTGTGAGATGATAAATGCATGTTATTATCATTTGCTAAATGTGTGGTAATTTGACCTGTAGCGATAGAAAAACGAATGCACCTCTGGTTTGGAATCAAGCACTCTTGCTAGCTTCATTGACTTTCTTTTTTTTCTTTTTTTTTTTTTTTGAGATGGAGTCTTGCTCAGTCACCCAGGCTGGAGTGCAGTGGCACAATCTCAGCTCACTACAACCTCTGCCTCCTGGATTCAAGCAATTCTCCTGCCTCAGCCTCCTGACTAGCTGGGATTATAGGCACTTACCAGTATGCCCAGTTAATTTTTGTATTTTTAGTACACCATCAGCTACCCTCTTCCACCCAATCAATAGTGATGTTTTCTTGGTTCTACTTTCTAGATGTTTCTCAAATCCACTTTCTTTCTTTATTTCTATGGTTATTATCCTGGTTTGGAGCGTATAGTTTAAAAAATTCTTTTGAATTATACAGCTGCATTGTTGTACTCTTCCAAGCTTTTATCCACACAGCAGCCGCAGTACTTTCTGCAGACTATAAAGATGACTTATCTGCAAGCCCCTGCAGGTGTCCCTCAAATGACACTGTAGAGTAGTGAAAGAGAGAGAGATGGAGGAAGCAGGAGGAAGTGAAGATATGTTCATTTTAATTTGAATGGAATGGAAGGCTTGAGTAGACAAGTTTTTATGGGCTCAAGGAGTCAGTGAAGGGGCAGAAATCCAAAGGAGGAAGGAAGTAACAGGCTGCTCAGGTGAGGCAGGAGGAGATGGGGTCAAGGACAGCTTTTGAGGAGTTAGCTCTGCAAGCAATGAGAAAGAAAGCAACTGAAAGACAGGAGAGAAAAAGGTGAAAGTGAATGAAGATATAGACTCATTGAAAAGTAGAAAGGGGGGAAATTGAGACAGTAATCCACTTTTTCTAGGCAAGGTCATGTGCTGAGAGTGAGGACAGAAGGAGGGATGTTTGGTGGCTTGCAAACATATAGAGCTAATACTCAGTAGAAGCCATAAAGGACACTTAGCATATCCAAGTGAAACCTCATTGTTTCTTTAGCAATTTAATACAATTAAGAAGTTGGTATAACCAGTAACAAGTATTTGTCTTTCTGTATACAGATATACAATGAGTAGTTAAGTATTAAATGGCCTTTCTATCTTTTTCATTAATGAGACTTTTGACTTTTTTCATTTAATGAGACTTTTTCATTAATGAAACTTTTGACTATTTTGAACTTTTTCATTAATGAGAGTTTTGAACTTTTTCATTAATGAGAGTTTTGACTCCTTTGAATAAATAAATGAGTGAGTTTTGGAGGTAGTTTATTCTTTTTGGTGCCAATAAAACCCTATTAGGAGGACAGCAGGACACAATAAAAATTGATTAAAATTATGTCAGGTATTATCAGTGGAGATCTTTTACTACCTAGTAGCTTCCCAGTATTCCATTCAGAGAAATTATTAGGAAATTGTCAATAAACTTGTTCATAAATTTAAGCCTGAGTTAAGCTTGAGTATAGCCTTTAGAATTTAGAAATTTTAGTTCCAAAAATCCGTGTCCATAAGCCTGCTTAAGTACTGGCTTGTAGGATAGGCAGCTGGGTGGGACTCATCAGGGTAAGACTTCTGAACTGGGTTCTCTTCTTGTAGTGTACTGACAAGACCTGTAACTTCACCAGGTCTGTTTGTCCCCAGATAAAGTAAAAGTAGATGTGTGTGCTCTGTGCTCCTTTTAACATATAAGGCTGTAATGTTAAATCAATAGTGGAAAGAAACATTTCTTGCCCCCTCCCTGCTTTTTTATCATTATAGGAAGCTGTGAAAATGCTTAAGAAGGCTTTGGATGCCGTTTCTCATTCTGATAAAGGACCAAATGCCACAGCAATTTCAGCAGACTGTCTGTATAACTTGGGTCTTTGTTACATGGAGGAAGGCAATTTGCAAATGGTATTTCGTGTATTTAGGAGTATAGATTATTTGTGATTTTAGAGACTGGTTACTTGTATTCAATTCTGTTTCTGAAGGCCACCTATACAGTGGGCAACTGGTCCAAAGCTGCTTATGAAGCTTGGCTCATTATAGTCAGTCTGCACCCTGCAACACCTAGGACGTTGTTTTATTTAATCAACATGTTTTATTTGATGCTTGTTTGTCAACAATATTCTAAAGATTAATGTGCGTTTCCCACCAGAACAATAAATCTAACTGCAGGAAATTATTACAATAAAATAATTTTATCACATTAGTATGAATTCACTTATTAAATTTTAAGTACTTTAAGTGCTTTAACATAATGTAGAATAAATGGAAAAGATGAGGGCATTCTGGCTTTTCTTATTGATCACTGAACAATTCAAATCAGATTGAAACTGGTTGTTAAGATGGCCAGATTCACTGAAAAACAGTTGATTCACTGAAAAACCGTTGATTCAATTGTTACATATTTATCCAGTCTTTGGTGATTTTAGGCAATTCTTTACTTCAATCTTGTCACTGATATGACAAATATGTAAAATAATTGATACTATCCAATGGCTAATGTTGGATATTCTACAACTCTATCTCAAGACACACACACACACACACACACAGACACACAAACACACACACATCATTCTAATTCATGGGGTGGACAGTGTTTTAAACTGGTATTGGTATAAACAAAAAAGAGGTACAGTTGATTAGTTGTTCTATTAAGAAATGCCAGTAAATATGAGACAAATTACAAATATTTTACATGTTTTTAGTCCTTTTGAACAACTAGAGCAAACTCAGCTTTGCTTTAAAATGTGGGGAAAAATTTTAGAGTTGTATTGTTCTGAAGTGTTTTTTTTTTGTTGTTGTTGTTGTTGTTGTTGTTGTTTTTTGAGATGGAGTCTCGCTCTGTTGCCAGGCTGGAGTGCAGTGGCACGATCTTGGCTCACTGCAACCTCTGCCTCCCAGGTTCAAGCGATTCTCCTGCCTCAGCCTCCCGTGTAGCTGGGATTACAGGCTCACGCCACCACACCTGGCTAATTTTTGTAGTTTTTAGTAGAGATGGAGTTTCATCATGTTGGCCAGGATGGTCTTCATCTTTTCACCTCATGATCTGCCCGCCTTGGCCTCCCAAAGTGCTGGGATTACAGGAATGAGCCACCGTGCCTGGCGTGTTCTGAAGTTTTATAATGATGCATTTGCTGGATCCTAATGAAAAATAAATGTGCTGGTTGTGATTTCTTTGAAGAAGTGAAATCTGAAGAATAATTAAAATTATACCACCTGAAATATTGTAATCTAACAATATGGATTATGTAGACCTTAGTCTGCCTTTAATTACGATAATCATCCCTACTCGTTTCTAAATATTAGTTTTGTTTGTTCCATGAGGTCCATTAGGAGAAATGTATTTAAAATAATCCAAAAATAGAGTGAAACTTTTCAACAATAGTTATATACTGTAATTCGTTAACATTTTAAAAGAATATATCACTAAATGGTTTGCATTTTGACAATATGCTTCTGTAGGCTTTTGATTCTTTTACAAAAGCTGTGAAAGCAAATCCAGATTTTGCGGAAAGCTTTTATCAGCGAGGGCTTTGTAAAGTGAAACTCCACAAGGATAGCTCGATTCTGGATTTTAATCGTGCAATCACCCTCAATCCAAAACATTACCAGGTATTTAAACAGATGTTTTTAGTGAGTTGGAAAGTGTTAATTTTGGTAAAACTATGAAATCTTTTATATGCCATTGTTATTAATTACCAACAATCAGTTTCTTATACCTACTTTTCACTTAACTGTATTTTGATAATCCAAATAGCTGTATTTCTCCTTAAACTAAAAGTACTATTTCCATCAGTGATATTATGATATATATAAACGTATCTGTGAATGTGATATATGTAAATATTAATGTGGCTATTAATAATTTAAAGTTTATATACTCATTAATTTTACTTACTTTTTGTTTTGATGTTACATAGATTCCTGCCTTTTAATAGACTATACAGGCAACACAAAATTCAATAGGTGAAGCTTGATTGCATCTTGATTTTAGGAATCTGTGAAATTTGAATCTGGTCTAAATATTAAATTATTTTAGAAAATTTCTATAAATTATCTTGGATATATAATGGCAGTGTGGTTATGTAGGAGAATGTCTTTTTTTCACAGAAGATGCATACTGGAGGACTTGGGGTAAAGTATTACCATATCTACAACTTATTTTCCAATAGTGCAGAAAAAAATAGATAAATATGGCAAAATGTTAATAATTATTAACTCCAGGTGATAGGTATTTATCATTCTTTGAATTATTCTGTATCCTTTGAAATTTTTTGCTAATAAAAGAAAAATTTTAAAAAGACTATATTTTAATACCCTTTTTGGGAGGCATAGATTTGTTCCAAGTATCATATATTTTGGTAGAATTGGTGCTTTTACTAAAGCATCCATTCCTGCTTTCTCTCTCTCTCTCTCTCTGAATAGGCATATTTAAGCCGAGCAGCATTCTACGGTTTAAAAGGCAGGTATTCCAAAGCAATCTTGAATTGTAACAAGGCTATTGAAATTTACCCTGAAAGCGTACGTGCCTATCTCTACAGAGGAGTTCTGAAATACTACAACAAGGTAGGGCCATTTCCTGCCTGGTTTACTGAAATTTTTGGGTGGGCAGATTGTCTTATGCTAGGCAGGGGACTCACTTACTTTTTTTCTTTGTGGTTGGGAATCACTATGATATGAAAGGCAGAACTACATAGAAAACTTTACACTTTCCCAATTCATATTTTTTTCACAAAATAATGGTATTTATTTTTGACATTTACATTTTAAATAACATTTGTTATTTATTTTTATTAAGAATGTAGCATATATTCATTGTAGACAATTTGGGAAAATAAGGAAGGGAATAAAGGATTATTATCTCACCATCAATGGTAATTCCTGGATGCATTTGGCATATTTGTATTCAATCTTTTATTTTCCCCATAATATATGATACATATTTTCCAAAATTTGGACTCTGCTACTTATATAACTTGTGTGGTGCCCTGCTTTTTACGCTTAATCTTTGAAGATAATATTTTGCTGACTGCATAATATTCCACCATAATTTATTTTAAATTGCTTTATTGTTGAACTTTTTGATTGTTTTAAAAATTTTTACTATTGTACTGTTTAAAATAATATAGTTATATACAACTGAGAACAAAATTGCTGCTTGGGTTTATGATTGGTTCTTAAACAGAAGTTACTGGGTTAAAACGTGTGAGTGGCACCATTGATATGTGATACTGCACTGAATACTTTATTTCTCTCTACTTTTCTGATCTTTCTTTGTAGCTATTTTATATGAAATATTTTGCAAATAATACCTTAAAGCAAAGGTAAGACCTTGCATTATATGTTAATTCTATAAAAATTACTATCTATAGAAGTGGATGATATAAGGTATCAGAGAAGAATCAAAGAGGAAGCAAAAGAGAACGTGGGTAGAAAACATGACGATTATGTGAAATGACAGTCAGAGTGACAGAAGCAAGCAAGCACTGGTGAATGTTTGCTGCATTAATATGGGTGGCTTTATTTTATTTTATCTAGAAGTATGATTTTCACCTTGCCATATACCAACATTGGTGATGAGATATTTGCCTAAATTAAAGCTGTTGATATGTTTAATTTTGTTTGCAGGTAAGAGAAACTATAATGATAATTTCTACCAGGAGATTTTCTTAATTAACTCTGTGAAAGATTAGCTTCAATGTCTTAATTTTCACAGATGATACAAAGAATGGTTAAATGAGTGTTTCAAAAACTCTGATAGAAACAAGAATTTATTTTGTGATTAAATTTCAGTCCATTATGATTCTCCTTTCTCACGTAATTACTTTTTTCTTTTTAGACTTATAAGCTAGCAGTTACAGATTTAACTACAGCTATCAGCATGGACAAAAATAATTATATAGCATTTTATAACAGAGCGTTATGTTACACCAAGATAAGGGAACTTCAAATGGTAAGATGACCATTTTAGTAAACAATGTGTTTAAAGTGTTGAATAAATAACATGCATTTAATAGCTTGTTGATTTCAATCAATAAACATTTAATAAACAATACGTTAAAGCATTTGTAAACTCATTTAAGGCATTTATAAAGTATTTTCTTATTACTTCTGCTAGAATTTTCAAAACGAATTGCTGGGAAATACACACATATAAAACTTAAGAAACCAAAGAACCGTTTCAAAGAATATTTAATTTCTTTGTTGGTGCTCACCAAATTTTCTTACATAATTTCTGAAAGAAGTCAAATGAAAAATTAAGTTGATAATGCTTATAGAAGCATTTAAAGGGATTTATAAATTAAATACATTACATAATTGTCATTTGAATAAATGTTTCTACCATATGCAGAATTTTTTTTTTTTTTTTTTGAGATGGAGTCTCGCTTTGCTGCCCAGGCTGGAGTGCAGTGGCGTGATCTCGGCCTCCCAGGTTCACGCCATTCTCCTGCCTCAGCCTCCTGAGTAGCTGGGACTACAGGCACCCCCCACCACGCCCTGCTAATTTTTTATATTTTTAGTAGAGACAGGGTTTCACCATGTTAGCCAGAATGGTCTCAATCTCCTGACCTTGTGATCCGCCTGCCTCGGCCTCCCAAAGTGCAGAATTTTTAAAGCGGTAGCAATCACTAGCAATATTGTGGCTTCAAAATTTTAATATTAGCTAGAGCAGTTTGTGTAGGCATTCTTTTGTTTGGTCCTCCGACCACACATGTAGCAGGGAGGATGGAGTGATGGTTTTCAGCTCCAGGGACCAGTGACCAGGTTTGGCCCATATTTTGAAGGCCTGGGGGCTGCAGCAAACCTTTTTTTCCATTTGTCTTGATCCAGCATCTACCTGTGCAAACTCTTGTTTATATTTTGTAATTTTACCTACTCTCTTCTCTCTTGTCGGTTTGGTCCCTTTTCAGTGAGGATTCCTCACCGGGGAGCAGCTAGTCTTGTGGTCTTTCAGTATAGTGTCCCATCCTTTCTCTGTTACTTGTCTCCCTCTCCTTATTCCTGCCCATGCCCATAGTAAATGACTCATTCTTTTAAAAGGCTAGGTCACCTTCTCGCTGTTCTGTGTTCACACACTTTCCATTCTGTGAAACGTGGACAGTGGAATCTGTTTAAAACATTTAGTAATTTAGAAATGTACAAGCTTTAGAAATCTGTTTAAAACACTTAGTAATTTAGAAATGTACAAGCTTTAGAAGGGAAGTTGAGAAACATTGTCTCTACCTAAGAGGAAGTAAAATTCCTGGTAACCAGATTATCAGGTTTCCTCCAGAAATGTTGATAAATGAATAGCTAATTTTTAACAAGGGGATTGTTAAGATGCTAGGAGCTGACTGAAAGATCATTTATTAGAGTGACCTGCACAACAGGGGCCTTTGAGGATTCCCTCCCCAACCCCATTCCTGCCGGAAAGGTAACGCTGAATAGGAAAACAATGGGCTGGGGCGAGGAGGGAACACCCATTGTTTTGTTATCTCAGATATGCAAAATAGCCAGTGCCCTGTTAATTAAGAAAATGCAAAACTACCTAAATCGAGTAAAACTGAATTACGATAATAAAATATTGGTGATTTCAGAGCTGCCAGGGCTCTGAAGCATTTCATCCAATCTGCTCACTTTACAGATGAGGAAATGGAAGTAGGGAGAGGTTCGAAAACCCATCCCAGTCTCACAGAGAGAGTTAGTGACCTGTATTGGTGTCCACAGATTTGTTTGCTTCTGGCTTAACAGTGTTTAGGTGGCTTTGTAAAACCATCTGACCTCCAGCATGTGGACTGGATGGCATTAAGCAGTGTGTCCTCCTCCCTTGCTGTCTCCCTCCACCTGTTTCTCAGCATTCCTGCCATCCGTAGCCTGAGAAAAAGGAAGTAACTTTCTGCAGAAAATGCACTTAGGCATTCTCCAAAGATATAGTTTCATAAAAACTAAGGAAAGATGAATTCTAGTTCTAACACTTTATATTAATAAAAATACTGAACAGTTACCACTTATTTAGGGCTTATTGTATGACAGGAACTAAGCTAAATGCTTCACTGACATACAATCAAAATATTTTTAAGTAGATCCTTACAACAATATGATTAATTTTTAACACCCCAATTTTGCAGATGAGGAATCTAAGGCTTAGTGTTAAGTAATTTTCTCCAAATCGAGGAGCTAGTAATGATAACAGAGGCATGGCACAAATCCAGGAGAGGCCAAGGCCCTAAGCCCTCCTCTTAGTCAAAACCTGTGTGCTCCCATCCCTACCCCTTACCCTCATTGACCTTTACGAAATCTTATTTCCCAGTTTTTATTTCCTCCTGTGTTGCAGATTCAGCTGCTTAGTGGATCTCCAAGGCATCATACTGGTTTCACATAATGTGACTTAGTAAAAGAATAATGTTAGACAATTTGTGGCTAATATTCTAGGTTTGGTTTTTTCTTTTTTGACAAATACTACTGATTATTTTTTATAGTCCTGGCAATTTTTATTTTTAATTATGCCACAACTTACCTATAGGATCTTTAATTGCACATTTTTTAAAGACACTTGAGCATGCAACATTAGGAAACACCAGAGGAGAGCAAATGAGCAAATATAAAATGCTGTTTGTCGTTTTCAGTTGGCAGATGCTACAGGCATAATAAGACTTAACCCTTTTCTTATCAGGCCATATGGCTCTTTTGGACAGAATGTTCAGTAGGAAAATGATTGAGGAGATTCAGCTCCAACCCAAGTTTAGGATGCTTCTAGCACCTGGTACAGAGTAGAAACCAGTAAAATCTTGTTTAGTCAGTGAATGTAAAAAAAACCCAAAAAGGTAAAAGTAATGGAGAAGGGTCTGAGTTGATTCTCAGATTACACTATGTGTCTTTTAAAAAATGAATATATTCATCAAAATATTTTGAGGTAGCTTTCCTACAAGTGCTTATTTGTTAGTTTTATTAAGATCTATTTTCATTGATTCATGATTTTTTCATTGGATACAAATTTATTGAATGCATGCTATGTGCAGGCTTGATTCTTGTGACTGGGCTTAAAACAGTGAGCAAAATGGATAAGCTCTGGCCTCACAGAGCTTAGATTTCAGCAAGGAAAACAATACAACACTAAAAAGAAATTACATTTTTAATGGTAATCACAGCAACAGTCATTTGATGAAACTACCGAGTCGAGGCAGACTGCAGAGTCCCTCTCTTCCAGCCCGTACAGCAATGAAAATGTATAGGGTGACTCGCAGGTAAAACATGAAATGCAAGCACAGTGTGCACTGCTTATTGAAAAGTATCAATGTCCATCATACTTTTTACCTAAGGGTACCCTTTAAATCTAACATGATTATTTTGGCCATAAATTATAAAACAAATTGAGGAACTAACCATTGGGCCTAGTTTGGACATAAATACATTTGTCCATAGCCAATGAATTCAGGCTCTGAAAAGTTGAATCTATGTTACAAATGATTATTTTTAGGCATTAACAGATTATGGAATTGTGCTGCTTCTTGATGCTACAGAAACTGTGAAACTAAATACCTTCCTTAATCGTGGACTCATCTACGTAGAACTAGACCAGTATGGCTTTGCACTAGAGGTAAGCCTTCCTGTTGTGTAACCCACTTGATTTTGCACATTGACTTCTGAGAACTAGTGAACAAGATTTTATTATTATCAACTGGCAATATTAATGAGTGGTAGCTCAACTTTAGCAAGAATTCAATGAAAATACTTGAAATGACTAATAGACTCTTTGAAAAAATGTATATTTTTGCTTTGTTTGGATTACAGATAAACAGCCAATACATTTTTAAACATTTCTAATTTGATTGAGACCATCACTTCTCTTAAGGGAGTACAGACAAAACTCAAGTTACTTAGTAAATAAAATGATTCCTGTAACGTGTACTCTGCTGTTTAGTGGTAACTTTCTCAAAATTTTCCTCTTTTTCCTTTGCAAATACAGCAAAATAAATCTGTTTCAAACAGGGCAGGAAATAGTTGCTCAGAATGGGATACTGGTAACAGGCTTTAAAGTGAGTGGTGACAGGCATTCAGAATCATACTAGAAAAAAGTATAGGCAAGGTTTTCAAACGAAACAGGTAGTTTAAAATGTATTTCATTAAAGAATAATTAAATAAAATTCATCATTCTCATTTTTAACTTTTTATTTTTATTGTCTGTTTGTAACTCTTGGATTAAGAAACAGGAGGTAAAAATTAAATAGCAATTTGAGATGTATAGTTAAATAATAACAGTTTTGCCTCTTTGTTTCTGAGGAACTGCAACATAACATTATGGAGTGGAGTGCCTCCTGTTCTTTTCACCTCCCAGGATGATTATTTTTCTATTTCTGGAGTCATTTTTTTGAGATTCTGTCCAACGTAATCATTTACTTTTGAGGAAGTTTACACTATGAATAAATGTAATCCCAATGTTTGAATAGCTTTAAGCTTTTTGATATATTAAAACTATTTTTGAGCTGTATCGCTAGGTATACCCTCAGGTAGATGGAAGTAAAGAACCTCGCTGTTTGTAGTAGGCAAGAAAACGATGAGCAACAGTGTTGAGGTGGACAGAGTGAGATGATGGAGGTGGGGAACAAGGGACTGCAGCTGTTAGAGAATTAAATGCAGGGCCCATGTTATCCTCTGAATAAAGATTTATTTAGTACTAAGCAACCACTAAACAACTATTGCACAGTTGCTACACACCGGGTCCTCAACAATGCTGCCCAATTTATAATTGTAACTTACAGAGAAAGAAACTGGTATTCAAAAGAGGTTAAATAAGGTCTTCCCACAGTAAGATCTGAACTCAGAACTCACTCGATTCCGAATTCTATCGTCTTTCAGGCAAGGCGCTGGCGTTAATACATGGAGATAAATGAGACAGAGTTCCAGCCTTTGAGGAGCTGATGGTCTAGGGAGAGTCATTCTTGTCCCTTCTTTCCTCACACCCCACATCTGACCCATTAGCAAGTCCAGTCAGCTCTACCACTAAAGCATATTTTGAGTTAAATCATTTCTCATAATTGCCACTGCTATCTTCCTTTCAACCAGTAAGTACTGGGGCAAGAGCAGAACTCAGGTTTCAGAACTGAATCATCTCTCTCCTGGACTACTGTAGTAGCTTCCCAACTGGCTTAAGGTTCCACTCTTGCCCCTCTACATGCTATTCTCTAAACAGATGCTAGAGAAATCTCTTAAAAATATAAAGTAGATCAAGTTCTTCCTCTGCTCAAAACCCTCTGATGGCTTCCCATCACACTTAGAATAAAATCTGAACCCTTGACTGTGACCAAGCAAGACCTTACTTGATATGACTGCTGCTCACCTCTGATCTCATTGTCAAACATTCTCTTCTCTCCACTAGTCATGCCACCCCGGCCTCTCCTTATTCCTTGGAAATGCTGGGCTCTCTTGCTGCCCCAGGACCTTTACACGAGCAAGTCCCCATGCATACAGCATTCTTCCTCCTGATCTGTGTATGATTCATGCCCTTGTTTCATTTAGGTTTCTGCTGAAATGTGACCTCTTCAGTCAAAAAGGCAGAAGATAAACTAAAATGGAATATAAAAAAATATTAAAAGAATCCCAAATAAGTCTAGGAAGGGGAAGCAGAGGAACAGAAATGGAGGAAACCAGCAGAAAAGAAATAATAAAATAGTAGGCCAAAATCCAGCCACACCAGTAGTTATATTAAATGGAAATAGTCAAAATACAACAATGAAAATCATGAAAATGGCCAACTGGAATTTTGTAAAAGTGCCAACTATATTTTGGCAACCAGAAACACATTTTAAATATAGTGATATAGATAGGTAACAACAAAAAGCTGGAAAAGATATACCACAGAAACACAAATTGAAAGCAAAAAATGCAATTTTTCTCTATGTGAAGTTAAAAAATTAATTAAAACAACTAAAAAAAGACGTGGACGGGGAAGAAGCAATGAAATATATAAGACTGAGTAATTAGAGGTCTGCATAAAAAACCAAGAGAAGGCGGGATCTTTAAAAACAATTTTAGTGGGAAAGATTGATTAACAGAGAAGCTGACTAGCTTGAGTGCTGAAAACATTAGTTAGTTGAGAGCTGTATGCCCTTCATAGGAACACTTTGTTCAGGAAACATTTAGACTGGGATTGTTTGTGAAGTTAATGGCTAAGTTAACCAGAAGTTAATGGGTTAAGAACATTTGTTTTCCTCTTTTCCCTCTTGAAAACCTACCAAGATAATAGTAAAGGAATAAAAAAAGATATAATGCTGCAAGGTTACAGATAGTAGAGAAGAGATGTTCAGGCACCTCAAACTGCCATTCTTGATCTGAATGCCTCAAACTTAAATATAAATGGGTAGCCAAGGATCAAAGCTTAAGGGAAATGAAATAGAGACTAAAAGAAACAAGTTATCATGAGTGTATAGCAGTGGTCCCCAACCTTTTTGGTACCAGGGACCAGTTTCATGGAAGATAATTTTTTCAGGGGATTCAGGGGGCAGGGTGGCGGGGTGATGGTTTCGGGATGAAACTGTTCCACCTCAGATCATGGGGCATTAGATTCTCATAAGGGGCACACAACCTAGATCCTCACATGCGTGGTTCACTATAGGGTTTGCACTCCTATGAGAATCCAGTGCTGCTGCTGATCTGACAGGAGGCAGAGCTCAGGCAGTAATGCTTACCTGTGGTCCACCTCCTGTTGTGATTGAGATGTAAGATTGAGATGTAGATCGAGATTGAGATCTCGATCTACATCTCATATACCAGGGGTCCCCAACCCCTGGAGAAGGGGAGGCATGTGAAGTGGTAGTGTGAGACAGCTAAATTCTATTCTATGTGGTACACATTAGTGGCTGTATGGTTTGTTATTTATCATCCTTATATTAGAGAGATAATTAATGCAGAAGAGAACAATTATAATATTAAATAACAGTGGCTAACTTTTTTCCAAGTAATGCTAATAGTCATCTTTTATGTCTATTGTTGATAATTACTGCCTAATTACCATGTAGTATAATAATGATTATATATATAGAGTCAAGTTCACTTTTGTAAGTTTCATCTGATTGCAAAACTAAATTTGTTTTAGCCTTTTAAATTACATGGTCATCCTTGAAACTTCCAAAATTAATGGGAATGTTTGTAATAAAGCTCACTTACACTTGTAAGTTTGCCTTAATTTTAGCAAAAAAAAAAAAAAAAATCCTCCTAGAGAGATGTCTGGAAGCATTTTATTAGATTATATTTGATCAGACAATAATTAAAAAATTTTCTTCCAAATAGTTCCATTGGGTATCAAATATGCTTCTTGAATCAATGTGGGGTGTTCACATCTACAGATTGGTCTGTGACTAATACTGCATCCTCCAGCAGGATCTCTGAGTGCTCAGATTAACCTTACTACTCCCTCTTCCACCTCCAATAACAGCAGAAAATTTATCCTACCCTTCAAAGACAGCCTCTTCCCTCTGACATAGCCAGGGAGGGTTTGTGGAAGGGAGGAGGAGGGGGAGGGGGAGGGAGAGTGCGGGCTTTGATTAGCTCCTTTCTGGCTGGGTAGTGTCCTTTGGGGCTGCAGATTTCTGATGTCTGGCTTCCAGGAAGGAAGCCTGGAGGGATTTCCTTTTGCCACTCCACAGAAGAGTGTAATATTCCCCACTGCTCTGCTTGATCAAGTGAAATCACAACCAATACTGTCCGGGAAGATTCCTGCTGAAGCAGTCTTCTGGGGAAAAAGCAGTGCTATTTTCATTCCTTCATAGATTCAGGACTCTTTCAGAAGCCCTTCCTATATTATAGCAATCAGTAAAATCAATCTACATCTCATATATAAAACTGCATATGTGTAAATATCATGCAGTTGACGTGATATAATATTTTGTTTTGCCGTTATATATTTAAATATTTTCTTAATTTAAATTTAGCGATGTTCTTATTTTACTTTAGGCCTCAAATATTTCTGTAGGACTTTGAAAAGCCATGAGCTTCAGACACCATCCCTGGGGCCTGATAAAGGAAAGAGCTCTGGGCTACCGTGGCAGGATCTCTTGTGGACTTAGCCCTTCCAGTGCTTTGAAACAGCCTCTTCCTAGGGGCCACTGGGATCCTTCCCAGCTGACTTCCCTAACTTCAGATCTGGGGATTAGAGTTTCCATTTCTCCCTTGTAGGAGAGCTTATGGATCCATGACAAGAGGCAATTTCTCACCAGAAGTGTGGATTCCAAAGGCAGGAGCAGCCCCAGCTCATCCACACAGACCCTTTCCCCAACCTGGCTGCCTGTTTGTCCTATAGTCATATAACATCAAAGGTTCTCTCCCCGTGCATTTCGTTTTCTGTCTAGATAGAGAAGTCTCCAGAGGAGTTCACTGGGAATAAACAATAGAAAGAAAGTAAATGAGATAGATACCTCATTACCCATTGCAGGTCAAAACCATAGGAAAAAATCCCCATTCTTGAGTAGAGACCAGCAGTACAAGATTCTGAGGGAGTCTACAATAATAGGTTTCCTTTGTTTCATCTGTTCTTATTTGATGTGATACTACAAGGAAAATATAAAGTTTTTGAAAGATGTGTATTTTAATGCTTGTGTCACATGTGTTTAGGAAGATGTATATCTTAATGCTTGTGTCATTGTGGAATCACAGTTAGAAGGAAGTTTAAGATAGCACATAAAATAATATTGCAAATTAACAAAAGCTTATAACATTATTTCAGGATTTTAAGCAAGCTGCACTGATAAGCCAGACTAACGGGAGCCTTTGGCATGCCACTGCCATGTGCCATCACAGGTATGGAGTGCAATTGATGTCAAAGTGGAATCAAGCAGGACCATCAGACTTATCTAATTATCACCCCATAAACAAGCCAGGAGAGAATGGAAGAAACTGGGAGAAATTGTGAATGTGATAGAGTACAAAGATGGGGAGGGACACAAAGAGTTCCCTATGTAGACACGGGAACCACTCGTAGTGTTCCTCAGCACCCTTCTGCCTTCTAATAGACTGTTTTACACAAATTAGCAGGCAAATGCTTCCATCATGGCATTGGGCAGAGTTCATCTGATCCAAGCATAGGTGCTGGGAAAGGATCGTGGCAATATATAGAATAAAATTATGCATAGCTCGAAATATCTAAGCATAAAATAATTTATTTTGTTCATAAAGTGGGACTATTATAAAGTCTCTTTCCTGGAAGAAAGGGTGATTTTTAAAAATTATGCATTTTTAAGATAATTTTGCATTTAAAACATAACTAAATCTAATACTAAGTAAAAAAACACCAGCAAATATCTATAAAAAACACAATACTTAAAGCAAAATTACTTCTTCCTGGGTTTATTATAAAAATAAGTTATAGAAGAAGAGATGAAAACACATAAGGTTAAAATATAGAAGATAATCAGCTTAAAATATACTCTGAAATAATATTATGGTATATAGACTTTGCTAGCCATAATGTTTATGTTTCTACATATATATTTTACATCATAAAATTAACTTTTGGTAATTTTGCTTTTAAAATTATAGAGATTCAGCCTGCGAGGATTTTAATATGTGATAAAATGTATTTGGTTAAATAATAGTTTATAGCTTTTTTTCCCCTAAGAAACAAATAATACCAGTTAATTTGGAGGATTAAGTTAGAATAGTTCCAAATTATGTAGACTAGGCTGTATAAATACCCAGTTTAGAGAGTAAAACACAGTTTGAATTATTCAGAAAATTGACATCCTTTTCTCTTTGAGGACTTATATAGTACAGCTACATTTTCCTTTGAAAGTTTTTTTTTTTTATTTTATGAGCAGAGTAATAACATAACTGGAACTTCTGAAGATGTCTTTGTGTTAAAAGGCCTAAACTGGTCTCAGACCTTTCATTTTGTACAGACAGCAAAGCCTGGTCATACCATTGTCTATTTTAATCCAGCAACCTTTGTACAATCTATCTCTTTAAGTAATTGTCATTCTTAGGAAGAGATGGAATAACGATGACTGATGTGTTTGTTTTGGTGGGTGGGTGAAGACCAAAAGTGTCCGAGCTCGTTGCATTCTGTTAAAACTAAAAACAGGCTCCAAAACTACTCTCTACCTCACTCCTATGTTTAGCAACCATTAGAGCCAGTAAATTTCTCTATATGTCAGTTCACAATCTCTTTTATGAAATGTAATCACTGGGTATATACGGGAGAGCCTCCTTAAGCTGATACTGCTTTGCAATTCCAAATAACCAACTTTCATAACCCAACTAGAGTCTCTATTGTTCTTTAATAAAAGTAGAATTTAAATCAACTGTAAACCTCTGAAAACTCAGAGTCCCAGTTGCACGTGTTTTGAGTTCTAAGTTTTGCTGAATTTAACAATATGGAGTGTTTAGTGATTGGTTATATTTATTTCAGGAAAAATATTTTTTGCTTTTCAACGTAAGCTATAACAACCTTATACCACAGATGCATGGACTGTAACTATGGGGATTCATTCCTGATATGTCTTACAGTAGGGAAAGTAAACATTTTCTCATTTGGAAAAATTCTTTAAATAAATAAATTTTAAAATTTTAAGGCTTTGATCTTTGATCTCGTGGGGTTGCAGACTTTTGAAGTATCCTTTGTATATCTCTGGCTCTCACTCTTGTGGTTGCTAGGAGACAACATTCCTTAGGCTTGAATATCCTACTTGTTGCCCAATTTAGTCACCACGAGTGTTATGGTAGAATTAATTTTTAGAACTGAGAACACCACTTTCATATTTCAAAAAATAATCTCATAGAGGGAGATTACTCAGAGTTATATATCCTATCTACTTTTTACTTCAGCACATTTATTTTACTATTCTTACATATTGGGGCATAAAATATTTTTGAGTCTTACTCTTCAAGCCAGATTCTTTAGTTGGGAGGGATTTGTGATTTATTTGTACAACTCAGTAGGGCACATCTGGTCACGTATGTGATTAATTTGGAAAATGCAGTGGGCCTTTGTGTCTGTGGCCTAGTGGACAAGCTCAGCACACGATCCCTTGTTCACAGAACACTGTAAGTAGAATCATGCACCTCCAGTAAGTGATCACATTGCTCTAGATTTATGCGAACACATTTTATTTTAGAAAAATTCATTTAACATACTTTTACACGTGTGTGTAACCTGACAAGAACGTAGATATTCTGCCACATTTTCCCATTGGCTAACTGCCATGCAGTTACTTAACAAGGGCTTCAACCTGTAGGACACTGAGACAGACACATATTCAGAGATGAAATTACTATTTCTACAGTGGCATCTGCTCATTTTTTTTTCCTGGTCTATTGGTGCAGGAGGCTGGGAAGCCTCTGATTTTCAGCACTTTCACCTCCCTGGACTTGATTTTAGTCACTATCGGCTTTGAGGAGCTTGCTAGCTGTCTTTCAAGATCTCTTTTCAGCTTTAAGATTTAACGACTATTTACTTGGTCTGAACAGACCAGCTGCTCATGAAACATTAGTGCTGATAACTTGATGGGTACAGAAAAATAGCTTCAATCACTGCCATTTGGTAATTCACAACTTATATGACATGGTGGTGAGCTTCAGTTCGCTGCCTCATTTTTCTAATTGGTTAGGCTATACAGAAGGGAAGATTGTGTTTCATAAACCATATATTAGAATATGTACTCACAAAGGATTTTTAATTTCACTGGGTAAGAGGGGCCAGGGTGTATGACGCAATTTGGATGTCAGTATTACTAGGGGCATTTCAATGAATTTGGTGGAGAATATGACAGAAGGGGATTTCCCTGGAAATGTCCATTGACATGGTCATCATAGGTATGCATCATAAGTAAATGCTTCACTAGCCACAGATAGAAATACTAAACACAACAAAACCTGTCAACTAAATGCATTTTACACAGAATGACTATTATTACTGATAAGGAATTATTGTTATACTACAGTGAGAAGACACTTGGAAAGGCAAAGTGGACTTCTTCTTCCTCTTCTTCTTCTTCTTTGTCCTCTTCTTCTCCTTCTCTTTCTTCTTCTTCTTCTTCTTCTTCTTCTTCTTCTTCTTCTTCTTCTTCTTCTTCCTCTTCCTCTTCCTCTTCCTCTTCCTCTTCCTCTTCCTCTTCCTCTTCTTCTTCTTCTTCTTCTTCTTCTTCTTCTTCTTCTTCTTCTTCTTCTTCTTCTTCTTCTTCTTCTTCCCCTTCTTTCTTCTTTCTTCTTCTTCTTTCTTCTTCTTTCTTTTTTCTTTTCTTTTGAGGTGGAGTCTTACTCTGTTGCCCAGGCTGGAGTACAATGGCATGATCTCAGCTCACTGCAACCTCTGCTTCCCGGGTTCAAGCAATTCTCATCACTCAGCCTCCTAAGTACCCGGGACTACAGGTGCATACCACCATGCCTGGCTAGTTTTTTGTGCTTTTAGTAGAGAGGGGGTTTCACCATGTTGGCCAAGCTGGTCTTGAACTCCTGACCTCAGGTGATCCACCTGTCCTGGCCTCCCAAAGTGCTGGGATGAAAGACATGAGCTACTGTGCCCGGTCCGACTTTTACTTCTTAAATAATGCCAATTATCAGAAAAGAGAGCACAGTTTCATTGTATACTATTTGAGGAAAGTGACCTTGTGTTTTCTGAGTAACTCAAAAGGTGGCATCTGATTCCCATATGTGGATGTTAACCTTTGCTTGCTTGTAACGTCAGAAGCAAGCTTTCATAATGCTTCACTGTGGATTGTTGTGTGATCTTCTAGAAGAACACCTGTTGCACCACATTTGGGAAAACATGGAGCAAGTATCGCAAGTACCTGTTATTTTTCATGGCCTGGACAAGCATTAAAAAAATACTGTATCACATTGTGAGAAACTGAATTGCCTTTCAGTTTCAAAAGGATTTCTTTCTCAAACCTTCTGAACACGTCAAGGAGAATGTCTCAGCTAAGAGCTAGTCTTCTTCCTTTTTTTTTTTTGAGACGGAGTTTTGCTTTTGTTGCCCAGGCTGGAGTGCAGTGGCACGATCTCAGCTCATTGCAACCTCCGCCTTCCAGTTTCAAGTGATTCTCCTGTCTTAGCCTCCCCAGTAGCTGGGACTACAGGGGCCTGCCACCACGCTTGGCTAATTTTTGTATTTTTAGTAGAGACGGGGTGTCACCATGTTGGCCAGGCTGGTCTCGAACTCCTGACCTCGTGATCCACCCACCTCGGCCTCCCAAAGTGCTGTGATTACAGGTGCCTGGCCAGAGCTAGTCTTTAAAAACTTTGTTTGTAATCGATGGTGCAGCACTCAGGCTGTTTTCTGCAGGACAAAGTATCCAGCTCCAAGCTTATCATTTTAGCTTATTTTATTTATGGCATGAGATAATTTTTCAACTTACAGTATTTAAATTAATTTGCTTTTAAAAATAAATTTAGTTAAGTAAAAAAAGTGAGTTGACTTAAAAGAAAATATTTAGTAAATGATAGTGTAGGTGCAATCTGGGGCAACTTTCGTGAAGAAAGGGGTAGTTTGGGAATCACTGGTTTAAGAGATACTCTTGAGTAACCTCTAGAAGATGACAATTTCTGGAACAGTTTATCCTGGGTTCCATGTATTTGATAAAGGAAAAGTGGGCAAAGTAGTGATACATCTTATTAAAATTTGAAACCTGTTTGAGAAGTAATGAAGAGAATGGAAGGAAGATATAATCTTTATTGGGTGAAGGTTTCTGTGCTAGGTGTTCTTCACATGTTCTTATCTGATCCTCATAACAACCTTGAAAAATTAATATTAATTTGCATGTTCAGGCTCAAATCTAAACTCCAAGACTTTCTTCTGGCTACCTTGTTGAGATACCAGCTCACTGGTTCTTGTGCACCAACCACAGGTATATAATAGGTGCAGAATGTGTGGTAGAGGTGGCTGTGTGGAAAAGCATGGATTTTGGAGTAAGGCTTACCTGAATCTCAGATATTTTCTCTGTGCAAACATAGTATGTTGTTAGTTACTATGCCATTACCTGTGTGCAAACTTTTCTGTGCCATAATTTTCCTTTCATCTGTAAAATGTAGATAATTATAACTAGCTTACAGAATTGTTGGAAGTATTAAAGGAAATACCATATTTTAAGTATTTAGCACAGTACCTGGTAAGTAAACAGTGCTAGTTGCTAGTTTCCTTATTCCATTCCATTTTCAAAAATCCTAGACTCTCTCCATGTTAATTGAAATTCAATAGTATTATTAGATATGCATATGAAATGGAGAAGTGACTTTATATGCCCATGAACAAATATTTGATGCCTTTAACAGCCTTAACCTCCCCCACAAGAGAGTAATTAGGGAGGACAGAGAGAGTTATCATTTAGCCAAATACATTTACAAGTTGATAAATAAAATTCTCTCCCCTCCTCTCCTGGTGTCCACAGTGAAATGGGCTGCCTTTATAGGAGATCTGATGTAAGGACTCCCATGTGATGAAAATCTGGCTGTTTTCATTGTATAAGGAAATATTAAATACATATAAATAAGTTTAATCTAATTTTGAAAGTACATTTCATCAATAGTAGCATATGTTTTTCTACACTGGTAATTGATACCTGTTAAAAACAGATTTAAGAATGCCATGTGGACTTTAATAACTTGAAAAAGATCCAGAATATCATCCCATCATATTCTGCTATGAAAATGACCCTTTCTTGCCGTCTTTCCTTTTTACCAAAATCTTCAAAGGACCTGTCACACTTCCTTAGGTCCTATGGACTTATGTGCCTACCTCCTACAATGGATAATAGAAATGGAGATTTTTTAATGACACAATTCAAATCTTTATGGAAAAGTCAGTTACAGGAAAACATTGTATATGTGACCAGAATGCATCAGTTCACCAGAAGGCATCAATATTTTTATTTATTTGCAGAATTAATGAGTTTGAAGAAGCTGTTAATTTCTTTACCCGGGCTCTTAAAATTAACCCATGTTTTCTGGATGCTTATGTTGGACGGGGAAATTCTTACATGGAATACGGTCATGATGAAGCCACCAGGCAAGCACAGAAAGACTTTCTGAAAGCACTGCATATTAATCCAGCATGCATAAAAGCCAGAATTAGTTTTTGCTATAATTTGCAGGTAATATAGCAACATTTTGAGCATTAAAAGCATCTTTTGGGGAGAAAGAATATATTTGGCTCTTTCCTGGCAATGGGAGTATATGTTATTTCTTTGGTTATGAACATTTACCTTTTCTTTACTTTTAGGTTCCAGAGTAGCAGTGGGAGCAGGGGTTTAGTTAGTTAGAGAGAGACTGCCTGAATCTGGATCAGCCTGGGGAGCTGGTAGGCTGGTTAGATGAAAATCTTTTGAACCTGAGCTTCCTTTATGTCTGCACCCCTCCCTACCTTCCTCCTCACTTACAAACAACTTTTAAAATTTGCCTGATGAAATTCATCTATAAGAACCCGGGTAACATTTATTTTACTAGCTTATATACCTAGGCCCCACAGGTTTTGTCCTATTGAATTAGTGGAAAGCTAAAGGGAAGAAAATTAGCCATTACTGGATCACAGTAGAAATTTGCAAAGTCCATTTAAAGAGAGGGATTTCCAAGGCAGCTAGAGCTGACTGCAATCCAGTGAAATGTGTTAAGATTATCGTCATTCATTGCATTCAGCAGACATTAACTGAGCACTAAATATAGAACGGAAACTGCTCTAGGCCTAGGGATACAGCAATGAACAAGATTATACTTCCTTCTTCTTGCAGAGTTTACTACCCAGTGGAGAGATAGTCATCAAACAATTAATCGTATGAATAATTGATGATAATCATGATAAGTATAATAAAGGAAAAGGATGAGTTTTAGTATAACTTGTAGAAAAATAACCTAGCTTTCTTTGAGAGGTGAGAGAAAGCTTTTTTGAGAAATTAACAATGTTGAGGTGTGAAAGCGGGGGCCGTGGCTAGGATACAGTGTTCCGTAGAGTGGAACCGGCCCATCAGAAAGTCTTGTAAGAAAGAGACAAGAGGGCCCAAGGGAATGGAATGTTATGGTCAAAGGGAGCAGGGCATGAAATGAGGTTGGAGTTAAAGACCTTATGGTCCAGTTAAAAATGTGAATTGCATTAATAGGAGAAGTGACATCAAATTTGCATTTTATGAAGATCTCACTGGGTGTATAGCAACCTGAAAAAGAATTGAAAAGCACAGCAGTGTAAAGAATTGAGTTAGGAAGGAGGACTGCAAAAGGAGAGTTAGGCCCATCTGAGTTCTGTCTGGGGAAAGAGCAACAGTTTGTTCAACAAATACTTACAGATTCCCTTACTATTTGCCTAGCACTAGAAATATAGAAATGAGCACAACAGATGTGGTCTGGAGCAGATGACAGAGATCTTACTGTGAGGCAGTTTGCTATTTAATATCCTAATAATCTAATCTCAATTTGCCTGATTCCTTGTTTATTAAATGAGCTTGTGTTGACAGTGTGGATTTACAAATGGTTTACCCAGAGAGAGAAGATTTGATGGTCAGGAAACAGGGTCTTGTTCCCTTAACAGTTGTATTTCTTTTTACTTTTATATGAGAGTCCCTAGGCTCAGCTTGGTTAAAGTGAGTCAGCTTCCGAGATCTGGCAAGATGGGTTTTTTTAGCCCAACAGAAAAAAAGACAGACTCAAGACTGTACTGAATTTATTAACTCACTGCCTTCCTGTGGAGGCATTTAGTTGCCAGCTGGTCTTCTCTAGGAGGCACCCTGACATCGTTCTGTTAACGATGCCCCTCTCCTGACCTTTTTCTTTCTTTTCCAGTTGGTATAAACAGAAGGTTGGCAGATTTACATGTATTTTCCATGGAATACGTATAGTGATCCTAAAACTCCAGATGCTGGCATGATTTATCAGAATATGTTTTACACCATTAGTTTATTCATTTATTATTCAATACATATTTTATTATGTATATTATGTATATATTATCTATTACTGGAGATTCAGTGCCAACCAAATAAATACAATCCCTCCTTATGTGTGTGCAGCTCAATGTGAATTTTTCTGTGTTGGTAAAAACCACTGGCGTTTCACATGGTGGCTATGATTTTATGTTGTCCAGGATAGGTACAGGAGATGACTCTGAAGTTAAATTTATTTTAATTAATTAAAATTTCATCATAAATACTCAGAGGTAATTAGTCAACTGAATGCAGCCACAGTATGCATTCAGTATGCCTACTTTCTGCTTTGAAAGAACTTAGATTTAGCATGGCATAAATATATGCTTACTAAAGGTTTTATTTGATTGAGTCAGAATCATAAACGTTTGTTATGTTATGGACTATTTCCTACTTCGTGTAATTGGAAAATTATTTTAGGCCCAAGGAAAATTCCAGAAAGCTTGGAACCACTTTACCATTGCCATAGATATTGATCCAAAGAACTACCTAGCCTATGAAGGAAGAGCTGTGGTCTGTCTTCAGATGGGTAATAATTTTGCTGCAATGCAGGATATTAATGCTGCCATGAAGGTAAAAACCATCTTAGATTATATTATTATTAGCATAAATTAACACTGTCAATGAATAGGTTCAAGTAGGAAGTTCTCTGTTAGCTTTTTAAAGCAACTTATGGAGAAAATAATGTTTTGTATTTTATTTTAACCCAAGTGATCCCTAGGGTAAAGAGTTATGGCTTGCCAATTTTATAACCTAAATGCACTAAAACCCCAAAGTCCTGATAAATGTTGATTGCTTTCAGTAAATACACTTTATACTTTCATGGGACATCAATATTATTTTGTAATACAAAGTGAATGCATAACATAAAATAATGTTCTAGGTTTGAAGGAACTAAAGAGAGAACAATGTAAATCCCCAGAATCTTCCTGTAGTGAAATGACAAGTAAAAATCTCATGTTGAATGCACTGACAGAAACTCTTCTTTACTTCTAGCTTTTGGGTTTTGATTCTGTAGATTTGGGCAGATGTTGTAGTGTTTGAGATGAGAAAAAGGAAAGAACTGAAAGATAATTGCTACTGCATAGGACAAATAAGCCTGTTAACTATTCAATTTAATTTCTTCTCTAGCTTAACAGCTAAACAGATAAGCTTTTCCACTTCATCTATTCCTTGGAAAGGAACTGAGTGAAAAAACACTAAGATTATTTGTTTAATTGCAACCAAATCAACAAAGTGTTGACACTAAACCAACTTCATACCAACTCCTTTCTCAAAATATTTGTTCTACTGGGGTTTTACATGCACTATAAAATTACTCATTTCCCACAAGTAGATTCCCTAATGTTCATTTTGGCAGACATGACATCAGAGGTAAATACTATTCCCCGATGTTAAATAATCGTAATATTATACTGCAGATCAATACTACAGCAGAATTCTTAACAAATCGTGGGGTGATTCATGAGTTTATGGGCCACAAACAGGATGCAATGAAAGACTACCAAGATGCAATTTCTCTAAACCCCAAGTACTCGCTGGCTTACTTTAATGCAGGAAATATCTACTTTCACCACAGGCAGTTTTCCCAGGTAATGTGAGTTTTACTTAACGCTTTCTTTTTGACATGAAATGCTTTCTTTATTATATATAGCTTCAAAATATAATTCATACAATCTCAGGCTAATAATGCATTGGCTATTAGCTCTTTTATTTAAAATGTTATCTTTCATAAGAATGTTTATAATTTATCCATTAAATATTTATGCCTCTATGGATTTATTCTCCTCATTATCATCAACAACACTTGTAAACATTTTTTTCTTTTATATTTTATCATAATGTCTTGCTAGAATCCTATTGTGACGTAATTGACATACAACAAATTGCACATATTTAAAATGTACGATTTGATGTCTTGGCATATGTGTACACCTGCAAAATCATCACTACAATAAAGATAATAAACGTATCTATCAGCACCAAAAGTTTTCTCATGCTCCTTGATATTTTATCCTTCTTTCCCTGAAAAATATGAAATGCTTCATGAATTTGCATGTCATCCTTGCACAGGGGGCATGCTAATCCTCTCTGTATTGTTCCAATTTTAGTGTATATGTTGCCGAAGTGAGCATCCACTAAACATTCTTTTGGACTTCCCCGAGTGTGAGGACTTGCCTTGCGATATCTATTGTCGCTAGCTTCCAGCCTGGAATCCTCTGTTCTTTCCCCCACTTAGACTTCCTTCAAGACCCTCCTTATGATTATCTAACTCACCTTAATTTATACTTTTTCTAAATTTCTGCCATGGGAGCACTGGGCTGGGAGTAAGAAGACTTGAATTTTAGTTCTGGTTTTGTGTGACACCTTAATCTCTTTGGACTTCAATTTATAATGTCTGAGACAAAAATGTTGGGTCATTAGATGATGATATTTTCTATTTTTTGAATTTATTTCATTTGAATCATAATGCATTTACATGATTCAAACTCTTAATTTTGAAATTTTTGCTTTTTATTTATAATCACTCTTTTTTCTGCTTTCCTTCAGTTTATCTTGTTATTCTTTATCTTTTTGAGTTGGAAGCTTAATTAATTTATTTTCACTCTTTCATTTATATTGTAATATGTTATTAAAAGTATGCCTTTTACCCGAGTACTGTTTTGGCAGCATTCCACACATTTGGCTCTATACTGTTTGCTTGTTTAGCTCTGGTAAAATACACATAACATAAACTTTCCCATCTCAACCATTTTTCAGTGTACATTTCAGTAGTGTTAAGTATATACTGAAATGTTTTTATTAATGTTTTCCCCAGATTTTTCACCTGTAATTTCTATTTCCCATTTGACTAAAGAATAAATTAACAGGGCATTTAACCAGATGGAAGGACATTTATATTTTCTACATTCTGGAATTTATTGAGTTTTCGTGGAGTCTAATATAAAAACATTGTTTTGAATATGTCAGGGTCATTCCTAAGAAAGGGTATCTACTATCAGGATGTGGATTTAAGTCTACATTTGTGAAGTCTAAGTTATTAATTAGTTTACATTCATACATTTTTTCACTTGGTTTATCTTGGACTGAGAGATTTATTCAAGTATCCTGTTATTAGGGGGTTCCTATATGTTTCTCTTTACATCTCTTGTAGTGTCTGCTTTGTGAAAATTGCTGCTACATTATTTCATGTATAGATATTTATATGTATTATATATGCATTATGAATTATAATCTTCAGCATTACAGATTTCCTTCTTTGTTTCTTTTAATACTCTGTGGAACAAATTCTCCTTTGTGTGAAATGAGGATCATGACCTCTGAGGCCTTCTGATTTGCTTTGCCTGGTATTCCTTCGCTTTTCCTTTTATTTTCAACTTTTAAAATCCTTTGTTTTTGGTATGTCTCTTTTATACTGTATAGAATCGGATTTTACTTTGAGAGCTAATTTGAAAATATTTTTCTTTTAATAGGCAAGTTAAGCCCATTTAATTTTGGCATGATCAATACATTTGATCTTAGTTCTGTTATTTCATGTAATGGAAGTGTGTTTATGTTAAAGTATTTTGAAAGTATTTAACCTCTGGTCAATTTTATTTTTTGGCTTTTTTCAGTTTTTGTGATATTTAGGAAGGTTTATAGTTTTGCTGTAGTGATTATCTTTATAAAAATAATGTTAATACTCTTAGTTTAGTTTCTCTACTATGAACAACAATAAAATTACCCTGTAAACTCCTCCTCACTCTCATTCATGATTCGATTTTAGTAATTTTTTTTTAAAAAGTTTATCCTCATATTCTTAAATATGCTTGAGCTTATTATGTCAGCTTGTCACATAAACTTAGTTTGCACAGTCTCTTGGGTGTAAAAATTGGTACGAATTAAGGCGAGTTAGATAATCACATCACAGGGAGGTTCTTGAAGGAAGTCTAAGAAGGAGAAAGAACAGAGGATTCCGGGCTGGAAGCTGGTGACAATAGATATTGCAAGGCAAGTGCTGACACTTGGGGAAATCCAAAAGATAGTTACAGTGGGTTCACTAGGGCAACACACAAATTAATTCTCCCATTTTGTTGTAAGTGTTATTATTTCTACACTGCCTGAAAATTCAATATTTATGTATTATTTTGTTACCCTTATTGCACAGTTTAGTCTTAGTTCTTCAGTTAAATATGTTCAGTTCTCATCACCAGACTATTTGTCAAACTCCCCTTCCCCGCAATAATTTCTTGGTTGTCTGAAATTAGTCCTCTGGTAGAGTTCTAAGGAGGGACTCCTGAGAACAATATTCCTTGGACTTGCATGTTGATAGCTGTTTGCCTGTAGCCTATTTTATACCTTAAGACATCATGGCTCTTTGACTCATTTTTCTTTCCTGAGTGTCTTGTAAGTGCTGCTTTCTTTTCTGGTGATATATGTTGGTGTCAAGAAGCATGATGCAAACCAGATTTTCTTTTTCTTAAAAGCAACTTGCTCTTTTTTGTCAAGATAACCACATTTTTTTTTTAAGGGAAAAGTTTTACCAAGGTATGCCTTAGAGTTGACCACTGCAGGTTAAATTTATCAAGTACACAGTATATGTTTTCAGTACACAGATTTCAGGTAAGTGTTGTTGAATTCAGTTAACATTTTTTTTTCTGTTTCATTGTTCTGATTTTCTTCACTGGGGATACCAATTATATAGATGTCATATATTCCTTAATTTTGATTTATTCTAAATTTTTTTTATTTCTTGATGTCTGTTTCATTTTCTTTGTCTTTCTTTTGTATTTTTTCTAAATCTTTATACTGTTTCCTGAGATACCTGTTATCCCTGTGGGCCTCATAAGTCAGGTTTCCTTTTTATTTTATTTTTCTAGTTCTATCCTATTTCCATGCCATCTTTTCCTGGTCACCTCTTTTCTGGGTTCCTGTATTTCTGATTCATTTTTTCTTGACAGCAATTGCTTCCTTAAAAATTTTTTTCTAAAATAAATTTTTTTAAATGAATTTTTTTCAAAATCATTTTATTTCAAAATGTTATATTTTGTATTGATACATACTAATTGTACATATTTATGGGGCACATGTGATTTTTTGATATGTGCATACAATGTGTAATGATGAAATCAAAGTAATTGGAATATGCATCACCTCATTTATCATTTCTTTATGATGAGAACATTTCCAATCTTCTAGCCATTTTGAAATATACAATAAATTATAACTATAGTCACCCTGCTGTGCTTTCAAATACTAGAACTTATTTCTTCCATATAACTGCATTTTTGTTCCCATTAACCAACCTGTCTTCATCCCCCCACCCACCCCTCCCAGCCAATTGTAACCATCATTCTATTCTCTCTGTTTATGAGACAAAGTTGTTTTTTTTAAGCCTCCAAATATGAGCAAGAACATGTGTTGTCTTTCTGTACCTGGCTTATTTCGCTTAGCATAATGTCCTCTATGCTCACCCATGTTGCTGCAAATAATAGGATTTTATTCTTTTTAATGACACAATAGTATTCCATTGCATATATGTAACACATTTTCTTTATCTATTCATCTGTTGAAGGACACTTAGGGTGATTCCATATCTTGGCTATTGTGAATAGTTCTGGGACAAACCTGGGAGTGCAAATATTTCTTCAATATACTGATTTCCTTTCTTTTGGATATATACCCAGCAATGGAGTTGCTGGATCATATGATAGTTCTGTTGTTTTGAGGAAGCTTCATACAGTTTTCCATGATAGCTCTACTAATTTACATTCTCACCATTAGTGTACTAGAGCTCCCATTCTCTGTATTCTTGCCAGTTGTGTTTTTCTTTGTTTGCTTTTTTTTTGGACAATAGCCATTTTAACTGAGGTGAGATAATATCTTATTGTGGTTTTGATTTGCATTTCTCTGATGGTTAGTGATGTTCAACTTTTTTTTTTATAGATCTGTTGGCTGTCTATATGTCTTTTCAGATCATTTGCCCGCTTTTTAACGGGAATGAGATTTTTTTTTTTGCTGTCGTTTGAGTTCTTTGTATGTTCTGGTTATTAATTCCTCACTGGGTGAATAATTTGCAGATACTTTCTCCTATTCTGTAGGTTTTCTCTACACTCTGTTGATTATTGCCATTCCTATGCAGAAGCTTTTTTAGCTTGAATAAACCCACTTGTCTGTTTTTGCTTTTGTTGCCTGTGCCTTTGTGGTCTTAACTCTTGAAAAATCTGTGCCATATTAATCAATGTCTTGAACCATCTCCACAATGTTTTCTTCTAGTAGTTTTATAATTTCAGGTTTTACAGTTAAGTCTAATCCATTTTGATTTGATTTTTGTACATAGGGAGAGACAGGGGTCTAGTTTCTTTCTTCTGCTTATGGATACCCAGTTTTCTCAGTTTTGTTTATTTGGGTCTTTTCTCTCATTTTTTAGTTAGTCTAGCTATCAGTTTTGTTTATCTTTACAAAAATATAACTTCATTTTATTGATGTTTTGTTTTTTTAAGTCTTTATTTCTGCTCTGATATATATTATTTCTTTTCTTTTTCTTTCTTTTTTTTTGTTTTTACTAATTTGGGGCTTGGCTTGTTCTTGCTTTTCTAGTTTTATTAGGTGCATTATTACATTGTTAACTTGAAATCATTCTACTTTTTTGATGTAGGCATTCAACTCTATAGACATCCCTCTTAGGTTTGCTGCATTTCATAGGTTTTGGTATGTTGTGTTTCCATTTTCATTTGTCTCAAGAATTGTTTTCATTTCCTTCTGAATTTCTTTATTACCCAATGGTTGTTCAGGAGCATATTATTTAATTTTCATTTGCTTATTTAATTTCCAAAGCTTCTCTTGTTGTTGATGTTTTATTCCATTATGGTCTGAGAAGATACTGGATATGATTTTGATTTTTAGTATTTGTTGAGACTTGTTTTGTGTTCTAACCTGTGGCCTATCCTGGAGAATATTCCATGTACTGATAAAAATGGGTATTCTGGCCAGGCGTGGTGGCTCATGCCTATAATCCCAGCATTTTGGGAGGCCGAGGTGGGCAGATCACGAGGTCAAGAGATCAAGACCATCCTGGCCAATATGGTGAAACCCCGCCTCTACTAAAAATACAAAAATTAGCTGTGCGTGGTGGTGCGTTCCCACAGTCCCAGCTACTCAGGAGGCTGAGGCAGGAGAATCACTTGAACCCGGGAGGTGGAGGTTGCAGTGAGCTGAGATTGTGTCACTGCACTCTGGCCTGGTGATAGAGCTAGACTCCATCAAAATAATAATAATAAAAAAAAGAATGAGTATTCTGCAGCTGTTGGATTAAATGTACTGTAAATGTCTGTAAGGTTCATTTGGTCTATAGTGCAGTTTAAGTCTGCTGTCTCTTTGTTGATTTTCTGTCTAGATAATCTGTCCGATGCTGAGTGAGGTGTGGAAGTCCCCAACTATTGTTTTATTATTAATGGGTCTAGCTCTCTCTCTTTACCTATAATAATTGCTTCATATATCTGGGTGTTCAAGTGTTTGGTGCATATATATTGACAATTGTTATATTTCTTGCTGAACTAATCTCTTTATCATTATATAATGACATTGTTTGTCTCTTATGTTTTTTGACTTGAAGTCTATTTTGTCTGATATAACTCCTTCTTTTGGGTTCTGTTTTGTAGGAAATATCTTTTTACATCTCTCAACCTTCAGTCATGTGTGCCCTTAATGGGTGAAATGTGTTTCTTGTAGCCAGCATATAGTTGGGTCTTGTTTTATTATCCAGTCAGTCTATACCTTTTAACTGGGAAATTTAAACTGGTTACATTCTGAGTTCTTTCGATAGGTAAGGACTTATTTCTGTCATTTTGTTGTTTTCTTATTGTTTTCTGTATTTGTTCCTTTTTTTTCTTTCTTATTGCTTATCTTTGATAATAAAATTTGGCTTTGGCAGCTTTCTATAATGATACCATTTGATTCCTTTCACCTTCTCCTTTGTGTGTCTGTTGTTTCAGTAAGTTTTATATTTTAGTGTATTTTTTATGATGGTGGGTATCATCTTTTGGCTGCCAGATGTAAAAATCTCTTAAGCAGTTCATGTAGGACTGGTCTCATGGTGATGAATTTCCTCAGTCTTTGTTTGTCTGGGAAAGACTATTTCTCCATCATTTTTGAACAATAACTTTGATGGGTATAGTATTCTTGCCTAACAGTTCTTCTCCCCACCCCCCAGCACTTTGAATATATCATCTAATTCTTTCCTGGTTTATAGGATTTCTGTGGTTAAATCAGCTGTTAGTCTGACAGAAATTCCTTTATATGTGACTTGATGCTTTTGGTGTTTTAAAAATTCTCTCTTTGTCTTAGACTTTTGACAGTTTGATGATAATGTGCCTCGGAGAGGGCCTTTTTGGGTTGAATCTATCTGGGGACACTTGAGCTTCCTGTATCTATATGTATATCTCTTCCAATATTTGGGAACTTTTCCGTTATTATTTTACTGAATAGGTTTTCTATGAGTTTTTCTTTTCTTTTGAACTCCCAAAATTGAATATTTGTTCACTTGATGGTATCCTATATATGATGTAAGCTTTCTTCATTCATTTTTATTCTTTTTATTATTGTTGTCTGACTAGGTCATTTCTAAAGACCTGTCTTCAAGTTTAGGAATTATTTCTCCTATTTTACCTAGTCTATTGTTGAATGTCTTGATTGTATTTTTTTATTGCATTAATTGAATTCTTCAGTTCCAGGATTTCTCTTTGGTTATTTTCTTATGATATCTACCTTTGTTCGATTTCTCATCTAAATCATGAATTCTTTTTATTTCTTTGTATTGTTTATCTGTGTTCTTTTGTTCTAAATTTCTTTAAGGTCAATAATTTGAATCCTTTTTCAAACATTTCACAAAATTTCTTTTCTTTGGGGTCTGCTACTGGAGATTTATTGCACACCTTTTGAGGTGTATTTTCTTTGCTTTTTCATGTTTCTTGTGTGCTTACATTGATATCTGCTCATCCGGTGTAACCATCACTTTTTCCAATTTTATTAAGTAGCTTCCATAGGGAAAGACTTTTTTCTGTAGGTATAGCTATAAAGTGAGTTGAATAGGGTAATTTGGCTTTGGTTCTGGGTGGGCACCATAGAGTAGTGTAGTCTCCATATGATTACTTCATCTGTAATCAACATCAGCAGTGTCTGTGAGTTCCTTGGTGGCTTAGGCTGTGGTTATTTGTGGATACTGTGGTGAAGCTTTGCTGGAGATGGTGATGCCAGGCAGTCCAGTCCTCAGGCCCTGAGGTAGCACGTGGGGGCCATTGCAGGCAGTGGTTTTCCATGGGTGGCCAGTCTTTGCACTCCTGGCAGGGCACATAGGCACTGGCAGTTAGGGCAGTAGGCCGGGAAGGTCAATCTTTAGGCCCCTGGGCTGGGTGTGTAAGCACCAGTGGTGTCCAAGGCAGGGTGAGTGTGGTGTGAAATGTTATAATTTTACTTTTCATTGTAGAAATACTATTTTTTCCTGGTGATTTTTTTTTATTGTCTTTGAGACTTTGAGGGTAAGAGGTTTTGTGTGTGTGTGTGTGTCTTTAAGATGAGAGATATCAATTTATGCTCCAATGTTAATAAGAATAAACTAGTAAATTGTTGGTAAATGAGAGTGTCAGGGATAATTAGGATCAAAATCTGTGAGAATTTGATGAAATTAAGAGTTTGGAAGTTGCAGATGTGGCCCTTGATGGGAGCAGAACTCACTACCCATTATGTCATTAGGGAAGGCAGAGGGTTTGGGCACAGTTGAATGTAGATTTTGATAGTGTGTAATCCTATCTATTGATTATATCTTCTCCATGGATACAAGTATTAGTCAACAGTTAACAGTGGGAGTGAACGGTTAAGAAAGAAAGACAAGATGGCTAGAAGTTTTAAAGAGAAGAGAGACAATGTGAAAAAATTGTGTTAGAAAGTGGTGAGATGAACATATTAGAGTGTAACAACATTAAGTCCTCATTTGAGGTTTGTAGTTTTAAGTTTCAAAATGAGATCTTGAGTCTTTCTTGCTTTGTATATAATTCTCTCTGTACAGATTCAATACTGCTTTATGCCATACAGTTGTTTCTGTGCTGGTCTCTATCTCCTTACTCTGTAAGCTGTTGAGGGGCAGGAATCACACTCTGCCTTCTTATCTCTACATTTCTCTGCTCAGAAAGTCCATTTATTCTCATGACTTACACTGCTTGAAACCCTCCTTCTTTCTTCTGAGCTCCTAACCCATATTTAAGAGTTGCTAAAACTGGATATTTTACAAGTTCATTAAAGCCCATTCTGAATTGATCTCTGCATCCATTAACCTCAGCTGAGCTTTCTTCATATAAATCCTCTCTCAATTCGAGTTGTCGTCTTCCATAAAGTCACTTGAATAGAAATGTCAGAGTCAACCATAACTTTCTCTTTCTTATGTCCTTAAGCTAATGTCATCTAATCCTGTCAGTTTTACATCTATCCTGTCAGTAAAGACAGTTGCTCAAAGATCAATTGTCTCTAACTTAACCAAACTCAGATCACTCTCTGGCTGGATCCTAGAAATGTTTATGTGCATTGAAGTTAGTTAATGTGATTAAGGCAAATAAAATTCCTAGGACAATTTTCTATTTCCATAGATGTTTAAGATCTGCATGAAAGGGAGATCTTCACCTTTTTCATTCATTTGTCTTTGATTACTATATGGGCATCGTGTAGAGAAGTATTTGGTTAGATCTAAAGTGTAGTTTAAATTTCTTTTTAAAGTATAACTCTATTCCCTCCAAAGTATAGACAAATTATCTGGGCATATATTTCATATAAAATATGTCCCATCCTTTGACTTGATATACTGTATGCCTGAGCTTTACAGTGCACAGTCCCTCCAGAGACTAGCAGGCTTTGGGAACAGGTATTCAGCTATTCTAGTATGCTTTGAGCCTCCTTCGTAGAGAAAATGGCTTCTATTCCCTGTCACCCTCTACCCTCATCCCCTTATTTCTGACTATAATGGAGGTAAGACTTAGGCTAGGAGGAAGGGTCCCTCAACTGATCTAATAAAACTCTAGAGGGTTAAAAAATGTATGTGATCTGGCTTCTTTTATCTTTAGTGACTTAATGATAACCACTTAATGTGATTTAATGATCTTAAACCACAGTTGGATGTGCTACTTGCATACATTATGAACTACAGGTGACATTAAAAAATAACTGGATCTGCTTTTTAATTAATTACAACATAAGGGCATTAGACCAATTATTAAAAAATCAAGACCATCTGTTGTAGTAGATACCTTTAGCCTCTAATTGCTTCATAGTTAATATTCTGATACTTCAAGTAACCTTATTAAATTTATAGGTTTCATTTTCTAAGTAATATATTTGGAAGCTATAGTAGAAAGTTACACAGTTCAAAGTTCTTTTCTCTTGCCTGAGAAAAAGAATTTGCTTTTACATGATTGAAGGTATGCCCTGTGATGTATAATTGTGTCTTCTTTATTGATAATTTATTGGTGAATTAAAATGAAGTCTAAATTACTTTAGGAAAAAAGTCTTGGCCTGGCTTGGAGTCTTTCCCTTGACTCATTTCGGAGGACTGGGGGTGCAGTCTTCTCTTCAGGAGTGAATCCTCTTCAAGCTCTTCACAGAAGGATGTCAATTCTGTCCCCCCTCCCCCCAACCTGTCCCAAGGATGAGATGGATTTTACATCTCAAGCTAATTACCTAATTAAGAGAAAGCAAAGTTCATGGAGTATTGCCTAAAGGTGATGTTCCCTCTCCATGTGTAGACACTGGGAAAAACATGATATATAAGTAATAATTGATTCAGTCCTTACTACTTTCTGCATATTGTTCTCAGTATATTACATATTAGTTCACTTAACCCTCACATCAACACTGGAAGTGGAGTTTTATTTGTTACCTTTGTTTTATAGATGAGTAAACTGATGCAAATAGAGTTTTAGTAACTCACCCAAAGAAGAGGCAGGATGTAAACCCAGCAATCTGACTCTATGGTCTGGGCTTCCAGCCACTGTGCAATCAGTGTTCCATATCACCCATGATGGAAGTGAATACAGGACAGATCTTCGGGAAATATAGAGGAAAATAGTTCAGTGACAGAGAGAATTTTAAGAAGGAAGGAGAGACCAAAGGTGTCCATGCCACAGAAATGTCATGGAAGACAAGAACTAGAATGTGTCCACTAGGCTTGAGGACCTCTGCAACTTTAGCAACAACAGAATTCATGGAATGGGGGAAATACAAGCCAGATTGTGTTTGGTTGGGAAAAAGTTGAGTGTTAAGTAATTGGTGAGTGGCAAGCTATACTGTGAAAAGTGACTCTGTCTTTAAGGTAGGTTTTAAAGTAGGAGCCAGGTTTTCATCCATCAGTGAGTTAGAGATTTCTAAGTTGACTAGCAGGATGTCTAATCAGCATCTTAACTATTTGTGGTGAAAGGCCAGTTAAAAAAATTCTAGTACATTGTAAATCAATATACATTGCTAAAACCCAATAAAAACAAATTACTAGAAATGTGATCAAGTGCTGGGATGTCATAGCTATGTCAAAATGCTATAAAAGTTACTTATTGTTTATTCTCAATTTTGGTACTTGCAGAGCTCTAGCAAATGGTTCTTGGACCAGGACTCCAATACTGTTTTGCAGACTAACTTGAGGGTCCCTTTCAGATCGATGATGAGTTGTGAATAATCTTGAGTCTTTGGTCTTTCCAACAAGCTGATACTTCTTCTCTCTTTCTTGTGCCTTTTTATGGTGTAACTGAGTTTTTATCTCTCTTTGTATGTCTTAGAACCTTATTTTGAAAATTCCCTTGTGGTTGAGCTCTTACTTTGTTTTTGTACACAAAGTGTACACTTTTCTTTCTTCTTTTTTTTTCTTGTTTACTTTTTTTTTAAATTATACTTTAAGTTCTGGGGTACATGTGCACAACGTGCAGGTTTGTTACGTAGGTGTAAATGTGCCATGTTGGTTTGCTACACCCATCAATGCATCATTTACATATCCCCCCCAACCCACTGACAGGCCCTGGTGTGTGATGTCCCCCTCCCTGTGTCCATGTATTCTCATTGTTCAACTTCCACTTATGAGTGAGAACATGTGGTGTTTGGTTTTCTCTTCTTGTGTTACTTTGCTGAGAATGATAGTTTCCAGCTTCATCCATGTCCCTGCAAAGGACATGAACGCATCCTTTTTCGTGGCTGCATAGTATTCCATGGTGTATATGTACCACATTTTCTTTATCCAATCTATTATTATTGGGGATTTGGGTTGGTCTTTGCTATTGTGAACAGTGCTGCAATAAACATACGTTTGGATGTGTCTTTATAGTAGAATGATTTATAATCCTTTGGGTATATACCCAGTAATGGGATTGCTGGGTCAAATGGTATTTCTGGTTCCAGATCCTTGAGGAATCACCACACTGTCTTCCACAATGGTTAAACCAATTTATACTCCAACCAACAGTGTAAAAGTGTTCCTGTGTCTCCACATCCTCTCCAGCATCTGTTGTTTGCTGACTTTTTAATGATCACCATTCTGACATGAGATGGTATCTCATTGTGGTTTTGATTTGCATTTCTCTAAAGACCAGTGATGATGAGCATTTTTTGATAAGTTTATTGGCTGCATAAATGTCTTCTTTTGAGAAGTGTCTGTTCATGTCCTTCACCCATTTTTTGATGGGGTTGTTTGTTTTTTCTTGTAAATTTTTTTAAGTTCTTTGTAGATTCTGGATATTAGCTGTGTGTCAGATGGATAGATTGCAAAAATTTTCTCCCATTCTGTAGGTTCCCTGTTCACTCTGATGATAGTTTCTTTTGCTGTGCAGACACTCTTTAGTTTAATTAGATCCCATTTATCTATTTTGGCTTTTGTTGCCATTGCTTTTGGTGTTTTAGTCATGAAGTCTTTGCCCATGCCTATGTCCTGTATGGTATTGCCTAGGTTTTCTTCTAGGGTTTTTATGGTTTTAGGTGTAACACTTAAGTCTTTAATCCATCTTGGTTAATTTTTGTATAAGTTGGAAGTAAGGGATCCAGTCTCAGCTTTCTGCATATGGCTAGCCAGTTTTCCCAGCACCATTTATTAAATAGGGGATCCTTATCCCATTGCTTGTTTTTGTCAGGTTTGTCAAAGATCAGATGATTGTACATGTGTGGTGTTATTTCTGAGGCCTCTGTTCTGTTCCATTGGTCTATATATATGTTTTGGTACCAGTACCATGCCTGGTTACTGTAGCCTTGGAGTATAGTTTGAAGTCAGGTAGTGTGATGCCTCCAGCTAGCCAGACTAATAAACAAGAAAAGAGAGAAGAATCAAATAGACACGATAAAAAAATGATAAAGGGGATAACACCACTGATCCCATGGAAATACAAACTACCATCAGAGAATACTATAAACACCTCTATGCAAATAAACTAAAAAATCTAGAAGGAATGGATAAATTCCTGGACACATACACCCTACCAAGACTAAACCAGGAAGAAGTTGAATCTCTGAATAGACCAATAACAAGTTCTGAAATTGAGGCAGTAATTAATAGCCTACCAACCAAAAAAAATCCAGGACCAGATGGATTCACAGCCGAATTCTACCAGAGGTGCAAAGAGGAGCTGGTACCATTCCTTCTGAAACTATTTCAATCAATAGAAAGAGAGGGAATCCTCCCTAACTCATTTTATGAGGCCAGCATCATCCTGATATCAAAACCTGGCAGAGACACAACAACAACAACAAAAAGAAATTTTTAGGCCAATATCCCTGATGAACATCGATGTGACAGTGCTCAATAAAATACTAGCAAACCGAATCCAGCAGCACAGCAAAAAACTTATCCATCATGATCAAGTTGGCTTCATTCCTGGGATGCAAGGCTGGTTCAACATATGCAAATCAATAAACGTAATCCACCACCTAAACAGAACCAATGACAAAAACTAAAGTGTTACTTTTCTAATTTGTATTTTATCCTGTTGTGGCCTTCTTTTCTACTTTATGCTTTAACATTTTTTAGCTCTATACAGGGATCTGGGATTTGGGGTAACAGGCAGTAGGAGGATTTTTTTTTTTTTTTTGAGATGGAGTCTTGCTCTGTCACCCAGGCTGGAGTGCATTGGTGCGACCTCCACTCACTGCAACTTCCGCCTCCCTGGTTCAAGCAATTCTCCTGCCTCAGCCTCCTGAGTAGCTGGGATTACAGGCGCCTGCCACCATGCCCAGCTAATTTTTGTATTTTTAGTAGAGATGGAGTTTCCACATGTTGGCTAGGCTGGTCTCGAACTCCTGACCTCAGGTGATCCACCCTCCTCGGCCTCCCAAAGTGCTGGGATTACAGACGTGAGCCGCCGCACCCGGCCAGTGGGAGCATTTTAACCCAGCCAACAGGAGTATTGTATCATTGACATTGTCTGGAATTGCTGACACATGGTAATAACAAAAAGCAGATCAACTTTTGGTTGGGTTTAGCTTTGTACATTCTCTGCAGACAATGCACCTCCGTACCTGGGATGAAATGCTTCTATTGACCCCTTGGTATGCCACTGGCCTTAATTTAAAATTAAGAGTAAAAGTGCTTCAAATTTCTGTATAGTGAGCTGCCAATTAAAATACATCATTATCTTCATATTTTGTAGGCCAGTGACTACTTCTCAAAAGCTTTAAAATTTGATCCAGAAAATGAATATGTTCTCATGAATCAAGCTATTACAAATACAATATTAAAGAAATATGAAGAAGCAAAAGAAGATTTTGCAAATGTAATTGAAAGCTGTCCCTTTTGGGCTGCAGTATATGTTAATAGAGCACATTTCTACTACTGCTTAAAGCAATATGAACTAGCTGAGGAAGACCTTAATAAAGGTACAATTTTGGTAATTATTTTGGTAAGATTACAGTGGTTGAAGTGATTATTTTTAGGCTACAAAAGAAGAAAATCATTAGGTCTATTTATTTAGATAAACTTACATAAGAATTAGTGTTTTTAGATATCATGTCCTTAATATAATCAGTATAGGTTCCTTTATGTAATGTCTTAACTTAAAGCTGTGGTAAACTGAGATATAGGGAATTATTACAAAACTATACACGAACAATGCCAACCTTTCAAAGAAAGACATTGTACTGTGTTTCCCCAAGTTAGTTTGCTTAGAAAGATTCAATATTTTTAATTTAACTAAATAGTTCTGTTTGAAGAAAAATGTTGTCAAATTAAAAGTATTAAAGTTCTTGATTTCATCCATTGAGTTAATTTTTTTAAAAGTTCTTATCCAATTTTTTTTTTTTTGTAAAACAAGAGACTATTTTTTGAGTGCTAACTTAAACATATCTTGATTTTTTTTCTTTTGCAGCCCTGTCTTTGAAGCCTGATGATGCTCTAGTATATCGTTTTAGAGCAAAAGTTCGTGGTAAAATAGGTCTGATTGAGGAAGCTATGACTGACTATAACCAAGCACTTGAACTTGAAGACTATGCCTCAGTTATATGATTACCTAGACTGGTTGCTATAGTAGTTTACACAGCTGTTCTCTCTGAAACGGAAATGTATTTGTTGTCTAAAAGGTTCTACCGTATTCATTATTCATTATGCTTAGTCTTCCATATAACTTTCTATGCATTTTAATAAAATGTTTGTTATACATTAATTATAAAACATATATCATTTTCTGCATATTTGGAATACCGTGATAACTGAATTTTTCCAAGGTTGCAGAATCTAAAGGAAAATGTTTCTTAAGGAATTAAATAGGAATGTTTCTTAACATTTAAAATATTTTAATTCTTTTTGAAATAATACTATACATTGTAGAAAAAGTGTCATCGACCTTTTCATCAATCCTTGCTGACAATGTATTAAACAGTATACAGATTAAAAAATAAACTGGTGACTATAAAAAACTGAACTCAAGTACAATCCTTGTCTTTTCCTTTACACAATGTGTATACTGGTCAATATTCTTCCTGATACCTGTAGTCTTCCAACAGACAAACGTGTTTCTCTTTAACATGTGGCCTGACTTGTAGGACAGTACCTATAAAGATTTTGGACATCATGTTTCCTTGAGATAGTTCCCTCTGTCTCTTTAATGCAGCTATCATAAATACATGTAAAATTTGTATATATTTATAATTCATGCATTGCAGGAGTTGATGAGTGAAAATAAAACAACTAAAAATTATTTATAGAATGTCTCTGAGGAATCTTTGAATGAACCAGAGAACTCTTTCCCTTTGCCTCACTGATAACAGCAAGGCTTCCTTCTTCCTTTTTTTTTGTTTTGTTTTTTATTTATTTATTTATTTATTTATCTTTTTTATTATTATACTTTAGGTTTTAGGGTACATGTGCACAATGTGCAGTTTTGTTACATATGTATCGATGTGCCATGTTGTTTTGCTGCACCCATTAACTCGTCATTTAGCATTAGGTATATCTCCTAATGCTGTCCCTCCCCCCTCCCCCCACCCCACAACAGTCCCCAGAGTGTGATGTTCCCCTTCCTGTGTCCATGAGTTCTCATTGTTCAATTCCCACCTATGAGTGAGAACATGCAGTGTTTGGTTTTTTGTCCTTGCGATAGTTTACTAAGAATGATGTTTTCCAGTTTCATCCATGTCCCTACAAAGGACATGAACTCATCATTTTTTATGGCTGCATAGTATTCCATGGTATATATATGCCACATTTTCTTAATCCAGTCTATCGTTGTTGGATGTTTGGGTTGGTTCCAACCCTTTGCTGTTGTGAATAGTGCTGCAATAAACATACGTGTGCATGTGTCTTTATAGCAGCATGATTTATAGTCCTTTGGGTATATAACCAATAATGGAATGGCTGGGTCAAATGGTATTTCTAGTTCTAGATCCCTGAGGAATTGCCACACTGACTTCCACAATGGTTGAACTAGTTTACAGTCCCACCAACAGTGTAAAATTTTTCCTATTTCTCCACATCCTCTCCAGCACCTGTTGTTCCCTGACTTTTTAATGATGGCCATTCTAACTGGTGTGAGATGGTATCTCACTGTGGTTTTGATTTGCATTTCTCTGATGGCCAGTGATGATGAGCATTTTTTCATGTGTTTTTTGGCTGCATAAATGTCTTCTTTTGAGAAGTGTCTGTTCATGTCCTTTGCCCACTTTTTGATGGGTTTTTTTTTTTCTTGTAAATTTGTTTGAGTTCATTTTAGATTCTGGATATTAGCCCTTTGTCAGATGAGTAGGTTGCAAAAATGTTCTCCCATTCTGTAGGTTGCTTGTTCACTCTGATGGTAGTTTCTTTTGCTATGCAGAAGCTCTTTAGTTTAATTAGATCCCATTTGTCAATTTTGGCTTTTGTTGCCATTGCTTTTGGTGTTTTAGACATGAAGTCCTTGCCCACGCCTATGTCCTGAATGGTATTGCCTAGGTTTTCTTGTAGGATTTTAATGGTTTTATTTCTAACATTTAAGTCTTTAATCCATCTTGAATTAATTTTTGTATAAGGTGTAAGGAAGGGATCCAGTTTCAGCTTTCTACATATGGCTAGCCAGTTTTCCCAGCACCATTTATTAAATAGGGAATCCTTTCCTCATTTCTTGTTTTTGTCAGGTTTGTCAAAGATCAGATAGTTGTAGCTATGTGGCATCATTTCTGAGGGCTCTGTTCTGTTCCATTGATCTATGTCTCTGTTGTGGTACCAGTACCATGCTGTTTTGGTTACTGTAGCCTTGTAGTATAGTTTGAAGTCAGGTAGCGTGATGCCTCCAGCTTCGTTCTTTTGGCTTAGGATTGACTTGGTGATGGGGGCTCTTTTTTGGTTCCATATGAACTTTAAAGCAGTTTTCTCCAATTCTGTGAAGAAAGTCATTGGTAGCTTGATGGGGATGGCATTGAATCTATAAATTACCTTGGGCAGTATGGCCATTTTCACGATATTGATTCTTCCAACCCATGAGCATGGAATGTTCTTCCATTTGTTTGTATCCTCTTTTATTTCATTGAGCAGTGGTTTGTAGTTCTCCTTGAAGAGGTCCTTCATATCCCTTGTTAAGTTGGATTCCTAAGTATTTTATTCTCTTTGAAGCAATTGTGAATGGGAGTTCACTCATGATTTGGCTCTCTGTTTGTCTGTGATTGGTGTACAAGAATGCTTGTGATTTTTGTACATTGATTTTGTATCCTGAGACTTTGCTGAAGTTGCTAATCAGCTTAAGGTGATTTTGGGCTGACACGATGGGGTTTTCTAGATATATGATCATGTCATCTGCAAACAGGGACAATTTGACTTCCTCTTTTCCTAATTGAATACCCTTTATTTCCTTCTCCTGCCTGATTGCCCTGGCCAGAACTTCCAACACTATGTTGAATAGGAGTGGTGAGAGAGGGCATCCCTGTCTTGTGCCAGTTTTCAAAGGGAATGCTTCCAGTTTTTGCCCATTCAGTATGATATTGGCTGTGGGTTTGTCATAGATAGCTCTTCTTATTTTGAGATACATCCCATCAATACCTAATTTATTGAGAGTTCTTAGCATGAAAGGTTGTTGAATTTTGTCAAAGGCCTTTTCTGCATCTATTGAGATAATCATTGTTTTTTGTCTTTGGTTCTGTTTATATGCTGGATTACATTTATTGATTTGTGTATGTTGAACCAGCCTTGCATCCCAGGGATGAAGACCACTTGATCATGGTGTATAAGCTTTTTGATGTGCTGCTGGATTCGGTTTGCCAGTATTTTACTGAGGATTTTTGCATCAATGTTCATCAAGGATATTGGTCTGAAATTCTCTTTTTTGGTTATGTCTTTGCCAGGCTTTGGTATCAGGACAATGCTGGCCTCATAAAATGTGTTAGGGAGGATTCCCTGTTTTTCTATTGATTGGAATAGTTTCAGAAGGAATGGTACCAGTTCCTCCTTGTACCTCTGGTAGAATTCGGCTGTGAATCCATCAGGTCCTGGACTCTTTTTGGTTGGTAAGCTATTGATTATTGCCACAATTTCAGAGCCTATTATTGGTCTATTCAGAGATTCAACTTCTTCCTGGTTTAGTCTTGGGAGGGTGTATTTGTCAAGGAATTTATCCATTTCTTCTAGATTTTCTAGTTTATTTGCATAGAGGTGTTTGTAGTATTCTCTGATGGTAGATTGTATTTCTGTGGGATCGGTGGTTATATCCCCTTTTTCATTTTTTATTGCATCTATTTGATTCTTCTCTCTTTTCTTCTCTATTAGTCTTGCTAGCGGTCTATCAATTTTGTTGATCTTTTCAAACAACCAGCTCCTGGATTCATTAATTTTTTGACGGGTTTTTTGTGTCTCTATTTCCTTCACTTCTGCTCTGGTTTTAGTTATTTCCAGCATTCTGCTAGCTTTTGAATGTGTTTGCTCTTCCTTTTCTTGTTTTTAATTGTGATGTTAGGGTGTCAATTTTGGATCTTTCCTGCTTTCTCTTGTGGGCATTTAGTTCTATAAATTTCCCTCTACACACTGCTTTGAAAGTGTCCCAGAGATTCTGGTATGTTGTGTCTTTGTTCTCGTGGGTTTCAAAGAACATCTTTATTTCTGCCTTCATTTCATTATTATGTACCCAATAGTCATTCAGGAGCAGGTTGTTCAGTTTCCATGTAGTTGAGCAGTTTTGAGTGAGTTCCTTAATCTTGAGTTCTAGTTTGATTGCACTGTGGTCTGAGAGACAGTTTGCTATAATTTCTGTTCTTTTCCATTTGCTGAGGAGAGCTTTACTTCCAACTATGTGGTCAATTTTGGAATAGGTGTGGTGTGGTGCTGAAAAAAATGTATATTCTGTTGATTTGGGGTGGAGAGTTCTGTAGATGTCTATTAGGTCCACTTTGTGCAGAGCTGAGTTCAATTCCTGGATATCCTTGTTAACTTTCTGTCTCGTTGATCTGTCTAATGTTGACAATGGGGTGTTAAAATCTCCCATTTTTTTTTGTGTGGGCGTTAAAGTCCCTTTGTAGGTCACTCAGGACTTGCTTTATGAATCTGGGTGCTCCTGTGTTGGGTGCATATATATTTAGGATAGTTAGCTCTTCTTGTTGAACTGATCCCTTTACCATTATGTAATGGCCTTCTTTGTCTCTTTTGATCTTTGTTGGTTTAAAGTCTATTTTATCAGAGACTAGGATTGCAACCCCTGCCTTTTTTTGTTTTCCGTTTGCTTGATAGATCTTCCTCCATCCCTTTATTTTGAGTCTATGTGTGTCTCTGCACGTGAGATGGGTTTCCTGAATACAGCACACTGATGGGTCTTGACTCCTTATCCAGTTTGCCAGTCTGCGTCTTTTAATTGGAGCATTTAGACCATTTACCTTTAAAGTTAATATTGTTATGTGTGTATTTGATCCGTCATTATGATGTTAGTTGGTTATTTTGCTCGTTAGTTGATGCAGTTTCTTCCTAGCCTCGAAGGTCTTTACAATTTGGCATGTTTTTGCAGTGGCTGGTACCGGTTGTTCCTTTCCATGTTTAGCGCTTCCTTTAGGAGCTCTTTTAGGGGAGGCCTGGTGGTGACAAAATCACTCAGCATTTGCTTGTCTGTAAAGTATTTTATTTCTCCTTCACTTATGAAGCTTAGTTTGGCTGGATATGAAATTCTGGGTTGAAAATTCTTTTCTTTAAGAATGTTGAATATGGGCCCCCACTCTCTTCTGGCTTGTAGAGTTTCTGCCGAGAGATCTGCTGTTAGTCTGATGGGCTTCCCTTTGTGGGTAACCCAACCTTTCTCTCTGGCCGCCCTTAACATTTTTTCCTTCATTTCAACTTTGGTGAATCTGACAATTATGTGTCTTGGAGTTGCTCTTCTCGAGGAGTATTTTTGTGGCGTTCTCTGTATTTCCTGAATCTGAATGCTGGCCTGCCTTGCTAGATTGGGGAAGTTCTCCTGGATAATATCTTGTAGAGTGTTTTCCAACTTGGTTCCATTCTCCCCATCATTTTCAGGTCCACGAATCAGACGTAGGTTTGGTCTTTTCACATAGTCCCAAATTTCTTGGTGGCTTTGTTCGTTTCTTTTTATTCTTTTTTCTCTAAACTTCCCTTCTTGCTTCATTTCATTCATTTCATCTTCCATCACTGATACCCTTTCTTCCAGTTGATTGCATCTGCTACTGAGGCTTCTGCAATCTTCGCGTAGTTCTCACTACTTGGCTTTCAGCTCCATCAGCTCCTTTAAGCCCTTCTCTCTATTGGTTATTCTAGTTATCCATTCATCTAATTTTATTCAAAGTTTTTAACTTCTTTGCTATTGTTTTGAATTTCCTCCTGTAGCTCGGAGTAGTTTGATCGTCTGAAGCTTTCTTCTCTCAACTCATCAAAGTCATTCTCCATCCAGCTTTGTTCCGTTGCTGGTGAGGAACTGCATTCCTTTGGAGGAGGAGAGGCGCTCTGCTTTTTAGAGTTTCCAGTTTTTCTGCTCTGTTTTTTCCCCATCTTTGTGGTTTTATCTACTTTTGGTCTTTGATGATGGTGATGTACAGATGGGTTTTTGGTGTGGATGTCCTTTCTGTTTGTTAGTTTTCCTTCTACCAGACAGGACCCTCAGCTGCAGGTCTGTTGGAGTTTGCTAGAGGTGCACTCCAGACCCTGTTTGGCTGGGTGTCAGCAGCGGTGGCTGCAGAACAGCGGATTTTCATGAGACCACAAATTCAGCTGTCTGATAGTTCCTCTGGAAGTTTTGTCTCAGAGGAGTACCCGGCCGAGTGAAGCGTCAGTCTGTCCCTACTGGGGGGTGCCTCCCAGTTAGGCTGCTCGGGGGTCAGGGACCCACTTTAGGAGGCAGTCTGTTCGTTCTCAGATCTCCAGCTGCGTGCTGGGAGAACCACTACTCTCTTCAAAGCTGTCAGTCAGACAGGGACATTTAATTCTGCAGAGTCTGCAGAGATTCCTGCTGAATTTTTGTTTGTCTGTGCCCTGCCCTCAGAGGTGGAGCCTACAGAGGCAGGCAGGCCTCTTTGAGCTGTCGTGGGCTCCACCCAGTTCGAGCTTCCTGGCTGCTTTGTTTACCTAAGCAAGCCTGGGCAATGGTGGGCACCCCTCCCCCAGCCTCGCTGCCGCCTTGCAGTTTGATCTCAGACTGCTGTGCTAGCAATCAGCAAGACTCTGTGGGCATAGGACCCTCCGAGCCAGGTGCGGGACACAATTTTCTGGTGTGCCGTTTTCCAGGCCCGTTGGAAAAGTGCAGTATTAGGGTGGGACTGACCCGATATTCCAGGTGCCATCTGTTACCCCTTTCTTTGACTAGGAAAGGGAACTCCCTGACCCCTTGCGCTTCCCGAGTGAGGCAATGCCTCGCCCTGCTTCGGCTCATGCACCGTGCACTGCACCGACTGTCCTGCACCCACTGTTCGGCACTTCCTAGTGAGATGAACCCGGTACCTCAAACAGAAATGCAGAAATCACCCGTCTTCTGTGTCGCTCAGGCTGGGAGCTGTAGAAGGGAACTGTTCCTATTCGGCCATCTTGGCTCCACCCCCTACTGGTGGCCACTTTCAACACACCTCATGCTGGTGCTTCTGTCTTCCCTGCCTCACCCTCCGTTCGCAGTGTCTCTGCTTTCCTGGGATAGTACTTCTCCATAAAGTAGTAACACAGAAGCATTTGCCTCGGGGTCTGCTTTCTGGTGGGTGTCCAGGCTAAGACAGTTAGTAATTTAATATTTTCTTCTAATTGTACACAAATACCTATAACATGAGGCAGGATGTGATAACTATTGGGGAAATGATACAATCCAAGGGTCATGAGAGCAGAGTAGGACAAAACATGTCTAACTTTTCAAAATGCCATATGTCCCCTGGCTCACATCCTCTTGGCACCCACAGTTTCTGCATGCACTGACAGAATCCTAGTGTAAGCACCTGTGATTTTCCATGGGAGGCATTTCTTTATCTCAGTCCATGCCCAGGCCAGGCCTTCTGAAGAGGAGCTAATGACACTAGGAGGAACCTTCAGCTAATGACAGAAGGGAATTAAAGGATAAACCCTCAGCTCCCTTGTCTTTTGAAGGGATAGCTCTCCCTGACTTCCCCAGTGGGATTAAACCCCAGTGGCCCACCGTATAATTTTCTCTATAGCCACACCTTTTTTTGGCTTCTTCCCTTCCCTGTCTTACCTCCCTCTCCCCTGGCAAAGGCAAAACCATGCTAGGATCTCCTCCCAAGTAAACGACTTGCACTTAAATAAATAAAACCTGTCTCAGGATCTAAGATGGCAGCATTGAGGAAGAGGCATTTAAGCTGGTCCTGAGCAGGGGTAAATGCCCATGGGCAGAGGTGTTGACTAGTAAGACCCTCCATACAGACTGAACATCAGGACAGAGATACAGCAGTGGGAAAATAAAGAAGCATATTTTGGAGAGGGGCTGGAGCAGAGTTTTTATGAGTAAATGATAGTAGGAAAATAAAGCTATGTAGTCAGAAGGAGATAGAGAAAGAGGGGTTTTTTCTTAGTCATTTTTTCTCCCTCTGTCTTCACATTAGTAGACTGTGGATATTCTCGCATCGCCAATAAAATTGGACTTATGAAAATTGATCAGTACTCTATGGAAAAAGGTTTACCTTGTTCCGTATGTGCTCCACTCTGATTAGAAGCACAGTTAGAAGATCTAGGGCAGATAAAGGGCAGGATAGCAGGATGAAGGAAGGATTGAGAGGATGGAGAACAAGGAAGAAAGTAACTTCAGGAGGTCACAGGATCTAAATGAGGCACTCATACCCTAAGGGAAAAGGAAAAAGATGCCTAGATTTCATCTTTTCTAATTAGCTTTGCTTGGTTTTGATCCCTTCAGCAGGTTCCCTGAGTCTACATGCCTCTCACTTTTGTAGGACTTACTGGTTGCGTTTCATTTATTTACAGTAAGTACACAAACACACAGGACTTCGACTGATGATTATCTCTGGGAGGTAAAATTGGAGGGAGAATGGAGAAAGGGAGCAGAAGATTTTTTACTTTGTTTTATTAAAATTTTTTTACACATCAAAATGAAAGAGGAGTGGTGGAATTATAGATGACTTTTTAAATTGTATGCACTTCTGTGATTTTTAGTGTTTTTTTTTTTGGTTAAGTTTTGTATTTTTTTTTTTTTTTTTTTTTTGCTAGAATGTAAGCTTTATAAAGACAGGAATTTTGCCGGTTTTGTTAAGTGCTGTATCTCCAATGCCTGTAGTGCCTAGCAGCTAATGTATCTCTAATGCCAGTGCCTGGCATCATTTGTTAAATAATACACAAATTACAAATACCAGGGATCACCATTATTGTATAGATATTGTGGTGTGAATTATTTGCTTGTCATATGCCCTTCTGACTTCTTGCATGCCTTCCATAAGACAAAGACTGAAAGCTAAATGTTTTGTCTCCCAAATCTCATTGCAGCCAGCAGAGTTCCTGATGTGATTTAGTTTCTGCCAGTTTCATGCAGTCTGATGAGGCTTAATTGAGGCAGTATCATCCAAAGCACCCTTCTGCTCATGTGAAAACAATTGGCTAGGGTAGAGTTGTCAGATTTAGCAATAAAAATATAGAATACCTGTAGTATGGTTTGGATTTGTCCCCTCCAAATATTATGTTGAAATGTGATCTCCAATGTTGGAGGTGGGACCTGGTGGGAGGTGATTGGATCATGGGTACAGATCCCTCAGGAAAGGTTTAGCACCACCTTTTTGGTAATGAGTGAGTTCTACCTCAGTTAGTTTACTGGAGAGCTGATTGTTTAAAAGAACCTGGCTCCTCCTCCTCCCTTTCCTGTTCCTGCTCTCACCATGTGCCTGCTTGCACTTCACCTTCCCTGATGAATATAAGTTTCCTAAGGCCCTCACTAGAAGCAGAGCAAATGTTGGCGCCCTGCTTGTAAAGCCTGCAGAACTGTGGGCTGATTAAATCTCTTTGTAAGTTATCCAGTATCAGGCATTCTTTGTAGTAACACAAAAAACTGAATAATACAATCCGGTTAAATTAGAATTTCAGACAAATTATGAATAATTCAGGGCTCCCAGTTAAACACAGGGCACTCAGTTAAATTTGAATTTCAAATCAACAAGATTGATTTTTTTTTAGTATAAGTATATCCTATTATATGGAACATACTTATACTAAAAATTATTCTGAAATTTAGTTTCAGAAAAACGTTTCCAAAAGAAAATGTTGTTGATCAGAAATTCAAATTCAAACGGGCATCCTGTGTCTTATCTGGCAATCCTGCTCTGGACCTAGCCATCTGGCCATGGCTTCTGACCCTAGATGGATCATATGTTTCCCTGGAGCCTACAGTTGCTGTGCCCATTTCTTTATTTTCAAGCTTCCTCTCTGGCAGAACAGCAGCTCCCCCAGTTTGGCCAGTCTTGTGTTGCTCTTCTGGGGGCTAAGCCTAGACCCTGCTTCTCTAGATTTTCCAAAGATGTGAGCACCCATGTCCTTGTAGGAAACCCCTTTCTTTGTAAAAGAACTAGATTGCCTTTTGTTATCTATAGCTGAACTCTCACTGATACTTTTCTGTTCCCAAGATGTTTTTTTTTTTTTCTAATTTAGAGCTTTATTTTTCATTTGACATGGATGAGAGTCTCTTTTCTGCAATTTGGCATTTCTATAGTTTGGTCATGGGCAGAAGAATATATTAGAACTAAAAACTAATAATCACAATATTTAGCACTTAGAGGTATAGCATTCCATGCCTCACCTATGTTGCCTCTACTTTCTCTGTAGCCTTGTAGGGTAGGTAGGTATCATTAGATGAGGAGACTAAGGCTCGGAAGGATTGAGTTGTATGATTGGGGTCACATAGCTAGTGAGTGGTGGGGTTGAGGTTGAAATCCTGTTCTAGTGCCTGCTCTGCACTTCCTGCTCCTGTTCACCTGGAAAAAAACCAAGGCAAGATAAATGCATGTTCTATTAAACAATCTTTATTATAATGATATTAAAGCTCTTTGGCCTCCTAATGTTTTTTTGTGAAGAAAAAGGATTTCCAGTCTTTCACACTTTTTTTTTTTTGTACTGGCTTATATTCATATATTTATGCCTACGTCTGTCTATCTCTTCATTTATCTATCCATCCATCCTAAAATTAGATACATGCACAATAGTAGTAAGATTATCTCAAGCTTTTAATTTGAAATACAGTCAATGTGCAAGGTCTTATATTTCATCTTTAACAACAAAGGCAAGATAGGAATTGACACCATAAAGTTCAACATGCAGGCAGTAAGAAAGGGAGAAAGAGGAAACCATTATTTGTTAAAAACCGACGATATACCAAAGAACCAACTGTGGCTTAAGGTTCATTTTGCCCTTACCAGTGAGTCAGTATTATTATTCCCATTTGACAGAGGGAAAAAAATGAAGCCCACAATGGTTAAATCAGTTAGGGTACCCATAGTATAACAATGCTACCCAAACTTCATTTCACTTTTATTTTCTCTCTCTCTCTCTCTCTCTATATATATATGTATATATGTGTGTGTGTATATATATATATATGTGTATATATGTGTGTGTGTGTATATATATATATATATATATATTTTTTTTTTTTTTTTTTTTTGAGACAGAGTTTCACTCTTGTTGCCCAGGCTGGAGTGCAATGGTGCGATCTCAGCTCACCACAACCTCCACCTCCTGGGTTCAAGCGATTCTCCTGCCTCAGCCTCCCGAGTAGCTGGGATTACTGGCATGTGCCACCACGCCTGGCTAATTTTGTATTTTTAGTAGAGATAGGGTTTCTCCATGTTGGTCAGGCTGGTCTCGAACTCCCAACCTCAGGTGATCCGCCTGCCTTGGCCTCCCAAAGTGCTGGGATTACAGGCATGAGCCACCGCACCCAGCCAATATATTTTCTTAAACTGACTTGCCAGTATTAATTGAATTTATTTTCAAAGAAGGAATTTGTAAAAGTAAATGCATGACTATTAAAAATTTGTCATTCTACCTAAAATCATCTCATTTTATTCCAGTCATATTATATTTTGGGAAACATTGTACTTCACAGTATTATTGTTTAATGGGTATAGCTAGAAGAGTAATCAGAGTGCGGGAGGGAAGAACATCAAATGCCAGCTGAGATGGGTGAGGGAAAGAGAATGAACGAGAAACATAAGGTGACTGCCAGGGCAGACAGGTCAGAGTCAGAAGCAATAATAGCCTTTAACTTTGAGAGTCCCAGTCTACATTCTTAGTGTGTTGTAACAGCAAGATCTTACTCCCAGAGCTTCTCCAATGTCACAAAAAAGTTTTCTTAGTCAAAACCTTAGACTCATTGATTTCCAAAAATAACAGGAATCTTAATGACCATTCACAATGAGGTACCAGACTTTGTTCAAAATCCCTTCCTCTTCTCACTCATCTTTGCCTGGCTAATTTATTCTCAAGAAGGGTCTTATTTCCCCATCTAAGAGGGTGGCTTAGATCTTTTGTTATGTGTTTCCCACAGCACTGTCACCTTCTCTTTGGCAATGCCCTTCACATCTGTGTATCCTTGTTTAATGGTTGTCTTCCTCACCAGACTGGAAACTCTTTCTCACCAGACTGGAAACTCAGATTATGTATATCTGTCCACCACTGCATCACCAATGCTTATCAATCACAGTTCCTGGCATAGAGCAGGTGCTTCATAAATATTTGTTGTGTTTATTTAAGGAAAAGACAGGTATGGACACTCACACAGGACTTTGTGACCCAATACACTACAGATATGTGTTTTACTATTCATTTATACAGTAAAGTGAGCAGCCTGCGATATTTCAGGCAAGCCTTGACAAAGCAGTGACTGCCTGCATCCTCAGTACTTTCATTTAACAGTTCATCCTTAGTGTCCACACAGCTTTAACTGTGCCTAACTTACACACACACACACATACACACATACACACACACACACACTGCATCCTTAGGATCAGAAGATAAGATTAACCTTGAAAAATGAAGTTTCAAGGAAAATCAAGACATAATGCATGAGATCAACCTGCTATAAAAACACTCAAAGGATTAGTCAACCAGTAGTAGCTGAAAACAAAACTCTGTCAAGGTGACAAGGTTGCAATGTCTGAAACAATGATGTGTCAACATCTCAACCTAATCATTGTACTCTTTATAATTGGATGATGACATAACATAATCAAGTTGTAACCCAATAAAGTCGAGTGCATATGAGACCATGCAGATTTTTAATTTCTATGCTTTCTTAAAAAAGGTTGTACTAATCAAAGGGGCATGGTGGGTGTGGAACTTAGGAGGAGGAGGGAATGATCAGAGTGTAAACATTTATATGCACGTTTCTGGCTCTGTCTCCTGAACAGATTCTCTAAACAGTGCACAGGAACATTCTGATCTTTTGACCTCTTCCCAGTTGGTAAATTTCCATCAAGTATATGGAACATACCATTGTCATAGCTTTAATTCACTAAACCAATAAGGCAATTCAACAACTTCTTTTCCTGATTCTATTCTATCCAAGAAGTCTTCCAATGATAATTTGGTTTTCCATATGGATATGCAGAACAGTATGTATAGTGTAGTAAGCTTCCGTTTTATTGTAAAATAAAATCATACATATGCAGAATATATTACATTTTCTTATAAAGCCTTAAATGAGTTTCATGCATCAGACTTAATGAGGGCTTGTAGAGAATGGGATTGATGATGTAGAGTTCATTGGTAGAAGCTGCGTGAGAATTTTAAGAGATCCTCGGTTTTTTTTTTTAACTTTTGACACTTCTGCATTCTCTGATTCATGTATTTTTGAGTCATTGAGCACAACTTAGTTTTATAATAGGAAAAATATAAAATTATCCCCCTCCCAAGTTAAAATAGGTTATTCGAGGCAACATTTCAGACTCTGAAAGTCCCACACTGCCTTTTTCCATGTATGCCTGCAGTAGACTCTGAGCTAGAGCTGGCAGAGCAGGAGTCGTTCAGAGGTCCCACTGGTCCAGGAATGTTCTGTCCCCAAAGCATCTCAGGTCCATGTTTGCATCATGACCATCTCTTGGGAAGAACCTAGCCTTAAAAATATTTTTCTAAAATACGTAGGGTAATGACCATAGTCACTGAAGTTTCTAAGGAAAACATGAAACTTACTACCTAAACCTGTGAGTCAATTGAGGTCTTTTATCTTCCCAGGACTACAATTTTAATTTATCTGCAAAATGATCTGTTCATTTGCATGCGCGCGTGTGATGATTTTGCTTTGCTTTAGAGCTGTTACTTCTCTGAAAATAAAAACATCTCCAAAGCCTCTGATAAAAAGAAAAAAGGATAATCACTGAAAACTTTGTCTTAACGTATCTATCAACTTTATGACACAAATTTCAAAAGAGAAAAGAATCTTGGGAGGCTGATAATACCTGTAATTTTTCAACGTGACTTAAAAGCAATAAATCACTAAATGGAGAAAGCATCATTTACATTTCAAATACAAATATACTCCTTAATCTTACTTCAATTGGTTAATAGGTTAGACAATTCAATTTATTGCATATATATAAAGTATCATAATTTTATATATAAAGTATTGTGATTTTATGTATATATTATATAAAACCACATGACACTTTAAAGTACAATTTGTACTTATATGGTTGTAAGACTTAAGGGAAAGATTCCTAACTGTTTTGTATGAAACATTGCTTTTTTTCTTTAACCTTCCCATAGAAGACCTATGTAAGTCTACAAATCAACTTCACTGACATTTAAAGAAAGAAAAAGTAATTGGTAATTTAACTTAATATTTATGTCATTCTTGCATTTATGTCATTCTTCCATTCTTAGTATTTATGTCATTATTACTCTTACCCAGTAGTAATTTTGTTAAAAAGCTTGTTATAAACCACTAAATGCTGAATTTATTAGACTGGGAAAGCATCATTTAGGAATGTTTGCTTTATAAATCAGGAACAAATCTCTCTTTTGAATGTGAAGACCAAGATAAGAATTTTAATATCTAAGTTAAGGTGTTTTATTCTGCAAAAAATAGAGTTGAGGTCTTCTTTCCCTAAAAATGATAGAGCAATGATTTTTATTAAAGTCTTGGAGTCCTACTCAGAAAATTGACAAATTCTGTTGTAGAACTCTGTGCCTTTGAAATGTGGGGGACATCTCACCACAACTTCTCCATGTACAATTTATCCTGAATAATGTATGAGTTGTGTAATAGCCCTGCAGTGCATTCTCATCTTCACAGAATACTGACTTCTCTAGTATTGCATCTTCTGCTTTCCATACCTATGCTGTGTGTTTACTATATTAAGTCTTTGATGGCGAGCAGAAAAGGTGGGAGAAGAATATTTGAGAACTGAAAATCCTTGGCAATCCAGGAAATAGTTTAATGTACTAGACTTCTCATTGTAGCTTGGTTATGAAAACGTGATTTTTTGCATAGTACTTGCCTGTAGAGTTTTGGAAACCAGGATTTCTTTACAACTCGGGAAATAAGTGAGTAGCCAAAGAGTATCAACTTTCCTTCAGGAATGTTAAAGGGGAATTGGCATAGGGCACTGGGAGGGTTGAGAGGGAAGAGAAATTTATTTAATTGGAAAGTAATTTAAAATATTTTTACATGAAAAGATACAGCTATGTCATGGGATAGAATTTTAAAAGTTCACATGTATCTTAGTGGTAAAGCACAGAGCTTTGTAGACATTTCTCCTTTTTGGGTGGCTGCTTTGGGATATGCCACAGACCCACAGGCTGGCATTCACTCCACTGAGGACCATGAGACAACAGCAGCCTCTGCCACCCCAGTCCCACATCAGCACTATTTTCTGAAGCCCCTTCAACAGCAAGTGCCCACCGGATCCTCCCAATGAGCTGTTAGCCTATTTTGCAGATGAGAAAAACTTGAGTACAGAAAGATTCGGTGGCTTATTGAGGTCCCGCGTGTAAGGACAGAGCCACAATACAAGCCAGGCTACCTGCAAAACACCATTTCAGGAAGGCTTTGGAATGGAAAATACCAATAAAGCAAGATTAAAAAACCCTGAAGCCCTCTCTTGCAAGTTTTTATTTAAACGATTCTAATAGAATGCATTCTTGACTAGATATAGAGTAATTCATTTCTCAAAGTACTTTTAATGATACATGTATTTTTTAATTAGTATTTTAAGTGCCATCTTCATGTCTACTTAGATTCATTCTATGCTATATAAAATATGGGAAATAATAAAAACATTTAAGCACTTACTACATGTCAAGACCTTTTCTAAATGCTGTATGTGTACTATCTCTTTAATTACCGCAACCACTCCATGAAGTTGTTATGATTAATATCCCCATTTCATAGATGAGAAAATGGCAGTGGAGAGAGGTGGGGTTATTTGCCTAAAGTAAAATGTGTAGTAAGAGGTGAGGTGGAACAGTTTGACTCCAGGACCTCTGCTTTACCATAATCCTAAACAGCATAAGGAGAAAAAGGACCGAGACCCCTTATACAAAGCAGGTGACTGTCAGCGGCCTCCAGGCCTCAAGGAAATCTGTGCCCTGGAAATTCTATCCCTTGGCACCCCAGAAATTTTATGTCTCCTTGAGGACTTCAGGAACTTTATGTTTTATCCTATGTTTGAAATAGCCTAAACCCAAAGTGGCCGATTCAATTTTGCTTTAAAATGAGGAAGATTAGAGGATAAAACACAACCTTAAAACCTAATAATTAACTTCACAATGCTGTCGGGTCATAGCTACTGCTAAGCCAGAACTTTATTTTCTAGATGCTAAGCCACTCTGAGATTTATCCCTGAAAGTTTACAGGAAAAAGAAAGGAATCTCTGGGAGGAAATAGCTAATGCTGACCGGGTGCTCAAACAGGACAGGGGTTTAAGAGTAATTTCTGCCATTAAGCTCTCCTGTAACCCACAAGCAATAAATGACAGTCTTTTAAAAACGACAACGGCTTATTGAATTCTTGGGCACCACACAGGAAAGAACTCGATCGATTTCTCTACACTTGTAATGTAGAGGAGTCATACTCCAGACCTCTGTTATAAAAGAGGAATTGTTTATGGCTATTGAGAAATCCTTGTGGAACTGCCCATCAAACTTTATGAAATATGTGAGTTACTGAGGTATCAGCTTTCTGGATCTAATTTTCTTTCCAGAGCATTTGGAATCAAACCTTTTTCTTACCGGCTGGTTTCACACTGATCAACATTGTGCGCTTTTACTCTTTTCTCTCCTCTCCTACCTGTTTTTATTGACTCTTCCAATCTTTTTTTCTTTTCTTCATCTCCTATTCTGAGATGAAGAAACTCTTAGTTTTTCTCAAAATGGAGTATGTGGTCCACCTGTGTCAGAGAAGGCTGGGATGCTTACTAAAATTTCAAATTTCAGGCCTTACCTCAACTGTACTAACTCACATTTTTTGGGAGTGGTACCCAAGAAACTGAATTTCAGTAAGCTCCCGAGGAGATTCCTATTCACATTGAAATAGAGAAGGTCTGGTTTAGTGGTTTTCAAACTTAATTGTTGTGGAGGGCTTGTTAAAAACACAGATATCTAGGCCTCGCCCCAGAGTTTCTGATTCAGGAGGTCCTGGGTAGACCTGGGACTTGCATTTCTATAGGGTTCCTGGGGGATGCTAATGCCGCTGCTGTTTTGAAAATCCCACTTTAAGAACTCTAGAGCTTTGAGAACCTCTAGTCTAATCTTTGAAGTTCTGAAAAAACTTTTAAATAAAGCATACCCTAAAAGGCTGAATGTTAATTTTTTTTTTGTAAAAATAAAAACATTACAAAAACACCTACATTTCTATCTGTACCTCTGTGTGTATCATTCCTCACTCTCCATCTCTACCTATTGAACCATGCTCATCTCAGAGGGTGATGGTCCTTGATATGGTTTAGCTCTGTGTCCCCACCTGAATGTTATCTCGAATAGTAATCCCCACTTGCTGAGGGAGGGAGGTGATTTGATTGTGGGTGTGGTTTCCCCCATGCTATTCTCCTGATAGTGAGTGAGTTCTTATGAGAGCTGACGGTTAAAAGTGTTTGGCAGTTCCCTCCTTGCACGCTGTCTCTCCTGCTGCGTTGTGAAGAAGGTGCTTGCTTCCTCTTCCCCTTCCAGCATGATTGTAAGTATCCTGAGGCTTCCCCAGCCATGTGGAATTGTGGGCCAATTAAAAATCTTTCCTTTATAAATTACCTTGTCTCAGGCAGTTCTTTATAGCGGTGTGAAAGTGGACTAATAGAGTCCTCCTCCGGGAGACCATCCTTGATTTGTACAACAAATGTGTGTCGTCTCTCTCCTCAGCCCCAACCCCCACACTGGCTTTCTACTTCTTTGTGGACGTTTATTCCCTTCTACATAGGTGTGCAGTTGTTTGTGTTTGGGAGAAGATGTTTCATCTTTCCTACCATATTGCAAGCTCCTAAACACAAGGTTTGTGCCTTTTAAATTCTGTTTTGCCCTGCAGTATATAGAGTAGTTCTAGGCACTTTGGTGATGCTCAACAGATGTTTGAGTAATAATAAATGAATGCTTTAGTGGGTGAAGGTGCATTTAATTCCTTTAAATTAGATCTAGACTATTAAGGTTGCATATCTTCCACCTGAAGGATCCTTCCACCTGAAGGATCTTTCTTCACAGGAGTGATGGCCATTCTTTTCTTTCATTTGACTGAGAAGGTAGGTAGTGTTTGGGATGAGCCCCCTTACAGAAAAACTTATGAAACTCCAAGGAACTCTCCAATAAGATGTTGAGGCCTTGTTCTGGTATCTTAGAAAGATTTTCCTACTCTCTATGTAAAGTGTGTTTCCTGCCTCACCTGAGAGCATGTTACAAATGCAGCATCTGGGGTCCTACCCCAGACCTCCTGAATGAGAATGTGCAGGTGACGTGTATGTGCATTCATGTTTGAGAAGCGGTGCACTAAGAAGTTTCCTTCTTTGATTGAAAAACGTACTTAAAATAGTACTCAAGTCAGTACTTGACGTTTTTGGTGATTATAAGTTTGTTAATTTTTTTTTGTTTGTTTTACAAGACACTCTGTGGTAACTGGGAGTTCTGCCGAGGGTTTGTAACCATCATCAAAGATTCTTATTAAATGGGCATCATTTTATGTTAGACATATTAAAGAAACATAATTAATCTGAGCTTTGCCACAAAACCAGACATCACTGATGTGGGCAAGCGTATGTTAAGACATAATTAAACATATGAAGCATATAGATGCAGCATCAGTACAACATGGGTGGATTTGTTTTTGAAATTTTTGTTATTCATCCTCTGTAATCTGTATTTCTTTGATTTCAGAGTTTTCAAAACAATATATCTTTAGCTACTCGTCTATAAAAATTTGGTATTAAACTAAACAGAAATTTAGTAACCTGGGCTGGTTTTATAAAGATTGATATCCTGAGTACCTTTTGAATCTATCTCAATTTGTAATGAAAAAGAAGAAAAATTCTGTCATATGAAAAACTAATTATGCTATGTGGTACCCATTTTTGAGTTTAATTTATAGTATAACTCATGTATAATGGATCAGGCATCAAAGGCATAATTAACAGTTTAAAGTAAATTCTCAAAAATAAGGAAAAGTGCTTATATGCTTTGTATTAAAATGTTTACTCATAATTTAGAGTTCAGAGTATGCCATTATTATACAAATATAAAAACATTCATTTAGGCTTATTTGAGATTCCTGTGCTTAGAATATTGATCCTTCCTGCTTTTCAGTGCATGGATTATGCAATATTTAATGTGTGAGGCTTATGTGGGATATAAACTTTCTTGGTTAATAAGATCTCTTTCCTTGTATGACAGTTGTGATTCTGGTAATATGCTCATTAGAAAGGTCAGAATGGCTGCTTTGAAAATGTGTTCAGTACTGGCATGAGTATATTGGCAAGGCTTTTGAATGAGTTTGGGAACTTTATATGTCTTGTTCATAACTGTGCTCTTTTTCATTTCTCTGGGAGGTTTTATGTGACATAATTTAGCCAAAGAAGAGCAGTATCATTAAAAAGCTATTTAAGATATGGATAGTATTACCAGCTGTAAACATTCTGCTCTCGTAGGCCCAAAAGCTTTAGAATAAGTGAACATAGCAGTTAATTATAAGCATATCTTTTTCCATTTTACATAATATTATAGGATTTGGATGAGTTATTTCTTTACTGTTGAAGACTGTACTTTTAAATGTTCTACTTCCTAGCTATATCATTGCTGTTAAACTTCCAGCACAGAATAATCAATATATTATTCACATTAATAATAATTTTGTTTCACAGAAACAGTCTTTGAGATTAAAAACAACCAATGCATGCTATCATTTCAGAATAGAATAAAGTGACCATGTTGATTATAAGCAGATACAAAACAATACCCATCTCTTCTTAATGGGAGCATAAAATCCTTTTCAAATTTGATATGTACTTTTCTAAATTATATGAAGATTAGCATTGTAAACAGTCAAGTTTCTTATAAGCTTTATTTCCCCTTGGGGAATTTCACTTTCTTTTTCTTCTTCCTTTCCTCAACAAAAATCCCAATAATTTCTAAATCAATAATGGAGCGGCCAGCTCATAGTAGGCATTTGATATGTGTTTGTTGAAATTTATATTTGGGGAAAAATTTTGATCCTTTAAAAAAGAAAGGTTTTAAAATGCAGACATGGGTTTCAGCAAATCACAACAAAAAGTCAATTCTAACAGCCAGGATATGGAAGCTAGGTATGTATGTTTTATATCAGTAATAACTAACATGACTTTTAGTCTTGTATTATTGTGCTTTGATGTTTAGAATAATAAACTTCTACATAAATGCATATAAGTTCCTTGATCTCCCTGTATGTCAGTTTTCTGAATCGAAGCAAATTAGCAGTAAAATAAGGCTGTTTCCAGAGATGAAATAGTTCAAAAGACTAAGGCACTTCTTTTTTTTTTTTTTTTTTTTCTAAAGTGCATATCTGGACTTAGGTTTAGAATTGCATGTCTGGAAAAACTATTCATAATCTGCTTTTCTCTCCTTTTCTTTTATTTTTGCCTGTATTTATTTTGGCCAGCTGGTGAGACAGATCTTTTTCAGGGCTCAGCCTTCCAGTCTGAGCGTGGTTCTCCAAAACCAATCTTTGGATTAAATTCCTGTTTTATTCTCTCTGGTGTCTGAACAGTGTTGATGTCAGGGGGACACGGTGACCCAGTTGTCTGTCCCAAGTGGCTGGTGGCTTGCCAAGTAAAGAGCTTAGCTAGGCGGCCACACACTGTTGCATAGTATTGCACCTTAGCTAGGCGGCAGCCACACACTGTTGCACCTGGGGAAGGAGGTTAGGGTAGAATCCTTGGACAATCTGTCTTACCTTTGTGTCTCTCATGTCAGTTGTCTGATATGAAGGTAGACACAGAGGTCTCCTGATAAGATAATGGTCCTTTACTCCCTTCCTAGTGTGGCTTTCACCTTGTCTCTAGTCTTGTCAGTACATCTGATGGGCTCACACAAAGATTGATCTGAGGAAGCTGGGGCTTAAAAGTTATCCTTGTCCTGAAAATATTCCATGGCTTTGATTCTGGGGGAAAATGGTAAAATTTGGTTCCATTCTATGTATAATTTGTTCTAATACGGTTTTAAGATTTTTAGTTTGGGCTCTAAGCATCACAGTCAGCCTGAGAAATGACCTTTCTTCTCAGAGGTTCTAGAATTCCAGACCTAGGCATCCCCTGACAAAATCAGATGGGGTGTATTGACTGGGAACCAATTTTCATCTGGGGTTGGGCAGGCTTAACAAGTGGCTAGTTCACTTCTCTGTCAGCTGTAACATTGGCACATGAACACAGAAGATTTAAAGGGGTCTATACCTCACAGTCCTATGACCTTGAATGTGAAGGTCTCAGCTGATATTGTCACAAAACAGAGACGTGCTACAATTGAAACCCTTGAGCACCTCTCCCCTCCCTCTTATCCTCCCTACCTCCATCTCCTTCCTTCCTCCCTTCCTCCCTTTTTCCCTTACTCTCTTCCTCCCTCCTTTCGTTTCTCCCTTCCTCCTTTCCTTCCTTCTTCCCTGCCTCCCTTCTTCCCTTCCTCCCTTCCTTCCTCCCATGTGCTCACTATACACAAAATGGCCGCTTTCAGCTTCCCCTACTTGGGATCAGTGAGACAACCCGGCATGGTAGAAAGGCAACAGAAAGGTCTGGGTGTCAGAATGAGGCTTCGTAGTCATGTCTCTACTAGCTATGTGACTTCAGTTAACTGCTCTGAACCTATTTTCTTATCTGCAGGATAGGCCTTCAAGTCCCTTCTAGCCTTAAGGTCTATGGGTTTGATGGGAATAATATTACCTGCCTACCCGACTTAGTTGTTGTGGGAATTAAAGGAGATCATATTTATGAAACTACTTTTTAAACCCTCTACAAAAGATTAAGCAATATGATACTACTAATTCCCTCTGAAGAATCAAAATAGCTTGCAATTTACTTTTAATCTTCAAGACTGTGTATATATATCTTTTGTATTTAGACCTTTAATGATGTGTACCATAATGCAGGACAAATGAACAGACTAATCTCTCTCTCACTAGATGTTACTCCAAGTCGCATTCTAAAGCAGTGGGTTGGAGGGAGGAACTATTTTTATTTTTTGAAAACAGAGATAAAATTAATCCCAGGTACACAGGGTTCTGGACTTTTTTTTCCTACTCCTTTCAAAGTTCTGAGAAGCAGTTTACTGTTTCACACTAGAGATTGCTTAAATAGAGCTGGGGACCGAACATTGTTGGGGAGGAATATGCTGTGGTCCAGAACTGCCCACAGCCAGGGAACCCAGTTAGAAGTGAGGGATGGTGAGTGGTGGCTGCAGGCAAGACACACTCAGAACCCAAAGGGAAGTAATGGTAACCTCTGTACCTGGCTGTCACTGTTGAGACACAGCAGCAGCATTATATTAGGTCCTCTATCCTCTTGTGATAGTAAAAGATTATTTTTTATAGTTCCAGTTCAAAGAGTGACAAAGAAACTACAATGTCCCAAATACTTTAAATCTATCTATATCTGTCTGTCTGTCTGTCTGTCTATCTATCTATCTATCTATCGTGTGTATGTATGTATGTATATATGTATCTATCTACCTATCTAGTCTGTCCATCTATCTAGTCTGTATGTCTGTCTGTCTACCTACCTACCTATTTGTGTACCTACCTAATTTGGATGTAGCTGAGAGTAGCACAGAAAAAAATAAGACTACTCGAGGCTCTGAATTGTTCTATAATTCTGCATGCTTCTGAGTCATCTTTCCATCTAGATTGTATGTTCCTTGAGGGCAGGAACTATGTCTTAGATTCTTTTCATGTCCCTCCCTTACCCTAATAGCATTGGACTCAGTCCTCAGCCCATCACAGGTGTTTGATAACTCCTATTGATGAAGAAGAGGTGGCTGGCAGACAGAAAGAGAGGGGAGGTGGGACCTCCCATTCTTCCTCTCATTCTTTGTGTCCTTGAGTTTTGAGCTGATGGTTAAAGCTGAGGGTTAAGCGCTACCCTTACAACTGCTAGGTAAGCTCAGTAAGGTGTTGCAAGGTGGTGCAAAGGGCCCTGGGAGGAGGGTCCCAGTTGCCCACGCTTTGTCCACTGCTTTGTGATGAATTCTAGACCACCTTGTGGTTACCTGCCTATTAGGAGGTGCTGTTGAAAAGTGACTTTAAAAAAATAGGACTTTGGGAGAGTGGGGCAGATCAAATGAAGGGGACCAGCAGTGTTCATAATGGTGCTGAAATTTAATTTCAGTACTGACCTTTTATTTGACATTTTAGATAATGCTATGGATGTGCTCAGCTATTTGTTCTTAACATATTTTCCATCTTTTGGGGGCACTAATCTACTTAAATTCAAAGTCAACAAAAGAATAGAGTAAATTTTTTGGCTTTAAAAATCACCCTTTTGAAAAAAGAGTTCATTCACAATAGCAACAAAATATGCAACGTGTATGAATTAACTTAAATGTTCACAACTATGAAAGAGTGCAAAACTATGAAGGGGCAAAAAAATTAGAAAGATCATGTTCTGAGGTGGGAACAGTTCTAATTATTATATGATTAATATATAGGTGCTAATTATTCCACATTAATATATGGAGTTTAAAATTCTATTAAAAACCTTAATGAGTTACATTTTTTTAGAACTTGACAACAGAATTCAAAAGTCTGCCTAGACGAATAAATTGATCAGATTGAAAAATGCTTAAAAGCTTGAAAACACTAAAAACTGATGAGGCTGTGAAGTGATAGAAACCCTGCTTATAGGAAGGTAAATGTACAAGCACTTTGGAGAACAACTGGGCAATACCTACTATGAAGTTGAAGATGTATACATCCGACAGCCCAGTGAGTTACTCAAGAGATCTTTCCACATGTTTATGGAGATAGGAACAAGAATGTTTTACAGCAAAAGAAACCACATAAAACCTTGTATACAAGGCTATGGGCAAATAATTTGAAAATACATTCCATTCATATAATGGAATATTACAAAGCAGTGAAAATGAAGGAACTGGAGCTACATATATAAATTGCACAAACATTGAACAACAACGAAAAATAGGAAATGGGATATTTTCATTTACTTATAAGAAGTTTTTTAAAATGCTAAACAAGTGTATATATTGTTTAGAAATACGTATGTAGTCAGGGTATAAATAAACTCAAGAATGATAAATGTCAAGGACAGTGACAGGATAGTAAGAAGCTCTTTTTTTACTGGAGGAAGTGATTTGGGAAGTGTACACAAAGACATCAACTGTACTGCTAATGCTGAGGAATGGAATTCTGATTAAAAGAAAAAATAGAAAATCTTCAATCTGATTCATATCATCTATAAATTTTGGTATGCAATTAAATGGAGGAAACAGTAAAAAGGGATGGAATTTTTGCTAAGTAGTGTTGGGACAACTGGATAGCTATTTGCAAAACACACAGGGAAAAAGCATTACTTTATCACCACACAACAAAATAAATTTCAATTGGATTAAATAAATTTACATGCCAAATTCATAAGAACAGTATTAAAAACTTTGAGAATATTTATATAATCTTGAGCACGCTGGATTTTAAAAACTTGACACCAAATCCAGAAATAAAAAAAGATAAAGGTGGATTGATTTGACCATGTACAAATTTATTTTTTTGTATCAAAATGCTACAAAAATAGTAAAAACATATTAAAAAGTATACATTTGCAGCATATGTATAAACAGTTGTCAAGAATGAAAAAGCCCAAATATCAAATATATGAATTTTATGGTGAAGGCTATAACTCAAAAAGGAAGAAATCACATGAATAATATGCACTATAAAATTTTTAAAATCAGTAATTAAAGACAAATTAAACCATAACTTTCACCTAGCAAATTAGCAAATAATAAAACATAATCATAATATCCAGTGTTCAAGAAAATCACCTCCCATTCATTGCAGAAAGGATATTAAATTGGTCTTAGGATTTTCACAAGCTTTGTCAGTATTCATCAAAAACCTTTAAAATATGCCTCCTGTTTGACTTAAAAATTATACTTCTATAAATTTGTCCTAAGAAAATTAAAAATTTAAGCAAATATTTAGATATTATCATGCTCATCAAGTTCTGTTTTTAAAATTGAAACATTGGAAGCCATCTAAAGGTACAAAAGCACACCGGTTAAATGAATTATGGAATATTTAAAATGAAATGTTATTTCTCTAGTAAAAAGTACATTATCTCTGAATGGTGGAATTAAGATGTTTATTTTTCTTAATTTTGTTTATATATTTTTAAAAATAATTTGCTAAAATAAAGATGTTTTCTATAATTTTGAAAAGACAAAAAGCCTTACCCTTAATTTTTAGGTCCCTCTTTTTATTGTTAAACTATAAAGCAATTCTGAAGCTAAAAGCAAATATTCATGAACTGCTGTAAGAGCCATAGAAGCATTTTCTATAGATAGAGATTATTATGTTACAACTAATATATGTTGGCTAGATTTCATGGAGTAGTGATCACCATTACCATTTCATATTCTTAAGAAGCATGTGAAATATAGTATATTGAGTTTATTGCATGTTTAATGCCTCAAAATAAGAGTCACAGTGTCTGTGTGCTACTATTATTAGTTTTACATAATTAACAAGGAAAATAGCCCTATAGAAGCAAAAGATATTTTGATGATGTTATAAGTTATTTGAGTAAATTAAGCATATACACCTGGAGTTGTAGGCTGTGAAAGATGGCCCCTACCCAGTGCATCTGAGATGAGAAGAGATTGTGGAGCCATCGGAAAGGCTCCCTGGAGGTCATTCTCCTTGGTAAGAGTGGTTGGGAAGCATTTTATTTTGCCCTGCCCCTCCCTCTAGCAGGCAGGCTTTCTTAATTATGATTGATGTAGGTGTTATTCATGTGAACTTTTACTGTCTGAGCACACAACACAGCTGGTAGGCTGAGAGACTATTCTGGGCAGTAGGAAGAATTACCTTTGGGATTAAAAACCGGATTTTCTTCCTTGTTCATGCTACTGAATATTACTGTTGATAAGAGTTACTATAAAGTTTCATTGTGAACTCGGCCCTGCTGACAAGAGTTTTCTTGGCCATTAAGCAAGGATTAACCTTCCCGAAGTAACTATCTGATCAAGTCACCCTTCTGCTAAGGAATTTTCCATGATTTCTATTACTTTATGATCTGAAAATCAGATTCCTTGATCTGGCACCCTTGGCCCTCCATTTCCTGACTATCCCACTTTCTGACCACATTTTCCACTATTTCCTATACACCATTGCCCAGGCACATGGAACCATCTACTTTCTTTAAAATGTAGGTCCAATGTTTTTTTCCTCCTCAATATCGTCACTCACACTGTTTCTTCTTGAGAATACCTTCTGCACCATCTTTACGGGTACTACTTTTACCTCAATCCTGAGCTGCGACCCAAAATCTTTTTAATTCCGCAATTTGGAGATCATCTCTCTTCCTCACCAAGAACCAAATAACGGTTTGATCTTTGACTATATGATGAAACTTTTTTTAACCTGTTTTATAGATACCGTGTGTTAATACTTATTGTTAGTGATTCCGGTAAGCTTTTCAGTGGAAGGACCTGTGTTTATTTTTGTTTTGCAAAGCATTTAACCCAGCGCTTTTGAGTATAAATATTTGTTGAGTGAGTGAATGAATGAAATGCCTGACTACAACCCTGGCCACCAAATCTTTGAGTTCATCTACTAATGCTTGTTCCCTGGGCTATACAAGCCAGAGGTAAGGGCTGGTGGTCCTGTTTACAATGTAGGCATTTGCTTTTGGTTCTTGCCTTCATCATGGCTGTGAGGCTTTCGAGTCTCACAGTAAGCTCAGGGGGGTCGCTGGGTACCGTGTCCGTGGGCTTCATGAACAAACCCTGGCTGCCGTTATGTCAGCAGCTGCCATCTGTTCCTCTCAAGCTCCGCCTTCCTTTGGTGACTTCTGTGTTGCTGATTAAAGCCACTTGGGGGACCTCACTAGTGCTCACCCCTCCTATGGGTCTCCTCTACTGATCTCATCATGGGGCTGACTCCACAGGTAAGCGGTACTTGCTACTTGTTCCTAGGAAGTCAGGGAGGAGGGGAAGGAGGTGCAGGATTGCCGCTTTTCGCCTCATCAACTGTGGGATCCCGCCTTTTGGCTGCTTTCATTGATCCTTTTATTCTCTATGGATTTTTGTTATGAGATCTTTGTGTTCACAATGAGCAGTCCTAAAAATAAAAAAGATGTCGATGTCATCCATTTAAGTAATCTGTACAGCATTTTAGAAGCAACCGAAATATTCTGTGACAAGCATTTTCATTAAAAAACATCCAGTGTGAGAGGCTTACTATAGACTATGCCAAGTGTTGTGGTCTTCTTACGGGTGCAGTCATGGCATCCTCATAATCACTCTCTTTTGCAGTTTGAGCCTATTGCTTTTTGTCCTTCCTGCACTGGATAGGAGCCACCTTTGTCACCTCTGGACACTTTGGCTTTAGGGCAGCCCCAAGGCTAACTGAGGTGAATATGGAACACGTCCCTCTGGTATCTGGATTGAGCAAGTGAAATATCTCTCTGGGGATGGAGTGCCTGCCTGCAGGGACAGGGTAGGACGAGGGAAAGGGGAAGGGTATCCATGTCTGCAGCCAGGCCAGCACAACAAGGCCTTGTTTCTCCTTCACTGCAAAAAGACTGGATGCTTCACTATTTTGTACTTCATTTCCTTTGAGCTGCTGCCCTCTCTCCTCCTCTGCCAAGTGCATGAGTTTGGCAGGGAGGTTGGCAAGCATTTCACAAGACAGTAAAGGTTAAGGTACAGTGGAGGTTGTTTAGTGCAGAATTGTAAATATTTGTTAAAAGGTTTGTGGAGCTGCTTCTTTTGATACCTCTAATCCACCGAGACAGAAATAACTTCAAAGCCATGCCTGGTCTGACTTGGTCCTCAACCAAAGGAAAAAATCAGCTACTGCTAAAATATGTTTTCACTCACAGCCAGGCAGCCTGCCTTAGCAGGCGTCCTGAAGGATGAATCACAGTGTAATTGTCTTTGGACACTTGCACATCTGCTTAGGAACGTCAACATGGCAGGAGCTGAGCTGCATGAATAAATGTGAAGAAGCCTTTAGTTTACATGGTTCCATGCTGTCAACAGCGGAACGAGAAGTCCATTCAGAAGGATGGGCTGAGCCAGCTCGCCTGCCCACACAGGAGGAAGGCTTCCCAGTGTGTTACTTGGAATGTAGGGAGAACAACATTTCTCTACAATTTGGGGCTTCTCCAGGGATTTCAGAGTAAGGATTTCCAAATCAGATACTCATGAGACCTGAGTATCTGAGTTCTTAGGTGGAAAACAGGAGAGGGAATTGGAAGTTATTGCACAATTGCAGGTGGGTTTTAAGAATTTTGGTAGTTTTAAAAATTACTATAAACTTCTGTGAACAATTACTATTGAATCCAATTCCTTTATTTTCTTCCATTTCCAAAGTATACTCTTATTTTTATCTCGTAGGATTTCATTTGTTCCCCAAAGCAATAAAGAACAGACAAGAGTGATTAGTATTCTGGGTATCATCTATAGGGAGAAAATTGATTACATAAACTTGATTTAACCGTTGAAGAGGCTTTAGAACTTTGCAAGGCCTCTGGACTGAGGTTGGCTTATTTCTCAGTCAGTACTTTGTGGCTTTGAGGTTGAGATTTGAGGCCTGACCACAGTCTCCCTACTACTTTTAACTAGAAGATTGTAGTATGCATTTTCATGCAAGCAAGAGCTGACTCTACTGCTTAAAGTGAAAATTGTTGGTTGCATCCAAACCCTTGGAACATTTTCTGATAGAGAATGGGCCTCGCTTGCTCACTGCAAGAGCTCCTACAGCAGTGGATCATGGCTTGCCACATTTTAGAATCACTGAGAGCAGTAAAGAGGCAGGAATGTGTTTGCCTGCCACCAGAACTTCTGATTCTATTGGTCTGGGATGGCTCACAGGCAGAAAATAATGCTTAATGCTCCCACGTGATTCTAATGTAAAGCTAGGGTTGAGGATCTGTGTTCTGTGTTAGGTGACTGCCTAGAGCAGAGAGATAAAACAGCGCCCCATCCTCTCCATATTTTCTGATTTGTTTCCTATTTTGGCAAAGAGTGAAGATGGTAGAGGAGAGAAAATATTGTCATGATCTTTGGCCTGAGACTTCATTTTTTTCCCCAAACAATAACTTCGTCTGCCTATTCCTAGCCCTATGAAGATACCAAAAAAATACAAAAATTGATAAGGAAGTGACGTTTGCTGAGTGAAATAAGTTGGGGTATTTAGAGACCTGGATGAAGAATCCTGACTCTTAAACTCTCAAACTTTGTGATACAGGGCCAGGAATTTGACTTTTCTTCAACCTTGGTTTGTTCCTCTTATAAAAAGTGAACAATGATGTATATCTCATAGTGTGGTTACTAGAGTTAAAATGATGATAAATATAACATCTAGCACCTATGCACCCAATAACAACTATTCTAATATGGTTGAGTTGGCAACAAAAAGTGTTACTGAGAATCCATGAAATTTTATTAAGAAATGAATTTTATGGTTCAGTAATAATTTCCAAAATAATTCATTCAGTAATTTATTTACAAAATCTTTATTGAGTCAGTATTATGTACTAGCAAATGTGCTGGGGATATGTGACCAGACACAGTGTCTAGACTGATGGGGCTTATAGTCTAGTGGGTAAGTTAGAATAGAGAAGAAGGAAAGGGAAATAATGGTGTCAAGACTTTTACCTGAAAAGGTTGAATTCTTTTCTGTTTGACTAAGAAATGCATCTACTGAGAACACCTATTTTGTAGGCAAGCTGAACCGTTAGATACCCAAGTTATGTTATTACTGTGTAACAAACCATCCCAAAACTTAGTGGCTTATAACAAACATTTTGCATTATCTCTCATGGTTCTAGGGGTTGATGGGGACTCACTCAGCTCGGCTGTCCTCAGGATTTCTCACACACTTGCAGGCAAGTGGTGGCTGGGGCTGAAGTCATTGGAAGTCTCTGCTGGGTTCACTGACATGGCCTGCATGTGCTGCTTGCTGCTGGCTGGGAGCGCTGGTGGGGCTGTCAATCAAGATGCCCCCATGAATCTTGGGCTTCTCACAACACAATGAGTGTTCCAAGAATGGGCGTTCAGAGAGACCTAGGTGGAAGCATCATGGATTATTATGACCCTCAGCTTTGGAAACCACAGCATCTCACTTCTGTCACTTAACACATTAACAGGCAGCCCCAGATTGAAGGGGTAAGGGATACCCAGGGCATGGATTCAAAGAGGGGTAGTTCACTGGGGAGGGAGCGGTAGGTATCCTTGGATCTGTGGAGATGAGCTACCACAGAAATCCTGCAGATAGCTGGAATAGTGGCCGTGGAGTAGGGATGAGTGATTGTGAGACAGGATTCAGATTTGGAAGACATCAGTATAGAGGTTACAGTTAGAGCAAATGGAAGACCATTTTTAGAGGAGTGGAGACTCTTACAGTTATTCAATAGAAGAAAAAACTGAACCAAAAATAGGTCTCGTAGGGGAAGAATGAAGAAAGTCTAAACTCAGGGGTGTTAATGTAGGGAAGTGTTTCATCAAGAAGCATGCTATCAAATTTAAATATCTCAGAGTTTGAGAAGAAAGAGATCTAGAAATGTATGTGATTTAACAAAAATGAGGTCAATGAGTCACAGGACAGTATAATAAATATGTGCCAGGAGTTTGAGTTTATAGTATAAGATTATCAGTTAGATTGCTCCAGAAGGACTTCATGAATGGAAGGAGACCTTAGCTGGTATTTGAAGGGTGTATCTGGGAATACATCCTGGAAAATACAATCTGGTTATGTGTTTGGGCTGGTTGTATAGGGAGCCAACCGTTCACCAAACCCGTCCTCATCTTGCTGAATATTCCACTGGACTACATTAGATGTCATATGACTCTTAGCTCTGATATGTGCCTATAACAACCGTCCACGTGTGATTCTCCAAGTCCTCTCCCCTTTTGAAGTGACCCTGGAAGTCATATGTTAAGGATGGCAGAGCTGAAAGATGGAAGAATCCTGAATCCCTGAACCACCCATTGTAGGAGAGCCACCTGCCAAGTAGGAACACCTGTTTTGGGTTTTAAGTAAGCAATAAATAAACTTTTGTATTAAGCCACTGACAGTTTGGTTAATCTGTTCCAATGACTAGCAATAGCTAGAAGTGAAAGACTCCTTTAAAGGGCAAGAAACAGACTGATGAGGCTAGGGAGGCGGGCTGGGAATGGGAATAATTGGAGAAAAAAACTGAAAAAGTTGGTGGTGGCCAGATTATGGAGGACTTCTTACAACATTACCTCTTACATTTGTATTTTCAAATTTGAAAAACATGTCATATTATCTTTTTCTTACATAGCCTTATGAGGCAGATATTAATATTACATTTTAAAGATGATGAAATTTAGGCTTAAAGCCAGTGATCGTATCCTAAAGTTATGCAAGCACAGAGCTAAGGTTTGAATGCAGGTTGACAGAGTTGGAGGCTACTACTCTCTCCAGTAAATGACAACTAACTTGTATGGCCAATTGAAAGTTGGAAACTACTACAAACAGTCTATGTGTTCAAGGCAGAGTCTAAGGATTATTATTTTGGTAGCAGCTTTTAGGATGAATGAGCAGTGATTCTAATTAATGGGCTTTGGAGGCAGCAAGGAGCAAAGTGATAAGCTTGAATTAAGGTGGTGGCAGATGAGAAGGAAAGGAAGGGTCAAAGTAAAGTTTTATGAAGAAAAAATTTATAGGGACTGGATCCTGTGTGTGAGATAGAAGAGTGAGGCAGGATGAGATGCTGCCTACTGTTAAGGTTCAAGAATGTCTGGGCTTGTTTAGCAAAATGGTAGGGAAGGCCCCAGAAGAGTTAATTTGCATGGGGACTTCAATTTATCTTGAAAAGAGGACTTTTGTACCTGTCTGGGGGAATGGAAGAGAGGTGCTGATTCAATTCCCAGGGCCCTGGTCTAGAGCTGAGACAGGCAGAGAGAGGCACAGAAGGCAAAAGCAGATGAAGATGGTTTCATAAAAGATTTTGTGAAGTGTGGGGCAAAAGACTGTTTCGGAGCTCAAGGAACAAACATGTTATGACATGGTGCTGGAATAACAGGCCCTCTTGCCTTTTTCTCATAGGACCTGCATGGCTCTGACCCGATGCGGCTTGGAAGGGGGTGTGCATTTTCTTGGAATCGAGTGCACTCTGCACATTTGGGAGCCTGGGGATGGCACAGGGGCAAGAATGGCATTTGGGAATTGTATCCCCTCAGAAGGTGCCAGTGGGGCAGCAGCACCTGTGCTCCTGTGGAGTACACAGGCAAGGGCTCCTCATCTGCATAAGTGGGACACTCACAGGGGGCTCAGGAACACCTGGTTGGGGTGAGGGGAGGGCCTTGCAGCACGTGGGGACAGCGGGTGAGCAAAATTTGAATTATTGCTATTGATGGAGTTATTTGCCTCCAACAATTGGTGAGCCCTGGGGGAATTCTGGATCCCACTGGGACCCATGCTGAGAATATTACTGTATAATTTAATGAGGAGACACCTTCCACACACAAGATGGGATCATTTAAGGATTGAGACCTGAACAACAAAAACCGGCTTATTTATACAAATGTAACCTAATCCTAACCCTGTTTAAGCTTCTTATTGTGCTCTTTTACTTGATGGGACTTGGTCTGGCAGCATCCTTGGTGTTTAAGAGGTTATATTTTCAGAAAAAAGAATTTTTTTTTTACTTGAATGTTTCAAAATGCTTTCATGGTATGTGAAGAAAGCCACTTGATTAAAGCGTTTGTAGTTTACATTAAATCCCTTTCTTCTTTCCAAAGAATGTAAAGTTCTGGCACAAACTAAAAGGGTTAAGCTACACCTGGCACTTTCACTGTGTCATTTCAAATATTGTGAGTAAAGTCCAAAATATGAATCTTCATGTGAATATTTGGTAATTTCTCCCTGCCCCGCCCCTGCACCCAGAGCTCCGCCCCATGCGTCTCACACTGTAAATACGTTACTCATTTATAAAGTACTGTGTGAGCAAGCAAATTGGCCTTTTGACACCCCCTCCAGTAGTAAAGGGAGAAAACCTGTAGAGACTAAACCTTTGCTCATTCATCTGTTCATTGTACCACCCTTCTCTTACAAAACCCACTGAGTAGAAGCCTCCTGGTATTGGTTCTGCGTCTGTTTGCTCCTTCTTCTGTGTTTTTGAGATGCAGAGCTGCCTGTTTAAACACACAAAACCCATCTACACGTTGAGTTTAGATGAGACCATCCTAAGCCACAGGCTATTATTTTTCCTGCTTTGAGTATCACTACCTCACTCGCATTTGTTATCCTCAAAGAAATGGCTCCCAAGGGCAAGAGAGCAGCCCTGTACCTTCCTTCCCCCCTTCTCAGCAGCCCTGCTTATTTAATAGACTGCTCCATTAAAACAAATCTATTTACTTAAAGACGGACTGCCAGACTTCCATAAACACTTGTGAGAGAAAGACAGTCCAGTTCGTTGTTCTCCGCCCAGCCATTATCCACCTTGTTCCAAGCCTTCTGTGTTTTGGCCTGGAGGACAGAGACTTGGAGGTCGGTGTGGCCACATTTTCTGCAGGAACACTCCGGGTGTTGCTCATTCCCTTAGCTGCAGCAGGGGAGCCAGTGTCACTTGTGGGCAAGAATACAAAGCAAACTGAAATGCTAAAGAAATAAGTTGGCAGAGCATGCTCCACAGGCCCAATCCAACAACAACCTAGTAATCATTTAACTTTTGCCCATTTGTTTTATTTGTTGCATAATATGCTTTAAGGCAAAGTTAGCACAAACGACTCATTTATCCAGTATTTATTGAATGTCTATGATGTGCCAGGTACATCATAGGCATTGAGGCAATGAGGATATAGCATCGAACTAAATCAGACAATAATCACTGCTCTTCTGAAGCAAACATTCTGGTGGGAAAAGAAAACAATTATTAATATTGCGTATTAAGTGAAAATTATGCAGTTAAACATAAAATTACAGGGCTTCACATATTTCATAAACCTATTTGAAATAACATACAGTGTCTTATCACTTTACAGTTTGTAAATAGTTTTTTACATATCAGGTGAAATCAAGGAGGTACTTTCATATGTTTCAACTTTATTATCATTTCAGTAGCTCTGTGAGGTGGGCATTATTTACCCTGTTTACTAATGGTGAAGCTAAGCTCAGAGTTGGTTGTATAAGCTCAGCTTTGCAGAGTCACCTCAAGCTCAGACACTCTGACAGAGCAACTAGAACAAAACCTCAAACCATGGGTCCAGTGAGTTGTATGTTTTTGAAATAATACTGGTAAAAATGTAAACACTCAGGGTTAATAGTGGTCTGACAGTCATGTGGAGGGAGACTCAAGGAGATTCATAAATTATGCTACTGTCACTTGCATCCCTCCATACTTTGCCTCGTAGGGTGTTACATACTCAAGAAATCTCCGGGAGGGGTGTGTGGTACAAGCAGTGGGAAACTAAGCGCCACACTCTTCTGCCTTGCAGTGAGATGCTGGAAACAGACTACTGCATTTAGAGTTTCCATCCCTGAGTCTCAGTTGAATCTGTGATGTGGGCTGGAGATTCCAATTATTGGGAATGTGTCTGGGGCATTCTGGGGCCTATGAACTCCAGAAACAAAAAACCCCAAACTGCCTTCAGAGGCAAAGTCCTGTACCGAGGAGAAACCGCTGGGAGTAGAATCCAACCTGACAATAGGAATAACAACGCCAACAGAATGAGAAATTCCAGTGAGAATGAGAGAGGGAGCAGAGAAGGAACATCTCAGAAAGCCAGGATGTATTTACCTCCTTAAAAACAACAAAAGAGGTAATTCTAGAGCTATGGGCCTAGACAAGTGATCTAGACACATCTTTCTCTCCTAAAAGTGGAGAAAAACTCATCTGTCTGAAAAATGTGCAACAGAAAAAGGATCGTGGGTGAATCACATACATAGTTATGCAAAAAGGAAAATAAAAAGCAGAAAATGTCTCTATTCAATGAAGAATTTAGAAAAATATGCTGAAATAGATGACAATTATAACCAGATGTTTCAAAATAAGCTAAAAAATTTAAGAAAGTGATAGAAATTATGAAAGAACAACAGAAATAAGAATTAGAAAAAACTCAGAAATGAGATAATTAGGCCAAAGGATCATTTCAGTGACAACAGAATTTATAAAAAAACTTTTCTAAAAACTAGAAATGATAAAACTGGGAAGACAATAAAAGTTAATTAACACAATGAATATTGTCTTAAGAGAAATAGAAGAGGGAAAAAAATTTAAAAATCAAGAAATGAAGGAAAGAAAAAGTGTTTGAGAGAAAGTGATATATAAAAGAACAAAGAACATCCAATATACATACTATAGAACCCCCAGAGAAGAAAAGCAAATAAATGAAGCACAAGAAATACTAAAATCTGTAATACGAGGAAACTTTCCTGAAATGAAAAAATGAAGTCCGGTCTCATATTAAAAGGAATGACTTGGGGAAACCTGGTCCCCCGAAAACCAACACCAAGACATATTCCAGTAAACTACTGGACCTGAAAGAGACAGAGAAAAAAGATACTTTGGGTATCCAGGCAAAAGGACAATTCATGTGTTAGAGAAAATAAATAAAATTTTCATCAGACCATCCAAGAGCAGTATGTTAGCCAGAGAACAACAGAATAACAATGACAATACTTAAGAAAATGTCAGCTAAGGAGTTTATATCCAGCCAAACTTACCTTCACATATACAGTTCAGACATGCTTTATGACCATGCCCAAACTTAGGAAGTGGCAATCCTATGAGTTCTTCCTGAGGAATCTACAAGAGCCTGTGACTTAGACAACCCTGATTGTTGTCAAGGTGTTGGTGGAAGGGCTGGTGGGCCTTGCTGGTGGAAATGCTCCACTAAAAGCAGGAAGCAAACTAGGAGAAGGAAGCATGGTATTCAGGATGCGTGGGATCCAATGCAAAACAGGTGAAAGCAAGAATAATCTGACATGCCTCTATGGAAAACTGTCTTCAATAGAAGCATGTTGGAGGGTATGGGAAACTTAGTCAGATGTTTAAACAAAGCATATGAAAAAAATAAGACAATTTTTAATTCCAGGACAGACAAAAAGTTGTATGAGAAATTAAATATAATCATAGTATATTACCTGACTTAATGAATAATATGTACATAGTCAAAATACAGAAACAATATAGATATGACTCAAGAGATATTAATAAGACAAATTATGTTCAGAGAATAATGAAGGGGAAAAGATGGTATAATTGAACTGTTATCCTAATCCACTGTAGTAAAAAGTCAATAGCTAATGAATCAAGTAATAGGATTATATTGTATATATTATTCAGAAATATGGAGGCAAAAAATGGAGGAGAAACAGTAAAAGAGTTTGAAGACATTGTTTCTGGGGGAAAAAGATAAGGAATGTAAGAGGGATAAGGGACTGTTGTTTTGGTTATAAGCCTTTTAGTCCCATCTGATTTTTTTAGACAGGGTCTAGCTCTGTCGCCCAGGCTGGAGTGCAGTGGCATGATCTTGGCTGACTGCAACCTCTCCCTCCTGAGTTCAAGTGATTCTCCTTCCTCAGCCTCCCGAGTAGCTGGGATTACAGGCACCCACCACCACACCTGGCTAATTTTTGTATTTTTAGTAGAGATGGGGTTTCATCATGTTGGCTAGGCTGGTCTCAAACTTCTGGCCTCAAGTGATCCACCCGCCTCATCCTCCCAAAGTGCTGTTATTACAGGCGTGAGCCACCACACCGGGCCCCTATCTGACTTTTTGTCCAAAGTGCACGTAATCTTTGATAACAAATGAAAATGATAATTAACATAGAAAAGCCTCCACTGAGCCCTGACTTTCAGACAAAACCAACTCCCTGCCCATCATATTCTCAAGGGCCTCACCCTGGCAGGTGACCAACTGTCTCTCCATGGTCTCTTCCAGATTCCTCGAGGTCTGAACAAGAACCACTGACGCAGAATGTGAAGACTGGAAGCTTTCATTAGCGACCACCCTTTGTGTGACTGATGAGGAAATCAAGGCTGATGGTGAGTGGCTGGCCCCAATGTACTACTCTCTTGTTGTGTGTGACTTAGATCTTGGGTCTCCTGCCTGTGATTGGTGTTCTTTCTGCTGTCACAAAGCGCTCCCTCCAGTGAGTTTATTAGATCCGTGTGAACATCTCCCTTCAGGCTGCTGGGGGGTCTCAGCTCCTGCTTTTCCCCTGTCCTCATAGGGCATCCTCTGATTTGAGCTATTTTGGAGCTGCCTTTGGGCTGAGTTTGGCCTATGAGTCCGGTGCACTTTAACCTGCCCTCTGCTGCCCTCTGCTGGCGATATCTGGGCTTTGCTGTTCACCCTTTTGGGCGTGGCCCCACCGCTTCCTTTCTGGGAAGAACATTCTTTGCATCTGGGCATGATTGTGTCCTCTGACCTGTGCCAATGCATGTTGACTAGTCCCGTCTGTTACCTGGGAGCTTGTTAGGAATGCAGAACCCTAGGCTCCACTCTATATTTATTGAAGCAGAATCTGCATTTTAACTAGATCCCAAGTGACTCATATGCACATTAAAGTTTGAGAAGCACTGTTCTGGGTCAAACTCAGCTACATGCAGGAAACAGTCGAGATCAATCTTTTCCACTCAGTAATTATCTTGGATCACTCTAATACCTGTTCCAGTTCTGTCACTTGGTAATGACGATTTCTGGTCTAGATGCTTTTTTCTGCGGGGACGGCTGTCTGCAGTAACAGAGAGCAGGAAGTGCCATACTTGGAATTCTAAATTTTAAAAATCCACTAAATTAAAAGCTGAGATGGCAGGAAGCCATAGCACATGAATTGTGCTACAATATTTCAATCCTCCTGCACCTTTTCCCCTTTACCTCCCACAATTAATAGAAATGTCATTTTGGCTTTGAAGATAGACTAAACTTATCCTGTAAGTTTAGAAAAGATCTATTTTGGTTTTGGAGGGGTTTGTTTTATTTTGCTGTGACGTGGTCTTGCTCTGTCACCCAGGCATGTGCCACCACGCCCAGATACATTTTAAATTTTTAGTGGAGACATGGTCTCTTCTCCCAGTGTTGCCCAGGCTGAGCTTGAACTCCTGAGCTCAAGTGATCCTACCGCTTCAGCCTCCCAAAGTGTTGGGATTCCAGGCATGAGCCACGGCACCCAGTCTCTATTTTGTTTATAAATTATAAAATCTTTTTGTATAATTGCACTGGGTATTTGGGAGACATTAGTCTGCAGGGTTTTCAGAATGCTAGAAACACAGCATGTTACTTAATGAAGTATTCTCCCATGTTCTCTTGCACAACTTCATTCATTCTCAGGCATTTGACTGTCAAAGGTTTACTAAACACCTACCATATACCAGACATGTGTTAGGTTCTGAGAATTCAGGGCAGACATGGCTCCTAGTTTCATTGATATTCCAGTCTAATGTGGAAGACAGCGATTAAGCAAATTATGATTTCATAACAATTGTATCAAGAGAAACTGGTGAAAGTTCAAATTGGCTTCCACGAAAAAGTGACATTTAAATGGAGACTTAAAGGATATTGGAGTTGGTGAGGGGTGAGTGTGAAAGAGCAATTTAAGCCAAGAAAATCCTGAGAGGAGCAGGAGCTGAGTGGGAGCACCAGAAAAAGGAGTGTGGCCGAGCACAAGGTGGAGATGGTCTGTGAGGGACATTGAGGCCAAACAGGGCAGGGTTTAGTAGCACCTGGAAGTTAGCTGGTGGTTGATCTTATTGTAAGAACAATGGGAGCCACTGGAGAGTTAAACACACGGAAAATGATGTGATATAATTTTTTCATTCCCACCAAACATGCTATTGTTCATGCAGGTTGACGCTGACCCTAAATCTCTGGGCCATGGTATCACTTATGGGCATGCCAGACTTTGGGTTGAGTGTAGGCTCTGAAACCGTATCCCCCTGTTCCCAGCCGACCAGAAAAGACAACTAGTTCTCTTCCTTCTGCATGCTCCAAGAACACAGAACTGTAGACTGTGGCTACCCATGTTCCATCTACTTCCTGAGAGAGGTCTTCCCCTCCACTCTGCCATCCAGCCCCCTCTTGCTCCAAAACTTTAGTAAATGGGTTTAATGTAGTCTGAAGTTTTTCTACAGAGTATATTTATCACCATAGCAAATGATGCTCATTCTTTGAAAACAAGTCTCTGGTGTATAAACCATAAAGATAGTTTTATCCGGGCATAAATCAGAGAGAGTGATACCAGTTCATGCCTGGATAGAATTATTGGAAAGGGGAGTTCAAAGAGAGAATTCTGCTTTGACAAGAAGAATTTCAAAATATGACTTTGCGCCCCCAAAATTTTACTTCAGAAGGGGGAACTCACACTACTTGAGAAGGAGTAGGCAGGTTGTTTAGAAACTCTGAAAATGGATTAAGTGGGCATGTTTGCTTTTATGGCTTACAGCAGAGTAGAAGAAAAATAACACTAATCTATTATTAGAAATGCAATTTGCTTTTAAATCAATTATGCAGAGACTGTGAGAAAGAGGAGTCAAAATAAACCTAGTATAAGTCAGGAAGATTTTACTCTGTAACTAGGTTTTGTTTTTCTTGGTTCTATATTTTGCTATTACTGAAAAATTGTTTATTTAGTGAGATACATTAAAGTTTTCTTAACACACATAACTACTTTTTACATAAGTAGCCCTTCTGTAGCAGTATTTCACATCTGTCTTTGCCGTAAGACCCAAGGGCAGCTGAACCCAGGCTGCAGTGGGCCACATTGACTGGCCACCTGAGCTTGTGGCTCGGTCTAGAAAACAGGGTCCCCAGAGATATCCCAAGAAGTCTAGAGGACCAGTCTCAGAAAACAAACCAATGTTGGTGTGTGTTTTGTAAAAAAGTTTCTCCAAACTCACATTTAGCACTTCTCTGATCACAGCACTACCTATTGCTTTGGGTCGAAGCCAAGAATCTGTTTTTGCAATTTTAGTCTGCTTCCAATATGTCAAAAGGTGCTATAAAATTCTCAGATCTGGCTGATCATGTACTGATTTATACATTTCTATTTCCACCTACATAAGCACATGCCATATAACTCACCAGGGGCTTCAGGAATAAAATCACACAATGACAGGTAGTAACTCTAAGAATCCTGCACAATCAGTGAGTGTCCGAGCTCTTCTAGAACTCTCTGTGAGCCATCAATAGAGCAGGTGCAGTTTGAGGATGATTTATTCTTCAACTGAAGTCGATTCAAGTCACTTTCTAGGGAAAGAAAGTGTTGCTTCTTAGGGAGCTGTCATTTCTCTCCACATTTCCTTTTCACTCACCAATCTTGCTTGAACCAGGCTCCCTTTTAACGGTGAATGTGGAAGAAAGAATGCAGAACTCCATTCTGGGGAACAAACAGCATTTAACAGGTGAACTTGTAGAAGGAAGACCAGTATTTGGGCACCATCAAACTTAGTAGGGCGTTTCTAGTGGAACAGAAATGTTTTCTTTGCAGACAGAGATCTAAGGGCTCTCACACTTTCATTTCTTAGGAAGATAATAAATGCAGTAAAATAGGTAGTTTACTTTAGATATTCTGGATGCCTTTTCCTGTGGGATTTCTTCATGTGCCTTTTTTGTGCCATTTTGTGTTTCTGTGTATAAGAGAGAAATGTGTTTCTATTATGGCTAGTGGCAAAAGTAAGCCAGGCTGGAGGTTTTTTCATTTACTGTAAACTGTAACTTCCTTATAGCAAGGTGCTTACTATTGGGGGATGGAGTTTACAGAATAAATACAGTTGAGTGAGGTTAGAAAGAAAATCAGAGACAAAGAAAGTGGCTATATTGAGGATGTTTAAAATGTTCTATTTTCCGAAGACCCACGTGTAACAAACTGACCTCTGAGAGCCATATTCACAAGTTCATTAAAAGCCCAGAGCTAGAAAAAACCTCCAGATGTATGGCCTATTTCTCCATCCTTGCCATGGTTGGGCTTAAGAACTTTGACTACCCTGGTGAAGAAGGAGAGAAAAAGAAGTGAGAGGGAGAGAATCATTTCAAATGAAAGGTTTAAATTTGAAATGACTGGGTAAACTTAAGTGAAAATAAAGACTCTAAAGCTAAGCTAACATCGGTTTTGGAAACATAAAGCAGTGTACATTTTTGCACATCCCACTCTCAGTACAGAATCTCTGAAACTTAAATCTGTTCAGGCACCAAGCAGAGCCCAGAGCAGTGTTGTACGGTAGTTCTTCCCAAGAGCTCTTCTGTGCATAGAACTTACAAGCCATCCTACTGAGTTTCCCAAAACGAAATCATCACTGGATATTCCTTTGATACCAAAAAAAAAAAAAAAAAAAAAAAAAAAGAGAGAGAAGAAAGAGGAGGAGGAGGGCGAGAAGAAGAAGAAGTCATTCTTTTTCTGGCATTGGCCAGTTTTGTAATGTTAAAATTTGATATTTGTTAAATGTATACAACATGCCTGGTCCTGTGTGCCTCTGGGGTAAAGATGAAAATATGGTACAGTCTTGCCCATGAAGACCTGACATTCTAGTCAGAGACGTTAGATATATGCATGTTGAATACATGATTAAGGAATAGGACAGCATATCATGAAGTGATCATTGGGTAAAACTGAATAACAATGACATTTATTGCATACCTGCTATGCAACAGCTTCTGTATTAATCACTCTATGTCTATTAACTCTTTTACCCTGACAACAATCCTACGGGGTAGGGGCAATTATTATCCCCATTTTACAGAAGAGAAAGTGGAGATACAAAAAGTGAGCGCCATCTTTGGGCACTATGTCTTTGAACTAGCATTCAAACCTGGCCTGAGCTTTGCTGCCTCCCAGAGTTAAAAGGAGAGAAGTGAGCATGGGCCAAAGTTATTCAAGTGGCTTCTTAGGAGAAGCAGAGTTGGACTTGGTCCAGAAATAAGAGTAGGCAGTTGTGAATTGCTAGAAGTGGAGGTTGGAAGGCCTTTCAGGTAGGAGAACAGCATGAACACAGGAGGGCTCCAGGCAGGATGAGTGGAAGGGTACTAAAGAGAAACTTGACATTGAGGCCAGTGTGTACCAGTGGAAAGAGAACAGGCTCCAGGGTTATGCCTATCTTGAGTTTCAGCCCAGTCACTTACTTGCTTCAACTTCCCTGAGCTTAAGTTTCTTCATCTATATATTGGAAGCAAATTAATAACCTCATCGCAGAGTTGTGAGGAGTCAAGATATGATTCATATAATCTCTTAGCACAGAAACTATCACATTGATGGTGCCCAATAAGAGGAAGCTATTGTGTTATTCTAAAAGATATGTTAGGAGAAGTGGGAAACTCATGCTGAACAGGGAGATGTGACCAGATTGTGGAAGGTCTTGGAAACCAGGTGGCAGTGAATAGGCATGTCATGGTAGCCGCTTGGGAAGAGAAGTCACAAACTTCAGGGCTTATATGACTTATAAATGAACAACGATCAAATGGTGGGCTTTGACAAGGGTTTTTTTTTTTTGAATAAAATAGAGCTAGAAGTGAAATTTCACAGTGCTTCAGGGATAATACATTATTGTTTTATGATTCTCTTGATTCAGTTTGTATGTATTTTTGTATGTGTATTTTATACATGTATGTGCAGGGTAACTATAAACATTACTTCTTACTGTAGGTTGAGGTGAAAAAGGTTTAAAAACCACTGATTTAGATGGTGTCCTCCTCTACCAGTTCCAGATGTCCTGATAAATAACAACTTGCCTACAAGAGCCATTGAAATTTTGAAATGCATGACATTGTAGTAAGTACAGATTTTAAACCACAGCAAAGTGAGACTGCATAGAAAGTTTTTCTTGACTTTATCCTGTGGGGCTGCAGTGGCACAAAATGGTGCCCTGACATAGTTTTGATGTTTGTCCCCCACCCATCTCATGTTGAGATGTGATTCCCAATGTTGGAGGTGGGGCCCGGTGGAAGGTGTTTGGGTCATGGGGGCAGTTACCTCATGAATGGCTTGGTGCCTTCCCCATGGTAATGAGTTCACACAAGAGCTGGTTGTTAAAAAAAAAAAAAAGACTGGGACCTGCCTCCTCTCTCTCTTGCTTGTTCACTTGCCATGTGACACACCTGCTCCCCTTTTACCTTCTGCTATGAGTAAAAGCTCCCTGACACTTCACCAGAAGCTGAGGAGCTGCTGATGCTATGCTTGTGCAGCCTGCAGAACTGTGAGCCAAATAAACTTCCTTTCTCTAGAAATTAGCCAGTCTCAGGTATTCTTTTATAGCAACGCAAAATAGACTAATACATGCTCCATACCAAACAACATGAGGCAAGTGGAGTTCCTTTCGAACAGGCGCTCTTTACTGCTTTTGATCTCCAGAAGCCATGTAGTGAAAGTTGTTCCAGATCTGGCTAATAGCTTTTATAAATCTTCCAGAAAATTTGTGTCACTTCCCCTCCCTAAAGAAAATAAACAAACATGTAGAAAATAATCATTGTTAAAGAAACACTATTTTAAATTTTGCTAAATGAACGGAATTTCCCCCAGTCAAATTGCCCTTTTTCCCCCATAGCAACAATACCCTCTCAGCTAAGCACTTGATATGTTGGGTCTGTAGAATTTCCTCATTCTTAGGAGGCAAGAGCTGGTTCTTCTTGAATTGTTACCAATGGCAATGATTAAAAAAAGGTACAACGTGAGAAGTTGGAAGGGGGCACATAAAAGGTGTTTAGTAATTACTGGTTAACAATGTCAAACCTAAAAATAATCCTGTTCTAAATTGTTCCATAAGTAAGATTCCTCCTTGTTCCCAACCAGAGAGAATATAATTCTGTGCCCTCAGTCCCCAGTATCCTCCAAGCCCCTCTTTCTCACTCCATATGGAAGCAGGCACAATTCACAACTGATCTCTCTAAGGAATGCAGTAATTTTGACCCAGTTTCTTACTGGTGCATCCCCAAAGTTGTATTTCTATTCCTAAAGGCTGTCTTCTAACTCATCTTTCCCTCTAGGAAGATGTTGTGGTGTCTTTTCCTCATTTCGTATTCTTACCTTCCTGCTCTGCTTATTCATTGAAAACCATCCACTCTTTCCTTCAGCACAGTGATTTGAGAAATTGCCCCCATACAATCTGTTTTTGTTTCATAACATGTTCTTCCCCAAGCTTTCTGGTAATTATTTTGACCTTGGATCTTTCTGGAGGACTATGAATTCCTATATTTCCCATGCCTCACTTCCACCTACCAAGTTGATTCTGTTCTTCTTTTGCTGCAGGCCAGGAAATTATCTCTTGACAATCTTTCTTCTTTGCATTACAACCTATGTAAAGCATCCCTACTTCTAGAAAACGTTTCTACTTTCTGAATGCCAAATCTTGTTTCCCTTTCTTTTGAGATATTTTTTCAATGCTGTTTTTCAATACAGACAAAATATGGGCTGGATTCCCAAGACCCCAACTACACCCAACAATAGAAGGAGTGAAAAGGACAATAGGACATGAGATACTAAATTCAGTACTGACCTGGACCCCAAGAAGTTTGAACATTTTCAACTATTCTATTTAGCCTTTTGACAGTACTTATGAGTTTCTTGATTATGAAATTATTTTGTGTGAGCGCTGGTATAAGGTGAAAGGTTATTTGGTGAACCAATCTTCTAACTTCTCTAAACATTGATTTGTTGCATATTCAAAATATGTTTTATTAACAGATTTTATTTTTAGAGCAGTTTTCAGAGGAAAACAGAGTTTTCTATAATATACCCCCTCCCTTTCCTCATTATTAACATCTTGCATAAGAGTAAGATGTTTATTATAATCTATGAACCTACATCAACACATCCTTATCACCTAAAATCTCTAGTTTACATTAGGGCCCAATCTTGGGTTGCACGTTCTATGGGTTTTGACAAACATATAATGACATCTATCCACCATTGTAGTATTGTACAGAATAGCTTCACCACTGTGAAAATCTTTTGTGCTCCACTTACTGATCCCCTGCCCCACCTGCCTAGCAACCACTAATGCTTTTTCTTCTCCATAGTTTTGTTTTTCCCCGAATGTTATAATAGTTAAAATTGTACCATATGTAGTCTTTTCAGATTGGCTTCTTTAACTTAGCATCATGCATTTAAGTTTCTTTTTTGTCTTTTCATGGCTTGGTAGTTCATTTTTTTAACACTGAATAATATTCCTTTGTCTTGATGTACCACAATTTATTTATCCATTCACCCACTGAAAAACATCTTGGTTGCTTCCAAGTTTTAGCAATTATGAATACAGCTGCTATAAACATCCATATGCATTTTTTTGTGTGTATGGCCATAAGTTTTCAATTTATTTGAGAAAATACCAGGGAGTGTGATTGCTGGATCATGTGCTAAGAGTATGCTCAGTTTTTAAGAAACTGCCAAGTTATCTTTCAAAGTAGCTGTACCATTTTGTATCCACACCAGTAATGAATAAGAGTTTCTCTTTTTCCACATTATTGCCAGCATTTTGTGTTGTCAGTGTTTTGGATTTTCGCAATTACAACAGGTGCACAGTGGTACCTCATTGTTGTTTTAATTTGCAGTTCCTTAATAATATATGATGTTGAGCATCTTTTCATTTGCTTACTATTTGTCTGTCTTCTTTGGTGAATTGTCTGTAAAAGTCTTTTGTTCATTTTTAAATTGAGTTTTTCATTTTGTTATTGGTGAGTTTTAAGAGTTCTTTGCATATTTTGGATAACACTCCTTTATCAAATGTGTGTTTTGCAAATATTTTCTCTCAGCCTGTGGCTTGTTTTATCATTCTCTTGACAGTGTCTTTTGCAGAGTAGAATTTTTAATTTTGATGAATTGTAGCTATCAATTATTTATTTCATGGATTTTGCCTTTGGTATTGCATCTAAAATGACATCTCCATACACAAAGGTCATCTAGATTTTCTCCTATGTTATCTTCCAGAAGTGTTATAGTTTGCATTTTGCATGTGGTTGTCCAGCTGTCCCAGCCGTTTGTTGAAAATGCTATCTTTGCTCTATTGTGTTGCCTTTGCTGTTTTCTCAAAGATCAGTTGACAAACTAATCTTTATGTGGGCCAGTTTCTTGGCTTTTGGGGTCATTTTCTTGGCTTTATGTGGGCCTGTTTGCCAGCTTTCTATTCTGTTCCACTTATCTACCTGTATATTATTTCATCGGTAACACATTGTCATGATTACTGTAGTAATATAAACATGAAATACAAAGATATTAAGTCTGATATTGGGCAGTGTCAATCCTCTTTGTTCTCCTTCAATATTGAGTTGGCTATTGTGGGTCTTTTTCCTTTTCATACAAACTTTAGAATTAGAGTGTTAATATCCACAAAATAATTTGCTGAAATTTTGATTGGGATTGTGTTGAATTTATGGGTCAAGTTGAGAAGAACTAAAACTTTGACAATGTGGAGTCTTCTTATACTTGAAGATGAAATATCTCTCTATTTTAAATTTTGTCTTGGGTATCCTTCATCAGAGTTTTATGGTTTTCCTCACATAGATTTTGTATATATTTTGTTATATTTATACCTAAATATTTCATTTTTGGGGGTGCTAATGTAAATGGTAATGTATTTTTAATGTCAAATTCCACTTGTTTATTGCTGGTATATCGGAAAGCGATTGACTTTTGTATATTAATCTTGTATCCTGCAATTTTGCTATAATCACTTATTAGTTCTAGGATTTTTTGTCAATTCATTTAGATTTTCTACATAGAAAATTATATCGTCTATAAATAAAGCCAATTTATTTCTTCCTTTCTAAATTTGTATACCATTTTTTTTCCTTTTCTTGTCTTATTGAATTATCCAGAACTTTCAACACAATGTTGAAAAGCAATGGTGAGAGGGGACATTTTTGCTTGTTCTTGATCTTAGTGGGAAAGCTTTGAATTTCTTACTACTAGGTGTGATAATATCTATAGACATTTTGTAGATGCTCTTAATCAAGTTGAGAAAGTTCCTCTCTATTCCAAGTTTGCTGACAGTTTTTATCATGGATGTTTGATTTTGTCAGATTATTTTTCTGTATCTAATAATATGATCACGTGATTTTTCTTTTTTAGACTATTGATGTGCTAGATTATATTAAATGATTTTTGAATGTTGAACCAGTCTTGTGTACCTAGGATAAAACTTATGTGGTTGTGGTATAGAAGTATTTTTATACATTATTGGATTTCATTTGCGAGTATTTTGTTGAGGATTGTTGCTTCTATGTTCATCAGTGATATTGGTCTATAGTTTTCTTTGCTTGTAATGTCTTTGTTTGGTTTTGGTATTAGGGTAATTCTGGCCCCATCAAATGAGTTAGAATGTAGTCCCTCTGCTTCTATCTTTTGAGATCTTTTTTTTTTCAGTTGGAGCTGGTATTTATGTTTGTTTTTCCCCCACTCCCAAATCTCTCCCAGATATCTGGTTTTATGTTGATTTTTTTTTTTTTGAGATTTTAAAGAATTTTTGTAATTTCTTCCTTAAATTTTTGTTAGAATTTACCAGTGAACCCACCTGGGCCTGGTGCTCTCTGTGTTGAAAGGTTATTAATTATTTATACAATTTCTTTAATAGATATAGACTGATTCAGATGCTCTATTTCTTCTTGTGTGAATTTTAACAGACTGTATTTTTCAATAAATTGGTCCATTTTATTTAGGTTGTAACATTTATGGGCATAGTAATTTTTTTATTATCCTTTTAATGTCCATGGGATATTTACTGAGGTCCCCAATTTCATTTTCATTTATTGATTTGTGTGTTCTCTCTCTTTTTTTTGCTTAGCCTGGCTAGAGGCTTATTGATTTTTATTGATCATTTCAAAGAACCAGCTTTTGGTTTTACTGATATTTTTCTATTGATTTCCTCCTTTCAATTGTATTGATTTCTAGTAGTAATAATAATAATAATAATTGTCTTCTGATTATTTTGGATTTAGTTTGTTCTTCTTTTTCTAGTGTTCTAATGTGGAGACTTAGATCATTGATTTTACATATTGCTTCTTTTCTAATATAATCATTCAATGCTAATATAATCATTCAATGGTACAAATTTCTCTCTACACAGTGCTTTCACTGAATCCCCCAAATTTTTTAAATTGTATTTTCTATTTTATTTAGCTTAAAATATTTTGTTTATTTTTTCTTTTTTTTGACAGAGTCTTACTCTGTTGTCCAGGCTGGAGTGCAGTGGCGTGATCTTGGCTCACTGCAACCTTTACCTCCTGGGGTTAAGCAATTCTCTTGCCTCAGCCTCCTGAGTAGCTGGGACTACAGGCATGCGCCACTACACCTGGCTAATTTTTGTATTTTTGGTAGAGACAGGGTTTCATCATGTTCGCCAGACTGGTCTTGAACTTCTGGCCTCAAGTAATCCACCCGCCTTGGCCTCCCAAAGTGTTGGGATTACAGGTGTGAGCCACTGTGCCCAGCCAAAATATTTTAAAACTTTTATTAAGATTTTTTCTTTGACCCATATTATTTAGAAGTGTGTTGTTTAATCTGCAAGTATTTTTAGATTTTCTAGACATTTTTCTGTTATTGATTTCTAGTTTAATTCCATTGTGGTTTGAGGTATTATATGATTCTATTATTTTAAATTTGCTAAGGTTTGTTTTATGGCCCCAAATGTAATCTATCTTTTGGATGCTTCTCGTGAACTTGAAGAATGTATATTCTGCTATTGTTGGACGAAATAGTCTATAGATGTCTGCTATATCCAATTAATTGATGATGCTAGTGAGTTCAACTATGTTCTTACTGGCTTTCTGCCTGTTGGAGCTATCCATTTTTGATAGAGGGATATTAAAGTCTGCAACTATAATAGTGGGTTAATCTATTTATCCTTGCAGTTCTGTCAGTTTTTGCCTCACGTATTTTGATGCTTTTTTGTTGGGTGCATACACATTAGAGATTGTTATGTCTTCTTGAGAGTATTGACCCTTTTTTTTATCATTATATAATGTTCTTCTTTATCCCTGATAACTTGTTTGCTCTGAAATCTGCTCTGTCTGAAATAAATATCGTTACTACATTTTTCTTTTGACTAATAAGGTCATGGTATATCTTTCTCCATTCATTTACTTTTAATCCATATGTGTCTTTATATTTAAAGGGGATTTCAGCTGGACAACATATAGTTCATATAATTGGGCCTTGTTTTTTGATTCCTCTGACAATTTTCTTTCTTTCTTTCTTTTTTTTTTTTTAAGAGTCTCTTTCTGCCTCTCAGGCTGGAGTGCAGTAGTATAATCACAGCTCACTGTAACCTCTAATTCCTGGGCTCAAGCCATCCTCCTGCCTCAACCTCCCAAGTAGCTAAGACTCCAGGCATGTACTACTATGCTCAGCCAATTTTTAAAGTTTTCTGTAGGGACAGGGTTTTGGTATGTTAGTCAGGCTAGTCTTGAACTCCTGGTTTCAAGTGATTCCCCTGCCACAGCCTCCCAAAGTGCTGGAATTACTGGCATGAGCCATTGCACCTGGTCAACAATCTGTATCTTTTAATTTGTGCATTAGGCCACTGACATTTAAGGTGATTATTGATGTAGTTGAATTAACACCTACTACATTTGTTACTGTTTTCTACTTGTTGCCCTTATTCTTTGTTCCTATTTTTTTCCACTTCTTTTCTGCATTTTGTGGTTTTAAAGGAGCATTTTATATGATTCAATCTTCTCTCTTTTCTTATCAATTATATCAGTTATACTCATTTTTTAAAAGCTTTTTTTTTTTTTAAAGTGGGTGCTCTAGAGTTTGCAATACATGTTTACAACTAATTCTAGTTCACTTTCAGATAACACTGTACCACTTCATGGGTACTGTGAGTGCCTTACAATAACAAAGTATTCCTAATTCCATCCTCAGTCCTGTCTCTTGTGTCTTCACTGCCATTCACTTACACACACACACACACACACAGACATATATAATCAAATACATTGTTACTGTTATTTTGAGCATGCTATTATCTGTTAGATCTATTAAGAATAAAAAAAGTAAATGTTTTTATTTTACCTTTATTTCTTCAGGCAGTGGTTGCTGTGAAGGTTTCCACTCTGCTAAGTTGTGATTCTCTGTATCTGCCTGTCTGTCTCCAGTTTTTGGGGTGGTGGTTTTCCCCTGTGAACTCCCTTCTCTGACAGATCTAAGAAGAGTTGTTGATGTTCCAGTTTGTTTAGCTCTTTACTTTTTGGGTTGGATTGAAGACTTGTTAGCTGCTTACATGCCAGACTAGAACCTGGAAGTCTGTGTATTTTCATAAAAGGGGTACAATACATAAAGGGATATAACTATTGGAATATTATACTGTAAAGTTAGAAAAAAGCTAGAATGAAACTACTGCTTTCTCTTCTATTTTCGTGATTTTAAGCCAGGAAAAATGAGAGGATCTAATTCCCTTCAGAGAGATTTGTTACTCTCACTGTGGGTAGCTGTGGAGCCCTTCTATATGAATATGTTATCAGTATATTGTCACGTATTCAATGTCCTCTGGGGGCCTGGCAGTGTGCTGTTACTCTGCATACATTCATGCCAACAAACTTGAAAGGTACAGATTATCTGTCAACATTTTTTTCTGATGGGGAGAGGCTCAAGTTAAATGGCCTCTCTAGTGCCAAAAAAACTGTAACCAAGGAGTAAAAATATAAGCTAGATAGCTTAATATACAAAGCCAGAACCTTTTCTATTATTTATAGATAATTTACTACTTTCGTATTTTCAGTATTTAAAGTCTGCACTGTCCAATATTGTAGCCACCAGATACATGTGGCTGCTGAGCACTAGAAATATGGCTAGTCCAAACTGAGATGCAGATTTCAAAGACTTAAAATGGATATGTCTTATTAATAATTTTAAATATTGACTAAGTGTTGAAATGATAATAGTTTAGATATATTGGATTAAAGAAAGTATATTATTAAAATTAATTTTACTTGTTTCTTTTCATGTTTTTAATGTGTCTACTACAAAATCTAAAATTACATTATTAGCTTGCACTATATTTCTGACAGCTCAAATCTCAAGAAAAGGTGAGAGAATTGGTGAATTTTATTGTCTTGCACATGCCCTAGTTAACAAAGGTTACTTTGTTAATTTGTGCTCTGTGTCCTAGGCTGCTGAATGTGGCATGGACCACTCCCTTGCAGTTGTATGTAATGTTCACTCTCTGCTTAGGGAATCTGAGCCTTTTAATTGTGCCTGCCAGAGGCTCATCCCTTCAGCTCAAGGTCAGCGAGATGTTTTGGCTCGCACCCAGATGTCCCACTTTCTTAGCTGGCTGTGTGCCAGGCTGTCTGTCTGCTGCTGTGTTGCACTGTCTCTAAGCCACCACAGTCAGTGTTACCTTGTTCCCCTGCAGATCTTGTGAGACAGTCCATGGGGAGCTTTGGCCCTGAAAGACTTGGCTAAAGGCCTGTGAGTCTTTAGAAATGGTGCCAGAAGCCCTGTGGAGAGCAGCGTGATTCTGGCGAAAATGCAAATATCTTCTATACACAGACGTCTCATACACCTTACCCCACATTCCAACACCTCGTTGGCTTTACTTAAAGGGCACATCATAATTCTTGTTGTCTTACAAATTTTGAGTAAACTTTTCAGATGCCCAACCAAATCCTGGGTTATGAGCTCCTTTGAATGATGAATGAAGCAGAAAAGTAAAAATAGTAGGTTATTTTACTTACCATATTGGTTGTCTGTTTCAAATCTGTTTTTATTAAGCTGAAACCAAATGAAATTCTCATCATATGTACTTAATACACTTTCATTCATTCGTTAATAGAGCATCATCTGGGCAATAGGCACTGCAGGTGACCCAAAGAATACATACTCCCTTCCCTCAAAGTACTTTTGAAAGCCACATATGTAAAGGGACACAATATAAGCTAAATGCCAAATTGCATTTAAGGGTCTCAACAGAGTGCTTTTTGGAGGTAAGAGGGGAAAGAACCTTTGACGAGTATGATCAGGGCAAACCATCAAGGAGAAGGTATACTTTGGGCTGAACTTTGAGGGATTAAGAGAGCCTGCTCCAACAAAAGAAAGGATGTTAGGGTAATGGAAAGGGGTCAATAGTTAGGTGAGAATATGATGCTCTTGTTTGGGAGGAGCAGGAGATGAGGTCAGGAAGGTGGGAGATCACACTGAATATAATTATTCAATGCCAGGCTGAGGAGTGTCAATCTATTTTTCTCGCTATAATAATGTTAGGGTAAACAAAATAAAATTATTTCAAGAAACACATACAATGAAATAATAAAATATAAATGAAAACTACCAGACAAGAGGAAATACAAATTAAAATAAGAAGACAAGAACAGATGACATTGCTAAGGAAAAACTATTTATGAGCCTCCTAGTGGCCAAAGCAAAAAGGAAGGCAAGATTGATAAAATTATTACTGTCCATGAGAAAAAAACTTTAATTCTATGAGAAAAGCAACACCAAATTTAAATTTCTTATGTGTGCTTAATAATGTATAGAAAATTCCTTAATCATATAGATTTATTTAAATGTCCTTTTATAAAATAAGAGAGAAAATATTGTGTATATTGGTGCTTTCTAAGTAGAATGTGCATACGGTCACCTGGGATCTCATTAAAATGCAGATCCTGTTTTGATTACTATAGCCTTATAGTATGTATCAAGTTGGGTAACGTGATGCCTCCAGCTTTGTTCTTTTTGCTTAGGATTGCTTTGGCAATTCGAGCTCTTCTTTGGTTCCATATGAATTTTAAAGTAGTGATATGGTTTGGCTGTGTACCCACCCAAATCTCATCTTGAGTTGTAGCTCCCATAATCCCCATGTTTTGTGGGAGGGACACAGTGGGTGATAATTGAAACATGGGGGCAGTTTCCCCCATACTGTTCTCATGGTAGTGAATAAGATCTAATGGTTTAATAAGTTGAAACCCCTTTCACTTCACTTTCATTCTTTCTTGTCTGCCACCATATAAGATGTGCCTTTGCTTCTCCTTCACTTCTTCAATGATTGTGAAGCCTCCCCAGCAATGTGGAACTGTGAGTTCATTAAACCTTTTTTTCTTTATAAATTACCCAGTCTTGGGTATGTTTTAACAGCAGCTTGAAATTGGACTAATACAGTAAATTGGTACTACTGGAATGGGTCGCTGCTGTAAAGATACCCAAAAATGTGGAAGCAACTTTGGAATGGGGTAACAGGCAGAGGTTGGAACAGTTTGGAGGTCTCAGAAGAAGACAGGAAGATGTGGGAACATTTGGAACTTCCTAAAGACTTGTTGAATGGCTTTGATGAAACTGCTGATAATAATATGGACAGTGAAATCCAGGCTAAGGTGGTCTCAGATGGAGATGAGGAACTTGTTGGGAACTGGAGTAAAGGTGACTCTTGCTATGTTTTAACAAAGAGACTGGCAGCATTTTGCCTCTGCCCTAGAGATTTGTGGAACTTTGAACTTCAGGGAGATGATTTAAGGTATCTGGCAGAAGAAATTTCTAAGCAGCGAAGCATTCAAGAGGTGATTTTGGTGTTGTTAAAAACATTCAGTTTTAAAAGGGAAACAGCATAAAAATTTGGGAAATTGCAGGCTGACAGTGAGATAGAAGAGAAAAACCAATTTTCTGAGGAGAAATTCAAGCCAGCTGCAGAAATTTGCATAAGTAACAAGAAGCCATATGTCAGTCAACAAGAAAACAGGAAAAATGTCTCCAGGGCATGTCAGAGACCTTTGTGGCAGCCCCACCCATTCCAGGCCCAGAGGTCTAGGAGGAAAAAATGGTTTCATGGGCCAGGCCCAGGGCCCCCGGCTGTGTGCAGCCTAGGAACTTGGTGCCGTGTGTCCCAGCTGCTGTAGTCATGGCTAAAAGAGGCCAAGGTACAGCTTGGGCCATGGCTTCAGAGGGTGCAAGCCCCAAGCCTTGGCAGCTTCCATGTAGTGTTGAGCCTGTGGGTGCACAGAAGTCAAGAATTGAGGTTTGGGAACCTCTGCTTAGATTTCAGAGAATGTATGGAAATGTTTGGATGTCCAGGCAGAAGTTTGGTGAAGGGGTAGGGCCCTCATGGAGAACCTCTGCTAGGGGAGTGTGGAAGGGAAATGTGGGGTTGAAGGCCTCACACAGTCTCCACTGGGGCACTGCCTAGCAGAGCTGTGATAAGAGGGCCATCATCCTCCAGACACCAGAATGGTAGATCCACTGACACCTTGCACCATGCTCCTGGAAAAGCTGCAGACACTCAACACCAGCTCAGGAAAGCAGGTGGGAGGGAGGATGTACCATGCAAAGCCACAGGGGCAGAGCTGCCCAAGACCATGGGAACCCACCTCTTGTATCAGTGTGACCTGGATGTGAGACATGGAGTCAAAGGAGATCACTTTGCAACTTTAAGATTTGACTGACCTGTTGGATTTTGGACTTTCATGGGGCCTTTAGCCCCTTTGTTTTGGCCAATTTTTCCCATTTGGAATGGGTGTATTTATCCAATGCCTGTTACTCCATTGTATCTAGGAAGTAACTAACTTGCTTTGGATCTTACAGGCTCATAGGTGGAAGGGACTTGCTTTGTCTAGGGTGAGACTTTGGACTGCAGACTTCTGAGTTAATGCTGAAATGAGTTAAGCCTTTGGGGGACTGTTGGGAAGGCATGATTGGTTTTGAAATGGTAGGACATGAGATTTGGGAGGGGCCAGGGTGAAATGATATGATTTGGCTGTGTTCTCCCCCAAATCTCATCTTGAATTGTAGCTCCCACAATTCCCATGTTTTGTGGGAGGGACCTGGTAGGAGATAATTGAATCAATGGGGGCAGTTTCCCCCATACTGTTCTCACGGTAGTGAAGAAGTCTCAGTGCACTTCCAGAGGGACTATCTGTTAACTAGCACGTTGGGTAAGTGAAGATCAGTTAGTGTGATTCCAAGAGAGCCAAGGCCAGGAATTAGGCTTTCAGAGAATTAGGCTGTATAGAATATATGAAGGTCTGGGTGGGCAGTGTTCCTGCAACAGTATTCCTCAACTCTTTTATCTTGGCTTTTGATGAAAGCTGGACAACAGCTAATTCTCCATTGTGTTATCTTGCCAGGCTTTAGAGGAAGCACAGCCCTGGGAATCTCCTGGGAATCTTCCTTATTCTGAGTAGGGTTCAGTGCATCGTAGCTGTAGACTGGGATAGTTCTGCATGGTCCAGCTCATTTGGAACAAGACAGTTTGAGGTGATGTCAAATCCATAGAACTTCTGGTCATCACCAAGGAGCAAGGCTCACTGAGGATCAGCCTGAACTTCTATGCCTAACCAGTGACACGCAAGTGACAGAATATGACAAAAGAATCAGTGCCCTGAACGTATAAAGAATTCTTGCAAGTAGTTAAGAAGAAAACAAACCGAATTGCCAAAGGGATAAGGTATCTGCACAGGTAATTTACTCAAGAGGTTCTCAGGGAATGAAATACTGGATTAACAAAACAATTAACGGACTTATAATATTTAAGGTTAGCAAGGATCCAGGTCAACAGGCACACACACACTATGTGATTATGTAAATTGATAGTTTTTTTAAGGGTAATCTCACAAAAAATATGTCTCAAGTACCCCCAGGTGCCAGCATTGCTTTATGGGCCGGGAATGTAGGAGTAAAAAAAATTCTTATTCTCATAAAGCTTACCTTTTAGTGGAGGGAGATAGACAATAAACAGGTATGCTCTGGTTGATAAAAGCTGAGAATAAAATAAAGCAAGGTAAGAGATGAGATTGGGTGGGTTGCTGTTTTATACAGTATGGTCAGGGACAGCCTCAGTTAAGGTAACATTTGACTATTTGCATCTGTTGGAAGAAAGATTTATATCTATATGCATAGGCATTAAAAGAGCTTCAACCTATTGTTTATTGAAAATAGCAAGTTACAGAAATGTGTCTTGGGTATGATCCCTTTATATTAAAAAGGTATGTGTGTGTGTATTTAAAAAAATAAATACATATAATGCATTAACGTAATACAATAAATTCATAGTGAGGCATGCACACACACACACATACGCACACCCAACCCTGGTTGTCTCTGGGGTTAAGTTTGCACAGGTAGTGGTAGGAAGGAGAGAGATAATGTACTATGTGGCTAATTTCTTTTTTAAAGAAAGTAAAATAAGATACTGAAAAGGCACAGTAACATTTGGAAAATATTACAAAAATAGAATATGACAACGATAAAACATATTAAAACTTTTTTTAAAAAAACCAAAGATTTGGCGGCCATGACATTAAATAAAAAATAGCAGCAGGCTTAAAAACAAGAGAGAGAATCAAGTGAATGGTGGCTTGTTACGGTGGAGGAAGGCGCAGTTGGGAGCCACAGTTTACATTCTATTACCCCCGACCCATGTGTGATGAGACCTTGGGCCGCTTAACCATTCTGTGCTGTTTGCCTCACCTGTAAAATGGAGACAACTACTTCTGGGAGCAGTTGTGTGTAATAGATGAGTTGATTCATATGCAATTCAGAACATTGCTTGGCACATAGTTAACAGCTTACTAAATGTTAGCTGTTAAAAGAGTTCTCAGTTCCACTAAGTGAGGGGCTCCAGTGGCTTCGTACAAGGCAAGCAGCCCACCTGCAGAAGGTGGGACCTCTTGACCTTTTCTTTAGCATCTCAACACTTCACAGATATCTGTCATGGTTGAAAAACTTATGTCGGGTAATTAGAGTACAAACTGACTGACTGGCGTATGGTATAGAAGTCAGGGAACGAGCGTGGGACACAATGGAGCGCAGGTCCTGACTCGACTACTTAATTGCTGTCACCTTTGTTAGTTGAAAAATGGCTCTCCCGACTCCTGCTAGGGTGCTGTTTGCACTTACGGAGAGAGGAAAAACAACAGGCAGACCCCCCTTTGCTTTGCTGACATTTATTTGCCTTAATAAGCTGTGCAACTGATCCTCAGGAAGGCAAGGGGTTTAGTTGTTTTCCTAGATTTCTAGGAAAAGTAAGTTTGCACATCTCAAACTGAGTAATCAACTTTAAAACAAATGACTAGATATGTTTTAGTTGCCACAAAGCAACTTTCAAATTCTGCCCATTGTACAACTTCCATTGTACATGGCGAAGTGGGTGACAACATTTAATTTTGCTGAGGACAAATGTTAACGGACCCTACTTGAACTACTGTTGAGGGAAAAGGAACCCAGAATTTTCTGGTATTCCATGGATACCCCTTTTTCTTACTGCTTCCTTAATACAGCCTCTCCCTTTTCCTTCCACAATGGTGTTGCCAAGTAAGCCAAAGTATGGAATGAGTTGTCCCAGGGCAGATGATCCTGCCAGGGTCACCATGCATTAATAGCTTTGGGACAAAGCCAGGTATGTTCACAGGAAACCTAGGCAACCACTCTAACTCCTGACCTACGAAAATCTTCTCATGGATTATGTAAGTGATCATATACCACTTATCAAGCCAGACTCGGCAGGGTTTCTCTTGCCCTTTAACCTTTCTCTTCATTTCTGTCTTCTTTCTGTTCATTTTTCCTCTCTCCTTTTTACTTAATTATTGCTTTCATTCTCTATGCCCTGTTCTGTGCATTTCCTGTATTATCTCCTGTCTTGTTTCCTATATAACACACTCATTAACATTGTGTTCATAATTTCCATTTATTTTCATATTACACGTGTGTTCAAAATAGACACTGTTTCAGATGAAAAAAGTTGTCATATACCAAGCTAGAGCAGGCTTAGCTAGACTGCCATTTCTCCATGAAATCTTATTGACCATTCTTTTTAAATGCTTCATAGCTTTTTTGAGAAATAACCATCTTTGGGGAATGAGCTGTAATTTATTGGGAGACATTAGCTTTAGTAAATACTTAAGTACTCTCATGATAAAGGGACCAAGCAACATTTGTCTCTGTTCCTGCATGTTTAAGAATTTAAGCATAAAAGCTGTAGCAGTGTTCCTGGTGGATGGTTGCCCCAAAGTTAATATGCTTCTGAAGATTCAGGACAGTTTCTGTGGAGTATATTGCCTAATAACTGTTGTGACTGGTGCTTGTATATTTTGTTCTTGGCTCTTAAACTTGTGCTTGGGGTATAGTGTTCAGTTTATTGAAGAAGGAACAAAAAAGCAGTGGCTTTATGAAACTCATTTATTCACTTTATCAGGATTGCTTCATTGTTTGTCAACTCAAAATATTAGTGGGGATTTAGCGAAATACTCTTCCTCTCAATTAGATGAAATGGGAGGCTTATTGCTGCAGCTGTAAATGATCTTTTAGGTGCTACTAATTCAACTAAATCTTAGATGTTCAATTTGTACAGCCCGTTGATGATATTATTCAGTGAAAAAGGGTTGGGGAGATTGGGAATGATTAAGAAAATGAGTCTTGCTCACAACCTAATGATAACACTTGAGGATAATGTAAAAACAATAGCAACTTTGAAAGTCAAGATGGGTCATCCAGCAATGAACTATTACCCAACTCAGTCGCCAAGATTTGGATCATTAAGTGCTCAGCTACATAAGGAAGAAATGAATTACTACCTTGTGTTGTTAAGGCTAATGTTCTTGTTTAGTGTTTAGACTGACATATAAGTTCCTGTGCTGTCCTGAAGCCTTGCAGGATGGAAATATGGCAAGGTTGCCAGGTGGGCTATACTCACAGGGGTCCCACATTATCTCTGTCCAGGAAGCAGTGGTGGGAAATGGGTAAAAATATTCTCCACATGGCGTCTCCACTTCTCTGGCATCAATAATCCAAGCTACAAGTTCTTGCTATTCTTTATCTTTGTCCTTACTGTGCCTAAATTTATCTTTATCCATTCTCAGCCTTTGTTCAAGGAAAAGAAGTATTGTGAGGGCAATGAGGATCTACGTCTTTACATCCCTTTCTTTGCTTTGCATAAAGTCCTCAGTATTTATTTTCCTTTAGGGATGCTGGCTTTCTTAGGGAGGGGATCTATTATAATAGTTAATTTCAAGGCCACTAGGCTGAGATCGCTCCAGTGCCTTTCTAAGCAAACCAAAACCTAACTCAACCTAAACACTAAAGTAAAACTTTAGTTTAAGCAATCAGAAATTGCTAACCAACCTGTAACTAGAGATTTTCAGCCTAAATCAATCAGATATTTTCTTTGTCTTGCTTCCACAAACAACTTATACAAGTTTTCCCCTTGCACCCTCTTAGTAGAGTGCTGAACCACTTGTGGTCTGAGACTGCTGGGTTCATGAATTGCTGAATGCTCGAATAAACTTGTTAAAATTTTAATGTGCCTAAATTTATCTATTAACAGGTCATTCTTATCAGGGGATTGAAAAGGAACTGAAAAATACAAAAGTGATGTACTTTTATAGAAGATAATGAAGATCAGAAATCTTAAGGCTGCCATACAGATCAGAGGTTTCACATGTTCCTTTGATAGATTAGGCAAACTCACTCAAGGCAATTAACAAAAGAGTTCGGGCTAACACTTTGGGGTCCATTTAATCAAAGACTAGCCTAGTGGGTCAATTCTGAGGCTCTACTAAGGCTCTAAGAGCCAAAGCAGCCTTTGGCTTTCTAATAGTGAAAAGGACAAAGTTTTAAAGCAGACATGTGTCTGCTAATAACCAGGGCTCAATCCTTAAAATTAATTCTGAAGCCTCCGGTTTTATACTTGGAAACTCAAAAATACTGAATTATTATTAAGCTATTATGATACTTTATGTGTGTTTATTATTTTAGTGTCCATCAGAAGAAATATTTTATGTAGTGGCTTTAATAAAATTTATTTTCTTAATAAAAACATTGGCCATATCATGTGCTGGATGGCAGAGAAACTTCACCTGCATTTTGAAGAAGATCGATCATGGATAATTAAACTTAAGCGAAAAGGGCCACTTAGTTTTAACTGCCCAAATAGTGGCATCGAATCTCAGAGAAGACAAAAACAAGGTTTAAGAAAGCAGTTCTTATAGATTGAATATTATTCAAATGACCTAAATGTCAAAAGTAAAACGATTATAAACCTACGAAAAAGTGAGAAAAAATCCATTTCTAGGTTATATTGTTAAGTCAAAAAAAGAAAGGTGCTACAAGTATATATAATATGCTACATTTTGTGTATGGCCGGCACAGAAAATGAGAATATATATTTGATTTGCATGTATTTGCACAAAGAAACCTTGGAAGGATAAACAATAAACTAATAAAAGCAGAGGAATCAAGTGGATGGAGACTTGGGTGGTAGCATGACTTCTCAGAGTATACATTTACATTGCTTTGAGTTTGAAACAAGTAAATGTATTACTTATTCAAGAACAAAAATGAAAAGACAAAAACATGATGACATACTTTGTTGGAAAAGTTAAACCTAGAGGGAGTATTTGCAGAAGATGTAAAGTGTGACATTTGAACATAAGTACAACATTGTGATGTAATAGAAAAGTCAATAAGTTGAGAGAGAGGAAACATGGGCCCAGTTTTACCACAAACTACTTTAGCATCATTTAACACTGGACTGGCAAATGGGTTTAATGTTTGATGTCATTTATGTTTATGATTAAATATGAAAAGTCTGCCTGAAGCATTCCGTCCAGAAGGATTTTTTAAGGCCACACCTGTGTGCAGTAGAAAAGATTGCCTTAATTGATTAGTGATGTCTGCTGTGGGTAGAGGATAGGAGAGTGATGGTGTGCATGCCTTCTATTTGTCCTTGTGATTTTTTTTTAATCATGTACAAGATTAGGGGCTTAGAACAGATTATCTTTAAGTCTCATAGTTTAAAAATGTTAATAATAAACAGGATATGTTCCAAAAAGATAAAGCAAAGAAGGAGGGGAGGGTATGGTCAGTTGTGGTCCTGTAGCTTCAGACAAGTTCCACCTCTTGGTGGGTGAAGAGGCTGGAATGGTCTAGCATTGAGTATTCCTTAGTCATTCTGTTGGAAGGTGTCCAGGGCAAGGATGCAACACTTTCTCAGGGAATGTGCTGGAGACAATTTTTGGAATATGGAAAACCTGATAGCTTCCATTCCCACTTCAGTTTCTGGAACATTATAGCAACTAAAGAGCCTACTGGAGGAAACTTGGAAGAGCCTGCGAGGCGGCCAGTTGTCTGTGGTGCTGGGGAAGAGCTGAGTGACTTATGGAAATGGAGACGGCTCATCTCTCCTGAAAGCTAGTGGAAGGACAGATTTTTGTGGCTTCTCCAGAGCCTAGCCAGGAGACGTCTGTGGGTCTTCTTGAAAAAGAATCGCCCTGTCCATGTGGCATTTGTGCTTCCTGATGAACTACTTGATCATACCTTCCCTGAAATTTGAGAGCCATGGTTCTAGTCTGAGGCCAGGTGACTGTGCAAGAAGCCAGTTTGCAAGAGGAAGGCGGCTGGTTCTCCATCACCTGAGCAGGACGTCAAGTAGAGGTCTGCTAAGGCGTGAGGGGGATTGCTAGTGTTGTAAGGACCTTCAGAGTCTTGGAGATGACACAATTCAAAGCTCCTGATGCCATAAGTCTGCAGAAATAAAAGACATGTAGAGAGCTGACCAGAGCCCATCTGGGATGGCAGTTCCCTTTTCCTCTTAGCTCCGTGGAACCTCTTGTGCCCTGGAGCGCCCGGCAAAGCAGGCTGCACTCTGCCATGTCAGCCCCAGAGTCCAGGCCTCTGCTTACCAGATGGGACCCTTCCCATCTGGTATCCCAGCCAGACAAAAGCTTCTAGGCTGTCCTGTCCAATACAGTAGTCCCTGGCCAACTGTGGCCATTTAAATTAAAATCAATTAAGGTAAAATAAAAATTCCAGTTCCTCAGTTGCACTAGCCACGTTTCAAGTGCCTGGTAGCCATTTGTGGCAAGTGGCTACTGAACTGGATTGCACAGGTGTAGCTCATTCCCACCATCACAGAATGGTCTGTTGGACAGTGCTGCTCTAGAATGTGTATGTAGAAGTCACCACAGACAGATGGATTCACCAGTGAAAAGCTTCCAGCAGGGAAAACACAGGTAAGAGCCCCTGGGATTTATCTTTTACCAAAGCTCCCCAGGTGGTGACAATCTTTCCAGTCTCACTCTAACCCTCAAAGGAGGAAAACCAGAGTTTCCCTCCAGCCTCCAGCAATGCCTTCTAGGTCACTGTTATTTGAAGTCTGATCTGTGGACCAATAGTGGTCTGTGAACTGTTTGTATTGAGGTTGAGAGTAGGCATTTAGAAACTTACAGAATTTTTTTTTGTCATTGCCATGACATCCAAGCATGTGATCAGGTGACTTGTCTCCCTGAAGAGTATCTAGACCAATTCAGGGTTTGGAATTTGGCAGGCACAGTAGAACCAAGTTACTTACAGCAGGTGATATTTTAAAATTAATTGGTAAACTCAAATCTAAAAGTGTATAAAATCCAAAATCCACTGCTTTCATTAAAATGACACAAATTTAACTACAACTTTACAGGATAAATTGTTGTGACTTGCTACTGATAAGGATAAAAGAATAAGGACAAAAGATTAACAAGGATAGAAGTTAAGTTTTGCAAATGTAGTGTCACTTGCTTCATTTTAGATAAAAGTTGAGAGTGAATATTCTGATCTTGCTCAGATGCCTTTAAAATATCTTATTCTGTTCCTGCCAACACACCTCTGGTTAAGACTTGTCTCTCTACTATCAGTATTATTAAAAGAAAACATAGAAACTAGATATCCGTCATACCCTGTAAGCAGTATTGTTGCCAATTCGATTTGATTTAGATAAGTTAATAAGCAAGAAACAAGTTCCTTTGTAACATTAAAAACCTTAAATGTTGATATGTATAGTGTTTGTACAAAGTATCTACACAGTACTTACCGCAGAGACCGTTATTTCTTTCATAACTTTTTGTTTTTATTGCACAATGAGTAAAAGTGGCAAGTATAATAAGCATTTTCTATATTAATCTGTAAACACACTTTCAATGAATCATTCATATGGTTTTGAGATTCTTTTATTTTATCCCATGCTGTTTGTTTTGATTGTATGTCTTAAAATTTATTTCTATGTGTATTGAATCTAATAACAAAAGATTGGGGCTTATATTTCATATGTTTTTACTTTTATATTTCTTTTTTTCTAGTAATTCATTTACATAATATTTTACCAAAAATGCCTGCAAAAGATTAAATTAAATAAATAGTCTTCAACCGCAGATGATTTGAACAGCATGTCCACACTGGACCAGGTTGCTTTGCTGTTCTTTCCCGGGAGCAGCTCGCAGGAGACGCCTGGAAGCGGGCTGGCTGTGTCCTCGGGGCTGGGTTTGTAGACTGCCAGTTTAAAATGGAGATCTGCTGAGCCACTGTGGAAGACAGTTCTCAGGACAATTCCTAGTTCAGCAAAACTGTGGGCTTAGAAGGGAGCATGGCAGGAAGGGAGTGATAATGCAAAATATTCAGGTGGCAGGCCATAATTATATTTTAATTTAGACACATTAATAGAGCAATACAGATCCAATTATCAGCAAGATTAATAAACACAGCTTAAGTTTCCAATTAGTGGAGGTAGAGATGGAGGTGGAGGGGTGATGAAGGCAAGGGAATGAAAAAAAATGTGACCAAGTCAGCCAATGTAAGAAAATAGAAAAGAGGAAATAACAATAAAGAATAAGGAACAGTAAACCTAAAATCAGATGAAATGGCAAGGCATGTGCATCTCTTTTCATGTAAGATATGAATGGTCTAAAATCATCAATCAAATAACAGAAAACTTCAGATTGAGTTCAGAAAATATTACACTATCTGTTGCTTATACATATTTCACACATCACAAAGTGGCCAAGAAAGGTTGAAAAGTTCTTGTAGATGTGTGACAGTCATGCAGCGTGCACTTCATGTAGCTGTTTATTATTTAATTTTATGAGGGATGTTGACCAGCTGTGGTTTTAGAGAATTAAACTGGGCTTGGATTCATGCTAAAGGAAATAAACCAACTTATGGACAAAAAGACCTCACTATCTTTTCGTGATTCTCACCGGGAACACTGTTCTGCTAGAAGTGGAGAAAACCGGACAGACAGAAGGCGAATCAGTCTCTTTAGGATATGTCTTGCCAAGAGGGCAGGTTTCCTACCAGTTGGATGGAACCCTGTGGTGGTGGCGGTGGGTGGGCAGCTTCCTGGGAGCACTTCTTCCTGCCGTTCTCCTTACAACCCACCAGGATCCTGTCCTGGCGGGCCCTTTAGAAGGCAGGACTGCCTTGGGATGCATTGGGTTTTTCCACCCACACTAGTTCCCTCCCTTTGGGGGCAGGAAAAGGCAGTTGGGATCCAAATAGACTGATTACTCTCTTTTATGGAATTCCTCCAGATACAACAGTAATTCAGTTCACATTGCTCATCAACGTGCAGGCCACATGTCTCTGGATGGTCCCTGTATATTTGAACAGTCTTCTCTTGCTCTGATGTTTCCCCCAGCTTCCAGATGTTCTTGGGAGATTACAAAACGGACAAGAATAGAAACTGAAAATTTTGAAAGCATATTTTAGTCTCTATATAATATAAATTTAGCGTAAGTCAAGCTAAGAGATTAAACCTGATGTGCATAAGAGTATTTTCTTTGGATGCAAATGTAGAGGAAAAACACACATTTGATGTTGGAAACAAAGTATGCTTATTCTCTGTTGGCCTTTGCCTTGAACCTAGTTCTGTAATGGGCACATAGCAGATATTCAATACATCGTGTTAAATTAATGTCATTTAGCAAAGTGAATTTTATCCACAAACCTTTTTCATAATAAAAACATGATTCAAAGTTGTTACGTGGTCTGATCTATGAAGAAGAGCCAACATTACGATGCTGAGCTAAAAGTTGAAATGAAATGTACCCAGTTAGAATCATATAAGCAAACAGGGTTATTAGTAGTAGTAGTACCTGAAAACATGAGTGAAAGACTAAATGACAGAGATGTTTTGCACTGACTTTCATGTTTTCTCCTCAAGTCCAGGATACATTGGACTAAAGGTTGGAGTTCCAGTCATGTAGAGTGAAGACAGGTCTTCATATGAAACACAGCTAGAGCCTACATGAGAAATAAGTTCCCTTTTCACTGAAACAACTGAACATTTTCTTTCTGAGTTTGCCAGTCGTGGATGGTTGGTGGGCAAGAGAATGTATGCTTTGAACATTATTGGAGTCATTGTGTGAGGATGAGAGAGACTCAACCTCGTCAGTAGAATCAGTTTGTCCCCACTATGTGCTGGGAGAGTTTATCCTAGCCTGAATTATTACCCACTCTATTCTCAGGACGTGATCAAAAGAGAAGATACCTCTAGCACAAAGCCACGACCATCTATAGACAGATGATGCAGTGGCCTTTGAACTGGTGGTGACCAGAAAAGTAGCCTCATGGGAGTGAAAGCGTCTTTATAACACTGTGCCATATTACCTCTGTTTTTTGAAAGACTTCAAGAATATATGTAAGACAGTTCTTATAAATTTTCATCATTTATGGGTGGTGTCCAAACATTTAGACATTTGGGGTTTATCTTGTTGGTATGCGTGCATTAATACCCAGGGACCTGCAGGAACCAGATTCTAGATGTGCATTTTTCACTCTTATGCTACTCTTAGAAATATTTTGAGCTTGTCATTATCTGGCAGATGCAGGGAACATGGGCATGGAGAGTTCTGAATACTGATGCTGTGTTGGAACTTAGTAATTCCCTCAGGAAATGTCGGGTCCCTCCCAATCTCCTGCCATCTCTTTTACTGCCCTTAGCTAAGTCCATCACACCCCTTGCTATAATCCCGGGCAATCTCTATGCTGAGAAAACTCTTCTGACGCCATTCGCGGGCTTTTGTCTGTGTTCTTCCTCGATCATACACTTGGCTGTAAAATAACATTTTACCATGAGGTGTCGCTGTCTAACACATAATGTAAGCAATAAAGTAAAATAATTTCAATTTATTTTTAAAAATCGCCTGACTGACACTGTAACACATTAAATATGTAGATTTTTAATTTTTCTTTAGATAAGAAATTCAAACAGAAAAACGGGCAAATCTTCAGTTGGAATTTTTTAAGTAAATAAAATGTCAAAGTTTATTTACTGGAAAGATTGCTAAGGAAAATCCAAGCCTTTTAGATTGTCATTCTGAGCAATCTCTGACTTATTTCAAATCTACATGTCCAAAATTGTTTCTTTTGATAAAGAAGAAATCTGTCTTTAAGTACCCCCCACACCTTAGTCATATTGTGCTATTTGTCACTGTTGGGATATTTGTATACTTTTCTATGCTATCTTGTTTATTAGGAATATTCCTCCTTCACCCTCCAATGTTATCTGTTTAAAACCTACTTACTTTTACAAAGAAGCTTGGATACTAAGTTCTCTTAGTCCTCTATGAAAACTTTCTTAGTATTTTCAAATGGAAGCACTTATCCCTACTTTTAGGTCTGTATGCCTTTTTTTTCTTTTTTTTTTTTTGAGACAGGGTCTTACTCTGTCACCCAGGCTGGAGTGCAGTGGCGTGATCTCGGCTCACTGCAATCTCCGCCTGCCAGGTTCAAGTCATTCTCGTGCCTCAGGCTCCCAAGTAGCTGGGACTATAGGTGTGCGCCACCACACCTGGCAAGTTATTTTATTTTTATTTTTTGGTAGAGATGGGGTTTCATTATGCTGCCCAGGCTGGTCTAGAACTCCTGGGCTTAAGCAATTCACTGGCCTCAGCGTCCCACTGTAGATGTCTATGCCATTTTATTGGCTTCTTATGCAGTGTTTAGTAAAACACTAGCTCAAACAATATTCATTCCTATTTTATCACGAAAGCGATGATGAATGATTATGATGCAATGACCACAAAGCCTAGAACAGTACTTAAGAGTAAAAGTTAGTAAATGTTAGTGATGTTAGTTAAGTAAGTGAATTAATAATTTAAAAGAACAGACAGAGGAAGATTGAATTCTAGTTGACTTTCGAAGCATTGCTAATTTACTGGGTGCTGGAGACTGGCCATACAATAATAATTAAAGAGTAATGATCAATGACAGTATCTAAATATATAAAGAAATGCATTCTATGCAGTGCTGTAGGAAACCAATCAGAACAATTGATTTACTGTCCATGATAATTGATGACATGAGAAAGTAAACAGGTCATCAAAGTGTTAGCAACTCTATTTTGGGCTTCTTGCTTTTTATCCCTGCTCTTCTGCACAAGTAGGAATGCAGTTAGAAACATGATATATACCCTGTCTGTATTCAAGTCGGGAAAAGTGTTCCCTTTATCCATTATATTGGTGATAAAAATAATGAGATACCGACAAAACTGAAAGGGGAGAACAGAAAGTCTGTCAAGGTAAAAATTAAGGAGATCGGAGTTTGAACTCACTCTTTAGTAACTCAGTCTATTAAAGAGATGAAGATCACACTTATTTTTTTCTATCACTGCTGGTCTTTGTGATTATTACTGGTAAGCTTGTTTGCCACCCTACTTAGCGCTCGAATGGAAATGGGCTATTTCAGTTACAACCCTCAGAAAAATCCCCCCTAAAGGTTGGTAAGCTGTCCCAGCAAGCAGAGATTCTACAAATCCTGATAGTGTCAAACACTCCAGAACTAGCTGCCTATACTCATTGAAACCTATCCCCAAAATTCTGGTGCAGTATTGAGTCAAATGGCTATTATTTTAATGTTAAAAGTTATAAGAAATCATTTATAGAAGTTAGAGCAGCTATACATTTTGTTTGATCAAATTACCCAGGATAGACCAAAATTTATGCATACTTTCGATGTATTTTCATCTTCTTTTAATGCTCTTCCACATTAAAGATTCTACTAAAAATAAAACAACCTTACAAAATCTAAAACACATACGAAGATTTATAATGTGTGGTGATGACCAACCAGTGACATCTGATTCACCCTCTAACCTTTGCATTAAGATACTCACAAAAGTACATGGAGTTGCAGAGGCATAGTGTCATGGAAAATGTAAAAATACTTTTTGATTTAGCAACATCTAGGGGAATTGCTTCTAACTGTCATGTGTTTGATCAGGAACCTTGATCTATGTATTGTCGATAAGGAAATAGTGGGAAAAGGTAACCACCCATCCCTTTTGCTGTGTTCTATCTTAACTAACTGCTAGAATTTAGAAAAGTCTTCACTATACTGCCCCTCGATCACTTTCTAATGTGTTGAAAGCTATTCCTTTTCCCTAGTCAGAACCTGGAGAAAATCTATAGAATGCATGCAAACTAGTAGCTTGGGGCGCTTTCTGTGCCTCAGTGTTTGAGTACCAGTATGCCAGACAGGAAGAGTGAGAGGTAGGTTTACAAGGCAAATGGAACCGGGAAGGTGTTTCAAGCGTCTGGGCTCCTCAGAGAGGATTTTGCAAGGAAGTTAGTGAGGAGTTTTCTCTGAATTGGACTGTGAGACAGGTATAAGTTCCTCTCCCAGTTTGGGGTTGGGGGGGTTGTCACCTTCTAACCCTACATCTAGAGAGGGAGGTTCGAGGGAACTACACAAGGTGTTTGAAATGTGTTCCTTGTAGCTGGAAGACAGCGAGGACTCTGTCACAGGCCTCTCTAAGGAAGCTAAAGTGATTGCAAACCAAGATATCAGAGAGACTAATATGAGTTTATCACTATTATGATTTTAAATATATGTGTCCACACAGTTGGACAGATATAGAAATAAATTTAGATGTGTGAGTACACACACACGCACACATATTTTTTAGCTATGTATTTAGTGAGGGCCTAGAGCCAATTATTCCCTAGTAGCAGTGAGCACAGCAAGGACCTAGATCTTGGTTTCTAAGTACCATTATCCATTACAAATGGAACAGGGCTCTTAGGAGAAATTATTGTGTTCAGGTGTAGAGCAGGAAAAATACAGAAAGCATGGAACATCTTGTGGCACTAAAAGCAAATGAAGTGTTGAAAAAGACAAGGGTATGCCACAAGGATCTCCCAATGGGCAAATCTAAGGGACTTTGAACAACAAAATATATAATGAGAATAATGGATTATAACTCATATAGAATAAGATAAAAACTCATGCATCCATACTTATGTAAATAAATAAATGAGGTAGAAGGGACTGTTCTTTATTGCTGTAGAAATGTAATTAGTAAGAGAATGGAAAGGTAAGCCATAGAATAGAAGAAGGTATTTTGCAATACATATATCTGATGACTGATTAATGCCCATAACATATAAAGAACTTCTACAAATCAGTGAGAAAAAGACAAACAACCTAATAAAAAATAGGAAAGTCCTTGGACAGATACTTCACAGAAGAGGATATTTAAAAGGCCAATAAGCACATGAAACAGGAAAATATCACTAGACACCTACAAGAATGGATATATTTTAAAAAATTGATGATACTAAAAGTTAGAGAGGATTTGGAGCAAGTAAAGCTTTCATGCACTGCTTAGAAAACTGTTTGGCAAAAGCTGCCAGAGTTGTATATAAACATACTTTACAACTCAGTATATATGCACCAAAAGACACGTTTATAGATCCAAACTGAACACAAACCAAATGTGTACCAACAGGAAGAAAGGTAAATAAATTGTGACATATTCATAAAGTGAAATACTGTAGAGCAATGAGAATGAACAATTCTGGCCATTTATAACATGAACGGAGCTCAAAAAACATAATCTGGAACAAAGGAAGTTAGACACAAAAGGATACATAAAATATAATTCTGTTTATATAACGTTCAAAAATAGGTAAAACTAATCTGTGGTGATATAAGGCGGAGTAGTAATTACTTTTGAGAACAATTAATTATTGGAAAGAGGCACAAAGAGGGTGTCTGAAGTGCTGATAATATTTTAGTTTTCATCTTACTGTTGGGTACAAGGATACTATGTAAAAATTCAAGGTGCATATTTAAGATTTGTAAACTTTTCTCTGTGTATTATATTTATATTTCAATTTAAAAGTTTACATTAAATAGGAAAAAACAAAACACCAAAACAATGGAATAGTGTGGGACTGTTGTCTTCTTAGTACATCATAAATCATGCTTGTTCAATATATAGGTTTTTTATTCTTACACATAGACGCACAGACACACAGATAGATCTAGATTCTATCTATCATATATCTATCTACCTAGATCTATAGATATATCAATATTGATATAGCTATATTGATATACAGAACTATCTATAGATCTATCTATTTATCTATCTAGAGAAATACTCTGGGTGCACATAAAAAGACGTGTATAGGATCATTATCTAGGGATCAGTGCAATTTCTGGTAAGGGTCTGACATTAAGACCAGGTCTCATAAAGTCTCTCAGACAAACATCTAGAGGGCCTATGTTCATCCATATTCAGTCAAAGGCTTGAGACAGGGACACTGGGTAGGAGTAAAGGGATGACTGCTTTTCCTATCTGGCAATCACCAGATGTGGTTAAAATTTCTCCTTGTTCAAACATACATAAACAAGGAAAAAAACAACAAATGAAATCCTTTAAAAAGCCCCATGTGACATAAAAGTAAGGACCCACTGCTACAAAGTACTGTTAAAAAATTTGCGTGAAAGTTCATCATGGTAAAAGAAGGAAATTAAGAAGGAAATTAAGAATGCACCTGCTTTGAGTTATTAAAAGATAAAAAAGTTATCTATAAAAGAGTATTTAAAAGGGAAGCTGATAAAGATTAAAAAAACTGCCAATATTAAGAAAAGAAGTCATAGAAATTAAACTCCATTGCAGAATGAAGATCCACACTGGGGACAGTTAGGGCAGAATGGTTTATATAATGAAGAAAAAAATATAAGAAAAAAAATGATAGATTTGGGAAATAGAATATGAAGCCATGAATAATTGGCACCCTTGAGAATGAGACTAAATGAATAGACTAGAAATTATAATTAAGTTAATAATTAAAGACATATAAAGAAAAGTTTCTGAAATCTGAAAAAATACCTGACTATAGACTGAGGAAAATGTTCCAGGCAAAATGAATAAAATGAGGAGCAGCATATGCTGGTGAAAATGTGATTTTCCAGTATAAAAACAATTGAAAATTTTCAAGCAAGAAGGAAAAAAAAAAGTAGCTCATTTGTAAGGGCATAAAATTTAGATTGATGCTAAAGGACCACAGAACACTGATGCCAGACTTTTGTGTAGTGTGAAGCCCAAGTAATTGTTATAAATTGGTACCCAAATGAAGTAGAAGAATAAAAAATAAAAGAGAGGACAGGATGAGAAACAATTCAATTATATTTTAGGTGCATATTCTCAGGTTGTACTGGCAAGGGTTGGGAAGTAAAAGGATATTAAACAAATGCTTATACTACTATTGGGCTTTATAATTAATGTAAGTTCAAACTTGAAAAAACTTGATTATATCTGTTAAAAACTAGCTCTACACTGTCAAAATCACTGAAAAAAATAAATATATATAATATGACTGAACTTATTGGATATATATTATAGACTGAAAGTCAATTCAGCAAAATGCTGAATTTAAAAGTTTACATAATAGCAAAATATTTATTTTCCTTTTTAGAAAAAATATAAGCAAATATGATTTTGAAAAAACTTGATTATATTCATTAAAAACTAGTCATACACTGTTCAAATCACTGAACACAATGAGTATATAGATGTGACTGAACTTATTTTATATATATTATAGACTGAAAATCAATTCAGCAAAAATGATATAGAGGTTACGTCTAGTTACTGAGACCATGGTTGATTTACATATTCTTCCTATGCTTTTATATTTAATAAACAGGAAAAAGATTAAAGATACAAATCTATGAAAATAAAAATTTAAGCAATGTTTTCTGTTCATAAAGGAAATAGGCAGAATCAGGCTACTGTTTAAATATTCACCTAGGGCTGTTTTCTTATTGCATCTGTGAATAATTATGGACATCAAATAAGAACAAGGCAGGAGAATATCTGAATCTATTTCAAGGTTCTAATAATATTGATAGTGCTTCAAGTTTGTCTCTTCTTTATGAAGCCATAAAGCCTTTTTAGGGCTATTGGAGCTGCCACATGTAATCCTAAAGGATGTATCATTCTCCACCTTTACAAAGCTGGGCCTGTTGTCTCGAGTAGAGGATCCTTAGTGATCAGTCTCTTAACTGCATTGGATTGCAAGGATGATATGCAAGAGATTCAAGTAAAGATAGCCAGAGGTTTAATTCCAAACTTAAATTTAGTCACCCTGTGAGCTGAGCTGTATACCACAGTATGTCACCCAATATTTTTGGTCTACAGTAGTCAGACCTAAGTGGTTGAGACAAACAATAACAAACACTAACAACCACAATGACCACTACAAAACAGCCATAGAGTCCTCTTTGGTGTCTGTTCCTAAGCCCTCACACTAATATCAGCTGTCTGGATTTCACCAGTCAGTGGTGAGAAGAGGAAAGACAACCCAAGTAGACTGTACCAAAGTCAGAGAAGAGAACAGTTTGCAACAAGGCCTAGAGAAGTGCTAGTCTAAGGCACCCACATCTGGGCCTTCGCAGGATGGGGACCTCCCCATTGGGAGGCAGCCCAAGGTCCATTTTGTTGCAGCAGTTGCAACAGGAGAAAAAACAAAAACGATTCAAAATAACTTCAAGAGAACAAATAGAAAGCAATGTCTCCATGATCTGGAAGCCAGAGTTTTAACTTTCCGTCTTCACCAAGAACTCAACTGTGGCTCAGTATTGCTTTAGACTTGATCTGTTCTTTAAATATGCTACCCTCTGAAGTGTAGGAATTACATAAAAATAAAGAACCCAGATGAATAAGTTATTTGAATGATAAACAACTGGTAGACAGGGTAACTCAGTGCTAATGCCAGCCCGAGATTTGGCAATGTTGGGGGTCTACACATGATCACTTTGCTTACCTCAAGTTAAATGAAGACATAATTTAGCCTTCCTAGTTAAACAGCTTACTTTTCACATACATCCCACTTTAAGACAACTTCTAACCTCAGGTCCCCCGACCTTCCTACCCCATGGCTGCATACAACATGGCTAACAAGCAGCAGTTTCAGTGGGCCTCAGACAACATAGACGTAAGGAGAATTTGAAGTTATACCTGGTGGAGAATTCTGAAAGATGGTAATTTCCTTTCATTTCACTCTCATCTCCAACCTGTTTGCCTTTGCTGAGCCATATGGTTGGTGGGACTGATGAGTAGCTAAATCCGAGTGTCACCTTGGGCAAGGTGGGAATTCTGGTGAGGAGGGCTAGTGGAGACTTTCTTCTCTGTGCGCTGGGTAAAAACTTGGCAAGCAGCACTAGAGATCCTTGAGGTGAAGACAGAGATTCTTGGAAAGAGCTTGTTTTATACAGCTCTTGTATGTGTGCTCACTGCACCTTGCAGGGATCGACAGTGACTTTATATAAATATATAGATTTTCTAGCCCCTATGGGCCAAAAATCAGCTGAATATGTGTGGATTGAGTCCCTCTCTTCAGGGGCAGAGGGACTGTCAGATGTTAGCTTCAATGAGTCAACAACAATAACAATAATAAAAAGGCAACTTATCTAAAAGACTCAGTAGAAGAAAGGTTAGTAATCAGTACAAATAGGACACATGCTTGGTAAAATAGGGTTGCAGGAGGAGATGGAATACAACTGAAGCAAAAGACATAATCAGAGCATTTAAGGAGATTTAAATATAACACAAGTAAGAGTTTCTGTAATCAAAGATTATTTCCTAGTGATTTCAATGGCTGATTTGGAAAGGAAGGTCACTTTTGAAATAGAAATTTGTGAAAACATATCAAAAGATGGAAGTCATTATGGAGAAGATAAGATTATCTCCATAAGACTCACTATACTCGTTGTAGGAATTCCAAAAATAGAGAGGAACGGGAGAAGGAATGTCAGTAATTAAACAATAGCAGGAAATGTCCGTGATTTGAAGAAAGCTCTGAAGATCTAAATCTATACACAGAAAGGGCTCACAGGTTCCAGTGGAGTGCATTAAAAGAGACATACTGAGGCAGGTAAAAACTCTTGAGCTCTTTCAGAACTAAAATTATCCAAAAGTTTGAAATTGATAAGAGAGATTGTTCATTGCTACTTCCCATGCAGGTCTGGGCTTGACGTTTTATTGACTGAACTGTTTAAAGTGTGTGGTGGCAGAGGCCTGTAGTGGTAGAGGTTAATGTAGATTTTTGTCCTCTAGAGATGAAAATAATTTCTGTTTAGTGGAACGAAAGGATACATCTCATGGCCCTAAGACACTAAAAAGTTTTGTATTTAACCTAGTGATTTTATCTTATCATTCCTTTATCAAATTACCTGTATGTGCTTACCTTCTTTAATCGTCTTTGAACCTTTTATTAACATTTTACTGGTCTCCTCATTTTTTAATGAGGTAAAATTATTGGCAAATGTTCATTTTAAATTGAATGAGAATAATGGTGTTGTCTTTCTGAAAATGTCTTTTTTAGAGATAAATCACTAGAACACCCAAGTGCACTCATGAAGATGCTGTATTGCTGGATAAGTGTAGCTCGTGGGCTGTGTATGCTCAAGTTCATCTTTTCTTGCCCCTTGAAGTAGATCCTCAGCAGCAACTAAAGTTTGCCAATGCTCTGTTCCTCTGTTATTTTTTTTCCTTTCTCTTTATATTGATTTTATGCTTTTGCTTTCTCTGGTTCCTGAATGGGCAGTAGTCATTCCCCATTGGTGGCAGCAGTGACTGGGAATTGTGTTTTATGGTATGACCATTGGTGATCTCTGTCCAATGGATGATGGAGATGTAGTCTCTGAAGAGTGAGAGATGACAGGATTTGATTTGTTAATCCTTTTCTGTTTGCCTATTTGTGAACTCTAATCAACTGAAAAATACTCTGTGACGATCATGGAAGGGCAACAGCTCTTGTGATCTGGACTAGTGAGTTTTTATGTTTCTGGTCTTACTTTGGACCTGCAGCTGAAGTTGTATACTTGGGCTAAAAATTATTTGTTCGTAATTCCAAAAAGCCTTTACCTCTTGTGTATGAATGGGCAGCATTTTCTTACTTCTGGAGAGTATTTAAAAATTAGGTCTAATATCCATTAAATTAAAGGAGATCTGTTCTGATTGCTTTTTCAAGATAAACAAGTCCTTATATAAATCAAGTATTCCAAGAATTCACAAAAACCCCGAATCTTTAATACTTTAAATGTGTAAAAGCAATTCTTCTTACAGAAACTTGCATCACAAAAATATTTTAAGAATCCAGGCTCACATAATTAAGGAATCTTTGGATGAATTAGACTACTTCTATAATTTTCTGTGATTTACTAGCGTTCAGTATAGTATAGCCATCTTTTTAGTTTCCTTTGTAAACGTGATTTAAGTATGTTTCTCATAAGGAGATTAGTTAATGTATGAACATTCTAAACTTCTTACATTGTCTTACAGATCAAATAAATATTACAGTTATATAATGCTCAAGATGATAAAACTGTAAATTTGTCTTCATAATTCTGACATTTTTATAGCAGTAGTTATGTTCTGTAGTGTGTCAATTTGAACATAATTTTCAAAATTCTTAGGTAACTTAAAACTTTGGAATTTTATAAATTATGTTAATTAAAGTATAATCAGTAGGTACCAAGATAATTCATATATAGTATTGATACTGAAATGTTGATTACTATACATAATTTCAAGTTCATATAATTTTGCATCTAACTGTGATACACTATATAGTGGCTATATCTTTGGGCTATGAAATGGTTTGGATGTGTTGTCTCCTTCAAATCTCATGTTGAAATGTGATCCCCACTGTTGGAGGTGGGGCCTGGTGGGAGGTGTTAGGATCATGAGGGTGGATCCTTTATGAATGGCTTGGTGCCATCCTCCTGCTAATGAGTGAGTTCTTGTTCTATGACTTTATGTGAGAACTGGTTGTTTAGAAGAGCCTGGCACCTCCCACTCCCTGTCTTCTTCCTTTCTTGTTTGCCCCCCCTCTCTCTTGCTCCCTGTCTCACCATGTGACATGCTGGCTCCCCTTTGCCTTCCGCCATGGTTGGAAACTTCCCGAGGCTTTCACCAGAAGCAGACGCTGGCACCACACTTCCTGTACAGCCTGCAGAACCATGAGCCAAAATACCTCTTTTCTTTATAAATTACCCAGCCTCAGGTATTCTGTTATAGCAACACAAACAGACTAAACAGGACATTCAGAATAATACAGAAATGAATATTTTATTTTTGTTACTTTGTGAGGGTGTAAAGTGATATGTGTAGCAGGAGAAAGTTTTGTTATCAGTATTCATCAGTTTTATTGTACTGGTAAAATCCCTAATTATGATGTATTTGTCAATTTTCTAGTTTCTAGTTTGTGCTGTGAAATAGAAATTATAGTTTTAGTTAAAAGTTGAATTAATGTGACTGCTTGAGTCTATACTAGAAGCCATAGAGAGGAAATACAAGTGGGTATGTGCTTTTGTTTTTCAAGGAAAAAGGGGAATGATTTTCTCCCATATTAGTGTCAGTTTGTTCCAGAACATGAGAGCACAGTGAAGGACAAAATCTGATTCTGTATAGCAAGTTATAGAGGGCTTGAAGGATATGAATTTTATTTGCCTTGAATTATAATAACTGAAATGGAAAAGAAGCTATAAAATATATTAAAATTTTGGCAGTTTGTTTGGTTTTGATAGGTTTATTCACCAGATAATGTAAGGAATGAAAAAGGGCTTGTGAATCTTTTACTGCCAAATATATTAATTAAAAACTAGAATTCAACTTTCTCTCTGTTAAAAATGATAACCTTAGAACTCTAGTAAGGTATATAAAATGTTATTCTGCACCCTCTGTGAAATCTATTCCTATAGCAGAGACTCTATATCTCATCAGAATAATTTTCTCTGCTTTATGTTGAGTTTTATAGTGTCCTTAATTATTATTACTGTTATTATTATTATTTTGAGATGGAGTCTTGCTCTGTTTCCCAGGCTGGAGTGCAGTGGTGCGATCTCGGCTCACTGCAAGCTCCGCCTCCCGAGTTCACACCATTCTCCTGCCTCAGCCTCCCGAGTAGCTGGGACTACAGGCGCCCGCCACCACGCCCGGCTAATTTTTTGTATTTCTAGTAGAGACGGGGTTTCACCGTATTAGCCAGGATGGTCTCAATCTCTTGACCTCATGATCCGCCCACCTCGGCCTCCCAAAGTGCTGGGATTACAGGCGTGAGGCACCATGCCAGGCGCTTAATTATTTTTTAAAAGAGCAAAAATAAAGAACAAATGTTCCTGACTTGCGAAAGAACTAGTTTCTTACAATAATTTAACTTGTTTGCTGTTATTTTAAAATATTTTATTGTCACTTTGATTAAATAAACAACCAAGTACTATTTCTCAGCATTCATGATGCTATCTTAGTCAAGTAACCAAATCTCCAACAACTTTTGATTTTGCCTTCTCAAATTCAGATCCTAAAATTAGAAAACAAGATGTGTCTTTTATTCCTAAATCTATCCTTGTGACTTGCACAAGGGACCCTGGAAAATCACAAAGATTTATTATTTTACCTTATGAAGAGAAATGCTGGAAATAAATGTTCAATATGTTCCATATTTTACCATTACCTTGACACTATTGTAAGGGCTATATAGGAAAAATTGTCAAATCAGAAGACATGCATGTTCAATCTTTCTTTGTTAAGTTTGCATAGGTAAAATGTTATTAATATAAATATTTTAGAAACTGTATGTTTTATGGGAGGCCTCTGAGATTTATCAGTACTCTTTGTTCTTATCCTCAGGAAAAACATTGATCAAACCCTCATGAAATAGTTATGTACTGTATCCCAAAAGAGAATATGACTTTCCTTCTTTCTGATATTCTTAGTCACTGTAATAAATTGACCACTGTCATTGTTTTATTATTAAACAAGTGTCAGCCTCCCTTAGATATTTGCCTGAAGGCTATTCTATAAGCTACAGATGAGTTTAATTTTAATTTTAATTTTTTTATTTATTTTCTTTTTTTTTACAAAGAAAGGCAGTTTCAGGGCCTCGTGGGATGAACTCTTACCAGGTACTCTAAAGTGTGTACACTTTAAAGAATAGATACTTGGATATATGCTTCAGAACTCTCTTTGCTTAGACAAGTTTTAGATTTTTACCAGCGGACTGAGTTAGGAATTCCAGGACTTCCGTTAGCCCTACAGCAGATACACTTGATGAAAGCAAAAGGTAGACTGCTTGGCCCAACATCTAGTGGAACAAGTATGATCTACGTAGGACTAAATGAATTGATAGGGAAAGTTAAATTATGGTTATTTATTTGAAATATTGTTGTTGTTATTTTTAATGTTTCATTTTTAATGGGTATATGAGGAAACTCTTAAGCTTTCACTAGCTTTCAGTTTGGGAAACTTTGCTTTTTAAACTGAGATAAAATATTTTAATGATATCTGATTCACATTGACTTCAGAATTCAGAAATATTTCTACTGAGTGTTATTTGTTCAGTAGTAATAAAACTGTTTGGATAGGTTCAGTAAGAATCTGTCCTCCTTTTAACCAGGATACAATTGGACAAACTGTGCAACTTGAGTCCACACAAATCTCATTTAATCAGGTATGACATGCCCCCATGAAGAAGCATCATTTGGCTTTATATAAGGAGCCTATGCCATTTGCAATATGTTTATTCTCAGAAAATATCTTGTTGAAAGGTTATAATCAAACAAGAAATGAACTATATCCGAAGCTAAAATACAGGAAATTGAAGAAGAGAGCAAACAGTGAGAATCAGTTTAAATAATCTATTACACAGAAAATAAATTATCTGGAAGTACATTACACAAGTGCCAAATTGGGATTTCTAAGATAGAAGGAACCTGCCACAAGAAATATTCTAGTAGTCTAGGGCAAAAAGTATTAAAATCTAGTAAACTATCTCAGCAAAGACAAGAATTGGACTGGAGGCGGCAGAGTAAAAACATTCCAAATGTCTTATAGCAGTGGGCCAGGACAGAGCACAGGAAGTGGTCCAAAAGTATCATTTTATTGGGATGAGAGGGAAGAAGGCAGAAAAATGGAACATGTTTATAAGTTTATTTCAAATATCAGTAAATACAAATGTATCTGATTAAGAACAGACAAATGAAAGGTGTTTCTAACAGGAAAATATGGAAGAAATTCCAAATTAATAAGAGAAAAAGTGGAAGAAACAGAAATTCGATTTTATCAGAGAAAAAGGAATGGGAAAAAGTGGCAACTTTAATGAAAATTAATATTAAGCATAAGGAAAGTTGGAAGAAATAAGATCAAATATATGTTATTTTACTAAATATAAATGCACTATGTTCTGTCATTGAAAGAGAGACTGTCAGGTTGTGTTAAAAATTACAACTTAGTCACATGATTTATGTAAGAAACACCCTTAAAATAACTGGTTGAATATAAAAGAATTAACAAAGAAAGACCAGGCAAATGCAAACAAAAAGAAGCCAAACTGGAATATTAATTTTAAAAAGGTAGAATTTAATGTTAATGGCACTAAAGCTAGAAAATAAGACATTACATGATAAAAGGCACAATTTATGAGGAAGATTTAGCTATCAAAACCTTATATACACCAAGTAATACAGGAGATGAATAAATATATAAAAACAATTGGAAATTCAAGTAGAAGTTGAAAATATAAACACTGTTTTAGTGGGAGACTTCAATATACCCATTTTAGCAATAAGAATATAGATAAAGAATACAATTAATATCATCCTTATTTCAGAGCAAATACTTTTTTATGGATGCAAAAATTATAAAAATTGTTCATATATTTAGCCACAAAGAAAATTTTTAAATTAAAAAACCAGAGATTTGGCAGACATCTTAAAAGTTATGTTCTCTGATTTTAATCTTATAAAATTAGAAAAAAAATTTAAAATCTTAGAAATGTGGAAATAAAAAATTGTATTTATAGATAATCTCACTGGTTGATGAGAAAATAAAAAGGAAGCAATAGATATCACTTTATTGCCAAATCAAATAGAACAGAGTCTAAGTTGTGCTTCATTATTAAAGACCAGATGATAGCTAAACATAAGAGTATAAAATTTGTCCAGGTACAGTTAAAGAGATCAATAGGACAAAATAGAAAGCCTAGTAACAGACACAAATGCATATAAGAATTTAGTAAAGTAAAAGCACCATTTAATTGCCATGGTGAGAGGACGAATTATTCAATATTTTTTAAGAGAGGGCCAACCAGTTATTTACTTGGAAGCAAAATAATTAGGTCTAATAAAACTTTCATTACACATTAAAACAATTTCTTGAGAAATTAAAAACTTAAAGGTACTGAGATAAATGATATAAATTTTAAAGAAAATATAAGTGAAAACTTATTTACAAACTGGGCTATGTAAAGATTTTCTAAGCAGAAGGTAGAATACAGAAGTAAAAATGACTAAGAAGTTTAATAGATTTCAAATCCTAAACGTTTGAAACTTTCATAGTTCTAAACTCCATGAACAGAAGTGAGAGGTAGATAACAAAGTAGGAAAAGTGTGTTAGCTGGAGAGTCAGTGGGCAAAGACTTAAATTCTTCAAAATGTAATTACACTTAGAAATCAATAAAAGAGAGGCAATGATTGGATAAGGAATATGGACAAGAAATTCTCAAAAGAAGAAATGGAAATGATAAATAAACATAAAACTATATAGTCTCACTAGTGATCAAAGAAATATATATGTTTCAAAGAAATGTATATATATGTATGTATCCACACAAACACACACATATATACATACACAAAAAATAATTGGACATCATTTTTTACCTATTAAATTTCTAAAGATTAAAATTATGTTAATACTCAATGTAGATGAGGATATCTGGAAAAAAGCACTTTCATATTCTGCTGCTGGCTATGTACAGCATTTCTGGAGTATAATTTAGAAATGTTTTTTGGTTTCTGAAATATTTCATTGAGAAAATAATAACTCAAGATATTCATCATAGAATTCAATATCAAATAATTGAATACTCATATATTAAACTATGCATATAATTATTTACAATAACATTGTGGGATGATATCTAATAAGATGGACAATAAATATTTAATAAATGATAGCACAATAAAGTATAAAGTAATTTTAAAAATACATTTAATTTTTAGAAACAAGAGTAGAAGGATAATTTTTAAAACATTAACGATTTACTCTGGGTCATGAGATTTGTAGGTAATTTTAGTTTTCTTCATTTTGTTAATGTATGTTATTAGAGTTACAAAGAACATTAATTTCTGGTAAAAATAAAGCCATTTATAGGAAAATAACAATACCTTTAGATTCTGTTATCCATATATCCTTTAAGTATAGAACTATCTTATATATACAACTTCAACTTAATTTCCAAATATCTTTGGCTTGAAAAGGATAAATCCTTTGAGTATGAGATTAGAAGGCTGATATCTCTGTGTTTATTTTTTAAAGCAGAGTTAGATTTTGGGAGAAAAATATCTCTGTCTGATTCCCTGGATTTTTGCCAACAATTTTGGGATATGTATGTGTGTGTGTTTTGCACGTAACATTTTAAAAATGCTTAGCTGGACAAGATGTGTTTCATTAACATGTACATAGCCAAAGTTTAATTGTTTTTTCTTTTATTTTGAGACGGAGTTTGCTCTGCCACCAGGCTGGAGCGCAGTGGTGCGATCTCGGCTCACTGCAACCTTCAACTCCCTGGTTCAAGCGGTTCTCCTGCCTCAGGCTCCCGAATAGGTGGGATTACAGGCAGGAGCCACCACGCCCAGCTAATTTTTGTATTTTTAGTAGAGACGGGGTTTCACCGTGTTGGCCAGGATGGTCTCTATCTCCTGACCTTGTGATCTGCCCCCCTCAGCCTCCCAAAGTGCTGAGATTACAGGCGGGAGCCACCGCACCTGGCCCAAAGTTTAATTTTAAATTCATTCAGAAGTGTATTCCTGAGATACTTAAAAGCTAATACCAGGTTCCAAAAATATCTGCACAGAAAGTTTCGGAAATTTTAATTAATATTCCAAAGAAAAATTATTTCAAATTATTTAACCTCTCATTAAAACTCATTTTCTAAAGGTCAAAAATATGAAAGCATGAAACACGGAAACAAATTTCTAGCTTCTCCGAGTTACTCTTTGTGTACCTACACAACCATGTGCCAATTCTTAGGGTCAGCCCTAGGAAAGGCTATGAAGTACGGGACATGGTAAGAAGATGTTAGGTTCCAAAAAATTGTTCTTAGTGCCATATGTTCATAAGTGGAGAGTGGCTCAGAGGGATTTCAACTCATTGTATAGCTGAGTAAGAACCTTTGGAATCAGGAAATCCCTCATCCTACTTTGGAAACTCTACCCTAAATGGATCAGGTTTAACCATGACCAAAGTCTATTGAGGCAATTCAAGACCACCCATCCGACCTAACCCTACACCACCCTACAAAAAGTTCTACATTTAGGATCTTCAAGATACTTAATATATTGCAGAAAGTCAGCTTTTAAGGAGCAAATAAAGAAGGAAACACCTGTCTAAACAGGAAGCAAATGGTGGTCACTTAGTCTCATTTCAGGATCCAGTTTCACCCCCAGATCTGCAAGTCTTTGGCTCGGCTCCCTGAGTCACTCCTGCTCCTGACTTCTGAAATGCACTCCTGGTCTTGGTTGTTTTTGTTGGTGCAAGAAGCTCTGTCATTGGAAACAGATTGGAATGTAAAAGTTGTACGAGTGATATTAATTAGAAAATCAAAATCATAGTAAATGAAGGAAATACAAAACCATGGTGATCCAGTGTATGCAATTTTTAACCCGAAAAGCAAAATCAACCTTTGCTTCCTCTTTGCCATATTTCCCCTTACCTTCTTCCTGTGTCTTTGCTGTTCTGAGGTGGAGAAAGGGCTGAAATGGAAACCTATTAGATTCTCTGTTTTCAGTGGATGCTGAATGGTGAGTAAATGGATGGGTTATTCCTGGACTGTAAAGTATTTCTCTCTTCTCTGGGAGTATACTGATTTAAAGAATAGGTGACAACAGCCAGGAAAGCCACGTAACTCTGTTTGTCTGTCTTACTTTCTTTTTGTTGTAAGGTGTTGAATAATTGGAATGAGATCTGTTTAACTCTGGGGGAATTTGATTGATAAAGGCCTTAAAATTCAAAGATAGTTATTATGCCTATAACTCTCCTTAAGTTTGGCAACAGAATAAAGCAAGTACTCTTTTATTGTGTAAGTTTTAAAATAAATACTACTGAGATCCCTGAGTGGGTGGCCATTTGTAGTGTTGTTCTTGACATGGACTTCAGTTTTCTAATTGAGAAAGAGTCAGAGAGATGAGAAAATGGAGAATGCTTAGTATTGATTGGTAAAATTTTATAAAATTGCTGATCATGAAGGGATCTTGGGGTAAATAACATCAGCCCCTCAAACTTACAGAAAAAGGAATAGAAGGTCAAAGTCACACCTGTAATGTCACATTATGAATGGTAGAATTAGGGCCAGATAGTGCAAGTGAGTTTCATGTTACCAGAAGTTACAGACTCCAAAGTTATTTTGGTTTTTGGAAATAGTGGCTGATGTGATATTGGTATTTAAATGTATATTCTTAAACTCTTTTCCATTTCCCTCTTCCTATCTCTCTAGAGCTCTGCCTTCATGCTTCTCTTTTTTTTTCTGTTCGTTCTATTGTCTTTGAAGAATGTGCAATCTCATAAACAAAAGGAACAACTTTTAGAAATAAAGAAGATAGCTTCAGGTTTTTTCGCCTTTTTTTCAAGGATCATTTGCGAGCAATTGAGAATCCATGTTAGAGTCAAACATGAATTTCCATATATAGAAATTCCACGTATAGCGATCCATTTAAGTCATAAATAAAGGTAATGGGGCATGAGATTTCTTTAAAACACATTTTCAGAACTGGCCTCCAAAAGGTGATACCCAGCATATATCAGTTTCTCAGAGAGTCTGGAAAGATGCAACCCATTGAATTAATTTACACTTCCTATCCAATGGTCTTCGAAAGTGTTTAGCTGTATTTTCCCTGTGAGTATACTCTGCCTGGAAATTACTTTTGGAATTAGCTACAATACCTCTTTCTGGTCACTAGGGTGCCATTGAACAAATTGCTCCTAAGTGTTCTTTAGTGGCTGGAAAGAATTAAGTTGAGAATCTCACTATAATTTGTTAAAAAGAAGGCAATTCCATATTGCAAACATTTCTGAAAAGTAATTCCATTCTTAGGTTTGTTCATTCATTCAGCAAACATATACTGAAACATATACCTATGATAAGGTAGGTTCTTTATTAGGCACTAGAGAAACAAGATTAAAGTAATCCCTGACTCCCAAAAGGTAAGTCTAGCAAGACAGTAATAAGTCACATTTAAATATAATGTAAAATTGCCTAGAAAGAGGCATCCACAGGGTTGCCTAAGTAGATTGGGCTGTAGTGATAGAGAGATGTCATGGTAGAATGATGGTGATGGGGTGGTTGGATGGTGGGGAAAGACAGGGAGATGGTGGTAGCAGTAGTAGAGTGGTGGAGGTTGGTATTGATGGCTGGGGTGGGGATCTGAGAAAGCTTCTTGAAGAAGGTAATTTTTGAATTGAACACTGAAGGATAAATAGCAATTAGTCGAATGGAAGAGTAGCATGTTTCCTTATTCTTGCCCCTGAGTGCCCCAAACATGTATGCAATGTATTTCATTTCAAATTCCAACTTTTGTGACATCAGAACAACTCTGAGAGATTCTTCAAGTTCTCATCCTAAAGCTTGGCTTGGCTCTTCTGATGTGTGGTATGCATCGTCACAACTCTCTATACATTTCTAACCTATTCCACTGGAGAATGTATTACACACCACAATTTTTGCCCTCCTGTCAGTGTTTGATTCAAAGCATTATCTTCTCCATCGCCTTTGCTCTAGCAAATGCATCATCAGACCACCTAGTAACACTGACAGTTTTATATATCCCTGAGAAATCACTTTCGTAGCTGAAAGGCCCAAAAAGTTGTAGAGCAGAATTTTGGAGAAATAAGCAAAATAAAGACAACCTGTTAAATTCTCCAGTGGTGATGCACTTTACAAAAAATAGCATTCAGGGGACTAAGGTCACTGAGGTGAGAAAAATGATGCATGAGGCTGTCACAGAAATCTGATCTGTGTACTACAACTTTTAATCTGTTCCAGGTCAGTAGGGATTTAAAATGCCTGGAAAACAGGAATGGGGCAGTCAGGACGTTCCTCAAGGGATCCTCAAAAGAAATACAGACTTTTTATGTCTTTCTCGCCATAGAGACCATGAAACCATGAAGTCCTTCTTGATACCCGGACACATACTGGTCTCTGCTTAACACACCAACACATCTGCTTCGGATCTTCTAGCAGTTGTTTTCATTTTAGTTTCCATCAACATGTTCTCTGTTTTACTAATAAGTATTATTCTCTTCAACAGCTTTCCTAATCACCTATCTATCTATCTACCTATTTCTTGATCATCCACAAAATTGATTGGCGATAGAAGACACTACCTATTTGTAGTACTGACTTGAATTGAAATGAAAAATCAGGCAAAGAGTGGTGAGTGTTTTCTAATATTGATAGCTATTATTTAGTGAGTGCTTATTCTGTGCCAGGCATTGTCTAGTTGATTAAAGGATAATTTCCCATGTATAGTACACCTTCCAGGTGTGTGTTATCATCATTTCACGAATAATACATATGTATAAAGGTAAAAGGATTTCAAAGACCGTGTATTAGAAAGTAGGAAAAGCAGAATTTCAACCCAAGCCAATGTTCTTTCCGCCACATTCAATCAATTTTAATCTTTCATAGATGTACATGACTTAGAAATTTTCTAATTAGCCTTCACTACACTTGAACTACAGATTCTTTCTAAATGTGAAGCAGATAAATCGGATCATTTCAAGAAATTTAGATACATGACCCTTAGACTGAAAAGTTTAAAAATAGTAATGCAGAAGACTTTGTAGTGGAGAAGAAGAAAATTTCACAGATAAATGGAATCTGAACTAAAAACTGTAAAGATATATGAGAGATATAGCATAGAGGGTGGAAGATATTTTAGGAAGAGGGATATTATTTTGAGGAAATGTCACAGATAAGTATATTCTTAAAAAGTGATGATAATCTGATTTTCCACTGATTGTATTAATAGTTTAAAACCTGAGCAGTACCAGGATGGGAAGTCAGGACCAAACAGCTGTGAAGGACTTACTGGTAAATGTAGGGTCCTCAAATTTCTCCCTGCCTTTTCTTTCTGTGTCCTGACCAGAAGAATCACAGAGTGACTTGACTGCACTGTGATCCAGCCAGCTGCAGGTTTTTCCCCGCCGGCTTGAGCTCACACCAGGGCCTTGAACCTTCCCAGATACTGATAAAAGTATTGAGGTTGTTGCCCCAAACACTGAAAGTAACAGGCCCCATCCCTGAGCCAAATTCCTTTAACTCCCATGTAAACTTGATATGCTGACCCGTCCACTGCAGGATATAACCTGGGTAGAACACCCCTTTTCTCTTGCTGTTGTTTGCGAGGACTGCTGCAGCCTGCTCTGTGCTTTCCTCTAAGAAATGGTTTGGACTGATCACCCTGGCAATTAGTGCTTCTGTCTTAGGAACCTCAGCCTGCCTTGTCTTGGAGTGGTCTGGGGCACTGTCTTGTGGGAATTCCCCCCACTGCTGCTTTTGGGGTGATTCCAGCTGTGGGTTTGGCATGATGAAACAGGCATGGAGATTAGGGTTATACTTAACCTTTTGCTGGGGGTGAGCTCTGAGAGAAACGGTTTCTCCTCACTTCAGAAAGAAAAAAAGAATCAGAATTTCCTTGCATTTCATAAAAAGTCCCCAAATCTATATTTATGAGAATACCAATGTCAACCAGTGCCTTTGGAAGGCAAAGCTCTGTGGACTATATCAGAGGACTGAGGTATGAAAAGGTTTATAATTATTAACCCCTCCTCTTGCCTTTACAAAAACATCTGGTGCACCAACTTTCTTCAACCAGAAATCTTTCAAAGCATGAAGTTAATAAACGAGAATGTAATAGATCTGATACTGGTATGGACTCTATGGGAAATAGCAAATTAGCTAATAATTTTTCTAACTTTTACAGGATTCGAATGGAATTTTCACTTTAAGCCTTCTTTGGAAGTAATATATTTTTGTTTTTCAAGTCCAGAACAAGGAAAGAACAAAGATGATTTGATGTAGTGCAGCAGTTTGAAGATAGGTAAGCTGGGGGAGAGTGAGTAGGGTTAGCAGTGATACAGACCTGAAGGTGTTCAGGGCACGCCAAGCGATTCCATAATATCACATGCTTCACAGGTGACCATGCCAACGCAGCAGAAAGCAGCAAAGCCAATATTCAGCTGGTATGCTGCAGTCCTACATACCACTTGGCATCAATTTTTGATGGGTTAGGCATCTGTTCCAATTAGGTGAGGCCCATGCTATATTTGTTGTTAAATATTTTAAATATCCACCCCCAAAACAAGGCCAGCTACATTATTTGTAGGGCACAGTGCAGAAAGAAAATGGGGGGTTCCTTATTCAAACAGCAGGAAAACATTACTGTTAAAGATACTAAAATATGAAGATTTTTCTTTCTTCTGTAGTCTTTATCTCACCTTGTCATGGTATTTTTAATTTACTATGTCATTCTACATTTAATACATTAACAATTGAATAAATACAATTTATAAAAATTTCAAAATGGTGATGGCAGGGCATTAAGCCAAGTGCATGGTCCATTTGAGTGTGTGTTTCTGCACACATGTCGAATGCCCATTAAACTGATCTTGTCTGGAAAGTTAGAAGGTCTCAAACTTTAATAGCATCAAGATGAGCATTTGGCAAGAGCAATTCTTTCAGAGTGAAGAATGAAAACAAGAAATAAACTAGAGACTTTGTATCTTTGACAACATAAGACACCCAGGAGTGCCAGGTACTATTCTGGGGGTGTAGGACACAAGCAGACGAGGAATATTGATATCAGCAGAGCACGTGTTAGGGAATTTCACAAACTTCTTGAGGAATCGTGCAGGAGTCTGTGGGCTGGAGGCTGGTACCAATAGGTGAATTCCCAAATGGTTGAATTGACCCTGCCTATCAGCTGCTGATGTGTGAGTTGATCTCAACCCAGAAAGAAGTCTACGGGGTGTGGGGCAGAATTTCAGACTCCATTTTCGTCCTTGTTTGGTCAATGTTTTTACTCAGTGACTTGGGAGGACACTTATATGGAATGAAACTGTGAAGAAAAGGAAATCCATTTAATGACAGAAATGAATAAAAAGCTTTGGCCCTTTATTTTAAATTTGGCCTTCCCAAATTTAAGAAGTATCGCTTGATACAAAAAAAATAGTCATGTAAGCAAGGCATAGGAATATGATCTTGAAAATGTGGATTCATAGTTGTATACGTGAGAAAGACCTAAAGGCTTTGCTGTAACTATAGCAAATTCATGCGAGTCAGCAGCATGAAGTAGCTAGAATAAAATAGCTAATTTGCTATTGAACTACATAAATAGAAGTATAACATATAAGACAAGGATGGTGACAATGAAATTCCACTCGGTACACTTCAGATCCCACCTGTGGTATTGTATTCAATTTTTTAAAAAGTGATGTGAACAACTGAGACTATGATTATTGGAACTGAGCCGGTTTTGCTACCCTACTGAGCAGGTAGGGACTTAAAACAATCGAATATCTACCCTACTGAGCAGGTAGGGACTTAAAACAATCGAATATCTACCCTACTGAGCAGGTAGGGACTTAAAACAATGGAATTTAAAGCAGAGTAGGAAAGTGGGATTATTTTGTTTTGAAGAAAGGAAAACTTGATAGAGAGGGGTGAAGAGGGGAAGGAAAGAAAGGAAAGGTGTTTCTGAATATCTGAAGAGCTCTCGTGGAAGAAGAATTAGCTTAACTAATTTAACTGAAGCATGAAACTACACCCAATGGTAACTATGAGGAAAGGGTAGATTTCAGCTCAGTGTTAGAAGAAACTCTGCATTATAAGAGCTTTTAAAAAGAAGAAGTGAGCTGCTTTGAAAAGTAATCAATTCCCGGTTGGTAGAGCACTGGTGTGGTGTTATCAAAAGAGGGTAAGTTGTATAGTCAGACAATTAGGGTTCACATTCAGGCCTTGACACTTACTAGTTAGTATAACTTGGTAAACTGCTTACCATCTCCCGGTTTTAGTTTCTGATGGAGGAGGATGTCTAACTTTACTAGAAGTGTTTGGAACATTAGAGAAAATCTATGTAAATCCCTGATACACACACAAATATTGTGCTCATAAAATATAGAATGTTCATTACAGGCAGTGTATATCATTGGACACAAGTATGTGAACATGTTTCTGGTCACAGACGCTTGGTTGGACCTCAGTATCTCTGTCTGCAAGCCTTTAAAAAGTAGGAGCTTGCTTAAGATAGTTCTCATCAAACTTTCCCCTTAAGTCATAAAAGCTAAGATGATAAGAATTTGCCTACATGAATATCTTTAGAGCTTTCCTAGTGAATCATCAGTTTTTACATGAGCATATTAAATATGGTAAGGTGTATTTTGATATTCAAAGCAAAAAAAATAGATGGAATTTAATGTATTATAAGCCTAAACTAAAATATCTGCATTCTCATCTTGTTTTCTGATCCTCTGTTTTCTGAAGCATATTTTTAAAACCATGGTATTTTCCAGACTGGGATGGATGAATTAGGGAAGAATTAGAGATCAGTACTCTCACACCCAGCCAAGTGGGATAAGATAAATTCCATTTTATCACTGGAATAACTGAGATAATCCCAGTGGTAAATGTATTGGGTGCCTTCCACGTGTCAAGTGCTGGGGCAGGTGCTTTACGTTCTCTGATTCAGTCCTTGCAGCAACCCTGACTGAAGCAAGCCGTGTTATCTTTCTTCCAAGGTGAGGGGCAGAGCTCTGTGAGGACTGAGACCATGCCTCTTTTATTCACCACACTTACTCCCAGGGCCTAGAAAAATAACTGGCATATTAGGTACAGAGGAAATATTTGTTGAATCAGTGGACAAAGGAACAAACAAATGAAAACATGGAACCTCAGAAAGAACAAGCAAACTGACTGAGGTTACAAATCCCTCTAAATGGTGAAGGTTGACAGACTTGTGTCATTGTGTTGGCCCTCCTCAAAAGAGTTGCAGAATCTACCTGTATGCCCTGGGTTTTCATGCACACTATAAGGTGCCATGGCTAGTAATATGCATTTTCATGTGGAAAGATCATTGACCATCTGGTAACTGATATTGGGTGCATCTGAGATAAAATATTATTACAGCTTTTTAGCCTCTACAGTGGCATTTTTTTCGGAAGCTTTTTTTTTCTTTTTTTTACACAAGTTGTTTCCACTATTCTTTCTATATTAGATACTATTTTGAGTATGTCTTCTTTTCTCCTTCTGATTATGAAAACAATATATGGGAGACAACAAAATTACGTAGACTTAGGTGTGAATATTGACTACCATATATCGGCTAAGTGACCTTAGGCAAGTTATGTAATGGGGATAATACTTCCTACATAGGTTCTTTTGTTTTCTTTTTGGTCAGAATTAAATGAAATATGTGCATGTATATTGTAAGCGTTCAATATCATGAATGATAAATTACTAACAATATATGCTTATTGTAGAAAATGTAAAAATATTAAAAAGAAAATAATAAAACACTCCCAGTTCCATTTTCAAAGATTAGTAGTTAGTAATTTGTTGTGTTTTCTTCTATCTTTTCCTCCTCTGTTTACATTTCTAAGTAGCTGAGATGTTACTGCATATATAATTTTATAAGCTGCTCTTCTTGTTTTTACCTCAGCAAGAGGCTAATTTGATGAAGAGATAAAAGCTGAAAAATGTCAGGCACGCCTTCCTTACCAGAGAATTTTGATGCTGTGTTCATAGAGCCCAAGTGGGCACTTCTTTGTCCTTTAAATTACTTTTCTGTTCAAGGAGTGATGAAGTTGAAGTGTTGTTCCCTAGGACATCTGGAAGGCAGTCATCATTCTATGCTCTAATTGAAGAATAAATGTCCAGTTTTACTCTGTGCTTTTTCCAGGCCTGTGCTAATCAGGATGCTGGATCTTTGGGCTTTCAGATAATTAGTGATGGACGTTTTGCTCTGGTTGTTCAATAACCCTGCCTTTTTCTTTTCAATGCCTTATCATTAGTAAGCCAAAGAGAAATTGCATCAAAGCAGCTAAATACACATTTATATGGCTCAAATATTATACCATGACCTGTTTGTGAATTACTCAAGGGCCTGGGAGTATTTAACTTGAAAACCAGGTATGCTTCTAGAGATGAGAGTGGATTGCCTTTAACAAGGGACACACTCAGATGCAAGCACCCAGTGGTAGAAAACGTCATGTGGCTATTTTCTTCCTGGCTAGCTCTGTTTGTCGGAGCGACCGAATTCAGCTAAGGTCAGGGACTCAGGGGTTGATGAGCTGGTACTTTTGGCTCTCACTTCATCTCGGGAAGGCATTGTGTTGTCAGAAATACACTTACTATTCTCAGGAGACAGGACATTAAAATCCAAAGCAGTTACTGAATGCTCAGAGCAAAGATTCTAGAAACCATCACTAGCCTAGAAAGATAAATAAAAAGCAGATGTAAGTTGGAGATAGGAAGCATTGGTCATGGGTTTTCTGTATATTCTAACTGCTGAGAGTTTTGTTCCTGGCTGGAGTAGATTTCTAAAATTCTCATCATCACCATCATTTTCATCATATTTGTTACGTGTGAGTGAGCAGGGACAGAAAGCTGCTTGACTTGTCTTCTGTTAAGCTGGTGGATATAGCATGTTGTGGGTTAATTTGCGTCCCTCCTTAAATATGTTCAAGTCCACACCCTTGGTATCTGTGAGTGTGATCTTATTTGGAAACAGTATTTACAGATATAATCAAGTTAAGATGAGGGTCATATTGGATTGCAGGAAGAGGGAGGGTCCCTAAATTCAACACTGGTGTCCTTATAACACTGTGTGAAGATACAGAGAGACACACGTGGAAGAACGCCACGTGAAGCTGGAGGCAGAGACTGGGGTAATGCAGCTGCCAACCCACAGACATCAAGGATTGCAGACAACCATCAGAAGCTATGAAGAGGCAAGGATGATTCCTTCCCGAGACCCTTCATGGGGAGCATGACCCTGCTAACACCTGGAATTTGGACATCGAGGCTCCGGAGCTATGACAGAATAAGTTTATGTTCTTTTAAGCCCCCAAGTTTGTGTTTTTTTGTCATGGCAACCCTAGGAAACTAATAGATAACATGCATGAGACTGACCTCCACCTATAAGTGTACTTTTTCAGGAGGCCTAGAGTTCTTTTCTGTTCTCAGATTGAGCTTTATACTGCTTCTTATTCACTATTACCTTCCTGAGGAAAATACAGAAATAGGGTGTTCTTACAGTCCTGAGGGACTCATGGGTATACACACCGTCTTAGGTTAGGTTTCCTTAGAAGTAGACACTGACATAAGGATTTGTGTGGAAGCAGTTTCTTTGGAGACAATCCAAGGAAGCACTGATGAGGGAGTGGGGACATGGGATAGGGAAGGGAAGAAACAAATAAAGAGCCCATTACTCATCAGTTTACCACTGTGGGCAACCAGGGCTCAATTCTACTGGGGAACTCTGGAAGACAATGCAAAACATACTTTAGAATCCCCCTCCACCCCCAGAAGAGGGGAGTTGGAGACCTGTTGCCATAAATATGCCTTTTTTTCTTCCGAAAATCTCGTCCTTTTTTATTCCTATAGAGTGTGTGGTCTGCATTTTTAGAATTTTTTTTTTTTAAATAACCTCTGTGAGATCAACATCTCAATCTGCATATTCAAATTTCAAAGTCATAATGAGCAGGACTTTTCTTGGATAAAAACTGATCAAATTGTGTGTATTATCTTACTCCTTTCCATGATAATGCTGGATCCCTGTAGCCTGTCAGTGTGTAGGAATCATTCTGAAGCCGTCCTCCTCGATTTGCCTCTGCATACACATTTCCTGGATTAGAACCCTTAGTCCAGCTCTTGTCTACACTGTGTGTTATGCACAATACCTGGAGAAGGTTAAGAGAACAGATCCTCAAAGGGTAGCTTTGAGGTCAAATGTCCACATACTCTGAGTCTGCTTAAAACAACGCAGTGTAACTCCTTTGAGGATTTGAATTTGCCAACAGCTTACCAGGTGTGAAAGCCTGTTTACTTGATCTTTAAATTTTTTTTTTTAAGTCTTATTCTTAGTTACTGAGTCAGAATGTCTGTTTTAGAAATGTACTTTTAAGCTTTAAATTTGATTTGGCAAAGAGCATATATGAAAAAGTTAGCAAAAATTATTTAATTGTCTCTTTAACCAAGGAAATGATGAATGGGTCCAGGGATTACATTTTTCATGTATTCACATAGAAAGATTTGCCCTGCAAGAACATACTGTCCCCAAGTCAGAGAGCCTTTGGGTATTGCAAATTTTGTAAAGAAATTCAAGGCATGCAGGAGAGAAAAGTTTTATGTCACCTCAAACGATAGCAAGTGGCAATGGAACACCTGTCAAATGAACCTGCTTTCACTCCAACAGCAGCAGCATCATTGAAACTTTCAAGGTGTGATGAATTATTATTCACCATCTGTTTTACAAAATGTTAATTCTTCTTGAAACAAAATTACAGTCCAGCAAGTGAGCTCTTAGCAAAGCAACAAGTCATCATTCATATGAGGCTGTAGAGAGAACTTGAGCCAGAAATTATTAGCACAAATGATTTGCCAGAAACAAAGTGGAATCTTATTAAAGACCAGACAAAATGGTGAATTAGATAATGAGAGGCAAAATAAGCAGCCAGCTATAGGAAGAGGGGGAAATAGTGTCTCCAGAGGGTAAACTAGAAGATGGTTTTTGTTCTGTGTTATCCTTTAGAAAACAATTACTGACCATCTCCATAAACTTTGTCACATGCTCTTTGTCCAGGGTTACCGAAGGTAGAGCCCCAGAGTTGTGAGAGCCCCAGAGTTGTGAGATGTAGTTTTCCTGGGTTTTTGTTGTCTCCTGTGATTGTAATAGGATCACTGTGTAGAGAGTCTATGTGTGTCCTTTCTTTTAAATCTTCCTGAACCCTGCACACCGCTGCTTTATTATACATTTTAAAAATGAGGACATGAAATGGAAAGTTGTCTAGGGACTAGACTGTAATAATGTCTCCCTGGAAATTAGGATTTGGTTTCTGAAAACCTTTGGGATAGGAAGTTTTAGTTAAATAACTAAAGATCATATACAGGAGAATATAGGAATAGGTCTCAAGTATGACTCTGAAAGCCCTGATAAACATATACTTGTGCCTAAACCTATGACCATCTGTTTCTATGTTTATGTCTTTACCTTTCTCTATATCCATGTGTATAGCTAATTTTAATATATTTTAAAAATGTTCAGACATCTTTGTTTTAAATTTTGTTTTATTTTAATTTTAAGTTCTGGGATACATGTACAGGACATGCAGGTTTGTTACACAGGTAAATGTGTGCCATGGTGGTTTGCTGCACTTATCAATCCATCATTTATCCTGATGCTCTCCCTCCCCCCAACACCCCCAGATATGCCCATGTGTGTTGTACCTCTCCCTGTGGCCATATGTTTTCATTGTTCAGCTCCCACTTATAAGTGAGAACATGCAGTGTTTGGTTTTCTCTTCCTGTGTTAGTTTGCTGAGAATAACGGCTTCCAGCTTCATCCATGTCCCTGCAAAGGGCTGCATAGTATTCTATGGTGTATATGTACCACATTTTCTTTATCCAGTCTATCATTGATGGGCATTTGGGTTGATTCCATGTATTTGCTTCTGTGAATAGGGCTGCAGTGAACATATGCATGCATGTATATTTATAATAGAATGATTTATATTCCTTGGGGTATATACCCAGTAATGGGATTTCTGGGTCAAATGGTATTTCTGGTTCTAGATCTTTGAGGAATTGCCACACTGTCTTCCATAATAGTTGAACTTGTTTACATTCCCACCAACAGTGTAAATGTGGTCCTATTTTTTCACAGCCTCACCAGCATCTGTTGTTTCTTGACTTTTTAATAATCGCCATTCTGACAGGCATGAGATGGTATCTCATTGTGGTTTTGATTTGCATTTCTCTAATGATCAGTGATGCTGAGCTGTTTTTCATATGTTTGTTGGCTGCATAATTGTCTTCTTTTGAGAAGTGTCCTTTGCCCACTTTTTACAGGTTGTTTGTTTTTTTTTCTTGTAAATTTCAAACATCATTATTTTAATGGTACAGGTTACAGCAACAGATAACAATGGATATGTAAAGGCATGTATTTATGTAAAGATATAAACATAGACACAGGTAGACTAACTATGTTGTTACAGTCATTCAAACAATACTATTTCAAATGGACTCTAAATCATATTTTACATATCTAAAATTTTAAAAGCCATAAATTTAATGCAGTTGTTTCCAATTTCTTTCATCTTCAAGTGACTTTCTGAGATGCTATTTCTGACAATTGTGGTGGTAAATCCTTCAACATTTGGATCACTGTGTTCTTAGATTTTCTTCATTCTCTTCCGAAATTGAAGTTGTAAAATTGTTTGAGAAGTTTTTTCAGTTCCTGGATGCAGGAAAAACAGCTCAACATCACTGATCAAGGCTCAACATTTGGCCTTCTAAAGTGCTCCATAATTAGAATAATATTTTTTACCAGAGTAGGAAGTCGTCACTGCTTGTGCAGTTGCAGGAGGGAGAACAAGCTTGGAAATCAACAATCCAGACTTCCAAGCTTCCACTCTTCATTCATTTCACCTCACAGGCTAGTCACAACACAAAGCAATGGTCACTTGGAGTCATGGATCCAATATGCACACAGTTGTGGAAGAAATGCAGAGACGATTTAATGTGTTTTCAATGAAGAATTGGCAGTTGTGGGAGGAATACTGCAGGTCCTCTTCTACTCTCAAAGGTGAGCTCCTCAAGGGCAGTGGTCTTGTCTGACATGTTTTTGTATTGCCAGTGCCTGTGCAACCACAACCAAATGCCTCCTACTGGCCTGGATCTGTGGCAGGAAACTTACCTGATCTCATTGAATTCCCATCACAGCCTGAGGGGTTGGCAGCAGTAGACTCGTTTAAGAACCAGAGTGAGAAAACTGCAATTAAGTAGAGTAGCAGGGTGAGAAAGCAGGTTCAGGTCTGTCTGCCACAAAACCCGTGTCTGAGAGGCATGTGATGGGGAGTCGGGAAGTGGACTCTGGAGCTGAACTATCTGACCTCCAACCCTAGCTTGGCCACTCACTGGCTGTGTCACTTAATCTCTCTGTGTCTCCAGTCCTACAGTGTAAAATGAGAATGGTAACAATACTTGCCTCAAAGGCTATAAGCTTAAATGACTTTATAGTACTGCCTGGCATATACTATGTGTTCAGCAAATATCAGCAAAAATAACCGTTATTGTTATGGTTGTTTTCGTTATTGTTACACTGCCCTGCTCTAAGAGAGAGTTTTAAATTTTGGCATTAGGGCACTGGGCTCAATAAATGATTAATAACATCGATTTTCTCTACAGAGAAGATCGTGGAATCTAATGCATCTAATTTAATTTTTCCCTTAAATAATGGTTAGATAAGTATTAAAATGTGAATCTCCTTTTCTTTAAAGCAAAGGAGAAATGTGTACTTATTGCACTTCTTGCTTGGCCAAATGATTTTTGTGGAATCTTTTTGTTGACTACTTACGATCAAGAGGCCCATGGTGTTGATCATTTCTCTTAATGTTTGCCACTCTTCTGTGGGTGTGGCTGGGTATTAAGAGGATGTGGGGGCAGTGGAAGAATTTGTTTTGCTTATACTGTTTCTTTCATTAGAAAAACTTTTTTTAGAAATGCATAGATATTTTGTACATTTCAAAGACATGAAAGGTAATCTTTATATTCAGAAAAAGAATATTGGAAAGATATCATAGGCAGCTGTTGCTTTTAAAAATGAATTTAAGCAATTTCTTGGAGAGCCTGAAAATCTTTATATTGTGGATGATCTTGCCTCTCACTCAGCAAACTTGAAGTTCAACTGGTTTTAATTGTGTATTTACTTCTTTTCATTATTCAGTTGTCTATAAAATACTATATCATATATATTTACTATAACCAGCACACATGTACAGTGTAAAATTTGATAAATTTTGACATAGGTATGCATCCATGAAACCATCACCATAATCGATATATAGTCAACCCTCAGTATTCGCGAGGGATTGTTTCCAGGACCTCCTGCATAACCAAAATCTGTGGATGCTCAAGTCCTTGGCATAGGACTTGGCATAGTCTTTGCCTACAACCTAACTCATATCCACTTGTATACCTCAAATCATCTCTAGATTACTTATAATACCTAATACAATGCAAATGCTATATAAATAGTAGTAGTTATACTGTATTGTTTTTCATTTTTATTTTTGTAGTAGTATTGTTATTTTTTCATTTTTTGTAAGTATTTTCAATCTGTGATTGGTTGAATCGCAGATGTGGAATCTGGGGATATGGAAGGCTGACTATAGTAAACATACCTATCATGACCACATCCAAATTTGCTCACGCCCCTTTGTAAGCCCGTCCTCTTAATCCTCCCTGATTACCCACACTGCTTGAGGCAGCAACTGATCGGCTTTCTGTTACTATATATTAGTTTGCATTTTAAATATTTTATACAAATAGCCATACAGTATGTACCTTTTTTTTTCATTTGGCTTGTTTCATTCAGCATAAATATTTTGAGATTCATCTCTATTGTTCTTTTTATCATTTTATTCATTTCTCTCTATAGGTAAATGATTTTCCATTGCACAGATATTGCTACAGTTTATCTATTTACTGTTCAATGGACATTTGCATTGTTTCTAGTTCTCAGCTATTACGAATAAAGCTTTGCTGAAAAAAAGTACTTTAGACAAGTTAAATTTAATAGAGTTTAATTGAGCAAAGAAAAATTAATGAATGAATCATGCAGCTCTTAGAACCAGAACAGATTCTAAGAACTCTGGCCTGCCATGTGGTTGTGCAGCATTTATGGACAGAAAACAGAAGTGAGATACAGAGACAGTTTAGTTGGTTACAGCATGGTGTTTTGTGTTATTTGAATCAGTTAGTCTCTTGTGATTGACTGAAGCTCAGCTACTGTAATTGACTGAGACTCAGCTATTTGATCTAAGGGTATTGTATGAGTCCATTCTCACGTTGCTATACAGAACTACCTGAAACTGGGTACTTTATCAAGAAAAGAGATTTAATTGACTCACAGTTCTGTAGGCTGTACAGGTGGCATGGCTGGGGAGGCCTCAGGAAACTTACAGTCATGGCAGAAGGTGAAGGGAAAGCAAGCACATCTTAACATGGTGACAGGAGAGAGTGAAGAGGGAAGTGCTATACACATTCAAACAACCAGATCTCGTGAGAACTCACTCACTTTCACAAGAACAACAAGGGAGAACTCTGCTCCCATAGTCCAATCAACTCTAACCAGGCCCCTCCTCCAACACGTGGGGCTTACAATTCAGTGTGCGATTTGGGTGGGGATACAGAACCAAACCATATCATGTATACTTCTAAATTAGACCTTCAGTTCATTTATGTATTCTTAGGTTGCAGTTCATTACATAAGGACTTGAGTATGGAGGCATTCTCAGGCCAAATTTAGTTTAGTTTAACGTCTTCTATCAATGGGATTTTGGGAGGAAGACCACTGGAGTGTGACAGTCATCACATCATATCATATCATATCAAGGGTACATACTGTCAATAGGCCTTATCAATGTTGATAACCTGGTTCATCACCTAACCTTCATCACCTGGTCAGGTAGTGTTTTCCAGGTTTCTTCATTATAAAGTTTCTCTCACCCATCCCTTTTCATATTTGTAATGTACTCTTTGGAAGGAAGTCATTATGCAAGGCCACATTTAAAGAGTAGGGAGTTACACTCCACCTTCTTGAGACTAGAGTATCGGCATAAGTTATTTTAAATTCTTCTGCATGGGAAATTTGTCCATTCTCCCAGGTTATTTATTTGTTCAATGGCTTATATTCATACAGAGTTATGGGCACTCGTGAGGTTTTTCTGTACTTTGGATTATAACCTAATATTAAATTTTTACTTGAATTGTTCCAGCTTTGTTCCTATTCCATTGCTTAGAGTTTTATTGGGAGCTCTTTCAGTTGGCTCCTGGATCCCTTTGACATATGCCCATCATTGTGGTGTTTTTTTTTTTAAACACCTTCTTACTTTGGCACTGCAAGATGTTCCAGGTATGTCTTATATATTTCTTGCCCTAACCCTAGAATCAGCCATTTATCCCAGGACCCCTGGCTCCTTTTTGTTGGATGATAGTATTTAAAACCAAGATTTGGGCACTGGATGTGCTTTTTGCTGCTAGGCCCTCTCAGCAGTTAGAACAAAGAGATGTATTCTAACCTATGTATATAAACTTATCTAAAAGTACTTCCATGTGTAAGTAACCTTATGTATATTAAGTTAGACATGAGCTCATGCCGATACTCCCAACTCTTTCTCTTGCTTCTCTGTAACTTCCCACACTCACTACCTGCCATCCATCAACTTAATTATTCAATTTTGGTGTGTACATATGGTGCTTTCAGAATTGTTAACCTAAAATTCAATGGGAAACAGCTTTATCAACTAGACTACAGTGCTCATGAGCAGTTCCTATTGCCTTTATTCTTACAGACTCCATTAATTTCCAAAATTTCTTAGGTCTGAAACTAATTCCCCCACCCAATCCTGTGAGATTGTTTCATACATGTATAATACATTTAATTACTTTTTTTATATCCCATATTCTCTGCTGGGATCCTCCTAAGTGATTTTTTTGAAAATTTCATACATTGAAGTGTAACTTTTTTGCTTTAAGTTTCTTTGGAATTTGAAAAATAATTAATGTCTTGTATTCACATTTACAGTTTCATACAGAATAATTTCCTTACCTAAAAAAATCATCTGTGCTTCTCCTGTTCAATCATTTACCTCACCCTTTGCGTCCTTGGAAACTACTCATCTGTTTACCATTTCTATACCTTTTCCAGGCTGTCATAGAATTGGAATCAGTTAGTAGAGAGCTTTGTCAGAGTGGCTTCTTTCACTTAGCAATATACATTTAAGATTCATCCACTTTTTATGGCGTGATAGCTTATTTCTTTTTATTGCTGAATGACATGCTATTGTATGCATGAACCATGGTTTATTTACCTATAGAAGGGCTTTTTGTTTGCTTCCAGTTTTTGGTTATTATAAATAAAGTGTCTATAAACATTCACAAGCAGTTTTTACATGAACATAGTTCTTGAATCAATTGGGAAAATACCTAGAAGCTTGATTGCTGGATTGTATGGTAAGACTCTGTTTAGTTTTATAAGAAATGGCGAAACTGTCTTCCAAAGTGACAACGATGTCATCTGTGAATAGAGGTAGTTTTCTTTCTTTCCAATTTGCATATCTTTTTATGTCTTTTTCTTGTTTTATTGCACTAGCTAATATTTGTAGTACAACATTGAATTTGAGAGGTGTATTAGTCCATTCTCACACTGCTAATAAAGACATAGCTAAGACTGGGTAATTTATAAAGAAAAGGAGGTTTAATGGACTCAGAGTTCCACATGGCTGGGGTGGCCTTACAATCATGGTGAAAGACTAATGAGGAGCAAAGTCACGTCTTACATGGCAGCAGGCAAGAGAACTTGTGCAGGGGAACTCCCGTTTATATAACCATGAGATCTTGTGAGACTTATTTACTACCATGAGAACAGTATGGGGGAAACTGCCCCCATGAGTCAATTATCTCCACCTGGCCCTGCCCTTGACACATGGAGATTACTACAATTTAAGGTGAGATTTGAGTGGGGACACAGCCAAACCACATCAAGTGGTGAGAAAGGAATCTTCACCTTGTTTCCAGGCTTGAGGGGCAAGTAAAAAGCATTTCACTCCCCATTAACTATTATGTTAACTTACGAGTTTCTTGGTAGATGTTCTTTATCAAGTTGATAAATTTTCCCTTTATTTGTACTTTGCTGATTTTTTAAAAATCACGAATGGGTGGTATATGTTGTCATATGCTTTTTCTGTGTTAACTGGCATGATCATATGATTTTCTGTCTGTAACCTGTTGATGTGTTAGCTTATGTAAACCAAAAAGTATCTGAGCTAGGTCTCAGCCAATTTAGAAGTTCATTTTGCCAGGATTAAGGACATGCCTGTGACACAGCCTTAGTGGGTCCCGAGGAAAAATGCCCAAGGTGGTCAGGATACAGCTGGGTTTGATACATTTTAAGGAGACATAAGACATCAACCAATACATGTAAAGTTTCTACCAGTTCGGTCTGGAAAGGTGGGAAAACTTGAAGTAGGAGGGTGGGAGGCTTCCAGGTCATAGGTTGATTCAGATTTTCTGATTGGCAATTTGTTGAAAGAGTTTATTTAAAGACATGGAATTGAGGAGAGGGGCAAGATGGCTGACTAGATGTAGCTAGGTGGAACAGCTCTCACAGAGGGACTGAGACAACTCACATGCTTTTAACACAACTTCAGAGGAAAGATGCCAAGAGTGGATAGAAGGAAGACACAGAAGCTGGGCTGAAGGGGGAGAAAGCTGGGAACCCTGCATGGGACTACCATGCACCAGTACTCATTTTTGGGCCACAACAGCTCCAGGGGAATGGATGAGTTGAACTGGCAAGGAGCAACCCACTCTTACCATGGGACTCTGGAAGCCTGGCAGGAGGAGACACCTCGACCATCATGGACGCTCGAGTTGGCAGGAAGAGCTGCTTAGAGAAGTGGTAGGGACAGCCAACTGATGTGGAGCCCAGATGGTTTAATGTGGGAGCAACTGTAGTGGAGCATGGCTAGGTACAGCCACCCCTTTGGGCTCAACTTAATCCACTGGAGACTCTAGCCCTAGGGGAACTGTCAGATCTGAACTCTGAAGGGTGGCCTTGCCAATCAGACAGGGCTGGTCTGACCTGAGCAATCCTTGGTCTGTTGGCATCTCCTGGGGCCCCAGCCTGGCCACACCTGCTTGTAGGGTAGTCTTAGGTGCCCTGGGGGGCTGTACCATAGCTTCTGCACTGGCAGACCATGCTTGACTGGTGAGGAGCTCCAGTGAGGCAGCCCCTACAGCCATGTACCAGCCCGCATGCTTCCTCCCCATACTGCAGCTTCCCCTGGGCCCAAGACAACTCCCTACCTCACTTTGCTGGCTTGTGTCTGCATGGGAAGGTTTTTCTCTCCTTGCTCCATCAGTGTGTGGGAGTGCAGTAGCGCTCTCTCCCCTGACCAATCACCTTTGCAGATGGACCCTTTGTGGGCACAGTGCTAGCAAACCCCATCCCTACCAGTGCCCCACCCTTGCACTAACACTGCACAGAGAACAGCAGATTCTCCTCCACACTAAGCAATCACTCCTGCTTGTGGGGCACAAAGAAGGCACCCAGACTTGTGGCTGCCAGCACCCCACCTTGAGCCAACGCCATCTTCAGTGTGATCATGCGCACAGTCTCCAGCAGAGGCCCCCCACTCACCACCAGCTATGTTGCCTCTGCCACTGTGGTGAATGCCCACAGTGAGGGAGTCACCCCAGTACCCACTAGCACTCTGCCACAACTGCCTCACCTCAGTGTCCCCAGCACAGTGTATTCCAAACCTTGAGGAGGCAGAGAACAAAGTTGGGGCTCAATACAAGTCTCCAGAGTTAGAGCACACAGTCCAGGAGTTGGGAGCTGAAGATTGGGCCTATAAAATCTTCCAGAAATAAATGCAGTCAGCTGAATCCACCTTATACAACAATCAAACCCTCAAGTCCATCAAATAGGATAAAAGAAAAAAAATCCATCCAAAGGTCAGCAACCTTAAAGATGGAAGGTAGATAAGCCCACAAAGACACACAGTCATCAGATTTTCCCAGGTCAAAATGAAAGAAAAAAATGTTAAAGGCAGCTAGAAAGAAAGGTCAGGTCACCTATAATGGAAAACCCATCAGACTAACAGCAGAGCTTTCAGCAGAAACCCTACAAGCTGGAAGAGATTAGGGTCCCATATTTGACATTCCTCAAGAAAAGAAATTTCAACCCAGAATTTCACATCCAGCCAAACGTAAGTGAAGGAGTAATATGGTCCTTATGAGACAAGCAAATGCCGAGAAAATTCACTATTACCAGACCTGCCTTACAAGAGCTCCTGGAGGAAGCACTAAATATGGAAAGGAAAGACTGTTACCAGCCACTACAAAACACACTGAAATACACAGACCAGTTACACTATAAAGCAACCACATAAACAAGTCTGCAAAATAAGCAACTAACATCATGATGACAGGATCAAATCCACATGTATCAATACTAACGTTAAACGTAAATGGGCCAAATGCCACCACTAAAATGGCAAGCTGGGTAAAGAACCAAGACCCACTGGTATGCTGTCTTCAAGAGACCCGGCTTGCAAGCAGTGACACACACAGGCTCAACATAAAATGATGGGGAAAAAATCTACCAAGCAAATGGAAAACAGAAAAAAGCAGGGGTTGTAATCCTAGTTTGTGACAAAACAGACTAAACCAACATAGAAAAGACAAAAATAATAGTGGGAGACTTTAATACCCCACTGATAATATTAAACAGATCATTGAGGCAGAAAATTAACAAAGATATTTGGGACCTGAAACTGAACCCCTTCCTTACACCATATACAAAAGTTAACTCAAGATGGATTAGAGACTTAAATGTAAAACCCAAAACTATAAAAACCCTAGGCAAAAATTTACAAATGGGATCTAATTAAACTAAGGAGCTTCTGTACAATAAAGGAAACTATCAGCAGAGTGAACAGACAACCTACAGAATGGGAGAACATTTTTGCAAATTATACAGCTGACAAAGATCTAATATCCAGCATCTGTAAGGAACTTTGACAAATTTACAAGAAAAAACCCAAACAACTCCATTAAAAAGAGGACAAAGTACATGAACAGACACTTTTCAAAAAGGACATGTGTGGCCAAAAAACATATGAAAAAAGGTCAATATTACTGATCATTAGAGAAATGTAAGTCAACACCACAATAAGATACCATCTCACATGAGTCAGAATGGCTACTATAAAAAGTAAAAACAGATCCTGGTGAAGTTGTGAAGAAAAGGGAACAATTATACACTGTCAGTGAGGGGTATAAATTAGTTCAACCATTGTGGAAGACAGTGTGGTGGTTTCTTAAAGACCTAAAAACAGAAAAACCATTCAACCTAGCAATCCCATTATTGGGTATATGTGCAAAGGAATATAAATTATTCTATTATAAAGAAACATGCACACATATGGTCACTGCAACACTATTCACAATAGCGAAGACATGGAATCAACCTAAATGCCCATCAATGATAGACTGGATAAAGAAAATGTGGTACATATATACCATGGAATACTATGCAGCCTTAAAAAAGAATGAGATCATGTACTTTGCATGGACATGCATGGAGCTGGAGGCCATTATCCTCAGCAAACTAACACGGGAAACCAAATACCACATGTTCTCACTTATAAATGGCAGCTAAATGATGAGCACACATGGACACATACAGGGGAACAGCATACAGGGGCCAGGTGGAGGGTGGATAGTGGAATCAGTGAAAGGTTCAGGAAAAATAACTAATGGGTAATATGCATAATACCTGGGTGATGAAATAATCTGCACAACAAACCCCCATGATACAAGTTTACCTATACAACAAACCTGTACATGTACCCCTGAACTTAAAATAAAAGTTTTTTTTTTTTTTTAAAAACCTGGTATCCATAAAAGGGAGAGTCTGGGTTAAGATAAGGAGTTGTGGAGGCCAAGGTTCTCTTTATGCAGATAAAGCCTCCAGGTAGCAGGCTTCAGAGACAAAAGATTGTAAATATTTCTTATCAGAGTTAAAAAGGTACCAGACTCTTAGTCAATTCTCCTAGATCAAGGGAAAGATCTGGAATGGGAAGGGGATTCTCTACAGAATGAATACTTTTCCCACACAGATAGCTTTGCAGGACCATTTAAAAATAGGTCAAAGAAATACATTTTAAGGTAAAATGCTTTGATTTCTTTCAGGGCTTTCTATCTGTCATGTGATGCTATACTAGAGTCAGGCTGGAATTTAGTGTCTTCTTGCTACAAAAAGCATTCAGTGCTCCATTTTAATGTTAATCCTGGTCAGTTGTGCCTGAATTCCAAAAGAAGAGTGTATAATGAGGCCTGTCCAAGCCCCTGCTAACCATCATGGCTGAACTAGTTTTTCAGGTTAACTTTGGAATGCCCTTGGCTGAGTGGAGGGGTCCATGTAGATGGTTTGGAGGCTTAGAATTTTATTCTTAGTTACAATTATATTGATTGATTTTCAGGGGTTAAACTAGCCTTGCTTACTTAGAATACATCCCAGTTGATCATGGTGTATAATTCCTTTTATACACTGTCAGATCTTATTTGATAATATTTTATCCAGGATTTTCCTATCTGTATTCATGAGAGATATTGGTTTGTAGTTTTTGTTTCTTGTAATATCTTTATCTGCTTTCGTTGGTGGGGTAGTGTTTGCTTCATGGAGTGAGTTAAGAAGTGTGCCCTCTGCTTCTATTTTCTTGAGAAGATGAGTATCATATCTGAATCTGGGTCTGATGCTTGCTTTATCTCCTCAGAGCTTTATTTTGCCTTTTGGTATGCCTTACAATTTTTTTTATTGAAAGCTGTACATGTTGTGTCAGGTAATAGAAAACAATGTAAATAGACCTGTTCTGTGAGGATTTATGTTAATTTGGCTTGGATTTGGGTTGTGTTTGCTGTAATTGTAGGTTCCAGCCCCTTCCAATTCCTTCTGTGACTTTGTTTTGCCCTCTCCTAATTTGGGCTTCCCTAAGTACTACTCCTCAGAAAGAATCTGAGTCTTGCATCTCTTTTAGCTGTAATCAACTATTATCATACTGGAGCCACATTTGTGTGGTGATAGGAGTGGCAGAAGAAACAAATTTTGTAATCTTCCAAAAAAAGTCAGTCTTTTAGTGGGCTTGTGTTTATGGCCTAAGACCTTCACAAATGTTTCTTTTGTATAGCTTCTTCCCTATCCATTTTAGGTGAAACATGAGGGCTAGAGGGGCTGGTGCTCCAATGCTCTGATAAAATATTTTCCTCTGTAGAAGACGCCTTTGTTATAAAGAAGGAGGCTCTGAGCATAGTTCACAAGGATTGCTTTTGCTCTTTTTCTGCCAGAGACAAAAGGGGATCTTTTCAATTTTTTGAAATTGCCCTTTAAGTGTTTCTACAATATATGGCTTCTGCTATAGATAGGCAAATTTTGGCTGTGACTCTGAATGTGCTTGTTTGTTCACATTTGAAGGTGGTAGTGTGGCCTGCAAACTCAGTTTTTTCAAGAAAACTCATTGGTTTTCAGTTTGTTCAGTTTTTTCTTGTTGTAACGATGGAGTGGAGAATTTTAATCTCTTTATGTGTTTTAGCTGAAACTGGAAGTCTAGTTCTTAAGATCTATTTATTTTACTCTACTAACTGTTGTTTCTTTTTTTTTTTTTTTTTTTTTTTGAGACGGAGTCTCGCTCTGTCGCCCAGGCTGGAGTGCAGTGGCGTGACCTCGGCTCACTGCAAGCTCCGCCTCCCAGGTTCATGCCATTCTCCTGCCTCAGCCTCTCTGAGTAGCTGGGACTACAGGTGCCCGCCACCACACCCGGCTTTTTTTTTTTTTTTTTTTGTATTTTTAGTAGAGACGGGGTTTCACCGTGGTCTCGATCTCCTGACCTCGTGATCCGCCCGCCTCGGCCTCCCAAAGTGCTGGGATTACAAGCGTGAGCCACCGTGCCTGGCCTGTTTCTTAATGTCTTATCCATTTTCCTCTCCTCACCTTCAATTCCCCATTACCATACATATACATACAATACTTGTCCCTGTATGCCTCTGCAAGAATTTTTCTATTTTTATTATCTAGTAGTTTTATGCTTTAAATTAAATCTTTGATTCATCTTGAATTTATTTTGGTAGAAAAAATGAGATGGTAATCAATTTTTTTTGTTTTCGTCCAAATGCCAGACCATTATTTCAAATGATCCATCTTTTCCCCACTGACATGAAATGCTGATCTTTATATATACTAAATTAAAAAATATATTTCATAATTTTTCAACTCTCAATTTTTTCATTGTTTTGTCAGTTTACTCCTATATCAGTATCAATTTTTTTTCATATAAGTTTCACAGCTTGGTAAATTACTAATAAACACTTTTTAAAAAAATGGCAATACATTAATTGCATATGTTATTTTAAGGATAATTGATGTCTTTATAATATTTATTTTGCCTCTCCAAGAATAGGTATATCTTTTTATTTATTCTAAATTTTCTTCCACAAACTTCTTAATTTTTTGTAAATATATTATCTTTTAATTGAATTTCCTTGCCAGTTATCATTTGCATATAGGAAAGCATAAAGGATATCATTTGCATATAGGAAAGCATTTTGGTAAATGTATTTTGTACCCATGATTTTACTGAATTATCTCATTGTGTATAATCATTTTTTAGTTGTCTTTCTTGGGTTTATGGTTAAATAACCACATCATTTTCAAATAATGATAATTTTGCCTTTTCCTTTCTCTTTTTTGTTTCATTTATTTGTTGTCTAATGATAATGACCAATATTTTTAGAACAATATTAGCTTGTCTTATTATAATAGACTTTTAAAACCATATTTATCATTGTCTTGATAGAATACGAAGTCCTTGAGGTACAGACTTTTATTATCTTTAATCCCTAACATAATATAGGCATAAAATAGGTAATCAATTAGTACTTGTTAAATGATCCAGCCAGGGTAAGGTAGACTAGGCTGAGCTCAGGTGAGTAGATATGAACTCCACCCAGGTGAATCAGCGTAGGTAAAGTGAGTATCCTCTAATGTCACAGGGATAGCAAAAGTGACTCTTCATCAGACCTGTAAGTCTGGTGTGAGTCCCATCGCTCGAACCTATGATTCTTGAACACCACTGGGTCCTCAAAGAGCTGTCTCCTTCAAGGTCTGTCTCAGATCAGTTGGAGTTAGGAAATGCTCCTGCTCAAGGCCCATTTTTTTAGCCACACATGCCCTGAAAATAGTGATTTAAAAAGACTATATACAGAATAGAAATAGCAAAAGAGAAGTAGAAGGGCTTTGTGGATTCTATACAGTCATCCTGCAGCCCTCAGGACATCCTCACAGAAGCGGCAGAAACCTTCTCTGGCTCCTGAATGGGACTCCAACAGTGGTCCTGTGTTGGGAATAGGGTGATGGAAGGCAGCAGTTTGGCTTCCTGTAGCGGGAAGTCAGGGACCCCGAACGGAGGGACTGGCTGAAGCCATGGCAGAAGAACGTGGATTGTGAAGATTTCATGGACATTTATTAGTTCCCCAAATTAATACTTTTATAATTTCTTATGCCTGTCTTTACTGCAATCTCTAAACACAAATTGTGAAGATTTCATGGACACTTATCACTTCCCCAATCAACACCCTTGTGATTTCCTATGCCTATCTTTACTTTAATCTCTTAATCCTGTCAGCTAAGGAGGATGTATGTTGCCTCAGGACCTGTGATAATTGTGTTAACTGCACAAATTGTAGAGCATGTGTGTTTGAACAATGTGAAATCTGGGCACCTTGAAAAAAGAACAAGATAACAGCAATGTTCAGGCAATAAGAGAGACAACCTTAAACTCTGACCGCCAGTGAGCCGGGAGGAACAGAGCCATATTTCTCTTCTTTCAAAAGCAAATGGGAAAAATATCGCTGAATTCTTTTTCTCAGCAAGGAACATCCCTGAGAAAGAGAATGCACCCCTGAGGGTGGGTCTCTAAAATGGCCCCCTTGGGTGTGGCCATCTTCTATGATCAAAACTGTAGGGATGAAATAAACCCTAGTCTCCCATAGCACTCCCAAGCTTATTAGGAAGAGGAAATTCCCGCCTAATAAATTTTGGTTAGACCGGTTGCTCTCAAACCCTGTCTCCTGATAAGATGTTATCAATGACAATGGTGCCTGAAACTTCATTAGCAATTTTAATTTTGCCCCAGTCCTGTGGTCCTGTGATCTCGCCCTGCCTCCATTTGCCTTGTGATATTCTATTACCTTGTGAAGCATGTGATCTCTGTGACCCACACCCTATTCGTACACTCCCTCCCCTTTTGAAAGTCCCTAATAAAAACTTGCTGGTTTTGCGGCTTGTGGGGCATCACAGAACCTACCGACATGTGATGTCTCCTCCGGATGCCCAGCTTTAAAATTTCTCTCTTTTGTACTCTGTCCCTTTATTTCTCAAACCGGCTGATGCTTAGGGAAAATAGAAAAGAACGTATGTGACTATTGGGGCAGGTTCTGAAGGCAGCAGTTTGGCTTCCCTGTACATAGTAAGCATCAGGAATCTTTGAAGTGTGCTTAGGGGCAGACATACCTCAAAGGCAGCTGCAAGAGCTTCATCTGTGAGGCCTGCCTAGAAAGTGGTGAGGGTAACAGAGCATCAGTAATGGGCAGGATTAAAAAGACAGCTGCTGGTTGGAATGGGTCCAGAGTGAGAAGAGCAACCACAGTACATAAACCAAAGACACCTGTATCTTTGGGTTCTGAGCAGGGGCCAAAGTCATGATGGCTTAATGGGCTTTCAAAAATATGAACAGACCTGAGGCCCATGGCCTTGGCTTGTGGCCCAATGGACAAATGTCTATGGCTTGGTACTAGCTCCTGTAACCCAAATTTGGTGGCTCAAGAATAGTGCTGTCCTTTTTGGCTCTATTCCAGTAAGTCCTTCATCATGCATTTTTATTTCAGAGAAGATTGCTGCTAATGTTTTCATTAGAAAAATGAATATTATGATGGATTTCTATTTTCCAATGAAGTTAATTGGCCATGGGCAATAATAATAAGCACTATATCTAGTGGAAAGAAAAGCAGAGGAATGTTGTTCACAAATTGCTGGGGGCAAGCAGAGATCATGGGTTCACTTGAGGAAATGAAGCTTTTGATTAGCTGTGTGGCTTGAGGCAGTCTCAGTGCCCAGCACTGTATTCTCAGATGGGGTTTGTGCATTTGTTCTCTCATTCATTCATCCACTCATTTGTTCATGAAATCCTTTTTGAGTGTATGTCATATTACATGTAGATCATGTGCATGAGACTGTAGATTCAAAGATGAATAGACCATCCTCCAGGCTGGTGTGGATAATGTATTACTTTCCTTCCTTTATACAGAACATAAATGTAATTTTGGTCGTAAATCTTTATGAGAATGATAAGTGAGCAATAGATCCTCTCTCCAGGAAAAGACACATGAGCCTAATTTTACATCGGTGCTGCAAAGCTACCTGAAGCATGTCCATAGAGTGTCTCAGATTGAGATATGATACCAGGAATGCAGTAGCCCTCAGAATTGAGTGCAGAAGGAAATGGGCTTCATGCATCAGAATAGTGAATGCCATAATTCTGACCAAGATCTGCTCTAACATTTCACTTGATTTTTTAACCCATTTTTTTAAATTTAAACACTTACATATTTCCCTCTCTGGGATAGTGTAAAATAGTACCAAACTCTGGTGAGGGATTGGTTGAGGATGGAGACCAAACATGTTGTAATACTGCCAGTTGGCTGTATATGTCTCTACAGCAGCCCGAGGAAGCTGGAAACCTTTTGGGTGGATTGATCCAGTGTCTTGCCTAGGATCACATGGGTTGTTAACAGCAGAGGCAGAACACGGACTTCCTGATTCCCAGGTCTTTGCCTTTACCACTGGCTTAGGCCTCATTCCAGACCCAAATTCTGTCTCTAGGTCTGTCTTCTGGCCTGAAAACCTCATGTAGGTCTAATGGATACTTTTTCTGAAGGCAGCTAATAATTTGTTTACCAGAGTTGTTAGAGACAAATATGGTTAGTGAAGTGTTTCCCTGATTGAAATGAATATGTTAAATATGTGCCCCTTTATTACACACACAATTTTAAGGGCAAAAAAAAAAAATACTCAAAAGAAGCACTTTATCTTATTATCTTATTTAAGATATAAAACAATACTTTTCTGTGATTCCCAAATGAATATATATATGTATATACGTGTGTATGTGTGTGTGTGTATATGTATATGTGTGTATATACACACACACACATACATATATTTGGAAAAGATAGTTTTCTGGAGAGAACTTTTTTTCAATGTTGTAGGACACTACTATTGTCCATACAGAATTTTAAAATGCAGAAGTTAGGACTTGAAATGCTGACAGACTCACAACCTCAGAGGCCAAATGGCACCACAATGAATTCTCACATCTTTTACTTTCAAAAAACCCTAGAGACTGCTTTTATTGCATATTTTATGGAGCCATCTGTCTTTTTACTAGAGCTAGTATAGGTTCAAAACTTTAAATAAAATTTTTCTTTTTGTCAAAGGGCCACAACTGCATGCAGTGCCGTGGCCAGCAGTAAATTTCCAGGGTTCACAATGGAAGGAAGAGTCAGCACAGTATTAAAGCCTGATGCACCTGCTGTTATGGCATCTGCACTCTAGGAGGCATTTCTCATTAGATGTGTTTTTCTACCTTGGCCAAGATTAGTCAATGTCATAAATCATCTTAATTGATAAATTCTTTTTAGAGATCTTTTGGATTTGCTGACATGAGGTCATTTAAAATTCTTTATATTTCAAATAAGACCCCATAAAGTGAAAGGCTTCCTTCAAATCCATATTTTGCTGCCTGGGAATAAGGGGGTGGGGGTGCAAAATATGAAGAAAAGATGCTTGCTTGGGGTAAAGCACTATGGTAACTATGTGAAAGAAATGGTTTAAGCTTCAATGGAGCCTAAATATAATATAGACATACACAATGCAAGTCCAAGGATATTTGTACATAAGGTATACAGGGCTTGATATAGGGAAAGCATTGTATACAGTCAATCATTATCCCTAGGCTGCTACTCCTACTGATACTATGCTTAAAATCAGATTTGAAAAAATCATCAGTCATAATTCATGTCCATCATAATGGAAATGCTGCTGAGGTCATTTTCACATTTATTATGAAAGATGCCTCAACTTCCAAAAGGCTATAGATCATATTAGTGAGAATGCAAGAGTAGAGGAACTCATAATTTTAATTAAAGCTGCCAGCAGCATTGTCCCAAATTTTTTGGAGCATGATAACAGTGTCTTTTGGGAGGATTGTTAATATTCAGAGTTAGGAGGGAGTATACTAGTTTCTCAGAGGTTGATCTAGAAAATTAGGTTTGGAATAGAGAATTATCCGGGCACTGTTGGTGCTTTTAGCAAGAGTAATGGTGGAGGTGGTAGGGCAGTTTAGAAAGCACTGTGGAGTGAACGGCAAATTTCTCTCAGAAGTTTTGGTCAGCGGGTCTCAAATTTGGGTGCATAAGAATCAGTTGGTGTACCGGTTAAAAATGTAGATTTCTGGATCCTAGTCCCCAGTGATTTTTATTGAGAATATAGAGGGTGGGGCCCAGGAAAACTGCACTGTCAAGCCCCCTTCTGATTCTGATCAGCTACCCTATGGTCCACATTGTAAAATATTGGGGACCCTGTCATGACTTAAATTTGTATGCTAATTGTATTAGTCCATTTTCACACTGCTATGAAGAACTACCTGAAGCTGGGTAATTTGTAAAGAAAAGAGGTTCAATTGACTCACAGTTCCACAGGTTGTACAGGAGGCATGGCCTGGGGGGCCTTGGGAAACTTACAGCAATGGTGGAAGGGAAAAGGGGAAGCAGGCACATAATCACATGGCAGCAGGAGAGAGAGAACAAAGGGGGAAGCGCTACACAGCTTAAACAACCAGATCTCATGAGAACTCACTCACTATCATGAGACAGCAAGGGGGAAATCTGCCCCCATGATCTAATCACCTCTAACCAGGTACCTCCCCCAACACTGGGAATTACAATTCCACATGAGATTTGGGGACATAGAACCAAACCATGTCACTAATATTTCTAGATTTCATTCTGAACAATAATAACTTACTAAATACACTATTTCTTTTTAAAAACCTCAGGGTAGTAGCAGTAGTATTTTTTTCAAATCACAATACATGAACATACTTGATTTAAAAGCAAAACATTATGCTTTTAATCAATAATAAGCTGACAGAAACTTGAATGAAGTTTCTACATGGAAGTCACATAATATATTGACAGCAAAACTACTAGACTGATGATACATTGTCTATCCTATTGCCTGTCCTAACCCAAACTTCAGATATGACAAGTACCTTCCCTTGCACACTTACACAGACATCATTCATTGATAATACCATACTTTCCAGCTATATCAGATGCAACCTCAGAATTCTCAGCAAAAACAGTCATTACCAAGTTATCAAAGCTGGTGTGGGCGTGCAATTGTATTTGACATAACTGTCCCATCCCAAACAAAAAGCACTCATCTTGTCTTCTTTATTTTATTCTCTCCTTCCTTTCCTCTCTCCTTACCCCTCTTCCCCACCCTCCAAAGCTTTTGGAAACAAGTGGTCATATAACTCATACTGAAGCAAAATGAAGACCCTATTTTGTCCTAAATTAAATCAAATCAAGAGCAGGGCTTCCTGGGTCTCAAAAGAAAGCATGAAACTCCACGTATTTTCTTAGAAGATTCTCCTGGTAATGGTACATTTGTTTCTAAACATGCAACAGATGGTCTATATCTATCCATTTTTAAGAAGATAGTGATTTCAAACCACATCTTCAAGTTCATCAAAGTGCTGAGGAATCAAGAATCCTACATTTCTTTTTGAGGTTTCAATTTTGAATAAGCCAACAAAATAAACACTCTAAATTATTTTAGGAAAACATCATGTGTCTCAATTTAATCATTTTTTGTGCTAAGCCAAATTGTATTTTGTGTACTTTTCTCTAAAATCTATACTTTGTTAAGTTGTGATGGTTAGATTATGTTTTAAAGTAGAAAATAACATAATCTCATTTTAGGAAATGTAGGATACTCAGAAAAATATGTAAAAGAAAATGAGCACCACTCATAAAATCACTACCCAAAGATAACTACTATTAACCCTTTGGTACATTTTTATTCATTCTATTATCCATGTATCTTCATGTGAGTGTGTCTTTTTCTTTGATTTTCCCACAATATCTAGGTCATTTTGGGCATACTGTTTGCATCTGTTTTTTTTTTTTCAAATTTTCTTTTCTCATCTTTCATTTTCTTTCTTGCTTTTTTTTTTTTTTTTTTTTTTTTTTTTTTTTTAAAGACAAGGTCTCACTCTCTCACCCAGGCTGGAGTAATCTTGAACTCCTTAGCTCAAGCAATCCTTCCACCTTAACCTCCTAAAGCTCTAGGATTGCAGCTGGGAGCTACCATACATAGCACATAAAATTAGGCCATGTAATTAAATTATCTTTTCAAAACCTATGTTTTAAACTCTAAGCTCAGGGGCACATGTGCAGGTTTGTTGTATAGGTAAACTTGTGGGTTTGTTATACAGATTATTTCATCACCCAAGTATTAAGCCTAGTAGCCATTAGTTAATTTTTCGGAACGTCTCCGTCCTCCTACCATTCACCTTCTGATAAGCCCCAGTGTGTGTTGTTGCCCTCTATGTGTCCATGTGTGCTCATCATTTAGCTCTCATTTATAGGTGAGAATGTGTGGCATTTGGTTTCTGTTCCTGTGTTAGTTTGCTAAGGGTAATGGCTTCCAGCTCCATACATGTCGCTGCAAAGGATATGATCTCAATCTTTTTTATGGCTACATAGTATTCCATGGTATAGATGCACCTTATTTTCTTTATCCAGTCTGTCATTGATGAGCATTTAGATTGATTCCATGTCTTTGCTGTTGTGAATAGTGTTGTCATTAACATACATGTACATATGTCTTTAAAACAGAACAATTTATATTCCTTTGGATGTATACCCAGTAATGGGATTGCTAGGTCAAATGGTATTTCTGCCATTTGGTCTTTGAGGAATCACCAAACTGTCTTCCACAGTGGTTGAACTAATTTGCATTACCAACAGTGTATATGCATTTCTTTTTCTCCACAACCTCTCCAGCATCTGTTATTTTTTGACTTCTTAATAATAGCCATTCTGACTGGTGTGAGATGGTATCTCTTGTGGTTTTGATTTACATTTCTCTAATGGTTAGTGATATTGAGCTTTTTTTCATATGGTTGTTGGCCTCCTGTATGTCTCCTTTTGAAGAGTGTCTATTCATATCTTTTGCCCACTTTTTGATGGAGTTGTTTGTTTTTTTCTTGTAAATTTGTTGAAGTTCCTTATAGATGCTGGATATTAAACCTTTGTTGGATGCATAGTTTGCAAAAATTTTCTCTCATTCTGTAGGTTGTCTGTTTACTCTGTTGATAGTTTCTTTTGCTGTGCAGAAGCTCTTTAGTTTAATTAGATCCCATTTGTCAATTTTTGCTTTTGATGCAATTGCTTTTGGCATCTTAGTCATGAAATCTTTGCCTGTACATATTTCCTGAATGGTATTGCCTAGGTTGTCTTCCAGGGTTTTTATAGTTTTTGGTTTTACATTTAAGTCTTTAATACATCTTGAGTTAACTTCTGTATGTGATGTAAGGAAGGAGTCCAGTTTTAATCATCTGCACATGGCTAGCCAGTTATCCAGTACCATTTATGAATAGGAAATCTTTTCCCCATTGCTTGTTTTTGTCAGGTTTGTCAAAGATCAGATAGTTGTAGGTGTGAGGTCTTACTGCTGGGTTTTCTATTTGGTTCCATTGGTCTGCGTGTCTGTTTTCGTACCAGTATCATGCTGTTTTTGTTACTGTAGCCCTGCAGTATAGTTTGAAGTTAGGTAGCATGATGCCTCCAGCCTTTTTTTTTTCCTTAGGATTTCCTTGGCTATTTGGGCTCTTTTTGTTCTATATGAATTTTAAAATAGTTTTTTTCTAGTTCTGTGAAGAATATAAATGTGAGTTTAATAGGAATAGCCTTCAATCTATAAAAAGCCATACTGCTTTGGGCAGTATGGTGATTTTAATGGTACTGATTCTTCCTATCCATGAGCATGGAATGTTTTTTCATTTGTTGTTGATCAAAATCTCTGATTTCTTTGATCAGTGGTTTGTAGTTCTCCTTGTAGAGATCTTTCACCTCCATAGTTAGCTGAATTCCTGGGTATGTAATTCTATTTTTGGCAATTGTAAATGGGAGTTTGTTCTTGATTTGGCTCTTAGCTTAACTGTTGTTGTTTTATAAGAATGCTGGTGAATTTTGCACATTGGTTTTGTGTACTGAGGCTTGATGAAGTTGTTTATCAGCTTATAAGAAGCTTTTAGGCTCAGACTGTGGGGTTTTCTAGATATAGAATCATGTCATGTACCTACAAAGATAATTTGACTTCCTCTCTTCTTATTTAAGTACTCTTTATTTTTTTTCTCTTGCCTGATTGCCCTGGCCAGAACTTCCAATACTGTGTTGAATAGGAGTGATGAGAAAGGGCATCCTTGTCCTGTGCCAGTTTTCAAGGGGGATGCTTCTAGTTTTTGCCCATTCAGTATGATGTTGGCTTTGGGTTTGTTATAGGTGGCTCTTATTATTTTGAGGTATGTTCCTTCAATACCTAGTTTATTGGGATTTTTTAACATGAGTGGATGTTGTAATTTGTTGAAAGCCTTTTCTGCATCTAGTAAGATAGTCATGTGGTTTTTTGTCTCTAGTTCTGTTTATGTGATGAATCGCATTTATTAATTTGTATATGTTGAACCAACCTTGCATCCCAGGGATAAAGCCTACTTGATCATGGTGGATAAACTTTCTGATATGCTGTGGGATTTGATTTGCCAGTATTTTGTTGAGGATGTTTGTATAGATGTTCATATTGGCCTGAAGTTTTCTTTTCTTTTCTTTTCTTTTCTTTTTTTTTTTTTTTGTATCTCTGCCAGGTTTTGGTATCAGGATGATGCTGGCCTTATAAAATGGGTGAGGGAGAATTCCTTCCAACTCAATTTTTTGGAATAGTTTCAGTAGGAATGGTACCATTTCTTCTTTGTACATATGGTAGAATTTAGCTGTGAATCCATCTGGTCCTGGGCTTTTTTGGTTGGTAGGCCATTTATTACTGCCTCAGTTTTGGAGCTGATAATTGATCTGTTCAGGGATTCGATTTCCTCCTGGTTCAGTCTTGGGAGGTTGTATGTGTTCAGGAATGTATCTATTTATTCTAGATTTTCTAGTTTATGTGCAGAGAATTGTTCATAATATTCTCTGATGGTTGTTTGTATTTCTGTGGGGTCAATGGTAATATCTCCCTTGTCCTTTCTGATTATGTTTATCAAAACATATTTTTATGTGTGTTAGTACTGCAAGAATTTTATTAGACATACCTGTGTGAGAGAAAATAGAAAGTGGGCTAGATACGGCTGGGATGGCCACCATACCACCATTGAAGTCTGAATGATTCTGCTTTAGGATATTGTGTTCTGGGAGTAGGCCTTGGGAGGTCTGGCCTTGATGGAAATGCAACAGTGAATTTTATATTTAATTTAATTTTATTTTATTTTTGAGATAGTGTCTCACTCTATCAACCAGGCTGGAGTGCATTGGCACAATCTCGGCTCACTGCGACCTCCGCCTCCCAGGTTCAAATGATTCTCGTGCCTCAGCTACCTGAGTAGCTGGGATTACAGGCAAGTGCCACCATAGCCAGCTAATCTTTGTATTCTTAGTAGAGATGGCATTTCACTATGTTGGCCAGGCTGGACTTGCACTCCTGGCCTCAAGTCATCTGCCCACCTCGGCCTCCCAAAGCATTGGAATTACAGGCGTGAGCCACCACACCTGGCACAACAGTGAATTTTACAATGCAGCAGCCAGTGAGCCCTTGATCCTATTATATTTCCTGTAATTGTAGGTCTATTGGGTATAGTCCTGTGGTCCCCACGTTAGGAATGAGTGATAGTTGATCATATAGATAGATTTTTCTCAATCTTTCCCAACAACTATTGTATATCAGTGATATTTTCTTAGGTTCCTATATAGTTTCTGGATCATGAATCAAATTTATTTCTTAATTTATTTTATAATATTTAATATTTCTAAATAGTTTTTCTAAAAGAATTTCTATATAAACTATTATTAATCTATCTACTTATTTGGAAGTTAGACATCATTCTACTAGTGTCTATCTTCAGGTTTTTCAGAATATTTTTTCAGTCTATATTTGGCACCAGTTTATAAAACAGTTGTTTAACATATTTATACCCTCTTCCTCTTCAATTTTTGATCTTCAGGAATATTATATGGAGTTTGAGGCTAAGATAATTATTATTATTGTATTATTAGACTTAGAGAATGTAAGACCTTTCTTGTATTCCCTGACTTTCAGCCAGCTGATCCAAGTTAAAAATTATAATATGGCTATGCACTTAGGACAAGCCAGACTAATTTTCTTCTACTTCCATTTCCTAATATGTAAAATGTAACAAAATCTGCTCCACTATGATGCAGAATTTTTATGATAATCAAAATTATGTAATGTGAGTATTAATAAGTAACATACCAAGGTATAGAGTGGTATTCTTATATATGTTTAATTAAAAAGAGAATCAGGTGTTATGTTTGTCTTTTGATATTTGATTTTATGTTAGCAGCAACATCTCAGGGGAGTTAGGGCTATCTTCACTGAAGCAAAATTTTCTCCAAAATTGATTTTTAGGCAAGGAAACTTGGAGCTGATTTAATTATTCTGCAGTGTTCTACTGCAAGTTGACCAGTAAGAGCATCCCCGTTTCACTCATCAATGAAGCTCTCTACTGGATAGGAAGGCTGCCTTCCATCTCCAGCCATAGGTTTAATGAAGGTCAGTTTCCAACTCTCCCACATCTGTGCTCCACAATGTTTCACAGTAGAAATATATGCTTTCTATCATAGCATAATTTTCCTGGCACATTGAAAGTAAAAGGTTGACTCTATGTTGAAAATACAATTCCAAATTCATCTCTCTCCTGCAGGGAGAAAGTTTTAATCACTTCATATGAAGGTGTTAACAGTGTGAATAGATAACAAATTGACAACAATTTGCATATGCACTGGGAAATGAATTCCTCTGCGAAACATAATTTTTAAATTTGCCTACTAGCAATTTTTACTGCTGTCAGGGAAATATTAATAGGTCTCACTGTATCTATATCCAAAGCGCTAACAGCAAAATAATAAAGAGGGGTGGGGTGAGGGAACTGGTGGGGGTGTGGCAGGTGATTAATACCCTGTTAACGGGATGACAGAATTGTCTTGTGCAATATTAACCACCCATAACACCATTTGGTCTGATAAAGACCAGCCCTGTGAATATTTAACTTTCACAATGTTTGCTTTACTGATAGTGGCCCATTTTCATAAACGAAATATAGCCTATTGCTTATTATTAATTAGACGAGTCGACCTTCAGGATTTAATGTTCTTTCAACAATGATTTGTGTAACTTATTACATGGTAACATACATTCAAAATGTGAGAACATTAGGACTTAAAATGTCATAGGCTTGGACAGATCTTGATATAACATCTAACTAATTCATTTGACTGTCTATTGCAAATCTTTTACATGCTAAGTACTGAAGGGCATCCATGAACTATAAGATGCCTTCTATCCCCTTATGTACTGGAGCTCTACTTTCAGGGGAAAATGAAATGAATTCATAAGAACACAAGGCAGAGAGTTCTTTTCAAGCTCAGAGCAGAGGAAGGGTGATGTGGCCAGCAGACAGAGTTCTAGCAGAGGAAGAATCAGTTCAAATGGCCATGGAAAGAAGGGGCGGGGCTTGGGCAGGCAGCAGCTTGGCTAGCCAGAGAGCAGCAGAAGTCATACTACACCTGCTGGCAAACGTGAGGACTTGGTCAACAAGTTTTTAGGTCAGCCGGCCTCCCAGCTGGTTTAGGCCCTTTCCGACTGGTGTGAGGTTGAAGTCCTGGCTGCTTTTTCAGAAATATTGATGGCTGAGGCAGGTGGCTGCCTCCTGGAGGGATATATTGCTTCTTTGATCTGGTGATTTGTCAAAGGCCTCTGTGGTATGAACATAGGCTTATCTTCTGTGACTCTCCTCAAAGCACCCCATGTTTGAATCAAACACAGTGCTTCCTGTTCCTGATGGCTCAAGTTTAGAAACCAATATATGAGTACAGGTAGAGAAAGATAAGCTAGCCAGGGAACCTGAGGCCAGTATATCACATGGTGTCCTGACACTTAAGAGTTATGACTTTGATCATTAATGTTTTAGGAAAACATTGATGGGGTTAGGTTTTTACCAAGAGAAATGACATAATTGGATTTGCATTTTACACAGAAAACTGAGTACAATGGTAATATCTTATGGTTACTAAACACCAGAGTTCCGGGGCCAGACTCTCTGGGTTTGGATTCCTTCTCTAACCTTGTTAGCTCTGACTTTATTCACATCTCTAAGGCTCAGTGACCTCATCTGTAGAATGAGGGTAAAAACTATTACCTGTCATATAAATTTGTTGTGAGGATTAGATGAGTTAATGCATGTAGTATGCTTAGTTCAGTGGCTGGCACAAGAAAGAGAGCATTCAGTACCCATTGGCTGTTATTATCTTGTGCCTCTGGAATAGTGCAAAAGATGGATGACTCTGATGGCAGCTTGAAGGAGGTCCTGGAGACCAAAAGGAATCTATGTATGGCAATATTTTAGGAGAGGCATTGATGATTGAATTAAGACAATGGCACAAGGATTGAGAAGGGTGAATGAAGTTGACAATACAATGTACATAAAATCAACAAGATTTGGTGTCTGAGTCAATGTGAAGGGTGAAGAAGGAGAAATCATGGATGGTTCTAAGGGTTCTAGCCATGGTCACTGCTGGGTTGTGGTGCCACTGACCAACATGCAGAACAGAGCTGGGCAGAACTTGTTTGTGTCCCCCTCATAACCTCTGTGTGCAGCCTTACAGCTGAAGTGGGCATCCAATGCCTGAGGGATTTTTCTGATGGCAAGGGCAAAGGAGAAGGGAAGTGCTAGGGAATTAATGTCCTGGCAACAGCCCTCAAACATTTTCTAGTGGGATTGTTGGTTAAATACCTAAGTGCCTTTGCACCCCAGTGGGGGATTACTTGAGGTTTACAGTCTACTCTTGAGTTTCCCGGTGTGATTCAGCTCCAGGTGGTAACTTGTTTGATAACTAAGCCTCTTTGGCTACCTTCCCTTCCTAATCTCACTGTTCCAATTCCCTAATAGCCTCTTCTGGATCATCTTCCAAATAGACTATCTGCACTGGAATCTTTGCCTCAGGATTTGCCCCTGGCAGAAATGAAACTAAGAGAGTAGGGAAGGGGAAAGGAACAGAAGGAACAGGAAAATAATTTCAGTTTTAGATATTTTAGTGGGAGATACCTGTGGGGCATTCAAGTGGAGATGGGCTGGAATGTACTGGAAGTGAGAAATACAATGGTGTTTTTCTGGAATTTAATAAACAGTTGGGCTCTGCTATTCTAGATTGGTGAATACACTGCCAAACAAGTGACAGCTAAAACCTCAAGGATGACTTGTAACCTAAGAAGTTTAAAAAAGGCAGCTGGGCATGGTGGGCAGTGGCTCATGCCTGTAATCCCAGCTCTTTGGGAGGCCGAGGTGAGCCCAGGAGTGTGAGACCAGCCTGGCCAACATGGTGAAACCCCATCTTTACTAAAAATACAAAAATTAGCCAGGTGTGGTGGTACCTGCCTATAGTCCCAGGAGAATCACCTGAACTGGGAGGTGGAGGATGCAGTGAGCTGAGACGGCACCACTGCACTCCAGCCTGGGTGATAGAGAGAGACTCTGAAAAAAACAAAGAAGTTTGAAAAAGTCAAATGCTGTGTGCTTAGAAAGGTGACAATCGAACAAGAGGGTGGTGTTATTTAAGCCAGAAGACAAAAGTTTTCAGGAAGGCAAGGCTGATTTTTTTTATAAAGTATAAATCCTTTTTAGGGGAGACTATATTGCATCTTTGTAATAGCCAAGGTATTTCACACGTAATAAATAATGTTTATTGAATAAATATCACTTTTCTCCATCCCACTGTGAGGATATAGAAGGAGTTGAGGGGCAAAATTAAAGGGTGAAGAGTAACTTAACAATTATTTTCATCTTACACAATCTTTTCTGTTCCCAGATTGATTAGTTCTCTGCCTATGTTCGCTACAAAATTGATTCATATTGTGAAGAAATGGGCTCTACCATGTTTCCTTCATGAGCAGTGTGTATTCTATATGAATCTATTCCCAGTGCAAGGAACACTAGTCAATTTTTGGCATGGGATAAAGGAGAAAGGGGTAGAGTCTTGGAGCAGGTAGAGGGAGAATGGACAGGCTCCCCCACCCTCCCCATGCTACATAGCTCTGATCTTTGCCCACTCGCATCAACTACTATTGAGTCTCCAGAATTCTCCTTCTCTACTTTATCCCTGCTTCTTAGGTTGGAATGGGAAGTAGCAACATGATGTCATTGTGATATCATTACTTGAGGAAGAGATGCCTTTGGACGCTGGCTCTGGGTTTTAACATCATTTAATTTTTTTCCTTCTCTGTTGTTTGATATGGTACAGAGGAGTCAGATCTTTAAATTCCTCACTTATTACATAAGCTCTTCTGTATTACGATTTATTTCTAATCTGTAGTCAATGCTTTATTTGTTGTAGGTAGATTTAAATGCAATAACATCTCTGAACATCTTAGAAAGTTTTTACACTGTCTTTGGGAGTTATAATGGAATTTAACTTGTATGACCAAGTGCCACTTATATGAAGTTTATAAAGACAGAGTGAGTGCAAACACTTGTCTTGGGTTTAAGGCCTTTCTTGGTTTCATGTGTTCCTTTAATACACTGCAAGATTCTGCAAGATTGTCCAGCAAAACTTGCTTCATACTTTGCTAGAATGAAGAAAAAGTGGCTTCGTAGTTGTTTGCCATCAGGTCAGCCAATTTTACAAATTCTGGAAAATCGTTGTTTTAAAATTCATTGTGTCGTTTAAAGAATAATTTCTGATCAATTCTGTACATTTTACTTCAGTGTTCAGCATCCCTAAGATTGTACTCAATGCCCCACTGCCTCCAGAAGTCTCTTTTCTACATTGTCTACTGTTGTACTAAGTCAATTACCAAGTTGTCTTTTCTCATTTATATAAAGCCATTAAACCAATGTCGTGTCCTGTGCAGATACAATATGCAGTCACTGACAGTTTTCCACTTAATTACATGCTTCACTGGGTGCTTCATGATTGGAAATATTTTCTCATAATTTCCACTGTTTTATGCTCATGATCTCACCCTGTAACATAAGGGATGGTAAAAGAAGATCTGATTCAACAAGATGACTTCTCTGGGTAGTAGCTGTACTTGTCACTCCAGTGAAATACTTAACATCCTTGCCCTTTACTTTCGGGCCAGGATGTCGGATCTGGATTCTCCCCTGTAGGTTACTGAATCTTTTATTTTTCCAGGAGGGATTACTCAGCCCTTGGGTTATGACTTCTGTGAAAGTCGTTCTTTAGAAGCCGAACATCCGCTTCAATTGGCTTTTTCTGATGTTTGGGAAAAGCAAAGTGGCAGTGACATTTCTATTCAGGATTTGTTTTTTCAATTTCCTGACATCCTGGTCATTGGACCATTAAGTAGTGTGCTCCTACAAGCTTTATGACGCATCAGGAATCTTCCAAACAGTTTTTTGAAAAAGAATCACAAAAATATCTTTGCTCAACTAACGTGCTATTTATTGGACCCAGAAACAATTTTAGCTACAGTTGGTCCAATAGATGCTTTGAAATGAAGGTTTTGTTTGAGTTCTTGTATGACTGAACTCTTAGACCTTGACCTTTTAACCTGATAGTCATGTTATCACCACGGAGTGATAAACATGAGCAGCCAGGTTGCCCTCATGAGGAAGAAACTATCTGTTCGGCTCAGCATTCACTTTTTGCCTCCCAAATTCTTTCTCCATAAGAGCTGGATAAAATATCATATATATTTATTTCATTTTAAGTGTTAGGTCTGTTAAAATAAAATTACTCTAAGAAGAAGTAACAACTTAGGACTCATTTTATTTATCACTAATTTATTAATCATCATGTATATAATGCCATCTATGTAAAAATGTTAGAACTCAGAGGAACCTCAGAGAATTATGTTATTCAATTTTCTTATTTTGCAAACAAAGAAAATGAGGCACAGAGGTGAAGTGACTTCTCTTGATGTTGACTCTTTCTATTAGAACTGGCATCAGAACACAGATTGTAAGAAGCTTAGTCAAGTGGCATTTTGATTATACCCAGCTTGTGAGGTTCTTTCATGAGAGTAAGTTTTAAAAGAAAGGGTACAATCTTAAGGTCCTAGGGAAAGAAAAGAAGCTCAACCTGAGGAGCAAAGGAGGCCGAAGAAGGGAAGGCTGTGATTATTACCATAACAATTTTTTTGGGGGGCTGGGTTCATAGGGCAGAGTGCTCTTGAGTCTGCTTGTAACCTTGGAAGTATCTGATATTGTCTCAAATGCCTCAAGCTCAAAAGTATTTGGTTGTTTTTTTAAAGATAGAACTATTTCTTTTTCTTCCTTTTTTTCTCAGTTGGATATTCAAAATTTCCTAAAATAATTTATATATCAAAATAGATAAAACATTTTGTGCTTCTACAACATAGAAGACTGCATTGTGTCTAACCAAATCTCTTGGACTTTGGGTAATGTGGGGAATATGGAGTAGTCTGGGTGAAGTCAGGGAAGGAGCGGTTAGGTTTAGTCACAGTAATGAGTAAGTAAAGAGGAACCTGAGCTTGTTCTTAAGGGCCAGGAAGAATTGGGCAGATTAAGAAGAGCTGACAGAATCAAGGTGCTCATTAAAGGCACGCATTTAGAAATGAGCCTTGGCTCTCTCACTACTAACCAGAGTCTTGGAGGTTAGTGGGAGAGGTGCTTGGTGAGTGTGAGTGGACCTTGAATGGGGACCTCATAAGGTGCCCCACTGTAACTAAAATCAATTCCACAGTAGTTTCCTAAATAAAGAATGGCTTTGAGAATGTAGCACTGTCGGAAGTTCAGTCAGATATTCTAGATGGATTGGACCAAGTGGAAGCAATGAGAAGAGGATGCTAGAGTACCCAAGACAGGAGGTGATAACCTAGTGTCCCTGTGAGGGGGAGGAATGAATCTGTGAGAGAAACCTAAAAAAAGCATGGATTGTCCTCAGGACTGATTTCATGCAGGAGAACGTGGGATGCACAACTTCAAGTTTTCAAGTTGGGGGGAAGACTGATGTCAGTGATGAATCTCATAAACATTGGATAAAAATATGACAGCAGACGGTGAAAAGTTGAATCTCAGGGATGAAGGAAAGGGAAAAGTTAGCTGTGATGAGTGTGGCTCTTTCTCAACTTTGGTGTTCACCCTCTGATTTGTTTGTCATCCTTTCTGGCTGGGCTGGGAACATGTTGGGAGTTGAGCGCCATATTCCATTTCTCTATTCCCAGCACACATCATGGAGGCACGTATTAGGAAACCTGGGTACCTAGGGGAATGGTAATATTATAAACAAAAAGTGGGACTTTAGATGGGAAAGGAATAAAATGTAGAAATTCTATGTTTATGGAAATGGCAGGAACCTCATACAGGAATGTCTTAGCTATGGCTGGAAATACTGAATCTTGATAATGTCAAGCCCAGTGATAATTATGATTGACTGAATGGAATTTAGGGTTGAAGTTTGAAGACTGGATGAAATCTCTGAGAATGGAGAGTTAGGGAGGGAAGGGTGGAAGGTTTGAATATAAACTGTCAGCTCCCACAGGAATGCTGTCTGAAAAAGGGAAACTACCATATATGTAAATCTATTGTTTACTATTGAGTTTAGGAACTTATGTTTGCCTAGCAAGTTTGAATGATCCTCTAATTTCTTTGATATATATTTTTCCTTCACGTCTCTTGTCAAAAAGCAAAGGATAGCATCTCAGCTAGGTCAAGAGGGGGAAGAGAAAGACCGAGAAACTTAGTTCCATGCTGTCCTCAGTGAGGTCTATAAATCTTGAGGCATCAGTACTCAGGGGAGGACTTGGAGATTAATGAAAAGATAATGAAAGTGGTAAATACCCAAAAGCTAAGGAAATAAAACAAAATTGCACAAGAAACCTTCAGAGTCAAAGTTATGTGGAGTTATATACAAAGGACAGAATTATTATTATTATTTTTATTAATAATATACGAATAAAGAGCAAGGCCAACAGAACATGAGAGTGGATTATGGGAAAATGTGGTCGGAATGTCTAGGAGATAAAATTATCTTTTCATTACTGCATTTAAAAAAGATGAGCATTTCCAAGGCTGAAATATGTTCTGTTTTTCTGGGGAATTATATTGTTAAATGCCCATTATAGCTTATTTCTTGATATTAATGTACTTGCTAGGCCTGCTGGATCATGGCTGGGGACTTGGCCACACAAATCAAAAAGTATTCAGAGAGGGTGGGGTTGCCTTGCGCTCTACAAATGTCTTTCAAAACCATGCGCTTCTGATTCACGTGGAGCCCAGACCCCTTCCCAGGTCTGTGGCATGACATGACCAGAATGAGAAGTGTGGGCCAATGGAGTGGTGAGAAATATGGCCGGGAGTAGAGCACTGACCACATCACGTAGTTCTTCTCTGTAAACCATTTTAAAGGAGTTTGGAATTTCCTAAGCAAGTAATGTGATCCAGCCTCTGTTTTAGAAGATTTCAGTCTCTGGCTGGCTCAAGTACGGTCATTGAATTAGTATAAACAGTGGTGGAAGGGAGACAAGTAATATAGAAAATAGAACTAACATGGAGGCAGTGAGGATGGAGAGAAGTGGGCAGATTTAGGAGCTGTGTAGAATCACAGGGGTGGGTGAAGGGTTGGATGTGAAATGGGAGTCAAGGGCAATTCCAATTCCTAGACCTCTCTTGGCCTTGAGCAGGTGGTTAGGTGGTGGTGCTGTTTAAAAATTTTGGGTAAAATACACATAACAAAACTGACGATCTTAGCCATTTCAGTATAGTGAAATATAATTCAGTAGTATTTAAGTACATTCACATTGTTGTGCAACCAATCTCCAGAACTCTTTTCATCTTGCAAAACTGAAACTCTGTACCCATCAAACAACAACTTCCCATTCCCTGCTCCTCCTATCCTATCCACCATTCCTCATTCTGTTTTTTTGAATTTGTTTAATCTAGGTACTTTGTATAAGTGAAATCATACAGTACTTGTCTTTTTGTGACTGGCTTATTTTAGTCTGCATGATGTCCTCAAGATTCATTCGTGTTGTAGCATGTGTCAGAATTTCCTTCCTTTTTAAAGCTGAAAAGTATTTCGTTATTTGTGTATTCCACATTTTGTTTATCCACTCATGCACTGATGGACACTTGCTTTCTTCTACCTTTTAGACACTGTAAATCAAACTTCTATGGTCATGGGTGTATAAATACCTCTTTGAGATGCTGCTTTCAATTCCCAGAAGTGGAGTTGCTGGATAATATGGGAATCCTATTTTAAATTTATTGAGGAACTACTATATTGTTTTCCATAGCAGCTGCATCGTGTTACGTTTCTACCAACAGTGCTCAAAAGTTCCAATTTCTCCACATCTTCACCAACACTGTGTTTTTTCTATTATCTTTCTTTCTTTTCTCTTTTTCTAAATAATAGTAGCTATCCTAATGAGTGTGAAATTGCTATCTCATTGTAGTTCTGGGATATGTTTCTATTTTTGGAGTTTGCTGTCTTGTAAAAGATATGAGTAATACATAGGTGATAATTAAATTAATTCTTATTAAATAAGTTTTTATTAAATGATTGTATTAAATAAACTAATATATTAATAAATATATTAAATAAATTAATTTAAAAATTGCTCTGCGAAGTTGAAATAATAAGAGAGAAGGCAAAAGGGTAATGACATAGCTTTTCAATCTCCTTGAATTCCGCTCAAGAGTTGGCAATAAAGGTAGAGAACAAAACCACTACTACCACCACCAATAACAAAAAATATGGAAACCTCTACAAAAATATGAGTGAGATACCCCATGAATTCAAAAATACAAAAAGCAAACCAATAATAGCAACAAGAAGGACGCTGTCTAAGCAACTGTGTTGGAGAAAGTGGGGTGGGCAGAGGGAGAGCCAACAAAGTCAAAAATCAACAGGCTCCCTTTCAGTGAGGGGAGTGCAACTGGCTTTTCTGAGAACAGTATCAAAAACTGGGAGGGGGCTTTGATGTACCAATGTCCCAGCGAGTGTGAGGGGGCTAAAGGAAGGATACATGGTTAAGAAGTTATGGGAGTTTTGGGTCCTAGGAACTCTCAAAATTAACAGACAGGAGTGTCCTTTCTTGAGAAAGACCTTCGCTGAAGACCAACTGTTGGGAGTAGGATCCAGATTGGCAGTGCATGGGTTCTAGGAGCAAAGGAAAGACAAAATCTAGGAAAAGAATAAGGAAAAGGGACAGAGGAGAGGTGAGTACGAGAATCTATTTGCTGACATTCTTAACAGCAACACAAAAGAAAGCCCTAGAGTTATGAAGGCATGAAAGTCACCCTAAGCCCCCACTGACCTAGCACATAGAAACATCTAAAAGGACAGGGGGACCAATCTCACTTAGAGATGAAGCCGCAGCAGAAGACATGAGTCACATGCCACACAGATTCATTATAAGATAAAGAGAATATGGAAGCAGAGCAACGTTTTTATAGCAATCAGGTAAAAACCATTAACTAGTGTTTCAAAAACCACCTCGAAGAAATATAAATATTTTTAGAAACTATGAAGAACATCATAAATTAGAAAAACTCAGTGACAAAATGATTGGATGAAAGGAAGATTTGAAAGGAGAACTGGCCACACTAAAAAATGTAACAAAGGGGAAAAAAACCCATTTTAGAACTAGACACTACTTGGAAGGAATTGTAGATAACAGCATGGATACTATGAGACCAATAGATAACGGAAAGCAGAAAAATAGAAAAGATTAAACATTTGAAAACAAAAATAAAATGACTTCAAAGAAAGTTACAGGTATATAAAGTAGACAAAAATATACAATATATTTGAGTCCCCACAAAGAAAAGCAATGTGACAAAATAGTACTAAAAGCTATGTTTCAAGAATAGTTTCCTGAAGTAAAAGAGGTCTTGAAACAACTCTATGTTTGTAAGAAAATTGTCTCAGAACAGCTAACACTGAGACATATTCTAATAAACCAAGTAGACGAATCAGAAGAAGAAAAAAAACTTAAGTTTTTGGCCGGGTGCGGTGTCTCACACCTCTAATCCCAGCACTTTGGGAGACCGAGGTGGGTGGATCACGAGGTCAGGAGTTTGAGGCTAGCCTGGCCAAGATGGTGAAACCCTGTCTCTACTAAAAATACAAAAATTAGCTGGGCATGGTGGCGCAGCTGTTGTTCCAGCTACTCGGGAGGCTGAGGCAGAAGAATTGCTGGATCAGGGAGACGGAGGTTGCAGTGAGCCAAGATCACACCACTGCACTCTAGCCTGGGTGACAGTGAGATTTGGTCTCAAAAAAAAAAAAAAAAAAAAAAAAAGAATTAAAAGGAAAAACAAACTCTGAGTTTTCAGGCAAAACATTCAGGTCACTTATAAGAGGAAAAGAGTCATACTTAAAACAACTTTTTTTTTTTTTAACAGCAATGCTTTATGCTAAAATAGTAACATCTACTATACTTAAGTAAAAAAAAATGTAAGTTTTACATCCTGTCAAACTGACTGTCAAGCATAAAGGTGCTCTTATGAACATGCTCAAGTGGATATTGTTTCTAACATTCCTTCCTGAGAAATCTTCAAACAACAAAAATGACTACAAAGTATTGACTACTTATCTATGAGCACTGAGTATACATTTACTTGTAAAACTGAGGCTAAATGATAGAGGTAAGGGAAACAGTATAGTACATGACAACTGTGTTCTGACACTGTAGATAAAAATGACTCTGAAAAATGGCAGGAGAGGAATGGGGCACATTTATAAAATGTAATATAAACTCTCCGGTGGGCTTATTGGTAATAAAGTAAAATGTTACTTAAAATTTGATGTTGGGGAGAGGAAGAGGAGATACAAAAGAGAACTAGCTATTTTCAGTGTTGTTCATAGTAGGGAACAAACAGAAAGCACCTGAAAATGAGGAGACTACAACGAACATTTGTGTGCATGTGTCTTTATGGTAGAATAATATATATTCCTCTGGGTATATACCCAATAATAGGATTGCTGGGTTGAATGGTAGTTCTGCTTTTAGCTCTCTGAGGAATTGCCACACTGCTTTCCACAATGGTTGAACTAATTTACACTCCCACCAACAGTGTATGTGTGTTTCCTTTTCTCCACAACCTCTCCAGTATCTATTATTTTTTGACGTTTTTATAATAGTCATTCTGACTGGTGGGAGATGGTATTTTGTTGTGGTTTTGATTTGCATTTCTCTAATGATCAGTGATATGGAGCTTTTTTCATATGCTTGTTAGCTGCATGAATGTTTTCTTTTGAAAAATATCTGTTCATATCCTCTGCCCACTTTTTAATGAGGTTATTTTTCTCTTGTAAATTTGTTTTAAGTTCCTTATAGATAGTGGATATTAAACCTTTGTCAGATGCATAGTTTGCAAATATTTTTCTCTCATTCTGTCTTATCCATCAATGACAGAGTGGATAAAGCAAATGCAGTACATAATACACCATGGAATACTATGCAGCCATAAAAAAGAACAAGTCATGCCTTTTGCAGGAACATAGATGGAGCTGGATGCTCCTATCCTTAGCAAGCTAATGCAGGAACAGAAAACCAAATATTGCATGTTCTTACTTATAAGTGGGAGCTAAATGATGAGAGCTCATGCATGCAAAGAAGAGAACAATAGACACTGGGGTCTATGTTACAGGAAGTCAGGGACCCCGAATGGAGGGACCAGCTGAAGCTGTGGCAGAGGAACATAAATTGTAAAGATTTCATCTTAATATGGACATTTATCACTTCTCAATACTTTTATAATTTCTTATGCCTGTCCTTACTTTAATCTCTTACTCCTGTTATCTTCGTAAACTGAGGATATACGTCACCTCAGGACCACTGTGATAATTGTGTTAACTGTACAAACTGATTGTAAAACATGTGTGTTTGAACAATATGAAATCAGTGCACCTTGAAAAAGAACAGAATAATAGCGATTTTTATGGAATAAGGAAAGACAACCATAAGGTCTGACTGTCTACAAGGTCAGGCAAAAAGAGCCATATTTTTCTTCTTGCAGAGAGCCTATAAACAGATGTGCAAGTAGGAAACATATCATTAAATTCTTTTCCTAGCGAGGAATATTAAGATTAATACCCTGAGAAAAGACTGTGTTCCTGGGGGAAGGTCTATAAATGGCTGCTCTGGGAATGTCTGTCTTGTGTATTTGAGATAAGGACTGAGATAAGCCCTGGTCTCTTGCAGAACCCTCAGGCTTTCTAGGGTTGGGAAAACTCAGCCCTGGTAAATTTGTGGTCAGACTGGTTCTCTGCTCTCGAACCCTGTTTTCTGTTGTTTAAGATGTTTATCAAGACAATACATGCACCACTGAACAAAGACCCTTATCAGTGGTTCTGCTTCTGCCCTTTGCCCTGTGATCTTACTTGGACCCTTATCAGTGGTTCTGCTTTTTGCTCATTGAAGCATGTGATCTTTGTACCTACTACTCTGTTCTTACACCCCCTCCCCTTTTGAAACCCTTAATAAAAACTTGCTGGTCAGAGACTCAGGCGGTCATCATGGTCCTACTGATATGTGATGTCATCCTTGGTGGCCTAGCTGTTAAATTCTTCTCTTTATACTGACTCTCTTTATTTCTCAGCTGGCTGACATTTATGGAAAATAGAACCTACATTGAAATACTGGAGGCAGGTTCCCCCAGTAGGTCTACTTGAGGGTGTAGGGTGCGAAGAGGAAGAGGGGAAGAAAAGATAACTATTGGGTACTTGGCTTAATATCTGGGTGCTAAAATAATCTGTACAACAAACTCCCATGACACAAGTTTACCTATGTAGCAAATCTTCACATGTACCCCTGAACCTAAAATTTTTTAAAAAGGAGACAAATGAAATTATATATGTTTTTGTGCATTTCCTTGTAGGAAATAATGCATTTTTCTTATCTAACCTTGCTCTGGAAGCAGCAATAATAAGAGTGATCTGGACTGGAGGATCAGTATCCCCTTTCCTCCCTAGTTTATAGTACACATTGAATGTTTCACTGTGCCTTAATTTGGTTTGGTTAGTTGGTACGTGGAATAATGTCTCTTACTCCAAAAGATATTTGCGCCCTAATTCCTGGGACCTGTGAATATTTTAGGCTACATGACATAGAGTTAAGGTTGCTAATCAGTTGACTTTAAAATAGGGAGATTATCTAGGATTATCCAGGTAGACCCCAGGTAATTACAAGGATTCTTAAAAGGGGAAGATCAGAGGTAGAAAAGAACAGAGATATGGCAACCAGAGAAAGACCTGGCCCGAAGTTGCTGGCTTTGAAGATGGAAGAAGAGGACTATGAGCCAATGAACGAGGGCACCCTTGAAACATGGAAAGGGAAAAAAATTGATTCCCCCTGGAGGCACTTGAAAGAAGTGCATCCCTAACAACATTTGCAGTTTAGCCTAGTGAGACCCATTTTGTACTTCTTAATTACAGAACTGTAAGATAGCAAAGTTGTGTTGTTCCAACATTTCAGCAGTCATAGAAAATGGATATAGTTAGTTTGAATATAAATTCATCTTCACGGGGTTTATGATGAATATTGGTGGATTGGTGTTCAAAATCCATTCTAACCTCCATCTAGTGCAGTGCAGTGGATAGCAAAATATTTTGGCCTTAGTCCATGTGGCCCATATGATCATTTCATTTCATAACCTAGTTATACACACACACACACACCCCTGAAATAAAAAGCTTTACAAAACAATCCTCCTTTGCTATGTAGGATACAATGATCAATTCCATTCAATTTCATTAAAAATCAATTGATTTCATGGCTCATTAAATAAATTGATTTTATGATAGTCAAGTAATTTGCAATGTAGGAGTTGAAAAATGCTCTTCTAATATGCATTCCTGCCTCGTAAAATATATTAGAATGCTAAAATTTTCATTTCCTTGACTCTCTGGATTTAAGTTTCCAGCTGTGATTAGATTAGACCAATCAAATGCACTTGCATGAAATTAGTGGCCACATTTCAATATTTTTTCTATACTTTTGGAAAATAAAGTGCTTAGGAAGCACTAAGTTTTCTTAAGTAGAATTCTTATGACTAATTACTAGTTTTATAGCCGCTGAGAAGTAGGGCTTAGAGTGTAGCTAAGATGGTTCCTAAAGTCAAATTTCCAGTGGCAGCTTCCTGATTGCCCTGTTTCTTGATTGTAGCAAGGGAAACAATTCCCCTCGAAGGTCATCTCTGAAGTAGTTTTATGAGAATCTTTCTAAACCCAACCTAGACCTGCTCCTCTAACTCTACCAGTGATATTGTCAGCATTCAAATATGTTTTTAAAGAATATTCTTCTGAAAGTTGTTTCTGTCTTCTGCAAATCAACCCTGACTGTACAGTGTTACAACCCTTGAAGTATAATCAAGCAAGAAGATCAAAGGAAACAATCTACAAAATGAAAAAGAAACTCACAGAATGGGAAAATGCTTGAAACCATATATCTGATGAGGATTTAAATTCAAAACATATAAGGAATTCATACTAGTGAGTTCAATAGTAAAAAAAGCAAATAACTGGATTTTAAAAATGGGCAAAGTACCTAAATGAACATTTTCCCAAGAAGACATACAAATAACCAACAGGTATATGAAAAGGTGCTTCACATCACTAACCATCAGGAAAATACAAATCAAAACCACAATCAACTACCTATACCTGCTAGGATGGCTATTATCCAAAAGCCAAAAAAGTGCTAGTGAGGGTGGAGAGAAAAAGAATACATTGTTGCTAGGAATATTAATTGTTACATCCACTAAGGAAAACACTATGAAATCTCCTTAAAAAATTAGAAATAGAACTAACATATGATTCAGCAATCCCACTTCTGAGTATACACCAAAGGAAATGAAATCAGTATATCAAAGAACTTTCTATCTATCTGCACTTTCATGTTAATCGAAGCATTATTTATAGTAACCAAGATATGGATGATGAGTGGATAAAGAAAATGCAACACACACATACACACCCCTATACACATAAACCCTGGAATGATGTTCAGCCTAAAAAAATAAACAAATTCTGCTATTTGTGACAACATGGATAAACCTGAAGGATGTTATACTAAGTGGAAGAAGCCAGGCACAGAAAGACAAATACTGCATAATCTCACTGATATTTGGAATCTAAAAAAATCCAACTCATGGAAACAGAGTAGAATGGTGGTTATTAGGGGTTGAGGGGTGGGGAAATAGGGAGTTATGGGTCAAATGGTATAAACTTCTAGTTGCAAGATCAATAAATTATAGACCAATAAATATAGATCAACTAAGATCAATAAATATACAGTATAGTGACCATATTTAATAATATTGTATTGTATACCTGAAATGTACTAATAGAGTAGATCTTAAGTATTCTCACCACAAAAAATACAGGTAACCATGTGAGGTGATGGTATGTTAATTAGTTTGATGTTCGAAATCATTTCATAATGTATATGTATATCAAAACATCATGTTGTCCACCTTGAATATACACAATTTCTATTTGTCAATTGTACTTCAATAAAGTAAAGCTGAATTTATTTATGTAGTTAGTTAGTTATTGAGACAGAGTCTTGCTCTGTTGCCCAGGCTGGAGTGTCGTGGTGAGATCTCAGCTCACTGCAATCTCTGCCTCCCGGGTTCAAGCAGTTCTCCTGGCTCAGCCTCCTGAGTGGCATTACAGGCACACGCCACCACACCTGGGTAATTTTTGTATTTTTAACAGAGATGGGGTTTCACCATGTTGGCCAAGCTGGGCTTGAACTCCTGACCTCAGGTGATCTACCTGCCTCGGCCTCCCAAAGTGCTGGGATTACAGGTGTGAGCCACTTCTCCTGGCCTTGAATTCTTTTTAAAGATGTGGGAAAATTCCATCTACAAATTCTGGGTGTGCCTGGGCCTGAGGTTGTCATGAGGCACAGTCATTCTCAGAGATGCAGTCTTTGTCTTTTGAGCTACTCTGACTTTGTGTGACAGTAGAGGTTTTGGAAGTGACACTGCCCTTAATAGTCTTCATTCCTTTGTTGAGGACCTAAAATCACAGCTGTTAGTTACAGGCCATTAAAAATAGGTACTGTGTATAATACATTTGATTGAATATATCTAGGATATATATTTTCAATTTTGGGATGATTTCTTTTGCATTCTTTAATCTTTGAGAATTCTAAGGAACAAAGAATTTTAAAAGCACAGGTTGGCTTGACGTGCAAGCATACATACATATGTATATTCATATTAAGGGAAAATATGAATAATATTTAACTACTGGTATGACCCAGGCACTGACCAATTCAGAACCAAGAGAATGGATGCCAGCCATACACAACCTAGGTGGCCGAGCTGGCACCCCACAGGCTATCAGCCTTGTTTATTAGTAATATTTTGCTAGTCCAGAAAGAATTAAGTTTGTTTACAAAAATTCAAAAAGATGAAATAACTGTAAACATAAAAAGGTAGGCCGGGCATTGTGGCTCTTGCCTATAATCCCAGCACTTTGGAGGTGGAGGCAGGAGAATCTCTTGAGCCCAGGAGTTTGAGACTAGACTGGGCAACAGAGTGAGACCTCATCTCTACAAAAATAAAAATTAAAAAAAATTAGCCAAGTGTGGTGGTGCATGCCTGTAGTCCCATCTGCTTGGGAGGCTGAAGTGGGAGGCTTACTTGAGCCCAGGAGGTTGAGACTAGACTGGGCAACAGAGTGAGACCTCATCTCTACAAAAATAAAAATTAAAAAAAATTAGCCAAGTGTGGTGGTGCATGCCTGTAGTCCCATCTGCTTGGGAGGCTGAAGTGGGAGGCTTACTTGAGCCCAGGAGGTTGAGGATTCAGTCAGCTGTGATCATGCCTCTGCACTCAAGCCTGGGAGATAGAGTGAGACCCTGTCTCAAAAAAAAGTTTAAAAAATTTTGCTAAGGGAAAGAAGAAAATAGGAAAGTCAAGATGAAGCCGGGGAGAAATGGATATTTAAAATAACACCTTGCAAGGTCTTAGACACTTTTTAGGGACAGAAGGAAAAGGTGCTTCCCATCATGCTCCACCAGGGGGCACTGAACTTGTGACAGTTTATCCTTTTTTCGCGTTTGAAGTCACCCACATTCTCCATAATACAGATGACCAGTTAGATGCTAACCATGCATCGGCTACATTAATACCTTTAATCTTTAGAAAAACCAGAGCATTTTTTTTAGTTCCCAACACAATATTTCCTGTATGCCCTTTCCCCAGAGGGCAGAGGGAAGAATAGATGTGAAACAGCTCCTCTGAACTGGTAGAGCATGTGTGAGTTCAGCCTCATTATGGCAGATTGGATCTGAGTTACGGTGACCACTTAGACATCATGCAATTTGGTGATAAAAGCAAGGTCTGTTTTTCAGCTGTGGTCTCTTAACTAGCTACAAATGATCACCAGGCTGACTGCTTCGTGTACTCTTTCTCTCATCATCCTACTACACAGATTTGCTTTGTGGAATTTTATTGACTCTATATTCTTTGAAATACTTCGCTTGACATACTTGCTGAGGGGAAAATGTTCTAACAAGTGAATGAAGCCTTAGTGGCCTAATGTTAGTACCTCTAAATCGACAGCTCTGAAGAATATATAAAGAATTAATGCACGAAGGACACTGCCTGGCGTGTAAGTGCGATAGAAGTAATTGCTTCTATGCTGATCGAAAGAAGCAGTTAGAAATACAGTCAGCCCTCCATCCTGGCTAATACGGTGAAACCCCATCTCTACTAAAAATATAAAAAATTAGCCAGGCATGGTGGCGTGCACCTGTAGTCCCAGCTACTTGGGAGGCTGAGGCAGGAGAATCACTTGAACCCAGGAGGCGGAGGTTGCAGTGAGCCGAGATCGCGCTGCTGCATTCCAGTTTGGGTGACAGAGCTAGACTCCATCTCAAAAAAAATAAAATAAATAAATAAATAAATAAGTAAATAAATAAATACAGTCAGCCCTTCATATCCATGTGTTCTGCATTTGTGTATTTACCTAACCACGGACTGAAAATATTTAAGAAAAAAATGCATCTGTACTGAACATGTACGGATTTTTTTCTTGTTATTATTTCCTAAACAATACAGTATAACTATTTATATAACATTTACATTGTACTAGGTATTATAAATAATCTAGAGATGATTTGAAGTATATGAGAGAATGTATGTAGGTTATATGCAAATACTATGCCATTTTATATCAGGGACTTGGGCGTCTACAGATTCTAGTATCTGAGGGAGGTCCTGGAACCAATCCCCCACGGATATTAGGGATGACTGTACTTCCCATTCTCCAGATTAGTCCTCATATTCAAGGCTTAAATAAAGAGATAGAATCACCTACAATTTCAGCAAAATCATTAAAGTTGTTTTTGGTTTTGAAAGAAATGTCAAAAAACAGCAAGACTTCAAGTCTGTTAACTGTTAGTGTTCCAAGTGGTTGAAACAAGAGGATTTATGGAGCCTTAGGGTTTCAGCCACATAAAGACCTGCTGTCTTGTGAGGTTGCTGGGAGAGGCCCACAGTGGTCAATGCATGCTGTTTGTGAACAGCCTCAGGTGGTAAAAACAGATGGTGCTGAGTGCATAATGTGGGTGGGAGTACCTTCTTGCTCACACAACCCCAGCCAGCTGTCATCACCATCATGGGCCATCCTCAAGACAAGAGGGGTGTTAGCCCCAGTTACCTATTTATGTGTGTGTCCTGGGGAGAGGAGTGGGAACATAGGGATAGCTGGTATTTTAGTATACATTTCACTGAATATAAAGAATAACAACTTCCTGCCTGATACCAAATGTAGTTTCAAGCCCAGAATCTCTGAGTAGATACATGTATTAGGCATCTAAATACAAAACAAAACAAACAACCCCTCCCAAACAAAACAAAAAACGGTATACATTTATGTGAGAGAAGTCTAAGACCTTTGAGCTTCAACCAACAAAGACTTCAGAAGTAGTAAGTAATTCCTGATTGTGTTTTTCTTTGTCTCATTTATTCTGCACAACAATCTCATGGAATAGGTATAAACAGAGACTCAGGTATATAAATTAACGTACACAGGATTGCACAAGGAGCAAAACAAAAACACAGTTTTGGTTTCCTGACTTCAAATCCTGTGCTTCCATTCTGCCAAGATCTGATATTTTTTGACAAGTAAGATCCAGGAAAGATAATTTCATGTTACTTAGCAACACACAAATTGGAAATGGTACCATTAGCCTTGGCAAGACGTATAGTGGCACCCCAGTGGGAGTGGGCCTTCTGGGATTCTCTTTTGTGCTTGTGAATAAGACATGCTGTTTATATTTTGGGAAAGTCTGAGCCCCAATTTTCTCTAGAAAATGAAGATAAATTATATTTTACATTAATTAATTAATTAATTATTTTCTGTCTCCTTTACTAGAATGTCACCTATATGAGAACAGGATCTTTACCCTATTCACTTCCCATAGCACTGAATAAGGACATTTTGTAAATATTTGTTGAATTTATGAAATAAATGACTCTACTTTGTACTTGTCACTGTTACAGTAGGTAGCTAGTCAGACTTGAGCGGGGCAGGAGAGAGGTGTCATGAAACCATCAGTTGACAGTCAGGTAAGAGAGATAAAAATATCTCTCTAAAATAATAATATTTTTAGAGAGATAAAAATATCTCTCTAAAATAATAATTGGTCACGGCCCATGCCAGGGAAAGGCAGATTCCCAATAAACAGAAATAAAACCCCGAAACTGGTAATCAGCAGCTTCCCAATAAGATCTCAGGAACTGAGTGAGTGGACTCAAGCATGCACATTAAGGCAAAATGTTAGAGTTTAAGTGGTATATGAGCTTCCTTCAGGAACAGGGAAAAACTGCCTCAAGTAAGGGAAAAATGCCTCAAGTGAGCAAGCGTACAATGTCAGTAAATCCACTTGGCCCCTCCCAAGTGCTGGTAGGCCACTGCACATGTGGACAGCCCATCCCAAGGGAAGAATCGGGGTAGAAGAGAAGCAGACCCCCCAAAAGCATGCCAACGTATAAAACCCCAAGTCAAAGTTCAAACTATGCACTTGAGTATCTCAAGTCGCCCACTTGTCCCTCTTCCAAGCATACTTTACTTCCTTTCATTCCTGCTCTAAATTTTTTATTTTTTTTTGAGATGGAGTCTTGCTCTGTAGCCTGGCTGGAGTGCTGTGGCATGATCTCTCAGCTCACTGCAACCTCCAGCTCCCTGGTTCAAGCGATACTCCTGCCTCAGCCTCCCGAGTAGCTGGGATTACAGGCACACGCCACCACACCCAGCTAATTTTTGTATTTTTAGTAGAGACAGGGTTTCACCAAGTTGGCCAGGATGGTCTTGATCTCCTGACCTCGTGATCTGCCCTCCTTGGCCTCCCAAAGTGCTGTGATAACAGGCGTGAGCCACCACGCCTGGCCTCTAAAACCTTTTAATAAACTTTCACTCTGATCTAAAACTTGGCTTGGTCTCTCACTCTGCCTTATGCCCCTCAGTCGAATTCTTTCTTCTAAGGAGGCAAGAATTGAGGTTTCTGCAGACCCATATGGGTTCACTGCTGCTAACATCACCTGAGTTAGTTTTTCAGGGCTGCTGTCACAAAGTGTCACTAACAGAATGGCTTGAACAACATGAATTTATTGCCTTATAGTTTTAGAGGCTGGAAGTCCAAGATCAAGTTGTCAGCAAGGTTGGCTCCTTCCGAGGGTGGAAGGAGAAATAGGCTGTTTGCCTCCTTCCTAGTTTCTGATGATTTGCTGGCAATGTTTGGCATTCCTTGGCTTCTGCTGCATCACCTTCATCTCTGACTTTGAAAGAAATCAAGATAGTTTACCTCAAAATACATTTCTTTGATATATTTCAAAATGGCTGCCAAAGTACCAGCTGACTGAAATTGCCCCACAATGCTGTCTTTTGTGGGGGAAATTTGCATCTGTGAAACACTCCATTAATGCAGCCAAGGCTTCCCTTTTCTAGGCCTTCCCTGGATCTAGGAAAGATTAACTGAGATGATGACACTTTTTAAGGCCTGAAAAAAATGTTTTCCAACTATTCTACCTGAGGGCTACTACCTGTGAGGCTTCATTTACATAACAAGACCACCTTTGCTGGACAAGCCTCTTCCTTTCTCCCTCCCATAACACGACTCGCCGCTAAAACCTGATTTACCAACAGAACCTCGTTTTAGGTTTTTGGCCATGCTTTTTCTCATTCTGTCTACAATCTCAAAATAATATATACGCTTCTGTAACTTGTTGGGGAATTGAGTCTTGATTCTGAAGGCTCCCATGTATACAGTCAAATAAATTCACGTGCCTTTTCTCTTATTCATCAATCTGCCTCATGTCAGTGATTTTTTTCAGCAAAACTTTAGGGGGCTAAGGGCCTTGGTGCCCACAACTTAATTTCCACATGACATTTTCCCTGTGTGTGTGTGTGTGTCCAAATTGCCCTTTGTTCTAAGAAATTACAACAGCTCTATTGGATTAGGTATCCTTATAGGCCTAACCTACTCCAGAATAACTTCATTTTATCTAATTACATCTGCAATGACGCTGTTTCTAAATAAGGTCACATTCTGAGGTTACTAGGAGTTAGGATTTCAACATATGAATTTTTGGGGACACAATTCAACTTATAACGTCACACAAACTCACCATTGAATAAAATATAGTCCTTGCCCTTGAGGCCCTCACAAAGTTCCAAAACATGACCTAAGAAGCAGTTCGTAGGTTTCAAGTAACGAATGGATTTTGTGCAGTTAGAGGACCTTTTAAAAGTTTAAAGTAGACTTTAATTTTTAGAGTAGTTTTAGGTTCACAGCAAAATTGAGAGGAAGTTTTAGCAATTTCCATGTATCCACTCCCCCAGCACATGCATAGACTCTTCCATCACCAACATCCTCCACCATAGTGGTACATTTGTTATAATGGATGAACATATATCATTATTACCAAAAGAGCGTAGTCTACATTAAGGCCTGCCTAACTGAAACAGAGTTTTGAACTGATTTGGTTTTTACATTTTAGGAGAGAAAAGCAAGTGGCAGATTATGAGGTGAAAAGTATAGTGCATCAAATGCTTATTTTGAAAATAGGCATTGTTGGGTTAAAATGAAATGTGCAGATGGGACTGAATGCTCCTAAGTTCCTTTTCTTTAACAAAGGAAAAATTCATCTAATTCAAATTGATACAATTTTGGAAATAACCATGGTTACTAAAAGGGATGCACTTTACACTGATTGAGAGAAAGCATTATGACAATAGCTGCTCTTTTCACAAGGGCAAATCTCTTCACACAACTAAAAATTAAAGAGTCAGCCTATGTTTTTAAGCAACAAATTTCAGCCTGAGACTATTCATTTAAGCTAAACAACATGAGGGCTGCTGAGATTTGGTAAACACACAGACATGCACTTCAATGAGGAAACTGTGTGATGAAAGCATGACACAATGGTTTAGAGAAGTGGAATAGTATGTTTTTATTTAGTACATTTATTAGATATGGATCTAGAGAATGGGATGATATCACTAGTTTCAGACATAAAGACTGTTAGACATAAAGAAACCTGAAGTTCTATTAACTGAGTTGTTGTCCACCATTATTACCACAGGGTATTGATTTTGGGAATATCCACAAAGTACAAATACATTTTGTGAAAGAAAACTGATGTTTATCACTCTTAATGAGTTTCCAAAAGTCTGGGGTTGTATAAAAGTGAAATTCTTGTAGTTGCAGGTGATGCTATCACAGAGCCAGGGCCTCTGGAGCTCTGTGGCTTTCTGAAGGCCAGGGGCACAGGACACAGCCATCCAGACCACACTGGCTGCTTTGCTTGAGTTTATACGTCACTTGTGGTGAAAGTCATTTACCTTATGTTAGCATCTGTATTAGTCTGTTCTTGCACTGCTATAAAGAAATACCTGAGACAGGGTAATTTATAAAGAAAAGGGGATTAATTGGCTCATGATTCTGGAGGGTGTACAGGAAGAATAGCGGCTTCTGCTTCTATGCTTACAAACATGGCAGAAGGCAAAGTGTAAAATTATGGCAGAAGGCAAAGGGGAAGCAGGCATATTTTTACATTGCTGGAGCAGGAGCAAGAAGAGATGCATCAAATAGGATGCAAATACAGAGTGTTGCTTGATTTTTTGGGTCTTTATTTAATAACATTTTCAGCAAATATGCATTGAATGCTATCTATGCGCTATCTTCTTTGAAAATCTTTCTTACTTAATTTTAGGGAAGTCTCCTAACATGATAGGAGGATGTATTTTAAATGCTAGTCACAATGCACATACTAGAGAATATATATATATGTGATTGATTGACCACTTTGTACTTCTAAAAATAACACTTTCATAAGTTTTGGTACGCACACATACATATACACAGGACTGCAGCCATAGAAAATTTTGCATTTACAGCCATGGTTTATTTTATATTATGTTTGTTGCTTATTTCTATTATTTTCACAATTATTTGCATTATGGCTGAGTTAGCTGTTGCTATGTAAAAAAGAATTACAGAATCCCAATGGCATTAACAATAAACACATGCTTATGCTCCAGGTCTACTGGTCTGTTTCATGTAATCTTTTAATCTGCTTGGACCAGCAGACTCCCTGATGCATGTTCTTGTCATGGCAGTGTCGAGCAGCAAGGGGGCATGCAACACATCTTAAGGCCTAGATGTGGAATGGACTCAATGTCACTTCCAACACGTCATTCCATTAGCCAAAATATCCAAGACATGGATACAAAGAGGAGGTGAAGAATTGAGGCCAATAATACAATCTACACCATGGCCTAATATTAAAAAGCAATAATTTGTCTTTTTATATCGCTAAAGTGTTCGAGGAAAGTGCTTTCCAATTAGGAAGGGAATCATCATCATCGTCATCAGTGTTGTCATCATTATCGCCACGATATCAAACACATATCATGACTTCCATATCCCACACACTCTTCTGAAGCTTTACATTTAATTTTTGCACCACTCTTATGTCATAATCACTAGCGCTACCTCCATTTACAGCCAAGGAAATGGAGGCACAGAGTAATTAGCAAAAATGCTAATTTTTCCTAGGAACTCAAGACTATCCGGATGAATTTCAAACTGCACTATTCTAGCACAGGCTCATGTGTTGAAGGATGTGCTAATATTTAACTTCTTATCTACCTTCAAAGTCACAGAGAGAATAAAAAGCTCTACAATGGAGTAGCCATACCACACCAGTGGGTTCTGCTAGTTACCTCTCCAATTCAGTGGCTTAGTTAATCAGATATCGTTCTGGAATGTTAGTTCATTTTACTGCCGGTAAATGAGGGAGTCAGGACCACCATTCACTACCATTCTTTTCTTTCTTAGTGATTGATTTGTTCATCCATTACATTTTCCTTTTAGCACACTAATGGGATTTCACTTAAACATCTTTTCTAAAGATTTTTTATGCCTTTTACATTCAATACATTAATAAATCCACTGGTACTATCTGAAATACTTAACCCTTTACTGTACAGAGCATGACAAATTTGTTCTTTGGCTATAGGAGTATCCCAGCCTAGAGAGAACAAGAAAGCCACGGCCAGGGAAGAGTGGGGAAAAAAGTAGATTCCTAAAGCATTTCTTTCCATTTAGAATCTAGGAATGAAAACATAGGCTGGATCTGGTCCACTCTGAGAAATTACCCTCAGTAGTTTATTTAAAAAAAACAACAAGGCTTCAAAGGAGTTTGTGAGAATACATAGATTCATATTTTTTGGTATGTCTTTATATATCATCAATTTTATAGGATTTAAAAAGTCCTCTAATTCAGTTTTAGATGTTATTCGCAAACTTTTTGACTTAATTTTTGTTCCTATGTATCCCGTGTATTCAAAGTTTTTTGCTGCATTTATTAAGTTATATCTTCCCCCTGTTATTTACGTTCATAGGCATTTAAGAATTATTTATACATTCAGGAGTTAGGAAAACACTTGCTAATTTGTTCAGTAACAGCCATGTTGCCCAGCATGCTCTGTATGCCAGGGGCTGAGCTGGCTGCTGGAGCCACCAAGTACACAAGGCTCAGGCTCCTTGTTGCCAGAGAAGTGTTTTAGGACTTACCTTGGCATCTGACCTTGATGCTCCAGTCATTTGCAGGTTGGATAACATAGACTCCACCTAAAAGGGAATGCTGTGATGTTTTATAATAGCAAGCAAGAGTTGCTCTTTTCAGGCTCTTTCCAAACCATAAACAATGTGCCACTCACTAGAAATGTTTAGCAAATGCATTTGATAATGATATCGTTTTGGGGAGTTTTCCTATTTGAAATCTTTTGGCTTCTCAGCTTTAACTGCAGTGATAGCTACTGGATTACAAGGCAGCGTTTCATGACAAGGTGGAAATGCTCTCTGATGAATACCTATGTCCCCCACAACACTAAGCTAGACAGCAGAAGGAGGAAGACAAATGCTGAGTGAGGCTGGGCACAGCCTTGCCTTTTCCTTGGCACCGATTTCCTTTGGTAAAACAGACATCATTTTTAAAATTCAAAACTATTTATTGACTTCTTATTGTAGATTGGACACTGAGGTAAGCATTGGAGATAAAAAAGGGAAAAAGAGGTGTGATTCTTGACTTCCTGGAGCTTTCACTAGGGGCTAGAGAGGAGGGGGAAGGTAGCAGTTACTAAGTAAATAAATGGACACATAAATAAAACAGTTTTAAATTGTGATGTATGTCAAAGAGAAACCAAAGGGGCTATGATATGGGATAACTGGCCAAGGAGAGCCAAAGGGGGACCTTTGCTCCTGGTGCTTGCTTCTTAGGGGTCTGTGAATGAGGCCCCCTCCTCATGCTCAGATAAGAAATCACCTAAAATAGTTGCTTTAAAAAATGATGGATGAAACAATGGTTCATGCATGAGGTTCTCTGGAGACCTTGATATTCTGCTTTCTAAGTCCCAAACAGAGGAAGCCTTGGCTTTCCTGCAAAAGCGTAATGCGTTCTGAGGTCCTGTTGAGCTGACAAATAGCTTTTCTTCAATTTAAATAACTTACGGTATAGAGACAATGACTTCTGTGGAAATGTTTCTGAAAGCTCAATTATTAAAAATTACTCACAGCTAGAACATGGTTTTCGTTTTTAATATGTTTGCATGTGTCCCATACTGAGCTAGTGTTACACAAATGCTCCTATACTGATCACATAATAACATAATATTAACATGACTAATTAATTCTTCCTATCATTATGAGCAACTTGGTTTAGGTTAATTAGCACAATGCTGAACACATAGAAGGTATTTTAAAATATTTGTTTGTTGAGTGCTGTGACACCTGAAGAACTGGAAGAATGAAACCAATGTACTTTAGCCCAGACACGTCGTGGCTGGATAAGTTCCCAGTAAACTGCCTTTCTGCCAATTCTTCTCTAGGAGATTTCTTTAAACAAGTAGTGCACATACACACACATACTGTTTTTCAGGAATATCTGTATTACCTACAAAATCAGAAAATTTAGAGCAAAATTTAAGACAATTTTTAAAACATAGATGAGCTGATTTTATAAACCTCTCTCTTCTAGAAGGTGGATTTCAGCATATTGCTTACAGTGAGAGCCGCTGAGCTCTGCTGTAGGTGGTCGCATGCTGTCCTGCCTACTGAGTGTTGACTGATATACAGCCAACTGGACAGGACAGGGCAGGATGGATCAGGTTGTGGAAGCCAAACTATGAACCCACACCCACTCTTTCCTTGCCTGAACACAAGGCTAGAAGTGGATAGCTCACTAAAGGAACAGAGCTTGCCTACCTTGGGTCTAACCAAGGCGAAGGAATAAGCTTGGGAGAGTTTTCCCACCTGTGAAGTGGGTCTACAGATGATCAAATCCTGTGTCTCCCCTCACCTACCTCTAGTAGAGTCATTGACAGAATACCTCTTTCTTGCTCTATCATTAGCCCAGGGTGACTTGTAGAAGCACTGGCTTTTCAATAGCTAGCACAAAAGAAGGATGGAAATGGGAGTTGCAAAGAAATACCCTGATAATGTTTTTATTTCCTTCTTTATTTCCTTCCTGCCTTCTTCTCATCCTCTCTCCTTTCTTTCCTACCTTTCCTCATTTTTGCAAAAGCATGGCATACCTACTTGCTTCTGTCATCCATTGGGAATGAACAAAGCTGCGAATGATAAGATATTTACTGGTCTATCGGACTTAGCACCTTTCTCTGATTATGTGCCCACACCAACACAGGGATATTCTCACTGGCTGTCCTTGGACAAATGGGCAGCAGGTCTCAGTGGCCATGTTGACTCACAATAATGCACTGGTCAGTCTCAGCTGAAAGCAACTCTCAGCAAAGAGAGCCTGGGTCTAAGACAAACTTATATGTTTCCTTGGAATTTTCAGACTCATTGGAGGTGTATAATTAAACAGATGCTGAGGGCTGGCTTTTGACAGTTTACATCCCTCAAGTGAGTTTAACAAATAGTAAAAACCTTCCTTGTAAAATGTAAAGTGAACCCTTTTTGCTATTCCTTTCCTTGGTCACACACAAACTGCAGGAGATTATAGAGATTAGTTGGCTAGTAGTGTTTTTACATTTAATGCACACATAAATCACCTGGGAGTGAAGATTCTAATTTGGTAGGTCTGGGGTGAGGCCTAAGATTCTGCATGTCTAATAAGCACCCAGCTAATGCTGCTATTGCTGCCCCAGGACCACACTTTGAGAAACAAGGGGCTATTATATTGGAATTCCTGTGCTCCTATTTTTCAAGGATGTTTACTTTTGTCAGATTCAGTTTGAAAATGTGTTCTTAAGTGATGCTTAGTAGGATTCTTTAGTGAAGCTCTACAAATTAGCTTGAAAGACACAAACCTGAATACAAATGGATAGTCTACCCACAACTAAAGCCTTTTTAGAGGCTAAAGTTTATCCATGTCTTTATAAACCTTGTGTTTTTTTTGATATGGTCAAAGCATGGAGAACCACAAGGAAAACTTAGTGATTATAAAAGTCAATGGTAGAGGCCATTCCAGTTTACAGGATACTTGTGACAGAGACAAGGAGACACTTCCTATATTGCCAGAGACTCTTTGCAAACCTGGACAACAAATGGACTTCTCTCTGCCTCAGTTTCTATAGTCACAAGTTGTGAATGTGATAGGATGGGTCATGTTTAATATAGCTTGAGGGATTTGGTGAGGTTCTTTATTGAGATTATGCAATCAAACATGGGAATTATGACTTATAGATTACATATTCTATTATTGCATTCAGATGGATCCAGGCAAATATATCAAATATAATTTTTAATAATAAATGCATAAAATGAGACAGTACAAATGCTTACCATGTAGTAACACATTTTATTTCTCAAACAATGCTATGAGAAAGGAATTATAGTTGTCTCTATTATATGGATAGACAAATAGAGATGCCAAGGTGGTAAGTAACTTCACCCTGCATTAAACCAAGCTCATGGACCTTTTATGGTAGGAGGTTGCAAATTGGGCGCCTGTAGATAGGTTTTGTTTGAGCTGCTTGGGGATTTTTTAAAAGTTGAATTAGTTTTGGTGGTTACAGGCTATTTCCCACTTCTTTTGGAAAAAACAGAGTATTTGGCGCTTTAGGCTTGCATTTCCACATAGCAACAATCAGCTGGTACAGAAGACAGCGACTCTGCCCTTATAAGGACTGGGAGCAATGCAGCTTGTTGTAGTTCTACCTGGCCCACTTTACTTATGTTTATTATTATTTCCTCACTTTTGCACTATTTGAGTTGAAAACCCCTGTGTACCTATCATCATCAAAGATCTTTATACAAGTGGGAATCACCACCCTTTGCTAGTATTTTGTTGAGCTTTCACAGGGATGAAAGTCACCATGCTGGGTTCCACAGAACCCGGGCACTGAAGACAAATAGATCAGCCCTCAAGTTTTTTTTCTGATGCCATCACAGACAGAACTGTTTCCAGAATTCTAGAAGTATAATATTTATTCCTATATTACAGTATGATATATATGCTATATACTTCTATATTATATTAATATTTACTTATTATTATATTATTTACATCTATATTACAGTATAACATTCTGTGCCATCAAGGAACATGGTTAAGTAACACTATGGCTCAAGGTGCCACACTGATGTAGCAATAGTGACTCCATCGTGCTCCATTTTGCCTGTCCATCTCTTCTCAGATTTGCCATTTTGTCTGCATCTTGATTTTTGCAATAATCCATGCAGTAAGATGCAAAGGGAGCGGAGTAAATTTCAAGGACTTGTACTTTAAAAGTCTTCATACTACACACACACACACACAAACACATACACATATGTGTGTGTATATACATGTGTGTATATATAGAGAGAGGGAGAGAAATGTGAGATAGTTTTACTTTTTAGATGTTTTATCTTTTAGAAAAGAATTGGGTTATTTTCTTAGATAGTTAATGGAATCAAGGCATTTTCAAAGTCAATTTGGGTATGACTGACTCTTCACCTTCCACAATCTGGGTCATCAGTGGCATAGTTCTTTACAGAATGTCTGGGCCCTGAAGACAGTCAGGGAAGAGTATGTGTGTGTGTGTGTGGTGGGGGGCGGGGTGGTGGGGGGTGGGGGGGATGGGGCATGGAGATCTATTCTGATTAAGAGAGCACTGATTCAAAGGAAAACTATATTTTTCTGGCCTGGGTTAGTAGGAAGGGGCAGAGTATATATGGATAAGGCAGGTGAACATGCTTTTAATTAGCCTGAAACACCAGCTGGCATAGATTTCACCTGCATTCAAGCAATCGTGTAAGGATAGGAGCTTAGGAGAGAGCTCATTGTTATTCCTGAGGCATTCCCAGGTCCTCGGCCTCTGAGAAAGCAGCACCTGCTATAAATCTCTGTGTTCTCTGATTTCTGCAATCCTTCAGCAAAGCCCTTCTGCTCTCCATTCTGGAGCAGTTTCACAGAATGTGTTTTTGAACTATCTGTCCCCAGGAAGTTTCAGGGCCTCAACCAGTCTACACAGTTTCAAGGACAGCAGGGGCAGGGGCAGGTGCAGGAATGCTGGGCCCGTCCTAGACACTGATAGTGGAGGCCATGCAAGCAGGTATAGTTGGCAGACAGAACACAGAAGTCATGGAAAGGGAGAAAAAAGAGAGCAAGTTGTTTCTGAGGGCAAGGGGTGTGTGTGTGTGAGTGGGGTGGGGTGGGGTGTTGGAGGAAGAGGTTGGGGCAGAAAAAGTAAACAGGAAAAGGAGGAACTGGCAAGCAGAGGGGACAGTCAACACGGGCTTGTGAAGTGTGATGGGGAAAGGAATATAATTTCAATAGCAAACTTTACTGGGCTCTCCTATGGGACAGGCACTGCTTTAAGCACTATGAGGTACTATTATAGTTCTCATTTTACAGAAGAGGAAGCAGAAAGACAGCAAGGTTAAACAATTTGGTTAATGTCACACAGTTAGTGATTTATGGCACTAGGATTTAAACCCAGACAGTCTAATTCTACTGCCCAAGCTCATCAAGCCCCCTGCTAGGGTACTTATGAAGCAGAAGAGGATGAAAGAAACAAGCCTGAGGGTGAGCTGTTTAGAAGAGAGACCAACTGAGAAGGTGGAGAGTTCTCCACCTGGTGGAATCACATCCTGGGTGAGGGCCACCTGAGACTGGAAACCAGAGGACCAAGGTGTCTGCTTTGCTGCACCACTTGTTAATATGACTTTGAGCCTCAGTTTCCTTTTCTACAAAGTATGAGTAATAACCTGAGTAACTGCTTGTAAGGATGAAATGAAATAAGTTAGAACACACTTTGGGCATTATCAGATGCTTTGTATGTGGTGGGACTCTAGATGCTGAGCTATGTTTCTCTTAACACATAAAGTGAGAGGCTTAATTTGATCATTGCACCTGCATTCACAGGAAGCCACTTTTCTTCTGTGATGCATTTTCCTGGCTTATGTTCCTATGTCTCTGCTGTTGGGCAGAGCTGTCATCTTCTTTGTCTGGCTCTTGTGGCTCTGTTGATTTTTCCAAGTGTCTGAAAGAGCTGCACATTTTCTTACTTCACAGGATCAGTGATCCTAGCCTCCTGAGCCTGTATTATTGACCATCCTGTTAGTTACTGCCACTGCTAAGTGGTATCAGTGGCAAAGTCACTGCTGTGAACTCAACAGCCACTTGGACTCTTAAAGACCGTATTTTTCCTATCTTGCCATAGCAAGATTATTTGCTCCAAGTCAAACAGAATTGATTTTTCAATTTTCTTTCCAGCGTCTAATACCATCCCAGAGGTTACCAATCCTTGTTTTTACTGTCCCTCATGCTGTTTAAAGGATGCTTTCTAATTGGATGAAGTGGGAAGAGAAAGGGTGTGTGCAATCGGGAGGAGAGGAAGCAGGCAGTAATACCACCTTCTTCCCATCTTGCCTTTACATAGGTCATCTCAACACATCACTGTCTCTACCCAGAACCAGTGTAGGGACAGCAGTGACATGGGCAAGGCTTAGTGCGCTTTGGTCTTCCCTTCTGGGGACCTGCTCTGCAATCCACTTCACCTTCTTACCCTTGTTTCATTCTCTGCAGCTTGTTAATTCTTACTTAAACTGTCACTGCTCCTAGTGGTGGTTGACTTTTAATAGAAAAATGTGAAAAAGAAAAGCCTTTAAGACTGCCCGCCCCCTACAAAATACATATTTCTGGAGAAAGAATGTTCAGTTTTGGCACCAGAATTCCTTGTACCCCAAATTCCTGATTCTGAGCCTTTTCACTTTTGGCTCCTTCTGCTTTGTTTTTCCTCCCGATCATCAACTGGCTCTATGCATTTCTTCATTCAGGTCTCTGCTCAAATGTCACCTCCCTAGAGAAGCTTTAAATTGCTTTTTTATGTCGTCATAATCCCCCGCCAACCCTGATCTTGCTTTATTTTTTTCATAATGCTTATCACTACTTGACACTGTATTCTATATTTGTTAATTGTCTGTGTACCTTGAAAAGAATGTAATCTGTACGAACGTCAGGAGCGTCGTCTGTTTTAATTACCACTGTGTTCGCTAAAGCAGGATCTTATTAGGGTCTATAAGATTTTTAAAATATATTCAAGTAAGTCACTGAAAAAAGTTTTTCTAATGCTTCCTAATCTTGTTAGATATGATATGCCTTCATTTTTCTGTTTGATATGTTTATGGCTTTAGCGTTTTGTCTACATTTATTCATTGATTAATTTAATAAAAATCTTAACATTTATTAAGTTGCAGTGATTGGGCTGGTGCTGAGAATAAAAAGGTAACAGCACAGTCCCATTCTTCAAGATGCTCACAGTCAAGTGAAGAAGGCAGATGAGTAACAGACAAGTGCAATGGATGTGAGATGCAAAGCTTGGCAAGACAATGCACATTCTGTAGCATCTCAGAATAAATGAGAATTAGCCAGAAGACCTGGGGCTATGGGGATATCTTTCCAGGCAGAGACTAGTGTATGTTAAGGTCAAGAAGGTGTAAGTGGCTGAGCGTGGTGGCTCACGCCTGTAATCCCAGCACTTTGGGAGGCCAAGGTGGGCGGATCACCTGAGGTCAGGAGTTCAAGACCAACCTGGCCCACATGGTGAAACCCTGTCTCTACTAAAAAAAAAAAAAAAAAAAAAAAATTAGCTGGGTATGGTGGCAGGTGCCCCTAATCCCAACTGCTCTGGAGGCTGAGGAAGGAGAATCACTTAAACCTGGTAGGGGGAGGTTGCAGTGAGCCAAGATTGTGCCATTGGACTCCAGCCTGGGTGAAAAGAGTGAGATTGTCTCAAAAAAAAAAAAAAAAAAAAGAAGAAGAAGAATTTAAAAAAAAGAAGGTGTAAGCATTCATGGCAAATCCTTTGAGGTGAAAATAGTTCAAAAAGCCCATCCTAAATGACATGAACAAATATTGAGTGAGACAAATCTGAAGATAAGTGAGGTGAGGTGGGAAATTATAAGAAGTAATGAATGCTATTTCAAAGGGTTTGAACTTCTTTAAAGACACCAAAGGATTTTAAATAAGGGAAAAATATAATTAGATATGTGTTGATTTACCCTGCTGCTTCCTCAAGGATTTTCTTTTACACCCAGAATTGGCATCAGCCACAATAGGTGAGCTGTGTAGGTATGGAAAAAAATTTTATTTATTTACGTTAAATATGACTGTAGTCAGCAACAAAAGGATAAAAAGAATCTAAAGTATACAAACAGTATTCTGGTTAGCATACTTATTTTTTAAACCTTTTTAAATAGAAAATTTTAAGCATATACCAAATAAGCAAATCGTGTAATTAGCCTTCATCTGTCCATCATTCAGATTCAGCAATTGTCAATATTCTATGATTCTTGTTCCATCTGAACCCCTACTCATTTATCGCTGTTACCCTACCTCAATTACACTGTTACAGATCTAACAGCTCTTTTAAATATACAGTTTATATATGTCTATTGAAGTGCACCAATCCTAGCTGTAGGATTTTGACTTGTGCCCATGCCTCTGCTCAGGGCAGGATTGATTGACAGCCATCTAAGAACCAATAATGGGACACTGGAGCCCTGTAGAAGAAGAAGCTGGAAGTTGAGGTAGAACAAAGCAGGAGGGGCAGAGGAGGGTAGAGACTGTCATAAGCAAACTATACACTTTCCTTTGCTTTCTTTTTTGATCTCGCTCCCACTGAAACTTCCAGGCCTTTGGTCCTCTTATGCCAATGACAAGTCATGTGGGAAAGATGAAATTAGTTCATATCATAGTGTGCTATTTCTTTCTAAACTCTATGGCATTTTATTTAAGTTAACTTTATTGAGGTGTAATTTAGATGCAAAAACACATCCACTTTAAATGAGCAGTTCAATAAGTATTGACAAATGTATGTATACCTGTGAACCACCACCACAATCAAGACGTAAGGCATTTCCATCTCCTCAGACGGGTTCCCTGTGCCCCTTCCCAGTCCTATGCCTCCAACCGTGGCAACCTCCACTAATATTCCTCACCTAAGATTAGTTTTGCCTTTTCTAAAATTTCATATAAAAGGAATTATTGAGTATGTACTGCTTTGTGTCCAGTGTCTATTCTTTTGAGCGTAATATTTGTGACGACAATCCATTTTGTCATATCAGTAGTTCCTTTCTTTCTATTGCTAAGCAGTATTCCATTTAGATGGATATGCCACGAATTAGTGATCCATTCACCTTTTGATTTTTTTTTTCAGTTTGGGGCTATTACAAATAAAGCAGCTATGAATATTTGTATATTGGTCTTTGTATGGAAATATATATTTTTATTTCTCTTTGGTAAATACCTGGAAGTAGAATTACTGTGTTAAACAGATGCGTATTTAACTTTTTAAGACACTTTCAAGTAGTTTTCCAAAGTGGTTGTATTATTTTACATTCCACCAGCAATATATGTGAGTTCTGGGCACTCCACATCTTTGCTTACATTTAATGTGGTCCATCTCTTACGTTATTCATTCTAGAGGATGTCTAGTGCTTTCTTACTGAGGCTTAATTTTGCCTCTGATGACTAATGATGTTAAGCGCTTTTGCATGTGCTTAATGGTATTTGTATATCTTCCTTTGAAAAATGCCTGTTTAAGTTTTTGACTCATTTATTGAGTTTTTATCTTTTCATTATTGAGTTATATAAATTCTTTCTATATTGTATATGTCTGTCAGATGTATGTTTTGTGAATATTTTCTGTCAGTGTATGAAGGAAATTTTAATTAATTTTCTATTCATTTTCTTAATAATATCTTTTTATGAGAATTAGTGTTTACTTTTGATGAAGTTTAATTTTTCCGTTTTTTTTTTTTTCGAGATGGAGTCTTGCTCTGTCACCCAGGCTGGGGTGCAGTGGCATGATCTTGGCTCACTGCAACCTGCGCCTCCTGGGTTTAAGCAGTTCTCCTGCCTCAGCCTCCCGAGTAGCTGGGATTAAAGGCACATGCCACAAGACCCAGCTAATTTTTGTATTTTTAATATAGACAGAGTTTCACCATGTTGGCCAGGTTCATCTCAAACTCCTGACCTCGTGATCTGCCCGCTTCAGCCTCCCAAAGTGCTGGGATTACAGGTGTCAGCCACTGCGCCTGGCCCAATTTTTCAGTTTTCTAAATAATTACTGATTTCTATGTCATCAAAAAATCTCACCTCTTAAGATCTTGAGGATGTTCTCTTATTTTTTATTTTAAAACTTTATAGTTTTAGGTTTTACATTTAGGTCAAGTTTCCAGTTTGAATTAATTTTTGAATGGGGTGAAGGAGGGGTCAAGGTACACTTTTTAAGGTCAGTTTGGATGTGTGAGTTTAAGGTGTCTTTGAGAACCTAGGATAGAACAATTAGGATTATAAACATAAATTCAGGAATGATTAGCACTTAAGCACATAAGCTGTTGTTGACTTCTTATACATGGGACACAAGGATCAGGCAAAGGTAAAGGTAAACAATTAAATGAAGACTTTGGTGTTGCTGCCACTTACAGGACCGGTGAAGGAGAATAGAAAGCATCCAGGAAGATGGGAGTGGTTTGAGAGACAAGATTGAGAAAATTTCACACAGGAGGGTAATGTCCAATAATATCAAATGCTGAATGCAGGTGAAGGAAGAAAAGATCAATATTAACAGGACTGTGTTTTTTTGCTTGTTTGTTTTTGGGTTTTTTTTTTGCAAGTAGCAAATCTGACTCAAACCAGCTTTGATTAAGCGACGAATGTATGGACCAGGTAGTCCAGTAAGAGCAAAGATAGAAGCTGGTTTTGTATACAACTGTACCGGAAATGAGAAGACTTCTGGACTCTGTGTTTCTTAAGTTTCCTTCCTGCATGTTGGCTTCATTTTCTCCTGTTATAAATCAGCAGTTCAGCGAGAGACAGGGTAATTAATATCTCTTGGCTTAAAATCTTACAGCTTCTCCATTATAGATTAACTGAGGAGTTCTCTATCTCACTTTTTTTTTTCTCATCTCAGTTAAAAAAAAATCTCTGGAAGGGTTCTTTTTTTTTTTTTTTTTTTTGAGACGGAGTCTCTCTCTGTTGCCCAGGCTGGAGTGCAGTGGCACGATCTAGGCTCACTGCAAGCTCCACCTCCCGGGTTCACACCATTCTCCTGCATCAGCTTCCCGAGTAGCTGGGACTACAGGTGCCCGCCACCATGCCCGGCTAATTTTTTCTATTTTTTAGTAGAGACGGGGTTTCACTGTGTTACCCAGGATGGTCTTGATCTCCTGACCTCATGATCTGCCTGCCTCGGCCTCCCAAAGTGCTGGGATTACAGGCATGAGCCACCGTGCCTGGCCTGGAAGGGTTCTGAGTAAGCGTAGCTCTAGACAAATCCCACTGCCTGGATAAGTGTTATGAGAGAGGTAATGCCAAAGATGGCATCTCCAATTGGAAATATAGTATAATGTAGCAGTTAAGAGTATAGACTCTCGAGCTGCCTGGCTAGGTTCAGACTCCCAGTCACTCACTTACTAGCTATGTGAAAAAGTGACAGTTTGAATACTTGTCCCCACCCAAATCTCATGTTGGATTATAAGCCCCAAGGCTGGAGGTGGGGCCCAGTGGTAGGTGTTTGGGTCATAGGGATGGATTCCTCATGACTTAGTACCGTCCTCATGATATTGGGTGAGTTCTTGTGAGATCTGGTCATTTAAAAGTGTGGGCACCTCGCCCCACCACTCTCTCTTGCTCCCCCCCCCACCACTCTCTCTTGCTCCTACTTTCATCATATAATGTGTCTGCTCCCCCATCACATTCTACTGTGATTATAAGCTTCCTGAGGCCTCCCAAGAAGCCAAGCCAATGTCAGCATCATGCTTTCTGTAAAGCCTGCAGAACCGTGCACCAACTAGACCTCTTTTCTTTATAAATTACCCAATTTCAGGAATTTTTTATAGCAATGCAAAAACAACATAATACCAAAAAATTGGTACTATGGAGTGGGACATTGCTATAAAGATACCTGAAAATTTGGAAGTGACTTTGGAACTGGGTAACTGGCAGAGGTTTGAAGAGTTTGGAGGGCTCAGAATGTGGGAAAGAGAGTTTCTGCGGTGCCAGATGAGTTGGTCTCCCCTGTGTGAGATACCCTTGGGGAGCCATGGGTGGCCTCTGAGGAGAAAACTCTCCTTATTGCCTTCATGTCTTTATGCCCCGAGAGCATAACTGTTCAGCAGCGTTCCACAGGTTGCTCAGGGAGATAACACTCCCTTGAAGCAGTGAGTATAATCAAACATCTTGGCTGTTCTTGAAACCCACTCCTACCTATTTCAGTCTTGATAAGTTAAAGATATTAAGTAGTTTAGACATGCGCCTTTGCTCAAGGAAATCCACAGAAACCACTACTGCTATACATCTTGTTGAATGACTCACGAGTTCTCCTTTTCCTTTTCCTCATCCCTTTCTACCCCTCCCATCTGCCCTAAGAACAAAGAGCTTGTAAACCAATAAATTAGGCGGAGCCAAAGAGCTCTGGGCTGTGAGCAAGCCTCCGACGCTCCAATCCCCTGGACCCACATTTTAAACACTTATTCTGTCTCTTTCTAACTCCTTTGTCTCTGTCTGACTTGGGGAACCCGCTGGGTAGTGTGGGGCTGGTTTCCCAACACAGAAGAAGACAGGAAGATGGGGAAAGTTTGGTACTTCTTAGAGACCAGTTAAATGGTTGTGACTGAAATGTTAATAGTGATATGGACAGTGAAGGCCAGCCTGATGAGGTCTCAGATAGAAATAAGGAACTTATTGAGAACTAGAGCAAAGGTCACATGTATCATACCTTAGCAACAAACTAGGCCACATTGTGTCCATGGCCTAAGGCTCTGTGGAAGTTTGAACTTCAGAGTGAATGATTTAGGTGGAAGAAATTTCAAAGCAGCAAAGGATTCAAGGTATGGCCTGGCTGCTTCTAACAGCCTAATTCAGACGTGGGAATAAAGAAATGACTTGAATTTGGAATTTATATTTAAAAAGGAAGCAGACTGTAAAAGATTGGAAAATTTACACCCTTGCCACATAGCAAAGGAAAAAAAAAGCTTTTTTCAGGGGAGGAATTAAAGCAGGCTGTGAAGCAACCACTTGCTAGAGATATTTACATAACTAAAAGGGAGTCAAATGCTAACATCCAAGACAATGATAGGAAAAGGCCTCAAAGATATTTTCGAGATCTTCATGGCAGCCCCTTCTATCACAGGCCTAGCGGCCTAGGAGGACTAAGTGGTTTCATGGGCCAGGTGATGCTGCTCTGCATAATCTCAGGACACTGCTTTTTTGCATCCAGGATGGTCCAGCTCCAGCTGTGGCTCAAAGGAGCCGAGGTATACCTCAAGCTGCCACTTTGGAGAGTGCAAGCCATAAGTCCTGGCAGCTTCCATGTTGTCTTAAGCCTGCAGGCACACAAAATGCAAGAGTAAAAGAGGCTTGGCAGCCTCTTCCTAGATTTCAGAGGGTGTATGAGAAAGCCTAGGTGCCCAGAAAAGAGCCTACTGACGGAGTGGAGTCCTCAAAGAGAACCTCTACCAGGATGGCGCAGAGGGGAAATGTGGGATTGGAGGCCCTACACAGATTCCCCACTGTGTGTGGGGTACTGCCTAGTGGAGTGGTGAGAAAAGGACCACTATCCTTCAGATCTGAGAATGGTAGATCCACCAGGAGCTTGCACTTTGCTCCTGGAAAAGCCTCAGGCACTCGACATCCTGTGAGAGCAGACTTGGAAACTTTACCCTGCAAAACCATAAAAACAGAGCTGCCCAAGGCCTTGGGTGCCCACCCCTAGCATCAATATGCCCTGGATGTGGAACATGGAGTTAAAGGAGATTACTTTGGAGCTTTAAGATTTAATGACTGCTCTGCTGGGTTTTGAACTTGCATTGGGCCTGTAGCCCCTTTCCTTTGGGCAATTTCTCCCTTTTACTCAATGCCTATATCCCCATTGTATCCTTGAAGTAAAAAACTTGTTCTTGATTCTACAGGCTCATAGGTGGAAGGGACTTGCCTTGTCTCAGATGAGACTTTGGACTTTTGAGTTAATGTTGGAATGAGTCAAGACTTTAGGAGACTGTTGGGAAGGCATGACTGTATTTTACAATGTGAGAAGGACATGAAATTTGGGAGGTGCCAGGGGTAGAATAATATAGTTTGGATATTTGTGCCTTCCCAAATCTCATGTTGAATTGTGATCCACAGTGCTGAAGGTGGGCTGGGTTGGGGGTATTTTTGGTCATGAGGATGGATCCTGCATGGTCTGGTGCTGTCTTCATGAAAGTAAGTTCTTGCAAGATTTTGAAAGTATGCAGCACCTCCCCACAACTCTCTCTCTCGCTCCTGCTTCCACCATCTGACATGTTTGCTTCCCCTTTGCTTTCTGCCATGATTGCAAGCTTCCTAAGGCCTCCTCAGAAACTGAGCAGATGTCAGCACCATGCTTCTGTAAAGCCTGCAGAACTATAATCCAGTTAAACCTCTTTTCTTTATAAACTTCCCAGCCTTAAGTATTTCTTTACAACAATGCAAAAATTTCCCAATACAGGAAGGGAGACTATAATTATCCTTTGTGTAAACTGAAGAGCATCTGGAGGATTGGCACTGAGCATATTAACAGTGACATCCAATGAAAGGTGGATGTAGAACCCAAACTGAATTGCTTTGTGAAGTGAATGGGAGGTGGAGAAGTAGACAGTGAACACAGAAAATTCTAGAGGCTCAGCTGTAAAGAGAGAGAGAGGGTAATGTGGTAATTACACAGGGATCAATGCCTGCATGTTTTAAAAACTAAGGGTAAAAATTTTAGTATAATTTATATATTAAGAAAATGGAGCCACTAAAAGATGTTAATAATAGAGGTGAAATGAAGTGGAATGATAAGCAAGGAACATGAAAAGTAAAGGAAGGATGCAATGAAAGTTCTGTCTGGAAGGATTAGTCTCAGGCAAGCTCAGACTGAAAGAAAGAGAAAAGAAGAATGTGGAGGAAGAGAAATATGTAGATGGAAGGAAGGGTGAAGATGGAAAGGCAAGCATCTTGAAAGGTGAGACTATGTCTTAGGCATCTTTGAACTGCCACCACTCAACATAGCACTGCATGTGGTAGGCATGAATAAACATTTCTGCAGTTGAATTGAGCTCATGCCGAATGGCCTCTGTTCTCTCCATGAAGTTGAGATTTTGGCATTGAAGGGAATGAGAAGAACATAAGGTAAGGAAAGGATGGAAAGATAAAGCTATGGACTAGCTTTGTGGTGTACAGAATAGACGCCATTGTCAGACAGACGAAGATGCTTTTCTTTTTATGCACCTTGTAAAGTATGTGCAATATTGAGAGGGAATGGTTTCATCCTCAGTGTGCAAAAGAAAAGAGTAATTACTTAAGTGCAGATAGGCTTTTTAAGTCTCTATGTTAGAAGTCTCTCTTCATTAGAAGTCTGTTGGGGTTCAAAAATGTTGCAGAGAAGATTTTGGACTTCAACTCTGATTTTCCTCTCTATTTTTCTTTCTTTTCCTTAATTCCTTATATCTCACTGCATATTATCAATTTAGCTGATCCCTCTCTAGTCTAACCAGCAGTACCTTTACCCAAAGGTTTCAGAAATGTCCAAAGTTTAAACTCAAGGAGTCAGAGATGTTACTCTAAGGGCCACCTCTCTTCTGGAGAATAGAATATAAGAAGAACATAAGACAAAGCACAGATTTTTATGAAACATGATTGAGTGGAGCAAATGTAACACAGTTCTAAAGTTACAAAGAATCCTTAATGACCTTCTGCTAGATAAAGCAGCAGATTGGATAAAATGCATATTTCATGCTGTATATTTATAATTATTCATCTATATTCTGAAATGCAATAATGTTTCAAATATATTAATTTGAATATCAAACATATTGTATAGATATTCTGGTTACTGGGCACTGTTATTTGCTATGAAAGCAATGAAGGAAAGGTTATTAGACTTTTTAAGGCTGTTTTGCACATGTTTCCATCACCATCGTTCTGCCTGAAGTTTAAAATCTTTAGGACCCAAATTTTTATTACAAAAGTAGTTTATATCCTTTGTATGCTGGTGAATTTCATGATCATGAGGTATCCTATCTTTCTTTCTGTGTTAGTCCATTTTCACATTGCTGATAAAGACATACCTGAGACTGAGCAATTTACAAAAGAAAGAGGTTTAATTGGACTTCTTAGAGTTCTACGTGGCTGGGGAAGCCTCACGATCATGGTGGAAGGCAAAGAGGAGCAAGTCACATCTTATGTGGATAATGGCAGGCAAAAAATGAGAGAGCTTGTGCAGGGGAATGCCTCTTTTTAAAATAATCAGATCTCATAAGACTTATTCACTATCATGAGAACAGAATGGGAAAGACTTGCCCCCATGATTCAATGACCTCCTACCAGTTTCCTCCCACAGCATGTGGGAATTCAAGATGAGATTTGGGTGGGGACACAGCCAAACCATATCATCTTTCCTATTTTATTCAAATGTTACTAGGAACTGATTAAATTCTAGAAAACAGTAAACACTCAAATATCACCTACTGTATGAAGGCTTCCCTAGCCTTAAACAGCTATTGGTTTCTTCCTCTATCTGTTCCTGTAGCTTCACGGTCTTTTACCCACCTATAAAAGTGTATATAGTGTTTTATAGTTACATTTTGGTTTTATTATTTCCTTCTCTAGATTGATGTAAGGCAGAGATTATGTCATTTTTCTCTTTGTATCTTTTGGGAGACAATCTTCTTGGCATTTCTGCACATCTTGCATCAATTTTTATTATGGACTATATTTTCAAAGATGTTTGTATAGCAAACAACCTTGGAAGATGTAGTGTCTTACCCTACAACAGAAGGTAAACTTTTTTCTGGCTAGGATAATAAAAATATTTCCCTTGGGGCAAAGGATTAGGAGGTATTCTAGCAATCTCCTTTAAAGAATGGAATTTCCTAAGCTCCAGGTTCCTCAGCTGTGACACAAACCCACTATGTGTGCAGTATCCACCTGGGATGCCTTAATATCACCTGCATACAACCAAGAGGAGGGTGGTGATGGAGAAAGGAGATTGGTGTGAACATGAAGCTCATACTGCCCACTGTGCTGTGAGTAATCAAGTCCTTTCCTCTGACCCCAGAGTATCATGTCTCCTACAACATCCACGAAATGGGGCAGGCTTGTTAGCTTGCAAGTAAGGTAAAGTCTCAAACCTTCACAGTTCTTGGCAGTTTCTCTAACATATAGCATGTTGTCTGGAAGTGTAAGGGAATGAGGTAGATTTTCAGTTTTCGAGTACATTTAATCTAACATACTTTGATTTTAACTACAGAAGAGATATTTTCATCATTTTTTAAGTTACAGGCTGTATTATCTTTGTAAATTTCTTAATCTGTCTATATCTCAGTTTTCTTATGTGTAAAATGGGAAAAATAGAAGTATTGGCCTTATAGGTTTGTGGTGGAAATGGAGATGTACTGACAAGACCCCTCTTCTAGGAAAGACCTGCCCAGCTGTAAAGACAATAGTCAGCAGACAGCCTCCATCAGTTTGTCTTTAAGGTCTGCCTGAGATGCAGAGTCGCATTACCTGAGATCATTCCCATGTTTGGGCAGTCTGCATCCAGTAATGGTACAGTGTGTTTATGGGTTTTATAAAGGATCAGTCATTTGGATCCCATATGGGACAACTTTTTTTGGGCAATGCAATTGCTTCAGAGGCCCCTGCTGGTTTGGCTGAGGCCTTGTCAGGCCTACATCACAATTCAATTTCTCTCTCAGGGCAATTGTGCTTCCTTTCACAAATTTCCCTTTCTTTTACAAGTTTTGATTCTTGACAGACATTCTCCAAACTCTGTCCTAGCATCGGCTTCTGGAGCCTTCAAACTGCATCAGGGCTATTGTAGGTAGTAAGAGAGTAAGAGCACATCAATCATTCAATGCAATCCTTGTATGTGGTTGGTACACATTAAATATTAGCTTCTTATTGTCATAATTAATATTATGATGATGATCAACTATATGGAACACCCTAAAAGCATGGTCCCTGAAACCCAGCATGCTGGTACTCTCCAAAAGTGTGTCTGGTAAAGATGAAAAGGATAATTAACTTACTAAAATCCTACCATAATGTGTGATAGTTGAAAAAATCAGAAATATTCAATCTAGAGAAAGCAAGCTTTGGAAAGCACCAGGACACTGTTCCCTGTCTCTATGCCACTCTGTCTCTAGCCTTGGCTCAAAGAAGCCCATGTACAGCGTGGCCCACCACTTCACAGGGTGCAAGCTGTAAGCTTTGGTGGCTCCCATGTATTTTTTTACAGCAATGCAAGAACAGACTAACACATCTTCATTTTAAAAGTTGCCCAAGAAGAGATGGGCAACTTTGTCAAGGAGTCAAATTGCCTTTGGGGTGTGGGAGAATGGTGCTATAACCCTTGATAATTTTCCTTTAAGTTTGAAAGTTATTAAATTTGATCATATGTACTGGGGTAGCCCTCCTTGGCCCCTGAGGTGAAACTTACTGGAAGAAAAGTCACGTTCTTAATTCTAAAACTGTTAACACAAGCCTGTCAAAAGGTCCTAGAGAGCTAGCTCAAAGCACAGCCTATGGTGAACTCAGCATTTTTTTCATTATAAGGGGGTCTGGTTAAGAGTTTGAGCGGGTGTGTGCTTGTGTGTGTGTGTGTGTGTGTATGTGTGTGTCACAGGAGAAGATAAGAATCATATCTTTTTACCCTGGGTTAATGTAGTTACACATTTTCTCTTCCCTCAATTCATGACAATGTCCTGTATCCCCTGTAGTTCTGAAGGTGCTATGCTGTTGACAGCACCTTGGTTATGGGCCTCTCCTCTGTGGACGTGGGCAGGCTATGTGGACAAGCTAGAAAGGATAGTTTCATCATCTGCAGCCAGTTCCAGTTGGTATCAGGGTCAGCTTCTTTGTGGCTGTTTGGATGGAGCAAAGTTACATCTAATAGATGTGAATTTATATATGTGTGTTTGTGTGTGGAGAGGGTTGGTGGTAGATGAAAGGATGTATTGTCAAAATAGATGTTTCCAGTCCATATCCAAAACTCATTTTTTGTGTCAACATAGGGACTTATCGAAAAGCCCTTTTGTGATTTTTCTGAACAAGGATATTCATGTTTTCAGCTGAAGGTACTGCTAGGAAAGTCTCCTGAGGTGCAAGGACAGCAGGATATTTCAGGCTATACTAAATGGCCCACTCTCTTTTCTTTGGTTATATTAATTTGAGAGACATACTTCACTTTTTTCCTGCCTTTTTCACTTTTTTCCCCTTATACCTGCATGTTTTCTCCTGGGTGGTCATTGCAAGGTTGTAACACAAAGGATTCAGTCTGTTAGGGAAACTTTTTCCAGTTTCCTATAATGCTTTATGTGGGGAGACCAGAGGTAGTTGTAACACTGGGAAGAGAAAATTTGCCTTTTTCTGCTCTCTCCTGAGAAGCTATCACCAAAAAGCCTGGTTTCTATGGTAGCTCATGCCTGGATCACTACAGTACTGCCAGACTCTGATTTTTGGCAGCAACATCAGCAAATACAATTAAGAATGATGCATGTCTGATGGCCAGTGATGATGAGCATTTTTTCATGTGTTTTTTGGCTGCATAAATGTCTTCTTTTGAGAAGTGTCTGTTCATGTCCTTCTCCCAGTTTTTGATTGGGTTATTTGTTTTTTCTTGTAAATTTGTTTGAGTTCATTGTAGATTCTGGATATTAGCCCTTTGTCAGATGAGTAGGTTGCAAAAATGTTCTCCCGTTTTGTAGGTTGCCTGTTCACTCTGATGGTAGTTTCTTTTGCTGTGCAGAAGCTCTTTAGTTTAATTAGATCCCATTTGTCAATTTTGGCTTTTGTTGCCATTGCTTTTGGTGTTTTAGACATGAAGTCCTTGCTCATGCCTATGTCCTGAATGGTAATGCCTAGGTTTTCTTCTAGGGTTTTTATGGTTTTAGGTCTAACATGTAAGTCTTTAATCCATCTTGAATTAATTTTTGTATAAGGTGTAAGGAAGGGATCCAGTTTCAGCTTTCTACATATGGCTAGCCAGTTTTCCCAGCACCATTTATTAAATAGGGAATCCTTATCCCATTGCTTGTTTTTGTCAGGTTTGTCAAAGATCAGATAGTTGTAGATATGTGGCATTATTTCTGAGGGTTCTGTTCTGTTCCATTGATCTATGTCTCTGTTTTGGTACCAGTACCATCAGAGAAATGCAAATCAAAACCACAATGAGATACCATCTCACACCAGTTAGAATGGTGATCATTAAAAAGTCAGGGAACAACAGGTGCTGGAGAGGATGTGGAGAAATAGGAACACTTTTACACTGTTGGTGGGACTGTAAACTAGTTCAACCATTGTGGAAGTCAGTGTGGCGATTCCTCAGGGATCTAGAACTAGAAATACCATTTGACCCAGCCATCCCAGTACTGGGTATATACCCAAAGGACTATAAATCATGCTGCTATAAAGACACATGCACACGTATGTTTATTGCGGCACTATTCACAATAGCAAAGAGTTGGAACCAACCCAAATGTCCAACAACGATAGACTGGATTAAGAAAATGTGGCACATATACACCATGGAATACTATGCAGCCATAAAAAATGATGAGTTCATGTCGTTTTTAGGGACATGGGTGAAACTGGAAACCATCATTCTCAGTAAACTATCGCAAGGACAAAAACCAAACACCACATGTTCTCACTCATAGGTGGGAATTGAACAATAAGAACACATGGACACAGGAAGGGGAACATCACACTCCCGGGACTGTTGTGGGGTGGGGGGAGGGGGGAGGGACAGCATTAGGAGATATACCTGATGCTAAATGAGGAGTTAATGGGTGCAGCACACCAACATGGCACATGGATACATATGTAACAAACCTGCACATTGTGCACATGTACCCTAAAACTTAAAGTATAAAAAAGAAAAAAAGAATGATGCCTGTCAAGGGACTGATGAACCTTTCCAGTGTCTTTTCTGTAAGTTACTAATAACCAGAACTGACCTTCCCTGTTTGAATAAACACCACTGGCCTTCAATGATTTATTATGAAAAGGGAGTGAAACACTAGCAAGAAAAGTAAGACATTCTCTGGATAAGTGGGAGGAGCTCAAAGTGGATTAATTTGAACATTAAGGGGAATATAACCTTATTTTATGAAGTACAGTATGCCAGATAATATTGGTTAGGATAAGCTAGCTCATGAAAAAGTCAGGATCATGCATACCATGACATAGCGAGAATCCAGTGAGCCTGACTGGATTTCAGTCAAGCTAAATTTCAGACCCAGATTAATATCACCTATCTTATCGGAAATGCTTCATGGGTTTATAGCTCCTTTGTTAGTCTGGGAGCCTTATTCAGGTGATAAGTGATCCTCTCTAAAGGTGAGACATTCAGCGACAAATTCAATAAATTTCAAGTACAAATATATTTGTTCAAAAATCTCAGCCTAAAAGTCTGCTGGGATGATGAGGAATGAAAGACACAAGGACTTTATTTTGCTAAGCCTAGTGAAAAAGGAAAATGCAAGTTCTCCAGATAGTAATGACATGCCCAATGAGCACTTCAACTACAAAGGAAGCAAAATTCAGTTAAAATTCATATGTCTGCTGATCATGAGACCATTTGTAGAAAAGCTGGAACAGAAGATGCTGCTTAACTCTACCTGTAAGTGTCTTGCCAGACATTGTATAAACATTTAACTCAAGGAGGAGCAAGAAATAATGCCCATCATCTTCTGTGATAACACAGCATCTGACTACTTGTTCTCTCAGATACCCTGCAGTTCAGAGTATTCATTTCTCTTTACCTTGAAGTGGCTGATAGCAATATCTTTCAGGTCTTTAATTAAAGGCTAAAAGCTGATTCTAGAATCTCCCCATTGTCTGGAGCTATTCTGATACAAACTCAACTTGCCACAAAGAATCTCAGAAAAAAAGGAAAAAGAAAATGAAAGAGAAAATAGTTGAAAAGAAAAATACCAGGTATTTGATTCAATCTCCATTAAGCCTTCCCTTCACATATAATCTTTGAGTTAGACAGTTCTTCTCCCATAGGGATAACACTTTCTTGTCACTAATCCCTGGATAACACAAGTCAGGGGAAACAGGAAATAGATACAATAATAGATTCGAGTCTCTGGATTTTTCATTTAGCCAATAGTAAGGTAGGAAAGGGGCCAGATAAAAAAATACAACAACACAGATAGAAAATATCTATTTGTCCATGGAGAGAACACAAACACTTGATGGAAAGAAGCCCAGAATATACCGGATTGTTTTTTCACACATAAAGCCATATTTTAAATGCTCCGTGGTGTATTCATTTTAACTCAATCAATCAAATGCATATACATTAAAGAGTCCCATAGCAGCATTATTTTTAATAGCAACAAACAGAAAATAACTTGTTTATACTATGACTATTATTTAGATGACTATTATTTAGATATTATAGGTGACTAATTATTTAGATCGGGGTCAATAAACTATGTTTTGTGGGCCAAATCCAGCCTATAGCCTGTTTTTGTCAAGTTTTATCAGAATACAGCCATACCCATCAGCTATGTATTATCAATGGCAGAGTTGAATAGTTGTGACAGAGACCAAATATTTCACAAAGCCTGAAATATTTGCCATATGATTCTTTACAGAAAAAAAATCTGACAACCAGCAATATAAATGGTTGCACATATATTCAATGGAACACTCTGTTACAATTAAAAGAATATAAAAGGTTGGTATATAACAATATAAAAAGATATTTGATGTCAAGAAAAAATGATTCAAAGCAGTGTGTATATAAGTATTTTCAGATTCTGTTTGCCTAAAAACAAAGCATATGCATAAGCATCAAACTTCTGAAAGCATATACACAAACTAAAACTTAATAATGATTACCTCTGGTGAATGAAATTAGGAAGTAGGACTGGGGAGAGGGATAATGAAGAAAGAAAAGAGGGAGAAACATTTATTTAATATCCTTCTATATCATCGCAAATTTTAAAATGCCCATATGTTATATAATTGAAAACAAACTAAAATGAGAATAATAGAAGCAATAGGAATTTAAAAATATTTCATTTGTAGAATGAATGAATGTAATTCTCAATGATATAATGCCAATTTTCTTTTCTTATGAATGTTTTTGTTGAATGTTTATGTAATATTTCCTGTGTCTTTGACTAACAGAATATGTGTTATCTCTTGCTTAAATATCTATCTGTGATTTTAGTATCACTATTTGCTTTAGATGATTACAACTTACCTCTTCATTAGTGAAGTGAAAAAAATCACTAAGACATTTTATAAAATATTTTTGCTGTGAGGAATTTCACATAATAGTGTCGTTTTCCAATCTGATTTATAAAGCACTGTCTTAAATCTCTCTTGAGTCTTCACACAAATTTAACAATTTTTGGTGTTTCTAATTGCACAGAAAGCTGTTTGATTTGGGACAAATTATTTAAATATTTCATGATTTCTTAATTTGCAACATAGAAAAATGCTACCTACCTTACCACGTAAAATTTTTGTGTTAAGAAGGTTTTTAAGGGTTCCATAAATTATCAATTATTTCAAATATATTCATTTTGGCACAATTTTAGTGCAATCAAAATGTGGACAGTCACAAGAAGATTTTTGATGGTAAGTGAGTAGGGAATCAATTAAAACAGTGTTCTAAAAGACCTGTAGTCTAGAATTTTAGATTCTTAGACCACAAATGAACCTGGAAAAGTCATACATAAACTGTACAAAATTAGATAATATGGGCTTCAAACAAAAACAACAGCAAGCTCTCTTTCGGTATGAAAACGCTACATTTTGTTTTTTAAAGAGACAGTGCTTGTTTTCTTGTCTCTAAAATGTGGATGTTTATACTGTATCTGCTTGCCAAATTCATAGAATTCTTCTGAAAATTAAATGGATTAATTTGTGCTAGAGAAATCTGTAAATTATAAATATCTATACAATAATTTTTTCAAAATATAGTATGCAGATAATTTTCAGGGAGTGTGACAAAATTTTTATGTTTTAATGATTACATATCTATATTTACTTCTTGTTTATGGTGAGTGATATGCTACTTTTATTGTAGCTTCCTTTGAAATTAATGTATGGAGGTAAAAATGTGAGTCAAAAGAAAATTACTAATGCTATAGGTAAAATGTGGATATGACAAAAATCATGATGATGGTATGTGCACAAGTGAAGTTCAGAAAACATTGCATTGTGAAGATATAAATTTGATTTAGATTTTCGTATTTTAGTATATCGTTCTCAACTGGCATTGTTTAATTTGCTGTGGTTGCAAACATATTGTGTTAAAACAAGACATATGGAGCTCTTTCACAGCAAAGGAAGAAAGAAATGAAGAAACAGATGCCTGAAACATTTGGGAAAGTAACTCCAGTGCAGCTGAAATACTGGATGTTGCAGGGTCCATTGTCCCAAGTGAGTGTAGGTTGCGTTGACTTCATTGAAAGAAAAAAAACAACCACAGTTAGAGGACTGAAAAGTATACTTCTAGAGAGGGCCTGCAACATTTCTGAGAAATTAACTTTAGTTCACATTACCTTAAAAATTACTCTGAAGAAGTGTGATTTCTATGATGAGCACATCCAACTACATGTCGGATCTGACTTCCCAGACGTGCCAGCCCAGTGAGACATTAAAGCTGCTTGAGTTAAGTACAAGTAGCAAATAGGACATGGGGTGGCCTTTGGAAAACCACTTCTGTGTTTACAACCTAATGCTACTGGAATTCTGATTGAAACTTCATGACTTTAGGTGACAAAGGCATACCAAACTTAGGCTGGGAGGAAGTGAGTTGGGTCAGTGGTGTCCATCTTCCTCTATGATCTACAAAGCAGAAATGTCATGCCATACCCCAGCAACAAACTCACCCTCAAACTTCCTCTGATTCCTTTCCTAGTCTGCCCAGTAGACTGTTCCAAGAGAAGAAGTCCCTTCTCCAGGGTACCTGTACATTTTCCCCTCTTGTTTCCTTAAACCTGGGTTTTGCCTGAAAAGAATGCATTTTTTCCCTCATCTAATTTCATGCCTTTACTTAGGAGTGCAAAAGCAAGCTACTGCATTGAAAATTAAGGAATTGATTCCCAGAGTCTCACAAAGCCCTGAAGCAGAGCAGTTCCAATCTCTGCCTTTCATTTAGGATAGTGGTGCTTCCTGGTTTCTAGTACCTGCCTATATGACTACTGATTTCTTATGTCTATGCAAATTCTGGCAACTAAGGAATTGCTTATGCAGCAGTTCAGAGGCAAGATGGAGTATCTCTTTCCATTATTTATTTAAAAAATTCTTTGAAGGCTGCCATTTAACCTCAGCAGGGAAGTTGGGATTTTTCACCCACACATAGTGATTTTATTCCTCTGAAGCCTTATATGAATTATTAAGCTTTTAAGAAAAGAGAGCAAATAGAGTTTTGCAAGGTAATCAAAAGCAAATATGCTAATTTGGGTCTATAGGACAGTATTTTTATCAGAAGGAACATTAAGGTTAGATCTGTTATTCATCTAAATTAAAGAAATCAAGGAAAAGAACAAGACTAGCAAATTACCTTTGCTGATGGTCGAAATTAGCCCTATCTTGGACTCTTTCTTAATCGTCTTTCTCACTATAAAACCTAGTTACTAGGATACGGCCGTGTGGCAGCATCTTTATTAGAAATTGTGTGGGAGAAAAAAAGGTCAGAGACTCATTTCCAATAACAGTTTGACAAGTAACATGGAGAAAAGGGCAGGAAGGAATTGAAGCTTGTGATGTTTTCTTATATCAAGATTTTGAGATAATAGCACTTATGTGAATAGGAAGTCTCCAGGAATACATTTTATTAATCTTAGGGTTCAAAGAAAAAGACATGGTACCATATTATCATGAAAATTAAAACAAGCCTAAAAAGATACATAAATATCAGGTAAAGGACAAAAATATCATCATCTGTCACTGTTAAAATTTTTTTTTAATCTTAACTCTAGCTATATCCAAAAGTCCTATAATTATATTGATAGAAGTCACATCTTCAATTACCGTAATTGGTCAATAGTCAATAGTTAAAGAGCTTAAGCATTACAGAAAACTTTATAAGACCCAGGTGGGTTTCCTAAATCCCACAAAAAGGTCATTATCCCTCTCTGTACTGGTAGATCTTTGTATCAGAATAGAGAGAGATTTGTAAAATTTGTACTAATGAAAATTTCTTTGAGTTAAACTCCATCTTATCACTGTCTTCTAATGAAATTAAAGATATATTAATAAATTAGTAGGTTTTAATAATCAGAATTATGCCAATTTAGAGACATACCAATACATTTCCAAAATTCACATAAAGATGTAAAACCTCTATGGTTAAAAAGTCTAAGTTATTAACAATTTACTGTGTAACAAAGAAATCAAGACAATAAAAATACCTGACATTTCAGACACTCTGCCTTATCTGTCCTTCCCTGGGCTTCTCCCTATCTTGAGCATTGCCATTGCACACAAAGGCAGAGGGGGCCAGAACAGTGTGGTACAGTTTGGCTTCCAATAATCTTGGCATTGAAACTCAGGTCTGTACTAGCTTCCCAGCAATGGTTCTTAACCAGAATGGAATGGCTGAAATGACAAACATAGGATTCAGAATCTAGATGGCAACAAATCTCATTGAGATTCAGGAGAAAGTTGAAACCCAATCTAAGGAATCTAAGGGATCCACTAAAATGATCCAAGAGATGAAAGAAAAACATAGCTATTTTAAGAAAGAACCATATGGATCTGACAGAGCTGAAACACTCACTACAAGAATTTTATTATATAATCCCAAGTATTAACAGCAGGATAGACCAAGCTATGGAAAGAATTTCAGAGCTCAAATACTGATGCTTCGAATCAACTCAGACAAAAATAAAGAAAAAAGAATAAAAAAAAATGAACAAAACCTCTGAAAAATATATGATTATATAGAAAGGCCAAACCTATGACTCATTGGTATCCCTGAAAGAGAGGGAGAAACAGCAAACAACTTGGAAAACATACTTGAGGATATTGTCCACAAAAATTTCCCCAATCTTGCTAGAGGTTGACATTTACATTCAAGAAATTCAGAGAACCCCTGAAAGATACTATACACAATGACCATCCCCAAGACACATAGTCATCAGATTCTCCAAGGCCAATGTGAAAGAAAAAAATATTAAAGACAGCTAGAGAGAAGGTGCAGGTAACCTAAAAAGGGAACCCCTTTAGGTTAACAGTGGACCTTTCAGCAGAAATCCAACAAGCCAGAAGAGATTGTGGGCCTATATTCAGCATCCTTAAAGAAAAGGATTTCCAACCAAGAATTTTATAGCCAGTCAAACTAAGTTTCATAAGCAAAGGAGAAATAAAATTATTTTTAGACAAGCAAATACTAAGGGAATTTGTTATCACCAGACCTACTTACAAGAGGTCCTACCTACAAGTGCTAAACATGGAAATGGAAGATCATTACCAATCACCACAAAAGCACACTTAAGTACATAGACTGCTGACACTATAAAGCAACTACACAATCAAGTCTACATAATGACCAGTTAACAACATGATGACAGCATCAAATCTACACATATCCATACTAACTTTGAACATAAATGGGCTAAATACTCCACTTAAAAGGCACAGAGTGTCAAGTTGGATAAAGAAGCAAGACCCAAATTTATGCTGTTTTCAAGAGACCCATCTCACCTGCAGTGACAACCATAGGCTCATAGTAAAGGGATAGAGAAAGATCTATCAAGAAAACAAAAAACAAAAAAGAGCAGGGGTTACTAGTCTTATTTCAGACAAAACAGACTTTAAATCAACAATGATCAAAAAGGACAAAGAAGGGCATTACATAATGATAAAGTGTTTAATTCAACAGGAAGACTTAACTATCCTAAATATATATGCACCCAACATAGGAGCACTCAAATTCATAAAATAAGAAGTTCTTAGAGACCTATGAAGAGGCTTAGATAACCATACAGTGATAATGGGATACTTCAAAACCCCACTGATAGTATTAGATCATTGGGGCAGAAAACTAACAAAGATATTTGAGACCTAAACTCTACACTTGACCAAATGTATCTAATAGATATCTGCAGAACACTCCACCCAACAGCAATAGAATATACATTCTTCTTATCTGTACATGGCACATATTCTAAAATCAACCACATGCTTGGCCATAAAGCAATTCTCAAAAAACTCAAAACAACTGAAGTCATACCAACCACACTGTCAGACCACAGCAAAATAAAAATAGAAATCAGTACCGAGAAGAACAGTCAAAACCATACAATTACATGGAAATTAACTTCCTACTGAATGACTTTTGGGTAAACAATAAAATTAAGGCAGAAATCAAGAAATTCTTTGAAACTTTTATCAGTTTCAAAGATACAACATACCAGAATCTCTGGGACACAGCTAAAGGAGTGTTAACAGAAAAATTTATAGCACTAAATGCCCACATTAAAAAGTTAGACAGGTCTCAAATTAGCAACCTAACCTCTAACCTCACACCTAGAGGAACTAGAAAAACAAGAGCAAACCAACCTCAAACCTAGCAGAAAAAACAAAATGAAAATCAGAGCTGAAATGAATGAAATGGAAATGAGAAAAAACATACAAAAGAGAAACAAAACCAGAAGTGTATTTTTTGAAAGAATAAATAAAATTGATAGACAACTAGCTAGAATAATAAAGGAAAAAGGAGAAGAGCCAAATAGATACAATCAGAAATAATAAAGGGGACATTACCACTGACCCCACGGAAATACAAAACACCCCTGAGACTATTACAAACACTTCTATACACACAAACTAGAAAACCTAGGAGAAATTGATTAATGCCTGGAAACATATAACATCCTAAGATTGAACTGGGAAGAAATTGAAATCCTAAACAGACCAATAATGAATTCAGAAATAGAATCAGTAATAAAAAAACCTACCAAACAGAAAAAGCCTGGGACTAGACATATTCACAGCTGAATTCTACCAGATATATAAAGAAGAGCTGGTACCATTCCTACAAAAACTAGTCCAAAAACAGGAGGAGGGACTCTAACTCATCGTATGAGACCAGCATCATTCTGATACCCAAACCTATCAGAAACACAATGAAAAAAAGAAACTTCAGGCCAATATCTCTGATGAACATAGATGCCAAATCCTGAACAAAATACTAACAAACTGAATCCAGCAGCACATCTAAAAGCTAATCCACCATGATCAAGTGGTGGATTAGTTTTGGGATGCAAGGTTGGTTCAAGATACACAAATTAATCAATGTGATCATCACAGAAACAGAACTAAAAACAAAAATCGTGATTATCTTAATAGATGTGGAAAAGGCTTTTGATAAAATTCAACATCCCATCATTTTAAAAACCCTCAACAAACTAAGCATCAAAGTAACATATCTCAAATTAAGAGTTATCTATGACAAACCCACAGCCAACATTATACCAAGTGGACAAAATCTGAAAGAATTCCTCTTGAGAACTGAAGCAAGACAAGGATGCCCATTCTTACTACTCCTATTCCACATAGTACTGAAAGTCCTACCAGAACAATCAGGCAAGAGAGAGGTATATAAGGCATCAAAATAGGAAGAGAGGAAGTTAAACTACCTCTCTTCACAGATTATGTGATTCTTCACCTAGAAAACCCCATAGTCTCTGCCCAAAAGCTCCTATACTGTATCTATCTGATAAACAACTTCAGCAAAGTTTCAGGATATAAAATCAATGTACAAAACTCAGTAGCATTTCTATACATCAGTAACTTCCAAGCCAAATAAAGGACACAATCCCATTCACAATAACCACCAAAAGAATAAAATACCTAGGAATACTAACCAGGGAGGTGAAAGATCTCTATGATGAGAATTACAAAACACTGCTCAGAGAAATCAGAGATGGCACAAGCAAGTAGAAAAACATTCCATGTTCATGGATAGGAAGAACCAATATTGTTAAAATGGCCATACTACTCAAAGCAATTTACATATTCAGTGCTATTCCAATCAAATTAACAGTGACATTTTTTCACATAATTAGAAAAAAACTATTCTAAAATTCATATGGAATTTTACAAAAGTCTGAATAGCCAATACAATCCTCAGCAGAAAGAACAAAGCCAGTGCCATCACACTACCTGACTTTACTATAAGGCTACAGTAACCAAAATATTATGGTACTGGTGCAAAAACAGACACATAAACCAATGGAACAGGTTACAGAACCCTGAAATAAAGCTGCACACCTACAACCATACGGTATTCAACAAAGCTGACAACAACAATCTCTGGAGATAGGACTCCCTATTCAACAAATGGTGCAGGGATAACTGGCTAGCCATATGTAGAAGATTGAAACTAGGCCCTTTACTTTCACCATATTAAAAACTCAACTCAAGATGGATTAAAGATATAAATGTAAAACTCAAAACTATAAAAACTGTACAAGAAAACCTGGGAAGTACCATTCTGGACATGAACCCTGGCAAAGATTCCATAGTGAAGACTTCAAAATCAATTACAAGAAAACTAAAAATTGACAAGTGGCACCTAATTAACGAACTTTTGCATGGCAAAAGAAACTATCAACAGAGAAAACAGACAACCTACAGAATGTGATAAAATATTTGCAAACTGTGCACCCAACAAAGGTCTAATATCCAGATTCTAGAAGGAACATAAATAACAAGAAAACACGAAAAATCCCATTAAAAAAAAATGGGCAAAGGGCATGAGAAGACACTTCTCAAAAGAAGACATATATAAATGCAGCCAACAAGCATCTGAAAAAAATGCTCAACATCATTAATCATTAGAGAAATGCAAATCAAAACCCCAATGAGGTATCATCTCACACCAGTCAGAATGCCTATTATTAAGTAAAAAAAAATATGCTGATGAGGTTGTGGAGAAAAGGAACGCTTATAGACTGCTGGTGGGAATGTAAATTAGTTCAGCCACTGTGAAAGAAGTTTGGAGATTTCTCAAAGAACTTAGAACTAGCATTCAACTTGGCAATCTCTTTATTGGGTATATACTGAAAGGAATATAAATCATTCCACCATAAAGATACATGCACATGTATGGTTTACTGGAGCACTACCTACAATAGCAAAACCATGGAGTCAACTTAAATGTCCAAAAGTGGTGTACTGGATAAATAAAATGTGATACATATATACTATGGAATACTATGCAGCCATAAAAAAGAATTAAATCATATCTTTTGCAGTAACATGCCTGAAGCTGCAAGCTATAATTCTAAGCTAATTAACACAGGAGCAGAAAACCAAATACTGCATGTTGTCACTTGTGAGAGCTAAACATTGACTACATGGACACAAAGAAGGGAATAATAGACACTAGGGCTTACTTGAGGATGGAGGGTAGGAAGAAGAGATAGGAGATTAAAAAATCTACCTGTGAGGTACCATGCACATTACCTGGGTGACAAAATGATCTGTAGACCAAACCCCCCTGACATGAAATTCACTCATGTAACAAACCTGCGTATGTACACCCTGTTCATATAAATAACTTGGAAGAAAAAACATACAGGTAAATATTATTTAAAACTGTAACTCAGGTCCACCAATTTATTAGCTGTGCAACCTTGGGAGGATCACATAACTCTTCTGAGGCTCGGTTTGTTCCACTATAAAATTGATTGAACACTTTTCAGGCTCATTATGACAATGAATGAGATTCTGTATTTAAGTGGTAGGTATTTAATTAATATTAGCTGTTATCAACGTTATTATTACTAAAGATTTGGGAAGGAGCCAATCAACAACAGTCCTCTTCCCTGGCTAAAGGTGGAACCAACTGAGGAAAAGACTTCTTTGTCTATTTCTAACGATTCCTCTGTAAATAAAATGTACCCAACTAGTCACCAACACAGCTGGACAGGGACAAGACTCTTACCTTGGAAAGAGGATAGGGATAGAGTAGAACATACTGTCCCACCAGACAGGGGTGCTTCGGAAGAGAGAGAGCCCAGAGGACGAGTCATGCATTCACAGATGCTTCTAAACTCACCTATTCCTTCTACCCTGGGGGTGTGAATGAGGGGGACGAGAAAAGCTGAAATCCCTCCAGGTGGAAACACAAGAGGTAGGGGCATTGAGATTTCTCCCTAAATATTATTATGAATTTGATGCCAATGCTTTTAGGAAATTGTTGATTTTATAGCTTAAAAATTTTATTACTACAATACTTGTATATTTATAATTTAGCGTGTGTATATATATATTTATTTATTTCTCATATATATATATGTATTTCTCATTCCTTCTCCTTTGATATTTTTTCTACTGTGGTAGATTGAACTATTTGATTCCCAATTATTACCTTTTTCCCACTAAAAAATTTCACGTTGGCCGGGCGCGGTGGCTCACACCTGTAATCCCAGAACTTTAGGAGGCCAAGACGGGCGAATCATGAGGTCAGGAGATCGAGACCAGCCTGGCTAACATGGTGAAACCCTGTGTCTACTAAAAATACATAAAAATTAGCTGGGCGTGGTGGTGGGCACCTGTAGTCCCAGCTACTCAGGAGGCTGAGGCAGGAGAATGGCGTGAACCCAGGAGGCAGAGCTTGCAGTGAGCCGAGATCGCGCCACTGCACTCCAGCCTGGGCGACAGAGTGAGACTCTGTCTTAACAACAACAACAACAAAATTCACGTTTACCCTTTGCCACAAATTTTGTATTATCTTCCCCATAGGTGGAGTATACTTTTCCATCCCATTAGCTTTGTCCATGGCCATTTGACATGGGTTGGTCAGTGGAACAGTTGTAGATATGAGGCAAGTGGCATCTGAACAGAAGCTTTAAATGAGCTTGTGTGATTTTTCTCTTTACCCTTAACATTTCCCTCTACCATGGGAACACCATGCCCTAGGCAGTGGCCACTCCTTAATTCTGGATCTCAGGATGAGTAGCCATACAAAGATGGCCCACTGGACCTAGTGCAGCCCAGTGAAGCTCATATCTGGTTAACTCTGTAACCAACATATCTGCAGCTGACCTTCATCGCTCATGTAAAGGAATAAATATTGTAAGCTACTATAATTTTTGGGTTGTAAGTAGCATAACACAATTGACTAAACAGTACACCATTTGTTCTTAATAGAGTCTTGACCAGACAGCTTGAAGGGTGGTGATCTCAGATGAGAGGCAAGGAGAGCAGTCAAAGCTCAGGACTAGCTCATACAAAACCTGTGCAAGTGTGCTGTGTCAGCCCCACACCTGGTCACCTGTTCTTAGCACAATGGTGACAGCCAGGTTTCTCACTGAGACTATTAACACTTCTCGAGTTTGACAAGAGTAGGCAAGGTCAAACGCTGGCCAGGTGCTGAAGTGTTACATGTACTGCCAGAAGCAGCACCATTCATACGTACATTCCAAAGGAGGGTTTTCTTAAAGTTCTAGTAAGTGCATGCCAGTCACAGGTATACTAAATTGTTTTAGCCCTCTTGCATAGTATAACGTAACAAGTAAACATTACAAATGTGCAATTGCAAAGTGGATTATCTCAAATAGACTAAATCTTATTACAATAAAACATTATAATGGAGTGTTTATGACCCTAAAGATTTCTTTTTTATTTTATTTTATTTTTTTTTTTGAGACGGAGTCTCGCTCTGTCACCCAGGCACCCAGGCTGGAGTGCAGTGACACGATCTCGGCTCACTGCAAGCTCCGCCTCCCAGGTTCAAGCCATTCTCCTGCCTCAGCCTCTCCGAGTAGCTGGGACTACAGGTGCCCGCCACCACGCCCGGCTAATTTTTTGTATTTTTAGTAGAGATGGGGTTTCACTGCGGTCTCGATCTCCTGACCTCGTGATCCGCCCGCCTCGGCCTCCCAAAGTGCTGGGATTACAAGCGTGAGTAACCGCGCCCGGCCTGACCCTGAAGATTTCTAAAATCTAATAATGGCCTTTTTATTTTGAGAAATATTAAAATAAAATTTGATGCTTTGTTGCTTTGTATAATGGAATTTAACTTTTTTTTTCTTTTTTGGGGGGCAATGTACAGCAGAGTGATTAAAGGTGCAGGCTTTTAATGAGCTAACAGCACTCATTTCAAGTCCTGGCCACTCCATGTCCTAACTTTATATTCTTGGGCAAGCCACTTACACTGAGCGGTGTTTAACTTTCCCCATCTGCAAAATAAGAAAAACAGAAACTTCCATAACAACGTTGCAATAAGGACTGTATGAGATTATATATGGAAAGCATTTATCCCACTGCTAGAATATTGTAAGCACTAGATATTTGTAGACATATTTTTACTGTCATTCTTGCCATAAATAATTATGTGTAAAGCACAAGCAACATTCAGTCTTTTTAAAAGTTTCAGCTTTTCATACTTCCAAATGATAAAATGTGCATAAAATTTTATCAAAAACCAGAATCCTTGTATCATGACAGGAAAAATATGGAGAAAAAGGAAATTCTGTTTTGTTTTGACAAAAGACAAGGCAATAATTTCCGTAAATATTCAACAACTGACATTGGAACATTTCACAATGTCACTGCAATTTAGTAATGATTATACTAGTTAAACTGTATAGCACTTAATCTTTTTAAGATATCTTACCAACTGCTTTTTTAATCCTCACAGCTATTTTATTATAAAAGTTATTTACATGTGTCATATACTTGCTATTCTTCTCTATCAAAATTAATGATGTTTTTACAAATAATCAATATTGAAAACTTCCACATCAGATACTATCAATGTTTTATATTTTTCTTCACACCTACTTCACTTTCTTCTAGAAGCTTGGATTTTTAATAAGAACAACCTAGATTTAGGCTAGCTCATTTCTTTAAAACTTTCTCTGTTATTCAATATAAATCATATAAAGAAAAATATGAAAATATTAATATGAATACTCACGTATGCACACCCAGATTTTTTATACTTAACATTTTTCCATGTTTGGCTTTTTTAAAAAACAAAAAATCAGAAATAAAGCTGAGGTCCTTTGTGTAACTTTCCTTCTTTTCTTTCTGCTATTCTCTAAATGCACCTGCTCTTCCTGAATTTGCTATAGTTTTTCATTCTTTTAAACTGCATGGAAATGTTACATATATTAATTATTATGATACAAATTCCATTTTTTCTCAATATCTTATTTGGAAATTTATTGATGTTCACTATTGTAGAGCTACACTATCCATTTGAAGTGTTGTATAATATTCCTTTGAGAAATGACAGTTCATCTATTTTCAGATTCATGTTTGTAACTGTTTGCAATTTAGCAGATACTGTTGTTTTTGCTCTTATACCCTTGGCACTCACTTCTCCAGACTGAAGGCTGCTTCCTGTGGACACCTGCAGCACTCTGCTGAAAGGTTTCTGTTCTGGCATGTTCAGAGCACACTCAGCTCACTTGCAGGGCAAGTTGAAATGCCAGAGAGACTGAAGCAGCCTTCATTCAATGATAGGCAGGGATTTGGTGGATAAATACCCTACCTGTTTTTACACCTATTGTGAGACAACACCAAGGTATTTTCCCCACCACTACTTGCCTCAAATCCCATGGTGATAATTTGTTGATTCTGCACCCTTGGGTTTCCTGCCTTTTCCTATCTCATATCTCCACTTCCCCACTCATCCTTTTCTGAGATCACCTCCCAAATAAATTATAGGCATACCTTGGAAATATATTATAAGTTTGGTTCCAGACCATCACAATAAAGCCAATATCACAATAAAGAGAGTCAAATGAATTGTTTGGCTTCCCAACGCATTTAAAAGTCATGCTTACACTATACTATAATCTATTAAGTGTGCAATAGCATTATGTCTAAAAATAGACATACTTTAAAATATCTTATTGCAAAAAAAAGATGCTAACAATCATTGGAGCCTTCAGCAAGTAGTAATCTTTTTGTTGGTGGAGGATGCTGCTTCAATGTTGATGACTTCTGATGAGTAGGGTGGTGGTTACCGAAGGTTCGGGGTGATGGGTGTTGTGGCAATTGCTTTCAAAAAGGCAACAATCGTGGCTGGGTGTGGTGGCTCATGCCTGTAATCCCAGCACTTTGGGAGGCCGAGGCCGGTGAATCACCAGGTCAGGAGATCGAGACCATCCTGGCTAACACAGTGAAACCCTGTCTCTACTAAAAATACAAAAAAATTAGCCGGGCGCGGTGGCGGGCGCCTGTAGTCCCAGCTACTTGGGAGGCTGAGCCAGGAGAATGGCGTGAACCCTAGAGGCGGAGCTTGCAGTGAGCCGAGATCGCTCCACTACACTCCAGCCTGGGCGACAGAGCAAGACTCCGTCTCAAAACAAACAAACAAACAAAAAAGGAGGCAACAATAAAGTTTTCCACATCAATTTACTCTTCTTTACATGAAAGGTTTTTGTGTAGTATATGATACTATTTGACAGCATTTTAGGAACAGTAGAACTTCTTTTAAAATTGGATTCAGTCCTCTCAAAACTGGCTTCTGCTTTATCAACTAACTTTATGAAATAGTTTAAATCCTTGATTGTTATTTCAACAGTATGCACAACATCTTCCCCAGATGCTATTCTTGATATTCTTGATATGCTATCTCAAGAAACCACTTTCTCTGCTCATCCATAAGAAGCAACTCCCCGTTTGTTCAAGTTTTATCATGAGATTTCAGCAATTCAGATACATCTTCAGGCTCCACTTCCAATTCTGGTTCTCTTGCTATTTCCACCACACCTGCAGTTACTTGCTCTACTGAAGTCTTGAATCCCTAAAAGTCATTCATGAGGGTTGGAATGAACTTCTTCTAAACTCCTGTTAATGTTTACATTTTGACGTCTTCCTGTGAATCATAAATGTTCCCTTTGGCATCTAGAATTGTGAATCCTTTTCAGAAGATTTTAACTGACTTTGCCCAGATCCATCAGAAGAATCACAATCCATGTCAGCTATGGTCTTGAAAAATGTATTTCTTTTTTTTTTTTTTTTCTTTCAGCTCCTTTGCACTTTTATTTATTTATTTGTGTACCTTTAAAAACAAAGAATTAAGGATCATAAAATTCTAATTGATACATCCAACATTATTTGCTTAAATTTAAAAAAATTTTTTTTTTTTTTTTGATGATATTTGGAACTTTTTTTTTTTTTTTATTATACTTTAGGGTTTTAGGGTACATGTGCACAATGTGCAGGTTTGTTACATATGTATCCATGTGCCATGTTGATTTCCTGCACCCATTAATTCGTCATTTAGCATTAGGTGTATCTCCTAATGCTGTCCCTCCCCCCTCCCCCCACCCCACAACAGTCCCCGGAGCGTGATGTTCCCCTTCCTGTGTCCATGAGTTCTCATTGTTCAATTCCCACCTATGAGTGAGAACATGCGGTGTTTGGTTTTTTGTCCTTGCGATAGTTTACTGAGAATGATGTTTTCCAGTTTCATCCATGTCCCTACAAAGGACACGAACTCATCATTTTTTATGGCTGCATAGTATTCCATGGTGTATATGTGCCACATTTTCTTAATCCAGTCTATCGTTGTTGGATCTTTGGGTTGGTTCCAACTCTTTGCTATTGTGAATAGTGCCGCAATAAACATACGTGTGCATGTGTCTTTATAGCAGCATGATTTATAGTCCTTTGGGTATATACCCAGTAATGGGATGGCTGGGTCAAATGGTATTTCTAGTTCGAGATCCCTGAGGAATCGCCACACTGACTTCCACAATGGTTGAACTAGTTTACAGTCCCACCAACAGTGTAAAAGTGTTCCTATTTCTGCACATCCTCTCCAGCACCTGTTGTTTCCTGATTTTTTAATGATGGCCATTCTAACTGGTGTGAGATGGTATCTCACTGTGGTTTTGATTTGCACTTCTCTGATGGCCAGTGATGAGGAGCATTTCTTCATGTGTTTTTTGGCTGCATAAATGTCTTCTTTTGAGAAGTGTCTGTTCATGTCCTCTGCCCACTTTTTGATGGGGTTGTTTGTTTTTTTCTTGTAAATTTGTTTGAGTTCATTGTAGATTCTGGATATTAGCCCTTTGTCAGATGAGTAGGTTGCAAAAATTTTCTCCCATTCTGTAGGTTGCCTGTTCACTCTGATGATAGTTTCTTTTGCTGTGCAGAAGCTCTTTAGTTTAATGAGATCCCATTTGTCGATTTTGGCTTTTGTTGCCATTGCTTTTGGTGTTTTAGACATGAAGTCCTTGCCCACGCCTATGTCCTGAATGGTATTGCCTAGGTTTTCTTGTAGGATTTTAATGGTTTTAGGTCTAACATATAAGTCTTTAATCCATCTTGAATTAATTTTTGTATAAGGTGTAAGGAAGGGATCCAGTTTCGGCTTTCTACATATGGCTAGCCAGTTTTCCCAGCACCATTTATTAAATAGGGAATCCTTTCCCCATTTCTTGTTTTTGTCAGGTTTGTCAAAGATCAGATAGTTGTAGCTATGCGGCATCATTTCTGAGGGCTCTGTTCTGTTCCATTGATCTATGTCTCTGTTGTGGTACCAGTACCATGCTGTTTTGGTTACTGTAGCCTTGTAGTATAGTGTAAAGTCAGGTAGCGTGATGCCTCCAGCTTTGTTCTTTTGGCTTAGGATTGACTTGGCGATGCGGGCTCTTTTTTGGTTCCATATGAACTTTAAAGTAGTTTTTTCCAATTCTGTGAAGAAAGTCATTGGTAGCTTGATGGGGTTGGCATTGAATCTATAAATTACCTTGGGCAGTATGGCCATTTTCACGATATTGATTCTTCCAACCCATGAGCATGGAATGTTCTTTCATTTGTTTGTATCCTCTTTTATTTCATTGAGCAGTGGTTTGTAGTTCTCCTTGAAGAGGTCCTTCACATCCCTTGTAAGTTGGATTCCTAGGTATTTTATTCTCTTTGAAGCAATTGTGAATGGGAGTTCACTCATGATTTGGCTCTCTGTTTGTCTGTTATTGGTGTACAAGAATGCTTGTGATTTTTGTACATTAATTTTGTATCCTGAGACTTTGCTGAAGTTGCTAATCAGCTTAAGGAGATTTTGGGCTGAGACAATGGGGTTTTCTAGATATACAATCATGTCATCTGCAAACAGGGACAATTTGACTTCCTCTTTTCCTAATTGAATACCCTTTATTTCCTTCTCCTGCCTGATTGCTCTGGCCAGAACTTCCAGCACTATGTTGAATAGGAGCGGTGAGAGAGGGCATCCCTGTCTTGTGCGTTTTCAGAGGGAATGCTTCCAGTTTTTGCCAATTCAGTATGATATTGGCTGTGGGTTTGTTGTAGATAGCTCTTATTATTTTGAGATACGTCCCATCAATACCTAATTTATTGAGAGTTTTTAGCATGAAGGGTTGTTGAATTTTGTCAAAGGCCTTTTCTGCATCTATTGAGATAATCATGTGGTTTTTGTCTTTGGTTCTGTTTATATACTGGATTACATTTATTGATTTGCGTATGTTGAACCAGCCTTGCATCCCAGGGATGAAGCCCACTTGATCATGGTGGATAAGCTTTTTGATGTGCTGCTGGATTCGGTTTGCCAGTATTTTATTGAGGATTTTTGCATCAATGTTCATCAAGGATATTGGTCTGAAATTCTCTTTTTTGGTTATGTCTCTGCCAGGTTTTGGTATCAGGACGATGCTGGCTTCATAAAATGTGTTAGGGAGGATTCCCTCTTTTTCTATCAATTGGAATAGTTTCAGAAGGAATGGTACCAGTTCCTCCTTGTACCTCTGGTAGAATTCAGCTGTGAATCCATCAGGTCCTGGACTCTTTTTGGTTGGTAAGCTATTGATTATTGCCACAATTTCAGAACCTGTTATTGGTCTATTCAGAGATTCAACTTCTTCCTGGTTTAGTCTTGGGAGGGTGTATTTGTCGAGGAATTTATCCATTTCTTCCAGATTTTATAGTTTATTTGCATAGAGGTGTTTGTAGTATTCTCTGATGGTAGATTGTATTTCTGTGGGATCGGTGGTGATATCCCCTTTTTCGTTTTTTATTGCATCTATTTGATTCTTCTCTCTTTTCTTCTTTATTAGTCTTGCTAGCGGTCCATCAATTTTGTTGATCTTTTCAAAAAACCAGCTCCTGGATTCATTAATTTTTTGAAGGGTTTTTTGTGTCTCTATTTCCTTCAGTTCTGCTCTGATTTTAGTTATTTCTAGCCTTCTGCTATCTTTTTAATGTGTTTGCTCTTGCTTTCCTAGTTCTTTTAATTGTGATGTTAGGGTGTCAATTTTGGATCTTTCCTGCTTTCTCTTGTGGGCATTTAGTGCTATAAATTTTCCTCTACACACTGCTTTGAACATGTCCCAGAGATTCTGGTATGTTGTGTCTTTGTTCTCGTTGGTTTCAAAGAACATCTTTATTTCTGCCTTCATTTCATTATGTACCCAATAGTCATTCAGGAGCAGGTTGTTCAGTTTCCATGTAGTTGAGCGGTTTTGAGTGAGTTTCTTAATCCTGAGTTCTAGTTTGATTGCACTGTGGTCTGAGAGACAGTTTGTTATAATCTCTGTTCTTTTACAATTGCTGAGAAGAGCTTTACTTCCAACTATGTGGTCAATTTTGGAATAGGTGTGGTGTGGTGCTGAAAAAAATGTATATTCTGTTGATTTGGGGTGGAGAGTTCTGTAGATGTCTATTAGGTCCACTTTATGTAGAGCTGAGTTCAATTCCTGGATATCCTTGTTAACTTTCTGTCTCGTTGATCTGTCTAATGCTGACAGTGGGGTGTTAAAATCTCCCATTATTATTGTGTGGGAGTTTAAGTCCCTTTGTAGGTCACTGAGGACTTGCTTTATGAATCTGGGTGCTCCTGTGTTGGGTGCATATATATTTAGGATAGTTAGCTCTTCTTGTTGAATTGATCCCTTTACCATTATGTAATGGCCTTCTTTGTCTCTTTTGATCTTTGTTGGTTTAAAGTCTATTTTATCAGAGACTAGGATTGCAACCCCTGCCTTTTTTTGTTTTCCAGTTGCTTGATAGATCTTCCTCCATCCCTTTATTTTGAGTCTATGTGTGTCTCTGGACGTGAGATGGGTTTCCTGAATACAGCACACTGATGGGTCCTGACTCCTTATCCAGTTTGCCAGTCTGTGTCTTTTGATTGGAGCATTTAGCCCATTTACATTTAACGTGAATATTGTTATGTGTGAATCTGATCCTGTCATTATGATGTTAGTTGGTTATTTTGCTTGTTAGTTGCTATAGTTTCTTCCTAGCCTCGATGGTCTTTACAATTTGGCATGTTTTTGCAGGGGCTGGTACTGGTTGTTCCTTTCCATGTTTAGTGCTTCCTTCAGGAGCTCTTTTAGGGCAGGCCTGGTGGTGACAAAATCACTCAGCGTTTGCTTGTCTGTAAAGTATTTTATTTCTCCTTCACTTATGAAGCTTAGTTTGGCGGGATAGGAAATTCTGGGTTGAAAATTCTTTTCTTTAAGAATGTTGAATATCGGCCCCCACTGTCTTCTGGCTTGTAGAGTTTCTGCTGAGAGATCAGCTGTTAGTCTGATGGGCTTCCCTTTGTGGGTAACCCGACCTTTCTCTCTGGCTGCCCTTAACATTTTTTCCTTCATTTCAACTTTGGTGAATCTGACAATTATGTGTCTTGGAGTTGCCCTTCTCGAGGAGTATCTTTGTGGCGTTCTCTGTATTTCCTGAATCTGAATGCTGGCCTGCCTTGCTAGATTGGGGAAGTTCTCCTGGATAATATCTTGCAGAGTGTTTTCCAACTTGGTTCCATTCTCCCCATCATTTTCAGGTACATGAATCAGACGTAGGTTTGGTCTTTTCACATAGTCCCAAATTTCTTGGAGGCTTTGTTCATTTCTTTTTATTCTTTTTTCTCTAAACTTCCCTTCTCTCTTCATTTCATTCATTTCATCTTCTATCAGCGATACCCTTTCTTCCAGTTGATCGCATCTGCTACTGAGGCTTCTGCATTCTTCGCATAGTTCTCGAAACTTGGCTTTCAGCTCCATCATCTCCTTTAAGCCCTTCTCTCCATTGGTTATTCTAGTTATCCATTCTTCTAATTTTTTTTCAAAGTTTTTAACTTCTTTGCTATTGTTTTGAATTTCCTCTCGTAGCTCAGAGTAGTTTGATCGTCTGAAGCCTTCTTCTCTCAACTCATCAAAGTCATCCTCCATCCAGCTTTGTTCCGTTGCTGGTGAGGAACTGCGTTCCTTTGGAGGAGGAGAGGTGCTCTGTTTTTTAGAGTTTCCAGTTTTTTTGGTCTGTTTTTTCCCCATCTTTGTGGTTTTGTCTACTTTTTGTCTTCGATGATGGTGATGTACAGATGGGTTTTTGGTGTGGATGTCCTTTCTGTTTGTTAATTTTCCTTCTACCAGACAAGACCCTCAGCTGCAGGTCTGTTGGAGTTTACTAGAGGTGCACTCCAGACCCTGTTTGGCTGGGTGTCAGCACCGGTGGCTGCAGAACAGCGGATTTTCGTGAGACCACAAATTCAGCTGTCTGATAGTTCCTCTGAAAGTTTTGTCTCAGAGGAGTACCCGGTTGAATGAGGTGTCAGTCTGTCCCTACTGGGGGGTGCCTCCCAGTTAGGCTGCTCAGGGGTGAGAGACCCACTTTAGGAGGCAGTCTGTCCGTTCTCAGATCTCCAGCTGCGTGCTGGGAGAACCACTACTCTCTTCAAAGCTGTCAGTCAGACAGGGACATTTAAGGCTGTGGAGGTTCTCGCTGAGTTTTTGGTTGTCTGTGCCCTGCCCCCAGAGGTGGAGCCTACAGAGGCAGGCAGGCCTCTTTGAGCTGTGGTGGGCTCCACCCAGTTTGAGCTTCCTGGCTGCTTTGTTTACCTAAGCAAGCCTGGGCAATGGTGGGCGCCCCTCCCCCAGCCTCGTTGCCGCCTTGCAGCGTGATCTCAGACTGCTGTGCTAGCAATCAGCAAGACTCTGTGGGCATAGGAGCCTCCGAGCCAGGTGCGGGACACAATCTCCTAGTGTGCCGTTTTCCAGGCCCGTTGGAAAAGCGCAGTATTAGGACGGGACTGACCCGATATTCCAGGTGCCGTCTGTTTCCCCTTTCTTTGACTAGGAAAGGGAACTCCCTGACCCCTTGCGCTTCCCGAGTGAGGCAATGCCTCGCCCTGCTTCGGCTCGCGCACAGTGCGCTTCACCGACTGTCCTGAACCCACTGTTAGGCACTCCCTAGTGAGATGAAACCGGTACCTCAAGCAGAAATGCAGAAATCACCAGTCTTCTGTGTCGCTGGGGCTGGGAGCTGGAGACCGGAGCTGTTCCTATTCGGCCATCTTGGCTCCACCCCGAAAAATGTATTTCTTAAATAATAAGACTTGAAGTTGAAATTATGCTTGATCCATGGACTGCAGACAGATCTTGTGTTAGCAGGCATGAAAACAAGATCAATTTCTTTGTATATGTCCATCAGAACTCTTGGGCAACCAGGTTATTGTCAATGAGCAGCAATATTCTGAAAGGAATTATTTTTTTTCAAGCAGTAGATCTCAGCAATGGGCTTAAAATATTCAGTAAACCATGCTTTCAACAGATGTGCTGTCATCCAGTCTTTCTTCCGTCTATAAAGCATGGTAGAGTAGAGTTAGCATAATTCTCAAGGGCAAAAGGATTAGCAGAATGGTAAATGATCATTGGCTTCAACTTAAAGCTACCACCTGCATTAGACCCTAACAGGAGAATTCATCTCCACTGACAATCTGTTGTTTAGTGTTGCAACCTGCAAGAATAATTTTAGCCTGATCTGAATAATTTGCTATAGGTTCCATATCAGCACTTGCTGCTTTACATTGCATTTTTTAATGCTATGGACACAGCTTCTTTCCTTAAAGTTCATGAACCTCTGCTATGTCAAACTTTTCTTCTGCAACTTCTTGACCTCTCTCTACCTTGATAGAATTGAAGAGAAGTAGGGCCTTCCTCTGGATTAGGCTTTGGCTTAGGAGGATGTTGTGGCTGATTTGATCTTTTATTGACAACTAAAAGTTTCTCCATATTAGCAATAAGGTTGTTTCACTTTTTTATTATTTGTATGTTTACTGGAATAGCCCTTTTAATTTTCTTCCAGAAATTTTCCTTTGTATTCATAACTTGGCTGTTTGGTGCAGGAGGCTCAGTTTTCAATCTACTTTGGCTTTTGGCATACCTTCCTCAAAACTAAGCTTAATCCTTCCTAGATTTTTATTCAAAGTGAGAGATGTGCAACCCTTTCTTTTCCTTGAACACTTGAGACCATTGCAAGGTTATTAATTGGCCTAATTTCAACATTGTTGTGTCTCAGGGATTACAGAGGCCCAGGGAGAGGGAGATGAGGGAATGGTTGGTTGGTATAGCAATCAGAATATATACAGTCTTTATTAATTAAGTTTGCTGTATAATATGGGCACCATTAATGGGACCCAAAAACACTTACAATAATAACATCAAAGATCATTTATCACAAATCACTATAAAAATAATAATGCAAAAGTTTGAAAATTATAAGAATTAACAAAATATGACAGAGACACAAAGTGAGCATACGTTATTGGGAAAAATGACACTGATGGACTTGCTTGACACAAAGTCAAATTTGAAGTCCAGGGGTCAGTGGAATTTGAAATCCAGGGGTCAAAATCCAGCCTGCCACCTGTTTTGTAATAGCTAGTGAGCTAGGAATGGATTTTATATTTTTAGAAGATTGAAAAGATCTAAAGAAGACTAATTATCTTTGTTTTATGCTACTATAATAAAATACCATAGACTAAGTAACTTGTAATGAACAGGAAGTTATTTGGCTCATGGTTCTGGAGGCTGGGAAGCCCAAAATCAGGAGCCACATCTGGTGAGGGCCTTCTTACTGTATCATAACGTGGAGGAAGACATCACATTGAGAGGGAGCAAGAGAGAGCCAGACTCACTTTTATGACAAACCTACTCTGGAGGACACATTCAAACCATAGTATTAATTTTTCATGACACACAGAATTGTATTAAATTAAACTTTTAGTGTCCGTAAGTAAGTTTTTGTTGGAGTTCAGTCATACTCATTTGCTTACTTATTATCAGTGGTCATTTTTGCACCACTACAACACAAATAAGTAGTTGCTACAGAGACTCTACGGCCTGCAAAGTTTAAAATATTTATTATCTAGACCTCTGCAGAGAAAGTTCACTGATCCTTGCTCTAGGTTATATATTTAGAAGTAGAATTTCTATGTTAAAGATAATGCATATAAATAGATAAACATTATATGTATAATATAAAATAAGAATATTTTTATTATATAGATACATACTATAAACTTTGCCAAATTGCTCTCCAATGTAGTTGTTCCAACTTACACTTCCACCTACCAGGAGCATTTGTGTTTCCACTTCTTTGTATTCTCACCAGAATTTTTTTTTTTTAGCTCTTTTCTAACACTTGCTAAACTATCTTTTTAACCAAGTAAATATTCATGTCTCAGGCTCCTTTAAAGACAATGGTACCTAGGATTGTTTCACTTTAAAAAAATCTTTATTTTTATGGATTACCTTTAAACTTGTGGCAGATGATATTGGCTTCCACTTAGGGAGTGATAGAAAGTTTCCTTTTAAAACATTTTAAGGAAAAAGAATGAGTCAATTAAAAGATAAACGTTAAGTATACGACAGTAAAGTGATATCCAGATGTAGTGAAACCATAAAGATGGATTCTGAATGATTGAAATTTGTGACTCAGTGAAGCAGTGGAAACTTGCAATCTACATTTTAATTGTGGATCAATCATTTGCCAGTTGTGTGTTCTTGGAAAAATTATGTATACACTCTACATTTCAGTAAAATGAAGATAATTGCTAAAGCTTCCCTATTTCTTTCATAGTGTTCTTTTGGAGATCTACTGAGATTATAAGTGTAGGGTACAATGTAAAAGTAAGACATTGTTCTGTTGCACCATCTCCAGGTGGTGCCTGTATCACAACCTGCCTGAAGTTTCTACTGTTCTCCCCAAAGGCAATGGACATGGTCCACTTTTGGTGTTTGGTTTTGCTCACATTGATAACTCTGTCAATAGCACTAACTTCACGCTCTCCATTTCTGCTAGTAGAAATTCTATTGACTGTTCATTAGCCTTTTTCTGTTAAGTGTTCCCCAGATTCTATTCCCTCTTGTCATGTTACATATCTTCCTCCAGTAAATCTTCATATGATTTAAAGATGTTCTCTGACAACATGGAATATATTTCACTGTTCATTCATTGGACTGCTTATGCATTATGAACATAGATGTTGTACTCCTTTGGCAGCTTCTTCAGACCTAGCATAGTTTCTTGCACAAAATAGTAGCAATGAATATATACTGACCTTAATTTCTTTTATAAGGATCCATTATCCCTTTTAAAAGTATGCTTGCCCCAATTTTGCCTACATGGCTGAAAATATGAGGCCTTAATGTGGTGTACAGGGTCCTCTAAGGTTGACCTCATCCTACCTCTTCAGGCTCATCTTCTAATAGCCTGTCTTCTCTCTCTCTGCTTCAGCTGCACTGACCTACCAGTCCCCCAATCATGCATGCCCCTTCAGCAGCAGAGCTTTGGCACATGTTGTTCGGAGTACATAGGACAGTCTCAAATTTCCTTTGATTTATTAATTTTTACTCACTCTTCAGACTTGATTTCAGTGGTGTCTTCTCCAGGGAAGCCTTGCTGTATCTCGACTAGGCCAGATTCCCCTCTTGCGTGCCCTGATAGCACTAGACTATTCATTGGCAGCATTCATCATAATGGCAACTTTACACTTACTTATGTGATTATCTGGTTAATATTAATCCTACCTGTTAAGCCTTGAGCTTCATGAAGACATGGGAATATTTGTTTTTCCTCACCATTGTATCTCTTGCATCTAATAGCGTGGTACATTGTAAATGCTCAATAAATGTCTGTTGGATGTTTGACTGAATAACTAATGAGTTGCTCTATTCCCTGCAAAATCAAATCAAACATAGTGTCTTTTCTTGCTCCCATCTTCCATGATCAGCAAGAAAATACATACGATCAACAGCATAAATTGAGCTTTATCTACTCTAGCCAAGTCATTTGGGAAAACTTCCAGGGTGTCAAGACATCAGTCATTGCTTCCAGGAATCAGTGACTCCCTGCAACAGTTGTTAGTGACCTGCTATTACTGAACCCCTGCCCCTTGAAAGCTATATCTTCCCCAAGCAAATGCCAGAATGCTTTTTGTGATAGCTGGAGTCCAGCTGCAGTTCTCTCTAAATATATCCATGTGCCATTTTACCTTAAATTTCTATCTAAAAATAATCAGGTTGTTGAACCACAGCAGAATAATACACAATTTAAATTCAGTTGCCAAGTGGCACATTTTTGCTTAAGAACAGGCAATCATGCACTTGGTTTCTGACATAAAAAGACCTGTCTTGCTGTAAAGCATGAATTACAGATAACCCTTGAACATTACACATCAAACCTGACACTAAGGGCAGCCTCTCTCTCTCTCTATATATATATATATGTATATATGTATGCAATCATTATTTAAACTCTATATTTTAAAACTTCCTTTATAGCCAACAACAGTAGACTTTATCACCACTTATTAGTTTTAATATGATGACGATATATTATGGCAGAGAGGATTTTAAAAAGTACTTATCTTTTTGCCAATTCAGTAAATCATATTCTTCTAACTCTGCCCCCCAATCTCTTTTTTTTTAGAATTTCCAAAGTCTTCCAAGAGGTTGTATTTGAGTGAAGATAAAATATAGTGACTTCAAGATGCCATGTTTACATATCTTTATTTTGAATATCCTCACAGTATAGCTCTGGCAAGGACATGGTCCATGAACAGATGTCGGCATTTGGTAGGATATAAACAACAACACCACTTCTCATGTTGACCTTGGCCAAGGCCTCTTTCAGCAACATCATCTACTGTCTCTCCACAACCCTGTTAGCCCATGTGTGCTACTTAGGGCCACACAATTGAACCATAGGGAACCATCTTTTCCAAGATTTCAGTGTGGACAGATACTTACCTGTCTTGATCTAAACTTACCTCTTTAACTTTTGGAGCCTGAGCAAAACAAATATTTGAGAGAACAAACACTTGCTTTTAACCAGAGGAAATGATCAAGCAAATGGCCTGGATAATATAGCAGCGAGTACTTGTTTAGTCACCGACCTAATCACGGAGAGAAATTATTACAGAAAATGTTGATATGCAGTTCTGGATTTTCTAAATTAATGAAGACTCTCATTTCCAATTTCAAAGAGTGCTGTTGGGTATCATTTGTGTTTAATGCCACATTGTTGCTGGGTTGGTAGTGGATTGGCACTGAAATGGAATACAGAAAAGGTGCCAGTGAATACCAGAGTGGGCCAGGAAGAAGGAGCGCCAATAGAACATCTGGGTTAGAGATACAGCTGCTTTGGGGAAGGCTCTTATCCTTGTAGATTGGGTGATAAAATTCAATGAGTCAGAACTTATATTATTATGTGTTTCACAATAACTTTCTAACACAGTGTTAGGGTAAGGGTGCCAGGCCTGCTATTTACAGTGGAACCATTTGTGTTTCATTTTATTTTGCTTGATTGCCTCCATTGCATTGTAATAAAACTTGCACAGAAGTTTTGATAAAGAAGACATCTTAATATTTTTAATAGTGCACTTCACATTTTTATTGAAAATTGAGTGTGTGTCAATGTAAAACTCGTGTTGTACTTAATTTTGTTTGGTGGAATAAAGAAACATTGATGTGAAAAGGAGTTTTTAACTACAAAATGATATATTGCTAGGTCAACAATGGTTATTTCTGGCTGGAAAGTTTTGAATGATTTAAAATTATTCCTTTTTATTTTTCTCTGATTTCTAAATGCCTTATTTGTATTATAAAAGTGCACACACATACATGTATATGCATGTACATGTGTGCATATATACATATACAGATATATTTAAGTGGATATTTTCCTTAGGCAGAGCTGTTATTTCAAAAGAACGTGATATTTTCACCCTCCAAGATTCTATCTCGGAAGTGTGTGTTTATGAGGTAGGAGAAATGAAGAGTAGAGGAGAAAGAGTGGGACAGAGCAAAGCAGAAAACTTCATCTCTTGTCTGTAGCTATTGTCTGCAGGTATATCTTTTGCTTTCCATTTTTCTCTTGGGTCCCATGTGGCTTGATTATAGAAATGTCACTTTTGCAGCTATGAAATTCAGGACAGGAGAAACTAAATAACGTGGCATTCTGATGACTTCCGGGGAGCCATGTGCTTCGCTGCCTGAGGCTGCAGCAAATGCCTTCCACTTGTGTGCATCATAAATCTTACTTTGGGAAGTCTGAGGTTTGTTGGTGCTGTGGACATTGTTGTTTGCCTCGCGTTTATTTAGGAATTGGGTGGCCATATGGTTCATCTCTTCTTTAGCTGCAAGGAGTGGAGATACTGCACATTTTCTTGCCTAAGTCAGTTATGTGATTCTGTTCCCATTGCCAGTGATTGGTGTGAAGTGGGCATGTGACACAATGATGGCCAGTTAGATAGAAATGGAAGTTCATTGGAGGGGGTGTATGAGTCTGTTCTCGTGCTGCTATAAAGAAATACCCAAGACTGGGTAATTTATAAAGAAAAGAGGGTTAATTGACTGACAGTTCCTCATGGCTGAGGAGGCCTCAGGAAACTTTTAATCACAGCAGAAGGCACCTTTCCACAGGGCGGCAGGAGGGAGAATGAGTGCCAGCAGGGGACATGCCAGACGCTTATAAAACCATCAGACCTCGTGAGACTCACTCATTATCAGGAGAACAGCATGGGGGAAACCGCCCCCATGTTCCAATTACCTCCACCTGGTCCCGCCCTTAATGCATGGGGATTATTACCATTCACGGTGATATTTGGGTAGAGACACAGAGCTAAACCATATCAGAGGGCTTTGGGAGGTTTTTTTCTGAATGTTAAAGATGGGATATACAACACTGATGTATGCTTTTTTTTTTTCTTCACTTGAATGTTGTGTGAAGATGAGAACCTCAGAATTGCTGCAGCCATCTTGCTACCAAGGCAGAACAAATGACTAAGTCAGTATGCTAAGGAAGGCAGCTGAGGAAGGAAGAAAAATCTTGGGTTCCTGTTGATATTGCTCTGTCCCTGAAATCTTCTACCTCTGAATTTCTTGTTGTGAGGCACTGAACACTCCAATTCTTTATCTACTTTTTTTTTTGTTGAATATCTAAAACTTAGAGCCAAAATCATCCTAGCTGGTTTAACCTGTAATCAGATTTCATAATGAAAATGAGTTTTTCCCCTTCTTATAGGGGATAAATAACTCAGAAAAGTGAAAACTGCTACTTAGATAAATGCGGCATTTATACCACCTCTTACTCACTTTAAAGAGGAGGAACGTGTACACACACACACACAGACACACACACACACACACACAAATCCTGCCAAGTGCTTTAAAATGACGGTTCAGTGCCTTGCTCACATTTGGATTAAGAGTTTGGAATGAATTTAAATATCCACCAATATGAGTATAGTTAAATATGGTATATAATAGATAACGAATAGCAGGCAATAAAGAGCATAAGGTAAATCTACATGAATTTTATCTGTAAAAATCTTTAATATATATATTTAGTGAAAAAGGCAAGTTGCATACCTATGTATACAATATTTCACATTTGTGCATATGTATAAATGTCTGAATATATATAAATGATATTTTCATTTATATATTTATTAATAGAAAAAGTTCTAGAAGTTTTAACAACAAACGGATGGTGGTCATTACCTTTGGGAAAGGAGCAAGACTGAGGGATGTAAAGGAGTATTTTAAATTTTTACTCTATATATTTAAGTAACATTTGAATTTTTACTGAAATAATTTATTCGTGTTCTATTTACATAATGAAAAGCATAAACAATTCACAGGTTATGTCAAAATATTTTCAATTGATTTTGCCCTTGTGATGATCACTTCATACCTAGTCCATCAAACAAAAATATTCATACACAATTTACTTTTTTATTAATATTTTGAACAATATATAGGTTTATGCTTTTTATTTTTTTTCCTGTGGGGCACTTAGCACTCTCCCATCCCCCAACGCATACCTCCTAGGACCACATCTCCCTTTTGTAGGACTTCTCTAGTGTGTGTAGAATCTAGAAAGGATGGGCGTTCCCTGACTTCAGACTTCCACTTCTGGTCTTTAGTCTGAAGGGCTGAATCCTTAGTTCAGCCAGGAGTCAGAAGTGTTTTTTTCTGGGACTCTTATGTGAGTGATTCAGGTGGAAAGAGTGTTTGGCGTCAGATTGGTCACAGAAGAAACTCGAGGACCAGACCTTCCCTGTGGTGGGACATGAATCCTGCCTATGCTGTGCAGCCTCCTGACCCTTTTGAGTTTCTGTCTGCTCTCCAAGCCTGGTCCTGAGAGCCCTTGATAGCCTTCTAAATCATTCATTTTTTTTTCCTTTGGATAGCTGAGTTTACTTTTCTTGCTTTCTGCCAAGAACTGATTGATATAACTAAGATTAAATAAAATAAACATATCAGGATGTTTTTTTCTATGAGAGATGATCAGTAATCACTAGGAACTTCCTATGGGAAAAGACTATAGAATATGAGTGTCCTCAACAAAGTTTTAATTTGTGATTCCTGCAGCAGCAAGCCAGCTCTGGGTCTTTCTCTGTTTAATCATAGTAATGATGATGCATTGTTCTTTTACATCCATCAGGCTGTTTTCACCTTTGGTTACATGGAGAAGGAACAGAAGTCCTAAAGATAATAAGTGGAAATATTTTTTCACCTAGAGTTTAATGCTTTTAAAAAATTATATTTGTAACCTGCTTTACAGTGGTAGATTATGGACCTATAGAATGGTTGTCATTGAATTTAGTCTCTGAAGAGAATTCAGTAATTATCTAGGAGCATTCCTTCAATTTATAGCTAAGAAGCTGAATCCCCCAGTAGTTAAGAGACTTACCAAAATCACATAGTAACTTAAAGGCACAAAATTAGGCTTAAAATTCATGACTTATGAATCTTAGCAAAAAATTCTTTCTCTAGATGTCACTCTCCAAAGATTTCATAATTTAAACATAAGGAATGATGAATGAAATAGCCACTTTGCTTTGAAAAGAATAGTAAATAAATTCATAATAATACATTTTGGACTGGGCTAAATAATATCCCACTGAGTATTTGCTTCAATTACCACCTATGTTGCTTTGATTAGCATGTCTGTTAAAATCTGTCTTTAGATAAGAAATAGAAAAAAGTGGAATACATTTTTAGATGATTCTTGTTTCCCATCTTTTCTTAATTATACATCTTAAATGTACTCTTTTTCTTACTATATTGAAGGTGGTTACATAAGCAGAAAACGCATCTCTGATACATCACCATTCTTTCTGAATGCGTGACTGTTGCCTGGAGCCCTGTAGAATGCAGCTAACTGGGAAGTTTTAGTGCTCCACGGACAGTTGCTATATCTCCAGGCTTGGCTATTTCATATTGTTTCCTTTCTGTGTGTGTCTTGCCTCCTGAATGAGATTGTGCTCTCAGGGGGCCTTTAGCAAGTTAGTTTTGGTGGCTTAACTTTCATTCAACATATAGGCACCGAGCATCTACAACCTGTGCTGTGTACTGTGGTAAGAATTAGTGGCACAAGTAGGAGAAAAACTTCCTCCTGCCCTCAGGGAACCAACACTCTATTCAGAGCAATGTGTATTTTAAAGTGACGGATGCTAAGAAATAATACACAATCAAACAAAGTAGGATACTGAGCTCTCTTAAAAATTTATTATTATATCCGTAAGAACTGAGATTAAGGAGTTCTGTTAAGACATTCTAATTAGTACTTTGGGCAGCCTGGAGGGGACTTTCCAGCAGCCTGTAAAGACAATTATGCTGGTAAGACAAAATGTATTCCTGTGAATAATTAAAATAATTAAACTGTTTCTAATGTACATTAGTCATTGAATTTCTGATTTTTCCAAGAAGAAAAGCTATCTGTTTTTAGCAAATGCTTAGAAAAGGTCAGTGTGAGCCAAATGGCAGCAAATAGGCTGACAACTCTGTGAAGGTGAAAGGAAAATGGGTAACATAAACTGTAGAATGATAGGGCTGACATGCTAGGGGCTTAAACTCACCTTTGTCTTGGCAATAATATTCAAAGGCTCTATGTTTTTTATTGCTGTACAGTTTCGTTCATTTATTCAGCACATCCTTTGAGCACAACATTTTTTTTTTGAGCAGACGCTGTTCTAGACACTTGAGATACATCAGGACAGAGATGCCTGACCCTGTGGGCCCACATTCTCAGCAGGGGAATATAGGAGACAAGCAAAGAGCATAGTGAATATGCAAATGATATAATATGTTGAGGGATATAAAGGCTAGAAAACATAAAGGAGATGTGGGCATAGTAAGAGGGATTAGCAATACTAGATTGGAGAGTTTTTAAAGTGTTCACAATAGGACTCCTTAAGATAGTGACATTTGAGCATTACTTGAACAAGATCAGAGAGTTTACTACATGGAGGAAGATCATTCCAGGCAGATACAATAAGTGCTAAGATGGGCATAAACATGCCAGACAGGCTGGAACAGAGTGAGGGAGAGGCAGTGGGTTGGAGATGAAGTTAAATCATATAGCACCTTTCAGTGTGCTGTAAGGACTTTGGCTTTTACTGTAAGTGAAATGTGGAGCCACCAGAGCAGTCTGAGCAGAGGAATTACATGATCTGATTAACACTTCGAAAAGGATTAGTCTGATAACTGTGCTGTGTATACACTGGAGGGCAATGGTAACAGCAGAGTCCAGCAGGAGGTGATGGCACCAATCTCAGATAGAGAAGAGCATAGTGCAGATCCGGTGGGTGGCAATTCAGGTGTTGAGAAGTAATACATTTCTATTTACATTTTGAAGGCAGAACCAATAGGACATGCTGATGATAGACATGTGATGTGAAAGGAAGAGTCAAAGATGACCCTAAGGTTTTTTCCTAAGAAATCCCGTTAATTCAGACGGGAAAAGTTATGGATGGAGCAGGTGTGAAAGAGATGGTGAATGTAGTTGTGGGCATGTTGAATTTCAGATGTTAATTAAATATCTATATGGACATGTTAAGTAGGCTGTTGGATATATAACTCTGGCATTCAAAAGAGATGTCTGGGATAGAGATATAAATGCAGGAGTTGTTGGCATATAGATTTTATTTAGGATGCAACACTGAAGGCAGTCAGCAAAAGAGTGAGCATAGAGAACAGAAAAGGATCAAGTAATAAACCATATGGCACTTCAACACCAAGACATCAAGAAGAAGAGAAACCCTTACAAGAGAAAAAGGAGTAAAACAGAGACGTAGGAGAAACCCAAGACTGCGAGTCTTAGAAATGAGTTCTGGGTACTGGTTTCTGAGGTTACTTCAAAGAAGTTTTGAAGGCTCCATTTAGTCAATTGAAGAGTTAGGTTGATTTGTTAGGCCAGTCGTATACAGATGAGACCAATTGAAGGGGATTACCTCCAAATAAGATATTTTTTACTTTTAGTTTCCTAACAGAAAAAGGGAGAAAGGAACAGGTAACAGGCTTTTTAACAGAAAAACCTATCACAAGATGGTTTTTTAAAACAGGAAATCCATATAGGATTTGAGTACATCTCCTGGCACAGGATCAGTATTCGATTTGGGACAGTGCAGAATTTTGACACAGCAGCGACTGGCTAATTCCACTGAATTTCAGGATTTCCTCATGTGTGTCTGCTATTGTCAGAGTTGCGGGTTACCTCCAGTACTGAAGAAGATGGATTCCAGCATCAATTCAGATAGAAATAATATTGGGGCCGGGCGCGGTGGCTCACGCTTGTAATCCCAGCACTTTGGGAGGCCGAGGCGGGCGGATCACGAGGTCAGGAGATCGAGACCACGGTGAAACCCCGTCTCTACTAAAAATACAAAAAAATTAGCCAGGCGTGGTGGCGGGCGCCTGTAGTCCCAGCTACTCGGAGAGGCTGAGGCAGGAGAATGGCGTGAACCCGGGAGGCGGAGCTTGCAGTGAGCCGAGATTGCGCCACTGCACTCCAGCCTGGGCGACAGAGCGAGACTCTGTCTCAAAGAAAAAAAAAAAAAAAAAAAAAAAAAAGAAATAATATTGGGAACAGAAAAAATATTGGGAACAGAAAAGTAAAGTCTAGGATATTTGAAGAGGCTTGTGTACACTAATGTGGGGATCGGGGGTGGAGGTTTTTAGATGGCAGAGGTTGATATAGCATCAAATTATGCTTATATAATAAAGGAAATGCAAATGTAACCAACATCCTTTATGTTGCAGCAAATATTTTTCTTTTGGATGCAGGACTCAGCAATAATTCAACTGAATGACATTACTGGGTCACAGCATTGATCCTCTAGGCTAGGGTCAGTTCCTTGAGCCCCCTGCTTAATATGTCTAAGTAGGGTGGGAATAACTATCATTCACCAGGATCCAGTAGAGTAAACCGTGTGGACCTGTTTCATGGAAAATTGTATCTGTTAAAAAGCTATGTATCTTTCCTAGCTTGTTTTTTGTAGCTTTTCTCCTCTATGGCCGAGGTGAGTGAATGAAGTGAAAGGGAGAAGGGACAGCGTTTGAAGTTAGAGCACCTTCCCTAAAACAGAACATTGTAAAATATATTCAAATTTTTAATTATATTCCAGGATACATATTATTATTTGCTTTAATAAGTAAATAATGTATGAAATACCTTTCCAAAGAGTAAAATTGAGCCTTCAGCAAGTGTGGCTTTTGTAACCTGAGCACAGAGTCTTGCCTTAGACCAGATAGCATGCTACTAACAAGGTAATTAATTACTTCACCAGGTGAGGGAAGACAAGCTTCACACAGCTGAGTACCTCTTTCCTTTTCTCCTTTCTAGTAAGCTAGATTGAACAACCAGGCATCCCACGAAGAGGCAGAGGCAGAGAGGAGGCAGAAGTTTAAGTAGAAGAAAGAGGAAGCTGAGCTAAGAGGGAAAAGTAGGTATAAACAGGCCCTTCCTCCCTTTCTCTCCTTTACATTTCAGCCCAAGTGGGGTTGCCCCAACTATCTTTTCCTCATCATATGGAGATTGAAAGATCACACAGATGGCGGGATTCTGCCAGTCTTGGCCTGGAGAAGAGAGCACGAGACACATTGATTTTCCCAGCAGTGAGAAAACCATCTTACTTATTTTCTCGTTTTGCCTTATTCTTTGACAAGGCTGCTGACCTAATTATGACAAGTTAAAGACCAAAAAGGGGAGGGCTCTTTGATTTCAGGTTACATATTTCTTATTTTACAATTAGATACAAAAGACTTTGCCAAGCTCTCCATAAGTATCATTTTATTTAAACCTTATATCTACCCCCATTGTGATAGTACTTACTATTACCACTATTACACAGAAGAGAAAGCAGAAACACAGAGAAGTTGAGTCTTGTTTAAAACCACACAGGGAGTAGGTAGTGGTGCTAAGATTCAAGGTCAGATTTGTTTCATTCCAACTTCTTCATGTTTCCTCTTGAGCATTTTATTGGGGAAGAGGACATGAAGCTTTTGAATTATGGCACTCACTCTAAAAAGTCAAAGCTTTTGCTTATGCCCATGTTAGAGTAAGTGGGACCGGACTTCACCATAAACAACTAGGAAATTGGAACAAATATATGAAACACCTGTTTTCAAGTGCTGACCATCAGGCAGTGTTGAACTGTAACCTTTAGAGAAGGGAAACAAATGAGGTGAGCCCTACAGTTTCCTTGGCTTTCTGCCTGGAGGCATTTCTGGACCACAGGAACAGGGAAGGGCCTCATCCTGAATACAGTGGTTGCACTGAGTTAAGAAGAAAAAACTAGAGTTGAGGGAGGCTGAAGTAGCTAGAATTTATAGGACAAATAGAGAAATAACACCCAAAATTTGCATAACGGTCCTTTTGATTTTTTTTGCTGAATACCAAGCCACAAGTGATGTTGGAAAAAGAATGAATGGGAAGCTTTAAGCTAAAGCAGTTCCCCTGGCTCATGCTAGGCTAGGAGACATTTGAGTTCCAAACAGGCAAAGTAGAGAGTCCTCATTGAACACTTGGGACATTCAGTGGAGACCCAAGAAGGATCATGTCACAGTAATAGGTCTAAACCAGACATACGCTAGCAGAACTAGACATACCCTAGCATACCCCTATGTCTAAACTAGACATACCCTAGCATTAATAGGTCTAAACTATACATATCCTAGCAGACATACCCTAAACTAGACAAACCCTAGCAGATTTGTTTTTGAGGCTTAAAAACAAACCTCAAAATTATCAAGGTGATTCTCAAGTAACTTATCTACCTGATAGGAAAATGTTCAGCACTATTTAAGAAAACAAACAAACAAAAAACACATGGAACTCAACAACAAAAAATTCAAATTGTCCAGCATATCATTTTAAAAAATCATAAATTCAAAGAAAAAAAGAAAATGTTACCCATTACCAAGAGAAAAAAATCAGCTACCACAAATGAACACAGAAATAACAGAAATGTGAAATTAAAAGTTGAAAGGTATAGACTCAAGGATTTGAAGGAAAGCATGAACCTCATGAAAGAGAAATGGAAAAAAGACCCAAATGAAAATTTTAGAGCTGAAAATACAGTGTCAGAAATGAAAAATTCAATAAATGACATTAAAGTAGGTGAACATGTCAGGAAAAAAAAAACAGTGAACTTGATGGCACTGTAATATACATTATCCAAAGTAGGGCACAGACAGCAAAACACCTAGAAAAAAATGAACAGAGCCTCAGTGGCCTATGGAGCATTATCAAAAAGTCTAAAGTGTGTCATTGGAGTCTCAGAAGGAGAGAAGAGGAAAAGAAACATAAAGATATTTGAATGAACAATGGCTTAACATTTTCAAAAGTTGATGAAAATTATGAATTGACAGATCCTATATGCTCAACGAACTACCAGCAGGATAAACGCAAAGAGAACCACACTAAGCATATCAAAGTCAAATTGCTGGAAATCAGTGATGAAGATAAAGAAACAAAACAAAACAAAAAACACACAATAAGTACAGAAAAACAATAAATTACTATAGACTTCATATAAAAAACAGTGCAAGCCATAGGACACAATGACACCTTCACATTTTAAGAGTAAAATCATTCTACCTAGAATTCTGTATCCAGGAAAGATATCCTTTTTGGATAAAACCAAAGTAAAAGCATTTTCAGACAAACAAAAGCTAAAAGAATTTGAAGAACTTCTTCAACAGACCTTTATGAAAAGAAATGTAAAAAGATTTCTCAGGCAGTGCAAGCAAAGAAGTAATAATAATTGGCCATGGAATTTCAGTTGAGTAAGGGAAGAAGATAAGATGTCAAAAGGACAGGGTAAAGGTGAGTGAGTCAATAAATGGGTTGCAAAATGGCATTATGAGGTTGTTGAAACTGAGTTTCTAGAGAGAATAAGGTGGAAAATAGGGTTGTTAGAAAACAATACGTGAAATTGAAATATTGAAGAATTTGTAGTTGCTGGTAATAATGAGGTTCATAGCAAAGGCTATAGAAATGGAATTTGTGTGAAAAATGGGTGCTTGCAGAAACAAGACACAACTGAGAGAGATATATTCACAAAGAAACAATTTTAGCTATCATGACAGGAAAGAGGAGCCTCATACCTTTTCTCACCTATACAACTGCTGATTATCCCTGCAGGTACTTCTTTCTGGTCATGGTCTTTTACCTGACTTCTATTTCTGTCTCAGGCTCAGAGGGCAGTGGTGGGTCACCTTCGAATTTTGGCTTTCTCAAAAATATTTTCCAGTGAGTGACACGCTTGACAAAATAATATTAGAGCAGAATTCTATATCATTAGTTTAACTGAAATATTGTTGGTAAAATAAAAATATTTTACACAGAAAGAGGGAAGACAGAGATGGAAGCAGGCTTTAAAAGCCCTTTGGGGGCAATTGTAGTTCCAATTAGATCCATAGGCCATCACCCTAGCAATCCCATGGCCAACCATTCAAACATCAAGTCACCACGGACATGCTTGTCATTTTGACTAAGTGCTGCAGAGTGACTCCTCTTCAACTGCAGGTCACTGTGACTTTTTGTCTGGGAAGTTGATGGGTTCCTTATATTGGCTGAAACAGGCATATGCTGACATCACGTATAACTCTGTTGAGCATTGTTGACATTCTCTACTTTCAGAGTAAGTATTCTTAGACTTCCTCAGGATTTATCTGTATTTTTTTCTAAGCTGAATAACAACATAATGCAACAGGAATAAGGACATCTATGATAGAATGAAAAGACAGCAAAATAAATCTACTTGAGAATTTAGCCAAGAATGGATTTTAAGTTACTTGAGTTAATTCATTTCCCAAAGATTATGATTCTAATGTCTCTGAAAGATATTTTATCAACCAAAACAGTAAACACTGAAAAAATGACAGTTGGGTCTCTTTCTGGTAGCTCATAGGTAGTTCCTCCTAAATGTGACCAATTTAAATTCTACCCCTCCTTCAAGAGATTGCTCAAGTTGAACATCCTCAATAAATCCTATGACTGCTCCAGTTTTTGGTGGTCTCTTTTTTATCTGAGTGCCAACAATGAATATAATCTGCCACACATAGTTAGGTACTTTTTGACTTATCTTGCATTGTTTTTTTTTTCTAATTGTTTTGTTTTCAAGCTTGTTCCCTACTTGTATCAGTTTATGTCTATAACATGAGGCTAGTTTCCCTAAAGACATAGCAACATTTAACTCTAGCTGAGCATTCGTGATACGGTTTGGCTCTGTGTCCCACCCAAATCTCATCTCGAATTGTAATCCCCATGTGTTGAGGGAGGGATCTGGTGGGAAGTGATTGGATCATGGAGGTGGCTTCCCCCATGCTATTTTTATGATAGTAAATGGGTTCTCTCGTGAGATCTGATGGTTTAAAAGTGTTTGGCAGTTCCCCTACCCTCTCTCTTGGTGCCATGTAAGACATGCCTTGCTTCACCTTCTGCCATGATTGTAAGTTTCCTGAGACCTTTCCAGCCATGTGGAACTGTGAGTCAATTAAGTCTCTTTTTTTTAAAAAATAAATTACCCAGTCTCAGGTAGTTCTTTAGAGCAGTGTGAAAACAGACTATCACAATATGATTGTAATTTAAAGCATATTTATCCCATTGATGAGAAATTTATTATAGAGATTTGGCAATTGACAGGTAGAAGATAATTGAACAATTATGAATTCATTTAAGAAAAATCCTATGGTTTATTGTATTTGTTTGGTTGGTAAACTCTCATTGGTTCCTCATGTGTTGTCAATCTTAAACAAGTATTTAGCTGTCAGACACCATGTGAGACACTTGGGATATGATAGTGTTACAACATCGTCCCTTATCTTAAGGACTCTCTAGTGTTAAGGGAGAGACAAACAGAAAGGGAATTTTTGTGGAGTGTGATGTTAAACATAGAGTGTGTTAGACATAGAGTGCTATGAAAACACGGAAGAGACATCTAGACCCGGTCTGGAGATAAAGAGAGCTTCTGGAGGAAATGACAATTTGAGCTAGCTGAGAACTGAAGGTTGGGTAGGGGTTAAGAGGGCTGAGAATATCATTGCAGCAGAGGGAAGTGTATGTGCAAGTATCTGAAGTTTGAGTAGAACATTTTTTTTCTTTCTTTTCAGAACTTGGAAGTAGCTATGCATGGCTGGAGTTTAGAGTAAGAAAAACAGAGGGTCAAGAGCTGGAGAAATGAGCAGGGCCTTATGTGTTGTGCTTGTTTTTTATTTCATCCTGAGTTTACAGAGAATAATTTGAAGTGTCTTAAGCAAAAAACAATAATGTGTCCTATTATAGAAAGAACATTCTAGATGTAATGTGAGTGAACTGGAAGACCACATGAATAAATGCAGAGATAGCAGTTAGGTTGTTGACAAGTACTGTATTTCACTAATTTTAAGACATACGATTTTCCCCCCACATTTTATTATCTCTAAATCTGGATTCATCTTACCGTTAGTGGCATGTCATAATTAACTGGAAGCTTTTATTTTCTTTCTCAGTGATACAAAGCATAATAATGTAGTTTACAAACAATGGCAACTTAGATTCAAGTAAACAAAGTCAGAAATGATTGCAGCCTTCACTAAAATGGCAGTTGAAGAGAAGTGAATGTGAAATTAACATGTATTTTGGAGGTCAAATCATAAGAATCTGATGACTGTTTGCATTTGGGAACATGAGGTTGAAGAAAAAGTTGATGACTCCTATTTTTATTTTATTTTATGTTTTATCATTTATGCAGCTGGGATGTGGTGGTTCCATTCATTGCGGTAATGAACTCAGTTGGGTTTGTGAGGATGAGGTAGGAAAGTATGGGACAAGATAGATAAACAGTAAAGTTCTAATGGTTATGAGGTAATGGTTATGAGGTTCTAGTGACTATCCAAGTTAGAACATTCCATCAGTGATTGCATCTACACTTTTGCTTATGAAAGGAATCTGAAGAGAAGATGTGGGGTCTTCTGAAAGATTTTTTAACCAGCAAACCCATAAAGTAACCACAGTTGCCTTGGGTTACTAGGGAAGCAGTTTTCATCCAAAGGCTCTTCTATCTTATGTTTCATTCTTGTCCTAAGAATCCCTGAAGTGTGAACTTTGATATTGAAGTCTACATCCTCTTTATGCCTGGTCGCTGTCCCTTAAAAAAAGTACAGTCTTCTCTTTCCTGCAACCCATATGTCTTCTAGATGGTGCATATTTAAAGAGTAATCTCACTATCTTATGGAAAAGCTGAATGTATACTCTGTCTGGGTTTCCAGATTTAAGAGAAATTAGATGGAAAAGGCTTACCTTCGTGATTTTGAAGACTTTGAAGACAAGGATTGAGGTATAAAATTGTCTGCAGGAATAGTGGAAAGATAAGGAAAAGAGTAGAATATTCTGATCATGACCTTGCCACCTCTCTCTCCATAAGCTTATCCTGGACCACCAGCGTCAGGCACCTCCTGGTTAGGTGTCTGCCAAGAACCTTGCCAGGCACTGCTCCTCCTTTCTGAGTGGTGGTGCTCAGAACCTCTGCACATGCTGCCACGGTGCATGTTATGCCTGGTGGGTGATGCGGCAGAGACTCTGGACCTGTCTCTTTGCTTTCCAGGGCTTTATAGTTTTGGAGTGAGGATTGGGAAATATGATATAGCCATGAGAGGCTCCCCCTATTTCATTTAGACTCATAGTATTTACGTTTTATCAGAAGCTTTCTTATACATTACCTTATTTGATCCTCATAAGTACTTGATGAACTAGATTAGTTGGGCATTGTTATACCCATTGTATCTCCACTGATGTGTTTCAGAAGAGAAAAAGTCCAAAGCTATGCATGGATCTGGCAATATTAGAATTTAGTTCTCCTGAATTCCAGTTCAGTCCTTTTCTCACTAGACCAGTGAAAAGGAAAAAGATTTCTAAAGGTGTTTTAAGATACCTTAGCTGATGTTGAATGGAATTCTCTGAGACAAGCCTAATATCTAAGGGTCTTCTAGAAGCCGAGGCTATTTCAGAAAAGCCCAATGTCCCTTAAAAGTAGTGGTGGTACTGAGGATCTTTGCCACTATTTAATTCAGACCAATAGAGCAGGGAGGTCTCTAAGAGGGGTCTTTTAGGAGTCATGCATATAGAATTTGGTTGCTCCCAGAGGCCAGCAAATACCCTGTGGTTTGGCCCTTTTATTTTGAAGTTGAACTCAGCACAGTACATGTTTTGTCTGCCCTTTCCTAGGCTTAGAAAAATATCCAGGTGGAAGAAGGAGAGTATTATTCATTACCCTAGGCAATTTGTGTGGAATGGTTTGGTTCCCAAAAACTGTCATTCCGAGGTGCGAAGAGTTCAGATCTGGAGTTTTGCAGTTGAGAGTGTGTTGAGCACCTTATGACAGGCAGTTCTGTAAAGTGAGGTCACAGAGTTCAGCAGTGGAATATATTAGAAAGGGAAACACTTTCTGGTGTGTAGAAACATGCCCTTCAGCAAATCTGTTAACTTCATTTTAACCTGGACCTTTTCCTTCTTGAATGTAATAAAGCCTCTGAAATGACTGCACTTGGTGAGAGGGCCTCTTCTGTCATTTACAGCAGTGGAAAACTCACAGAGTAAGTGAATTACTTTGGTTTTCAATAAAAACGTTAATATCTACCTTAGATGTGAACAAAGGACATGGCATTTCAATAATGAGATAATCAAATCCACAGGGGCTGAGAGAGAGGGAGTGTATGGAGTTGCCACTCAGTGAGAGAATGAGAGATAGAGAGAGAGAGAGGGAGAGAGACTGCAGAAGAGAACAGGTGCATGAGTACAAGAAGGAATAGTTGGAGATACACGGTGCTTTAGAGGACAACTCAAGCTACGCCAAATACGATTAAGAAGATGGCAAATCAAACTGCTGTCTTTGAACAATAACAGGTAATGCAGTGCTTACAATTTTTTCCAGTACTAAAAAGTGGCTGCATGTGTTTTTCTTGTTTGACTCAGAGATGTCAGTGTTCATGAGAGAAACTTCAAAAAGTAACCTTTTTTCAACTACATAAAATGCAGGTAGCATTTAAAGAGGAGCAGCATAATTTTAACACACGGAGAACACTGTTCACATCGATCAGCATTATGTTATTTTGTGTATTTCAAGACTCAAAACCGCCATCACCAAAAATCACAAAGAAAATTATACGTGCCTTGTTAAAAAGATAGCACAGACTTGTCTTTACAAGATTCTCACCGAAACATTTTTTCTATATAGTATTATTAATAACAGCTATCATTTAATGAGCACTAAGTATGTGCAAGGAATTGCGTTAAAATAGTTGTATACAGTATCTCTTTAACTTTGGAGAACTTTAGAGGTTTTATAATTACCTCTATTTTATAGATGTGTAAATTGGGGCTCAGAGAAGTTAAGTAACTTGCCTAGGGTCAAAGGGCTAATTGGGAAGCGTTGAGATTTTAACTTCGTGTGAGAAGGAATCTGTGGAGAAAATTAACTGAAAATGGCATTTTTAGGCAGTGAGCTTCCATTTATCCATCTAAGACCCGGGAATAGGCAATTCTAGTGCTTAGGTTCTATTTAAGAATGATTTTAAGATACTTCTGGTGCAGCTAACGTCTTCGCTTTATCTTGGCATTTCACTCAAATTTCAGTTTCATTTCTCAGTAGTGCAGTCTTTTTTTTTAAATGTATAAGTGATTGATCTGAATAATTGAATAGTGATAGCGATCGGTATTTGTATAAGATGGATCTTCAGACCACAGATATTCTGGGGCCTTTAAAAATCCCTTTCCTCTTTTACTTTGTTCAGTCTCCTAAAAATAAAAAGAAAAGCCAACTGTGGAAGTGTTTTCATTCATGGAAATCTATCTCTTTACTTAGAATGTTTGGCTTACTTTAGTCTCTGTAGTTCCTGAGGGTAACCTATGTAGTATTTAAATTATGCCTATAAATAAATACAGATTAACCAGCCTATAATAATTTCCTACAGAAAGCATGGTAATAAGATTAATTTAATATTATTTACTATGTTCTATGTAAAATCTGATACTTTTACTGGGAAGATGACTAATCAGGCACTCCAGAGCTCAGTTGAACTCAATAATTCTAATTTATCTCAAATAAATGCAGTGATTGGAAAAGAAGGATATCTCTGGGTGACTGTGAAGGAAATAAGGAAGAGATAAGGAGACCTATGACCCTGGATAACATCTCCCTGACCTACTTCAGAACAGGTGGCTGCCATTTTTTGAATGTCAAATTTGAAGAAATAACATTTAAAAAAAACAACAACAAGAATTTCTCTGAGGGATTATATCCAAATGTCAAGTTTGAGTTGCCCCAGAAAATAGATAATTTCTGGAATCATGGCCTTTTTGTGTGTGTTTGCTTAAAACTTTTCCTCTGGTATAGGTGAGAAGGCAAAAATCAAAACAGTTTATGGAACTCATTACATGGCCATCCAAGTATTTCTCATCCACAAAAATATTTTAACTTACTGATCCTTAATTACCAAGTAGCATGTCAACCAATATCACCACACTGCAGTCTCTGCCAGATGTTGATGCTGCCATCACCTGTTAAGTCCATCACATTGAATTATTTTATTTTATCCCTTAAAGCTTTTTCAATGGGCAATAATTCCCAAAAATTCCTGGCATCCGCCAGATGGGATACTGTGGCAGACACACTCTAGAGTGACTCCAATGAGACATATCCTTTTATATCTTCTTTCCCTTGAATGTGGAATGGACCTGTCATTGTTTCTAGCCAATACAATATGGCAAAGGAACAGGATGTCACTTCTGTGCTTAGGTTATATTATGTGGCAAACGTGATGGGACCTTACTCTTGTGATTATGTCATGTTCTATAAGACTCCTTCTTAGCAGATAAAAGTGAGATGTTCTGGTGGCCTGCAAGACATAGGCAGAATACTGTCAGATGGCCACTGGAGGGGGCATGTGACAGGGATCTGAGGGTACCCCTAGGATCTGAGTATAGCCTACAGCCAGTTGCTAGCAAGATAATGGGGCCCTCAATCATACGACCACAAGGAAATGAAACCACCATTGCAAAATTGTCACTGAGACAGTGAAACAGATCTGACCTAACCAACTCCATCTTGCTTCTAACCTCCAAGCTGTCCTTGTTTATTTCTGGGATAGGCTAAACAAACTTTGAGAGGAACTTAGTTTATAGTTTAAAACAAAGATAATAACAGCCCTTTCTCAAAACAAACCTCCTTGCCTAGGGACTAACCTGCCTTCGAAGGACTAACAAATTAGCCACAGGATTAGAAATTTTGATTTAGGAGTCATGCAACTGGAGGCCATAAGATTCTGACCTTCCCTCAACTGCTCCTAAGATCAGTGCTTGAGTTATTTTGCAGATCCTGCGCTTGATGGATCAACTGGCACCACCCAGATTGATAAACTGGCTCATTTGATCTTGTGGGCCCCATCCAGGAACTGACTCAGCACAAGAAGGCAGCTTTGACTCCTTGTGATTCCATCTCTGACCTGACCTATCAGCACCCCCAGCTCACTGACTTCCCCCCACCTACCAAGTTGTCCTTAAAAATTCTGATCCCTGAATGCTCAGGAAGACTGATTTGAGTAATAATAAAACTCTAGTCTCCTACACAGCTGGGTTTGTGTAAATTAATCTTTCTCTATTGCAATTCCCCTGTCTTGATGAATTGGCTCTGTCTAGACAGTGGGCCAGGTGAACCCACTGGGCAGTTACAGAAATACTTTTTCCAAACTGAATGAGCTTGGAAAAGGAACTCTAACTCCAGGTAAGAACACAGCCCAGCTGAAACCTTGATTGCAGACTTGTGATGTCCTGAGACAAGGACCCAGTTAAGCTATACCAGAATCCTGACCCAAGACAACAGTGAGATTATAACTGTGTGTTGTTATAAGTGTGTGGCAATTTGTTACACAACAATAGGAAATGCAGATGCTGTAGACTGCCTATCCTATTCATTTTTCTGTTGAAAAGAAATGCCTGATAACAAAATGTAGAATATTAATATATTTTAAATGGTTTCAACTTTTAAATAGCTTACATAAAATTCACTGCTAAATAGACCTTTAATTGTATGTAAAAATGAGGGGCTAATCAGAGACAAGTCATTTGCCCATGGGATCATGGGATGGATTACAGGAATCACGTTGTTGAGCTAACAGTATGATTGCTTGAGTAGGGCTGAGGACCTATGTTGAGAATCACTGCTTTCTATTTTCATATTTGCCCGTGCTGAGGAATCTCAGCTGCTCCTAAAATTGTCACCGCAAAACACAAACGTGTTTTCTTTTTTCTTTTTTGTATTATTATTATTTTTATAGAGATGGGATCTCACTATGCTGCCCAGGCTGGTCTTGAACTCTTGGTCTTAAGTGATCCTCCTGCCTCAGTTTTCCAAAGCACTGGGATTACAGGTGTGAGCCAATGTGCCCAGCCACAAAGGTGTTTTTATGTCACCTTTGCTCTGTTTTCTGGATTAATGGTGGGTAATGTAATCAGAAGGGTCATCCTATAGAAGAGATAGAAGAGGGAATTTGTGGACTGGGACATTATTCCTCGATGAAGCTGAGAACAATAATAATAATTTAAAGTGAGAGTCTCTTTAGTTAGCTGCTTGATTTAATTTCTTTATAAAAGCTACCCAGATTTGTAATTTTAAAAATTAATGTATCCCCAAGGTAAGAATATCAAGCCACACAAAAATACACGCGAAAATATCTTTGACTTCTGATCTTGGACCCTGTATTAGTCCATTTTCACACTGCTGATAAAGACATATCAGAGACTGGGCAATTTACAAAAGAAAGAGGTTTAATAAACTTATAGTTCCATGGGGTTGGGGAGGCCTCACAATATGATGAAGGCAAGGAGGAACAAGTCACATCTTACATAGATGGCAGCAGGCAGAGAGAGAGAGATTGTGCAGGGAAACTCCCATTTTTAAAATCATCAGATCTCTTGAGACTTATTCACTATCATGAGAACAGCATGGAAAAGACTTGCTCCCATGATTCAATTACCTCCCACTAGGTTCCTCCAATGACACCTGGGAATTGTGGGAGTTACGGTTCAAGATGAGATTTGGGTGGGGACACAGCCAAACCATATCATTCAACCCCTGGCCCCTCCAAAATCTCATGTCCTCACATTTCAAAACCAGTCATGCCTTCCCAACAGTCCCCCAAAGGCTTAACTCATTTCAGCATTAACTCAAAAGTCCACAGTCCAAAGTCTCATCTGAGACAAGGTAAGTCCCTTCTGCCCATGAGCCTGTAAAATCAAAAGAAAGTTAGTTACTTCCTAGATACAATGGGGTTACAGGCATTAGGTAAATACAGCCATTCCAAATGGGAGAAATTGGTAAAAACAAAGGGACTACAGGTCCCATGCAAGTCTGAAGTCCAGCAGAGCAGTCAAATTTTAAAGCTCCAAAATGATCACCTTTGACTCCATGTCTCACATCTGGGTCACACTGATGCAAGAGGTGGGTTTCCATGGTCTTGGGCAGCTCTGGCCCCGTGGCTTTGCAGGGTACAGCCACCCTTCTGGCTGCTTTCATGGGCTGGCACTGAGTGTCTGCAGCTTTTCTAGGAGCATGGTGCAAGCTGTTGGTGAGTTCTGCCATTCTGGGATCTGGAGGACGGTGGCCCTTTTCTCACAGTTCCACTACATTGTGCCCCAGTAGGGACTCTGTGTGGCGGCTCCAACCCCACATTTGCCTTTTGCACTACTAGCAGAGGTTATTCACAAGGGCCCTGCCCCTGCACCAAACTTCTGCCTGGGCATCCAGGCATTTCCATACATCCTCTGAAATCTAGGTGGAGGTTCCCAAACCTCAATTCTTGACTTCCACACACCCACAGACTCAACACCATGTGGAAGCTGCCTCTGGTGCAAGCCCCCTCTGAAGCAGTTGCCAGCCCAATTTGTACCTGGCCCCTTTTAGCCACGGCTGGAGTAGCTGGGATACAGGGCACCAAGTCCCTAGGCTGCACACAGCAAGGGGGCCTGGTGCCTGGCCCATGAAACCATTTTTTCCTTTTAGGTCTCTGGGCCTGTGATGGGACGGGCTGCTGTGAAGACCTCCAATGTGCCCTGGAGACATTTTTCCCATTGTCTTGGGGATTAACATTCAGCTTCTCATTACTTATGCAAATCTCTGCAGCAGGCTTGAATTTCTCCTCAGAAAATGCGTTTTTCTTTTCTATCTTATTGTCAGACTGCAAATTTTCTGAACTTTTATGCTCTGTTTCCCTTTTAAAACTGAATGCCTTTAACAGCACTCAAGTCACTTCTTGAATGCTTTGCTGCTTAGAAATTTCTTCCACCAGATGCCCTAAATCGTCACTCTCAAGTTCAAAGTTCCACAAATCTCTAGGGCAGGGGCAAAATGCTGCCAGTCTCTCTGCTAAAGCACAATAAGATTCACCTTTGCTTTGTTCCCAACAAGTTTCTCATCTCCATTTGAGACCACCTCAGCCTGGATTTCATTGTCCTTATCATTATCAGCATTTTGGTCAAAGCTATTCAAAAAGTCTCTAGAAAGTTCCATACTTTCCCACATTATCTTTTTTTTTTTTTTTTTCCTGAGCCCTCCAAACTGTTTCAACCTCTGCTTGTTACCCAGTTCCACATTTTTGGGTTTCTTTTCAGCAGCACCCCACTCCTGGTACCAACTTATTGTATTAGTCCATTTTCACACTGCTGATAAAGACATACCTGAGACTGGGCAATTTACAAAAGAAGAGGTTTAATGAACTTATAGTTCCATGTGGCTGGGGAGGCCTCACAATCATGGCACAAGGCAAGGAGAAGCAAGTCACATTTCACATGGATGACAGCAGGCAAAGAGACAAAGAGAGATTGTGCAGGCAAACTCCCATATTTAAAACTATCAGATCTCAATAGACTTATTCACTATCATGAGAATAGCATGAGAAAGATTCCTTCCCATGATTCAATTACCTCCCACCAGGTTCCTCCCATAACATATGGGAATTGTGGGAGTTATAATTCAAGATGAGATTTGGGTGGGAACACAGTCAAAGCATATCAGACCCTTTCTACATGGGCAACAACTGTCAAGCAGTTTCATGTATATCTTGTAGGAAAGGTGTATTACCTTTAGTTGCCCATGTATCATTTTGGAGCTTTATGTGAATACATATCTTTTTGAACATACGTGAGAGCACAGCCCATTCTGTTATTTGTCTTATTGTTTGAATGTAACCATATATCTCAGACATACGTCCATATTAAGAACGAATTTTTACTGTTTTAAAATAATTTTATAATATTACAATAGTGTAGATACTTTTACATATGTATACATATATACATGTGTATATGTATATAATTTATATACACATATACACATATAAATGAGACACATATTGTGTCATAAGCACTTTATATGTGTTAAATAAAAAGTATAAGAGGTCCTTATTTTGGACTGAGCTCCTGCACTAGACCCTAAGAGATCAGACTAAAAACCAGAATGGAGTCCTTCGTGCTGAGGTTCTACTCACCACATGGAAACTGAGTTATTATGTGTCCTTTCCAGAAATCAGGAGAGAGAGATAGCCAAATTTCCCAAATAGGTTAGTTTTAATCTGCCTGGCAATGAAATTCCCTCTGCCTTTAATCCTTACAACAAAAAGTAACCTAGGATTACCTGAAGTTAACTAATGGGTCATTTTTCTATTTTATTTCCCTGTTTGCACCTTACAAGGAAAGTAACTTTGAAATAACATGCCTGCTTTTTGTTCTTTGTTTCTGCTTTCTTCAGCTCTCTGTCTATAAAACCAACTTATTCTACTCAGCTCATTGGAACACATATTATACTTTATAGAATGAAGTGTTGCTGGATTCTGGACTTGCAAATAAAGCAAGTAAGATCTTTAAGCTAAACTGTAATTTTTTACCTTTTGACTTACGTGTTCACTCGTTTACTCTTAACTATCCAATGAAACAAGTAAAGTATTTCTTTTAGCACAGCTTTACAGATGAGGAAACTGTGGCAAGAGTGCTTAGGAAGCTTGTTCAGGGTTACGAAACTAGTAAGTGGCGAAACCACCCAGACAATAGAGTCTCATGCACTTAACAATCTAACTATAATTATACTTAGGCTGTTCCCAATGTTTGTTTATATATATAACTATGCTTTAAAACATTTTTTGTACATTGCAGTTGCACACATGTGAGTATCTATGGGATACATTCCTCAAAATCAAATTTCTGTGTTGGAAGATACCCACATTTTTAGTTTTTATGTTACTGTCAAATTCCCTTCCAAAGAAGTTGTGATAATGTGTACATTCACTGTCTGTGTGTGATAATTCCTGTTTCCTCACAACCTTGCCAAGGCTGTATACTATCAAACTATTGCCAATTTGGCAGCTAAATAATACTATCTTTATTTTGCCTTAATTTGCATTTATTTATGAGAAGAATTGGGCATCCTTCCATCTGCTTATAAGCCATATGTGTTTATTTTTCTGTGAAATGCCTATTATATTTCTAAAGGATTTGGGATATTTCTCTTATTGATTTCTAGAAGTTTTATATATGTGCATATATATAAAACATATACACATATATAATTTCTAAATAAAGCTTTGTGTCATTTTTGTTTTTTGTAGAGATGGGATCTCACTTTGTTGTTAGGGCTGATCGTGAACTCCTGGCTGCAAGTGATCCTCCAACCTCCGCCTTCTGAAGTGTTGGGATTATAGGCATGAGCCACTGCTCCTGGCCTGAGAGTTTTATATTTTAAGGAAAATAGTATTTCATCTTTCAATATATTGCAAATATTCTCTCCCCCACTTTTTAAAAAACTTTTGTCCTTGTTTATACTATTTGATTCTAACAACAGAAAAGTTTTAAATCTTCATAGGAACTAATTTATCGACATATTTATGGGTTCTGGATTTTATAGTCTTGATTTTAAAAGTTCTTTAACTTAGGGATTTTGGAAAATTGGGATATACTCTTTATTATGGTTATGGTTTCATTTTTTTCTTTCAAAATTAATCAGTTGGAATTTATTTTGATATAAAGAGTGAGGGAATAATTCAGCTATACTTTTAGTTTAAATGGCTAACTGGTTGTCTCATCAAAATGTATTGAAATATCTTTCCTTTCTCCACCATTTGCTTATACGGTTGTCCTCCCTTATCTGTAGTTTCCCTTTCTGCATTTTCAGTTACCCAAGGTCAATCATGGTTTGATAATATTAAATAGAAATTTCTGGAATTAATGTTTTAGTTGCATGCTGTTCTGAATAGTGTGATAAAATCTCACACTGTCTTGCATTGTCCACACTGGACAAGAATCCTCCCTTTGTCCAGCGTATCCAGGCTGTCTACCTGCCCTTTAGTCACTCAGTGGCCCTCTTGGTTATCAGATCGACTGCAGCCGTATTCAGGTAGGAGATGAATGGGACTTATTTTCCCAGCACCAATCACGAGCCTGATGATCAAAACAGGATGCAGTGAAGAAGCCAGTGGAAACCACCACATGGTGACCAAAGTGACCTCTAGTTGCTCTCACTGCTCATTAGCATAAAGACACTCCCACCAGCACCATGACAGTTTACAAATGCCATGACAGCAACCCAGCAGTTATTTTATATGGTTTTGGAACTCCCTCACCCAATTTCTAGAAAATTCTGAATAATTCACTCCTTAATTAGTATACAGCTAAGAGTGGGTATAAACATAGCTAGCCACCAATCTACAGGAACTGCTACTCTGCACCGCTGCTGTTGCTGTACACTGCTGCTGCTGCTGCTGCTGCTCCTCCTCCTCCTTCTCCTTCTCCTTTTTGGGGCTGCTGCTGCTGCTCTGGCCTCCTCTGCCTATAGAGCAGCCACTTTGCTATACACTGCTACTCTGGGCAACTCTGCCTATGGGAGAGACCTGCTCTGTCTATGGACAGCCATTTTGCTGTACACTGTTGTTCTAATCTGTAATAAACTTGCTTTCTTTCACTGCTGGTTCTTGAATTATTTCGTGAATGAAGCCAAGAACCCTTTGGATTGAGCACCAATTTGGGGGTTCGTCTGCATCAGTACTGTCATGGGTGATCAGCAACTATTTGAGGCCAGTGGTGTGGCGGTAAGAAAAATTTACAAGACGGCTGTAGGTAAAGAAAGGCAGATTTAATAGAGAAAGTATAAAAATATGTTGCAAGAGTGGTTACAGACAGGTTAGCAGGAGAGGAGCTAACTGCAAAGAGACAGAGTCTTGCTGGGGATTTTATAGGATGTGTGCTGAGGAGGGCTTTGTGCAGTTCTAATCATGCCAAAATTGCAGTAACGTAACTAACGTTTTTAAAAATTTTAGTCAGCTGAGGATCTGGTGATAGCTGGGTACAAGAAGATTGTGTTATTTGCACGGAAGGGCTACATATCCTGGACCAAGAATAAAGGCAGACTTAGAGCTTATCTGCTTTCTCTTTTTGCTTTCGCTCAGTTCCACCAACTTGACTCCCTCTCCTCAATTAAGACTCTAAAAGTATCACAGTGTTTCTATTCAAGTAACTATTATGTTTCTTCTTTTTATTTTATTTTTTATTTTTTTTAATTTTTTATTATTATACTTTAGGTTTTAGGGTACATGTGCACAATGTGCAGGTTTGTTACATATGTATCCATGTGCCCTGTTGTTTTGCTGCACCCATTAATTCGTCATCTAGCATTAGGTATATCTCCTAATGCTGTCCCTCCCCCCTCCCCCCACCCCACAACAGTCCCCGGAGTGTGATGTTCCCCTTCCTGTGTCCATGAGTTCTCATTGTTCAATTCCCACCTATGAGTGAGAACATGCGGTGTTTGGTTTTTTGTCCTTGCGATAGTTTACTGAGAATGATGTTTTCCAGTTTCATCCATGTCCCTACAAAGGACACGAACTCATCATTTTTTATGGCTGCATAGTATTCCATGGTGTATATGTGCCACATTTTCTTAATCCAGTCTATCGTTGTTGGACATTTGTGTTGGTTCCAAGTCTTTGCTATTGTGAATAGTGCCGCAATAAACATACGTGTGCATGTGTCTTTATAGCAGCATGATTTATAGTCCTTTGGGTATATACCCAGTAATGGGATGGCTGGGTCAAATGGTATTTCTAGTTCTAGATCCCTGAGGAATCGCCACACTGACTTCCACAATGGTTGAACTAGTTTACAGTCCCACCAACAGTGTAAAAGTGTTCCTATTTCTCCACATCCTCTCCAGCACCTGTTGTTTCCTGACTTTTTAATGATGGCCATTCTAACTGGTGTGAGATGGTATCTCACTGTGGTTTTGATTTGCATTTCTCTGATGGCCAGTGATGATGAACATTTTTTCATGTGTTTTTTGGCTGCATAAATGTCTTCTTTTGAGAAGTGTCTGTTCATGTCCTTTGCCCACTTTTTGATGGGGTTGTTTGTTTTTTTCTTGTAAATTTGTTTGAGTTCATTATAGATTCTGGATATTAGCCCTTTGTCAGATGAGTAGGTTGCAAAAATTTTCTCCCATTCTGTAGGTTGCCTGTTCACTCTGATGGTAGTTTCTTTTGCTGTGCAGAAGCTCTTTAGTTTAATTAGATCCCATTTGTCAATTTTGGCTTTTGTTGCCATTGCTTTTGGTGCTTTAGACATGAAGTCCTTGCCCACGCCTATGTCCTGAATGGTGTTGCCTAGGTTTTCTTCTAGGATTTTTATGGTTTTAGGTCTAACATTTTAGTCTTTAATCCATCTTGAATTAATTTTTGTATAAGCTGTAAGGAAGGGATCCAGTTTCAGCTTTCTACATATGGCTAGCCAGTTTTCCCAGCACCATTTATTAAATAGGGAATCCTTTCCCTATTGTTTTTGTCAGGTTTGTCAAAGATCAGATAGTTGTAGATATGCAGCATCATTTCTGAGGACTCTGTTCAGTTCCATTGATCTATGTCTCTGTTGTGGTACCAGTACCATGCTGTTTTGGTTACTGTAGCCTTGTAGTATAGTTTGAAGTCAGGTAGCGTGATGCCTCCAGCTTTGTTCTTTTGGCTTAGGATTGACTTGGCGATGCGGGCTCTTTTTTGGTTCCATATGAACTTGAAAGTAGTTTTTTCCAATTCTGTGAAGAAAGTCATTGGTAGCTTGATGGGGATGGCATTGAATCTATAAATTACCTTGGGCAGTATGGCCATTTTCACAATATTGATTCTTCCAACCCATGAGCATGGAATGTTCTTCCATTTGTTTGTATCCTCTTTTATTTCACTGAGCAGTGGTTTGTAGTTCTCCTTGAAGAGGTCCTTCACATCCCTTGTAAGTTGGATTCCTAGGTATTTTATTCTCTTTGAAGCAATTGTGAATGGGAGTTGACTCATGATTTGGCTCTGTGTTCCAAGACTAACCCAGGAAGAAGTTGACTCTCTGAATAGACCAATAACAGGTTCTGAAATTGTGGCAATAATCAATAGCTTACCACCAAAAAGAGTCCAGGACCTGATGGATTCACAGCCGAATTCTACCAGAGGTACAAGGAGGAACTGGTACCATTCCTTCTGAAACTATTCCAATTGATAGAAAAAGAGGGAATCCTCCCTAACACATTTTATGAAGCCAGCATCGTCCTGATACCAAAGCCTGGCAGAGACATAACCAAAAGGGAGAATTTCAGACCAATATCCTTGATGAACATTGATGTAAAAATCCTCAATAAAATACTGGCAAACCGAATCCAGCAACACATCAAAAAGCTTATACACCATGATCAATTGGGCTTCATCCCTGGGATGCAAGGCTGGTTCAACATATGCAAATCAATAAATGTAATCCAGCATATAAACAGAACCAAAGACAAAAACCACATGATTATCTCAATAGATGCAGAAAAGGCGTTTGACAAAAGTCAACAACCCTTCATGCTAAAAACTCTCAATAAATTAGGTATTGATGGGACGTATCTCAAAATAATAAGAGCTATCTATGACAAACCCACAGCCAATATCAGACTGAATGGGCAAAAACTGGAAGCATTCCCTTTGAAAACTGGCACAAGACAGGGATGCCCTCTCTCACCACTCCTATTCAACACAGTGCTGGAAGTTCTGGCCAGAGCAATCAGGCAGGAGAAGGAAATAAAGGGTATTCAATTAGGAAAAGAGGAAGTCAAATTGTCCCTGTTTGCAGATGACATGATTGTATATCTAGAAAACTCCATAGTCTTAGCCCAAAATCTCCTTAAGCTGATTAGCAACTTCAGCAAAGTCTCAGGATACAAAATAAATGTACAAAAATCACAAGCATTCTTGTACACCAATCACAGACAAACAGAGAGCCAAATCATGAGTGAACGTTTCTTCTTAATGACCCCAAAATGCAAGAGTAGTGATGCTGGTATATTTTTATAATTGTTCTTTATTATTATTGTTGTCGTTGTTAATCTCTTACTTGCCTAATTTAAAAATTAAACTTCATCATAGATATGTGTCAATATGAAAAAGCGTAGTACTGTATTTATAAGGTTTAGTGCTATCCAAGGTTTCAGGCATCTACTGAGGTCTTGGAATGTATCCCCCATAGATAAGGGAGGACTACTGTACTAATTCTCATATTTGCTTGTATGTATTTTTGAACTCGTTGTAACCATTCCATAGTCTGGACACCTTGGCCTCTCTACACTCTCCTACCTGCCTCTATACACATTTCTATTCATTTTCAGAATGTTCTGGGTATTATCATCACGTATTTACTTTTTTTCAGTTAAACTGTAAAAATAATTGATCTCTTTACAAAAAGTTGTTATTCTAAATGATATTTCACTAAATATTTAGATTAATTTATGGGAAATGGAAATATTTACTATTGAGTATTCTTAAGAAATAATAAGGTATAGATATATGTACATCTCCATTTATTTATATTTTTCATGTCCCTAAGAAAATTGTGATGTTGTTTTCCCCACCACTTCTTGTTTGTTACTTCGTTGTATGTGTGTATTTGTGTGTACGTGAGTGTCGGTATTGGTATATAGGATATTTCCTTATATTGTTTTTGAAGTTGTTCTAGTTTTTATATAGGAAAGCTACTGGAGTTTTAGTATACAAATTTTGTAACAGTTAGATGAGTGAATTATTTTGTGGTTTCTTTTTTTTCTGATTCCCTAGGATTTTAAAGATTCACAAGCATACAATTGTATCATCTGTAGATAATTTTGCTAACTCTTTTCCTCTAAAACCTTAATTTGTTTTTCTCTTAGATAATTGGATTGATTGGTACTTCCTGAATAGTGTTGATTAAAGCTTAAAACAACTTGTTTTTGACTTTAATAAATAAGTTGTTGATGTTTAACCATCAACAACTTTTAGTAAATTCCCTTTATTAAATGTATACCAATAGAGGGTATTTTCCAGATTTAGTCAGGATTTTAAAAATTTTACTACCTAAATGATACTTTTTAATCTACAGAAACTGTAACTTTTTGCCTTTACTTATTGTTATAGTGGATTATATTCATGATATTCTATTATTGGTTTCCATAGATCATGCTTCTATTTCTGAACAAACCCTACTTATTTGTTTATGATGCATTGATCTTTAAATGTACTACTGAAATGGGTTTGCTACGTTTTATTTAGAATGTTTTCATTGTTATTTATTATAAATGAGATGGGTCTGTACTCTTTCTTGTGGGCTATGTTTGTCAAGTTTGGGTGTCCATATTATACTGCTTTGAAAAAAAGAACTTGGAGGCTTTCTTTCCCTTGTTCAGTTCGGGAACAATATAAATTAACACTGAAATGATCTATCCTACCTGCAGATATATTCAACTTTTATACTTTTAAAAACATTCTGGATTTTTTTCATTAGAGGGTAAGTTCTTATCAGATTCTTATCAGAACTTGACCAGATGCTTAAGTGTAATTGTACAATTTTATCTTTCTGGGGCCAATTTTAGTATTTTTTTTAAAAGCATTATGACTTCATCCAGATATTTCAAATTTATATTGAGAGCTTTCAACATTTTTTGCTAATCATTATTCCCCTATTCATTTTTCCTAATTTATTTTATAGAAATAAATTTTACTTTTATTTCTTTTTAAAACACTTTTCCTAGGATATTCTTTGCTCTGCATTTACTTTTATCTATTTTCTTCACTTACCTTTAATTTTTTTAAATAACATGCAATAAATTCCCACAACCTATTGCTTCAGCTCTATTCCAAAACTTATGATTACTACTGTTAAAAGTATCATGATTTTCTACAGTAATTTTGATGTATTATCAACCCTTCTTTGCTTCTCCATATTTTCATGGTTATGCTTTTCCTGGGATATAGTCAAACATTTAAATATCCACAAGTTACTATTATTTGATCATCTTTAGATAGAGGCTATTGGTTCTCCCTTATGACAGATGAGAAAATCTCACTCTTTTTGCTCCTATCTTCCAGAGTTCACTTCCTAAGTTTTGTTAAAGTATAACTTTTTATTTTATTTCATACACTGGTATTATTATACTCTGTATCTGTAATTTAGTCTACATTTTCAAAATAATTCAATGTTTACTATCACTTATATAAAAATGGCTTCTCCAATTATTTCTTATTTTGTAGGATTTTTTAATTCTATTTTTCTCCTCAACACACATGAGTGTCTGTCACATTTAAGGTTAAACTATTTTATTCATATAAGTTTCTTCTGTTTTATTTCCTTTCTTTGAGAGTGTACGCCACTTTTTTTCTTATTTATCTTTTATGATTTTGCTATTTTATTTTTATTTTTAATAGCATTTTATTACTACAGAACAAAACATAAGTGTTGCAGAAGTTAGAAAATAAAAATAAGCAAAAACAAAATTAAAAGATCACCATTTGACTCCCAAAGATCACCACTGCAACATCACTAAAAGGATATAGTGCATATTATTTAGATATTTTCCATGTACATGAAAATAAACATACACATGCATAATATACAAAGTATTTTCCCTATCATCTAAAACATAACAGTTTCTGTTAATAAACCCAGGCCAGCCTGCTTGTATTCCCCACTTGGCAGCTTGCTTTTTAACCTGAATGGAAGTGCATTCTCAAGCTTGAAAACTAATAAAATTACCAAATTGTGTTACAGTATCAGCCATTCTATATCATTTTCCCACGAGGAAATGTGTGCCCATCTAATTTGCAGATTCGGAGTGTTCTTTATTTATTGTTTTAATATGAGGGTAAAAAAATAGCATTTCTATGGCTTCAGGTATCTCTGAAAATAATCTTAAAGTGCCTTGAACCATGAGAGCAGAACATGCTGAGACCATCCAAAACACTGGTGGCATTTGCAAAGATTATCTCCTAGACCTCTTTATTTATATAATCACAACTTTTATTGAAAGCATTACAATTATTTCCATGGTTAGGGAGCACTATCAGTTCTTTTTCAGTTCAGTTCATTTATTCAAAAAAGATCATTTCCAGCTCTTTCATTCTCTTTTTACTTCACGGTTTCTACCATAAACATGAACTGAAACACACTAATTTGTAAGAAATTTTTGTTGTTTTATTTTTGTTCAAATTACTTTTCCTCTTGTCTTGTTTTCCTATTGCTCTCTGTTTCTCTCTTTTTCTGTGTGTCTTTCTCTACATGCATGCCTACATAAATACACACATATGCATGCATATCCACACAGATACACACATAAAATTTTAACCCTCCTCTGTTTGTGTCATAAGAGATGATACAGTCTGAGAACCAATCCCATCACATAAGTGCTGTATATAGATTCAACCCAAATGGATCTCAGACTCAAGAAATACATTCCATGAAGTTGTAATGATTTAACAAAAGTCTGTGAGTTAAGTGGACGTTTGAGTTTCTGTTGAAATTTCCCAGGGAAAAGAAGCAACGGGTCAAATATAATCCATTGTGTCTAATGATATTCTGCAAATTGTTTTGGATTTCGTTTTTCTCTCCTCTCATAAAAATATTCCAAGGCACTCATCCCTGTAATTCTACCACTTTGAGAAGCTGAGGTGGGAGGATCACCTGAGCTTGGGAAGTCGGGACTTTAGTGAGCCATGGTTGCTCCACTGCACTCCAGCATGGGTGACAGAGTGAGACCCTGTCAAAAAAAACAAACAAAAAAAAAACTGAGGCAATGATGGAACACTCATGACAACATAAGGATATATGGCAGAGGGTGGAGGCAAAGGATTAAAAGAAGGCAAAATGCTTTCATAACCTAACTGTCCTTAGAAGACCGGGCTAATGAAATGCATTTTCTCTCTAATGGCTTTCATTTCAGAATACTGTGTGGTTTTCCCTGAAAATGTAACGAATTCTCACTTTACAAATCATTTTGATTTCCTCTTGTTGTCACACTCTGTCTAATTTTGCTGAGTTACTGGCTGGACATTGACTACAGTGATGGAGAGTTATCACCACCGGTATTACTAAGGATCAGATTTTCTGGTTTTATAACTTGAAATTGTACGTTTCGCTAAGAATTCTGTGACTTAATTTTCCTGAAGATTCATTGATACTAAAAACAAGAAATGACAAGTTTTATAATTCTTGTGAAATGCCTGGTATAGAATATGTTTGTAGTAGGTACTCAGTAAGTATTGATTTGTTATTGAATCAATAAATGGCAGGCAAATAGAATAGAGTGATTTATAAAAAGAAGAAGATTCATTGATACTAAAAACAAGAAATGACAAGTTTTATAATTCTTGTGAAATGCCTGGTATAGAATATGTTTGTAGTAGGTACTCAGTAAGTATTCATTTGTTATTGAATCAATAAATGGCAGGCAAATAGAGTAGAGTGATTTATAAAAATAATCATGATGTTTGGGCCCATTAGAATGGACAATTTACAAGTAGCATAATGTAGTAATTTCTTCCCTTGTTATTTGGCCCACATCCAAAACACAGTCCATACTGTAGAGATTTACAAATCTCTGCTACTGAGAGAGAGCAATCCTGTGCCCTTGGATGGTGAAGGTCTTTTTGGACAAAGGTACACACAGTCACACACACACACACACACACACACACACACACACACACACACACACACACACATATAACTCATTCACACATACAGAAGCATACCCAATACAGAAACATTGTAGCTTAAATGAGCGTTGCTGTTGGTATTATATTATCATATAGGAAAAATAAGTGAGAAATGGATCAACTTTCCATTTTATTGTTCATCATTGACTGACTCAAGTTTAAAGCTGAAAAGATTAGCTCTCAGACAGTCCCTTCCAAGTTTGGAGATTTATTCAGGGTAAGCCTCTGGAAGAGTAGATGCTTATCCGTTCTATTTAGTGCTGTCCCGCCCAAAATGTGGTTAGAAATATAATAAGATTAAGTCTTTCCTATGAGAGGAAGTTGGACCTTTCTCTTGTTAGCAAAACTAGAACTGTTGGATTTTTTAAAAACTAAAACCACTTCACAGCTTCTTGTAATCCAGCTGTATCCAGGAAATAACAATGATAATCAAAGTATGATTCCCATGTTTTCCACTCTCTCCAAAGCCTTCTTTGGGAAATCAGCGGATGATGGAGATATGTGTGTGTTTCTCATTCCTAGTAAATTTAAATGTGATTGGATTGGTTTTGTGGGAAAGAGGGAATGGAATAGCTTGAACTTATCTCCTTTGAAACAAAACAAATACTTTTTATTATATCTAGTTTGACCCATAAAAACACTCAGAGGAGTGCAAACCACTTTGGCTTTTTGAAGGGAACACAGACAAATGATTTGAGTGATATTTTCCAGAACAGAGATAATGGGACTATCTTTTCTGTCATAACCAGGAAGAACTTTGGATGGCCTGAGACCATTCTGGGCCATAGTCATCAGCAAGTCCTGCTCTGGATATGTGACTTTGGCATGTCATATACAGACTTCATCTCAGAGGAGCTGCCAATGTAGGTTAATTTAAAAAGCTCAAAATCTTGCAAATCACCCACCATGATTTAGGGATTATCCCTCTCCTCCTTAGAACCATAAATTTTAATATAAAAATAATTGAGATAATCTAGTTCAGTGGTTTTCTTAAAGTTGTAGTGTCTAGCTATGAAATTCTCCAAAGACACTGAAAATTATAGAAGATAACAATAACATTCATCATCAGTAGTAAGCAGATGGTAACATTTTGTTAAACCTACTTCAGATCTCTTTCTAAAAAATAGAAACAAATATTCCTGATACAACAAACCACCCTTCTTCCAACTCCCAATTCTTTCGCCTACTTTTTTTTCAGCAGAAGTTGTCTCAACTTTGAAATGCATGCAAGTTAAAAAATATCTCTCCTACAAACGTATTTATTCAATAATGCTATATGGTTTTGTTTCACACATTTTAAAATTCACATAAATGGAATCATATGAAAGCCAGCTTGCAAATTGCCTTTTCACTCATTATTGATTTTTGAGATCTATCCATGTTGGTAAATGCAGATCTAGATTATTTATTTTAATTGCTGTATGGTATTCCATTGTATGAATGACATTTGAGAGATGGTAAAGTTATTTCCAGGTTCTTGTTACTTTAAATAGTGCTTCAGTGAACATCCTTGCATGTGTATCCTCGTGTACACATCCCTTGTGCTTCTCCAAGGTAAAGAACATGAACCCAGATGTGCAATTTCTTACTCAGAGACTATTCACATTTTAGATTTTACTGGATTTTGTTCTATTACTCTTCGTAATGTTTGTACAAATTTATAATCACACCAGCAATTGCTACTTGGTTAAGAGTTTGTGCTGTCAGATTTATTAATTTGTTTGCCAATTTGATGAAATGATATCTCATCATAGTTTATGGTTTTCGTGTCTTCTTTAGGAAATCCCTACCTTTGTCATGGACATAAAATATTACATGTTTTCTTGCAAAACTGTCATATTACTGATTTTTCTTCTTTAACTCATTTGCATTTTTGCGATGGACATAAAATAATATCTTTTTGTCTTTTTCCATATGGAGAGCCAATTTTCCAGAAATAGTTATTGAATAGTCCACTCACAACTCTTGGCCAGTTCTGGTCACATGGTCCCACCCAATCATGAAGGGATTAAGTAGTTCCCAGAAGTGGCTCCCCACTGAACATATTGGTGAACAGCAATAGTATTAAATAATTACCTACAAGGGATATGATGGTTTTAAAATATGTTCACAGATTCTTTGACACTTTTCTTCTCAAAAGGTGGAGTCTAATTTCTCTTCTCTTGTGTGTAAGCTGGACATAGTACCATGTATTCTAGTGCCAGAAGTGAGGGTGTATGATTTCCAAGATGAAGTTAGAAAAGGTACTGTGGCTTCCATCTTACTTTCTTTTGGATCACTTGCTCTGGGGAAAGCCAGGTGTTATGTTAGAGGCTACTTGGGCAGCCCTGTGGCAAAACACATGTGGCAAGGAACTGAGGCTTCTTTGTAAAAGGCAGCAGTAATTTGTCAATTATGCAAATAGCCACCATGAAAACAGCTCCTCCCACTCTAGTCAAGCCTGGAGATGACTGCAGCCTTTGCCACTGGGATCTTCACTGCAAAGTGAGGACAAGTCCTGAGCCAGAGTCCTTAGCCACTCAGCTGTGTTCCCAAATTCTCAACCCACTCAAATTCCGTGAGATAATAAATGTTTATTTTTGTTCTAAGCCAATCAATTTTGGAGTGATTCGTTTAATAGTAATAAAGAATTAATCCATTGAGTTTCACTAAATTTGAAGGTAATGTTTATTTCAGTGTGATTTAAAATATAGGTTATGTGGCATAAATCACATCTAATTTGGTAGTCCTAGGAGATCACCTCAAATAAACTATTATCAATCAACCAGAGCAGGTTTATAAACTGATGGACAATCAGAGGTCTGGAAAGACATTTATATCTATTGAGGTGCTGTGGACAGGAAAAAAAAAAAAAATAGAAACAAAAACCAAAACCTCAAACCAGTGATTACTAATAGGAACCACAATAAAAAGTCGTGGTTTGAATTTGAATGCTCCAAATTGCATTGACTTATTTGCTATTTGTCTGCTTCTTACATGGACAACTCCATAGAACCATGCCTCCATGGAATAGGGATTGAGTAGGGATTTATTTATTTAATGTCACATGATATTAGAGAATGAAACAAAGGTGCATGTAGTCTCTAGCATAAAAATATTATCTGGTTTCCATACTTCATAAAGTTTTGAGAAGGTCAGAGTAAATAATGTGAGAAATGGCTTTGGGAGCACAAAAGAACTGTGTTAATGTATCACCAGAATTATGTGTCAGTCAGGAAAAGCTAGGTTTTGCTGTGGTAATGGAAACTCCAAAATCTTAGGGGCTTACAACTTGTGAGCTTTATTTTTTGTTTATGTTAGACCGCTCCAAGTTGGCTATGGCTCTGTCTTGTCATCTTCACTCTGAGACCCAGAAGGCAGAGTAGCCTGTAGCCAGAGTAGTGACACTTGTCATACCAAAGAGAAAGAGTCATGAAGGACTTCCTGAAAGGGCAGGCTTCGTGATTTGCTAGAAAGCCTCAAGGCACATTGCTGTATAGTGATGATTTATTACAGCAAAATGATACCAAGTAGAATAAGCAAAGGAAAAGGTACATGGGACAAAGTTTTTTGGAGGAAAACAGGTACAAGATTCCGAGTCCTTATCCAGTGCAGTTGCACAGGATGTGCTTCATTCCTCCAGTGCCAAATCGTAACAATGTGTGAGATGTCATCTACTGGGGACGTTCACAAGACAGACTCAATGCCTAGAGTTTTCACTGGGGGATGATCACAATAGGCATCCTCTGCCCCGCATGTACCCAAATTCTGGACTCCCAGAAAGGGATCATGGGTTCAGCACAAGCCTTATTGTTTGTACAAACAGTTTAGGTGCTGTGAGCCATCCTTTTCAGGGAATGTGAGACCCTTCATGAAATTCAAGCTCCCCAATTCCAGCTGAGGGCCAATCTTGCACACAGGTCTTTCTAAGCCAAGCAGACTCAGACGTTTTATGCTAATTCTTTCTGCACAAACCCATATCACTCCTGTTCACATTCTCTTGCACAGAGCAGGTCACATAGCCAAAACTGACATCAAAGTGGTGAGAAAGTATAATCTTCCCACAGGAAGTGGCAGCCCATATTTTGAACTATAATACGATCTACTATAGAAACATGAAAAAAAGAGAGAAGAAATTGGTATCTCCTAGACCTATGTATATGTGTACTTTATGCATATTTTCATGGTCTTGGCTCACATTATATAAATTGTTTTAATGAAATGAATTGGGCCAGGTAATCCCAGCACATCATGAGGCTGAGGTGGGAGGATTGCTTGAGTGCAGGAGTTCGAGACCAGCCTAGAAAAAATAGTGAGAGCCCCATCTCTATAAAAATGTAAAAATTAGGTGGGCATGGTAGTGCATGCCTGTAGTCCCAGCTACTCGGGAGGCTGAGGTGGGAGGATTGGTAGAGCCCAGGAGTTTGAGACTCCAGTGAGCCATGATTCCTTTACTGTACTGCAGCCTAGGCAACAGAGTGAGACCGTCTTTAAAAAAAAAAAGGAAAAAAAGAAAAAAAAAGAATTATATAATGATAAAAAGAAAAAATGCAATAGCAAGTATTAGAGAGACTCCAAGTACTGATTAATTAAGAAGTTACTATTCTTTCCACATTATACGTCTTTTTTGTTTTTGGAGATCGAGTGGTTCTTTGGTTCCTTTTTGAAGGCAAGTGCTTTCATTTTGCTTTTGACTTTCTCTAAAGCAGTGCTATATTTGTTAAAGCTCTAATCCTCTCAGGCATTTGTGATTAGACCCCCGAAGAACTGTTTCATGGCCTCTGCTATGTTTTCTTATCACTGTACCTTTTAAGCTTTCAACTATATTTCAAGTTCTGGCCTGCATGTGGCCTTCAACATAAATTTCGTGGGCAAAGTGGTTTGTTTTAATGCTTTCCTCATCTCTCTCAATTGTTTGCATGCTTCTTTTTATTATCTTTCTGTAGCTCTTTGACCTTTTTCATTAGCTCAAACCACATGAAATACAATTTGGCTAAGGGTTAAGTCAGAAAAATAGGAAAGGTGGTTGGCTTTTGGCATATGTGTTTACATTTTTGAATTTTCTTTTTTTTTTTTTTTTTTTTTTTTGGAGACGGAGTCTCGCTCTGTCGCCCAGGCTGGAGTGCAGTGGCGCAGTCTCGGCTCACTGCAAGCTCCGCCTCCCGGGTTCACGCCATTCTCCTGCCTCAGCCTCTCCGAGTAGCTGGGACTACAGGCGCCCGCCACCACGCCCGGCTAATTTTTTGTATTTTTTTAGTAGAGACGGGGTTTCACCGCGGTCTGGATCTCCTGACCTCGTGATCCGCCCGCCTCGGCCTCCCAAAGTGCTGGGATTACAAGCGTGAGCCACCGCGCCCGGCCTTGAATTTTCTATTTTTGCATTTTCACAGTTTTATTTTCCTTAAAAAAACCTTGGGTCCTCACCTCCCCCTTCCTAAAAACACTAAAGTTAATTGTATAGAAATAGAAATAAAAATCTTTTTGGTAAAAACAACAGCTTTTAACTTCTGATCTCTCTACCAAAAAAAAATAGTTATTTAGTAGGAAATTACAATATATTGGAGGGAAGTATATTTGCAGCATAGTTTTAAAAGATAACATCTCCGTTTTCAATGAAGGGAGGACTTTATATGGGTCTCTTCTTTATGCTTAGATGGCAGAATGTTTTATTGCTATTTATAAAAGCCTGCATTAAAAGAATGCAATATTGGTTCTCCCAGAGTGGGATCTATTTGGAAAACTAATTATCTCCAATTGGCTGCAAATTTTCAAGAATTTGCCAAGAAGACAAATCAGGAATACCATCTAAATGACTTATTACAGCCGGAGGTACTTTGGAGCTCTTGAGACCTTCCCAACAGCTATTTAAAACCCTGGCCACTTGCCTCTAGCTCCTTTCCTTTCCTCCTCTTGCGTTAACCTCTGCAGGTGACCTCAGCTCTTATTTATTGGAGAAAATAAGGACCATCTAGGGAGAACTTGCCCATTGGCCTGCCATGCCAACACATTTATCTGCTTTCACAGCTTCCTAATGCCCTTTCCTTCCACCTCAGAGGAGGAGCTTGCTCTGCTCCATCTGAGGCTGATCCTATTACATGGGGTCTTCAAGGTTCTTGCTCCATTAGAGCAGAGTTACCTCTCCCTCTTTTTTGGCTCTTTCCTTTCAACCTATAGATTTTTTTTCAAATTTCTTCAATTGAAACAGTAGCAACTACAACAATACCCCCCACCGCAACACACACACACACACACACACACACACTTGCTCCAGCTTCTTTTCTTGTATTTCAGATACTTGTTACAGAACTATCCAAGCCCTGTCACCTGGCAGGTAGGCATTGTCTGGGTGAGGTATCCTGTTGTAATCTGGGTGCAATAGAGTTGAGGGCTCCATTACCAGATGACCACTTATGTTTACTTTGTAAGCAGAAATGTTTAGCACATTTTGCTTGAGCTGTGTGTGTGTATAAATACATCAGTTAGTACATGGTTAAAAGGCAAAAAAAAAAAAAAAAAAGGCTCTGATGATTTTCTCCCAACTAAGTGGTCAGATAACATGTACTGAGTACTTATCACATGCCAGGTGCGAGCTAAGCCTTTCATGTGGATTACTGCATTTTATCCTAATGATCATGAGATAGTACTATCATTCCCATTCTCCAAATGAAGAATTGAAACATCAAATACTGAGTACCTTGCTCAAGCACACAGAACAAGCAGGTGGCATTGACCATTGTTTCCCTGGCAAGACTCCAAGAGCATACACTTTTGGGGGTAATAGAGCACATAACTAGAATGCCAACCTTTCAATAACAAAAGTGACCATTCTCTGCAGTGATCCTGAGTCCACTGAGATACCTCATATATCCTCGCGTGTACCTGTTGATTCTCTTACAGTGGTTTTCAATCTAGGTTAAGCATGAGAATTACGCCTGTCCCCAACCCAGACCAGGCGAATGAAAATATCTGGGGGAAGCATGGGTACCTGTGTTTTGCAAAATCTTCCCTGAGTGATTCTGATGTGCAGAAAGGCTCATCATTTCTCTCTTTTCTCCAGTGTCCTGCTTCCTGCTCCCTTTATTCTTTTGTTGTATTCTCTTCTGACTGGAGAGAAACCTTTCATTTTGAGTAATAAGGTAGTTTGATAATCAGCTTTCTGTGGGTGGTGTTACTGGGAATTATTATAACTGTGTTTTGACTCTTTCATTAAAAGATAAGTACAACTCATGTGGATTGAGTGAATACTTGTGGTATTGTGAAATGATTTTTAAAAGCTCCATTACTCTGGACACTAGAAACAACATGAGTCAGATGTCTTCAAGCTGTTTCTAGTTATAGGTTAACCTGAGTCTTGGAAACATTCAGTGAATCAGTGTTACCTTTCAGTTCCTCTGCTAATAACCACAGTTGTGTATTAGGTATTCTACCGTATAGGCAGTTTTATAAAAAATAATGAATCTACATGGTGTATTTAACACATAACTTATTGAGTTTAATTTCCTTTGTTATTTGGAAAAAATGTATTTGAAATCACCAAGTTACTGAATGTGTTATATTTAAGGGAGGTAGAAAAGGGTTTTGAATGACTTTTCTGCCATTTTCAATTTAAGTCATATTCTGGGAAACTAAATGCCAAAACTAATTTTGAAAAAAATAAAATGATAAAAATATACCACTTTGTAGAGGGAAAGTAATTCTTTTCAAAAAGCATCATCTCACGTTGCTAATGTTGAGAATAATCTGTGACTTGATCCCAGAACTCTCTTATTTTGTCCTGGTGGGGGTAACTGTCGGCAAAAATTACTATACTGCTCTCCAACTATCAGCCTTCATTCTCAGAAAGTGTATAGTGTTTCTACGATTTATGACACTAATGGGACTCTCCTGGCAGCAGTGTGATCCATTTTGCTGATATAAACGAAGCCGACAAATTCTAATCTCCTGTTGCACATATCCAAAGACTGAAGAAGAAACTAACATTTTAATTAGCATGGAAATGAGAGATGTGGAAGCCTTCAGCCCCTGAATGAACTAAGTCCTGTAATAGAGTCATATATAAAAGAAGTAGGCTCGATCATGCTTAAAAAAAAGACTGAAACAAACACTGGCTATTATGTGCTACATCACTTTACCAAAGGACGTCAGAATATAAATCTGATTGGAATTTTAAGGGGCAACTTCTATTTTGTGAGGTAAAGTTTGTGACCTGAAAAAATAACCATATTTATAGAATTATAGTAGTGTTTGGAAATACTTACGAAGGAATAATTTATACATTAAAATTAAACTTTGAAATACGATTGTGTCAAAATTAAAGGGCTGGGCGTGGTGGCTCACGCCTGTAATTCCAGCACTTTGGGAGGCCGAGGCAGGTGGATCACCTGAAGTCAGGAGTTCAAGACCAGCCTGGCCAACAGGATGAAATCCCGTCTGTACTAAAAATACAAAAATTAGCTGGGCATGGTGGCGCATGCCTGTAATCCCAGCTACTCGGGAGACTGAGGCAGGAGAATCACTTGAACCCAGGAGATGGAGGTTGCAGTGAGCCAAGATCATGCCACTGCACTCCAGCCTGGGCAACAAAGCAAGACTGTCTCAAAAAAAGAAAAAAATAAATCCAAGAACACTAGACTCAAGTCAAATTGAATATCAATACTAGTTTTTCCATTAATTAGCTGCGTCATCTTGGTCCAATTACTTGATCTTTCAGGGCCTCACTTTCTTTGCTAGACTAGATAACCTCCAAAGACTTTTACAACTCAAGCATTTTGTGATTTCAATAGATTTCCCATAGTAGGAGCTAATAAGTGAGCTGGAATTGTAATGAACAAGACTACTTTTCCGTAGTAAAAAGGAACACCTGACTGCAAGTCAAAAAAGCTGCCTTCTACTCCTTGCATCACCACTTAAAAACCATGTGATCTGAGCACGTTCTTAATGCCATTTTCTCACCTGTAAATTAGGAATGGTGGTACCCCTTTACATGGACAGGAGTTTTGAATGAAATGACGTGTGTCTTAGGCTGCTTAGGCTGTCATAATAAAAATACCACAGACTGCATGGCTTAAACACAGAAAAATTTCTGCTCACAATTCTGGAGGCTAGATGTCCCAGATTAAGACCTGGCATAGTCAGTCTCTGGTGAGGGCTCTCTTCCTTGCTTGGAGACAGCCATCTTCTCTGTGTCCTCTCACAGTGGAGATAGGAACTCTGATGTCTCTCTTTTTCTTATAAGGGCACCATTGTTATCAGATTAGGGCCCCAGCTTTATGACCTCATTTGACCTTTATCACCTCCTCACAGACTGTATCTTCAAATATAGAAGCATTGGGGTCAGAGAGTCAACATGTGAATTTTGGAGAAATAGAATTCGGTCCATGGCATATATGAAAATTCTTTGTAAACACATAATTTTCAATTGTGTGTAAACACACAATTTTTATGTCCCAATAAAAATTAACAGCATAAGGATATTGGGCACTTATATCCAATGTTGGCGAGACTACTGCCAACCAGAAGGTCTTTGAAAGACTATTTAGCAATTTCCACTAAAATATAAAGTGCTTATGCCTTTTGAGCTACTACTTGCACTTTAAGAATGTATACTTCTGAAGCATTCTTAGAATTGCACAAACATATACATATGGAATACTTATTGAAGTACAGCTGAAAAATTAGAAAAAATTAGCAAACATAAATAATTTGACACACTATAGTATAACATGCAATGAAATATTTTATATCCAATATGTATCTGTAATGTGAAAAATTACATATCCATTAAAAATGTGGTTAATCTGTACATAGTGACATAAACTAATGTCCAGGACCTGTTAGAGGTCTCCCAAGTAGCTGGGACCACAGGCATGAGCTACTGCACCCAGCCAATTAGTTCTATTTTTGTTGGTGTCACCTCTCCTACATTACCATTCAGAAAGCTAGTAGGTGGCCGTGTTTGGAAAAATAATGCTTTTGAAATATTAACAATTTTCTCCTTGTTTTTTCTTTAGTTTTTGGTCTTTTCCTCTGTTTCAGCAGCTAGATGATTCTGTTCTCATTTCTGCAGGTAAAAAACATGAGAGCAGATGGGCAGGAAGCAGAGGAGAGGTCTTTTCCTGAGTTTCAAAGGTTATACCTTGAGGCAATAGAAAGGGCCAATGTCCCCTACTCAGCTTCTCCTGCCAGACTAGAAGTCAGACGAAAAATGATGAAAGAGAGAAGTCTGTGGTGAGTAGAACTGAGGATGCAGCATGGTTGGTGTTGACTGATGGCCTGTGAGTAATTTGAATCTCCGTATCTCAGGATGAAGCTGACAACTTGCTCCTCATTCCTGGTGCAAATCTCTCTCAACAGCGACTACCAGATCATCCCTAGAATGCCCAGGTAGGAGATGCCTGCATCTGTGTAACATCCCCAGAAATGACACAAGAGAATTGTGAACCCCAGAGAAGGTTGAGGATCTGCATCACTAGCACTTGGTGGTGTTGAATAAAACTAGCTTGACCTTCTTTATGACTAGGGTTAGCAGCAAATTACAGCTCTCTTATAGGGGCAACTGCTTGCAGACAAATTGGATTGTTGTGAAGGCTGTCCATTAAGATTGTTGAATCAACGAGATAGAGAATAAAAATGATAGAAAATTGATATAATGGCCCAGTGGAAGGAACACAGAGCATAAATCAGGTAAGTCAGTTACTATGCCTAATTTCTCATCGGTAAAATCTGGACAACAAGAGCTTTCTACCCCTTAGAATGGTAGTTTGGTGATGATATACATAAAAGTATATTGAAAATTTAACAGCAATACAATACTAAGTATAATTTTAGATAGAGATCAAATATGTGTCCTATTTACCTATTCTTAATTCAACAAACATAAATAGAGTATAGTCACCAAATTTGAGCAGAATATCAAAAGCATATTTTCACAAGGAAGCCCATTATTACTATTGTAGCATGAGAGAAATTGTATCATTTGCCTCTCCAAGTGATTATGCCTTAGAAAGGTCACTTGAATGCTACATTATTCATTCTAAATACTTCTCTGCTGTTTAATTTGCATTTCAAACCTAGTGCCTACTTGTAAACACTGATTAAGCCCCTGTGAGTACCACAGCAAGCTTGTCACCTACAAAGCAAGTTACGAGACCTTGTTCTGTCACCCAAGAACATTCAATATGACCATGACTGAGTGCAGATTTTAACAGTAGAGGATGTCTACAAGTCTAAACTTGAATAATATCATGGTGCCTCATGGAAGAGTAGACTATACATTTTTAGAAGCAATGGTTCTCATTGAAAAAGAAAGTAGGGAGCAGAGAAATCTCCTTACACAATGATCCCAATAAATAAACATTGAAGGAATAAGTAAAATAGAAAATCATCATTAGGCAAATATAATTGCTACAAGCAAGGCCCACAGATGGATGTTAAAATTAATGAGTGGAAGTTTGAGGCGAAACCAGATATAGGCATGATCTTAAAGGGCAAGTTGGGTAAAGTGTGTATGGGGATTCTCTGAACCCTTTTCTTGCAACTTTTATGTAAGTCTGAAGTCATTTCAAAATTTAAAAAACCTAAAAATATGGATGAAATTTGTTAAATTTCCTTATCTAAAACATTTATTCGGTTTTAAAATTCTACTCTTACACTTATGCTTCATTCCTAGTTAATTTACAGCAGCATTGGACTTCCTTATACAAATCTTCCAAAATTATTTCTATCTTTGCTTTCAAGTTTTCCTCAAGTACCTTCTAGAACTGTAGAGGACTGTAAGCATTCAGCCAAGAGGTATGTCTTAAGTGACTACCATTTTTATAGAAATATGCTAACAATTGCAAGGGACCAAAAAAACATGCAGGATCCAGTCCCTCCCTTGGGAAGATAAATATGTTGGGAAGACAAGAGGTACACTGATAAAAGAAAGAAATAGCGTCTTGTAAAATTATGTGATGCCATGCTTTATTTTCATAGTATTGGTTATAAGAATTAATGGAGACAGAAAAATGAAACATGAGTGCTATAGTTTGGATATTTGACCCTCCAAACCTCATGAAATTTGATCCCCAATGTAGAAGGCAGGGCCTAGTGGAAGGTGTTTGGGTTGTGGGAGTGGATTGCCATCCTCACAGTAATAGTGGTACCATCCTCACGGTAATAGTGAGTTCTCACTTTATGAATTCCTGGGAGAATTTCCTGGGAGCTGGTTGTTAAAAAGACCCTGGCAACTTCCCTCTCTTTCGCCTTCTCTCTCATCATGGGATCACTGTACACTCTGGCTCCCCTTCATCTTCCATAATAAGTGGAAGCAGCTGAGGCCCTCGCCAGAAGCAGATGCTGGTGCCATGCTTGTTGTACTGACTGCAGAACTGTGAGCCAAATGAACCTCTTTATAAATTATCCAGCCTCAGGTATTCCTTTATAGCAAAACAAATAGACTAAGACAATGAGTAAATAAGAGTAAGTTGGACCTAAAAACATGTGTAGGTCTTAGATGGTGAGTGGATGCAGGGAGAATCTGTACAGGCTTTGTGGGGAATTGGAGAGGGATGGGAAGCAGTTGTGAGATGCATTTGAGTGGGGTGGAAAGCTTGAGGAGATGAGGAGAATGGGCCCATATAGAGTTGGCCTGGATCACAGAAGGCTGCAAAAGCCAGACTGAAGGGCCCAAATTTGGTCCAAGTGAAAACAGAGGCTATTTTAAAGGCTGTTAGGGGCAAGTTACTTCTCTGGCACCAATATAAACATTCACAATATATCTCAAGCCAAAACCAGCTTCATTTTTGAAAATTTAATGATGGACCTTTCCAAGACCTTTTCTGAAATGTGAATCAGATTGTCTTCAACTTCTCCACTCCACCCCACCCTCTTTTTGTCTAACATACTCTACAAGTCGCCTTTTACTCACAAGATAAAGACCAAAGGCATTAACAGCCTCAGGATCCTTCAAGGTTGGATGCTTCCCCATCTGTCTGTCCTTCTCTGCACCCTATTCCCCTCAAGGCCTGCCTTCTTTTGTTACTTTCAGCATTCTCTTCTCTTATCAGGTGTTAGCAAATAATTTTCTCTCTGAATTAAACATTTCTCCTTATATTTTGACTTGTATACTCCTTTTCATCCCTCTGATGTCAGCTCTGTCCCCCAATTACCATCTCCAGTGGGGAAGTTTTGCTCCCCTCTCTGACCGGATCTACTGACAGCACCGAGAACATCATCTTGTGAAACTTTCCGTATATATCATTGAAGATTATTTGAATTATGTGATTATTTGATTAAGACCTTTTCCCTTTATTAGACTGTAGACTTCTGAGGGCAGATAGTTTATTTGTGTTTCCCATTTTTATCTCAATCCCTAGCATATGGTAGATACTCAATAAGGATTTATTGAATAAATTAAAACATGAAACATTCATTTTCTTCACTCCCAAGACACTATCCTGTCCCAATGACATGATCTTCTAAATCATAAGAAAAATGTCCTATCTAAACAACAGTATATATAACCCAGTATTTTGTAACTTTTGGAATGTAAGCTGTAACAGCAGTATTCAATTTAAGTTTTAAAAGTTTGCTATTTTACTAATGAATCAATTCATTTTGACTTTCTGAATTTTTAAAAAAAAATAGTAGCTAGAACATATTTGATAGATGGAATCTGTTAGCATTTGGGGCAATTAAACTGGGTTTCTAAAAAATGGATCAGATGATTACATCAAACTAAATTAGTAGAGCTTAAATAGCACACGGTGATCAATAGATCAATATCTATGTGCAGGGCACTTTACTCGGCACTTTGACTTATTCTAAGCTAAATAATAGATGGTTCCTGTCTGGCTTATAATCAAGTAGGGGATCTAGATGTACACAGAACTATGTGTATTCTATGGTAGACTATGAGTGCTCTAAGTATTATAGAAATACGAAAGGGGGAGGATTTATTTTAACTAAAAGAATCTGGCAAAGTTACAGGAAAAAGTAATATTTGAGCCAGGAAAGAAGGAGGTGCTTTTGACAGCCAGACTTTGGGAAGACAAAAATTCCAGGAAAATAACAACTAAAAACACAAAGCATGAAAAGGATAAAGTACCATGATAGAAATTCTAGAGGTGCAGCAGGGCTAGACCAAAGAGTGGGTGGTTGCAAGTATGCTGCGATAAGGAGGAATCTAAGAAAGTTAGGTTGGAACTGATAATAGGCCATGCTGCCTGCACATATTTGATGGGTAATGAGCAGTTACAAGCATGATGGACAGGGAAGCACTACAATCAAATATGTGGATTCTAGTGGAGATGTGAGGGAACAGATCGGGAGGGTGCTCCAGGGATTAAAGTGGGTAGGATGATTAGAGGCAAGGGGAAGCAAATTTTGTGAAGGCTGAGGAATGCTAAGGAAGACGGGTTAGGAGCAGTGAAATGAGCAGCATGTGCATGAGAGAAGCATCCAGGAAGTGAACAGAATGTGATTTAATAAGCACTTAACATGAGGAATGTGGAATATAAAGCTGAAAAGTTTTCATCTCATAACTTAACTGAACATGACTTAACTGAGAGCAAAAATAGGAGTAAGAACAGGTTAGTAGCAGTAACTCGTTTCTCAGTGTTTTACGCCTGCTGGTAATAGTAGTATTGTTAATATCATCCACATCTTTTGATGACAAAGAATTACATCATTTGCATTTTACATAATCTAATTATACCATTTGCATTTTATATGATTTGATAAGTGTTCATACTTGCAGCTGTTGAGACTTTTCTAATTTAAAATGGAGCAGAATTTATTGGTATCTATTCTTTTGAGTGCCTCGTCTTCATCTCTTCATTTTTCTAGTTGTCTAATTTTATGTATAGGAAAACATGGTTATGGTTTACATGTGGGTAATTCTTTCTTTCTGTTGACTGTGACTCTCTTGCTGCCATTACTCCCTGAGTAATTCAACCTAACAGACACTGATTAAATAAATATCTACCCTATATCCTGGGAGTCTTAGATGATTAATGCACTATCTCTCTCCTCAAGGAACCTATACAGTTGTTGGTAGAACTTAAGCCCAATTAAATATAACATAATATGGATAATGTCATGATAATATCAACAACAAAAGCTACCACTTAAATCTCCTGTTGATTCATTCTTTCCTTCCTTTAACAAATACTTTGAGAGCCTCTGCTAGATCTTTGCCCAGACGCAGGATTTACAGTGGTGAACAAACCTCATCCAGAAAGTGCCCTTATAGTGGAGGAATCTTACTCTAACCAAATAAAAAAATAAATAGATATAATTAATGTGTAAATACAATTAATATTATGAAACAATAACAATAACAATAGACATATATAGAGATTAGTATATTGTAAGTCAGGCATTCTGGTTCCAGAGCTGATCACTTGATAATTAAATTATGTTACAATTTTAGAAAACGTATTTTCTAAGATGGGGGTATCTATATATATAGTGTAATATGCAAAGACTTGTCTAAAAAGATAATGTTTAGCCAAGACTAATGGACGAAAAGGCAAAATATACACAAAGATTCAGGAACTGAGTATTTCAGGCAGATTAAATAGCACATGTAAAGGTTCTAAGATAGAAAATAACTTGGCATTTTCTAGAAATAATAAAACAGGTTAGTTTGAGTTGACCATAGTAAACTGTAAGAGAAAAGGATTTGGAAGATATTGGAGAAATAAACAGGAACCAAACCATTAGTCTTCTAATACTCAAAAAATAATCTGACTTTTATTTTAAAAGAAATAAGAAAGTATCGATTGCATAAACAAGAACAGTGATAATATCCTATTTATATTTAAAAAGTATCAGTCTGGCTCCTGTATGGAAAATGAGCTAGCAAGTGCAAAAGAGGAAATTAAAAAGCTAATAAGTGGCCAGGAACAATGGCTCGTGCCTGTAATCCCAGCACTTTGGGAGGCCAAGACAGGATGATCCCTTGAGCCCAAGAGTTTGAGACCAACCAGGGAAACATGGCGAGACCTCATCTCTGCAAAAGATAAAACATTAGCTGGGCGTGGTGGCATGTGCCTATAGTCCCAGCTTCTTGGGAGGCTGAGGTGGGAAGATTGCTTGAATCTAGGAGGTTGGTGCTGCAGTGAGCCATGATCTCACCACTGTACTCCTGCCTGGGCAACAAAGCAAGACTCTGTCTCAAAAATAAATAAATAAATAAATAAATAAATAATAAATAAATAAATAAATGGCTGGTAAGTAACAAAATCAGAATTTAGTTTAAAAGCCCTGTGACTATAAACTCAAGACTTGTACTGCCACATTATGCTGTCCCCTGCATTGTAGTAGATTTTCAAACTTGCAGAGGGGACTGTCCTACCAGATAGCAGTGATTCATAAGTTGTATCTCTTCTTGTCCCCTCCCTGCCTCTGTGATTCCCACTTGACCCCCACTTGCTCTTTTGTTAGGTCATAGGACAGGAACATAGTCAAAGATTTTCATAACAAAAGGAGAAATAAATGATGGATATTAATGTCATTTTTAGTTTATCTTTACGCTCCCTTGAACATGTAGCTTCCCATCTCTAGTACATTGGCTTATAGTAGTTGTTTTTAAACTATATAACTTAAAGTCATTTTTACTGTACATAATTAAGTACCCCATATGGGGTGAGGTGTATGACCATAATGCAATGCCTGGGTGTCACCCCCAGAGATTCTAATTCATTATATCTGAATTGGGGCATTTTAAATAAGTACTTCAGGTAATTCTGAAGCAGATGATCTGAAGCTGCACTTTGCAAGACACTGGTTTATGATGGAGAGCTTTTAGATTCTATCCCAAGCATAGTATGATGACTTGGACATATCTATTCTATTAAAATCATCAGCATTAGAAACCATCAATTGCATATAACCTCAGAATTTAATAGCCTGTATATTTTTCGTAGACTTCTTTCTCCAATGCAATATAATAATACAATACACAGATGATCAATTTGGTGTCTTTCTTAAGGCAAGAGACAAAAGAATTTATGTAAACAATTTCCTGACTGGTCATTCCCAATGTGGGCTAAATATATCATACAGATTAATGGTAAAAGGGTTTTTCCAGCTGAGTAGAAACAGAATATTGCCTTCCCAATATTAATACGGTGTTACATATAAAACCCAAATAATTATTGCACAATAACTCTTTTGGAGGTGCTTATAATAAGTAAACACTTACAAAAAAGTAAATAATAAATGAAAGTGAAACAAAGTTCTTTAGTTCTTGCACAAAATAATTACTAGCCTTTGTAAGTGGTTATTTAAAAGGCAATAATAATAGCCAATAAGATAAGTCACAATTATAAATCATTTTAAAAATCAGCACCCTAATTATATTTTGGAATTATGTTCTAGAGAATACTCTTCAATGTAGTAATCACCCAGCTGGCTTCTTATAGCTGTGCCTTTTATAAGAGTTGATCATATTAGTAATTTTCCTGCCACATCAAGTCCCCCTCTTGGTTAATACCATGCATAATCAGGCCCTACGATATCTAGTTCTTCTAAAATGTATTGACTTTTTATTTTTTTGCATCTGCCTAAGTTATTCTGCATCTTGCATTCCATGAATGAACCATGCAATATTCAAGACATGTGTTGTATTTGTTCAAATCCAGTTCGAAATTTGTGTCAGCTCCAGTTGGCCTTTTGAGAAGGGCATTCCCCTCAAAATCCTAATAGTCTCAGATACAACAAGTATGTAATAACTGAAAGACATCTCAGTAATACTCTATAGAGGCAGGATTTTATTAATCAAATTTCCATATGATTTCAAGAATTATTCCTTTATCTTATAAAATAAGTATTTATTGATCCCCTAGTAAGTGCCAGGCTTTGGGGCTACACAGGTGAAAAAGAAAATGTTGTGCTTTTGGAACTTGGAACTTAAACTCTAGAGAGTGAGACTTACACAGAAAAGCAAGTATAACATGATGGACAGATAATTTTTCTGCAATGCAGAAAAATTAAGAAGAGTAAGGAAATGAAATGTGATAAAGAGTGGTCAGGGATGCCCTCTCTAAAGGTGACAACATATATGCAGACTCTTGAAGTAGGCGGTGAGTTATTCAATTATCTAAGGGTAAAAGACTCCTGCCAGAGGAAATAGCAAATTTAAAAGCCTGAATAGGAACAATTATTGGCATATTTGAAGACCAGAAAGGAGAACAACAAGAAGGAAATTAATAGAAGATGGGATTGGATAAACAGCAGGAAGAAGGTTGCACAGGGCCTCAAACAGCCTTGGTAAGTAAGGACTCAGAGTAATATGAGAATGTGGTAGATTAAAAATTGCCAATAATTATTTGTTACTCTTTCCATTGAGAGGTGGAATTTAATTCCCTTTTCTTGAATTTGGCACAGCTGTGGTGACTTCTTTAGTCAATAAAATGTGCAAAAGTGATGTTCTGTGGTAATAACGGGTCATAAAAAGCCCTGCAGCTTCTGCCTAGACATGTTGGGATCTACCAACTGCCATGGAAAAAGTGAGTCTACCCTGAGACCACCATGCTATGAGGAAGTCAAAGATACTCATTTAGAGAGCTATATAGAAAGAGAAACAAAGGTGTCCAGCCAGCTCCATCTGTTCCATCCATTCCAGCTTAGTTGTCAGATATGAGTGAAGAAGTCACTCACTTGGACCACTTAGCATCAGCAGATATCATATAAAGAAAAACTCAGGCACTAGACATACGATCCTAGTAGGGCTATTCCAACCACTGCCAGTCATTCAAATAACCTCTGCATAGGATTGACTTGGCGATGTGGGCTCTTTTTTGGTTCCATATGAACTTTAAAGTAGTTTTTTCCAATTCTGTGAAGAAAGTCATTGGTAGCTTGATGGGGATAGCACTGAATCTATAAACTACCTTGGGCAGTATGTCCATTTTCACAGTATTGATTCTTCCAACCCATGAGCATGGAATGTTCTTCCATTTGTTTGTATCCTCTTTTATTTCATTGAGCAGTGGTCTGTAGTTCTCCTTGAAGAGGTCCTTCACATCCCTTGTAAGTTGGATTCCTAGGTATTTTATTCTCTTTGAAGCAATTGTGAATGGGAGTTCACTCATGATTTGGCTCTCTGTTTGTCTGTGATTGGTGTATAAGAATGCTTGTGATTTTTGCACATTGATTTTGTATCCTGAGACTTTGCTGAAGTTGCTAATCAGCTTAAGGAGATTTTGGGCTGAGACAGTGGGGTTTTCTAGATATACAATCATGTCATCTGCAAACAGGGACAATTTGACTTCCTCTTTTCCTAATTGAATACCCTTTATTTCCTTCTCCTGCCTGAATGCCCTGGCCAGAACTTCCAACACTATGTTGAATAGGAGTGGTGAGAGAGGCATCCCTGTCTTGTGCCAGTTTTCAAAGGGAATGCTTCCAGTTTTTGCCCATTCAGTCTGATATTGGCTGTGGGTTTGTCATAGATAGCTCTTATGATTTTGAGATATGTCACATCAATACCTAATGTATTGGGAGTTTTTAGCATGAAGGGTTGTTGAATTTTGTCAAAGGCCTTTTCTGCATCTATTGAGATAATCATATGCTTTTTGTCTTTGGTTCTGTTTATATGCTGGATTACATTTATTGATTTGTGTATGTTGAACCAGCCTTGCATCCCAGGGATGAAGCCCACTTGATCATGGTGGATAAGCTTTTTGATGTGCTGCTGGATTCGGTTTGCCAGTATTTTATTGAGGATTTTTGGAGTATAGTGGAATGACCACAGCTCATGGCAGCCTTGAGCTCTTGGGCTGAAGCAATCCTACCATCTCAGCCTTCTGAGTTGCTGGGATTATAGGCATGAGTCATTATGCCCAGCAGGACTGGCTATTTTGATTAAGTAAAATTCTCTGAATATTTATCTGAGTTGTTCCATGTATACATAGTTCATTCCTTTTTACTGATTAACAGCATTCTCGTGATTCAGATGTACCACAGTTTGATCATTCACTCATTGAAGGTCACCCGGGTGGTTTCCAGCTTGGGAATAATACAAATAAAGCTGCTATAAAACTTCATGTATAGGTTTTTGTATGAACATAAGTTGTTTATATGAGATAAATGGCCAGAAGAACAACTTCAAGGTTAAGATAGTTACATGTTTTAAAGGACTTGCTAAACTATTTTCCAGACTGGCTGTACCACTTTGCATTTCTACCACATATATGAGTAACCCAGTTTTTCTTCATCCTTACCAGCATTTGGTGTTATTGCTGTTTTTTCCATTTTAGTACTTCTAAAAGGTATGTAATTTCTATAATGTGAATGTTTGCATCCCTTCAAAATTCATGTGTTGAAATTCTAACTCTCAAAGTGATGATATTAGAAGATGGGACCTCTGGGAGGTTATTAGATAATGAGAGTGCAGCCTTTGTGAATGGTATTGGTGCCCTCATTTTTTTGCATGTGAATATTCAGTTTTCCCAGCACAGTTTATTGAAAAGATTATCCTTTCATCATTATGTTTTCTTGGCTCATTTGTCAAAGATTAGTTTACCATGTTTGTGTAAGTTTATTTCTGGACTTTGTATTGTGTTCCATTGGTCTATGTGTCTATTTGTACCATAATGTTTCAATTATTATAGCTTTATAATAGAATTTGAAATCAGGAGGTGTGATACTTCCAGCTTTGTTCTTCTTGCTCCAGACTGTTTCAGCTATTTGGGATCTTTTGAGGTTCCATACAAATTCTAGGATTGTTTTTTCTACTTCTGTGAAAAATCTGTGATTGGAATTTTAATAGGGATTGTATTGAATCTGTAGATTGTTTTGGATAGTATGCATCCCATTTTGATACTAGTGATAGGATATCTTTCTGTTTATTTCTGCCTTCAATTTCTTTTATTGGTGTTTAATAATTTTCAGTATATAGATCTTTTTATTCCTTCGTTAAATTTACTCAATTATTTTATTCTTTTTGATGCTATTACAAAAGATATTGTTTTCTTAACTCTTTTTCAGATAGTTCCTTTCCAGTGTCTAGAAATGCAACTGGTTTTGCATGTTGGTTTTGGGTTTCTCACCTTTACCGAATTTGATTATAGTTCTAACAGGTTTTTGGTAGAGTCTTTAGACTTTTCTATATATAAGATCATGTCATTTTCAAACAGAGAGTATTGAACTTCTTCTTTTCCTATTTGGATGCTTTTAATTTTTTTTGTTGCCTAATTGCTACAGTTAGGACTTTCAGTACTGTGTTGCATAGACATAGCCAGAGTGTCCACCCTTGTCATATTTTTATTTTTAAAGGAAAAGCTTTTAGATTTTCACCATTCAGTATTATGTTAGCTGTGGTTTGTTTTATATGAATGGCCTTTATTATGTTGAGGTGAATTCCTTCTATACCTGATATTTTGAGGTGTTGTTATCATGACAGACAGTTAAGTTTTGTCAAATGCTTTTGCTGCATCTATTGAAATGAGCATATGACTTTTATCCTTCATTCTGTTAATGTGTTATATAATATTGATTGATTGATTTGCACATGTTGAACCATTACACTTGCATCTCAGAGATTAATCCCACGTAATCATAATGAATGACCATTTAGTGTGCTGTTGAATCTGTTTGCTAAAGTTTGTTGAGGACTATGGCATTTATGTTCATTGTTGGCTTTTAAAAATTGTAGTGTACTTGTCTGGTTTTGGTGTCAGGGTAATACTGACATTGTAAAATGAGTTTGGAAGTGTTCCTTTAAAGGGGAATACTTTAAAAGGAACACACATCTATGCATACACACACACATACTTAACCTTTATCAGCAAGTTTTATATTTTTGTATGTTTTAATGGTACTAATAATTGGCATCATTTCATATGATCTTAAAGAACACTCTAGCATTTCTTATAAGGCAGTTCTAGTGATTAATCCTATCGGTTTTTGTTTATCTGAGAAAGTATCTCTCCCTAATAATTTTTTTTGTACATGTGCAGAACATGGAGGTTTGTTACATAGGTGTACACATGCCATAGTGGTTTGTTGCACTCATCAACCCATCATATACATTAGGTATTTCTCTTAATGCTGTCTCTCCCCTAGCCCCCCAGACCCCAACAGGCCCCAGTGTGTGACGTTCCTCTTCCTGTGTCCATGTGTCTCATTGTTCAACCCCCACTTATGAGTGAGAACATGTGGTGTTTGGTTTGGTTTTTGGCACCAGTACCATGCTGTTTTGGTTACTGTAGCCTTTTAGTATAGTTTGAAGTCAGGTAGCATGATGCATCCAGCTTTGATCTTTTTGCTTAGGATTGTCTTGGCTATGTGGGCTCTTTTGTTTGGTTCCATATGAAATTTAAAGTAGTTCTTTTTTTCTAATTCTGTGAAGAAAATCAATGGTAGCTTGATGTGGATAGCATCTCATGTGAGGTGTCTAAAGGCATGAACTTCATTCTCTTTCTCTTCTGATTTTATAATCAGAAATGCCTGGAACATATAAACAATGTTAAGACTCTTAAACAAATGAATGCATAATTAAACAAATGAATGCATATGAATTACATATAAATATAATATAAATAAATATATAAATATAAATAGATATATAAATATAATACATAATATATTTGTATTACAAATATATATAAAATATATATAAATATAATTATATTAATTATATATAATTAATATATATTTAAATTATTGAATTATACAATTATATATAATTATATATTAATATATAATTATATATAATTATATATATAAATATATGTATTTATATTACATATTAATATACTAGATAATATATTTATGTTACATATTCATATACTAGATAATATATTTGTTATATATTAATATACTAAATATATTTATGTTGCATATTAATATACTACATAATATATTTATGTTACATATTAATATACTAGATAGTATATTTATGTGACATATTAATATGCTAGATAATATATTTGTTATATATTAATATACTAAATATATTTGTTACATATTAATATACTAGATAATATATTTATGTTACATACTAATATACTAGATAATATGTTACATATTAATATACTAGATAATATATTTATGTATATTTGTTACATCTTAATATGCTAGATAATATATTTGTGTTACATATTAATATACTAAGTATATTTGTGTTACATATTAATATACTAGATAATTAATATATTTATGTTACATATTAATATACTAGAAAATATATTTATGTTACGTATAATATACTAGGTAATATATTTGTGTTACATATTAATATACTAAATATATTTATGTTACATGTTAATATACTAGATAATATATGTTACATATTAATATGCTAGATAATATATTTGTTACATATTAATATGCTAGATAATATATTTGTTATGTATTAATATACTAGAAATATATTTATGTTACATATTAATATGCTAGATGATTAATATTTGTTACATATTAATATATTAGATAATATATTTATGTTACATATTAATATACTAGATAATATATTTATGTTACATATTAATAAACTAGATAATATATTTATGTTTGTTACATATTAATATACTAGATATATTTATGTTACATATTAATATGCTAGATAATATATTTGTTATATATTAATATACTAAATATATTTATGTTACATACTAATATACTAGATAATATATGTTACATATTAATATACTAGATAATATATTTATGTATATTTGTTACATATTAATATGCTAGATAATATATTTGTTATATATTAATATACTATATTTATGTTACATATTAATATACTAGATAATATATTTATGTTACATATTAATATACTAGATAATATATTTATGTATATTTGTTACATATTAATATGCTAGATAATATATTTGTTATATATTAATATACTATATTTATGTTACATATTAATATACTAGATAATATATTTATGTTACATATTAATATACTAGATAATATATTTATGTATATTTGTTACATATTAATATGCTAGATAATATATTTGTTATATATTAATATACTATATTTATGTTACGTAACATAGCAGATAATATATTTATGTTACATATTAATATACTAGATAATATATGTTACATATTATACTAGATAATATATTTACATTACATATTAATATACTAGATAGTATATTTGTTACATATTAATATACTAGATAATATATTTGTTACATATTAATATGCTAGATAATATATTTGTGTTACATATTAATATACTAGATAATTAATATATTTATGTTACATATTAATATACTAGATAATATATTTGTTACATATTAATATACTAGATAATATATTTATGTTATGTATTAATATATATATTTATGTTATGTATTAATATACTACATGATATATTTATGTTACATATTAATATGCTAGATAATATATTTGTGTTACATATTAATATACTAAATATATTTATGTTACATGTTAATATACTAGATAATATATTTATGTTACATATTAATATGCTAGATAATATATTTCTGTTACTTATTAATATACTAAATATATTTGTTACATGTTAATATACTAGATAATATATTTATGTTACATGTTCATATACTAGATAATATATGTTAAATATTAATATACTAGATAATATATTTGTTACATATTAATATGCTAGATAATATATTTGTCTTACATGTTAATATACTAGATAACATATTTATGTTATGTTTTAATATACTAGATGATAATATATTTATGTTACATATTAATATGCTAGATAATATATGTTACATATTATATGCTAGATAATATATGTTACATATTAATATGCTAGATAATATATGTTACATATTAATATACTAGATAGTATATTTGTTACATATTAATATACTAGATAGTATATTTGTTACATATTAATATACTAGATAGTATATTTGTTACATATTAATATACTAGATAATATATTTGTTACATATTAATATACTAGAGAATATATTTATGTTACATTTTAATATGCTAGATAATATATTTGTGTTACATATTAATATACTATATTTGTGTTACATGTTAATATACTACATAATATATTTGTTACATATTAATATACTAGATAATATATTTATGTCACGTTTTAATATACTAGATAATGTATGTTACATATTAATATGCTAGATAATATATGTTACATATTAATATGTTAGATAATATGTTACACATTAATATACTAGATAATATGTTACATATTAATATAATAGATAGTATATTTGTTACATATTTATATACTAGATAATATATGTTACATACTAATATACTGATAGTATATTTATGTTACATATTAATATGCTAGATAATATATTTATGTTACATATTAATATACTAGATAATATGTTACATATTAATATATTAGATATTTGTGTTACATATTGATATGCTAGATAATCAATATATTTATGTTACATATTAATATACTAGATAATATATGTTACATATTAATATACTAGATATTTATGTTACATATTAATATACTAGATAATGTATGTTACATATTAATATGCTAGATAATATATATTACATATTAATATACTAGATAATATATGTTACATTAATATACTAAATATATTTATGTTACATAGGAATATACTTGATAATATATTACATATGAATATACTAGATAATATATTTGTTACATATTAATATGCTAGATAATATATGTTACATATTAATATACCAGATAATTAATATATTTGTATTATATATTAATATACTATATAATATATTTGTGTTACATATTAATATACTATATAATATATTTATATTACATATTAATATATAAATATACCTATATAATCTTCACAATACTGTGAGGTAAAGATTATCTGCATTTGAATGAGAAGCCAAAGGAATTTAAAAAAGAGAAGTAGCCAAGGCTGTAATTTATTTGGGCAAGCTTCAGGGCAAGCTTCAGAAGGAATGTTGAGTAAGTTGCAGAAGAAAAGTTGGAAGATAGCAGAGGTTGGTTTGTAAAGTTTGAGGACAGAAGCCATCTCCATAACATAAAAGTGAAAGGTGAAGTAGCAAGTGCTGAAGTTGAAGCTGCAGCAAGTTAACCAGATCTAGCTGAAGTAATAGATGCAGTTAGCTACAATAAACAAACAATGGATGTTCCATGTGAACTAAACAGCATAACAGCATTCTATTAGAAGAAGATGCCATCTAGGATGTTCATAGCTAGAGAGGAGATGTCAGTGCAAGCCTTCAAAGCTTCAAAGGACAGGCTGACTCTCTTCTTAGGGGCTAATGCAGCTAATGACTTCAAGTTTAAGTGAGCCAAGGCTTATTTACCATTCTGCTGAACTTAGGACCCTTAACAATTATGCTAAATCTACTCTGCTGTGCTCTACCAGTAGAATGCCAAAGCCTGGATGACAGCACATATGTTAAGAGCATGCTTAACTGATTATTTTAAGCCCGTTGTTGAGATCTGCTGCTCAGAAAAAAAAAATTCCTTTCCAAATATTACTGCTCATTGAGAATGCACCTTGTCCCCCAGGATCTCTGATGGAGATGTACAAGGAAATCTCTCTTGTTTTTATGCCTCCTAACACGATATCCATTCTGCAGCCCATGGATTCAAGGAGTAATTCTGACTTTCAAGTTTTATTATTTAAGAAATACATTTTGTAAGGCTACGGCTGCCATAAATAGTAGTTCCTCTGATAGATATAGGAAAAGTAAATTGAAAACCTTCAGGAAAGGATTAATCATTCTAAATGCCATTGAGAATGTTCATGATTTATGGGAGGAGATCAAAATGTCAACATTAATAGAAGTTTGGAAGAAGTTGGCTTCAGCCCTAATGGATGACATGAAGGCATTCAAGACTTCAATGGAGAAAGTAACTGCAGAGTGGTGGGAATAGCAAGAGGACCAGAATTAGAAGTGGAGCCTGAATATGTGTGAGAATTGCTTCAATCTCATGATAAAACTTGAATGAATGAAGAGTTGCTTTCTTGCTATGAGCAAAGAAAGCAGTTTCTTGAGATGGAATCTATTCCTGGTGAAGATGCTGTGAATATTGTTGAAATGACAACCAAGGATTTAGAATATTCCATAAAATTAGCTGATAAAGCAGAAACAGGGTTTCAGAAGATTGATTCCAAATTTGAAAGAAGTTCTACTGTGGGTAAAATACTATCAAACAGTGTCACATGCAACAGAAAAACATTTCCTGAAAGGTTAAGTCAATTTATGTGTCAAATTTTGATGCCTTATGATAAGAAATTGCCACAGCCATCCCAATATTCAGCAACAACCACTACCCCGATCAGTGAGCAGCCATCAACATCAAGACAAGACCCTCTGGGCAACCCTTCCAGGTTCCAGACAAGACCCTCTGGGCAACCCTTCCAGGTTCCAGACAAGACCCTCTGGGCAACCCTTCCAGGTTCCCATCCACTGCATGGAAGCTTTACTTTCACTTTCACTTCACTTTCGCTTTCACTTTAATAAATCTTGCAGCTGTACAGTTTTTGGGTCTGTGCATTTCTCTACTTGAGCTGTAACACTTGCCACTGTGGCCCACGGCTTCATTCCTTGAAGCCGGTGAGACCACGAACCTCTTGATTGAGAAAAACCTTTGATGGAAGAAGACTTCTCATCTCCTTTCTGGGAGCCCATCTGGGATTTCTCCAAAGCGGTGAGTAACATTGGACCCCTTTCACTTGCTATTCTGTTCTATCTTCTCACTAGAAATTGGAAGAAAATACTGGGCACCTGTCGGCCATTTAAAACGGACAAGTGTGGCCGCCAGATTTAAGATGGGTGTGAGGCTTTCTGGGAAAGGGCTTTCTAACAAACAACCCTCGGCCCTCTGGGCTGGGAGCATTGGTTTGCCTGGAACTAGTTCCACCTTTCTCTACCTTTCCTGGGAAAAGCTGAGGGCTGGCTAGAGGTGGAAAACTGTTGTCCTGAACTCCCTGCACTGACCCTGTCAAGATCATGGCACAGCAATAAGCTTCTACTCCGCAGCCGCCCATGTGTGCATTCCCTGCCTATTCTGACCCGTGCCTCCTGGGTCCTAACATCCTCAGAGAAGACTCTCTTGAGGCCCTATCTTCTAGGATCTTTCCTCTGAGTCTAAGAATATTTTGGCTAGGAGCCTAAGTCGAGTGGGGTGACAATCCAAAGACCCTTGCCCATGGTGCCCCCAGGCTTATTCTTATGCAAATTGGTATCAATATACTTATAAGGGACCTGTCCCTCATAACCTGTACGCTAGGTACTATGTGGGACATCAAAAGGCATGTCAGTGGCTGATAGAAGGCCTAGGACCTTTTTCCTTTTGTTGCCGTAAACTTACTCCAGATTGTAGAGGCTACATTAATTACCACCTTTCCTGTCTGGGATCAGTGATTAGAACTGTAGAACTTCTCCACTCGAAGCAGTCAGACTTGTGTGCTAAAAACAATATAATAGACAATAGCTCCCCCGATTCAAGTCCAAAGGTCAATGAATATTCTCAGGAGGGCAAATAATAGGGGACAGAAAATTTGGGTATGAAAAGCACTGTTACAACTGTGGTCCTCCAATTTGCCGCTGCCTACCCTAAAACCGTTGTGCTTCAATGCCATTTTCAAGGAATTTATCTTGCTGGGACAGCTCTAAGCCCGGAAATATGCCAACTGGTGCCTGGTCTCTGAACTCAAAATACACCCTGAACTTAAGACCTACTCACAGACGCAAAGACAACAGTGGGCACACTGGTAAGGAGTCACTAAAACCCAGCAGCCCCGGCCCCCTTTTTTTGTAGCTAAAATAGGGCGGGAAACTAGTGCGGGCAAAACTGCTATGTTGGCAAGCTCAAGTAAATCCAATAAGCAGGGTTCCATGGGTGATTGTGCACCCTGGAAAGAAAACGACACTAGAACCATAGGGGATGTCCTAGGGCTAGTGCTTACTAGGGGATGACTAGGAGTGCAGGCACTCCTATGTTCTCCTTTCAGACGAGTGACATTCCCTCAAAAGTGAAGACACCCCTGAGGTGTATTCTGAATAATTTGGACCAATTTGACCCTCAAACGCTGAAAAAGAAGCGACTTATATTTTTCTGCAGCACTGCTTGGCCACAATATCCTCTTCCTGGAAGGGAGACATGGCCACCCAAAGGAAGTATAAACTATAATGCCATCCTACAGCTAGATCTCTTTTGTAAAGGAGAGGGCAAATGGAATGAAATGCCATATGTACAGGTTTTTTTTCTCACTAAGGGATAACCCACAATTATGTGAAAATTGTAATTTACATTCAACCGGGGGTCCTCAAAGTCTACTCCCATACCCAGGTCTCCCCACGGTTCCCCTTCCCACTAGTAAGGACTCACCTTTGGCCCTAACAAACAGCCCAAAAGGAACCAGACAAAAAGATAGTCAAGGAACCAAAAGGCGCCAATGGCCCTTAATTGTGACCCCTCTAAGCCGTGGGAGGAGAGGGAGACTTTGGTCCGGCGCAAGTACGTGTCCCCTTTTCCCTCTCAGACTGAGAGCAAAATTTGGAAACTCTATTGAATTTGGCAACTTTGGTGTTTTATAATAGGGATCAGGAGAAGCAGGCTGAATGAGATAGACGAGACAAGAAAAAGGCCACCGCCTTCATCAAGGCCCTCAGGCAGACGAACTTCAGTGACTCTGAAAGAAAGAAGGGCTGGGCAGGCAACTCACCTAACAGGAGTTGCTATCAGTGCGGCTCCCAGGGGCACTTCAAAAAGGACTGCCCAAACAACAATAAGTCGCCCCCTCATCCATGTCCCTTGTGCCAGGGGGATCACTGGAAGGCACATTGCCCCCAAGGGTGAAGGTCCTCTGAGCCAGAGGCCACTAACCAGATGGTCCAACAACAGGACTGAGGGTGCCTGGGGCAGGTGCCAGCCCATGCTGTCACCCTCACAGAGCCTCGGGTAAGCTTAACCACTGAGGGTCAGGAAACCAACTAACTTCCTCCTGGACACTGGTGTGGCCTTCTCAGTTTTATTCTTCTGTCCTGGACAACTATCCTCCAGGTCTGTCACTATCAAAGGGGTCCTAGGACAGCCAGTCACTAGGTATTTCTCCCACCCCCTAAGTTGTGACGGAGGAACCTTATTTTTCTCACATGCCTTTCTTATTATGCCTGAGAGCCCTACTCCTTTACTAGGGAGGGACATATTAGCTAAAGCAGGGGCCATTATATACTTAAATATAGGAGAAGGAATACCTGTTTTCTGCCCTCTGCTCGAGGAGGGAGTTAATCCTGAAGTCTGGGCAGAGGAAGGACAATACGGACAAGCAAAAAATGCTTGTCCAGTTCAAGTTAAATGAAAGGATCCTACCTCCTTTCCTTATCGAAGGCAGTACCCCCTCAGACCAGAAGCCCAACAAGGGTTACAAAAGATCGTCAAAGACCTAAAAGCACAGGGATTAGTCACTCACTCCCGCTTGCTAAATTTATTTAATGTCACCCTTACCAAAATTCACAAGGCCTCCAGCCAAAATCCAACTGACTGTTGGATGTGCCTCCCCTTACGCTTTAAACCATATGTCCCAGTTCCTGTTCCCAAAAATTGGAATGTCACTGAACTGAGAACAAACACCACAGGCTTGGTGGGCCCTTTAGTCTCAAATCTAGAAATAACACATACATCAAACCTCACTTGTGTAAAGTTTAGCACAACCATTGACACAGCCGCCTTCCAGTGCAAAACATGGATTACCCTACTTCCATGACCCTCTTGCTTACCATCAGGAATCTTTTTTGTTTGTGGTTCCTCAGCTTACTGCTGCTTAAACAGTTCCTCCAAAAGTCTATGCTTTCTCTCCTTTTTGGAGCCCCCTATGACTATCTATACTGATCAGGAGTTACAGAATTTTCTTCTAGCCAAACCCTGTTACAAAGGGGCACAAGTCCTGCCATTCATTATTGGGGCTGGGATACTAGGAGGACTAGGAACCAGCATTGGAGGCATTACCACCTCCCCCCAGTTCTATTACAAATTATCACAAAAGTTAAATGATGACATGGAATGAGATGCAGATTCGCTGGTCACCTTATAAAGCCAGCTTAACTATTTAGCAGCAGTAGCTCTTCAAAATCAGAGAGCCTTAGATTTATTAACAGCTGAAAGAGGTGGAACCTGTCTTTTTCTAGGAGAAAAGTGCTGCTATTTCGTTAATCAATCTGAAATAATTGTCACTGAGAAGGTTAAGGAGCTTTGAGACCAGATACAGCGCTGGGCACAAGAGCTCCAAGACACAGGGTCTTGGAATATTGTCAACCAATGGATGCCCTGGCTTCTCCCCTTCTTGGGACCCTTGGTGGCTATTGTGATGTTGCTTATCTTTGGACCCTGCGTTTTAAACCTCCCAGTAAAATTTGTCTCTTCCAGAATAGAATCCATAAAACTGCAAATGGTTCTACAAATGGAGCCCCAAATAACCACCACTAGCACCTACTATCAAGGACCCCTAGACCGACTCGCAAACCTGTTCTCGCACCACAACACCGAAGACTCCCCTACCAAGGAAACCTCAACTACACAGCCCCTTCTACGCCCCAGTTCAGCAGGAAATAGCTAGAATGATCTTCGCCCAACTTCCCAACAGCACTTGGCCTTTCCTTTTGAGCGGGGGGCTGAGGGACTAAGTGGCTAGGTTGGCTGGACTTCCTGTCAATGGGGACTTCCCTAAGGGGACTTTCCCCTAAGCCAAAATGAGTCATAGCTGCAAGCTAAGGGATTGAAACTTCAACCAATCAAAGGGGACTTTCCCCTAAGCCAAAGTAAGGCATAGCTGCAAGCTAAGGGATTGAAACTTCAACCAATCAAAGGGGACTTTCCTCTAAGTCAAAATGTGTCACAGCTGCAAACTAAGGGATTGAAACTCCAACCAATCATATAGGGAGTTTAAGCTCTACCTGCAGCCTAATGTTTTTAACCAATCAGGCCTGCCAACCCACAAGCAGATAGAAAGTAAGATAATCCTAAAGGACAGAAAAAGGAAAAGGGGAAGAGCCATAAGGGGATATAAGCACAAGCATAAGACAGACACCCAAGCCAGAAATGGCAACCCTTCTGGGTACCCTTCCACCACGTGGAAGCGTTCCTTTCACTTTCACTTTAATAAATCTTGCCCCCCACCCACCAACACACACACACACAAAGACCCTCCACCAAGAAAAAGATTACAACTCACTGAATACTCAGATGATTGTTAGCATTATTTAGCAATAAAGTGTTTTAAGTTGTGTACATTTTTTGAAACATAATGCTATTGCACACTTAATAGACATAACTTTTATATGTATTGGGAAACCAAAAAAAAAATTGTGTGACTTGTTTTATTGTGATATGTGCTGTAGTGTGTCAGTCTACAATCAAACCCACAATATCTCAATATCTGTATTTTTCTCCCTAAGATCTGATATTCTGATAACCTTTGGGTTTGTGTTGGTTATTTTGTTGTTATTGTTGTTTGTTAGTGTCCAGACCATAAGTGAAAATACATTGTGTAAAGGTACATTATATCCTCAACTTTACAATTGTTTTAGGTGTTTTTTAAAGATTTTATCCTTTAATATACATATAACCTTAATTATTAACATTTTAAAATGCAAGACTACTTCTAGAAGCTTCTTATAGCACTTTAAATAGTTTTCTGTTGATTAACATAGAGGCCATTAGTTGAGCTCTCTATGGTGGGAATGTTGCTAACATTGCATATTGGCAGCAGAACGACCGCAATTCTTGAATATCTATCTTACCACTGCCCACAATTTGGCACTTGGAGTTGAGTAAAGTAAATTACTTTTTTACAGTTCATGATATTTTAAAATCATTTTCGATGCCTGGGATTTCAAAATTCATATAAAACTAAAGCATATGTCCTTTTAAAATCCTAGCACTCTGTCATTTAATTGACTTGCTTGTGCTTTTTTTAAGCAAATAATAACAATGACTAAAATGATTTGAAAGTTCTCTGTAGTTCATCACATTCTTTTCTAACATTTAATGGACACGACTGTCGTCTACATATTTTAGGACCTGGTATAATCTTGTAACTTCACTTTTTCTTTGCTTGTATAATTAAAGTGTGGAGCTGGTACACAATTTAATAGTGTTCCTTTTTTCTCCTCAGAAATAACAAATCGGGTGACTAAACTTTTTAGCATAGTGTACATTTGGTCTATAAAATACACCTACAAATCAAATTTTTATGATACTGTATACAAGATGATATGTGTTTTAGATGTAATCTAGATACCATAGCTGACTTGACGACGACATTACAGTTAGCTGACCCAGGCTCAAAATCATGAGGGAGCCTTCAGGAATATGCCTGATAGAAAACAGCCCTTAAACATCCAAACTCTAAGAAAGAGAAGTTCACAGTCAGTTAGCAGTAAACAGTCACATTCTCTAAGTCAGCCAAATACAAGAAGCATGAGCATAGAACCTATGTCCAAACTGTTTTAGCTAATCATAAGATTTAGTGTAGTGCTTTGAGCCTGGTAAACACTAAAATCATGATACGATAAAGTTCTTTTCTTACACATTTAACAAAATTCAATCCATCAAATGTATAGTGAAGGTCCACTATGTGTCAGGCTTATGCCAGGCATGAAGATAAGATGAATGACACAGATTCTGCCATCAAAGAGCTCACAATTTACGGAAACAGACAGGCACATAAATAAATTAACTACAAATATGTGGCATGTAGTGTAAAAGAAGGGGGTAAAAAGTGTAATAGTTACCTAGCTCTTAGCTAGCAATGGATAGCAATGGATTTTTATCATCGACACTACTATCATCACAATCCATGCTCTATATTTAGAAATGAAGATCGAAATATTACAAAATTAGAATGTAATTTTTTAGTTTTTCCAATGCTTAGAAAGGTCTACATGCATGTCCAAATACACCAGTGTGTGTATTACTTTATATGTCATTGAACACTCTCTCATGCACCTCTTGGCTAAGTAATGCTATTTGTGGGGGTTATGGCTATGACAACTACAAGTTAAATGACTGGGGAACCACTTAATATTCTAATTTCATAATGCCAAATGTCACTTACTCTACCTCATGCACCATATCACGGAATACTTATGACAAATTGAGAAATGATGACGACTACTCTTCATTCTAGGTTTTACTTATGAGAAGGGTACAAGAAATATTCACCTATATCTCCAGATATTAAATTTCTACCAACAGAAGTTTTAAAAGTGCAAGTAATTAGCCTGGAGCAAGTTTGATTCCATTTTGACTAATAATTTTTCAGAGCTGTTTTGGATTTTTCATTATTTCACTCTTCTTTCAAGTTTACCATCTACCTTCCAACAGCAATGTGCTGCTGTACCTCCAAGTGATGAAATTTCATTGAGGATACTTTCAGAGCCTGTCATCACTCAGGATTAGCTTGGAAGCTTTTACAATAGGGTGAAAAAATGTTCCTTCCCTCTCCCTGTCACCCTCCATTATCATAATTCTAACCCCTGTAGAAAACTAAATTTCTCACTTTGATCAGGGAGGAGAAAACTTAATCTGCTAGAGACAGATTAAGAGACCCATAAGCAGATTTAGAGCATCATAAGTGGGTGGTAAGGTAGTTGGCATTTATCAAACACTAAGTAGACACCAGGCATTGTAGTCAGGTATGTATATATTAATAGAATGCATCACTAAAAAAATCTTGTGAGGTTAGAATTTTTGTCTATATTTTAGTAGAAGATGCAAATTGAATCTTAGAAAGTCACTGAGCTATTAAATGGCAATATGGGATTCAAATCCAGTGGAAGCCTGAATGAATAGCAAGTGCAAAATTGAGGGACATGGGGTAAAACATCATCAGAGATTTGGCTGAAAATCTTGGCAAGTACAGTGATAAAGTAAGAAACTGAATTCAAGTAGGTAGAAGTTGGGGAGGGAAGGCATACAGTTCCCACAGTCTTCTATCTAGCTCTCTGACTCTTCTTTAAAATTGGATTCATGAGGTTGGTAAGTTGAAGTAGTCAGGGATAACAAGGGAACAATGACGGTTCAGTGTTCTAATGGGTTGGGAATTGGGGATTATGCTTACACAATGTGGAATTAGGAAGACATTTATTAGCTTGAAAAAGGAGCATCTGTTCATTGAAAACTATTCTGAAAACACTTATTGCTGGCTGGTGTCAATGCCGCAGTGGGTAACAAAAGCGGGCATTGCAAATATGTAAGGAATGATCATGCACACCAAGATCTCACAGAAATGGGGTGGCCTTGATACATTGGATTGGGAACAAAAGGTTGGGTTCTTTATTAACAAGTTGCATCACAAACTTTCTAGTGGCCTTAGGCAAATCATGCAAATCCCAAAGTACAGTTAATAATATATCACTTAATGATGGAGGGCTCCATTCTGAGAACTGTGTTGTTAAGAATTTCATTGCTGGGTGAACATCATAGAGTTCACGTACACAAACACAGATGATAGCACCTACTACAAATGCAGGCTATATGGAACAGCCTATTGCTTCTAGGGGCTATCCTGAATACTGTTGGCAACTGTAACATAATGATAAGCATTTGTGTATATAAACATATTTCCACACAGAAAAAGTAACATGTTGCATCATGATATTATGACAGCAATGACATCACTACGCCATAGGAATTTTTAGCTCCACTATAATGTCATGGGACCACTATCGTATATGCAGTATGCTGTTGACCAAAATGTCATTATGCAGCACATGACTGTGCCGCGTCCTTATCTGTACAATAGAATAATTATTCCTACCACTAATACCTCATTGAGAAGTTGATTTTTCAAAAAAATTAATTGTTTTAGGGGATGTTAGTATGAAAGAAAGCTTTCATTTGTAAGCCTTTTGTAGGGTCAATAACTAGTTGAAAGTATATTCCAATGGCTAATGTTTGTAACAATTTGGCTAGTCTGTGGTGATTGGCTGGTCAAACACGAATCTAGCTGTTACTGTAAAAGAAATTTTAAAGAAGTTATTAACATTTACAGTAAGTTGCTTTAAGTAAAGCAAATGCCTTTTCCTAATGTGCATGGGCCTCATCCAATCAGCTGAAAGCCTTAAGAGCAAAGACCGAGGTTTTCTGAAGAAGAAAGAACTCTGCTTCTAGGCCGCCTGAGTTTCCTGCCTTTGGATTCAAGACTGCAACATCAACTTTTGCTTCAATTTCCACCCTGTAGCTAGCTGTGTGGATTTCAGACTTCCCAGAATTCACAAACTTGTGACCCAATTCCTTAAAGTAAATCTCTAGATAGAATGATAGACAGATAGATATAGATAGATGATAAATAGCTATAGCTAGATAGATAGATGATAGATTGACAGATAGATAGAGATCTAAAGATCTCCTGTTCGTATTATCTCTTTTGAGTTCTTTGCAGAATGGTATTTTTAACCCCCAGTGCTCTAAAACTGTTAATATCTTTCCCCTGTGATTTTAAGAGTTTTACTTACGATATTTGTTTATTTCAGTGATTGGCAATTGTTAGGATTATACCTCATTCAAAAGAAAGTAAATAAGAATATGTAGATCAAAATGGAACATCAATATTTATCACCTATGAATTAATCAAAATTGAAATTCACAAAAACTTATTAAAATATTGAATACTTTATCAATTAGATAGGGGAAAGATTGAAAATTTAGTAGTGTGTTAGAAGATAATGTGCAAATGATGAATAAACTTCTTTTTGGCAAGTAAAATATTCCATAACATTTTAAAATAAAAAGCAATTTTCATTTTTTATTGAATAATGCCTCATATCTAACTGAAGATTTAAATTACTGATGTCTCAAACGCACCAGCAAGCCTTTTCTTCACTCAAATATTTACATCAACTTGATCAACTCTACTTTCAGCTCCATTCTTCTTTGATTTGGCATATGAAAGGCAAACATCATTTTATTTGAGTTAAATAAGAACTGATTTCTTTTTCTTCAATTCTCTAGAATTGAAAAGCTATGAAATGAGGTTTATTTGGGCTTAAGTTATGCATTCATTCATTCACTTCAAAGTTAATATTAAGCATCAACTACATAGATTGAATCAGAGGATTTTTAACACCAAGGATGGGATGAAAGTTTCTAAGCCTTGGTCACTGCTACATGTGCTATCACCCCCACGAGGAGACAAAGCACACATACACTCTGATAATGAGGGAAGCTACATTTAACTAAATGCCATGCTAAGTGCTACAGTAACTCAGAGAAAACAATTAATGTGTGATTGATGTGAGAAAGAGAAAAGTAACCTGTCACACCCAGGAGCTGGCCTGGCAGGATCACTCAGGAGTTGGTGGTGGTACTTGCTATCTTGGCCTTCACAGCCAGATGATGGGGTTCTTCTGCTAAGCATAAACAATTTTATAGAACATTAACATCAGACAAGGCCACTTCAGGGCTGTGATACATCAAGACGAAAGCAAGACCATTCTGTAAGCATGTCTAAACACAGACAAAACGTGAACTCTGTCCAAGCTACAAAATGGCCATACATTCCCCTACCCAGCCACTGAGGGTGACTCTGCACTCCAGACTGGGTGAGAGAGGGAGACTCCGTCTCAATAAAAAAAAACAGAAAACAAAACAAAACAAAACAAAACAAAAACCTAACACAACAGCTGAAACTACAACACTCTCAGAAGAAAACATAGGTGAAAAGTTTATGACATTGGATTTGTCAATGCTTTCTTTCATATATCGAAAGTGTAACAACCAAAAAAAATTGAACTTCATCAAAATAAACAAAAATTGTGCATCAAAGGACCACTATTAACAGTGAAAAGGCAATCCACAGAATGGAAGAAAATATTTGCAAATCATATGTGGGATAAGAGATGAATATTCAGAGTATGTAAACAAGTACAACTCAACAATAACAAAATAAATTAAAAGTGAACGTATGATTTGAGTGGACATTTCTCTAAAGAAGATGTACAGATGACCAATAAACATATGAAAAGATGTTTAACATCACTAACCATTAGAAATATGCAAATTATAACCACAATGAGATACTACTTTACACCCATTAGGATGGTTATTATTTTTTAAAAAACAAAAAACAGAAAATAACGTCTTGGTGAGGATGTGGAGAAATTGGAACCCATGTGTACTGTTGGTGGGAATGTAAAATGGTGTGGCTACACTGCAAAACATTATGGAAGTTTCTAAAATAATTAAACATAGAATTATTGTAAAGATCCAGCAATTCCACTTTTGGGTATGTATCCAAAATAACTGAAAGCAAGAACGTGAGCAGATATTTGTATACTCACGATCATAGTAACATTACTCACAATATCCAAAATGTAGAAACAATCTAAATGTCTATTAACACATGAATGGATAAACAAAATGTGATATATATATTATATATTTTTAATATATAATATATTTAATTGTGACTTTGTTTTTATGCAAATGAAAGAAGTGAATTCATGAGCCACTAAAAAACATCTGTCTCATGTTGAAGATCTTATTCCAGAAAACACAGGACTTGCTATGCTACATACAGGTTCAGTATATAAAAATATATACACATATATCACATTGAAGTATCATTTGACCTTAAAAAGGAATACAATTTTCACATGTGCTATAACATGGACAAACCTTGAAGCACTGCCTAATTAAAAGAAGCCAGACACAAAAGGACAGATACTGTATGATTCCACTGATATGAAGTAGCTAGACTAGCCAAATTCATACAGACAGAAAGTAGGATGGTGGTTGCCAGGGCCTAGAGGAGGGGAGAATGAAAGTTATTGTTTTAACGGATAGAAAGTTTCAGTTTGGGAAGATGAAAGAAGTTCTGGAGATGGATGGTGGTAATGGTTGTACAACATGATTTTACTCGTTGCCACTGAACTGTATGCATATTACATAAAATGATAAATTTTATGTATGTTTTACCACAATTAAACAAACAAGCAAACCATAAATAGCCTAATACCTATTAAATTAGCCTAGTCAATAGACTAATGTAAAGATTTTGAATCCCACAGAATTCCTCAGAATAAAAAGTTTTCACAATAGCACGTGAAAAGGCAAGTCTTGTTCAGACTCTACTTCGTATCAGTGAAGAAGGATGTGTAATCACTGATAACAGCATTTTACAGGTTTGGCTTGACACACTAGAATTGTCAATTTACACACAAAAACCACATTCTACTGTATATACTGTCATGCTGCTGAAGAAAACAGAAATCAAGAGGAGCTTATCATTTTCCCTTATATTTTAATTGCATACAATTTTCAGAGCTCTCACACATTCCCACAAGAAATGGCTTTTGAATTTATGGATTTATATCTATACTCTTCTTGCGTGTTAAAGAAAACAATCAAAACTGTTGCTATCTGAGGAGTGAAAAATGATGGAAGCCACTGATAGAGGCAGGAGGCAGACAAATGCCTAAGCAGACAAGGAAGCGTCCCTGGAGAATCTTCGAGCCACTCCACAAGTGTTTACACCAGATTTTTTTTGTAGACAAAGGAACCTGCATGGGGTCTTGCCTGGGTAGGCCTACAAAGGACTGGAGGCCCACGTGCACTGGAGGAATGGGGTGAAGGCACCAGGAATTAGTGCCTTATGCAGGGTAGGAGCCTGGCCTCTTTAGCTTGTGTGGGGTGGCCTGGTATTCAATTTGTGAGGTGGAAACCTGCATGCAGGACCCCTCTCTTTGCTGAGAGCTTTCCTTTCATTTACTAAATTCTGCCCTTCTCACCCTTCATTGCGTCTCCTTGCTTAATTTTTCCTGGTCATGAGACAAGAACCAGAATGTAGCTGAACTAAGGAGCAAAAGTTCCTGCATTACCACCGGGAGAGTTCCTTTCAAGGAAAGGAAGCTGGTTCTTATTAAAGGGTAAGCTGTGCATACAACCCAGAATGCAGCTGGAAATCTTTGGGTTCTACTCATCTCCAACTATTAATACTGTGAACAAATGAGAATCTAAAAGTGCCAATTTTTCAAGATGGATCTCAAGTGGCGAACTGAGGCTAAATTCTAAACAGAGTCAAGTTGGCATTTGCTGAGTAGAGTTCACACATATGTTCTGAGTTCCACGAAAACCCACAGTTCTCTTTAGGGCTTTCAGAGCTTACCTGAACCAACTAATCAGAGCTCAGCTGTGTGAACCAATCACTACTCAGCTAAGTCAACCAACAGGAACTAAGCAATTTTGAATCCTTCATATGCATAAACGGACCTGATTGGGAACCTAAGAACTTTTGATGTAAAACCTAACCCTCCTTTTGTTCTCTGGAACACACCTTCATTTTACCCTAAAGACAGTATCTCCCTGGTTTGCTCACTGTTCACTGGAGTAAAGTCTCTTTCCTCCAAATGTCTTTTCAGAGAAATTTTGTTCACAATACCATGGTAGGTTCTTAGTGTCCAATTTATTTACCCACGAACTCAGAGGTGACTTAAGCAGAAGAGAATACTTGTGTAGTACATGTTAGAAAATTAAGTCTTAATAAAGCTTTGTGATGGTGTCCATTTCTGCAGACGTATAAAAGCAATTATAGAAAACAGTCTATTGGCATGAATGGCTTTTCTTAGCAACTCAGCATCAAACTGGATGGCAAAAACAAACTTTACCTGAAATGAGGGCAGGAACAAGCTTTTGCTAAGGAAAGGGATTGGGGACTCTATTTCACCAAACCACCATGACTCTATAGGCCAATGCAAGTCATCCTCTTACCACTTGCAATATGTCTGACGCTACTTTCAGGAGAATTAATCATAGAAAAGGCAAATTAAATTAATTTTCTCAATTTTTGACTTTTATTTTAAATGCTGTATAATTTTACGTGGGTGTATATTTATTTCGTTCTTCCTCTATGTTATTCCTAGTTACCTAGTAATTTTTTGATTAAGTTATGTGGGTAGGAAAGATACCCCCAAAAAAGCTATTTGCAATGTAGATATTACCGGTGTGTGGCACTGTGGTGTAGAAGGGGAGACATTAGAGTTATACAAATCCTTTATTAAAATTGTTTTGGGGAGGAGAGTTTTGCTTTTAAAAGCAATAATGAGTCCTGAAAACCCTCAGATCCCGAGGAAAAAATACTATAACTTTGAGAGTATTCTTTATTTTTTTGGAACGAAATTTGCAACATAAATTACCATCTATCATTTAGAATAGTGGCTCTCACTTTTTCTTACTGTCATAGAATTTAGGAGGCTTAAAAAATACCGGGTATCCTAGGCCCAACCTAAATGTGAATCAGCATCTACAGGCCCCTGACGCTCGGTTTGAATAGTTTCCCTAATGATTCTGATGCACACCAAAGCACAAAACCACAGACTTAGGGTGTCTTTGACACTCTGAAACACAGGCAATTTGCACTGCTGTGCAGTTGTTTTACTCTAAAGTTGGGTGGAATTTATCTGGTCCTAATTTCTTCTACTGACATCAGTTAGTGTTACCTATAGTGACCAAAGTTCATGAATACATAAAAATGCCAAGAGAGCTGTTGAAACTACATAAAGACATTACAAAGCATATTTGTAATTAGAAGTTGTGGACCACTCTGTAATTAAGTAATGAGAACAAAGAAACAGATATAACTATTTATCTGCAAGGGTACCAGAGAAATACACTACAGTATATGGTAAACAGAGAATCTTCCACACACAACTTCCATGTGCAGATACCAGGGGCTCTTTGAGGAGCCGAAGTAAAGAGGGAACCTCTTTGTCAAGCATATTTTCTTTAAAGAGGGTGAAAATTTCTGGCAATAACTAAACTATTGACCTTCCTGAGATTAATTAGGCCTTTTGAAGTAACTGGAATATATAGGATCTAAACTTTGTCATGTGCTATCCATCAGGAAGACGTAGCTTTTTCTTTAGACTACCAGCATTTCTACATGAGCACGTATGAAATTAATTCTGCTTCCAACTTTATTCTGTCTATTCCCTTAAGTCTTGTTTTTTAAATAGTTACCAAGCTGACATGGTTATTTTTGGAACAACTGGCATCTTTACAATTATAGATTTATAATAGAGAGAGAAATAACAGGTTAGCACACAAAACTCAACTCCAGGAAAAAGAACTAAGGCAAGCTTATTTCTCATTTTCCATGTAATGTCTATGACAGAGTCTTAGTGTAAAGAAAACCCAGAAAGTTTTCAGGAACAAAATTATTTTGCTTTTCCCAATGTTAAAAATCTGAAGATCAAAGCTACTGCATTCCTTTATTCTTGCTTTTCTAATTATCAAACATTTACAAAATGCCGAATTTGGGTTTTTGTTTTTCACGGGAGATCACTGCACAGTGCAAGGCTAAATTCAGTGATCATGGTGCTTCTGCAGCGGCAGTTAGTTTTACAGTGGTGAAGAAACCGCCCTCAACATTAATCCCTTCTTTCTTGCTTCGGTTAGCGTTTTGATTCAGTCTTTAATGAGTCCAGGTCTGACACTGGCAGAGTCAGCACACGTTGCTTACTCCACCCAACAGAGCAGATTAGGACTATCAATCTCGTGGAATAAACTGCTTGCAAGCATCCTGTTTAGATATTTGCTCTGTTGTAACTACAGATGAGCATGCATTCTGGTTCCTTTATGCTCTGGGCAAATCGCATGTGTCTTTGAGAGGCATTGTCTCTCTGAATTAACATTCACTTCCTAGTAAGGCTTTTTTTCCCCCAGATTTTAATAAATTCCTCAACTCATTATTAGAGAAATTAATTAATATGGTGAAGTCCGATGGAAAATGTGACCCTTAGCCTCCACACTTTCTATCTAATAAAAATCAAGTAAACAGGAAGCTAGAAATCCAGAGTGGTTTCCTAATATGACTGGTTTCTTCGATAAAGTTGATCTGTGTTAATATGAGATCTAACTGTTCTGCTACTAACAGATTAGGCACTGAAGTACAGATTGTTATAAATTTCTTTTTTTGCAGTGGATTATTTTATACACATGAAGTGTAATGTTTTTATTGGTCAATTTTATATTATGTTAATCTAGTTCCTTAAAAAATATTTTTCTTATATTTTCATTTTTTAATTAATTTCATTCTCAACTTCAAATACTCTGTGTGTGTGTGTGTGTGTGTGTGTGTGTGTGTGTGTGTTTGGCTTTGACTTCCAGAATTAGTGAAGACATATTTTTTCCAGTTTAGGAATACTATCAGAGCCAACACTTTATCTAACATTAAAAGTGAAGTTCAGGCTGGACACAGTGGCTCATGCCTGTAATTCCAGCACTTTGGGAGGCTGAGGCAGGAGGATTGCTCAAACTCTGAGCCCAGGAGTTCAAGACCAGCCTGGTAAAATGGCAAGACACCATCTCTACGAAAAATAAAAATAATCAGCTGGGCATGGTGGCACGCAACTATGGTCTCAGCTACTTAGGAGGCTGAGGTGGCAGGATAGTTTGAGCCCAGGTGGTTGAGGCTGCAGTGAGTCATGATCCTGCACTGGATTCCAATCTGGGTGACAGAGCAAGATCCTGTCTCAAAAAAAAAAAAAAGTGAAGTTCAAATATATGTAGTTCTTAAAAACTTAGCTCAATCAAATGGCAAGTAAGCAGCAACAGTATCCTAAATGTATTAAACAGGATATATGTTTGACAATACAATAAACTCTCCATAAATGTTTTTGACATTATTATTATTTGTAACATGGGTTACTTAGTCCTTGACCCCAAATTTTACTCAACTTCAATTTTATTTCAAACTTGGGAACTTCACCATCATCCATAAAGTTAGGCTGAATCTTCCATCTCCAGATATAAGTGAATAGGCACAGACCTAGACATAAGCCGAATAAAAACACTGTACATGTACAGAGTTGAGAATCATTACAATCTCAGTTTTACAGTCTAGAAAAGTACGTCTTGAGGCAGACAGGCAGAGACACACTCCTGGTGGAGCTCAGACCTTTACTGCTTAGACCAGGGTTTTTCACAACGTATTCCCTACTCCAGTGGTTCCAATGTTTCATGGAACATTAAAGAATGTGTATTTGGGAAACCAGACTAAAACTGAAGTTTTTCTTTTCCAAGTAAGTTAATTAGAAAATGTTGTCCACCATCAGCTGTCACCTTGTTTCATTGAAACAAGTCAATTTAATGCTGAAAACATAGGACATAATCTCAAAATAAATGACAGTCCTTGAATTGAATAAATTTAGTGCTATGAAAAACAAATTGGACTGCTCTTACTCTTCCCATTCTCCTGGGGATGGTACTGCTTTTCTGTCCTCAGCTCTGAGATTCAATATAGTTTAAAAAAGAATACAGTATTTGAAATCATACTGTCCTCAGGTTGAATCTTTGTTCTTCCATGACCCGGTGCAAATCAACTTAACTATCCTGAACTTCTGCTTCTAAAAAAAATAGTAATACAATAATAAAATCTAGCTCTCAGTTAAGTTGTGCTGAGTAAAATAGAATATTTAAAATACCCGGAACTTTGGCATGAACAAATAAAGCCTAGAAAACTAAACAACATTGCTTGTCTTTGCAAAGAGAATAAAAAGAATGTGAAAACCGCAAACAACCTAAATTCCATTAATGGAAGAACATTTGTGTAAATTTTGATATACTCAAACTATGGAAAGTCATGTAGCTATTCAAAAAATAAACTGGATGTATATATATTGACCCACAGAGATCTCGATGATTTAGTTTTCAGTGGAAAAAGCAAGTTGCAATGTAATGTGTGTAATATAATCTTATTGTGTGAAAGGTATTAAAACAAAACCATGTGCATACATTTATGTTTGGAGTATTTGCATAAGCAAGAGAAAAATTTGAGAAAAATATATTCACCCACTTTACCAACTTCAGCCATTCACTCAGGTGCCACCTTCTCAAAATGTGTTTTCTGATGGCATCAGTCAAAACTGTTCATGTGCACACACCCCTGTCCTATCATCTTCTATCCACTTCCCAGTTCGATTTTTCTCCAGAGCTCTTATCATCTCTGATGTAATATTTATACTTACTCGGTTTGTAATGATCTGTCTTTCCTCACTAAAAAGTAAGCTCCAGGAAAGCAGGTGTTTTTTCTGTTTTGTTCATTGCTACAGGCCTAGCAAACAGTGAAGAGTCAGTATGTAACACAACTGTATTGATTCAATACATAACACAGTTGTTGAGGCTGTTGGTCTTAGAAGAGGGCAGTGGTGGTGGTGGGAAACAGGTATTTAGTTGACTTTATTTTATACAGCCGGTTGTGTTTACATTACGTGAGATGTACAAATTGCTTTTGAAATCTAAGAGAACAATATAGCAATGCATTAAAAAGCAAAACACATAGTATACTTCCTGGCATTATGTGACACTCAATAAATAATTCTTTCTTTCTTCTCTCTCCAACTCCTCCTAATTTCCTCAACTCTGTAACTTATGTTTTCCCCTCTGTGGTCAGAAAAGAATTTTCTATGTCTTTTACAATTTAGTGTAAATGTAAAATGACCTTTTACCATTCTCAAGGTTGTTGGCATTTAATTGTATAACAAATTTGTTTTGTTTTCCTCTGGCAAAGAAAGTAGAAAGCAAGGACAAAATGGGTCTCTGGGGGTAGGCTGGGGAGTAAATCTGGTTTACATGGTCACAAAGCGATAAGAGATAAAAATAGTGAGGCAATAAGGAGGAGGAGAAGGAAGAGGAGGAGTCTGTTGTGGGCTAGAGAAAGCAGATAACAGGGGCTAGGCCTTAAATCAGTAGAGAGAGTCTGGACATTCAAGATAGATTATTACTAGGAGGAAGGAGGCTGATTTGGAGAAATGGAAAGAATGATGAGTGCTTGGTGCCTATCCTTAAGACCTCCTGGTTATCACAGAATTATGGTTTTTCAGATCTAAAAAGGCCCATAATATCACCTACTCTACTGCCTTCAATTTACAGGTAAGGGAATTGAGACCTCATGAGTTGAGCCTCCTAGTTCTTGCTCAGATATTTCAAAATTGGTTATACTTGTGGAGGGTATGGTGCATTATCTCCCCTTCCAAGGCAATAGGTATATGATTTTTCAGAGCTTGGGGTAATGCACAGTTCTAAGCTCCTGGGCTGCTAAGGAAGTAGCCACTCTTATGGGATAGTTACTATTTGAATTGAGAGGCGTATTAGATCCCACAGAATCCCACAGGATTCCACGGGATGTCATATCAGAAGGCAAGGCTTATGGATCTGAACCTCTAGTCAAGGGGTCAGTAGGAAATCAGCTCAGGGTGGCATGAAAAGAACTTCCATACGTCTCCACTTCCTTATCCACTTCCTAAGATTATCTTGCCACTGAATCCCATTAATAACTGGGATATCTTACCAACATAAACTTTTGGAGCTTTTTTTTGCTCTATTTAGAGTTTGTTCGTGTTTCTTTGTAGGCTACATGAATGTTGGGCTGAAGAGAACAGGTAGCTTAAAAATTATGTTCTCTAAACCTTCACCACCAAGCTGAAAAGGAAATGAATGTCAAGATCAGCTGCATAGGATAATAAATTTGATTAGCAGAAAACGCTCATGGGTGAGAACACTGGGACAGGAAGCAGCAATATACTGTGACTGGTGAGGCAAAGCTGAATGTCAGCGCTTAATTGCAAGGCAGGAGGCCATTATCCATTGGCAGCAATTCCCCCGGTGACTTTGTTTGTTTTATAACAAATTATTAAAGCGGTAGGAGAGCAGCATGCTAGGTAGCAACAGGCTGCCTCTGACAGGAGCTGTCTCCTGCTTCCGCGTACTGCGGCTTCATGGCGCCAGCCTTTGCAGGCTCTGGAGCCTGAGGGAGACGGAGAACATGTAAGGGGCCTACGCCCAGTGTTTGGCACGTCTGGGATTCTACACACATACATCTGGACATCTGAGGATAGGGCTTGGACTGACAGGTTTATTCCTTTGCCACCGACTAGCCGTGAGATCCGGTGCAAATTCAGCTGACTGAACCTATTGAACAGCCATGAGAATGAGCCTCGAGACCTCCTCCCTCAAGAAGAGTGATTCGATCAAGGTCCCAGCTACTGAAATCTATCACCCAGATACTGAAGCAGACCTATTCCTGGGAGACAAGAAACATCTGGTCTGCAACCTTGGTTCAAGGACTCCTTGGTCTACTGTTCTTAGCTCGAGGACTCCCTGGCAACATTGCAGAACCTTCCTTAGAGTCCAGAATATTAGAGGGTATACTTTCTTTCTCCTGTTTATCCAGGAGCAAACCTGACTGTGGTCTGATGGCTTTCCAACTCCCTTCCTATTTCCTTTAACACAGGCATCTTCCCTAACAAGATTCTTGCAGTTTTAATCCCAACTAGATGTCTGTTTCTTGAAAGATTCAGACTTACACAGCTCATTTTTCTCATTTATAAAATAGGAAATATTCCTTCATGCTTTCCTTGCAGAGGCATTATAAAGATTAAATGTGACAATGTATGAGGGATGCCTAAAACAATGCCTGGAAAATAGCAGGTGATGATAAAATAGCAGCTGTTCCCTATTGTTGTTCTATTGCACTACATGTGGGTTGAGCCACAGCCCAGAAATTGATCAGAACCTGTGTTCCCAGAAGGTGTAAGAGCTGAGGCAATGCAGAGGGCATGTTTTCCCATCTACCTCATGGGGTGTGACATATTGAGAAGTTTAATACACAGCTAACACATTTCTAGTATTTTGAGAAGTTTGGGTTTTTTTTCAGGGTGATATAGAAATATCTAAGATCAAAATCTCTTTTTTGTGAAAGATGAAGAAGGGACGAATTCTCTGGTTCTTTGAAGCCTTGAATTCCAGTGAAAACATCACCCCTCCTGATGATACTTGGATTTAAAGTCATATTTCTACTTGCCAAATGACACGTTGTATTTTCCCTGTCAACGCAATCAGTGAGCAAGTGGATAAAATGGAAGGAGGGGGCTTTTCTATACGTGAACTGAGTGCATAGCAGTGTAATCCACCATCCAAGTGATTATGCTACTAGCAAGCAATGCAGAACAGTCACTCACAGCCTGGCACGGGGGTGGGAATCTTGTTTTTATCAAATTTATTCTGGACACCTGGGAGCTATAGAAATCTGTATTTGGTTAAGGAAATGTAATCAAACTTAAAGGTGTGAGTTACCTCTGAAGCACAAATATATGATGAATATGTATCCAGGGACTACATTTTCCCAGGCAAACAGACATTTTCAAAATGCCAACTGGCAATAAAAGGAATCAGGTGATAGTGACCAGCAGCATTAACAGGAAAACAGGTATCAGGAACATTTTCAAAGTCATCTCTTTCTAGCAATTCTGAAGGAGAATGGATTTTCAAAAGGCCAGCTAAAGCTTCAGTGTAGTTATTCTCTTCAGTGTAAGCTAAAGGCTTTCTTCATTAATATCTACTGTATATCCTCCTCCTTCAGCCATTCAGCTTTTCTTTACCTCAAGCTTACTGCTTCACAGACAGAATTTTCACTAGACAGTTCAAGTGTCTTTCAAATCTTTTTGGCTTTTGACTTTGGGCCAATCTCCATCTCTGTTTCTGCATGCACCTGCCCAGCAGGATGTTAACACAGATGCTCTCAGTGCCCAGGTGGAGACGAGCTCTTTGCATAACTGTCCTAGAGCCAGAAGGTCGGGTGACTTAGCACTCAGTCTAAATGTGTCAGAGACTTTAAACCCAGTTATACATCGATTAGGAAGAGATTCACAGATGCTGGTTCTTTATATTAATTTTTATACTAATTTGGCAGTTCCAAGGGGAACCTAACTATAATTTTTCAAAGGCAAGAGCTTTGGGCCACTGGTATGGAATGCTAGGTATCACAGGAGCCCTGGAAGGGAATTTGGTCCAGTTCCTGTGCTTACAAGCAAGGTGAAGCTCAGAGGTGGCTGATTTCCTCACTGCTCATTTTGGTTGTCCTAGAATCTGGTCTGCCAAGTTGCACAACTTCAGGGAGGACTTTCCACAAAGCTGTGTAATGCAGCCTGCCTTAGCACAACATGGAATCAAAGAATGTTGGAGCTGCCAGGGAGCTAACATCTGTTGGCAAACCTGCCCAGTGCTCGGAAGTGGAAACCAATGGCCAATGAAGTAGGTAACTTACCCATATCTCACAGCTAGTTAAGAAGAATCCCTGAAGTGTTACAGGCTTGAAACGGTGAAGCCAAGAATAAAGCCCATTGCTCCCAAGTATGGTAATCATGGTTCACCAGGCTATCTTCCTATTGTCTTGCTTCAGAGAAATTAATTTGAGTCATTTTGGATCAATATTTAACTTAACCAATACTTAATTTAATGATATTTAATTTGATAATAATTCAGTCAATACTTAATTTTTAATTTGAAATGTAATATTTTACTTTGAGGAGGAGCAAAATATCTATGTTATTTTCCTCTCGTTTTTGTAGAATTTCTCATGGCAAAGATTTGTAATTAATTTATAGGCTAGAAAGAAGTATGATCCTGCTATGAGGAACACCTTTGTATTGCAAAGGTGACTGTTCACTGGGGAAGACGTGCCCTTTAGTAAATTTTCACAACAAGAAACATTCCCCTGGCTTTAAAACTTTCAGGTACAGTACCGCTTGACACAAAGAGTGGGGATTAGCTGGATTCGCTGGAGTTTGCAATTCATTTTGTGTCTCAGGGCACTTATCTGACTATCCTTGGAATTAGAGGACTCAACAAGATATTTCTAATAGTTTCTGGAAGCTCTGAAAATGTTTCATAATCTATATGTGGGTGGATATATGGACATACTTAGCTAACTCTTACTGAGTACTTTACTATGTACAAGACACTAACCTAATCACTTTACATCATTTACTTCACCCTGGGAAGACGGGTGTTATTATACCCACTTTATAGAGGAAAAAACTGAGGCCCATGAGAAGTTGAGTGACTAAGTTAAGGTTGCTTAGCTAGCTAAGTGGCAGAACTGGGCTGCTAAGTTCTAAACCCGTATATTCAACCTAAATGATATACTGTGGGCCCTACCCTCGAGCCTGGAACTGTGGTGCAAAGTGAGAACTTTACATTCCTGTTTTCCCACTCAAATGTTGCCTTTTCCAAAACCACCTGGCCCACCCTGCCCCCATCCTGTACCCAGGCTCCACAAGCTGAGGAGCAGCAGAGAAGGAGAGAAGAGAAGAAGCAGCTGAATGTCAGAGAGAAGCAGCAGCCAGATGTCAGAGAGAAGCAGCTTGACTTCAGAGGGATGGCTTGATGGCAGCACCCCAGAGAAGAGTTTGGCTGGTCTATTAGTCTGTTTTCACGCTGCTGATAAAGACATACTTGAGACCAGATAATTTATTAAGAAAAAGAGTTTTAATAGACTCACAGTTCCACATGGCCGAGGAGTCTCACAATCATGGAGGAAGGCAAAAGGCACATCTTACATTGTGAAACAAGAGAGAATAAGAACCAAGCAAAAGGGGTTGCGCCTTATAAAACCATCAGCTCTCTTGAGACTTATTCACTACTATGAGAACAGTATGGGGGAAACTGCCCCCATGATTCAATCATCTCCCACCAGGTCCCTCCCACAACACGTGGGAATTATGGGAGTTACAATTCAAAGTGAGATTTGGGTGAGGACACAGCTGCTGGGGATGGCCGAACTTCAGGGAAAGACCACCTTCCCCTCCATCCCCTTTCCAGCTTTCCATCCCTCTCAAAGCTACTTTCATTGGCAATAAAATCCCCCATATCTACCATCTTCAATTCATTCATGCGACCTGATTCTTCCTGGATGCTGAACAAGAGCTTGGGATACAGAGGGCTGTCACACTGAGCTGTTTAACACTTAAGATGCTGGCGGATGGCAAAGCTAAAAGAGCACTGTAACACATGCCCTCTGGGGCTCCCGGAGTCATGAGTACCCCTTTTGGACACAGCTGTGGGGCCACACAGAATTCTGCTCCTGCTGCCACCCAGAAGCACTCATCTGGCTCCTGCACCCACTCACCTGCATCCTCCCCCTCCCATGAGGTGTTAAGAGCTGCGGGCTGAGTAAAGGAGGCCTGTGAAGGATTTCCTGTTTCAGTCTTACATTCAGGTCTGAGTTCTCAGAGGAATCTTTCTAACACCTACATTGTTAAAAGTTATGTAACCTTCCACTAAGAAAGCAAATTCTCCCATTTTGATGCCTATTGTGTGCAGGCTGTGACAACTGTCAGAGGAGAAGATAAGAATTCAGTCCTTGCCCATGGCCAATGGCTTTAGTGTTTCTTCCATTTATTCTCCAGGAACAAAGGATATCTATAATAAAATAATTAATCTATCAAACATTAAAAGAAGAACTAATACTAATCCTTCTCAAACTATTCCAAAACATTGAAGAAGAGAGAATATTTCCAAACTCATTTTATGATGTTAACATTAACTTGATACCAGAACCAGACAAGGATACTAAAGAGAAGAAAATTATAGGCCAATATCCCCGATGAGCATAGTTGTAAAAATTCTCAACAAAATACTAGCAAGCCAAATTCAGTAGCAAATTAATGTATCATACATCCAGAGCCAGATGTAGAAAATCATAGGCCAATATCCCTGATGAACATAGATGCAAAAATTCTCAACAAAATATTAGCAAACCAAATTCAATGGCACATTAAACGGATCACACACAATGACAAGTGGGCTTTATCCCAGGGATGCAAAAAAAAAAAATGATTTAACATCTGCAAATCAAAAAATGTAATACATTACATTAACATAATGAAGGAGCAAAATTATCTGATTATTTCAATAGATGCAGTAAAGGCATTTGACAAAATTCAATATCCTTTCATGACAAAAACGCTCCACAAATTAGGTATAGAAGGAATGTACCTCAACACCTTAAACATCACATGTGACCTAACATCATACCAAACAATCAAAAGCTAAAATCTCTTTCTCTAAGAGAAGTAACAAGACAAAGGTGTCCACTCTTGCCGCTTGTATGCAACAAAGCACTGGAAGTCCTAGCCACAGCAATTAGGCAAGACAAAGAAAGAAAAGACATCTAAATTGGAAAAGAAGAAAAATTGTCTCTATTTGCATATGACGTGATTTTATATATTAAAAACCCTAAAGGCTCCACTAAAAAACTGGTAAAACTAATACATTCAGTAAAGTTGAAGGATACAAAATTAATATGCAAAAATCAGTTGCATTTCTATATGCTAACAATAAACTATCTGAAGAAGAAACCAAGAAAACATGGATGAAAGAAATTGAAGAAGACACAAATAAATGCAAAGATATTTCATGTTCATGAATTGGAAAAATTAATATTGTTAAAACATCCATACTACCCAAAGTGATCTACAGATTTAATGCAATCTCTATCAAAATCCCAATGTCATTTTTCACATAAATAGAAAAAACAACTCTACAATTTGAATAGAACCAAAAAAGACTGAATAGCTGCAGGAATTTTAAGCAAAAAGGACACAACTGGAGGCATGATACTACCTGACTTCAAAACCTACTATAAAGCTATAGCAATCAAAACAGCATGGCATTTGCATAAAAACAGACATTGATAAACAGAATAGAGAGCCCAGACATAAATCTATGCATTTATGATCAATTGATTTTTGACAAATATTTCAAAACTTACAATGGGGAGAGTAAAGTCTTTTCAATAAATAGTGTTGGCAAAACTGGATATCCACTTGAATAAAAACAAATTAGACCTTTATCTCACACCGTATATGAAAATCAACTCAAAACTAATTAAAAACCTAAACATTAGATGTGAAACTGTAAAACTATGAGGAGAAAACACAGGGAAAAAGCTTCATGACATTCATCTTGGCAAAGATTTTTTGGATATGGCACCAAAAGCACAGGCAACAAAAGCAAGAATAAACAAGTGGGAATAAATTAAACTAACTGCACAGTGAAAGAAACAATCAACAAAATGGAAAGCCAATCCAGAGAATGGGAGAAAATATTTGTAAACCATATATCCAATAGTGGGCACTATCCAAAATATATAAATAACTCCTACAACCCAATAGTAAACAAAACAAAACAAAATAAAAACATCCAAATAACCTGATTAAAAATGGGCAAAGGACCTGGATAGACATCTTTCAAATAGTACATACAAATAGGCAACAGTATATAAAAAGGCGCTTGAGATCACTAATCATCAGGGAATTGCAAATCGAGACCACAATGAGGTATCATTTCACACCTATTAGAATGGCTATTATCAAAAAAAGAAAGATAATAATTATTTAAGGATATGGAGAAAAGGGGAAGGTTTACATTGTTGGTGAGAACGTAAATTAGTACAGCCATTATGGAAAACAGTATGGAGTTTCCTAAAAAAAAATTATAATTAGAACTGTCATATGATTCAGCTGTTCTACTTTTGGGTTTGCATCTGAAGGAAATAAGATCAGTATCGTAAACAGATATCTGCATTCGTATGTTCCCTGAAGCACTATTCACAATAGTCAAGATACAAAAACAAGAGTTTGTTGATAAATAAATAGGTAAGTTGTATAATATATACATACGTGTGTGTGTGTGTATATATACACACACACACACATATACACACACACACATATAGATACAATGGAACATTATTTAGCCTTAAAAAAGAAGGAAATCCTGACGTTTGGAACAACAGGGATGACCCTAGAGGACATTATGCTAAGTGAAATAAGCAAGGCACAGAAAGGCATGATATCACTTATAAGTGGAATCTCAACAAATCAAACCTGGATAAACGGAGATTAGAATGGTGATTGCCAGGGGCTGGGAAGTGGCGAAATGGGAAAATATTAGTCGAAGGATATCAACTGTCAGTTATGAGATAAATTACAGAGATGTAATGTGTAGCATGGTAACTATAGTTACTAATAATGCCTTGTATGGTAGAAATTTTCTAGGAAAATAGATCTTATGTGTTCCAATCTCAACAAAAAGGTAACTATGTGAGGTAGTGAATATGTTTGATGGATATATTAATTAGCTTGATTATGGGAATCATTACAAAAGGTATACTTATGTAAAAAGACGCCATGCTGTACACCTTTAATATATCCTATTTAAAAATTTTCCAAACAGGCGTGGTGGCTCATGCCTGTAATGCCAACACTTTGGGAGGCCGAGGCAGGCGGATCACCTGAGGTCAGGAGTTTGAGACCAGCCTGACCAACATGGAGAAGCCCCGTCTCTACTAAAAATACAAGATTAGCCAGGCATGGTGGCGCATGCCGTAACTCCAGCTACTCCAGAGGCCGAAGCACGAGAATCCCTTGAACCCAGGAGATGGAGGTTGCGGTGAGCCGAGATCGCGCCATTGCACTACAGCCTGGGCAACAAGAACAAAACTCCATCTCAAAAACAAAAAACAAAAAAAAACAAAAACAAAATTCCAATAAAAATTAAATGAATTTCACAGAAAATATACCTCTGAACTGAGGGGAAACAGTTTTGTCTTCTACTCTTAGTGTACTCTGTCTTTAAAAATCATGGAGTTTTTTTTTTTTTTTAATTTTAAGATTCATAGGATAGAAGTAGTTTTGTTACATGGATATATTGCATAACAGTGAAGTCTAGGCTTTTATGGTACCCATCACCTGAATAGTGAACATGTGCCCATTAGGCAATTGTTGAATCTTCACTCCCTTTTGGAGTCTCCCAGGTCTATTATTCCCCTCTGTATCTCCATGCATACCCATATTTTAGTTCCTACTGTGAGGACATAGAGTGTTTGATTTTCTGTTTCTGAGTTATTTCACTTAGGGTAATGGCCTACAGCTCCATTTATGTTGCCACGAAAGACATAATTTTATTCTTTTTATGGCTGTATAGTTAGTCTTTATAGTCATGTGCTGCCCTTTCTCACATCTCAAGTCTTCCAATACAGACAGGCAATCTTTAAAGCTGGTGTCTTACTGGATAAGACTTCCTAATAGCAAAATTCTCACAGAGTTGGTCTGCTTCATTTTATTTTGTTTCATGGATCTAGATAATTTTGATAATTACAGAAATGATTTAATAGTAAGTCAACCTTTGAAAGACACAAAGAGTCTCCATATTGAAGCCTCTTGTGCATACATGTTAAATAAATCTGTGTCTTTTCTCCTATTAAAAAAAAAGGAAGACAAAGAAGAAAAGGGCATATGCTCATAGATGGTCCTAAAATTGCATCAGTGGTCTCTGCTGTATTATAGATTCACACAACTTTTTTTTTGGTAGGATTACGTTTAATTTTTTTTCTTGAAATTGTAATAATACTCCTCAATGTATTTTTTAAAAATAGGCCCAATATAGTCTGCTGTGGAATGTAGCAATTGTTAAATAAGAAAAAAAGGTATGGTTATTTTGAAAACCACCAAAAAGACTTTGGTAAAATTCAGCAACCATTCTTAATAAGAACTCTTGGAAAGAGGAAGATAAAGAAATATTCTTAGCATTAAACACACACACATACGTTTCAAAAATTAACTTAAAATATATCTAACAGTGAAATATAAAAATAATTCCATTAAAGGAAGATCAAAACTAGGCTGATCACACTCAATGCTGTTATTTAACTTGGTACTTCTGGAGAAAGTTAAGGCACAAGTTACAGACACACTGTGTTTGGTTTATAAGTTTATTATTGTGACAGCATTTCTAGTGGTCTTGGTATGTTTTTTTACAAATGCAACAGTTTATTAAGAATTTATGCAGGATTGTGAAATTAGAGGCTTCATCTGATTTGGTTGTTGGAATCGCCCCACAGCCTTCATTGGGCCACTGACAGATGTTTAGCAGCCAATATGTCTGTGCCTGGTATGATACCTTTTTGGTTTTCTGTAACTGACTTTGCATTTCTGCTCCTTTAGGTAAAACTAGTACTTTGGTTTATCTTCTCAATAAAGTTATTGACCCCACATGAATGTCACAGCCAGTTCCAGATTTAGCAATGAGATCTAAACCTGCTCTTCACACAATCTAGCAGAGAGGTAATAGAGCATAGGGGTTAAGCACGCAAATACTCGAACTCGACAGCCTGAATCCAAATCTTGGTCCAGCCAGTTACTAGCTGGTGACTCAGGGCTTGTTGCTTAACCTCTCTGTGCTTCACAGTCCCTATCTGTAAAATGGAAACAATATTAATAGCATCTACTTTATAGCACTGTTGTGAGGATTAAATGATTTAATGCCAGTGAAGTGCTATGAAATGCGACCTAGCAGGGAGACATAGTATGTCTCTGTATCAAGCATAAACACTTCCTCATATAACTTCTGCAGACAACTTCAGCACTGACCATCATGGCTATACCAGGAGTCAGAGAGCACCACTCCACACCACGTTACAACCACAAAGGACATTAAAGTTTCTCCAATCTAACTCTCATTTTACAGATGAGGAAGCTGCAATCTGATCTAGGGTCTGAAGTCACTTTCCTAAGTTCACAAAGTTAATTGGTGGCCAGTTCAGAGCGACTATGTCTTTGGTTATATAAAGAAGCACAGACAACTTGAATGTTAGTTCATTCCCATTCTTTTAATGAAGTTTATACTCATAAAGCAACAATAATAACAAACAATAAAACCACCCAATCTTACTAAGCTATTTCCCTTGTGGGAGAGTCGAACATGACATATTTTCTAATACTACATTTCTTGGAATAAGTAAACAACGACAGAGGACATTAAAGTTTGTTTTATTGTAAACAAATGAAATAATTACATTAATCACATAGCATTTCAGATCTCCATTACCACTCACTTCTTTAAACTTCTTGATTCTATGAATGCAAAGTAAAATGCAAAGTAAAATGCAAAGTACAATATCTCCCTGGGTCTCACACAAGGTCAAACTCATTTAATATTAGATGAATCATGAAGAGAAAGTAGCTCTGTAGTTATAGTTCATGACATAAAACTTAAATTTAGTGTCCCACATCTCAGAACAGGAAAATAAGCCAAAATTCTCTAGTAATAATCTTTCCCAAGCATTATTTCCCAAGAGACTCTAAATTGTTCCCATGTCACACTCAATTTGCTCCCATAATCATTTTTTATTTCCATCCTTAATCTCCATTTTGAAAATTAAGATGCTGACTTCCAGCACAGGTTCCTTTTAAAATGTGCTATTAAACACTAGGGGCTAGCTTCTAACTGATTTGTAAAATGGTCTTAAGTAGAAGTTGTTTCAATGTTCATAGCTACATTTAATTTTAAGGGGCAGGAAATACTAGCTCCTGTGAGATGTCCTTCATTTTATTTGTTAGGTGTAAAGCTGGCTAAAGTAGGAAATGGAAAATCCAATCTTAAAGATGATCAGTAAAATTATTTTGTATTAAAATTGCAAAACACGCCAGTCTAGCTCTCCATTTTCCTGGAGTAAATAATTTTAATACCATGACCGCGATTCTATAACAGCCTTGTCAGAAAGAACCTGTGACTTACTCATTTCATTTCTGAAATCTACAATCAAAGAGTCATTTTTTTAGATCAGTATTTTCTAAGTTTGGTTAATTTTCAGTCACCTGGATTCCTTGATCCCACCTGAGATCTACTGAGTTAGAATCTGTAAGAGATGGATTTAGGACTGTATCTTTTTCACAAGGAGTCAATGTGTTTCTGAGAGTTTGCTAAGTTTGAGAAGCTCTGCTTTAATTTAAAATGTATGTTGTACTGTTAAGGGGCACAACTGTGGAAACTCAAGATATTTAAGCTCTTTAATGACTTGTTTACATCTGAACCTATGTGATCTATCCTGAGAACCATTCTGAAGCAAGAGCTGTGAGTAACAACACTGAGGAAGACAGAAGAGAGTGAAAAGAGGGAAGACAAGTGCCCATGGGCTTGTACCCCATTTCTCTGTTGGCAGGGTAGGAGAAAACGAAAACTCCTCTGTGAGGAATATGCTCTCGGCTCCACACAAGAGTAGAAATGACTGTATTGATTAGAGTCGGTATATTTTGTTATAATTTATAGTAAAACAGATGTTTATTTTTTGGGAAAGTAAATGCAGAATAAACCAGTTTCAATGTATGTGTTTAATGATGCACTGAGGATGTGAGAACGTGTTTACGTAAATTACACTCCAAGGTTATTTTTTCTTTGTTTTCTTTTTATAATATCACAGTGAAAAATAGTTTCTAGTGCCTTCCAGTGTATTGTTTTCTAAATTTTTATTGCATTATATATTGAAGTCCAAAGCCTATGTTTTCCTTTAGTGAGTGTGGCAAGCCAGGGTCTTGGCCTCCTGTGGACTAGATCTAGGATATATGAGTAAGCCCGTCAATTCTGGAATGAGAGAATAAAGATCTTGCCAGAGAATCCAGGACAGCTTTTCCAGTAACAAACAAACGCATGAACAATCAAACAAACATTAAGCATCTGTGCCCACGTCTGCGCCATTACAAGAACATGTTCATCATATTTGAACTTTTTAAAATATGATAAAACTGGAATTACTTGTACGTTATGTCTAAAAGGTTTGTTGTGGCATGATTTATCATGGTGTATTTTTAAAAATTATAATGCAGGCACAGTTTATTCAATTTTAACGAATTATTTCTAAATCCAAGGACTTGAATAGATCACAAAATGACTAATGCAGGTGCTGGCTTCATAGTCCAGTATAACTTTCCTTTAAATTATAAAGAGTGGAACATGTCTTTGGTTTTTAATTCCTTATTCTATGATGGTACTGCCCTTTGAATAATATATTAGATAATATCAAACTAAGGAAGTGAATTATAAATTAATACCATTCCAATGACCTGAGACAATATGATAAAGAATAGATAAATGGATGGTTAAATAGATAAATAGATAGATGGATTTTAAGCAGGGGAGAGACAAAAATCTTCTTTTATATTTTATTAACATAACTCTATCGTATGTGTAGCAAATTAATTTAAACAGAGGAGAGAAGACCAATAACAATGACAATAAAATACTTCGGGGGGGTGGAGCCAAGATGGCCGAATAGGAACAGCTCCAGTCTACAGCTCCCAGCGTGAGCGACACAGAAGATGGGTGATTTCTGCATTTCCGTTTCAGGTACCGGGTTCATCTCACTAGGGAGTGCCAAACAGTGGGTGCAGGATAGTTGGTGCAGCGCACTGTGCACGAGCCAAAGCAGGGCAAGGCATTGCCTCACTCCGGAAGCGCAAGGGGTCAGGGAGTTCCCTTTCCTAGTCAAAGAAAGGGGTAACAGACAGCACCTGGAAAATCGGGTCAGTCCCACACTAATACTGCGCTTTTCCAACGGGCTTGGAAAACGGCACACCAGGAGATTGTGTCCCGCACCTGGCTCGGAGGGTCCTATGCCCACGGAGTCTCCCTGATTGCTAGCACAGCAGTCTGAGATCAAACTGCAAGGTGGCAGCGAGGCTGGGGGAGGGGTGCCCGCCATTGCCCAGGTTGCTTAGGTAAACAAAGCAGCCAGGAAGCTCAAACTGGGTGGAGCCCACCACAGCTCAAGGAGGCCTGCCTGCCTCTGTAGGCTCCACCTCTGGGGGCAGGGCACAGACAAACAAAAATTCAGCAGGAACATCTGCAGACTTAAATGCCCCGTCTGACAGCTTTGAAGAGAGTAGTGGTTCTCCCAGCACGCAGCTGGACATCTGAGAACGGACAGACTGCCTCCTAAAGTGGGTCCCTCACCCCCGAGCAGCCTAACTGGGAGGCACCCCCCAGTAGGGACAGACTGACACCTCACTCGGCCAGGTACTCCTCTGAGACAAAACTTCCAGAGGAACTATCAGAGAGCTAAATTTGTGGTCTCACGAAAATCCGCTGTTCTGCAGCCACTGCTGCTGATGCTCAGCCAAACAGGGTCTGGAGTGGACCTCTAGCAAACTCCAACAGACCTGCAGCTGAGGGTCCTGTCTGGTAGAAGGAAAACTAACAGAAAGGACATCCACACTAAAAACCCATCTGTACATCACCATCATCAAAGACCAAAAGTAGATAAAACCACAAAGATGGGGAAAAAACAGAGCAGAAAAACTGGACACTCTAAAAAGTAAAGCACCTCTCCTCCTCCAAAGGAACGCAGTTCCTCACCAGCAACGGAACAAAGCTGGATGGAGGATGACTTTGACGAGTTGAGAGAAGAAGGCTTCAGACGATCAAACTACTCTGAGCTACGGGAGGAAATTGAAAACAATAGCAAAGAAGTTAAAAACTTTGAAAAAAAATTAGACGAATGGATAACTAGAATAACCAATGGAGAGAAGGGCTTAAAGGAGCTGATGGAGCTGAAAGTCAAGTTTCGAGAACTACATGAAGATTGCAGAAGCCTCGGGAGCTGATGCGATCAACTGGAAGAAAGGGTATCAGTGATGGAAGACGAAATGAATGAAATGAAGAGAGAAGGGAAGTTTAGAGAAAAAAGAATAAAAAGAAATGAACAAAGCCTCCAAGAAATTTGGGGTTATGTGAAAAGACCAAATCTACATCTGGTTGCTGTACTTGAAAATGATGAGGAGAATGGAACCAAGCTGGAAAACACTCTGCAAGATATTATGCAGGAAAACTTCCCCAGTCTAGCAAGGCAGGCCAACATTCAGATTCAGGAAATACAGAGAATGCCACAGAGATACTCCCTGAGAAGAGCAACTCCAAGACACATAATTGTCAGATTCACCAAAGTTGAAATGAAGGAAAAAATGTTAAGGGCAGCGAGAGAGAAAGGTCGGGTTACCCACAAAGGGAAGCCCATCAGACTAACAGCTGATCTCTCGGCAGAAACTCTACAAGCCAGAAGAGAGTGGGGGCCGATATTCAACATTCTTAAAGAAAAGAATTTTCAACCCAGAATTTCATATCCAGCCAAACTAAGCTTCATAAGTGAAGGAGAAATAAAATACTTTACAGACAAGCAAATGCTGCGTGATTTTGTCACCACCAGGCCTGCCCTAAAAGAGCTCCTGAAGGAAGCACTAAACATGGAAAGGAACAACCGGTACCAGCCACTGCAAAATCATGCCAAATTGTAAAGACCATCGAGGCTAGGAAGAAACTGCATCAACTAATGAGCAAAATAACCAACTAACATCATAATGACAGGATCAAATTCACATATAACAATATTAACTTTAAATGTAAATGGGCTAAATGCTCCAATTAAAGGACACAGACTGGCAAACTGGATAAAGAGTCAAGACCCATCAGTGTGCTGTATTCAGGAAACCCATCTCATGTGCAGAGACACACATAGACTCAAAATAAAGGGATGCAGGAAGATCTATTAAGCAAATGGAAAACAAAAAAGGCAGGGGTTGCAATCCTAGTCTCTGATAAAATAGACTTTAAACCAACAAAGATCAAAAGAGACAAAGAAGGCCATTACATAATGGTAAAAGGATCAATTCAACAAGAAGAGCTAACTATCCTAAATATATATGCACCCAACACAGGAGCACCCAGATTCATAAAGCAAGTCCTGAGTGACCTGCAAAGGGACTTAAACTCCCACACAACAATAATGGGAGATTTTAACACCCCACTGTCAACATTAGACAGATCAACGAGACAGAAAGCTAACAAGCATATCCAGGAATTGAACTCAGCTCTGCACAAAAAGGACCTAGTAGACATCTCCACCCCAAATCAACAGAATATACATTTTTTTCAGCACCACACCACACCTGTTCCAAAATTGACCACATAGTTGGAAGTAAAGCTCTCCTCAGCAAATGTAGAAGAACAGAAATTATAACAAACTGTCTCTCAGACCACAGTGCAATCAAACTAGAACTCAGGATTAAGAAACTCACTCAAAACTGCTCAACTACATGGAAACTGAACAACCTGCTCCTGAACAACTACTGGGTACATAATGAAATGAAGGCAGAAATAAAGATGTTCTTTGAAACCAACCAGAACAAAGACACAACATACCAGAATCTCTGGAACACATTCAAAGCAGTGTGTAGAGGGAAATTTGTAGCACTAAATGCCCACAAGAGAAATCAGGAAAGATCCAAAATTGACACCCTAACATCACAATTAAAAGAAATAGAAAAGCAAGAGCAAACACATTCAAAAACTAGCAGAAGGCTAGAAATAACTAAAATCAGAGCAGAACTGAAGGAAATAGAGACACAAAAAAACCCTTCAAAAAACTAATGAATCCAGGAGCTGGTTTTTTTGAAAAGATCAACAAAATTGATAGACTGCTAGAAAGACTAATAAAGAAGAAAAGAGAGAAGAATCAAATAGATGCAATAAAAAATGAAAAAGGGGTTATCACCACCAATCCCACAGAAATACAATCTACCATCAGAGAATACTACAAACACCTCTACGCAAATAAACTAGAAAATCTAGAAGAAATGGATAAATTCTTTGACAAATACACCCTCCCAAGACTAAACCAGGAAGAAGTTGAATCTCTGAATAGACCAATAACAGGCTCTGAAATTGTGGCAATAATCAATAGCTTACCAACCAAAAAGAGTCCAGGACCTGATGGATTCACAGCCAAATTCTACCAGAGGTACAGGGAGGAACTGGTACCATTCCTTCTGAAACCATTCCAATCGACAGAAAAAGAGGGAATCCTCCCTAACATAGTTTATGAGGCCAGCATCGTCCTGATACCAAAGCCAGGCAGAGACATAACCAAAAAAGAGAATTTCAGACCAATATCCTTGATGAACGTTGATGCAAAAATCCTCAATAAAATACTGGCAAACCGAATCCAGCAGCACATCAAAAAGCTTATCCATCATGATCAAATGGGCTTCATCCCTGGGATGCAAGGCTGGTTCGACATATGCAAATCAATAAATGTAATCCAGCATATAAACAGAACCAAAGACAAAAACCACATGATTATCTCAATAGATGCAGAAAAGTCCTTTGACAAAATTCAACAACACTTCATGCTAAAAACTCTCAATAAATTAGGTATTGATGGGACGTTTCTTGAAATAATAAGAGCTATCTATGACAAACCCACAGCCAGTATCGTACTGAATGGGCAAAAACTGGAAGCATTCCCTTTGAAAACTGGCACAAGACAGGGATGCCCTCTCTCACCACTCCTATTCAACATAGTGCTGGAAGTTCTGGCCAGGGCAATCAGGCAGGAGAAGGAAATAAAGGGTATTCAATTAGGAAAAGAGGAAGTCAAATTGTCCCTGTTTGCAGATGACATGACTGTATATCTAGAAAACCCCATTGTCTCAGCCCAAAATCTCCTTAAGCTGATTAGCAACTTCAGCAAAGTCTCAGGATACAAAATAAATGTACAAAAATCACAAGCATTCTTGTACACCAATCACAGACAAACAGAGAGCCAAATCATGAGTGAATTCCCATTCACAATTGCTTCAAAGAGAATAAAATACCTAAGAATCCAACTTACAAGGGATGTGAAGGACCTCTTCAAGGAGAACTACAAACCACTGCTCAATGAAATAAAAGAGGATACAAACAAATGGAAGAACATTCCATGCTCATGGGTTGGAAGAATCAATATCGTGAAAATGGCCATACTGCCCAAGGTAATTTATAGATTCAATGCCATCCCCATCAAGCTACCAATGACTTTCTTCACAGAATTGGAAAAAACTACTTTCAAGTTCATATGGAACCAAAAAAGAGCTCGCATCGCCAAGTCAATCCTAAGCCAAAAGAACAAAGCTGGAGGCATCACGCTACCTGACTTCAAACTATACTACAAGGCTACAGTAACCAAAACAGCATGGTACTGGTACCACAACAGAGACATAGATCAATGGAACAGAACAGAGTCCTCAGAAATGATGCTGCATATCTACAACTATCTGATCTTTGACAAACCTGACAAAAACAAGCAATGGGGAAAGGATTCCCTATTTAATAAATGGTGCTGGGAAAACTGGCTAGCCATATGTAGAAAGCTGCAACTGGATCCCTTCCTTACACCTTATACAAACATTAATTCAAGATGGATTAAAGACTTAAATGTTAGACCTAAAACCATAAAAACCCTAGAAGACAACCTAGGCAATACCATCCAGGACATAGGCATGGGCAAGGACTTCATGTCTAAAACACCAAAAGCAATAGCAACAAAAGCCAAAATTGACAAATGGGATCTAATTAAACTAAAGAGCTTCTGCACAGCAAAAGAAACTACCATCAGAGTGAACAGGCAACCTACAGAATGGGAGTAAATTTTTGCAACCTACTCATCTGACAAGGGGCTCATATCCAGAATCTACAATGAACTCAAACAAATTTACAAGAAAAAAACAAACAACCCCATCAAAATGTGGGCAAAGGACATGAACAGACACTTCTCAAAAGAAGACATTTATGCAGCCAAAAAACACATGAAAAAATGCTCATCATCACTGGCCATCAGAGAAATGCAAATCAAAACCACAATGAGATACCATCTCACACCAGTTAGAATGGCCATCATTCAAAAGTCAGGAAATAACAGGTGCTGGAGAGGATGTGGAGAAATAGGAACACTTTTACACTGTTGGTGGGACTGTAAACTAGTTCAACCATTGTGGAAGTCAGTGTGGCGATTCCTCAGGGATCTAGAACTAGGAATACCATTTGACCTAGCCATCCCATTACTGGGTATATACCCAAAGGACTATAAATCATGCTGCTATAAAGACACATGCACACGTATGTTTGTTGCGGCACTATTCACAACAGCAAAGACTTGGAACCAATCCAAATGTCCAACAACGATAGACTGGATTAAGAAAATGTGGCACATATACACCATGGAATACCAAGCAGCCATAAAAAATGATGAGTTCATGTCCTTTGTAGGGACATGGATGAAACTGCAAAACATTATTCTCAGTAAACTATCGCAAGGATAAAAAACCAAACACCGCATGTTCTCACTCATAGGTGGGAATTGAACAATGAGAACTCATGGACACAGGAAGGGGAACATCACACTCCGGGGACTGTTGTGGGTTGGCGGTAGGGGAGAGGGACAGCATTAGGAGATATACCTAATGCTAAATGACGAGTTAATGGGTGCAGCAAACCAACATGGCACATGGATACATATGTAACAAACCTGCACATTGTGCACATGTACCCTAAAACCTAACATATAGTAATAAAACAAATAAATAAAAAGCAAACAAACAAAAAAAACTTGGTAAAGAGTGAAGGAGTGAAGCAGTGTCCCTTAAAATTATAGCACAGAGTTTCAAGGAAGAAGTCCTTATGATGGCCTTATTGATAGATGACCTCCCTCCGTGGTCTGCACATTTAGGGCCCAGTGCTTGTATTTTCTAGCAATTACTAGACTCCACGATCTCACACAGTTAATTAGTGACATACATAGGATTTGAATATAAGTTTCTCTGAGTCTAAAATCACAATACTCTGAGTGTGTATTGGTGTACATTTTTGTATCCTATGTAAACCATCTGGTGTTTAAATTAAACCCTAACCACTGGTAAAGCTATGAATATTTTTAACAAATAAATTATTATATTGAACCCATGACAAAAAAGAATTATGTAACTACATTGTATAAAATTTGACTGAAAGTTAATATCACTCTATAACATAAACAATGGAACTTACAATATTAAACATGAATATTAACCTGAGCTTGGCAGTTATTTGTATTAATAGTATAATTAATGTTAAATAAAAATATGTCTGAATGCCTAATATAAAATGAATAACACATGTAAAGAGATTTTCTCTGGTAGCAAAATTAAAAGTGAAAGCCTACTACTAGGTGTAAATTTTTTGGTATTAAAAGCATTTAGGGTAAAGAGTATCCGGTTCTGAAAGAGTAGGTGACAAACATTTATTCTACCACTGATTTCTTTGCACTATAAAATTATGTGAGTAATGCCCTTTACTGAGCAGACTTACATTATGTTAATGTCATTATTTTTATCCTGAATGTAATTATTCAAAGCTAGTCTTTCAGTCACGACTAATTTTGTACTACGGTGACTCATATGTCTCACCATTAAATAAGGAAGCATATACTGTTAGATTTTTTTAAAGATAACTAAAGCTAAAGATTTGCATAGTTAACATTGTTATATTTCTGTTGACTTAGGTATGCTAAGCTAAATATTACAAGTATGGTAAATGAACTATTTTGTCATTATTTGAAAAGAAAAAATGTGATGGTGGAAAGTGGCAGGAGTCGCTGTGCTGCTTACTCTCAGGCTGAGTGTCACCACTGTGAAGCTGCATCTCCGCTGCTAAATTGCCAACATCATGACTCAGTGTCACACAGACTGGCCTCAAAGCCAGGTCATAACATTTTGTAACTCTGATGTAAGCAAGCCCTATGAACTGGACTTTCTTCCCCTACAATATAAGGGTGTCCCAGAGGTCCCCAAACAATAACACCAACTTTCACTCATGGAAACTGCCTCAAATGGCAGGGAATTACCGTGAAATCTATGAGGATGAAAGGGTCTCAATCTCTCACAGACTCCCTAAAGAAGACAGAACAAATTTCACTGGCTTCTGTATGTCAAAAGGCAAGAGGAAGAAAGGGGGCAGATTATGAAGGAGCCTCTACTAATTAATGACTCCCTGTCATGTAGCAAGATCTCAAATCTATAGGCAGATGACATGCTGGAGTCCCTGAGTTAGGCTCCAAGGTACTGAGGGCTATACATACCTGGTTGTTATGGATGCAGTATCAGTGGGCAAACCGGGACCTGAATTGAAGCATCTTAAACCACAGAAAACAGCCAGCATTTCTTACCTCTTTTGAATAATTTTATTTAATCAGATAGATTTTGGGAAAATCCCAGCTCTGCCACTTACCTAGTATTCATCCTATAATAAGTGACTCAAATACTCACATATAACAAAGAGGTAATAATAATGCTTGCCTGCCTCATTGCATCCACTAGGTTCTGGCTGGCATAGAACCTACACAAAATAAATGTTCAATATATGCTAGTATTCATTTTTAACACAGAGACAATATTTCACTGGAAAATCAAACTATTGTCATGACTCATTTTTGTTTAAATTTTAGAAGGATTTTGTGATTCATGAAAGGTAATAAAATTATAATAAAGATTTTGGAATATACCTTGTAATGAATGAAAGTCACTTTGATAATATTGGAGATGTACAATAACTTTCATAATGGAAACTTTTTTAAAGAATGGGAATATGGCAGTTGCTACATTGATTGCTGCTGTTCTAGTGAATAACTATATTAGTAAAATTAGGATAATTCTGACTATTTGCTTAAGTCTGTTTTGAATAACTGCTTCATTATATCAATCCTAGTATTTAGAATATGGATAAGAGTTTACATGTAGAAATTATTAAATAGAAAAACAGCAATCTGACATCTACAGGTGGCTCTGTGATTACAGATTAGGATTTTCCTTACTTTCGAAGACTCATTAATGAGATCTATTGTGCAAGGGCTCAAGTCCATTTCATTCCATTTTGGAATCATTGCCTATGGACTGTTTAATAATCCAGCAAAACTGTGTTTGCTCAGGCAAGAAATAGGAAACCTACTTGAAGAAGAGTGGTAAAGACTTTTAAGAGATGAGGCAGTTTCATCCTGCTCTCCAATACACTGATAATGAAATTCAAACACTTACTCCAAAATCACACAGAGAGTTAGTGAGGCGAGGCTGAGGCTAACTCTCAGATTCAGATTTCTTGACCATTAGCTCAGTGAATGTCTGGCACAGACATCCTTTTGTTTGTGCTTTTCGTTTAGCGTGTCCAAGGACTTCAATGTGTCAACGCTTACCTGGATGTGCAATCTTCCATGATCATCATGGAATTTAAATGCTGAGCATGTGGCCCTTAAATCTCCAATCCTCACAGAGTAGAGGGAGACTTACTGTACCAGTGTTGGTAGAGAATATCTCTAACTCATACTCTCTTTTTGCTTACACCCTCCTACTTATCCACATGTCATTCCGGAACTCCCTTTCTGCTGGCATAGCTCATTCTACTTCCCTTCTGCTGTAGACTCTTGTCTTCAGTTTGACCTTCTCTCCCATTTTCAGCTTTTTCTCTCCATCTACTGCCCTTTCTTCAGCAGGTTTGGGTCACTGTTTCTCCACCTTGCCTTATTAAGTATTGGTGGTCAAGGCAATTATATAATTTGGAACAACATTGACATGGACAGTCGAGGTAGATAAAGATATGGAAGGGAAAGATAAAGGAAGACAAAACATTTCTGACATGTCGTCTTTGGAAAATATCCAGCAAGTAGTACTAGACGGTCAATTGTACTGTGTAAAATAAAGGATCTAATTTCTTCCCCCTTTGAAATTCCCCCAGCCCAGTGTCCCCTCCCAACTACCCTCCCCCATCACCTCAGTGCTTCTTCCTTTCTCCCTCAGATCCCACCATTGTTCTTCACTCCCTGCAGCCGCACCTGTTCCAAGTCAGTGAAACACCTGCAAGGCCGCAGTGTGGAGCAGGACCTTGTCTCACATTGTGAAGTACACATGCTGCAGACATCTGAATGTGGAATTAAGGATCCATTTTTGTCTCAGGCATTGCTATGTGAATGCTCGGCACTTAATTATGCAATAGGCGAAGTCCCTACTGAGGACACCAGCACAGCTGTGGCAGGAGAAATGAGATAAATCCATCCTCCCCTTTGGATACACTTACTTGAGATGTTTGCAATAAAAAAATCTAAAGGGTTATTTTGATTTGGGGATGTAAACAAATATCATGTCATTATAAAAAAGCAATATGTTATCTCGAATCATGTGAAAGGGCATCATAATCTTTGCATAATTTTTGTAGTACTTACATCTTAACACAACCTAGCGGCATGTCTTGTATACTAAAGTTTAAAAATGTTTCTGTGGGCCCACCTGTGGACCAACCCTATGTAAAACATTATCTACTTGGGAAAAGTTCATTCTGAGCTTCAATCAGTCAATTTACAAATTTGCCAAAATGTTAACAAGTTAAAGACTACATATAACCTATAAGATATTTTATCTTTTCAAGTGCCTTGAAATTACTAAAAAAGCAATTTATAAGCTAGTTTTAAAAATCATAAGTGAAAAAGTTAGTCATAATGAGGAGCATCTATTTAAGACCAATTGGTTAAAATAAAAACACACCTATCCTTTACTTAAATGAAATTTATTGTTGCTGTACAAGTATATTATATATCTTTAGAGTTGTATTATCTTCATTCAAAAGCCACTACTCCCTTATCTAAATAGTGCTCTAAAAGTTCAATTTAAAAAAAGACATTGAATTTTAATGGCTTTTGTTTTGAAAGCTGTTCTCTGACATAATTGGGAATGTCTTATGTTACTATAAATTCATGATTAGGAATGAGTAGCTTACGTAAATGAGGTAAAATGAGATTTTTGATTTGATATTTCCCCCATCAAATTCTTCCACTGGCTTAAGTGACATGGAATCATCTTTCAGCCACTGGTGTCCTTAAATAGTAAGACATAATCCCTGGGGCAAAACTCTCTTGGCCCAGAAAACTACAGAGGGGATGCAGAGATAAGCCAGGATGGATGTGAGGATGGCGGAAAACTATCTACCTGCTCCTCTTGCTTGTGAAATAATGGCCAACACTATTTTAGGTGCCAAAACCTATCTCATGAATTCCTAGCCATGAATCAGTAAGGCAGAAAAATGGCATAATATGATACAGTCATATTTATTATGTGATAGTTGATATAATTAATTAATTGAACTATTTTTTAAGGTTTAGGCTCCAAGTTTACCTTTTGTAATTTTCTTTTCATAGTAAAGATGTACAGACTTAATTAAACTAATAATTGTTTTTCAATAATTGAGACTTAAACTGCTCTTTGGGCATAAAATTTTAAATGATTTGATGACAGATGAGCAGACAGTGTTTGCATCCCTGATTGCAGTGCATGTGGTGGCCCACATCTAATGTATTTATATATTAGTGATTATTAAACTGTGGATAAATTTCTCCTGTAGCTGCACGTCCTTTCAAAGTTAGAGCCTGAAGCTCTCTAGTGGACTGTATCTCATATAATTCTGTGGCCAGTTTAAATCTAATAAGAAAATTGGCTTCATTACAATACATTAATCTTGTAAAGTATGATTCTTAAAGTGATAACAAATGGTTTTCTCAAAATCTGTCAAAATATAAAAAGATTTAAAATTTAATAGGGATGTTTGAGGATGTGTGTGTGTATCTGTTTGTTTGTGTGTATGTACCACCAACAAACCTCACTGTAGTAATACACGACCCACTAATTTGGATGTCAGATTTTTAGGTCTAGAGCAAAGTTGGGAATTAGAAAGTGGGTAAAAATGCCGCCTGAGATAAATGCCTTAAAGCTATGTGCTTTTCTTCATCAGAGGGAGACACACAATTTACCTCACTCAGTCACCCAGCCACCCAATGTCTACTGAGCAGCCATTATATGCTGGGCATTGCATATAATGGAGGTAGGCTCATGGAGGTGGGCTACTCTGTCCATAAGAAGCTCTGAGTTAAGTGAGGAAACAAATGGGAACAAATAGTTATGATAAAATATTAAATTTGAATAGAAGTATGTTTTTAATTGTAAGAGCACACAGGAGTAGTTAATTATGCCCGAGGAATGCATTCCAGAGCAGATATTTAAATGGGAGCTAAACAGATGAGTAAGCATTTGGAAGACAGGAAAGAGACAGCTGACATTTCAAACTACAGGAAGAATCTAGCACCAAGTGTTATTCTCAGAGATGAGCAAAGGAGTCTATATGGCTATGTGGGTGAATGCACGGGGCAGAGACTTTTTCTAAGCTGTGATAAATAAAGAGCAGCATTCTGTCCTAAAAGTCACTCATAATTTATTCCCCAAATTTTCACTGAGAGCCACAGTGATGGAATTCTTAGGTCAAAGCACTGTTTTGTGTACCAAAAGTAAATTTGCTTCCTGTTCCCAAGGATTTCTGTTGAGATGAGGGTGGGTAATATGTAGTGTGTTAGCTGACCAGCCTGGGCGGGAACATGGATAGAACGGAGGGAGAAGAATACAAATTAACAGCGAAAGCACCGCTGCCTGGAGCAACATAAGATAGGAAAATACAGCTGAATTCACCTCACAAACCGTAAAGACCTCATTGCACCTCTGGGAACCACAATAATTCACACACATCATGTTCCTCTGAGTCCCCAAGAAAAAAATTACGTCATACAATTTTATAATCTGAATAGAACTTAGAGGTCATCACTTCCCCTCCATCTCAAATCACTGCTGAAGACTAGGATCTAGTTTCTCCTTTTCCTGCTGAAAGTGAAACGAATTTCAGTATTTGTAAAGCTGTTAGTTTACTCTCACTTTAGACAGCTGTGAGGGTGGTAAAAATCTCCATATGTTGCACTGAAATCTGCCTCCCTGTTAATTTCCTCCCCTGGGGAGTTCCTGAGAGGATGAATAAACTACTATCTTCTGCTCTTCAAACCTTGGAGTTATATTTGATGTTGGATAAGAGAATACACAAATGTATCTGTAGGAGCTTTCAGCTCTTTAAGATCTCCACTATACAAGAAATAGTATCTCCAGGCACTCTATCATTTGTTTCATTCCTGACTGTATATATGCCAAGCTATGGCCATGCCAGGTCCCACAATGATGTGTTTTCTGGCATATTTGTGAATACAGTTCACAGGCTGACATTTTTCCTCCTTGGGGATGCAAAGCCAGTGTGCCAGAATGACCTACAGCATTCTCAGGCCCATTCTCAGGTTTTTCTTGTATAATTCATAAACATATATAAAAAAGTTACAAAGCTCTTTCTAAGATAGGAGAAGAGCTCACCTAGAGCCAAAATTTATGTATGTGATGGGCGTCAGTATAAAACCACACTAAAGTTCTACCCTCAGCAAAAGAACTGGGTCAACTATGCAGATTGATTGCTTACTAAGCTCAGATATTTCCTAATTTTTTGTAATTCTAATCAACTTGAAGATTCTCTTCCTTATTTTTACTTATCTATATCCAGGGAGCTTCTGACTTAAGTTTGTGTAGTAGTTGTGCTCTACTCTTTGAAAACCCACCACCATTCCTTTGAGTATCCTATTCTCTCTTGCATGTATCTCAGGGCCCTTTCACTGCCTCCTGACTTTTCAGGAATGTGCCTTCCCCTGCCCTGTAAACTACTTTCATGGGCTAGGCTGGTTCCTCAGTTGGTAACTCAGTCAGTTAACTAATACTTAGGTCTACGTCATATATAATATCAAGCACTGCACTAGGATAAAACAGTAAACAAGGAAATGTAAATCCCTGCCTTCATGAGGCTTAATAGTCTGGTGATAGAGGCAGAAAAATAAGCAAACAATTTTAAGGGAGCATGATGGATAGTGAAAAAATATGTAGAGTGCTATAAGGACCTGTAGAAGGAGAAGTTACCTGGAAGGCTTTCTAGAGGAAAAAACTGAGACCTGAGTATTTGCAGAAGTTAACTACATGAGGGGGTCTCATGAGGGAATAATACACACGATATGGTTTTTATTAGAGATGAGAGAGCAGGATATGTTTAGAGAGCTGAAAGAAGTTCCTCATGGTTGGAACATGAACCAGGAGTGGTCAAACAGTAAGAGATGGAGCTGCACAGGTAACAGGAGTAAGCTTACAAAGAGGTTTGTCAGTCATGTGAGCCATGTTAATGGCAATGAAATTCATTAAAGAGTTTTAAGCAAGTGGTGACATGACTAGATATGGTAACATAACACAGGCTGCATGGAGATGAAAGTATTTCAAGAGCAGTTTGGATGCTGAAAGACCAATAGGGAGGCTATGGCAGTGATCCAGGGAGAAATGGTGACTTGGATCAGGTTCGTGGTAGCAGGGATAGAGACGTGGTTGAACTGGAGAGGCATTTAAGGGATATATTCAACAAGACTTCACACTTGATTTAATGTTTAGAGTGATGCAAAAAAAAAAAAAGAACTGAGACAGCTGCCAGGTTTCTGATTTTGGTTGACTGGGTAGATGGCAAAATTGAGATTGGGAAGATAGGAGGAAGCGCACTTGGGGGAATGTCAGAAGTTCAGTTTTGCAAAGGTTAAATGTGAAGTGACTTTGGGATGTCCACGAGAAATATGGACAAGTCCTCTGAACTGCATATGATTATATTCAGCACCCTGAATTTCACACAGTCATCATCTGGCGCTCCTTTATTCCTTTAACTTCTGGTTTTAACTCGTTCCTCTTAGGTAGCTCCCTATTGGGTAGGCTATAGGAGAAAGGAAGAAGTTATTTATATCACTTTTTAGTTATAATAATGTAATCTGCTTTATTTGGCAATAAAAGCTGGATAGCAGCTGGCAGTATAAACTCATTTTCAAATAGTCTTGGCAAACAATTGAATCCAACCTCCACAACAAAACTTGAGCAGACCTCAAATGGTTGCTTTGGGGCTCACTGAAAATTTTGATGTTCTAAATTACTCTTCTTAGGATTCACATGCTGTGAAACTTTCATTTTATTATTTTGCAGTGAAACAATATAAAGAAGGTATTTTTGATTGTGAAAAACAAGACTTTTGATGAAATGATTTTATTACTAAAGAAGCTCCATCAATCACCGTTCAGATGTTTAAATATTACAAATGGAAGCATTGCCGCTTACGTTGAATAGTTTCACCATCTGTCTCAACAAAGAATATTTGGAAATTTTTTAGATGCTGCGTAATCTTCTATTATGTTGGGTTTCCACAAAGGATTATTACTTGCCTCTCAACTGAACTACACTTGATAATTTTAAAAATCCAGGAAAATGATCTAGCAAAAGAAATTGCATAGCTGATTTTCTCAAATCAAAGGAGTAGTTTTCAATATATAGTAATGTTCTTGTCATTTTGGTAAGCAATGCAGAGATGCACTCATTTCAGAAAAGCAACAGTTCATTCAGACATCAAACACTGATCATTTTGTAGAGAATTACGTTGGTACTTTGCTTGAAGAGTCGTGGGGGCAGAATGCAGACACTTGGATAACATGGCATTCAAAATCTAATACAACGAGCATCAGTGCCCTAAACTTGATAGTTCTTATTTATATTACAATAAATAGCAATAGCCCCCGTAAGAGGCTTTATAATTCTGCAACAATATTTATTGATGGCTGTGAACTCTGAACCTAAAATGGACTTTAGTCAGCTACCCATTATTGACTAAGACAGCTTTTATAATTTTATTTTTAAAGCATCAGTTGTCAAGTTGCTAAAACCAATATGCTTTTCTTTAAGATTAAAATCTCAAGGAAGTTTCTGAGAGCTTTACTGTGAACACTACAATGTGTTTTCCACACAAAGAAGCTTCAGTTTGTTCAAGCAAGGACATAACACAGAAGGCTTTTGGAAACAAGAGATTTCTCTGATCACTGAGAATGTGAGAGGCATTTATGCCAGTTGAACTAGTGGGCTATAGGAAAGTAGTCAATATGTTTCCCAAGGGAGTCTTTGAAAAACTGGAAACTTGTTGTAAAAGTGAACCAATGTCATTATAGTCATCCAGTTCTGTCATTCCACCAATTTGAATGCTAGAAATTGACTTTTGTAAAAAAAAAAAAAAAAAAAAAGCATAATATTGTATTCAAATAAACTGTGCTCAAACTAGTTATGTTTATCTCATGAGCTGCACCAATAATTTTGGAGTCAAGACTTCTTTGCAGAAGTGAAAGAAAAGTTCAAATAAATAGAAATGCACAAGTTTTCTCACTTTGAAGGAAAGAAAGACCTTTACAGGAAAAAAGAAAAATGGAGCTTCTTGTCTAACAACCATAATTTAGATGGTTTCTAAAATGCAACCTCCTGCCAAAACAACCGGAAGGCAAATTTGCTTCAAAGGAAGAAAGGCTGAAATGACAAGCCTGTTACATGCCAGGCGGTGTGCTAAGTAAACACTTTCATAAAATTATTACATTTAATCCTCAAAACAATCCTATCAGGCAGAAGTGATTATTGCCATTTAACAAATGAAGGAATAGAAATTGAGAGAGTGTACGTACCGCTCAAAGTGGCAAACTTCTAAATATAAGAAGCGGGACTCAAAATCAAGTCTAGATGTTTCCAAAGTCCATATTTCCCCTAGTACACCATAAACTGAATGTTGTATATATTGGCCAGAGAGTAAAAATGACTTCATATAATTTTATTTAAAAAGTTAATATGGCAGAACTCTATACAATCACCCATTTGTGGGTGGCAGGAGGCTAAAAGCAGTTTATCATTTCAAGCTAAACTTGTTTAGTTTTGTTTGATCTCCAACCCCTACTTCTTTTTTGTCCCTAACGCAGGTGGTTTGACTTCTCCATGCCAGCTCAGGCCCACATTCATCCCCAAGACATGTAAACCAAAAATAAGATTTGAAGCCCCCAACTGACTGATGGACCCCCATCTCAACCAAGGGCATTCCAAAGTAAACCTGAAAATCTATTTTGGGTCATGATGGGAAGGCAGGGGTTGGACATGCCTCATTATACTCTCTTCTCTTTGGAATTCAGGCACAACTGACCAACATTAACATTAACACAGAAATCTTAAGACTAACCAAAGAGACTTTTTGTAGCAATAATCCACCGAATTTCAGCCTGACTCTAGTATAGTATCACATGACAGATAGCAGGCCCTGAATGAAATCAAAGTACTTTACCAAAAATATATTTATTTGACATATTTTGAAATGGCTCTGCAAAATGGTCCCTTGTGGGGAAAATCCACATCCTGTGGAAAGTCCCTTTTCCTTTCCAGGACTTTCCCGTGACCCAGGAAAGAATAAACTAAGAGTCTGGTACCTTTTTAGGTCTGATAAGCCTCTGAAACCTGCTGCCTGGAGGCTTCATCTTCATGATAAACTCTTGGTCTCCACAATCCCTTGTCTTAACCCAGCCATTTCTTTCTATGGATACCAGGTCTTCAGATAATAACTCTTTCAGCCAATTGCTAACCAGAAAATGTCTGAGTCCACCTATCACCTGGAAGTCCCTTACTTCCAGTTGTCTCGCCTTTCCGGACTGAACCAACGTACATCTTCCATGTACTGATTGATGTCTTATGTCTCTCTAAAATGTATAAAACCAAGTTGCAACCTGATCACCTTAGGCACATGTTCTCAGGATCTCCTGCGGCTGTGTTACAAGCCATTCATTGGTCACTCATATTTGGCTCAGAATAAATCTCTTCAAATACTTTACAGAGTTTGTCTCTTTTCATCCACAAAGAATTCCTGGCTTTAGCTGGACAGGTTTTAGGAATGCAGCCATAAACCTGGGTGTGATAGAAAACTGTACCTCCCCCCCACATGGTGTCTCAGTCTTAATCTCCAAAACCCATGAATATATTACCTTACATGGCAAAAGGAACTTTGATGTTGTGATTAAGGATCATGAGTTTGGAAGGTTATTCTGGATTATCCAAGTGGACCCAACGGAATCACATGGGTCCTGATAGAAGTTGGAAAACGCAAGGAAATGGAAATTCTCTATTTACTACAGGAGGAATGTAGCCCTGCTAACACCTTAATTTTAGAACTTCTGACCCCCAGAACTGTAAGATAATACATTTGTGTTGTTTTAAGCTACTAGATCTGTGGCGATTTGTTACAGAAGCAATAGGAAACTAATTCACTGGGTCCTTGCATCAACTCACCTTTGTTAATCTTGGCTCTGATTTTGTGCTCCAGGTCTGGTAAACAGGTCATTGTTTTGGTTCTAGACTCTGAATATCTGCTCTGCTACTCAGATCTTAATCTTTCCAGAGGTCTTTTTTTGCTCAAGTGACTTTAAAAAGAAGTCCAACTGGAAAAAGGTAGGTACTTATAGTTGTTATATACCTCCCAATCAACAAGTCATAAGGGTGAAAAAAATCGTTGTTCTCTATATATTTTGCTGAGGACAGTTTTGCAATCATAAGTAACATGAGCTTTGTTTCCTAAGATATATTGGATTGTTGTCCTCACTATTATTTATGAGGAAGTATAGTGTACATAAAGTATGAACTAGGAGCTGATAGCCAAAGCCCACATGACACTCCTAAACCTTTGGAAATGGGATTCTGTTCAGTTTTTTGAACATTTCCTTCTCTAGGGGACAAAAGTCTGAGTCAAACTTTTTCTTCTGAAAATATTTCACATGCCAACTGCCTGACTGAATTTCTTGTGTTTTAGTTTTGGTGTTTTATTTAGAGTTATTGGGTTTCAGAAAAAAATCAGTGCAATCTATTGTGCCAAATTGCTTGAACTTTGCCTAGTTACCATTTTCCTAAATGTAGACAATTTCTATTCCACATGCGCACCACTAACCCCAGCTCCTACTTTCCAACTCTACCCCAACATTCCCTTTTCTCTTAAGGAAATAGTGGGAACATGGTTTCCTTCACTACTCTGTAAATCACAGTCTTGTTCTATATAAGGGCAACAGAGGAAAGGTGAATTATCTGAATTTTGCTAGAACATGATTGATACCTATCTTGTGCAGTTTTGATGATAGAATAAATACTTGCTTTAATAAAGTAGTCATATATAACCAGAATACATTGTAATTTGCTCTTCTGACTTGGCTGCTTGAACAAAGTGGCAGATGCCCTCTTCAGGTTTATTTTTGTAATAGAAACAAGATGATTTCAAGTTCCAGCAGAAAGTACAATTTATTAACTCACTTACCTAGAACGTCAAGGTCTTTAAACTTGGCTGAATCCCAAGGCTAAACTATATCGTGGATGTACATCGTGATGATTAGTACATCGTGATGATGTACATCGTGATGTACTAAGATGATTTAATATAACAATGAATGCCAAAGTATAATGTAATTCAAATAAATTGAATTTGCTAAACGTGTATTACATGCCACTATTGGTCAAGTACTGGTTTTGGTTCTAGGACTACAAAAATAAACAGAGAAAAGTCTTTTCCTGAGATTGGCTGCCATATACTATTTTAGAGATTTATGCCCTGCTCCTCTCCCAAATCCCATTACTGTACATCTTGGGTACAGTACCTCACCACTCCATTTTAGGGATAAGCATTTGGTAAAGGTCTATCCAACCCCAATATCCACTCTCCTAGAACTAGTAACTGGTACAGAAGTGAGCATGTACAACAGTGGGACCAAAGTTGTTCTTTGGAGTTGATATATGGATGCTAGCAGAAAGAAGTTGAAAGTTCCCTCTCCCTTGGACTATTAAAAACAGAGGGGCAGGACTTGAGGAGTTTGGAGACTTGTAAATTAAAGACTATCATCAGCCAGTTTCCCCAGAAAATTCTCATTTTTAACCAAAAAGAATAAAGGATAAGGTCAGCACACAGGGGGAAGCAGAGCTAAGAGCTGGAGAGAGGCAGAAAATTTTTGCAACCTACTTATCTGACAAAGGGCTAATATCCAGAATCTACAATGAACTCAAACAAATTTACAAGAAAAAAACAAACAACCCCATCAAAAAGTGGGCAAAGGATATGAACAGACACTTCTCAAAAGAAGACACTTATGCAGCCAACAGACACATGAAAAAATGCTCATCATCACTGGCTATCAGAGAAATGCAAATCAAACCACAATGAGATACCATCTCACACCAGTTAGAATGGCCATCATTAAAAAGTCAGGAAACAACAGGTGCTGCAGAGGATGTGGAGAAATAGGAACACTTTTACGCTGTTGGTGGGACTGTAAACTAGTTCAACCATTGTGGAAGTCGGTGTGGTGATTCCTCACGGATCTAGAACGAGAAATACCATTTGACCCAGCCATCCCATTACTGGGTATATACCCAAAGGATTATAAATCATGCTGCTATAAAGACACATGCACACATATATTTATAGCGGCACTATTCACAATAGCAAAGACTTGGAACCAACCTAAATGTCCAACAGTGATAGACTGGATTAATATCATAGTATTATAATGAGACTTCATATGTGGGAGAACAAGACTTCTACCTTGTTGTCTTTCAAGAGCATCTTAGCTTTTTTAAACTTTTACTCATCCATATAAATTTTAGAGTCAGTTTTTCAAGTAGTACGCACCCACACTTAAAAACACACATACTTAATGGAATCGGCATTTCTATGTTGCTGCATTTTCCCATCTATGGACTTGGTACATTACTCTGTTTGGATCTCTTTTAATCATTCTCAATAATTTTTTGTATACTTTTGCATAGACATATTGCACTTCTTTTATTTCTATGTGTTTGATATTTTTATGCTATGTTCAATTTTTATTTTCTATTTGATTCTGGCATTTAGAAATACAATTCTTTTTTGTATACTGACCTTGTATTTAGTAACTTTGATAAACTCACCTATTAATAATTTATTATGGGTTATTTTTGACATTCAATTTATGCAATCATATCTTCCATAAATAATGATAGTTTTGCTCTGTCTATTGAGTGGGTCTCATTATTGTTTTCCTTTAGTCTTTAAATATAGTAGATTATTTCAATTGATTGTGTGATGTTTTATTGTTTGAATGTGATAATATTTTGTTTGGCTGTAGCATCTATTTGCATGAGTGGATTGGCCTGCAATTTTCATTTCTTTTGCTATCCTTGATAGGTTTTGATATTAATGTTATACTTGCCTGATAAAATAAATTGTGTTCTTTCTTTTCACTAGATTAATTTATGTAAGATTGTAACTGTACTTGATTTTTGTTTTTTGAAGCAATTGCCAAATTTTACCATTTTTTAAATTGAGTTGTCTTTTTTATTCTCATTATTTGGGAAAGTAGGTAGAAGGAAGGAGTTCTTTATATAGTCTGAACACTTGTCGTCTGTAAGTTATATTAATTGAAAATATCTTCTTCCCACTCTGTCTTATATTTTCAGATTGTGGTAATTTTTTCACAACTTATAGAAAAATGATATAAACTTACTTAGAGCTTACTCTGTGGGCATATTTTTGATTACTGTTCCAATTTTTTCTAATTATTAAAGGAATAATCAGGTTTTCTAATTTTAAACATTTTAGTTTTCTGGGAATTTTCACTTACCTGAATTTTCAGATTTATTCAAATCAAATTATTGATTTCTTATGTCATTTTTAATCTGCCTTTAAAAATTTTGTCTCCTTAGAGTTTTGTCAATTTAGTTTATAGTTTCAGAAAAATCAACTTTCATCTTTGTTCTTCTTTTATGTTTGTAGTTTTTTTTATTATTTTCTGCTTTTTCCTGTTATGTACTTTATTTTACATTTCATTTATTTTGCTGTTTCTCTTCTAACTGTTTAAGGATTATTTATATAATTAACTCATTCTTGAGCCTCCTTTCTTCTGTAATATATACATTTAAGGCTATACATTTTCATTAAGTGCTGCCTCCAAGCTAAGTAAGCTTTAATTTTAAAAGATGTCATGTAGTATTTTCATTTCTAAATGCTTTCTAATTTTCTGTATGATTATTTCCTTGAGGCACAAGTTATTAGAAGAGTGTTCCTCAAGTTCTGAACCTATAGAGCTCTTCTGATTATCTTAGTATTATTCATTTCTAGCGTAATTGCATTGCTACCCAAGAATAAGGGTGATATATACCAATTCTTAACAATTTTACACCCTTATTTTATTATCCAGTAAGCAATCACTTGTTTATAAATGTGCATCATGTACTTGGAAATAATGTATAATTGTTTTATAATTCTGAAGTATGTTTTTAATACATGTTTATTAATTGTATTGTTGAAATCGCCTATATCCATACTGTTTTTTTTCTCCTGCTATTCTCTCATTCTCTGAGAGAGCTACATTTAAATTTCCCACTATTTTTATGTATTATTAAGTGTATCTAAATATAAAATTGTATATTTCTGGTTTTATTTTTATACGAACTTGTCCTCTTTATTTCTAGTAATGTATTTTGCCAAATAGAGTAGTTTGTCTCATCTTAATATAACTCTAAAAATTCTCGTTTTATTGCTATTGGTCTGATTTTTCCTTTTCATTCATTTATTTTCAACATTTCTGTTTTCTTCTAATTTTAGCTGTCTCTTAAAAACAGAGTTCAGTTTTATAATTTAGTTTAACAGTACTGGTTTTTAAATTTAGTTCAGTTACAGTCAGTATAAAATTACTGAAATATTTGACTTTAAAGCTATTATTTGTTTTTCTGCTTTATTTTTCCTAACATTTTAGTTTTATTTTTGTTCTGTTTCTTCTTTTCTTTTAGCTTGAATAAGTATCCATAAATTTTTTTTGTTTCCTCTACTAATTCAAAAGTAAACATTAAGTATACATTACATTTTTCTTCTTTAAGTGCTTACCCTTACAATTACAACATAATTAATTTATCAAACAATAAAAGAAATAAGTAACTTTACTCTTCTTAAACCTTAAAACGTATTTACCACATTTTATAAATCATATGCTATCAACATGTAGATGGATGCTTTGTTTTTATGAAGACATTATGTTTATTATTTATAAGGTTAATATTTGTTTATATTCATTCACACAGCTACTACAGTTTTTTCTTCATTTTTGCTTTCATTGTTTCATCTGGGCTGACTTTCTTCAGTAGAATTTTTTTTTTTAGTGAGGTTCCACTGGTAGAATATTTTTGGGTTTTGTTTGCCTGAAAAATACCTTCATTTCACTCTCATTTTTGAAATATATTTTCACTGGTCAGAATTATAGTATGACATTGATTTATCTCAGTATATAGGGTATATCATAACACTTTTCTGTCTTTCATTGTTGCTGTTCAGAAGTCAATTCAGTCTCACTTCTGCCTCTTTGAAGTTAATCTCTCTTTTCTATATGTCTATTAATATCTTTTTCTCATTAAAGATTTACAATTTGCTGATGTGTGTGGATTTATTTTTATTAATCCTTCATGATAAATGAAGGATAAATTCTTGAATCTGCCTGTAGTAGGCAAAATTCTAAGATGGTCTGCAAGATTCCTACCCTCTGGTGTATATAATCCTCTCCTCTTGAGTTTGGAAGCAACTTGTCATTCTGGTGGGATTTTATTCCTGTGATGAGGTGACAAAGAAGTTTATATGACAAAGACGAAGGATTTTGAAAATGTAATTAAAGTGTCTAATCAGTTGACTTTGAGCAAGCACTTTAAAAATGAGCGGATCCAGGCCTCCCTTGAGACAAAAATTTGGAATAAGATAAATTTTCCTGCTTGTTTTGAAGAAGCAAACAACCATGTCATGAACTTCCAGTGGAGGAGTATGTGGCAAGGACCTGAGTGTGGATTCTAGTAGCAAAAAGAGATATATATATATATATATATGTGTGTGTGTGTATATATATATGTATATATATATACACATATATATGATATGTCTCTCTCATATATATATATATGAGGTATATAGATATATAGATGTATGGCAACTTCTCCTGGGGTTTCCCTCTTCCTGGCTACTATTATAGTTGATTGTTTTTCAGTTATGTTCACTTTTCATTTACAGCTTGATTTAATGAAATCTTAAAAAGGGTAGTTTTCTAATGCAAATATATATATATACATATATACGTATACGTATGTATATATATACATATATACGTATACGTATGTATATATATACATATATACGTATACGTATGTATATATATACATATATACGTATACGTATGTATATATACATATATACGTATACGTATGTATATATACATATATACGTATACATATGTACATATATATATAGAGAGAGAGAGAGAAAGAGAGGAGGGAGAGAGGAAGGGAGGAAGGGCATGTTAGTCTTATACTGCAAGGAAAGAAATTCTGCCCACACTACTGAACTTGGAAGAAGACCCTGAGCCTTGGATAAGAGCAAAGCCCTGGCCAACACCTTGATGGGAGCCACCTTGTGAGACCTGGAGCAAAGGACTTAGCTAAGTTATGTACAGATTCCTTACCCACAGCAACTGTGGGATAACAAATTTGTGGTGTTTTAAGCTGATAAATTTTTGGAAATTGTATACACAGTAATAGGAAACTAACATGGTAGGTCAGTATTTTTCATCCCTTCTAGAAAACTCTCAGCTATTTTCTTTTCAAATATTGGCTCTGCTCTCACTATTTTTACTTTCAGAAATTTTAATTAAACAAATATTAGGTGTTTTTCACTCTCTTCTCTATGTCTCGAAACAGGTGTTATCTTCTATCTCTTGGTCTTTGTGTAATGTACTCTGGATAATTTCTTAGGGTGCTCCTTCTAGTTCACTAATTCTCCATGTGTGTCTGTTCTTCTGTTAACCTGTCAGTCAGTCTTTAATTTTAATGACTGCTTTTTCGTGTCTAGAAGTTATAGTTGTTTCTTTTTCAAAACTGCTTGTTCATATTCAGGTAAAAATATTTCTAAAGTGTTTTCTATATTTTCCTGCTTTCATTAGAAGTGCAGATATGAGACATAAAGGAACCATTTTCTCGTTTATTAATATATAATATTTCTTCTGGTTTCCCAATAGAAATAGCATTGACTATACCCCCCAACATGCACACACACACACACACACATACACACACACTCACACACACACACCATGCACATACATACAAAATTAAGTAACTATTTTCTACAATGAAAGTCACCATTACCAGAAATTTAGTTATAGCTCTGTTAGATCATTGGACATAACTAGTGATCATAACTCTGTTACAGATTCCTCATTCTGATGAAAATCTGGGGAATGTCAACCATAAAAAAGGAAGAACCATAAAGAGCCATATATTTGTGTAAAATTCCAGGTCATGAAAACTGTGTGTGCTAGCACCCCCTAAGGCTGCTGCCTCTTACATACATGGGGTGGAAGTTTAGGTTTGGACAGAACGGTGCTAGGTGGCTGGGCTAGGACTCTCTTTTGTGCATGTTCTTGTTTCACTCTCCTTCTAGCTTTTACAGTGTATTTCTCTAGCTTCCACCACACCCCCTCCCCCCACCCAAGACAGAGTCTTGCTCTGTCGCCCAGAGCTGGAATGCAATGGCACAATCTCAGCTCACTGCAACCTCCACCTCCCAGGTTCAAGTAATTTTCCTGCCTAGCTTCCCAAGTAGCTGGGATTACAGGTGCACACCACCACGCCCAGCTAATTTTTGTATTTTTAGTAGAGGCGGGGTTTCACCATGTTGGCCAGGCTGGTCTTGAACTCCTAACCTCGTGATGCGACCGCCTCGGCCGCCCAAAATGCTGGGACTACGGGCATGAGCCACCACACCCACCTTTCTCTGGTCTTTATGAACTCAATCATGAATAAGCTTTATAACATTTCATATATAGAGAAGAATTGGAAGAAATTACTTCTAACAAAGTCAATGATTTCATAGTGATAAAATTAACTGGGAAATTGTATTTATAGAAACTTATATTGACCTGACTGCTAAAACACATAATGCCTGAGTCTATGGGTAGAGTCGCCTATTTATCTTTTATATACACCCTCACCCCACTTTGGAGTTCTTTATGGTAGATGCTGCCTTTTCCTTTCATCAGGACAAAGCTCAGCCAGGCTGATCAGAATAAGAGAGGAAAGGGTAAAGCGTGGAAAGGGCAACAGTCGAGAAATCCAGTCACCGTCGCACCGCTGACTCAGAGATGTTTGCTGGTCTCACCCCTACCCTATTCCTAGTTTCTTTATCTGAAAAAGTTTAAGTAATTTGAGCAGTCTAAATTCTATGGTTTTAGATACAGCTGAGAAATTTCAACAGCTATAGAAAAGGAAATTATTTTTTAATTTCCTTCATCTCTGCTATTTTTTTCCCTTCCTCTTTGCCTTACAAACATTTTTTTATTATGTTCTAAATTATGAAGGCAGAAATCTCTTATACATTTTGATGGATTTTTCCTGGTTTTACTTGTTTTTCTATTCATGCCAACCAGTGTAATTATTTAATACTTATTGAATAATCATGGGCATAGCTGGTAAGCTTTTTGTTACTATTTTTATTCGGCATTGCCAAGAGACATTTGAACCACATACAAAAAACAGTACATTGCAGTTTAGGATTTTACAAACACAGACTTATTTCTTTTCCAAGTTTTAAAATTTATTTTTAAGAAAATATTTTCATGTTAATGATAATATTTCCCTGTTAATCAACTATTTCCTCCATTTTAGAATAAAACAAACCATACCTATCTCAGGTCAAATTCTGTTAAAGAGAGGAACAAAAATATCATATATAATGACTCCTTTAGGCAGACAGGATATCATTAAATAAATTGTTGCTCTAGCTTTGGAAATGTCACCTTATTGGCCTGAAAGAATTCCCATAATTCTGGAAGAACAACAATTTATTCCACACACAGGAACAAGAAGAAAATAGGGCAAATGTAAGTTCACCTGAGGATGATTGAATGTCATCACAAATTTGAGTCCTAGTTCTTACTCCTCAATTTCTCACTCATGTGTAGGCGTAGAAAATAAATGGATAAGTGCTTCCCAAACCACTTAAACGAAAGGACCCGAGGGCATGAGCTTGCCTAAATTCTAGGCCACAAGAATGCTGACCTAGTCACCTGTCACCAACTTTCTACAAAAAAAGTCTCATTGTAATTTTCTAATGACTCCTTACTGACTTTAAAATGTTAATGTAACTTCCTAATACTGACCTTCTCCTAGAGACTGATAATAAGATTCAGTGAGTCTAATATTTCTTTCTGTATGAGCATACGAAGCTTATCTTTTTATGAGCCATACAAAGAAACCAAAGCAGTCAAATTCTCCTAAACAATTAAAAGTATACTGCACCAACTCCTCATGTCAAGGCTAAATGTCAACAAAGGCTGTAGTAGTTAGTAAATGTTTTCATTATAAAATTAAATTTTATTGATCTCTTTTGCATAACCCATTTAATTTTAAAATTTCTAAACTGAATCTTCATTTTGCAATACCAAGAATGAAAGTAATTATCTGCTTGCTATTGCCAAATTAGAAAAAAAGAAATATAGGGAAATGTTTGCTTTAAATGTATAAATCCTATTTATTTCCTATTGGCTATTGGCACGTAAAGAGTTAAATTATTTGACCAAAAAAAAAATTTTTATTTGGCAACCTCTCCTGGGGTCTCCCACTTCCTTGCTACTATTATAGTGGATTATTTTTCAGTTTTGTTCACTTTTCATTTACAGCTTGATTTAATGAAATCTTAAAAACGGTAGTTAGTTTTCTAATGCAATCCAGATGAAAATAGTAGTGTAATTATTACCACCTTCAAATTCGTTCTGGCTTCAACTTTTTTGTCTTTATAATTTGGTACTTTCAAATAAAATTTTAATTATGCATAAAATTAATAAAGGGTGATTTATATTACCATTGTGACTGCTTGTCTGGTAATAAATGGAAGACTGAATCCTTGACGGAATTTTTATAACAGGAAACATAATTAAATGGCCGTATCATTATTATCAAGGAGGAGTTATTAAAGTACAGTGTATTGCCTCTTACACAAAAGCATTTTGTTCAGCAATTTGAAAATGAAAAGTAGAAAGAGTAGTACATGGGGAATTGGCTTTATGCATTAAGATATACAGTCACAGCATCTGTATACGTATATGATTTAAAACATAATGGGCAAAGTATTGTGCAAGAAAAAATAAGTAACAGCTCCTTCCCACAGGAGGCTGTCCTTGAATGCCGAAGTAACATCAACACACACATGTAAAGGAGAAGCCTGTGAGACTGGATTAGGCAAAAGAAAAAAAATATGTCCTTTTCTCTAGGAATTTCAGACTAATGAAAAAATGGACATTGTTCAAAGGAATATGAGTTGGTGAGCTCCAACATCACCGTATCTGTAGTAGTGTCCATATTTGCATTTTATTCAAATACAACGGGCACTACTTTTTTCTTTTATTTCTTGTCATTGTTCTCTTATGCATAGAATAAAGAATTTTAAAACCACAAATTTAAAGGATACATTTCAATTTTTAAACACTTTGTCATATGTGTAATCATATATTACCTATTCTGTTTTAACCTTTTAAAAGAAAGGCGTAATATGAAAAACTCCATGGTAAATCAGACTTCTATCACTTGTTTTAAATTTTGGTATCTAGTCCGTGGTGTCATTTATTTATTCATTCATGCACTAAATGTATGTTGAGCACTTACTAAATATCAGGAACACTTAATAGGTTTAGACTGATTTACTTCACTTGATTTACATAGCAATCAGCCGGCTACTTAGTAACTTGTGTTTGAGCAGTAACAGGGCATAGAAAATCTTAGCCCATCTGTGGTAGCTTAAAAACTTGAAAGCACAGTTGGCATTTACTTTTTACTTGGAGGAGAGCACTAGAGAGTTCAGAAGATCCCCCCTTCATCCAGTTTTTAAAATATGCCAAAGAAAGAACACATAAATGGAAAAGTACTACAATATTCATGGAGGGGGATAAAGTGAAAGCATTTGGTAAAAAAGTATTCTCTGACAGGTAGGAGTCTGCTATGAAACTTATTTTTTTTAAGAATTTCTCCAAGTCGTTAATTCTAAGGTTTCTGCCTCTGCTAGATCCTTTTTATTCTGTGTCTACTCACACCCCTGATTGATCATCCCAGGCCCATTTGGTAGGGCTGCAGGAAAAGCACCTAAGCTGTGCGGCGACTGGTGGAGAAAGAATTGGGTCCTCCACTTCCCGCTAGAGTAGACCCGAGACTCTCACTCAGACAATCCTCCTCTAACCCTTCTCTCAATCAACTCCACTTTGACCACCTCTCAATCCAACGAAGGTGATCTCAGCCTAGTCTGCTTCCGCATACAGCGTCTGAGGCTAGAGTTCCAGGCCATTCTGGAAACTGTTGTTCGCCTAATTTTACATGAAAGAAGATGTTGGTGGGGTAGGAGAGCAGTCCCCTATGTGTCTTTCTCACACATTTTCCCAGAAGGTTCTGTCTTTCTCTCCTTCCCCAGCAGGGAGAGGAAAGGGAACTGTGCACACATCACAGGAAGGGTGCCAGTTATACTTCATTTATTTTGTTCTGCTTGGTTTTGTTTAAGCTTTTCTGGCCTAGGCAAAAAGCTAGCTAATTTTGCTTCACTAAGCCAGTGTATGGTATAGGGGACATTTGGGCCTCCATGTTTATTTACAGCTCTTCATTTTGGATGTGAGGCCTGAACTTATTGAGTTCATGCTTGCAAATCTGTTGCCAATAATTAATTAGAGAATCTTAAAAAAAAAAAGCCAGAGAACACACACACACACACACACACACACACACACACACAGAGGCATACACCATCAGGTGGGCTAGGTACAATAAAACAACAAAGAAAACAATTCAAAGGAAGCAAGAAATTCCAGGAAAGAGAAAAAACATACTTCATGGGTATGGAAGTTGAGATCAGCTCTGTGCTTGAGAGATGAAGTGGAGTAGGAATAAAGGTTTGGGGAAAAGCAGAGACTGAGAAGCACACACCTATTATTGGTGAGTTCTTCATCAACAATCTGTTATGAATTAGTTGTATTCCTTGGGGAAAATATTGCTCTGCTTTTAATTTTCTTGTTTTTTAAAAAGGTGAGATAACCTTTCAGATTTTTCCTAGCCTCACTAATAGTGATAATAACAATAATTTCTAATAGCAGCTATTATTTATTGAGAACCTACTACATTATCTGAAATAATTCTCTCAAGCAGTAATCATCATCCTAACAGAAGAAAAGATGGCTCAGAGCTGTCCAGTGCTTATACACAGTCCTACGTTTTACCTACAAAATATTTTTATGAGATGCAAAAAGAGAAATGGATAACAACTATTAATTAACAATACATGAATAATTTCCACATTTACAATTTATTGCCTAATCTTATAATAAATGTTTATTTATGGGCCTATTGTACAGCAAACAATAAAGTAGTACACCATAAAGCACTAGGCTGGGAACAAGGGACCTGTCCAGGGATGCGGAGCTGGTCATTACACCCCTGTGGGCCGTTTTCACCATCTCTGAACTAGACCTGTGTTTCTGAATACAAACGACAAGTTTGGGAGTCTGTGAAACTCCAGATATTGTATATAAAATTATAAGATTTGTATACTTATGTGGATATATCCAACACTGTGGGGATAGGGCCCCACACTTTCACTAATGTCTAGAACAATGCTTTTTAATCAATAAAATTTTAGCATTGTGATTCTGGATGATATTGAAGTAATTTTCAAGCTCTGGCTTGCATGGCTAGATATACAAAGTGAGTGTCTCCTTGCTCTGCACTTTGCTTTCTGTTTGTGAGGTTCATTCTGAGAGGCGTATCTCTTTCACCTCTCTTTCCATGAGTGGTCCACCTGAGCACCTAAATCCTTCCATAGAAACTCTTTAAAATGCCCCCTGAACTCTCTTAAAAGGACCTCAGATCAAAAATGTAAACAAACAAACAAACAAATCAAAATATGCATTCTACAAGGAAGAGTACGTCAAAATAAAACAGCCTAGCTCTTGCTTTATAATGAGAAAATAAACCAGAAACACAGTTTTAAGAAACTGGTTATACGAATCATAATGAACCATACTACTTACTTACATTTTCCATTTTTTTTTTTTTTTGAGACGAAGTCTCACTCTGTTGCCCAGGCTGGAGTGCAGTGGCCCAATCTTAGCTCACTGTAGCCTCCATCTCCCAGGTTCAAAAGATTCTTGTACTCCAGCCTCGCGAGAAGCTGGGATTACAGGCAAGCACCAACACATCCGGCTAATTTTTTGTATTTTTAGTAGAGACGGGGGCAAAAAAAAAAAAAAAGAGACTTATTGATGAATACAACCTCCAAAATGCAAAAGTAGCATATCTGGCATATTTGAAAACCACAGCAAATCATTTTTAAACAAACCCTGCTCTGTATGGCAAAGTGATTTCAGTAAGAATTATGAAATGAAACAAATATTAACAGTAATGGCCAGAAAAAAATTATCTATAACAGCAAAAAGTAATTAATTAAATATTAAGTCCTAAAAACAAAAAGGTGATGGATTAACACTACTTTATTATGTTAATGTCTTTTTTGAAAGAAAAGAGGGAGGCACAAAAAAAAAAAAATAGTCCCAAAGGAGTGAAATCCGCAAGGATCAGATAATAATTTGCATGTAAAATGACAGAATTGAAGAAAGGCACATTCTGTTGCTTCAGCTTTTTAATCCCTGTGATATTATTGATCATTTCCAATCTACTGTTTAAATGCAGAAATAAGTAGCAGCACAGGGGTTGGAAACATGAACTAAATCTGAAGCAAGTTTGAGTAATTAGATCCCTGTCAAACTTACTCTTGCATTAGAGATGGAGCTGAGTCTTAGAGGAACAGTGTATTAATTAGGAGTCTTCTAAACTAACTACTATGTAGAATACAGTTTTTATTAAATGATAAGTAATAAAGTGTGCTCATTTGAACTTTGCAGATATATTAGTATACTCAATTTTAACTATAACAATTGTTTGAACATAAACCAAAAATTATTTTTCCACTGCAGTTATTTTATCACTGACAATGCTTAGCATTGATGATACATGGTGAACATTAAAAAACAGACCTACTTTTAGTTGGCTTTATTATTGTTTTAAAATTCACTAGAGTCAATGCCTATCCTCTGTTAGTGTCTATACCTAGTATGGACCACTGTCTGACCTTGATATGCCATTGGGGTAGGAGGAATAAATCACTTTTAATTCTTCAAAATAAATTATCTTTTCCCTTAAAAAAAAAAAAAAAAAAGAACATATGATCAATTCTGTTACCAGACCACCTTTTTGCTGTCCAGGATGCTGGCTTTAGGAAGACTTTTCCAAAAGCATGATCTATGAAAAGCATTTTACCTGCTTCCAATGACTATATGGTGAATAACCTCTAAGATGTTAAACGGGATGATTTTTGTAGCAGATAAAAACTTCTTTCTGTTTGGGAAAGCATCAGATGTAAGTCAAGCTATGCCAATCACTATCCCTGCAGTTTCTCTAAGCTACAACATCTCTCACAGTAGAAAGAAAATTATGCTTCTTGTCATTACCTTTTGGGAGTAAAGTTAAAGTAAAAAATGTGTCCGGTGCTGAACACTCTCTTCTGTTCCACTGGGTTGGCTCAGTACAGAAGATTAGGTGAGATGAGGGAGAGGGAACAATTCAGGCAGTAGAGTTTAGAGGCAGCAGAGAACAGCTTCTTTAATGGAAACTGTACAACCTGACATTAGTTATGTTTTCATTAAGTTTGTGTTAAGTAATTTAGTATTGCTCCAACACTTAAGCCAAAATATATTACCATGATTTGTGCTAAGATAGCTTTGCCTCTGCCCACACCAATCTCTCTTACAAAACTAGAATTTCTACCACGGCATTAGACACCGGAACATAGTTCTTATTCTGATACTTTGAAAAAAGATCTTTTCAAGCTTTTCTTTGAAGTAGGTTAATAACTGAAGAAATTTGTAGGTTTGGAAAGTCTGTGGTATTCAGCTGCTTGCTCATTTTTGTAATGGTCACCTAGCATAAACATACCCTAAAATATTTGGAATGTTTTAATAGTTTCAATTAATTAGACTCTGTATAATCAAGAGGGGAGGAATGCAAACAATTGACATGTGTGAATTTAAAACATAGAATGCCCCAAGCTTTCTTTGTGTGAGGAATTTTACTTTAAGATGGTCTATTTTGTCTGCAGAAAATATGAGGTACATGCAGAAAGTTTTCCAAGAGCAAAGAGTTTAGGGACTATTGCGTTTTTTAAGGCTAGCAGATTTTTTTTCCCCATCTAGTGCTACTCAAAGCCTTCAGTATGCTAATTCAGATTCAATATGCTAATCACAACCAGGAGGGGGATATGATATGATGACATGTTTCCAAATTTACTACAGAATTCTTTTTTTCAGGGGGTGTCTTCTGGAACTTAGCATTCCATAGAACCTACTTAAGAAACTTTTCTACGTCTTTACTGTATCTCAGATGGAACCCATGGGAAAATTGCATGTTTCCGCCCCTAAGATCTCTGTTTCCCTTCGCCGAATTCCGCATCTTGTGCTTAGAAACTTGTGTCCCACATTTTCCTGCTACCAGCAAAGGAAACAACCATAATCTTCCCAGTTGAATTGGAGAGTCTCTAAAGTGTTCCCTAAGGAAATGTGATGCTATAGGAAGTACATGAACTTGAAATAACATTTAAATGCCTTAAATCGTGCTTACCACATTGTAGACACACAGTAAATGTCAATTTGTTCCCTTCTCCAATTATCTTTGAAAAATGAAGATTTCTTGTTAAATTTGCTTCAGAGTAGATATTGAGTACAAGCCTACAATCTCACTAAATGCTATTTGTTATTTAGTGACTGTGATATAGTGAGCATGTGATACGGAGTCCACCTTAGATGAAAAACTGTTAAAATAATTTAGTAATAAGACACTCTTATCTACAAGACAAAAATAATCAGTGGAGATATGTTAGCCAGTAAGACCCATGGGATCTGTCAGCCCTAGGTAAAGGGAGTGACTTACAAGAAAGACTTTGAATTAATAATAACATTTGATTTAGATGTCTCTTGCGTTATACAATTATACAAAGTCAATTGGAAGCTAAGACATTTATGAGAAAATCATGTTATTTAAAAATTATGAGTGATTTACTTGATTTGGTGCAAGAGCATTATGTCTCTAGCTTCTACTCACAATCTAAGCTAAGTAGTTTGATGCACGTGGCCTTTGAATTTGTTCCAAATTTTAAGAGGTATGCCATTTAATTTTAGGATAGGACAGAAGTGGGAACTGTTGGGAGGGAAGGAAGTTACATTCATTTCCTATATATGAAGAGTAGATGTGCTCTTTTGTTTAATCCTAACATCAATGCTATGGAGGGCTTATTAATATCTCACTTATACAAATAAATTTGGGCTCACAGATCAGAAGTAAAATGCCCAGGGTTACATAGTTATTAAGGCTGGACAGAGTTGAGATTGTGAACCCAGATGTATTGGGTTCCAAAGTTTGTATCTTTTCCATCAGTAGTGGTGTTGCAGCAATATTAGGATTTTGTTTAATAGGATATTTTTAATAATATTTTAAAAATTTAATAGTAAGTTTTCCAGTGAATTTAAAACAAATCAGTTAGCAAAAATGTAATTTTCCATGTGATCCCGAAGTAACACTATTGATACTAAACAAGAGACTCATGCATCCTTCTTACTTGTGACAGTTACTTTATGTGTCAACTTGACTGGGCCATTGGGTGCCCAGACATTTGACGAAACATTATCCTGAATGTGTCTGTGAGCACGTTTCTTGATGTGAGTTAACCCTTGAATCAGTAGATAGAGTAAAGCAGATCGTTCTTCCTAATATTGGTGGCCCTCACCCGATTAACGAAACACCTGACAGACCAAAAGCCTTAAGTAAGAAAAAATTCCTCCTGCCTCTGACCACTTTGAGCTGAGACATCCGTCTTTTGCTGCCTTTGAACTCAAAGGAAAATACTGGCTCTTTTGAGTCTTGAGCCTGACTGCTTTTGAACTGGAACATATACCATTGTCTCTTCTGGTTCTCATGTCTTTGGACTTAGACAGGAACTACAGTATCAGCTTTCCTGGTCTCCAGCTTGCCAGCTGCAGATCTTGGAACTTCTCTGCCTCCATAATCACATGAGCCAATTCCTTGTCATACAATCCTTCATATAAATACATACACATATATATGTATGTATATCTATATGCACATACACACACACATATATAAAATATATACACATACACATCTGACTCTCTCTCTATATATATACAGACACATATATGTATATATCCTACTGGATCTGTTTCTTTGGAGAACTCTGGATAATCTGGAGAATACATTAAGTAAGGTAATTTCTGTGGGAAATAAAAATAAAAAGTATTATTTATTGTTGCCAGCAGCTCAGTATTATCACTGTGTGACTATTTAAATTATTTCCATTATAATCTGTCTTACAGAGAAGTTTCATATTTTGTGATTTTTATTTGCTTTCCTGTCAGGGAAAATGCTTGTTTCTGGGCTGTATCCAAGCCCTGTCACTTTTTCAGATATATGGGAGCACAGAGTTCACTAAAATTTGCTTTCCCTGAAAAGGCACATCTGTCCCGTACTGGGAACTTGAAGTATCTTTAGAGTAATGGTTCTAAACTTGGGAAATCTCAGTCTTTGTTGGCAGCTCTGGAACCTCTTACCATGAACACACACACACAGACACACACACACCACACAGACACACACACGGATGCACATGTGCGCACTCACATAAGTTTGTATCAATTTTAGTTTTAAAACCCTTTTTTCTGACATCCCTATCAAAGTCTCTAATGTTTTCTGGAAACAACTGAAAAGAATTACAGGAGTCAGAGAAAAGCGGACTCAGAAATGAGTGCTTATGGATGACAAATTAGAAAACAAAAGAGAAAAGAATGAAGACCAAGGGAAGACCTGAGATCTGCTGGGGGGCGAACATTTTCTATTAGGCACTTATTTCATTCAACACACTTATGAAACACTAAATATGTATAAGACGCTTTGGAATGAATGGGGATACATTAAACATAAAATTTGCCCTCATGATTTTACAATCAGCAAGGGAAAAGATTACTTGTACATATGAATCTAAAAACTGGTAGGTGTTATAACAGAGGTTTGAGTACAATGATATAGGGCTGAGAGAGGATATTATCATCTGGGGTGATCCGGAAAGGCTTCCTGGAAGTGGTAGCATTGGAAGATGATGTTGAAGGATGAGTAGACCTTGCCAATTGGAGATACGCATTATCCTCCAGGCAGAAAGAATAGGATAAACAAAGTCATGGAGGAAAGACATGTAGGGCTATGCGTGACAGCATGGCTGGACTAGAGATCAGGCATGGGGTCACTGTAGGTATTGTGGGAAGCTTTGGTAAAAATAAGAAGGGTTTTTCCCTTTCACTAGTTCATCTTGAGCCTTAGAAAGATTTAGAGCAAAGTCACCTGAAGAGACATGTCCTTTTGAAAGAGTGATCTGACAGTGGTGTAGTCTGGATTGAAGCAATGACAGACTGGAATAGTGGAAAAACGTGCAGGGAAATTAACTTGATAACTCAAATGGAATAAAAGAGAAACAAAAGGAATGCATTGCAAAGGTTTATTTTTTCCATAATACTCTTCTAAGGCTGTTTTGAAATGAACTTGGGCTAACATTTTGATGGCAAAACCACCACTGAGGCATGTTTGCAACAGCATTGCCAGTTCATGGGGTGGATGGGGATTACGGGCACTTCTCAGTCACTAACGCCTGAAGATGTGAAAACACCCAAGATGTCCAAGTAGAAAGAATGAAGTTTAGAGACATAAAACAAATTTGGACACAGAAACCCTGTCAATACTCTTTAATCAGACGAGCTCTGTTTCAGAGACTTGTAGTCTTGGGGTTAAAGGAAGTGAGTATCAACTAACCATCGGAAGTGAGATATACACACTGTGTATTGTGTGGCCAGAGGTTTTAGATGATAGAATTGGGCCGCCTGTGTTCTTGTTGACTCCCTCACATTTTGAGAACGAACACACATTTTGAAAAAACAATCCACAAACACTGCCCACAGTGACTGTATTTAAGTATCCTTCCCTCTGGCTGATGTGTGATTTCACTATCTCACATATTTAATGTTTTCTGATTGAAGGTGAGCGAAGTACAAGCTATTTGTAGCTTGTTATATATAATGCTTGCTAATGAAAATGCACAGCAGATTTAAATTTACTTAATGTTCATTCTCACTTTCTTTGCCCTCACCTAGCATTTCCCTTCCTTTTATCATATTTTTGAATCTCAGAAAAATATTTCTCTCTGAATTTAAGAACCTATTTCCAGTGATCTGAAAGTTTTATTATACGAAATAAAAAGGAGAGACAAAAATTATGTGCAAGATCCAAAAAGAATGTTTGTTCAGTGAATCAGAAACTAATTGAGGTAGATAGAAAGCATGTAAAATGGAATCAGCAGTATTTTATAGCATGTACAATGCTGTACATATTTCTGTCACTTTGAAAAATGGCTTTTAAAATTTGCTAATAGTGTTTCCAAATTGCTAAATTGATTGTAATTTAATAGGCAGATTTAAAAAAAAACATTTTCCTTGCTCATTTTGCAATGCTTACTTGAAAAAGAAGTGAAAAGTTATGCAGATTAAAGCCTTCCCAGCATTAGGGGAATGGCCAAGAAAGGAACATATCATGTCTACTCTACCAGTCTGACTTGAAAAAAAAAATTGGTTTACAATTTATTTGAGTAAAAACTAAAGCATGTACTCTCTTATTTATACACAAATGCTAAGTTAAACATTTATATGTGAAGTCAGGAAATTATATAATTTTAGAGAAGAAAATATACTGTATGATTGAATTAAAATGGGAATGCAATTCTAATATATTTCCTTTATTCTAGCTATAAGTTTTCCATATTTAAGCACGTCTGCAGTCAAGGTTAAATATCAAAAACTGTCTGAAAATGTCAGATATTGGGCTAATTTTTTACTTTTCTATGGTACTAAGGGACTAAAATTGGACAAATACATAACCTAGGCAAATAATGCAGATTCTTCATTTCAGTCAAGATTTGCAGCTCTCTCCTGCAAAATATTTCACCACAGCTCGTTAGTGGCAGCAAATTTAAGAGATGTCAATTCTATTTTCTGCACATGTGCTTCTTCTCTGGTGAAGGTACCATTGTTTTTGAAGCTTTTCATTACTGAAATTGTTTGTCTTCACTCTCTTGACCCACCCAAGGATCAGCTTAGACAGGATTTATTCTTCAAGATCCAACTCAAGGGCTTACATAACCACTCACCTGTGATCATTAAGGACTTGGGTACTCGGCCAAGTCTTCCTCTTTGCCCCACTCACCTACGCTTTTAGTGACCACGTGGATGAATCACTCTATAACCTTGCCAGTGATTTTTGCTTGTACTCAGCTCAGTCACCCAAAACCATGCTGTAGATATTGCTCTTTCCAAGTCTCTTCCACTTTTCAAGAGACACCTATATTCCTAAGCATCAACATTCTTCTCTCAGTCAATACCCTTGAACCCTTCCATTTCTTTCATGTTCTTACTCACACTGAACCTATTTTTTTACTTCATTGATACTTCCTGCCTTTTCACTACTTCTTTTGCTCCTAGTTAATAATTTCCCTACCAGCTTCACTTATTGATTTTAAATAAAAAGACTTCATCATCCATAAACTTAGTATTTTATTTACTGCACTCTCAAATACCTTATTCCTTGTTCTTTCACTTGGTCATACTATAACCCTGGTTCAAGTCAACTTTCTACTTTTTCTACTCTTATACCTAGATAGATGACTCATAGAAAACAAGTTATACAAGAAGGTGGATTGATTTCATTAAAAATATATAGGTTCCAACCTTAGACTGATACATAAACCTTCTTCATAACTGTGCTCCCAGCCTGACTGGTTGGACTTGCAACAGCTATGCTTAGCCTCTGACTCTCTCCTTGTGCTTCTGTCCCTCCACTTCTCTTTTGATTTCAGCAGAACCTATTGTTTCCAGTTTCACATATGAAATAGTAGGCATCAATAAGCCACTGAGAGTTTGGCATTCCACTGACAAATATATACCTCCCTTCTTCTGATCTACAGATCTATATATCAACCCATCTACTAGACAGCTCTTTTGGAATGTCCCGAAAGTACTTCTTTGTTCAAAAGGAAACATACAACCATCTCTATATTGATTATTTTAATATTTCCTATAACCAGGTGACTAGCTACCTGAATGACTGGATTAATGAAATCCTGTTTCTTATAGGAAATCCAGTTTACTAGAAAACTAGAGCCTACATTCCTCTCCAGTCTCTAAACTCTTTTCATACTTAGTGTCAAAATTCTTCAATTTACAGTGACTACCATTCGATCCAAGTTTAATCATTTATTGCCCCATGTTTTCCAAATGCTTCAGATATTTAAATTCCAACTCCCATTAAAGCACCCACCTCCTCAAATTTAGTAACAATATCTGAAATTAATTTTATTTTCTGTAGAAACCGCTGTTTAGTAAGTGCTTAATAAGTGCTTTCTTATAAGATATAAAATGATGTAGTCATGACTCAAAGAAGACAACAAACTAGGATGAAGCTAATAAATCTGTTCCTTGAACTAAAGTCTGCCATTGAGATACGGTTTTGTAGTATATGAACCAAAGTTCACTTATTCCTTCGTTAATATTTCTTTATTAAATAAAACAAAACAACATAACTTCAGAGCTCAGTAAGTAAGTTTTTTGGAGATGTAAAGACAGGTTCCAAAAGATTTTGGTTTACCAGAGTCCCCTCAGTGAGTGGTCATGACAAGCCAAGCCTCTTCCCTCTGGTCACATATTCTTTCCACAATACCATAAAACCAAGACAAAAGAATGTTGGTCTCAACTGCAATCTTCAAGGACGGCAAGAGAAAGAGAGAGTCAATCAACTGCTAATTTCTTATATTTGGAGTTAAAAAAAAAAAAATGTGTACCAGCTACTTTTCCCACTATGTTCAGGAGAGAAGTTCTGTTTCCTACATCCATTTTCTTCTTGACGTTACTACAAAACTATTGTTTGATAATTTGGTAGTAAAAGAATGTAACCTATTGTGAAACACTTAAACAGCAAAAATATGGCTTCAATTTACCTTGATTGGGATGAGTATAAAGAAGACATTAGGAATATTTCATCCAACTATTAATGGGGTTGGATATAAACAACTATCTCTCCTATAATTTAAAAACTTGATATTCTTTATTATGCTCTCTTTTAATTGTGGCAAAATCTGTATTAATTTAGATATTCCTCCAAAATATTTTTCCATTAGAAATTGTGTTGTCTTGTGGCACTAATTTTTTGGTATTGTTTTTATTTCATAACAATTACACTTCAGCCTTTTTAGCTGCACTGATTCATTCCTTAAAGCATAAAAGTAGCATTTTCAAGACCTCAGAGTAATGAGTAGAATTTGGAGAAATGGTTTGAAAGAAATAATAAATTAAGATCTAAATAATTAAGGTCTAAGATAGTTATGACAGTCATAGATTATGATTTATTACAATACCACAATCATCCTTACAAAATACTTTATTATTTTATTGGTAATAAAAAATCTTAATGATTTACTCTAAATGTTACATATTTGTAGTAGCAGTAAGTGCTTAATCATAATCACTTCCGGATTATAAACTCTTTGAAGATAAACGTTGCTTTATTTACATTTATTTTTAGTGTAGTACCAACTCTCAATTCTGTACTCCTCCAGCATTGAGTGTTTGGCTCTTAGATCACTTATTATAATCTCCCTTTTGATGGCTAATTGGCTAATGGTCAATCTCTTCTAGATTATAAGCAGGAATTGGTCAGTCACTTCCAGCTGAGCAGAAAGAGCTGAGCTGAGGAAGAAAACAACACAGCCATGAAAAAACTGGGTAGCCACAGTAGTGAGGCACTTTGGAGAAAATGATCAATATCTAGATAGGACTTCTGTAAATGAGACCCTTTAGCATACCGTGTAAACTTCCTGGGTATAAGAACAGCTAACGGAAAGACGTATTTTGATTTGGAGCTTCTGCAGTACAATATATCTATGGAGCTCCAAGACTAATGAAGGCTATGTATCCTTGCCTGTTTACCTGCCTGTATTTCCTCCAGACTGTAAGCTCCTTCTAGGTAGTAACTGTGTCTTTTCATCTATCCATCCTCCGTACCTACTCCAAGTTTCTGGCACCCTGTGCCTTTTCAAAAGTGTTATTTGAGACTGAGTAAATTCTTAGAATGCCTGGCCATTTACATGGAATATTTCTCCGTAAAAGCTAGGTCATATATTCATAGCTATGCCGATATGAGCATATTCATGTGTGAGCAAGTACAACAATCTGAAAACTTCTACTGAAATGCCAAAAATGTAGACAATCCTCTAAACTTACTAGAAGCTGCGGTCCCTTGATTCTCCTACCTGCTGACTCTCTTTCACCCTCTTCACGGCCTTTGTCCCCCCTTTCCCCGATTCCATGGTCAATCACCAAAATCACACTCTTTCAAACTCCCCGAATTCCATTGCCTCCTCTTTGTTTTACTTGTTTGACTAACCACAAGTCTGGTTAAATTCATCTCCCTGCCCACTCCGTGTCTCTGCCTATACCATTAAATATAATTGGAGTAAAACATAGAATTACACAAATTAATTTATTTTAAAATTCCTAGTACTTCATTTAATGGGGTTATTCACAGTCCCAGGCACCCGTATTCTACTTGCCCATGGCATTCACATTCACCACTCTCCTTTTCTTCTTTCCTCTAAAACTTCAAACAACTCCCCCCAGTCCTTGCTCACAACTGAAGGCTATATTATCAACTCCCTGAAAAAAACTAAAGCATTCAAGAAAGAACTTTCACAAACTCCTACACATTTATCCTCATTCACCATCTGTGAACATTTACTCTTCCTCCTTTTACAGTGGATAAACTATTAATTCCCCTTGCTAAAACCCAGACTTTGCTCATTCCTTTATCACTTATTCAAAAATTTTCTCTATCCTTTATTCTCTCATTCCCTTCTTAAAGATCATTCACATCAGCATGCGAATAAGCTGTTATTTTTCTCATTTAAAAAACAACCTCTTGATTCTACTTCCTCCAGCTATTCCCCGTTTCTCTGCTCTATTTTAAGAAGAAAACTTCTAGAAATATTAGTGTAAACTTGATGCCTCCAATATAACTCTTTTCCTAGTCTCCTCAACCACACCAATCAGGTTTTTGCCTTTAACACTCCACTGCAAATAATCTTGTCAATGTCCCAGCTGACCTCCATGATATGGGTGAATTCTTAGTTTCTGTTTTATTTGATTAATTAGCAGCATTAGACTTGAAACACATTTTTCACTTGGCCTCCAAGAACCCTCATTTTCTTGGTTTTCTTCCTATGACACTAGCTACTCCTTTTGTCTCACCTTTTCTGGTTCTGCCTCATTTCTGACTCTTAACATTACTCAGTACCTTGGTGATCTTATCCAGTCTCATAGCTTTATATATGCTGCTGACATCCAAATTCATATCTCCAGCTCCTGCCTCTCTCCTCTGAACACCAAATGCCTATACTGATGCTCTTCAATTTATGATAGGGTCATGTCCCAACAAGCCCATCATAATTTAAAATATTCTAAGTGGAAAAAGCATTGAAATTATCTTAAGTTATTACACCTAGTCCATGGAACATCATAGCTTAGCCTAGCCTACCTTAAACATGCTCAGAACACTTACATTTGCCCACAGTTGGGAAAAAAAAATCTATTGAATTCACTGTCTATCTTACAATAAAGCATTGAATATCGCAAATAATTTATTGAGTACTGTACTGAAAGCGAAAAACAAAATGACTATATGAGTACTTGAAGTATGGTCCCTACTGAATGTGTAGCACTTTCACACTGTTGTTGAGTTGATAAATTCTAAGTTGAACCATAAGTAAGTCCGGGACCATCTGTGTACAATTCCTACTGACATCTAAATTTGTCTAACAAACATCACAAAACAACCTGTCCAACATAATTTATGATTCTCCCTCTGACCAAAACTACACAACCTGCAGCCTTTTCCATGTCATGCAATAGAGACCGTTTTTTCCAATTTCTCTGGCACAAGATGTTGAAATAATTCCAACTCTTCTCTTTTTGTCATATTGTGTTTCCAGTTTGTCAGCAAATTCTGTCAACTATGCCTTCAAAACATATCCAGAAAATGACCACTTTTTGCTGTCTCCCCTCCTGCCACTGTGGTCCAAACAGCCGTAATGATGGATTGCTTGGATTATGGAAACAGCCTCCTAACTATTCTTTCTGCTGCCATTCATTCTCTTCTTCAGAAAATTTTCAGCACAGCAGCCAAAATGATTCTTTAAAATGTTGTGGCTTCTGATGCCCCAGAATGAATGCCACAGCCCTTATAATGGCCTACAGGGCTCTATACCATCTACTCCATTTCTTACCCCCAATAGACCTCACATACTACCTTCTTTCATGTTCACATCACTCCAGCCACAGTAACCTCCATGCTCTTCCTAGGACACAACAGACTTTTCTGTCTCAGGACCTACACTCGTGGAGTTCCTACGTCTAAGAATTTTCTTCTCCATGTAGCTCTGCACGGGTTAGTCTTTCATTCCTTTCAGGTCTTCCTCTCATTGAGATCTTACCTGGCTTCCTTAGATGAATTGCAATCTCCATTCTCTCTACTCCTCTTTCCTCTATATTATTTATCACCATCTAGTAAACGTTTCACATAATTTTCTTATTCATTTTGCTTTTGTCTCTTCTATCCTAAAATATAAGCTACATGAGGGCAAGAGATTGATGTGTGTTTTATCACTAAGCACCTTGAACAGTGACAGGCTTCTAGTAGGTGATTAGCAAGTATCTATTGCAAAAAAATGAAAAAGGTGGCAAGCAACAGCAATGACAAAGAGAGACAAACTGACTGATTTTCTAAATACTGAAAAATATAATAACAGGCTGAAAAGGAACAAAAAAACTTGCAGATAATTAATTTTAACCAGCAGGAAGTTCATTTTGGTTGGAGAAGTAAAAAGCACTCAGTGTATAATTTTGCCCCTTAGAGGAAAAGTTTCAGTAAATGTCGCTGATATAAGACTAGAACTGTCACCATGGGGCAGATCCTCATCTCTTTTACCACTCTTTATAACTAACTTAAAGCAAGCAAAGCGACCCATATCTAGCTCATTTAGTAGATCCTCAATAGATGTTCATAGACCGAGCAAAAAGTAATGACTTATCAGTGAGAGAGTTTATTTGATATTACTTCCTGGACTCACGGAGAAATATAGTGAGTAACTAAGACACATGTTTTACACACTGGCCAACTTCGTTTTTTTGTTGTTGTTGTTGTTTGTGTTTTTTTGTTTTTGAGACAGAGTCTTGCTCTGTTGCCCAGGCTGGAGGGCAGTGGCATGATCTGAGCTCACTCCAACCTCTGCCTCCGGGGTTCAGGCAATTCTCCTGTCTCAGCCTCCTGAGTAGCTAGGATTACAGGCATGTGCCACCATGCCTGGCTAATTTTTGTATTTTTAGTAGAGATGGGATTTCACCACATTGGTCAGGCTGGTCTCGAACTCCTGACCTCATCTGCCTTGGCCTCCCAAAGTGCTGGGATTACAGGTATGAGACATTGCACCCAGCCTACACTGGCAAACTTCTAAGCACAACTCTACATTCTTTGATTTTTAGATTTCCTTTTAAAAACAATAAAAACACAATCACAAATAGCAGAGTTTAGGGGTGGCCTCTTCTCTCCCATAGTCCTACCCTCGGACTTCGTAAGAGAAACCTTTCTTTTCTGTTATTCGTATTTCAACTCTCAGCCTGGAACACAGCTATGACAAAAAAAAAAAAAAAAAAAAAAAAAAACGCATTCTGGAAGCATCCATTATAAGGTTTATAAAAGTAAAATTTCAACAAAACTCAAATATTCACTGTAATGTTTCACACTAGATCAATGGACATGTTATCAAGGCCTCAATATCCTCTGATTACATAAAAGCAGAATGACTTCACAACTCATCTCAGTTCAACAACTAATATGTATGTATTAGTGAAAGATTTTCCCCTGGGCCTCCTCTTTTATGTACAAAAATTTCCCTTTAAGCATGATCTATTCATCGAAGTATTCTAGCTTTAGTAATTTTCATGAGGCCTGTGTAAAATTGTTGCTATATGTAAAAATGACGAGTTAATGGGTGCAGCAAAACAACATGGCACATGGATACATATGTAACAAACCTGCACATTGTGCACATGTACCCTAAAACCTAAAGTATAATAAAAAAAAAAAGGTGATATATTAGATATTGAGTATTTGGGGCATTGGGCAGACTGAATTTTATTTAAACAATTAAATTTTTATGTTTTATCCATAAATGGTGATAATATAAAAACTTAGCCTAAGAACTCTTGAAATGGTAGTGAGGTTTCACTTTTAATTGAATCCTATATGATATTTATTCTCTTGAGATCAATGCACGTTAACGCCAATATCATACTCTATATCTAGCAAGGGAGAATAGAGGTTTTTAGAGATCTTAGCAATAGAAAATTCAGTCCTACCAAAGAACTTTAGTTCAATTTGATATAATATATTCTATTTATATTCACTGACCAATGATCATATGTTGAATATATTACCAGCACTCTATGGCATGGTCTCCAATGTTTTGGAACTTATAGTCTTTCTTGACCTATGTCTGCATGCATAAAAGAAAATCAGAATTCTGCTTCAGATCATGATAAGTGAATGGTACCAAATTTGCTTCCTGCCAAAAGAAATTGTAAAACTGGACATAAATATATGAGACAACTGTTTTCTGATATTAGGCACAGACAGCTCAGAACCGCAATCATTGAGGGGGAAAAAAAAAGCACAAGATGGTCACCACTTTTGACTAGCTTCCTGTTTGGGGGCATTTTTCAGACTACTTCTAAGGAAAGTGAAGCCCAAGGAGAGGCCAGTGGTCTCACTAAGCAAAGGAGAGAAATACAAGAGTTTGGAACTACAAAAGCAGCAAGAAATTCTGGGATAGAGAACTGGAGATGAGGAAGATGTGCAGAAACGGAGCCCAAAAACTCTACCCAGGAGGTTCTTGGCTGAAAGATTGGCAGCAGATATGTAGAAAGAGATACCACAAGGCCTAACAGAGGGTGGAGGTTGCGGGGCTCAGAGCTGTCCCACAAGAGAGACACAACAGGTCTTCCAATGCTGGGAGATGTTTGGCCACTATTCCACCCTCACTGTGTACTTCAGTCATTTAGTTTGGACTCCAGAAAGGACATGCCTAAGGAATAAGAACCACTTTAAAGTAGGAATATGCCGTAAGACTAAGGAAAAAATAGAGCAGCTCTAAAACAACAACAACAACAACAACAACAACAAAACCAAGCCTGAAATAAACAAAAGGATTTACTACTAACAACCTAACAAAACAAAATTAAATATCTTTTTTAGTAAAAAAATAAACAACATAATGAAGACAAAATAATCACCACAATGTCCAGCAGAAGATTTGAAACAAATACTCAATTTGCGAGCAGCAGGAAAATGTGTACTAAAATTGAGAAAAATGCTGCCAATAGAAACAGAATTCCAAATGATTTGCAGTTTGGAATTAGCAGACAAGAACTTTAAATTCTATAAAAATGTACAAAGACACATCAAAAAATGTCGGCCTAAAGGATAAACAGATAAGAAATGTCTCCAGAGAAATGGAAACTCTAAAGTATTCAATTTCTAGAATGTGTTAAGCATATATCTCTGATATGGTTTGCCTGTGTCCCCACCCAAATCTCAACTTCAATTGTTATCTCCCAGAATTCCCATGTGTTGTGGGAGGGACCCAGGGGGAGGTAATTGAATCATAGAGGCTGGTCTTTCCCATGCTATTCTCATAATAGTGAATATGAGATTTGATGGGTTTATCAGGGGTTTCCGCTTTTGTTTCTTCCCGATTTTTCTCTTGCCACCACCATGTAAGAAGTGCGTTTTGCCTCTCGCCATGATTCTGAGGCCTCCCCAGACATGTGGAACTATAAGTCCAATTAAACCTCTTTTATTCCCAGTTTCAGGTATGTCTTTATCAGCAGCAAGAAAATGAACTAATACAATCTCAAATAAAAAATGTATTGATTGGCTTAATAGCAGATTGGAGACTGTAACAAATAGGCCAATGAACTTGATGACAGATCAATAAAAAATTATCCAGTCTGAAAAACAGCAAAAAATAATAATAATAAATAAAATAAAAATCTTACTAGAGTCTTAGGGACTTGTAGGAGCAGTAGCAAGCAATCTGACCAACGTGCAACAGGAGGTCCATAAGAAAAGGATAAAGTTAATGAAGCAGAAAAAACATGAACAATGACCATCTGTTCCTAAAATCTAGTGAAAACATTAAGTTATAGATCCAAAAAATATAGGAAACTTCAAGCAGGATAAACATAAGGCTAACTACACCTAGGAACAACATAATCAAATTGCAGATAACCAAAGATAAAGAGAAAACATATATAAGTAGTCATTAAAAATACACATTACATACAAAGATACAAGTAACGGCTGAGTTCTCATCAGAAAAATGCAGGCCAATATAGTTAGATAGAAAGCATAAGTTCTAGTGTTTCACAGTATAGTAGAGAAATTATAGTTAACAATGATTTATTGTATATTTGAAAATAACTAGAAGAGAAAAATTATCATGTTCCCAACAAAAAGAAAAGATAAATGTTTGAGGTGATGGATATCCCAATTATCCTGATTTAATCATTGCACAATGTATACAGGTATTGGAATATCACGTGTACCCCAAAATATATATAGCATATATATCAATTAAAAAATTTAAAAAATAAATTCAGAATCTAATTCAAAAATAGAAGAAAAATGCAGGCCCGAAGAATATGAAATGATGTCTTCAAACAGCTAAAAGGAAAGAGAAAGCATTTCCCAAAATTCTATACACAGTGAAAAATATCCTCCACAGTGAAGGTAAATTAAAGACATTTGCAGATTAGAGAATACAGAAGATCCATCTCCAGCACACCTGCACAACAAGAAATGCTAAGGCTAATGGAAATGATTCCACGTGGAACCATGAATCAACAAGAAGAAATGAAAAGCACCAAAAATGGTAAATATGTGGATGAATATAAGTGATTATCTCTTTCCTCTTAATTTCTTTAAAAGATTACTAACTGCTTAAAAGAAAAATGAAATCTTTTATTTGATCAGATTTATAATGTATGAAGTAGTAAAACTGATGGTAACAATTGCATTAGGAATTGTGGAGTAAATAGAATTGGACCCTGGTAAGAGTCTCACATATTACACCAGGTGGGACAATAGTAGTTCTAGGAACACAATAATGAATTAAGAATGCATAGCTCCTAGTGAAGTGACTAAAAATCAATAATACTAGTGCTTCAGTAAGGATCACATCTCAGACCTAACAAAACCGCCTCAGGATTGTCTTGAAGATACACTCTGGCAGGTTAAGTGAGATGGCTTCACTGAATGATCAAGTTGAAACAAGTGCCATCATTGTAGTACTTTTCCAAGAAATAGTTGACGTGGGTTTCTGGCCGCAAATTGTGTGGCCTACTCCCATTAAAAAAAAAAAAATGTTGCAGTATTCTTAATTATCTCCACTAATTGCCCTTCTATTTCCTTCCTGAGAGTGAAAATCATGTCCAAAACAACTTAGAATGAGAGCGAAATGAGCCTTTTCTTTGGAGGAAAAAAAAAAAAACATTGACAAACTATTTGTTTAATCTTTATACCAAGGTCTCAGGGATGAAGACTAAAACAATGACTTTATATAGACTGAGTAATAGACTGAATAGTATGTTGTAGGTGGCTATACAGATTTAACACTATTTTTAGAGGAATTAGGGTAATGATGAGCATTTCCCCTTCAATAATGCTTTTTTCTAAAAGCTGGAAATATTGCGTACTTTGGTTGCATAATGGTTATATTCTTTAGTTATTTTTTTCTTTCTTTCTTTTTTTTTTTTTTTTTTTTGAGTCAGAGTCTTGCTCTGTTGCCCAGGCTGGAGTGCAGTGGCACAATCTCAGCTCACTGCAACCTCCGCTTCCCAGGTTCAAGCAATTCTCCTGCCTCAGCCTCTGGAGTAGCTGGGATTACAGGCACATGCCACCATGCTTGGATAACTTTTTTGTATTTTTAGTAAAGACGAGGATTCACCGTGCTAGCCAGGATGGTCTCGATCTCCTGACCTCGTGATCTGCTTGCCTCAGTCTCCCAAAGTGCTGTGATTACAGACATGAGCCACCATGCCTGGCCCTATTCTTTAGCTGTTTTTAATAACAGCAAGATTCACCTTCTGAAGTGCTGTGCTTATTGATATAATTCAAGCCTGGGGACTTGTAACATCAAAAGAAGTTCCGATATTTCTATTCAATTCTGGCCTTTTATTCGCATTCTTTCATGTTTCCATTTTCAGCTAGTCTCTCATTTTTGCAGTGGTAATGAGAGAGATGAGTAGTTAGAATAAGTCTGTTAGTCAGACAAATAATATGGCATTTGCCTTTGAGAGCACTTTTAATTTTCCTTTGTGTTGAGGTAAATCAGAAGCCCGTTAAGCCATGAAATGTTTTACAGTTCAATATATATAACAATATATATAACAGTATACATTGTTTTAGGCAAGAAACCCTCGCTTTAGAGAACTATGTCTTTCTGCAATCCAATAAACCCTCAAATGCATTTGTCACCTGTGTGAGTCCATTTTGCATTGCTATAAAGGGATGCCCGAGACTGGGTAATTTATAAAGAAATGAAGTTTATTTGGCTTGCGGTTCTGCAGGCTGTACAAGCACAGCAGCAACATCTGCTCAGCTTTTGGTGATGCCTCAGGAAGCTTACAGTCACTGTAGAAGGTGACGGGGGAGCAGGAATGTCACATGTTGAGAAAGGAAGCAAGAGAGAGAGGAGGAGGTGCCAGGCTGCTCTAAACAACCAGCTCTTTCATAAATTAACAGAGCAAGAGCTCACTCATTACCATTGGGAAGACATCAAGCCATTCTCGAGGGATCTGCCCCCATGACCCAAAAACATTCCACCAACCCGCACCTCCAACATTGGGCATCACATTTCAACATGAGATTTGAAGGGGACAAAACATCCAAACTATATCATTACACAAGGCATCGAACAGGAATTCTTCAGAGCAATATTTTTCCAGGAACTTTCCCACTGATAAAATAAAAACCTTTGCTTATTGTAGAAACAATAGAAGTTGAGAGATTTATTTATGTTCCTCAAGAAAGAACAAGTAAAACCCCATTTCCCAGACCAAGGTGTTTGAAGCTACTATATTGTGCAAAACCACACCAAACAGATTCATTTACCATTTTGCCCATCCAGTATGCAGACATTGTATATTGCGTGGACTCTGACCTCAAGGATCTCACCATTACTGTAGGAGACGCACACATGAGCAGATACTTACAATGCAATGTGAAAAGTCAATCATCATTACAATCCCCTATGTACTAAGAAATATAGCCTTGCCTAAGGAAAGAGAGAGCTGGCTTTTGCCCTTGGCTTCTGGAGGCAGTGTGTAAACCCTTGGAATGTCATGCCTGATAGGGGTGTCTTTGTTTGCCTGCTGGCCTTGCATAAGACAGATAAATAACCATGTGATTTAGAGAGGGGGTTTTGGGTCACATAGTGTAAGCTAGATCTCTTGAGGGGCTGGAAATGGAGATCTAACATGTGGGCAAACAATTGTGCTTACGTGATGGAGCTCCAATGAAAACTCTGAACACCAAGACACCCATGAGCTTCCTGGCTGGCAATACTCAGCATATCACCAGACATCAATCCTGAGAACGTAATGCTGTTCATGATTCAATAGGTGAACGACAACTAGAAGCTCTGAGTTTGGCACTTTCCTAGACTTTGCCCGGGGTACTTCTTTTCTTGGCTAATTTTAATCTGTATTATTTTCCCAGAATACAAACTAGAGTAACAAACAATGACTGTGATTATACAGCTTTTAGTAAGTTCTATGTATACTTCTAGTGAATTATTGAAACTGAGTGTGTTTGGGGGAACTGCCCAAACTTGCATTTGGTTTCGGAAGTGAGAATGGTCTTGTGGACTGTGCTCCCTCATACATCACATCACCTGTATCTTCAATGTCTTCTAACCATGACTTAATCCTGGCTTTTTCCCAAAAACACTTCTTCCCTGGGGGTCCTCTCAGATAGTGACTGTTTCTTTCCCACATTCCTCAGTCCTCTGGATGCAGAGGTGGGATAGGTGTTCTCCATTTTCCTCATTTCCATTCTGGACCATTCTCTTAGCTGTTTTAAGAAAATCTTCCATTTCTAATCTCATGCTATCACTTTCCACCACCCACTACCTTTCACTGTTGCGATCATCTGCCTCCTCAAGCTTTAGATCGCCTTCACTCCTCAAAGTTACTACCTGGCCTGGTAACTAATTGCCTTACCTGTCTCATGGATATGTAACTTTTGTTAGAAAAGTGCCATCCTGAAGAAAAGCCCAGAACTCAATCTGCACCAATCTAGACCCCTGTCCAACCCAGGATCCCTCTATCCTGAGTTGATCCTTCTATAGCCCTAAAGCCTATTTTCTCTAATAATATTTTTATGGAATTCTTTAATGTTACTTGACTGCATAACACACCAAAGTTTCGGTTTTATTCCCTGCATTATTTTTGGCTTCTTAATCAGTTTGTGGGATATATCCAGGGTCATAGGACCTCTCCTGGGAAAACTTTTGTGATCCATTCATTTTGATGGTTATATTTTACATAGTTTCAAATTAAACCCTGCTATGTGCACAGAGAGGTGCTTGTTGCTTGGAATTCAAAGATAGAAAGACATCATTCCTATCCTCAGTTAGATCACTGTCCAGTTGGAGGATGGAACAGAAACTTGAGTATGTGTTGGAGCACAATATGATACAAACTAGACCAAGGCTATGAAGGCACAAAGGACGAAGTATTATGGAAACTTTCACTGATGTCTGGCAGTGGAACACACAAAATCCTGCAAGAAGTCACTAAGAAAATGGAGGAAAGATAAGTGTGTGACCTTCAGCTTTAAGAGAATATTTAGTCCCACTAATTGGAGCACAGCTAGAGGAGAGGAACGTGAAAGTGAAGGAAATAAATGAAATCATGTTAGCCAAAGGAAACGGAGCCTTAAGTCTGAGAAGAAGACATGGATGGACATGATAGCTGGATTCAAGTGTGAGAATTGGTATCATTCAAGAAGACAAATGTAGTTCTTAGTAGTCTCAGATTGCAACATTCAGAAGTTATCAAAAGTACTGGATTTCAAGTCAGCTGGAGAATTTTCCTCTCAAGTAGAGTACCTAAAATGAAATGTCTGCTTCCGGAGGTAATGAGTCCTTTGTCACTAGAGAGGCTCAGGTAGAGTTTGGACACGTATTTCCAGGGATGTTGTAGAGAAGATCAAACAGTCATTTGGTGACGGGACTAAATGGTTTCAAACAGCTCTCTTTCTAAGGTTCTATACTTCTATGCCTCTCCTGGCTCCCTGTCGTCTGGCAAAGCCCAGAAAATAAATGAGCTTGAGAAATACTGCCTTTCCAGAGGTGACACACTTGGTTTGTTTGGCCTTTCCTGTTTATCTTTCCTCTGTGACATTTCTTCTCTAATCTGCACAGAGCATATGCAATCAGTGAATTTAAGATGTAGAGTTATTTTAGTACAGTGGAAGAAAATGTCAGCATAAGTAAGATAGAGTAGGTAGATTTTAAGCTCATAGTCTAACATTATTTAATTAGCATGGCAAGAATTTAAAGAATTAAACAGCCTCTTGCAGGCTTTCCCTTCTCACCCTCCCCTATTCACTTGGTACCTTTTCTGTATTGCCAGTTCTGAGTGTGGACAACAGAATACACTGTGGCTAGTCTAAGGAGAAAGTGGATTTTTAAAAAATGGCATAAGCAGGTATTTTATATAAAATAGAGAAAAATACAAGTTTTTTTTTTTTTTAAAAACAAACAAAACAAAAAAACCTCACCCTCATCACAAGGATGCAATATGTTTGCAGAATGTTCTTACTTGTGTTAGTTTCCTATGACTGCTATAAAAAAAAAAATGCCACAAGCAACATGGTTAAAAACCACAGAAATTTATTTGTTCACAGTCTGGAAGCCAGAAGTCTGAGCTCAAGGTGTTTCAGGGCCATTCTCTTTCTGAAGGCTTCTTTGCCTCTTCCCGCCTCTGCTGGGTGGCTCCTGGTAGCCGTTGATTTGTGACAGTGTAATTCGAATCTCTGCCCCTATCTTCACATGGTCTTCTGGGCTGCATGTCTCCCTGTGTCCTCTCCTTTTCCTCTGAGTATACTAGTCATTGGACTTAGAGTCCTCCCTAAATTCTGGTGGATTTTGATTTGAGATCCTTAGCTAATTAAATCTGCAAAGACCATATTTTCAAATAAGGTCACATTCTGAGGTTCTGGATGTACATGCATTTCTGGGGGACACTTTTCACCCCATTCCCCTTGTCATAACTGAAATGTGGCTCCATGCTGAGGACCCTTCATCTCTCTCAAGCACGTCTCATTCTTTCAGGGCTCCTCCAGCTTCTACTCTTACTTCTTTATTCCTCCATCTTTATGGGAAAACACACCCTCTTTTAAGATTTTTATCCTGGATATCTCATCTTCTCCTCTACCTCATCTGATAAAAGACAAAGATTTCCAGACTAGATTTAAAACACCGATGACAAAATTCACTACATGTTATTTATGAGAGGATGGTGGTTTCATGCTGTGTCAATTTAATAAGCTGGGACACTTTCTGTATGTTCTCAGGCTAGAGTGTGTGGAAGTGAAGTAGCAGCCATTATTTTCTGAAGATTCTGCAGGCTAGACACAGGGAGAAATGAGGCAACAGCTGTCCCTACACGTTTCTACCAGCTCCCCTTACATTTCCACTCTGGCAGCTGGTTAGGCTATTTCAGGAGGCCTGCTTTTTAACTTTTCTCTGAACCTCCAACTTCCTCTTTCAGACCTGGATATTCTCAGCTTCTCCCACAATTGTGTAAGGTATTATTCCTGCAATAAATGTTTTGTCCATTGTATTTACAGAGGGTTCTATTTCTCTAACTAAACCCTGACTAATAGACAACATTTCCCACTAGAATGTAAATTCCATAAGGCAGATTTTTTTTGGTCTTTTTCATTCACTGCTTCACTGCTTTGATCCTAGAACACTGTCTGATATATACTAAATAATCAATATTAATTGAATAAATTAATAGTTAATAAGAAGCAGATTTGAGAAGAAGATGGTGATGCCGTCTTCAAAAGGTTGAATTGGGGTTAATTTACATCATCTAAGTGTAGGCATCCTGTATGCAGCTGGTACTCAGGAGAGGCCTGGGACAAGAACATGAGTCATCAGCCTACAGGTAGAGCCGCACCTATGATAATGCATGAGATTGCACTTGGAGAGGGGCCAAAGTGAGGTTTGACCTCTGCGGCATGAACACTGAGGGGTAAGAGGAAAATTAGGTAAGAGAATGTCAAGGAAACAACAGTAGATACGATCATTAAGAAGGAGAGAGAGAGTGTATCAACATTTAAAATGATAATTAAAAGTAGATAATATAAGTTCTGAAATGCTTTCACTATATGTGGCAACAAAGGGAACAGAATGACCTTAGCAAGAGCAGTTTTATGATTAAAAAGTGAGATAGTAAGTGTTAACTGATCTTTCCAGACAATTGGCCCTGAATGGAAAGAAGGAAATATGGTGGTAAATAAAGAACACATAGGATCAATAAAGAGTTTTTTAAAAAGATGAAAAGGAAAACATTGAAAAAGTCATACACACACACACACTTTTGTGTGTTAGTATGTAATTGTACATTGCACCTAATGAAACCTAGACAAGTGAACTGAAATCTATCATTTACTTGCTGTGAGATCTTGGTCAAGTTAACAACAACAACAACAACAAATCTTTCTATAATTGTTTCTTTGTGTGCCAAATGGGTATAGTAGTGGCTCTGCATCATATTCTTTTAAAAAGTAAAGAAGATGATATAAAGTTCTCACTATTGTGCCAAATAGATAAGATCAGTAACTGAAAACTCATGAGTTACTTACTGTTGCTAAGAAGAGAGAATGAGTGGAAAGGGAAAGTCAGGCCATCGCAGCAGCTCACGCCTGTATTCCTAGCACTTTGGGAGGCTGAGGCAGGCGGATCACTAGAGGTCAGGAGTTTGAGACCAGCCTGGCTAACATGGTGAAACCCTGTTTCTACTAAAAATTTTAAAAAATTAGCTGGGCATAGTGGCGCACACCTGTAATCCCAGCTACTTGGGAGGCTGAGGCAGGAGAATCGCTTGTACCCGGGAGGCGGAGTTTGCAGTGAGCCAAGATGGTGCCACTGCACTCCAGCCTGGGTGACAGAGTGAGACTCTGTCTTAAAAAAAAAAAAAAATAGAAAATAGAAAAAAAAAAAAAAAGGAAAGGGAAAGTCAATTGCAGAGGAAGTAAAGGGAAGGGCCTTTGGGAAGAAAGGTCCCTGAGAAGTTTGGAAGTTAAGAGATTCAAGGCAAAGTATGGGACAATTCACCTTAAAAAGGAATCGTTTTCTATAAAGATGAGAGGGAAGATGGGAAAGAGAGTTAGGATCCTAAAAAATTTAAGGAGTACAGGGAATCAAAATGAGGGAATTTCTGCTTCATCAATGAACTCTATTTTTTCTGTGAAACTAGATCATAGGCCTGACCACTCTGAGTTAAGGAAAGAGCCGGAATGAAGTCGGGTACTTGAAAAGAGTAGCACTCATTTGAAGTAGCAGTTGTGGGGAATAAAGATAACTGTGTAGGGACAGATCAAAGGCTGGTCAGGCAAGGTCATGGACCCAATTTAAGATGAGGAACAATGACTTGCGGTAGCAGCAATCCCATGCATTTGTGGATTTTCTCTAACTGCAGTTCAGCAGCTTGGGTTTACAAATGGAGAATGTGGTGGTGGATTGGTTTGTTATGGGGATTTTGCTGGAAAAGGAAGTGAGGAAGCTGAGGGCACTAGCAAGAAAGTATCCGAAGCCATGAATCCTAGGCATAGTCAGCAGAGGGAATGCTGAAGTCATGAAGGGACTGAGGTTTGAGAATCCTGGGGCCAGAAGAACAAGTGTGGTAGAATATGGATCTATTTGGAAAAACTGATGCTTGCATTGAAGGTATGAATTTTCTGAAGTTAGGGAGAAATTCTCTCCTAGTGCTCCCTTTTCTCCAGAGTTGTTTTCTCCAATCTTCAAGGGTATTTATTTCTTACCCAGCACCAAAGTGTCTGGAGACTCTTCTGGACATTGGTTATTTGTCTACATTTATTACAGCTGTATCATCTATATGACAGCTGTCACGGACCACCTCTCTGCTGGTTTCCACCAAGGGACTGGGTACTCTCAGCCTAAAATCAAGGCTCCCTGGCCATTAATTTCAATATTCTTCCATATTCTAAGAGTTCTGACAGGGAGAAAATACACAGATGCCCTCTCTCCTTGGGACCCCCAACTTCTCCCTTGCTCCGATCCCATAATATCTCCAGGGATTTCTTTTCATTGTGAGTTAAATATTTCTTCTCAAACCATACTCTCTCAGTGGGCTTAGGCTTATAAACCAAAAATAAAATTCTAAGGTCCCCCAATCATCTGAATGGACCCCTTCTCTCAGCCAAGGGCATTCCAAAGTTAACCTGAAAAACTAGTTCAGGACATGATGGGAAGTGGAGAGTTGACCATGCCTCATTATACCTTTCTCCCTTTTGGAATTCCGGAAAAACCAACCAGCATTAACATAAATACAGGCCTTAAGTCTGATAAGAAACATTTACAATCCATTCTCTTGGAAGCCTGCTACCTGGGGGTTTCATCTACATAATAAAACCTTGGTATCAACAGCCCCTTTATTGTAACTCAGACATTCCTTTCTATTGATAACAACCCTTTCAACCAATTGCCAATCAGAAATTTTTTAAATCTACCTATGACCTGGGAGCCCCCTGCTTCAAGTTGTCCCGCTCTTCCAGATTGAACCAACGTAAATGTTATATGTATCGATTGATGTATTATGTCTTCCTAAAATGTATAAAAGAAAGCTGTACCCTGACTACCACCTTGGACATATGTTGCCAGGACCTCCTGAGGCTGTCCTGGGCAGAATAAACTTTCTAAGTTAACTGAGATCTGTCTCAGATACTTTTGGGTTCACAGCCTATACACAAAAAAAGCCAGGAAGTCAACTGCACACCTCACAGAGGGAAGGAATCATCTGTTGTCTACATGAGCAAGGGAGGAAGAAAGGAGAAAATAAAAGAAGGAAAAATTAGTTTGAATCTAAAAAGAAAACATCATTACGTAATATGTTAAAGGATACTATACAATATGGGGAAAAAGATATAAGTATATGACCCAAGAGGATGAAAAAATTCACTTATTGGCAGAAAGGACAACATCATTTGTATGTAGAAAATCACCTCTCAAATAGGAAGTTGCTGAAAGGGGAGTGGTTGCGCTAGAATCAGCACCAATGACTCTTTTATCCTATTTCTCAGTTTTAGGAGAAAAGACTCTACAAAACTACAGGTGTTTTGCTGACAGTAGAGAAAAACCTTCACTTGTTAACATGTTAATCAAACTTTGGAAAAGACATCACATGGCAAATCCTATCACAGGATGCTTTATAGAGATTATCTATTTTAAATTTTATTGGAATTTCGATGACATCAAGTTGTTGTTGCTTGAATCACAGTGGTGGTGGTTATCTAAAGATTTCTGCAAAAGTGCCATGCCTTCTCAAATAAGGCAAGTCATCTAAAAAATATCCCTTATATATATTTTTCATTTCTTTCCTCATGTTACAGAGAATTTCAGTGGTATTCTAAGACTCAAAGCCTCCCCAAGGAACCAAATCAAGCTTTTATGCATCAGTGGAAACCAGAAATTACTAACAGTGTACACACTGGCAATGGCCAGAGATTACTCTTTCATCTGATTCAACCCCTAGAGACACAAGGTCTCATCTCGTTCACACCCAAATCCCCCTCCTTCCCCAAACACACAGCCTCCACATGCATTCTCTGACAAGCCTGAGTAATATTTCATCAGCTCTCCCTAGCCACTCAGTCCAGGTTTTAATATAGCTGGAATATCTTGGGTAGCTTTATCAAGATGTAAACCTTATAATCAAGGCTTAGTTTAAAATTTAAGTTTTTCAACTGACATACAACTGTATAAAATCTGAAACTTTCCCTATCAAAGTTCTCAATGTTAAAATCTCCCCCTGGTGGATTTTCAGAGCATATGTTTTCACAAGTAAAACTGAATAGAATTTTCCAAAAGAAATAAAAAAGCTAAAAATTTCATATGTGTAAAAAATAAGACCTATTGATCTCAAAGTTCAGAGGGGAAGAATGCAATTTCATTTAAAAGCTTGCCATCAAAAAAATTCTAAAACTAAAGTAGAATAGTTTTGGTTTACTCTAGCCTTACGTGCAAGTGTGAATATTGAGTTTCACAAGTTTTTCTTCTGTGTCATTATGCTCTATTAAGCTAAGGCATTTTAATGGACTAAACATGCTAATTTCTTACTTAATTGTTGAGTGAAGAGAGGCATAATGTTTCAATTAGGAAAGAATGTTCCCCCACATGAGTGAATCTGCCATCTGTGTATTCTCATCTCCGTTAAAACTGTCAGTCAAATCAACAAAAGTCCAAGTGCAAAGTCCCTAAACCAGTTGAAATGTGCATGCACTTGCTCTAGGGAAGGGGAAATTTTATTTTAATTGATTTTGTTTCAGCAGCAATCCCTCTTCCTTTCCTGGGAATACATTTTGCCTGGGATTCTGTGGCATCAATACAAATCACTTCAAAGCAGCTATTGCTCCTTTATCCTCTACCTAGCGGCTCTGCTGACCCACCACTGGATACCCATTTTCCTGAGGTGGGGCAGAGATGAGGCATGACAAGACCACAGGAATGGAGCAGGAAAAAACTACAGAGAAATACTCATGTAGAAGATAGCACAAAGCTGCCTGCAGTACTGATCATCACATGTTTAGAAGTGGGAAATGGTGGTCACTTTTTAACAGAAAATGCATTTTCTTTGGTGCCCAAATACCAATGACTCATCAGTCTTAACACTTTTATAATAACATTTTTTAAAGCTAAATTTTTTCAAAACATGTCACTCCAAATTTCTGATGAGGTCTAGTTACTTTTAAATAATTAGGCAACATGAATAGAGGAGAAGACTGAGGCAATTACCGCATTCATTGAGGAATGCATAAAACACAAAAATGACTTAAATTTGCTATTTATGTAATTGTGTGGTCTCAAAACCACCCTTTAATTGAATTGAGTTTAGTAAGATATAAGACCACAGTAGTGTGGCATGATGTTTAAGAGCACAGGCCTTAGGGTAGATTGTTAGAGTCAAATTTGAGCTCTGACTGTGTGACTTTGAGCAAGTTATTTAACCTCTCTGTGCCTTGGTTTCTTCATCTGCAAAATGATAGTAGTAAATAGAAACTTCCTCATGTGTAGTTGGAAGGGTTAAATATGCTGAAACCATAAATGGAAAGTACTTAGTACACACAGATCCCACAGCTTTTTTTGTTCACTTTCAGACATTAACAGTCTTATTTTCAGACATTATTTTAAAAATCCTTTTTAAGTTGAAACTTTCATTTCTCATTGAACTTAAATCTCTTTGTCCCTATAGCAGCTCCAGCACGACCTATGCTTGGATCCTGCAGTAGGGAAGAGGGAAGTGGTTAATTCTTTATCATGTCTTTGCAGTATTTTTTCACTCTACCTCCCTCACCCCTTTCCCTGTCTTTGGTTCCTGCAGGAGACAGGGAAAATCATTTGGGGACAGCCAAGTTCTTCCTTGAGCAGTGCAGTTATAATCATGCATTGTGCCCTCTGTGAGTGCTTCTTTCTCTTTTGAAATTCTTCAGTGGGTTCTTCAGCATCACCCACTCTGTTGCTGGAGACCACCCACTGTGCTCTTGGATGGCGTGCCCAATATCCTTGGCCAGCTGGCTGCATTCCCCACTCAGCTACTGCTTGTTGTGCTTCACAAACTTCCCGCTGAGTGTCCTCTCATCCTGGGGGGAAGAGCAGGCCCATCACGGGGCTCCCACCTGCCTGCCTGCCATACTGTCCATGCCAGTGCCTGAGAAATACCGCCTATGCTCCACTTTCAGTGGGAACCAGCTTTTTCCACCCCTATCCGTAGCCTTTTCTCTTCACTCTACCACCTGAAGCAATTCCCACTGGGCCGCTTGCTCACCTTTAAGTTTTCTAGGTGAGAATCAGACATCAGTCTCTGGGTCTTGTCAAATGTTCAGGGATACTACCAAGCTCTTTAAGTGGTCTTATAGAAGCCTCCACAGTGTACTGATGGGGTAAGCACCCACTTTCCATCTTCTGTGGGAAGAAAAATGCACAGCACTCTGAGAACTGTCACTAATGAATTAATCACTATCAACTTCCTTTCTACTCTAATATATGGAGGTAGGCAATGGCATAAGGGGGTGGACTAGCACCACTCTTTAGAAAGTGGATACATTTCCCAATTGCAGTCATCAGGTTGGGAGCCTGGGGCCCCACTGAAAATTGAGACAGAAAATAAAAGTTAAGTCAAACTTAGACTGTGCATATGTAACATTCAAACATTTGGGTTATTTGAGTCAACGAGTTCAGTGATTAGTATGAATCCTTACCATGTGGTAGACTAGATTGACTTCAGTATGACGTAGATAGGTGTGATTAATAACTTAGAGTTATTTTAGCTAAGGGTGTGTCATGTACCAAAAACTGGTGAATGGAACATAGTTCACAGTGTTGGAATTATGGGACTCAATTGGATAGGCAGGAGGAAAAAGAAAGGGTAAGTATCATGCACATAGAAACTGTCAGTGTTTTTTAGACTGCAGAAGTGAATGTCAGACCTACTGTATTAAGCTCTTAAGCAAGAGACAAAAATGGATTTTTCAAGTCTTGGGGCTAATTCAAAAACAGTGTTACATTGTAACCCATACCTCAGAAATTATTTTATAATAGCTAAATATTTACATAGTGCTTACTATATGCCAGACACTGTTTTAAACACTTTTAATGTATTTAATCCTTTTAACAATTTTACAAGACAGATGCACTGTTACTTCCTTTTACAAATGAGGAAAATGACGCACAGAGGGATCAAACAACCAGCACAAGGTTAAAGTCATGGAAAATATGAGATGGAAGCCCTCATGTTTGGTACTAGACTACACTTTGCTTTCGCAAACATTATCTTGTGATTTATGTCACAAATAAATCACATTATATAGCAATGATAAAGTAATTCCAAAAGGTAGGCGTATCAGACTCAAGCGTACTTAATGAAATCACTTAGCTATGGGATGATGGGGCTGCCTAGAAAATAATAGACTGCTGTAGCTCCTGTTCCAGTTCCTTCTACCACCTTCTGATGGGTATGTTTTGTTTGCCATTTAATTTACATCACAACATGTTAATTTCAAGAATAAATTTATCAGTGTTTTTCTAAAAGTAAAAATAATTGAGGAGAAAATAAATCAGCAAATGTTATATTAAATAGAACAGACACTTATGGCCTGGAGTCTTTTCATTTTTAAGGTACAAAAAGCTTTTACTGCTTTTATCTTACTTAAAAAGCAATGCATGCTTATGACTGAAAAATTAGAAAACCTCTGCAAAAGGGAGAAGAAAGAATTCACAACCCAACTACCTGATGATAACCATTGTTAATACCTTAGTAACTGTCCTTTCAAGCCTATGCATATATATGTTCATTTAATGTGTGTGTATGTATTTGCATCATTATTTATATAACATTTTTATTTTTGACTGGAGGAAGAGCAAAATTTTGTTTTGGAATGAAAAAGGCCAAGGGGATAGTCAGAAAAGAATAAAGTGAGTGGTGTGGCATCCTCTCTCCATCTTCTCAATGGCTTGGGTTATACATCTGTACTTCAAGTTCTTCCAAAGGCCCAACTGTTTTGTCTGGTGTGCATGTTTGCTTACCTTGAGAGTTATCAATCAAGCTCAGAGTCCATTAAATAAAATATAGCCTATCATCTATCTTCATTATGACCTGGAAAGACCGAGTCCAATTTAGACTCCTAGCCCTCTTCACAAGCTCTACCCTGGAACTTGACCCCACCAGTAGTCTGTCCTACTTTAACTTCCATTCCTGGCTTTGTCCTGCCCAGTGAATAGGCTCATGTACATTAGGACAGATACCTGAACCCCTATGGCCAAGCTCATTCCTCATCTGCCACATCCTCTACTAGTCACCTCTGAGCCTCTTCTTGGCCATGTATTTGGCTCATACTTCCCTGGAAGTGGGTTTGGAGCCTCTGGGCAGGGAGTCATGGAGTCTAGAAGATTGTGATCTAGCATATGGGCTAGATGTGGCTTGCAGGCTCAGACTGGGCACTTGTTGGCTGCGGGAACTCCTTCCCTTGCCGAGAAGGATGTGGCTAGAAGCGGGAAAGAGCAGGATCTTCATGTATTCTCTATATGAGGTGCTGATCAAAATAAATAATTAATTATTTACACCTAGAGATGTTCTCTAAATTATGACTGTAGAAAGTAAGTTAAAAATGGGAATGTGTAGCTTTAGTATGCCAACACCTACATCTGCAGAATCCCCATGGTTTATGCACGCTGTTGCCTTTGACTGGAACAACCTTCATCAGACATGTGCCCTTTTACTTTCACCTTATTCAGAACTGCTCAAACATCTTCTTTCCTTCCCTTTCCATCTAATCTATACCAAATACACCCACCTCTCCAGCACTCTGTATCCTCTCACCCCTACTTATCTTCTTAGAACTTATCACTAAATGAAATTACAGTACCTGTACTTGTTTACTGTCTTTCTGCCCTACTAGAATTCCACAGAAAATTAATCTAATTTGTCACTATATCTATTGTGCCTAGAACAGTGCCTGCCACCCAGTGGGCATTCCCTAAGTATTTGCTAAATTAATAAGTAAATTACTAAGTTACAATTAAAAACATACATTACTCATGCATAGTGGAATTCTGATATTAATTTCCCCTTCCTTTTAAATAAGAAATGGGGCAAATAGCTGGAAATAAATCTGTTCTACTGCAGTCTGAATTTTACTTCCATAAAATAAAACACATACAAATAATTTTTTTAAATTAGGATATAATATCAGAAACCACTGCATTGGCTAATGGCATAAACAGCGAAATCTTGGCTCAACCAGTCAACAAAGAAGGAGTGTAGGCCAGGCGTCCCGACCTGGGCTATACTATCTTCTTACTTCCTTCTTCTGGCAGGAAAGGAGATGTCAGGCTGTAGGAAAGGAGTAGCACAGGCTACTTCCTCAAGGACTAAGTAAAGTATAATTCCATGCTGTGGGCAAAAGGAGACAGGGGCAGGGCCAGGTGTTGGTGAGGAGAGGAAGTCCACTCTCAAGAGGGGAGAGTGAGCTGAGGATCTGGGACCTCTTTCTGGACCACTCCTGGTAGTTCTGAGTTCCAGTCTGACAGCTCACAGACACAGCCCCCCATTTTGCCTCCAGCAGGAGAAGACAAGAAGATGGAGAGACTGTCAACCTAGAACCAGTAATGACCAGTTCCAACTTAATTGCAGAAAGGGAGAAAAGATCAATCATTTAAGTTGCTTCGTCATCTAAATAAAAGTGTTTTGGCTGATGAAACATGAACCTAGACTCCTGCCTCAACACATTTAAAATGAGAACAAAGTGGCAGTATCATGGTGGTGGGCGTTTAGATGCCTACATCGTTTTCATCTACAAAACAGGATTTCCTTCCACACCCCAGCTCTTTGCTGGGCTGGTGGAGCTGATTGACAGATACAGCCCGCTCCAAAGGAACAGCCCTTTCTCAAGGAATGAATGATTTACTGTAAGTATTTAAATCCTCTGCTCAAAATCAAACATAAATTGAAGTATCAAAATAAACAAAAATATGGTTTGTGGTTTTGAAAGCATTTCTTTGTGATTTTTGCTAAAAAGAGAAATGCCAAAACAAAATTTTAAAGATTTTGAGACAATTGTCTGGCGCGGTGGCTCACGCCTGTAATCCCAGCACTTTGGGAGGCTGAGGCAGGCAGATCATGAGGTCAGGAGATCAAGACCATCCTGGCCAACATGTTGAAACCCTGTCTCTACTAAAAATATAAAAATCAGCTGGACATGATGGGCACCTGCAATCCCAGCTACTCAGGAGGCAGAGGCAAGATAATCACTTGAATCCGGGAGGTGGGGGTTGCAATGAGCCAAGATCATGCCACTGCACTCCAGCCTGGGCAACAGAGTGAGACTCGTTCTAAAAAAAAAAAAAAAAAAAAAAAAAAAAAAAATTTGAGATGGTAGTTTTAAACTAATGCAATCCATCTTAAAATCCTTAACTAATAGACTTTATTACAGAAAAATGTATTACTCATAAGGACTATTCAAAATAATACAGATAACATGAATGTGCTCCTGTTCTGCTTTTATGTTTCCATTGTTTGTAATGAATACTTTCCTGTATGTGCTGAACTCTTGTTTTTAGAAATATTATTTTGTAGTAGAGAAAACATAGGGAAGAATATGAGTTGTTACACCATATGGGTCTTTCCTAAAAGTACAAAAAAAGACTGTCATGCTGTTCACAGAAGAGGCAATAGGAAAATCAGTGGGCCAGGGTGAATTTGCTGAGGTTGGTGATGAACTAAACCACAGGCTACCAAGGCTGCTGTGACTGGGTATTCCTGAGATATGAAGTCCAGGATTGTTTCTTAGCCCTATAGCCACATTTGTGCTCTGGTAACTTTCTCATTAGACTGACATCATGTTAACTGCCTAGTGGCAGATGGTCCTTAAGTGACACAACCTTTACTGTGGGCCATATTGCTGAGTGGTGTTAGCCCCTTATACTCAGTTTGGTCCCATCTGTCCAGACAGGTGTTTGTAAACCTGACACTGATTCTGCTGCTGCAGAGAATGTTCCAGGAGGTGTACCCTTTAATCCCTGGCCCCAGCCAGCCCTTTATCATTGGTATGAATTAGAGGTGCTCATTTAAGGATCAACATAGGCTCTGATTGGAAAAACCACATTAGTAATGATTTTGACATAAGCAGTTGAGGTCCTGATAATTACTATTCCACCAAACCGAGGCTCAAAACTGCTATTAAAAAGAAATGATCTTCCACATATGATGACTTTCACACTGCATGACACTATTAAACAACCATCATTAGCTATTAACGCATGTACTACCCATTTTCCAGAGCCCTTCCTCTGCTAAGAAATTTAAGACCAAGAATGATCAATGAATGAGTCATCAGTATGATAATTGTTGATATAGGACATGCAAATTGAAATTATTTAGAATAATTTAAGTGCATAAGGAATTATTACACATGATGATATTCCTCAGCTAGTAAAGCTCTACTTGTAAGGAGCTCACAGTTCATTTCTTTGCATCTACATTTTATAATCTAGAAAAGAGGAAAGTACTATCCATGGGATGCCTTGACAAACTAAAACAAGGTCATTTGGGGCAATTTTGTAGGTACTGCACTAGATGCTGGGGATAGAAAAATAAATAAAATACAAGCCCCTGGCCTCCACAAGCTTACAAATTTATAAGAGGGTACAGACAAGTACACAAAAAGCCACAGTACAGTGTGATAAATATAATAATCAAAGTGTGCACCTGGTACATGATAGCCCAGGAGAGTACAGCTCGTAGGAGAAAGTTACAATGAGGGAAGAAAATCAGTCTGCTTAAGAATCTGCAACTTCCTAAATTGGAACATTTCATTCTCCCCTTTCTGGAAAACATCTCTTTCTTTTCTGTCTATAAATGTTTGTATCACAGAGGCACAGGAAAGATGGTAAGCAAAGAGGCTGGAAGACAGGTAGCTTGTAGGGAGAAAACAAGCCCTTCCTAATCTTTTCAAGGTTTTAGACATGTGAACTTAAAAAGTTTTTAACAAGACAAGAAGATTGTTGAGTCCTGACTATTCATTGGCTGTGTTTTTTTTGCAAATTAAAGTGATCTCATGCCTATATCAGTTTTCCTTTTTCTTTGGAAATATTTAGGTTAAATTGAGATCTGAGGGGAAGATAACGCTCTAACTGGGCTCCTGCATTTAATATAATTTGAAAATAGCTGCAACCCCAATCCACCTTCCTGGTGGCCCAGAAATGCCACCCTTTTTGATTGTTTTCGTTGTTCATAGATTAGTTCACAAATACGATCATTAGAAATACAGGACTGGGCTGAGCACGGTGGCTCACACGGGTAATACCAGCACTTTGTGAGGCTGAGACAGGAAAATTGCTTGAGCTGGGAATTCCACACCAGTCTGTGCAACATAGGAAGACCCCATCTCTACAAAAACCTTAAACATTAGCCAGGCATTGTGGGGCACACCTGTAGTCCCCAGCTACTCCAGAGGCTAAGGTGGGAGGATCACTTGAGCCTGAGACATCAAGGCTACAGTGAGCTGTGATTGTGCCACTACACTCCAGCCTGGGTGATAGAGCAAAACCCTGTCTCAAAATAATAATAATAATAATAATTTTAAAATAAATACATAACTGAAAAGATTGAATAATGCTGCATAGCTTATATCCATCTCAATCCCTCTCTTTGTCTTTCTCTCATGCTTTTTAAAATTGAAGTAAAACTCCCATAATATAAAATTTATAATTTTAATCATTTTTGAAGTGTACAATTCAGGGATTTTTAGCATATTCACAATGTTATGCAATCATCACCACTATCTAATTCCAGAACATTTTCACCACTCAAAAAAGAAACCTCATACCTATTAAGCAGTCCTTCCTCATTCCCCTCTGCCCCCAGCCCCTGGCAACCACTAATTTACCTTGTCTGTATGTATTTGCCTACCCTGGGCATGTCATATAATTGGAATCATGCCACACATGGCCTTTTGTGCCTGGCTTCTTTCCCTTTGCATAATGTTTTCAAGCTTCATCGATGTTGAAGCATGTATTAGTACTTCATTTCTTTTTATGGTTGAATACTATTCCATTGTGTGGATATACCACGATTTATTAATTCAGCAATTGATGGATATTTGGATTGTTTCTATTTTTTGGCTATTATGAATAGTGCTGCTATGAATGTTCATGCACTAGTTTTTGTTTAAACACCTGTTTTCAATTTTGAGGAGTAAATAGAAGTGGAATTGCTGGCTCATATGGCCATTCTAGTTTAAACTTCTTAAGCAATTGCCAAATTTTTTTTCTAAAGTTGCTGCATCATTTTTTATTCCCAGCAGCAATCAATGTATGAGTGTTCTAATTTTTCCACATTCTCACTAACGTTTACTTTTTGTTTTTAAAAATGTTCTTATAGCCATCCTAGTGGGTGAAAAGTGGAATCTCAAAAAAATAAAAATAAAAACCATTCTCACGTCAGGTCTTAAGTTTTCTTCTTTTGTATATGAGGCCACAAAATTGAGAGAAGTTTTCCCTAAGATGAGCTGAAAGTGAATTTAATGAAATTCTGAACAATAGAGCTGTTTTTCACTGACTCCCATCACCCAATTCCCAAACAGCAACCATGATCAAAGCCAAGGCATCTAAATAATGACTGTTGAAATCCAAGCTCCCAGAGGTACAGATAGTCAGGTGTCTTTAGTTAGTGATTGGCAGAGGCATCTAAGCCATTATATGAGGCTTGGCTAGTAAAATGCTCTTCTGGGATTCTGGGACAATACCCACTCTCTTTTTTTTTTTTTTTTTAACTTAATGAACATTTATTTTCTCTCCATATGTGCATTATTTGTAAAGGAAAAATCAATATAACTAAACACCAATTGTACATTCCACTTTAAAAAGGCAATTTGTTCAGGTAAAACAATGAGTTAGAACAGTTTGAGCCTTATGAAATTTCAGATTCCATCCCAGCACATTCCTCATTAATAATTGCACACATTCCTATGAAAGTCTGTCATTTATTTTCATCTTTAATTGCTATCATCAACACACTACAGAAGTTATTCTTTCCTGTTCAAGACAATTAGTTTTGAGAACTAAAACACATACAGTATATGTAAGTGATTACCTGGATAAAACAACAGGGCATTCGGAAATATACTTTTTTGTTTTTAATTTCTGCATCCATTTCTTCATTCTGGACTGGTACAGATAGCCTCCATGAGGAGTTTCGCCTCTCCTTGGAGTAAACTCTACTGAGAGGAGGAAAACTGAGACTTACAGTACAGCGGGCACAGCCTGGTTGAGGAGAAGGAGAAACTAAGGAAAAACCGGAAACAGCAAAGCTTGAAGGAGGCAGAGCACTAAGCTGCTGCAGGTCACTCTTCCTGTGAACAGGCAAGTTTCAAATAAAGACTTGCAGGGATCTTACCGAGCAAAGCAACGTTTTTGAAAAGGAACAGGGAAGTTGCATGGAGTGTGATTCTTCCTTCCACAGGAACAGTTGGAAAGCCAAAGAGACCCTAGGGTAAGAATGGTGGAAAGTCCCGGGGTTCGTTTAAAATCCTGATAACGGAACATACATTCTTTCTAACAGGGAAATCGTTTTGATTCTTAAATGAAGTCAGCGAGCTTCAGGCTTGCCTACATTGATATCTCCTAATGGTTTGGGCACATGACCCAGAGCCAGGTCACACATGAAGCCTCAGAAAGAGCTGACATCCTAGCACTTCCCGGAAAAACTCGAATGTCGCCCTGCCGTTCCTGGGGTTGGTGACAGATCTGGTCATCGCACGGCGGCAGCTCCTCACCCGGATTTAGAAGCGCTGGCGTCCCCGCCCGCCCAAGCCTTTAAACTCTCGTCTGCCAGAGCCCGCCAACTCTCCAGGGTACAAAGTACAGCAGGGGCGCGGGTGGAGCCCTTCCAAGCGGCGCAGCCTTATCTTTCCCGAGTGAACACCTAGGTGGATTCCCAACACCGCGCCTGGCACGTTCTGGAGGGAGTCTCAAGCTCCTCCAGAGCTCCCAGCCGCGCGTCCTCGTTACTGCAGTCGATATTCCTGTGGGAGACACGGGGGGCTCTGAGCGCTACGAGCTTTATTAAGAGATTTGCAAATGGTTCACTCAGGTCCATGAACACTCCCAACAGCCTAAGCTGCCTGCTGTGTTATAGCGCAGAAGCTCCTAACGCACGGTGGTTGTCCTTTCTTCTCATAACGCTCACAGCTTAGGGCCAGTTTCCGCGTCTCTAAGAGTAATTGCGTGGGCACCTGTGCTGGGGCCAGGCGCAAAGAAGGGAGTTGGACTGCGCCAAGATCGTCAACCTGCTGCCAGACCGCACATGCACTTTGCACCGGCCATCTACGTCTCAGTCTGGAGGTTGCGCGCTCTGGGTAAGGAGGGCCCGGAGCTTCCGTGGCGGGTCCGAGCTGCAAGCCAAGCGAGGGTGGGAAGAGGGAATTTGGGGTTCTGGACTGCGGGACGGGAGAGGAGCTGGGGTCTCCAGAGAAAAGGGCAGCAATGGAGGGAAACTGAGATGAACTCCAGACATCCATGTTCACGGGTCCGTTTGAGTCTTTGCTTTGGGTAGGAGAGGAGTGGGATGAGACAGAATCTATACCTTTGGTTCCCACCCGCCCTCCAGTAAGGCCGAGGAACTCTCTTGGTTCCTCTGAGAGAGGGGCAGATGGTGCTGCGAGGGAACCCCGGAAGCAGCCACTAAAGTTGAGCAGAGTGCAGGACTGGGAAGGAAAAAAATGGGGGGCGGGGGGGACAAGCCACCTATGTGCTCTCCTCCCTTTCTCCACCCCACCCCCTTTTTTCGTAGCTGCTGACGCGCTGGTGGTGCCTATTAATCATTTACCAGCCCGGAGCCGCGCCAGTTAATGGCTGTGCCGCGCCGGGCTCCCGCATCCTGGCCTCCCCTCTCCACGACCTCGTGTGCCCGGGCACCCCGGAGCTGCAAACTGCAGCGCCCAGGCAACCGCTGGGCTTTGCGCCCCGCCGGCGCCGGTAGGAGCCGCGCTCCCCGCAGCCCTTGCGCTCTACCCGGAGGCGCTGGGCGGCTGTGGGCTGCAGGCAAGCGATCGGGTGGGGAGGGAGGGCGCAGGCGGCGGGTGCGCGAGGAGAGAGCCCCAGCCCTGGCAGCCCCACTGGCCCCCCTCAGCTGGGATGTTCCCCAATGGCACCGCCTCCTCTCCTTCCTCCTCTCCTAGCCCCAGCCCCGGCAGCTGCGGCGAAGGCGGCGGCAGCAGGGGCCCCGGGGCCGGCGCTGCGGACGGCATGGAGGAGCCGGGGCGAAATGCGTCCCAGAACGGGACCCTGAGCGAGGGCCAGGGCAGCGCCATCCTGATCTCTTTCATCTACTCCGTGGTGTGCCTGGTGGGGCTGTGTGGGAACTCTATGGTCATCTACGTGATCCTGCGCTATGCCAAGATGAAGACGGCCACCAACATCTACATCCTAAATCTGGCCATTGCTGATGAGCTGCTCATGCTCAGCGTGCCCTTCCTGGTCACCTCCACGTTGTTGCGCCACTGGCCCTTCGGTGCGCTGCTCTGCCGCCTCGTGCTCAGCGTGGACGCGGTCAACATGTTCACCAGCATCTACTGTCTGACTGTGCTCAGCGTGGACCGCTACGTGGCCGTGGTGCATCCCATCAAGGCGGCCCGCTACCGCCGGCCCACCGTGGCCAAGGTAGTAAACCTGGGCGTGTGGGTGCTATCGCTGCTCGTCATCCTGCCCATCGTGGTCTTCTCTCGCACCGCGGCCAACAGCGACGGCACGGTGGCTTGCAACATGCTCATGCCAGAGCCCGCTCAACGCTGGCTGGTGGGCTTCGTGTTGTACACATTTCTCATGGGCTTCCTGCTGCCCGTCGGGGCTATCTGCCTGTGCTACGTGCTCATCATTGCTAAGATGCGCATGGTGGCCCTCAAGGCCGGCTGGCAGCAGCGCAAGCGCTCGGAGCGCAAGATCACCCTAATGGTGATGATGGTGGTGATGGTGTTTGTCATCTGCTGGATGCCTTTCTACGTGGTGCAGCTGGTCAACGTGTTTGCTGAGCAGGACGACGCCACGGTGAGCCAGCTGTCGGTCATCCTCGGCTATGCCAACAGCTGCGCCAACCCCATCCTCTATGGCTTTCTCTCAGACAACTTCAAGCGCTCTTTCCAACGCATCCTATGCCTCAGCTGGATGGACAACGCCGCGGAGGAGCCGGTTGACTATTACGCCACCGCGCTCAAGAGCCGTGCCTACAGTGTGGAAGACTTCCAACCTGAGAACCTGGAGTCCGGCGGCGTCTTCCGTAATGGCACCTGCACGTCCCGGATCACGACGCTCTGAGCCCGGGCCACGCAGGGGCCCTGAGCCAAAAGAGGGGGAGAATGAGGAGAAGGGAAGGCCGGGTGCGAAAGGGACGGTATCCAGGGCGCCAGGGTGCGGTCGGGATAACGTGGGGCTAGGACACTGAGAGCCTCTGACGGAGGGACCCAGGAAAGGCGCGCGACAATGGTAGAAGTGAGAGCTTTGCTTATAAACTGGGAAGGCTTTCGGGCTACCTTTTTCTGGGTCTCCCACTTTCTGTTCCTTCCTCCACTGCGCTTACGCCTCTGACCCTCCTTCTATTTTCCCTACCCTGCAACTTCGATCCTTTCTTCCGCACCGTCCCGCCAGTGCAGATCACGAATTCATTAACAACTCAGTCTGATCCTCAGCCCCTCCAGTCGTTATTTCTGTTTGTTTAAGCTGAGCCACGGATACAGCCACGGGTTTCCCTCGGGGTTAGTCCCTAGCCGCGCGGGGCCGCTGTCCGGGTTCTGTCTGGTGCCCCTACTAGGGTCTCTGGAATGACCGCTCTCCCTTTGCGCAGCCCTACCTTAAGGAAAGTCGGACTTGAGAAAGGTCTAAGCAGCTGGTCTTTTCTCCTACTCTTGGGTGAAGGTGCATCTTTCCCTGCCGCCTCCCCGCCCCCCACCCCCGCGGCCCGCCACCACCACTCTCACTCCACCCAGAGTGGAGCCAGGTGCTTAGTAAAATAGGTCCCGCGCTTCGAACTCCTGGCTTTCTGGAGTCCCCACCCGAGCCCTCCTTTGGAGCAAAAAGGGGCTGAGAACAAGCCGAATGAGGAGTTTTTATAAGATTGCGGGGTCGGAGTGTGGGCGCGTAATAGGAATCACCCTCCTACTGGGCGTTTTCAAAGACCAAGCGCTGGGCGCTCCCGGGCCGCGCGTCTGCGTTAGGCAGGGCGGGGTAGTGCAGGGCGCACCCTCCCCGGGGTTCGGGGTTCGGTTGCAGGGCTGCGGCCTGCCTTGGCTTTCTCCCTCACCCAGGCTTCCGGAGGAGTCGACCTAAAAGTAACAAGAGATAAGGTTTCCTGCTCCAGTGTATCTCAAAAGACGGGGCGCCAGGGGCGGGGGACCTAGGGCGACGTCTTCAGAGTCTGCCAGTGTTAGCGGTGTCGCCGCAACCTGCAGACTCCCGAGTGGGGTCTGCCTGGTCTCTAGAGGGTTGCTGCCTTTCAAGCGGTGCCTAAGAAGTTATTTTCTTGTGTAACATATATATTTATTAATTTATTTGTCGTGTTGGAAAATGTGCCTCTGCTTTCCCTTTCTCTGCTTGTCTAGTCCCAGGTCCTTTCTTTGGGACCCTGGGCGTGGGCATGGAAGTGGAAGTGGGGGCAGGCTCTCGCCCCACTCCCTGGCCATCTCCACGTCTCTCCTCAATGCTGGGCCCTCTTGTCTTATCCTTTCCTCTAGCTTTTCTATTTTTGATTGTGTTGAGTGAAGTTTGGAGATTTTTCATACTTTTCTTACTATAGTCTCTTGTTTGTCTTATTAGGATAATACATAAATGATAATATGGGTTATCCTCCTCTCCATGCACAGTGGAAAGTCCTGAACTCCTGGCTTTCCAGGAGACATATATAGAGGAACATCACCCTATATATAATTTGAGTGTATATATATATTTATATATATATGTATGATGTGGACATATGTATACTTATCTTGCTCCATTGTCATGAGTCCATGAGTCTAAGTATAGCCACTGATGGTGACAGGTGTGAGTCTGGCTGGAACACTTTCAGTTTCAGGAGTTCAAGCAGCACTCAAACCTGGAACTGAGGAATCTAATTCAGACAGAGACTTTAATCACTGCTGAAGATGCCCCTGCTTCCTCTAGGTTCCAGCAGAGGCGATTCTTACATATGATCCAGTTAACATCATCACTTTTTTTGAGGACATTGAAAATGGAATAATTTGTGTCTGTGTTTAATATTGCCAATTACACTGGAAGCCTGAGCAGGGCGAGGACCAATAATTTTAATCATTTATATTTCCTGTATTGCTTTAGTATGCTGGCTTGTACATAGTAGGCACTACATACATGTTTGTTGGTTGATTTTTTAAGCCAGAGTGTGTTACAACAATCTGGAGATACTAAATCTGGGGTTCTCAGGTTCACTCATTGACATGATATACAATGGTTGAAATCACTATTGAAAAATACGTTTTGTGTATATTTGCTTCAACAACTTTGTGCTTTCCTGAAAGCAGTAACCAAGAGTTAAGATATCCCTCATGTTTTGTTTAAACTAATGAACAAGTATGCTTTGGGTCATAAATCAGAAAGTTTAGATCTGTCCCTTAATAAAAATATATATTATTACTCCTTTGGAAAATAGATTTCTAATGGTTAAGAACTGTGAAATTTACAAATCAAAATCTTAATCATTATCCTTCTAAGAGGATACAAATTTAGTGCTCTTAATCTGTTACCGTTGTAATATTAACTAAATAAACAGATGTATTATGCTGTTGCAAGTTGTTTTTTCTATTTGAATTTTATTGTTTCAATGGATTACTTGGTCACACACACACACACACTAGCTTAGTTGACTTACGTGTCACTTAGATTTTTTTTTTTTTTTTTTTTTTTTTTGAGACGGAGTCTCGCTCTGTCGCCCAGGCTGGAGTGCAGTGGCGCAATCTCGGCTCACTGCAAGCTCCGCCTCCCGGGTTCACGCCATTCTCCTGCCTCAGCCTCTCCGAGTAGCTGGGACTACAGGCGCCTGCCACCACGCCCGGCTAATTTTTTTGTATTTTTTTTTTTTAGTAGAGACTTTCACCATGGTCTGTGTCACTTAGATTTTAAGAAGAAGGTTTTCAGATTACTTTTGGGAATTTTTCCAAGTTTGTGGTTGTCCCTGAATTATTTTGTTAAAAAGAAAAGTCGCCTAGTTCAAAAAGGGAGAGAGAGGTAGACAGCGAGAAAGAAGAAAATGTTGAGCCAGGATGAACAGGAAGCAATGCACTCAGTTGCACTCTGTTGTCACCAAACTAAGTGGATGATATCTTAATCTCTTGCAGATAAAATTACTGTCTACCCTCATTTATAACCTCAGACTTTTTTTGGGGAACTAAGTAATTGCTGATTTACATCCTGAGGAAAGACAACGGAAGGGGAAAACTATCTCCTAAAGATGTCCCGGAAGACAGTGGCAAAATAAATAGAATAATCAGATTTTGACATAAGAGATGGACGTATTTTCTGCCTTGTTCAGTGATGGGCATATCAATCTCTGGAGAATGTAAGAAATCACTAGGGAAGTTTGTTTGTTTTTAACAGACTTGATCTTTTTAGAGCAGTTTTATTTTCATATCAAAATGAGCAAAAAGGAATATTTTCCAAGCAGGTAATAGCAGTGATTCCAGAAGCAGAGTTGGGGATGGAGAGTTCAAATGCCTTCAAATGTCCTGTGACTCTGCTTTTATATGGTTCTACACATCATCCCAATATGATTAAGGATAAGTGGACTTTCGTCATTTCTATTATTTTTTTTCTCTCATTATGCAAGTCTCTTTTATTATTTTTAAAAGCTGCAGCAAGGTGGCAAATTAAACTCATAACTTAGACGTGCAGAGAAAACCTATTTTATCATTTGGTTTCAACTAATCTGAACAAAATTCCAAGCTCCTTCCAATACATTAGCTGGGGAAAAAAAATTAAACAAATAAGTCAAACATCCAGTTGAGCTGATAATTTAAATAGCCATTAAAAAATTAGAAATTTCATTTGAATAAGTTTGGACAGCCTCTCAGCTGGCCTCCTCTTTCTCTTTTGACATCCCTAAAATGGCTTTAGAATGAATATGAGGAGGAGGTTTTATGCATGCTACTGGAGGAAGGGATAAGGTTAAGTCCTTGGGAAAGGGGCCCTCTCTTCCTTTTGCTCTCTGGGGCCAGGTCCTTTGTGTACCTTTCTGCTTCCTGGCTGAAGTTTGTTGAAGTCTGCAGCTGTCAGAGCCTGTGAATCAACCTCTCAGCTTGGGGAGGCCTGCACTTCAGTTCCTGTGGGCTGTAGCCTTCTCTTAGTCTTCTATGGCCCCAGTATAGCCCACTAGCCCAGTGGTCTCCTCCAGCCTCTGCTGAGGAGTGATCTCACCCTGCCACAGAGGCCACATGGTAAAGCTCTTGGCTCAGTGACTACAGGGGACCTCAGTGGCTGTAGACTGGCAACCCTTAGAATCTGCTCGACCTGACCATGCCTCTCTTCTTTTCTGTGGCTTTCAGGTCTTCTTTATCCCTCTTTACTTTTGTCAACATTACTTATTAAAACATTCCACTCTCCCCACCTCACCTCTACACAAGAGGAAAAAGATAGTAGTTGAGTCCTTCAGTCTTACCCCTTGATGTGCTGTAGCGGGAAAGGTATTTAGCAATCCCTCCTGCCCCTCCCCTAAACACACACCTACCTGATTTCCAAGCATGTTTGCATTACCTACAAAGAAGTTGGGGTCAAGCCCTCTCCTATCCTAATGTAATGAGCCTGCCCTCAGGGAGAGAGACTAAAATGAAACATGATTTATAGAAATTAAAACATATTAGTTTAATGTCTGTGAATTATTATCTTTTTTATAAGTGACCTTTGTGTTCCCAGAGTAGCATCTCCCAGGTCATCTTCTTACATAGTACCCACAGAAAAGGATCACGCTTGAAAACCTTTGACTCCTCAACCATTTTAACCCCGAACATTATACAAAAATGTTGAACATGTAATTTTGGCCTGAGAAAAAAGGCAAGAATTTCACCTGGAGAATAGTAGGGATGATTCATTTTTAAAATGGCAATATATTTCCAACCTATTTTAAACAAATAATAGAGATGTCATATTTGTATTGATCTGAAAAACACTTTAACAATGGGATTGTGTTTTGAAAATCTTGTTCATTCCCTTTTTTATTCCAACGTACCACATCAGAGTGTGGAATTAAACTGAAATAATTAATAGATGTTCATATAACTTTTGCCTGTAGCACACATAACTGTGGTGGGTACTTACAAAATACAGTATTGCAAAGTCTATGTTTCTCTCTCATTGCACCACACAACTTTGAGCTAAGGAGAACCTCTTACACATATGCAGATGGATATCTTGCTTTTTATTCAATAAATTTCAGTTTGTTAGCTTTAAAAGAAGACCGTTTCCACATTGTTGAAATGACATGGTTTCCCAAGGAGAAGGCAGGTACAGAGATAGTGTTGTAAGTGATCACTTATTATTTTGCTAAATATCTGGAGACAAGGTATTAGAGTGAGCATACTTGTAAAAGGACTGTGTTGGGAATGATCAAATACAGCCCAGCTTCTGATATCAACTAGAAAAGAAGGGGTTCTGCAAGTATGACAAAGTTGAGGAGGCCTATGAACTGAATGAGCCAGTTAAAATTAAAATATCAAAATGCCTCCTTGTCATACTGTTGGGGAGAGAGGAGCATCATCTAAAGAAAAAGATATAATTTTAAATAAAATTATTAAAACTTCGGTAGAATGTTCACTTTTATAATAAACGTAATTATTGTCAAAACATACCTTAAAATCAATTGGATTAGCCCAAAACTAGAAATATTATACCCATTTAAGACCGAGACTACAGGCATGTTACCAGAACTCTTTGGAGTAATAAAGAACTTAAAACTTTAAAAATAAATGCCTCTTTAAGCCAGGTTGATCTAAGTCTTCAATTTTGAGTGGACAAGAAGTATGAAAGAAAATGAGAAGTGGGAAATGCTATCAGTTAGCATATTAACTCATCACTGAATAACTCTAGCCCACCCTCAGTGCCTACATGCTTGGAAATGTTAGCAAGAAAGACTTCAAGTATTCCCAGCTTTAAGAATTTAAGAATACAAAGACCATATGCTAGATTCCACTTAAAGGAAGACATGTTATATAGAGGAGGTCACTGCAGAATATTATGTACAAAGACAGTTCTGACTTTCAAAAAAAATACCTATCTCAAAAGGCAACTGATACTTCCCATAAATTTAAAGAGATAGAGAAAAAAAACAAACCAAGACATGATAGGCAAGCAGGATGATATTTTACAATAGCACACATGACTTCCATAACTATTCTGTGAATGAATGTCCAAATATTGATGAATAATAACTCTCACTCTGTTCTTTCTGTCTCTACAACCCTTGAACAACTATTAATCTAGCTAATCTTATTAGCAGTGGCAAAATGTCTATTCAAAGTCAATAATTAAGTTAAACATTCTCCTTTATGTCCAATGAGCCACTGTAACTAGCAAACCAAAATGTCTGTATGTCTTTTTCAAAAGACTTTCAAGTCTTCCTATGTATAAACTCTGGTAACTGAAATTCACACACACATACACACACACACACACACACATACACAATTATTAATTAAACAAAAAGGAACTTCTTAGGCAATAATCGGTGAAATAGAACTTCAAGACTGTCTTTTTTCCCTTTTCCCTTTTTAGGTCCCATTTCTACCCCTCCTTCCCCCAGCTCAGGACCTCATGTTTTCTGATTTTCCCCACTTCTCCCAATAAAGTTCTTCTCAGAAAAGGATTTCCATTGATTTATAGTTTACATAACTGACAAAGCTTCAAGTATTATTCCTCCAGAAGCAGGACTTTTTAATAAGGGCATAGTATCAGAAAATCAGGCAGCAGAATCCCTAAAATCACGTATTCCTGTAAGGCAAATGTTTCTCAACAAGTGATCCATAATTCCAGCATCAGAACCACCACCTGAGAACTTATAAAAAATTCGTGCTCTCTATGTCTCACTCATAGATATTTTGATTAATTAGGTCTGGGGTAGATTTCAATTTTCAATGATTCTAAAGTACAACAAAGTTTGAGTACTAATAATTTAAGTGTAAAGAGCATGGAGTTCACCATCAGCAGATGTGGCCCTGCTTTATTTGTTGTGTAATACTGGGCAACTTAATCTTTGTGAGTCACATTTCACTCGTCTATAAGGTCAAGATAATGACATCTCTTCCGTAGGGCTGTTGTGATGAGACAAGGGATGTCAAATGCCAAATCAGTCAGAACTTTTCTAGTATGAAAACTCAATTAGCTCACATGTGTGAAAAGTCTTGAGAAGATCTGGCTTCAGGGTGCACTTGACCCACAACTCACTAGAATCTTTTTTCAGTCTCCATTTCTCATCTCTGATTTGTGCCACATTGGCTTCATACTCAGTCTGGCTATTCTTCTGTGGTAAGATAGATGCAGAAAGTAAAACATGTCTTCATTCCAGGTTCAAATTTCAAAGGAAAGAGAAAATGTTATTTTTGCTTTTGGGCTCCCTGAGAACACTGATCTGTCGGGAGGCACTCCTCTCTTGGTTTCTTACACATTTTGCTGAGTACGCCAAGAACGTGAGGCCCTGACTGCTGACTGTTCTGTAACTGGATTATTTCTCAAGGTTGTGTTTGCAGCAAGCAATCTTGAGCAATCAGCTAACGTCTCTTTCAAGGTTAGAAAGAAGGCTTGGTTACTGCTTGCTATAAAGTGGTGGTTACTCCAAGATCAGTGTTCTTCAAATGTGACAAAAACCCACTGCTGCACAGCATCCATCTGGGCTCATAGCACATCACCCATATGAGAATGGGAGGCAAAAGAGAACTAATGCAAATCATGCTTGCGGGCTGTGCCATAAGCAATAAAGTCCTCTGCCTGACCCAGGAATCTTGTGTCTTCCGCCAACCTCTATGAAACAGCAACAGACTAACTTATTAGCTTGTAAGGAAGGTGCGTAAAATTCCAGAATATGACAGCATCTGCCACTGAATTCATTAGCAAGGTCTGAGGAATATGGCTGGCTGGCCTGGATGATATAATCTACCCTCGGAGCTAGCAGTGTCAACTTTACCCAGAAATGGGAGGGTAGCAGAGTCGATTTTGTGAAGAATAAATTGAGATAAAATTACCCGAAGTATGTAATGAATGGTAGTCACATGGCAACAAACAAACAGCAACAACAACAAAATGGGGCACCATCTACAACTGCCAGGCATATTAAGAGCTCGGTAAATTGAAGATACTATTATTATTATTATTAATCATTATTGGTGTTCTACAAAAGAAAGTGGAGAATTGAGGTGATTCAGGTTTTAAAATGCTTCTACATGATCTGGCCATATAAAATTACTTAGACAGTATTAGATTTACTTTAAACAAACAAAACTTTGCTTCATTTCTTTGCATGTAAGTACCACTGAAAGCTGAGCGAAATGTATTTGTAGTTATGCATTTTTTTCTGTGATAAAGGACACTAGTGATGTTATTTATTTGGGAAATTCAAAATATCTCATAAATGTTAAAAGGATTTTGTTCTAGAAATTAACAGATTCCATATGGCCTCAAGAAAATTAATCAGTCTTTGCATTAGATTCTACAGCTTTAAAATCAGATTAGATATTAATCCAGGTTAGTAACATTTTGTTACATTTTCATAAGATTAATAATATTATTTAAATATGTTTAAAAATAACTTGATAAAATCATTTTAATGTTACACATAGCATAGTGTTAAGCATATTGAAGATGACACTGAGGTTAGCAATGTATAGTAATAAAACACAAAGTGATATGCAAAGGTTTGGCAGGGCTAGATACGAAACTACACTTTATCATCAACAATTGTGGGAAAGTTTGCTTTAAACATAATTTTAAGTAATATAAATAAGGTAGCCCACCACAACCAGAGATAGGTATCAATGATTAGTAAAATAATATCCAACTAAGCTTCCTTCATTTTTCCTGTGGCTTACACATATAGCTATGCCACATATTTGGGGCCCTAAAACACCATTGTGAAGATAACCAATTCCCATGAACTGGACTGACAGTTCGGTTCCCTTCAGATTTCATAGCAGTTACATAAAACTGTCAGTAACCAGAGTTTAAAATATAGCAGCAGGGCAGGCAGAGAAGGAAAGAGAAGTAACATTTACTCACTATCTACTTTGTAAGTGATACATTTTGCTAAGTGCTTTACATTTTATCCCATTTAGTTTTCCCCAAGATTCGTATGAATTAGAAATCTTCATTTCTTATACATGGAAGGGTGTGTGTGTGTGTGTGTGTGTGTGTGTGTGTGTGTCAGAGAGAGAGAGAGAGAGAGAAAGAACTTGCCCAGCACATAAAAGCTGATAGGTGAAAGAAACAGAACCAGGAGGACTGGAAACCAGACCGATTTGACTCTAAGAACAACGATCCTCTGTCAATTAAAGTCCTTTTAAATGGTACATGAATGTCATTCTGCAAACTATCTAAAATTGGGAAAAGTTTGACTATTGTTTCAGGATTCCCACATTACAGTGAGCAAAAACAAAATGTACCACCCTACTCATGATCTCTACCTAAAGTATAACAAGATAAATAATTGGTAAATACTAAAACAGCTATAATATTTCCCACAGAAATGAGTCAGATTGCTTAGAAGAAACACTAGTTTCACTGCTAAGTCAGATGTGCCCATTTCAAGAACTCCATATGATACACATAAGGCCACACCATACATGCCCCTCCCTCTAATGAGGGAAGTAGTGCCACAGTGCAGTGATTAAGTAGGTGGGATCAGGAATCAGAATGCATTGTTTAGAATCTTGGCTTTGGAAAATCACTGGTTATTGTTTAAAGAAAAATCTTACACAAATTATGTTTAACAGGGTTTAATTGGGCACAGAATGATTCACAAATTGGGCAGCCCCCAAATAAGAATAGGTTCAGAGAGACTCCAGTGTAGCCACATGGTGAAAAATTTATGGACTGAGAAAGAAATAGGCTACAGAAAATGGAAGTGAGGAACAGAAGCAGCCAAATTGGCTACAGCCCAGTGTTTGCCTTATTTGAACGTGGTTTGAATGGTTGAGCACCTTTGATTAGCCAAAACTCAGTGACTGGCACAACAGTAGGTTACAGTCTGTTTGCACATCCACTAAGGTTACAGTTCACTATGTACAGAGAAATTTTGAGGCCAAACTTAGAATATATAAGGAGGCAGCTTTGGGCTAAACAATTCCTCCCTTTTGGTCATCACTCAATATTGAGAGACTGACCAAAACTTTAGGCATTGATGTCACTCTGTCACCATTTAAAAGTGTACTTATTTGGTCTTAAATTTTACTGGAAAATAGTAGGAAAGTAGGTTTGTAAGATGGAAACAAAGACTTCAGGTTATTTTTTGTTTAGCAATTTCCCTCTTTCGGTCAGTTCCTCACTTAGGTGAGAGTGTGACCAAAACATAGTGCCTTCGTGCCACACTCAGTTACCATCCTTTTGAGTTTCCGATCTCACCACATCATTCACAAGTTATCGGGCCCACATTTTTCTTCTGAGCTTTTATCACTACAGTTGAAGAGAGATCATTTGACATCTTTGAGATGGCTGCATGCAAACATCTAAAACTTTTCAGAGAATACAGTGCACCAGGAAGACTATTATGTCTATCAGGAGGATAATACCAAGAGTTTGGAATGTGCTTCTTAGCCAGGTCCCAGTGAACCAAACCAACTAAAATAAATAGGTCAAAGAATGGGCTAGATAAAACGTCTACCATTTTCAACCAAGCAGCCTGCTCATTAATCTCCTATTACTGAATCTCCACAACACCCAATGTATGCCTCTATGTGCAACTAGAAGTATCAGCAACAGCAAAGACACTTCTCTGTTTAGCCAGTAAGTCATCTAGAGCAATTCTGTTATTTAGCATAACTTTAACAAGAGAATTTTAAATCTGTTGTGAAACCATAGCCTTTGCAGTAGAATCTGTTATAGAGCCCAGCATGAGGGATAAATTTCTAACTATTGCCTCATTTACTCCAAATCACGAGAAAAGAGATCTAACAAATGATGCCCATCCGAAAGAGCAAAAGCCTCCTGGCAATGTACTCTTTAACTTCTGCAGACAATGTTCTCTTTAATCTATGATGTAGGTTAAAGAGTGGACCAATGTTTTGTTTCTGATCAATTATGAAGCAACAAAAGTGCCATTGATTCTGCCTTGTAGCCTCTGGTCTAGGTATTGAGAACAAATCTCTAGGCCTCACCACGACCATCTATCCAGACCCCTGAATCTAGAGGCTCAAAACCAAAAACATGCATAAGCTCACAGTCACATCAAGCAATTATTGAATTATATTTCACCAACAATTTTGAAGCTGTTCCTATTTTACCAACAACTTAAAAACTAGCTTTATTTACCAAACATTATCATCAACAAACAACACATATAGACATAGAAGACACAGAGACACACAGACAGAAGCAGATTTACAGCTTTCATAAAGTGTTCTCATTTGCTGGCTTTCAGATTTTTCCCCCCATTCAGACTATCACTCTTTCAATTGCCCTGTTTCATTGCCCTAAGCAATTGTTAGCTAGGCAACTCTAAATGTGCATTTCTAAAGGGACAGCTCAGGTGAAACAAGAAACTGTATATTTCAAAAACACATAGCTAAGATTTTAGGCCTAAAAATAATAGCATCATTTGTTCAAACCAAGGAAAACCTGATGAAAGGATTCCCTATTTAATAAATGCTGCTGGGAAAACTGGCTAGCCATATGTAGAAAGCTGAAACTGGATCCCTTCCTTACACCTTATACAAAAATTAATTCAAGATGGATTAAAGACTTACATGTTAGACCTAAAACCGTAAAAACCCTAGAAGAAAACCCAGGCAATACCATTCAGAACATAGGCATGGGCAAGGACTTCATGTCTAAAACACCAAAAGCAATGGCAACGAAAGCCAAAATTGACAAATGGGATCTAATTAAACTAAAGAGCTTCTGCACAGTAAATGAAAGTTCAATTAAGAGGAAACGGCCAGAAAAGCACCTTAAAGAAAGTATGACTTATGTAAATTTAAAACAATGGCAAGGGTTTCTAATGAACACAGACAGATACCCCTATATATGGAGGTTTCCTTTATAGATGTAAATTTCTTTTACCAAAAGGTTTCAAGATAGCCAGTTAAATACCAGAAAAGTGCATTTTGGAGATCAATTTGGTTCATAGGTAGCCTTTTAAGCTACTATTTCTTAGATAAAAATTACTGAGTTCAAGGTGTTGCCCATTAAAAAAAATAGGGCAAAGACAGCTTTTTGGGTTCTTTTTTTAGTCGGAGTCTTGCTGTGTTGCCCAGGCTGGAGTGCAATGGCATGATATCGGCTCACTGCAACCTCCACCTCCCGGGTTCAAGCAATTCTCCTGCCTCAGCCTCCCAAGTAGCTGAAATTACAGGCGCCCGCCATCACGCCTGGCTAATTTTTGTATTTTTAGTAGAGACAGAGTTTCACCACATTGGCCAGGCTGGTCTCTTGGTCAGGCTGGTCATGAACTCCTGACCTCATGATCTGCCCACCTCAGCCTCCCAAAGTGCTGGGATTACAGGTGAGAGCCACCACGTTGGGCCCAGCATTTTCTATACCTCGAGTTAGCATGAATAGATACGAAAAAGAGAAGACAAAAGCCTACTTTGCCTGAAGGCCTACTTTTTTTTTTTTTATGTTTACATGGTGTGGGGAAGGCTAGTTGGCCCACCTTCATCTTTTTATTTTTTTATTTATTTTTATACTTTAATTTCCGGGGTACATGCGCAGAATGTGCAGTTTTGTTACATAGGTATACACGTGCTGTGGTGGTTTGCTGCATCTACCAAACTGTCACCTACATTATGTATTTCTCCTAATGTTATCCCTCCCCTAGTCCCCAAGCCCCCGACAGGCCCCAGTGTGTGATGTTCCCCTCCCTATGTCCATGTGTTCTCATTGCTCAACTCCTACTTATAAGTGAGAACATGCAGTATTTGGTTTTCTGTTCCCGTGTTAGTTTGCTGAGAATGATGGTTTCCCACTTCATCCATGTCCCTGCAAAGGACATAAACTTATCCTTTTTTACGGCTGTATAATATTTCATGGTGTATATGTGCCACATTTCCTTTATCCAGTCTATTATTGATAGACATTTGGGTGGTTCTAAGTCTTTGCTATTGTGAATAGAGCCACAATAAACATACATGTGCACGTGTCTTTATGGTAGAATGATTTATAATCCTTTGGGTATATACCCAGTAATGGGATTGCTGGGTCAAATGGTATCTCTAGGTCTAGATCCTTGAGGAATCGCCACACTGACTTCCACAATGGTTGAACTAGTTTACAGTCCTACCAACAGCGTAAAAGTGTTCCTATTTCTCCACATCCTCTCCAGCATCAAAACCACAATGAGATACAATCTCACGCCAGTTAGAATGGCGATCATTAAAGAGGCCTACTTTTATAAACAATAAACACTGTATTCAAGATAGCTTTCTTTTCGACTTTGGGGTGGGATAGTAACTAAGCCAAAAGGTCAGCAGATTTAATTTCTCTTATCAATTAATTACTTACATTTTTTATTGATGTTTTATAGTCTTTTTTTAAAAGCAATAAAAATACTGAAATCTTTTTAGAAGCGTTTGCACATGAAGAGGCATCCCTAGATGAGACTAATTCGGAAGCCCTCATTTTCAAATGCACTTTTCAAGTGCAGTGTTGTTCATTTGGAACATTCCACTGTAATTTTAAATTATCTTTAGTAAGATTTTGCCATTTCTATAAGCATTTGCTGCTTCTGGGGCCTAGTACTTATACCTAAAAATGTGGGCATAGCTGGAAGGTAAAGAACTCAGTTCTTTAGAAATTAAGTATCTTGCTGGTAATCCCAGCACTTCGGGAGGCCGAGGTGGGTGGATCACTAGGTCAGGAGATCGAGACCATCCTGGCTAACACAGTGAAACCCCGTCTGTACTAAAAATACAAAAAAATTAGCCAGGCATGGTGGCAGGTGCCTGTAGTCCCAGCTACTCAGGAGGCTGAGGCAGGAGAATGGTGTGAACCTGGGAGGCAGAGCTTGCAGTGAGCCGAGATTGCGCCACTGCACTCCAGCCTGGGCAACAGAGCGAGACTTTATCTCAAAAAAAAAAAAAAAAAAATTAAGATTCTCATTTTTTGTTTTTTTTTTTTTTGAGACGGAGTCTCGCTCTGTCGCCCAGGCTAGAGTGCAGTGGCGCGATCTCGGCTCACTGCAAGCTCCGCCTCCCGGGTTCACGCCATTCTCCTGCCTCAGCCTCTCCGAGTAGCTGGGACTACAGGCGCCCGCCACCGCGCCCGGCTAATTTTTTGTATTTTTTTTAGTAGAGACGGGGTTTCACCGTGGTCTCGATCTCCTGACCTCGTGATCCGCCCGCCTCGGCCTCCCAAAGTGCTGGGATTACAAGCGTGAGCCACCGCGCCCGGCCCTCATTTTTACATTGAATACTGAGAGCCAAAGCTCTCAGATCTCCTTGATCAAATTAGCCAATGATCTTTCCCTACCTAAGCACACAAGTAAAAGAAACAAGGGGGACAGACACAAAAGTCTCTGCAAATTTCTGAAAGCTGCAGTTTGCACACTCTGCATTATTACCATTTACTACCAGTTTCTGTCTGACTCAGTCAGACATCTGAGGCCTCTAACTGGATCCAAACCAGTTAATTATTGGATCCAATTCAATTCTGGACTTGATTCAGTTTCTCTTGTGATTTCCAAACCCAATTTGGATCAGAAATGTGCTCAAACAAACTCGGATAGCTCAAAACACCAATTTGTGGAGCTTCAGAATCTGAGAGAGAGAATTTAACCATGATCCCAATCCCTAGTTGCAAGACAATGGACACAGTGGGCCTGGTGGGTACCTGGCTTGGTCATTCCATACTCCTGGGAGTCACTTGAAGTGCTACTTCAAATCCCACTTCTGATACCATATGTTAAAAGAAAACCCTTAGACAAATTAATTTAACTAAGTTTAATTGAGCAAAGAACAATTTGCAAATTGGGAAGCCCTAAAACCAGAAAAGGTTCAGAGAGACTCCAGTATAGCCACATGGCAGAAGACTTGTGAACAGAAAAGGAAGTGATGTACAGAAGAATGAAGTGATGTACAGAAAAAGGAAGTGAGGTACAGAAGCAGCCAAATTGGTCACAGCCCACTGTTTGCCTGATTTGAACAGTCTGAACAGTTAGCCACCTTTGATTAGCCAAAACTTGGTAATTGGCACAAGAGTAGGTTACAATCTGTTTACACATCCAGTTAGGTTCATTAAGAACAGAGAAAACTTTAAGCCAAACTTAGAATATGTAAGGAGGCGGCTTTATGCTTAACTTAACTTAACACTATGTACCATGGGCAGATTATTTGTTCACTCACGCCTCATACCGCTTAACTGAAAAATAAGAATAAAAATAATTTCTGTCCCACAATATTAGCAGTTATGTTTAAATTCTTTCAGCATTTTTACTTTAATAATCATTCTCATTTACATAACTATCATAGAGATACCAATAGTTCAAGAACACAGAAAACCCATAAACATGTTTCTTTTTACTTACGAAGATACAGTGAATATGTTCTAATTAATAGGAATTAAGTAATTAAGAAACATTAAAATAATTATTAAGCCTTTAATGACTATTAGAATAGGACAAATCCTTGCAGTTTAAAAAAGCTAAATTCTAGATGAGTAACATTAGTTCAGTCCCATAAACTACTACAAAGAGATTTTAGGACATTAGCAATAAGTAAGGATTTTCTTCCCCTCTATTTAAACTAGCAAATTATGCTATAGCAGTAATATATGGTAATTGAAAAGCATTAAACAAAATCTTTTTATCAGGCACTTTTCCCAATTAAGAGGTCATACTATTTATCAGAATACCAATTAAATAGAATTCACTGAATTATTCAAGTGGATAGAGTCTGGTTAAGGAAAGAGGAGACACTCAGAAAAAAAAAATACTTCTCAAATATTGAAAACTGATATTACGAAACTGCAAAACAACTTATTTTCTTGTAATTTTTTCTTAGAAATTATCTCATTGAATCCACAAGCAGAATGAACATGCAAAACAAAGAGGTAAATAGGCAAAATAAAATTTCAAACAGCTGTGGAGACTTTAAAGCTGGGGTCTACCGAACATTCCTCTCAAATGAGTGCTGTCTCACCTGCAGCTGCATCTTGTCTCATTTGCAAACCTAGGATGGATCCATAAGAATAAAATTGATGACTGCATCAATCTCTCTGAGTTTTAATCCTTTCCTTATGATAGCATCTTCCCCAAAGTGAGAATCTCTAGAATCATCACAACCAACATCTGGTTACGTTCCTGTTCAAGATAAAATAAAACTGACTCCACTCTTAATTGAACATACATTTAAATTTTCCTTTCATTTTTTTCTGACAAAAGCATGGGAAGGAACAAGGAGAAGAACATGGCAAACCAGCCCTGAGGAAGATGGAAGGTCAACCAGGATTTGCTTGGGCAAGACACAGTTTTTGTTCTCATTTTCAAAAACACAGATGGAAGAAACTTGATTATCTAGTTGTTTTCTATTGGCCTGTAAATTCCTCAGGGAACATTTCCTCAACATCTAACTGTCCATCTACCACAACTAAAGGGCAACAGTACACAGTAGTTAGGAACAGGAACTGTGGCACTCAGCTGCCTAACAGCTGCGTGACCTCAGGTCAATAACTTCATTTCGTCATCTTAGATTTAGTTTTCTCATCTATAAAATGGAGCAAATCATGGTACTTACATCATAGGATTGTTGTGAAGATTAAATAAGTTAATATTTGCAAAGTTCTTAGACAAAACTTGGCACATGGTCAGTTTTTAAGCACTCAACAAAATATACTTATATTGAATTGGTGGGTTTATTAGGAAAAGGCAAAACTTTGAAGTCATTGATGCTGGTATTGGGAACCATTGCCTATCTCTTGAGAGTCTCTCTCCCTGCTTTTGGTCTTCTAGAGTCTTTCTCACATAAGCATGTTAAGGCAAGCTAAATATGGGCTGAGAAGGACTCCGTACTTGTATATTTGAGTCCTGGTGGATGAACTGTAACCTAGCATAATAGTCAGACAACACTGAAAACCTAACAGGGGTATGTGCCTGTAACAATAACTGAGGAGTCTTGGCCAATCCCAGCGGCCACACTTCAACCACTCAGAGACTGCTAAGTGTTCAAACCATGTTCAAATAAGGTAAATGCCAACCTGTAACCCATCCAGCTGTTTCTGTACCTCACGGCCAATTTCTGAACATCATTTCCCTTTTTTTTTTTTTTTTTTTTGTCTATAAGTCTTCTTCCATCACGTGGCTGCACTGGAGTCTCTGTGAATCTGCTGTGATTCTGGGGACTGCCCGATTCACAAATTGTTCATTGCTCAATTAAATTCCTTTACATTTAATTTGGCTGAAGTTTTTCTTTTATCAAGCACCTCACACTCACATGCCAACTAATTTTTCTGAAGTACAAGTTACTGATGACTTAAATTATTAATTCCTTTATTCTTAGTGTGTTGGATTTTTAAGGGAAATAACAATGGTTTTTCTAACTTTGCTGCACATCAAATATACCTGGGAATCTTTAAAAAGTTTGAAGTCCCAATGCCCAGCTTTAGAAACTTCTGAAAACTAGGCCCAGGCATTCATATTTAAATAAGGTTTCCTTGGGACTCTGACACTGGCAGCATCAGTAACTGGTATTTGGGAAACTTCAAGTATAGAAAATTTGAAAGGCTTCACAGAGGAAAGTACTGCATTTTTAGTGAAGGAGTTTGGAGTGCTGTGATTAGTTTATTAGTGGTGGAGGAAGCATTTTTTTTGCAGTAGGGAAACCTCTTTTGGCTGTTAAAATTGCATTATGCCATCATTAAAGTTGCTTGGTAACCCTAATGGTTTTTCAGAAGCCTTCCTGTAAACTTACCAAGTACAAGAGTGTTGCTGCAAACCCGTTTTTTACTGGTATCATTTTCAAGGGTAATAGAAAATATTTATTCTGATATTCATCTTTAATATTCTTCCCGCAAATACTTCTCTTCAAAGGAATCAGATTTATTAAATGAGTACATTTCCATAGCTTTGCTTTCTACATCCTTCAGTACTCCCTTGGGTCTTGGTCCATGTTCCATCAGTTACTTAAAATTAAATAATGAGTAAAAAAAATGCTTAACCTTCTGCATCTTTTTCTAGTCACCTCATGTAATTATCATATGCAATATAAAAATCCAATTTACAAAGTACTTTGAGATCCCTGAGCAAAAAGGGGACTTTGTTTCTTGGGTGTTTTAGTTCATTAACTGCTGTAAGGAATAGAGAATATACTGAGGCCTGAGAAAGTTGTGGTTGTGACTAGTGGGATTAATATGGTGATGATGATGAGAATGGCTGTTATTATACCCATCATTCTTATTATGACCTCCTGGCTGGGCAACTTTAGTTAGCAGCTTCGAAGCTGTGGCTTATTAGCTTTTAGATGAGAAACTGTAGGGTCTCCCTGAATATTTAAGGCCATGATAAAAAGGATGAAATAGAGAATTAATGACTTGGAAAAAAATCAAAATGACAGATATGGCTCTGAAAGGAGAATACAGGATCTATCTTTAATATATCAGGACAATATTTAGCCTAGGTATAAAAGTATAGTGGATCAAACATCAAAAAATAGCTCAAATAAATGTAGTGTTTCATTTGTTTCCCATAAGCTACATAAAACTAGAAAAATAAACCTTGACTGATAATGTGGAATAAAAGACATTTTGCAAAGAACTTTTCAGCAGTAGGAAAACCCTTTTTTTATTTGGTCAAAAGTGTTAGGAAGGAAAACCAATGCTTATGAGACCAAATGCACTTAATGTATTTCTTATAGTCTTCAGTAATACATAATAAAATATTTTTAGTACTGGGAACAACTTCTTTACAAAGGTTACACCTCTTCATTACTATTTACTATCATGTTTTGTTATGACTTAAAGGTTACTTCCAAGTTAGAAGACGTGTATTTTAATATTATATTCAGTAGGTTAAAAATTCATATAATATTCTTAGAAATCAAGAATTTGTGATAATATGACTACAAATACCTTGACGTGACATCTTTGTTTTAATTATTGCTCCCCAACAATGTTTTATTTCTTTCAGAACCATTGTAAATTTTAGATAGCAAATTTGCAATTGCGGATTCTTAAATTAATATTCTTGTTGTATTTATTTCATTGCTGAAATAATATACTATTTGTGGATTAACATCCCTAGGCAAGTAATATTGGTTAAGGATACTTTTCACAACACAAGCATTATAATAAAAAGCTCCTTAAAAAATGTGCTTTTCTATTACCTTGGGATTTGCTTTTTTATGAATTCAGAATACCCTTGTATGAGCCATCATTCCTATTGGCCAAGAAAGTCCCACCTTTGTTGTTAGGAACTGAATATTATTTGTCTTTGTTTATAGTCTAAATAAACAATCTCAGAAATTTTTAGTATGAAAATGAGAAGACATTGAGAAATATTAATTTCACATATTTAGAGAGGTATTTGGTAGCACTGAGTGTTGATATATTTATTAAACAAATTCCTCACAGAATTTGATTTTTGTTAGAGCACATGAGTCTTCAGGTTATCATGAAAATTACCCTAAATCTTATAAATTGGATAGCTAATGATTGATAGATTTCTTAGTTGATTTATGTGTTGGTTGAAAAATAATTAAATTAAAAATCTACATAATGTTTCTAGATTCCCATTTGCAGAATTTATTTTCTACCTCAGTGTCCAAAGTTAAATAAAAAGATTCATCAAAGTTATAAATGAAAGAAAGTACTAGCATAAGTTAGGGGAGAATATAATTCTTTTTGCACTAAACAGTGCTGTAAGGAAGTAATCTAGAATTGCATTTAAATAAGTCAACATATTTAAGTTTAAATCTTAACATCTGAGTGTAAATCTGAAGTAGACACAATTATTCTTGCTGCATATTTATCAACAACGTAATTAGAAACTCCCCCCCCACCCCTTTTTTTTTTTCTGAGACGGAGTCTGTCTCTGTCGCCAGGCTGGAGTGCAGTGGCTCGATTTCAACTCACTGCAACCTCCACCTCCCAGGTTCAAGCGATTCTCCTGCCTCAGCCTTCTGAGTAGCTTGGACTACAGGTGCATGACACCATGCCCAGCTAATTTTTGTATTTTTAGGAGAGATGGGGCTTCACCATTTTGGCCAGGATGGTCTCGATCTATTGACCTCATGATCCACCCACCTCGGCCTCCCAAAGTGTTGGGATTACAGGCGTGAGCCACCGCGCCGGGCCTGAAACTCCCCCCTTTTTTAAAATTAACTATCATCACTGCCTTTGAAAGAGCCTTTCTTTCTTTTAAGAGTAGTTTTGGACCCACAAAAGATAGATAAGTACTACAGTTTCTAGGTTAGTATTTGAAATAACAGATCAAAGTAAATGTAATGGTTTCTAAAACTTTGTTAAATTTTAGATCCTCTTTGAGTACAAAATCCTTTTTAAAAATTCCATTTTGGGCAGGCACGGTGGCTGACACCTATAATCCCATCACTTTGGAAGGCTGAGGTGAGTAGATCACCTGAGGTCAGGAGTTCGAAACCAGACTGGCAACATGGTGAAACCCTGTCTCTACTAAAAATACAAAAATTAGCTGGGCATGATGGTGTGCGCCTGTAATCCCAGCTGCTTGGGAGACTGAGGCAAGAGAATTGCTTGAACTCAGGAGGCGGAGGTTGCAGTGAGTCAAGATTGCACCATTGTACTCCAGCCTGGGCAACAGAGATAGGCACCATCTCAAGAAAAAAAAAAAAAACCTCCCATTTTGTAGAAAGTTGGAGAGATTTTTATCCATATGGCATTAAATATTCTGACCAATATGGAAATGCAATAAAGATACAGTCATTAGTGAACAAATAATGCTTGTCATTGTGTTCTCATTCACACAAGAAACACTTCAAATTACTTACAGCCTAGAACAAGACAGACAAGTTCCTACTTTTATGGGATTTACATTATAATGAGGCAAGACAGACAATGAACAGATACAGTAAATAGAAACATGTTAAGAGCTATGATAAAGATAAAACAAGGTGATATGAACTAGCGTTTCTGGGACACTAAGATTGAGTGGTCAGAAAACGCCCTTCTGAGTGGATGATATTCAAGGCAGGTATTGAATGACATAGAGGAGATTGTCCTGGGAAGGTCAGAGGGAAAGGACACTCCCAGCTGAGGACCTAATATGTGAAAGATATATTCCAGAGACAAAATGGAGATTGAACAGAGGAGGGTGAGCCAGGAAAGGAGACATAGCCAGCAAGGAAGGAGGAAAATGAGCAGAGGAAACTGTTCTATAAAAAGGAGTGGTGAACAGCGTGAAATGCCTATGAGAAATTTAGTGAGATAAGGATGATCAAGTGACCATTAAATTTGATGGAATGTAGGTTGTTACTGATCTAATATTGCACAGTTTCAGAAGAATAGAAAGTAACACAAGGAAAGAATGAAAGGGAGAGAAAATGGTTACAGCAACATAGTCAACACTTTTTGAAAGGTTTTTCTCCAAAAGGGAATGGAGAAATATGGTAGAAGCTGGAAGACAAAATCAAAGAAACCTGCTTATGCTAGTTGGAATAAATCAGTACAGAGGGATAAATTGGTAAACAAAAGGATTTTTCAGAATGTGAGTCCTGAATTAGGAGAGGCATGTGTTCAAGAGCATGCATGCAGGGCCTGGTTTTGGGAGAAGCAGGGATGCATCCCCTCTGGTAATGGAAAACATGAGAAAGTGGGTGCACAGAGAGTGATTTGCATCATAGGATGGAGGTTGGAAGACTGAGGAGATATGAAAATTGTGACACAATCTTATTTTGGAGAGTGGGAAGTGAGCATTGATTAAAGTATAAGGATAACAAATCAGTATGGAATACCCAGTTAGGATTTGTGTTCCTAAGTTTAAATTGAAATCAGTCAGGAGAAATTCATGCTTTTCTCCCGGCCTGTTCAGCTGCCTGTGTGGAATAAAAGATAACCAGAGTTAGAGATTTTTTACGGAAAATAAAATGGTGGAAAAGAAGAGCAAGAGAGTTAAATGTATTTTTTGAATGTTGCTATAATGATGTAATATGAAATATCAGGTGAATAAAGATGAAAAAATGAGAGATCACAAATAACAAGCAAGAATAAAGATCGGTGACTTGGAGAACTTGTTAAGATCAAAGCATAGCTGGACTGGGAATGAGAGAGAAAGATGGGCAGGAAGTTTGAAGAATTAGATACAGAAAATTGAGGGAGGAGTACAATCATCAGTGATTTAAAAGGTCACGGGTACAACCGTGGGAGTGGGTAGCTGCTGTATGACAGGGGAAAAGGACACTGAAAATGGGGTGGAGGCGGCCAAAGAGCCGAGGCCAGGGTGTTGGAGGAGTTTTTCATGAGCATATTGAAGTCACCAATAAAAATGGCAGATATAGGAGGGGAGAACATGACAGATTCACGTAATGAAATCTTCTGTGGATAAGAGGAAGCGCCAGGAGGTTGGTAGATGCCAGCTGTAAGAAAGATGGTCTAATACGAGCTTCAAAGAAGTCTTCACGTTTCAAGTGGGGAGAAGTGACATGGCAGCACAAAGAAAACAGACACCAACTTCATTATCAAACCCCGAAGGCTATCTGCATTAGTGACCAAATTACTATATTTACATCCAAATAATCCACATTGTATGGACAACACAAAATCTATTCCATCAATTGTCATAGCTAAAAAGGGATAGTATTTCACTTGAGTTTAACACTCTTGTCTCTTTTTTATTCCACTGCATAAAGATTTTTGACCTTACTCACTGAGGTACTCTAGAGAATAATTAGCTATTCGTATTTGAAATTATTATACATTCAACTCTATATTCATTTTAAGATTTGCCTTATATGAAATAAACATTGAAATCTTAGGGTATTACACTGGCAGAATAGAGAATTGTGATATAATGACCAGAAAAGACTAGGAAGGGACTTTATTCTCATAGGTAATAAGAATGCATGCTCATCCTTTCCTTTCGTCTTTCAAACTGCAAACGTAACAATTTAACGCTAAAGAGCTGATCTTCCCTTGGCTGAGTGAAGCTAATAATGCAAAATAACCAGCATATCTGGGGTACAATTTACAGGAACAACTTATAATACACACGTCTTCCAGTTCTTTTGACCAATGCCTTTGCTCTGACACCCTATGATAGATCCATTTCTGTCTTTTTTTATAGTGTGTCTCAGAAGGAGGGCAAGCAGAATTTGTAGTCTACAACACCACAGTTTGTTTTTTCATTTCACATTCACGATTACTCAAGTCACAAATGACATATGATGCAAACCAGTAATATATGTTTGCGCCTGACAGAGGACATTTTTCATCTTGCAAGTTTAGGTTACAGCTTCAGCAGCAGGTGTTGCGAATCTCAGTGAAGTGAAACGAGCTTCTAAAGGTCTGACACACTTCAGAGTGTTTCATGGGACCAGAAATAAAAGGAGCAGTCTGGCTTTTCTATTGTCTAAAATTTCTTTACATCATGAAAGTCTTCAGCTTCCTTCTAGGCTCTGTAAACTAGGCTAAGTCATTTTGCTGTGGTGGTTTTTCTTTCTTCAGATTAGAGCCTCGTTACCTAGAACCCACCTTTCCTGTCCTTTGCCACACCTCTTTCCTCTGCACACTTTGATCTTGTTGGATCACAGCAGTGTGGAAGCAATTCCTGTACACCAAGTAATTATTCATACATCTAGAAAAAATACTGACTGATAAGACCTGGGCCACAGGAGACACTTGATAAATACAATCAATTCTCTATATCCGTGGGTTCTACATCCGTGAATTCCACCAAATGTAGATTGAATATTTTTTTAAATGGATGGTTACACTTGTACTAAACATGTACAGACTTTTTTCTTGTCATTATTCCTAAACTGATACCGTATAACAACTATTTACATAGCATTTACATTGTATTAGGTATTATAAGTAATCTAGAGATGATTTAAAGTCTACAGGAGGATGTATGTAGGTTATATGCAAACACTACATCATTTTATATCAAGATCTTGAGCATCCCAGGATTTTGGCATCTGTACGAGTCTTGGAACAAATCCCCAATGGTTACTGAGGGATGGCTTTACTGGCTGAACAATGTGAGTGACTGCAGCAACAGGTTACTTGTGAGTGGACTGTGAATAACTGGGGGTAACTCTCCTACCTGCAGCCTTCTAGAGCCTGCCTCCAAGTGATTTGCAGTCATTCAGGAGTGCTCTGCCCTAGCACTGCGGCTTTCCTTGCAGGAGAGCTACTTGAGCAGTCAGCCCAGGTCCTCATCTCTGTTTGTTTCTTTGTTTTTTCTATTTTACAAGCGCTTTTTGCCATTAATGACTTGGTAGTAACTTGGGGAGGTAAAAGGGAGTGTTATTTCCAGCTGATGCTACAGAAGTAATGAATATGTGAAATATATAATCGGGATGAAAATCATCTCTCCAGCCAGTTCCTTCTGCCTTCTTTTGCCAACACAAAAGGACTTTGATTTTTTGAGAGGACTTTAACTGTCCAAGCACATCAACACTTCTGACTGCCAATTTGGTCTAACTTGCCGAATAACCACAGCTCTCAGATTCCTTCTAATCTAAGCAGGCTTGTATAAAAAGACAGGAAGAGAACATATTTTAGGGGCCTCAGATACCAAGGCCTATGAAACACTTTCATGGTAGGGAGGACATGGATATTGTTGTCATCATTATGTAACAGCCCCTGCCTGGGATAAAAACTCACCAAGAGACTTCATGTGCTTACCATCATAGTGAACACAAATTAGGTCACTTATAGCCTATCAAGGCATGCTAGATTCTGGAGGGAATGAACTAGAGTGAAGCTGCCTGGCAAAATTTGACTTGAGAATCTAGACTTCAAACGCATTCTTCTGAGGGCTGGAAGAGGTTGGAACATAAAGAATGTAATTTTGATGAAACAAGTACAAACATCCATTTGGAATAGTAGTATCTGGGGGATTGTTTGGCAAAAATTCACTTCTATTCCCCTGAACTAAGCAGAAATACTACTAATATTAATAAATAATATGGCAGGTTAATGTCATCCCACTCAATCATCAGTTATTCAACCAACTTGTTTCTAATGACCCACTTAGGCATCAGAAGCTCTGGGGCCACATTCCAGAGGCCAAAGGATTCTTCCCCTCCTTCCTTTGCTTACATGGCTTACATTACCTCATGGAGGTATTTAATCCTCCATGCCCCAAACTCATTATCCATATAGCTGAGTAATTTTTTAGCACCATAAATTTGATCATGTATTTCCCTAGCTTAAAACTCTTCACTGGACTTTCATTCACTTAGAAAAAAATCCAAAAATTAAAAGTATTATATGATCCAACAATCCTACTTCTTATCCAAATAAATTGTATTTATCCAAAAGAATTGAAATCAGGATCTCAAAGAAATGTCAGCACTCCTATGTTCATTGCAGCACTATTCACAATAGCCAAGATGTTGAAACAACCTAAATAGACAAAGACAAAAAGATAAAGAAAATGTGGTATATATATATGCAATGGAATCCTCTTCAGCCTTAAAAAGGAAATTCCGCAATATGTGACAACATGCATGAACCTTGAGGACATTATATTAAGTGAAATAAACCAGGTACTGAAGGACAAACATTGCATGAGACCACTTACATGAGGTATCTAAAATAGTCACATTCATAGTATCAAACAGTGAAATGGTGGTTGCCTGGAGCTGGGGAGAGGGGAATATAAAGAGTTAATAATCAAATAAAGTTTCAGTAAGAAAGATGAATGAGTTCTAGAGATCTGCTATATGACATTTCACCTATAATCAACAATAATGTATTGTACACTAAAAAATGTGTTCAGAGGATAGATCTCATATTATGTGTTCTTACCAAAGTAAAAAAAAATTTTTAAAAATCAAACTCCTCAGCACAGGCTATCATGTCCTGGCCCCTCCATAGTCAGCTCATATTACTCTTGCCCTCCTTTACTAAACCCTAGCCAGTCTTCTTTTGAAGCCTCAATTATTCCATGCTCATTTCTGCCTCAGGGCCTTTGCACATGCTGCCCCTCTGCCTGGAAGGCTGTTCCCTTTTCCCCCATATAACTACCTTCCCCTTCCACAGACACTTTATCTTGCTCTAAAGCTCTCATTGCACTTGGTAATTGCACATAGGTGTGCTTGCTTATCAAATGTTTTTCCTCTCTGGAGTGTAAGTTCTAAAAAGAAAAGTGGGGACCTAATGTGTTTTGTTTACCACTCTCTTCCCTGGTACATAGAAGATACTTATTAAATATTTGTTGAAATATGATAGAATAAAATTATGAGGATGGCATAGATGGCCACTGGGCTCAGACAACTTCCCCAATTCCCATTGACTGTTAAGTGACCCCCAAGTAGCAACATCCCCTCTTCATCAGTCCTGGACACTGATCTGACCCAGAGAGGCTTTTGACAAATAATAAATATTAGGACTAAGAGGTACATTGGAGGTATTAGTTTACAGATGGGAAAATCTGAGCCTTATAAAGCTGAAGTGACTTATCTTGGCAGGGATTGCTTCTTCTCCACTCCCTGAGGCTCCCTGATGAGGGATTTTTCATAAACACTCCAGGCCTCTTGTTCCACTTCTACTCACCTCTTGGAGGTGGAGTGAATTAGATGTGTAATGGTCTGCGAGAGGAACTTGGGATGTGGGTTCCGCCCCTCAGCCCCGCTTTCTCTTTGGGATCTACCACAGGACACAGACATTCTGCACTGCTCCTCCTTGCCTTAGGGTTAGGCTCTTCTCCAAGGCGTGGTGTGCAGCTGTCTGATTCTGCATCTCTCTGGGGTGATGAGACAGACTTTGAAATTCTGGGTTCAGTATTTCCAGGGCCTGCATACATAAGGTGTGTTTTCAAACCTAGCTTTTATCAGTTTAAAAGGAAATAATTTTCTACTTCTTCTGTCTTAGTTGATTCATAACTGGGTGAATTGATTCCCCTTACATCCCCACACCAAAGCCCAAAATTCATCACTGTCAGAGTAAGGGATTAGAATTCATCTTCCCAAGCTCCAGCTCTGATTTCCAATGTGTGATCCTCATAGCTCAGCCAGTTCCCTGACAACTTCCTTCTTAGCCATGCCCTAAACTGTCACCACTACAGTCAACACCCCCACTGATCCAGCACACAGGGGTAAGACCATCCTCCAATCCATATTTTTCCCAATCATTATAAATACATCCCAAGACATATTTATAATGATTTCACATGAACATGTTTTCAGGCTAGTGAAATAAATGTTTATAGAGACAACTTAATAAAAAAATTGAGTAATGATTACATTAATGAGATAAATACCTCATCATAAATTAGCTTGTTAATACATATTTTAACATCAACATGTTTATTTTTACTTTTTCCTAATTATTTTGTTAATAATTTTCTCAAAAGACAATTTTGTTTTAAATTGTCTTATACAGCCTCTTTAGAGCTGGACATTTATCTGGACATGTAATCACAATATTAATCCTCTTCTGGTTGATGCATATTTCAGTTAGTAATTGGCTAGGTAAAGAATTGTATTCTGGTCTGTTATTGCTATAACCGAATGACTATAATATTGCTAATGGGCCAACAGGTGGGCCTTGTCTATGTTCAAGTAGAATATAAAAATTATTGGGTATGATTATGACCTTTCTTGTTAAAACAAATACCTTCCATGGTCATTCTAGAAACAGAAGGAAGAGAAAATTACTTGCAATGAAAAAGTAAAAGAAACACATCTCTTTATCAAAAATGTTAACCACTATTATCTCTTAGCCAAAAAGAAAAACAGCAATAAAAATATATAAATACAATAAGCTTTCAGAGCAAACAAATAAAAACATCTCTCATGTAGTCATGTTCTTTAGACTGAGGTAGCAGTGTTGAAAAGGGTAAAGCTATTTTAAGTCATGCATTTGGAGGAGCAATGAATCAATGGATGTTTTAACATTTTCCATTAGGAGACTGACATTGTGAACTTTTTTCTGTGTCAGGGTGGTATATGTCCTCTTAGTTTGGAGGCTATGTGTTATTTCAGAGATTCTTGTGTTTTGGGTATAGCTGGATACAGTTTTGATTTCTCATATTTTTGTTTTTTCTTACCATTAGTCAGCCAACAACTATCTGCAAAGAACCCCCCTCTAGATATAGAAATGTGCTAGATCTTGAAGAGATCAGAAAAAGATTATTTCTGTTTTAGCTCCTACTATCTCGAAGCTTATCATTGGTTGGAGACAAACAGATATGTGTGTGTGTGTGTGTGAGTGTGTGTGTGTGTGTGTGTATACATATATATATATGTATATATATATATATATTTTTTTTTTTTTTTTTTTTTGAGACAGCGTCTCACTCTGTCACCCAAGCTGGAGTGCAGGGGTGCAATCTCTGCTCACTGCAACTTCTGCCCCGCACCACCCCCACCCCCACTTCAGCCTCCTAAGTAGCTGGGAATACAGATGCAGGCCACCACACCTGGCTATGTTTTGTATTCTTGGTAAAGATGGGGTTTCACCATGTTGCCCAGGCTGGTCTCAAACTCCTGAGCTCAAATGATTTGCCTGTCTTGGCCTCCCAAAGCACTGGGATTACAGGCGTGAGTCACTGTGACTGGCCACAGATGTGTCTTGACATTCTGTTTGTGTATCGTATGCCATAACACTACTCCCTTACACAAAAACTATCTCTAGTCAAGATCGTTGTCTCTCTTGATTTTTATTCTCTCAGATGGGGTATAGGCTAAGCTACCGAAAGAAAGAGACCTGGAGACACAGGGGCTTGAACCTGAGAGAAGTGTATTTCCTTCACACACAACAGTCCAGAGGAAAGAGTTCCAGGCTGCAGTAGTGGCTCTGTTACACAAAATCATTTGGAGTTAGGTTCTTTTCATCTTGTGCTTTTACTATCCTCTTGAGTATTTTTATTGTTATGACCAAAGACTGGTTGATGTTACATGTGTTCTTTCAGCCTTCAGAAAGTAGAGATTAAGCCAATGATAAGTAATTTCATTTTATGTAAGCGTGATTGACATAACAATATTTACCAATATCCAGTTATTTTCTATTTATGGCCACACAGAGGATTACACTTATTCATTCTTTGTAGTTAGGCAGGGTCACGTGGCTAATTTTGGGACAATGTGGCATGAGTCACTGCTTTGCTGAAGTTTTAATTGCTAGTGCTTGACTCTCCAGCCACAAAAACCTATGTTGATGTGGAGGTGATACAAGATAGAAACCTGCAGGAATCCTGACTCAACACATAGAAGATGGCTGCCCAAGAGAGTCATCTGGGCTTGCAAATTTCTGTAAGAAAAAAATCTTTTGCTGTTTATTCCGAAATATAACCTATCCTAATCTATTACAACAGATGATGTGAAAATTGTACACATAATTTCTGCCCATGTTTTATTGCTGAGAACACAGTCACATGGATACACCCGGTTCAAGGGCTAGCTAGGCTGTTTATACTGCATTACTATGGAAACAGAGGACATCAGATGGTGGGGGTGTTGGGGGCATTAGTAGTCTGCCTTATTTCCTTGTTCAGTGTTGCACTTGCTTGCAATAGCCTCCACCTGCTTCTCAGTCTGTGCACATCCCACTCATCCACCAAAGAAAAGCCTTCTGCAGACTTTCTTCTTAGAGAAATTGACTCTTTAATTTCTCTAAGTTCTGATTGCTCCATATTCATAATATTTTGTTATGGGATTCATTCAAAAAGGTTATAGACTACCTACTCATCTTCAGGCATTGTGTGACACTGGGTATAAGATGGCGACATAATTCCTAACTTCCAGAGTTTGCATCTTTCAACTTGCCTAGCACAAGTCCCTATCCAAATTACACAGTGAATAAATACTCCTTGATTGAACTATAAATAAGTCAGTAGTGTATCAGCAGGTAATTAAACATTAAGGGACAGAACCCTAAGGGCAGATAAGAGAAGGGAGAAAATCCTGTAGTAGATGATAGGAGGCACGAGGGCAGTGATCATGTCTGTCTCAGATCCTGTCTTAAGTCCAGTGCTGATCATTGGATCTGGCACAAAGTGGGAGCTTTAATACATCTTTTTTTTGGCTGAGGAATGTCAGATTAGCTGAGAAAGGCCTCATGAAGGATTTGAATGGGCAGGACAGGAAGGAGGACTTTCCAGCATGGAGAACTGTGAGGCAGGGGGCCTGATGGGTGATGGTGGGTATTGAAGAATCTTAGGACATAAGGTTTGACAAGCACATAGGGTGGGACCAGATATCAGGAAGACACTCATGGATTTTTGCATCTTCATGTGCTACAAAATGGAAGCATAAGCTTTAAAAATTTTTTAATGAGCTCTAGAAAGACTAAACTGTTTTGTTAAATGGATTTGAATATAAGTATTAATATTAGAGTCAAAAGAGGACTAAGGGAACACTATTAACAATGAAAGCTTAGACTGCGATGGTGATAGAGCACCTGGCTGGAAAAGGGCAAATCTCATGGACATTTCAAAGGGAAGATAGATAGGAATTGGCTACACAGAATATAAGGATTAAGGAGAAAAGATGGGTTGAAAAGAGCAATTGTGGATTTCAGCCTGGAATTCTGGAATGAGAGTTACACCAATAAGGAGATAAATGTATTTTACAGAAGGAACATGCAATGAGTTTAATCTGAAACATGTATTTGCTGTGGCAGGGGGATATCTTTGTGGGGATTTTGAGCAGGCAGCCGCGGTCTGGAGAGCAGGTGTCAGTAATGAGGATGTCTTGGAAGTCACATTCCGTGGGCATGAAGACCTAAACAGACCTTGGCTTGGCTTTAATGTTTTCCAGCACATGTGAAGGTAAACATGACCAGTCCTCAGTACAACTGTCAATTGCCTTGCCCTCTCATGGACTCTCCCTTTATTGGTGGAGTTCCTGGCCCATATGTACATGCCAGGGAAGAGGAAGATGCCAGATCATCTGGAGGAAGAGTAGAGTGGATGGTGGCTGGAGAGGGGGAGAATGGTAGAAGGAATGCATCCCAGAAAAACATATCATGCCTAGGAAGCACAGAGCCCTAGAGCAGAAGCACACAGGCAACTTATGTGGAGCTGCAGAGGTGAAACACGTACATATATGTGTGTACATGTGTGTAGGCACAGTCAAATGCATATGCATTTATAAAAGGGCAGCAAATGCATCTCCCTCACCAACCCTGCCCCTCAGCTATGTGTCAAACCACCTACCTATTCCTTCATTCATTCAATAAGGACTTACTGAGTTCCATTTATGTGCCAGACACTGGGAATGTGGAAAAGCCTCATGCAGACATAGTCTCTGCCTTCACAATACCTATATACTAAAGAACCCATATGTAGGTGATGAATACATACAAACTAATTTGCTAAAACTGCGGTAAGTGTGAAGGAGAGAACTATGTGCTCTTGGTTTTATCAATCTTGCCTCCTCAAGCTAAGAGTTTAAATAGAGTTTTGTGGAAGCAACATGTATTTTGGGTCAGCTGATACTTTGAAAACAGGTCATTTAAGAAAATACTAAACTAACGGCTTGGAGAGGAGGGCCTGACCTTGGGTGCTTAAAGCTATTCCCACTCCATCCACCATCCACAATCCTGGCACCTCATTCAAAAGGCAATCTCAATGAGAGTAGAGGCTTACCTGCAGCTTCAGAGGCCTAGAAATATCTGTACAGACTTCTTCTCAGTTACTTCCAATTGTAATGGATTAGTCTGTCTCTGTGTTCAAGAAATAAGGGAAGTAAGGCTGGTGGAAAAATAATACAAATGGGATGTCAAGAAGATAATGGTAATAGTGGAGGTTTGGGGTGAGGTTAAACGATGATAGATGTGTAAATTATTTTAAATTTAATTTGTATTTCTTTTTTTTTTTTTAACCCATTGGGTCACAGATTCATTGAGTCAGGATTTTTGTCATTGGCTGGAACCACTAGAATTCTAGTTCCACAGACCTTGAGTAGAGAAGCCAGTGTTCCAGGGAACCTCTGTCCTCCTCAGGTTACAGCTGTAGAGCTGTCGGATAGGTTCTACTAGAATACAGTTTTGTCCATGAGGACACAGACCACTGCCAAGTGTCCTTCAGCTCCCTGCTAGACTTAGATTTGCCCCCCACGAGTACTCCCCCAAACAATGGCACCTCAGCTAACTCAAATTTTCGTTCCAGAATTCCTGCGGCTTTAAGCCATCAGGACATCTGACACTGGTCTTCAGAGGGGAGGACATTTAGCAGCGTGGGTGGAAGAGGTGGTGTTAGAAGATATTGGGAGAAACAGATTCCATCTGCATGTCTTATTTATAGATGTCTTTGTAAGAAAAGAGATGGTCTGGGGAGAAAGTGTCTCAGTTCTTAACCATGTGGGAGGGTAGATGTGGGTGAGCGGAAAGTTAGACTTTCAGGAATACAGATCAGAAAACTTTGTTTCATAATTTTCTGAGTTAATATGTATATACCATAAAGTGAAAAACTAGATAATGTGGCTATGATGCCTTTTAGTAATAATGCATAATACGGTCACTGAATTATGTTTATGGATTTGAAATTGTTGAAACTTGGATTTTCAGTAAAAAATTAACAGCCATTTAAACTATTTGTTGTCTATATAACGTATTTAGGAAACATCTGTTGATAGCTTGCAATATGAAAGTAATTTGTTTTCCACAAAATGCGTAAGGCATTGCCCTTGACTTAAACAACATGGCATGTGGTAGAGAGATTCAAATAAAGTGATAAGGGATTTCCGAGGATTGGTTTGGGTTTACGGTAACTGGGGAAGATACCTTGGAAGAGGTAGCATTTAAACTGGGATACGCAGCATGGACACATTTTAGCATTCCAGCTGGTAATGACTGGCATCCCAGGTAGAAAGAATGTGGATTAAAATCATGAAGCTACAATAAAGCAAAGGAGTGGGGAATTTAGTCTGGCAAAAGCACAGCGTGTAATAGGAGAGAAGTGTGGACTAAGCTGATAAGGTCTTGAAGGGCCTTGCGCCAGCCTAAAGAGCATGAACTTCATGTAATGAGGAGGCCTGGGAACCATTTGAGCAGCAGAGCTGAATGGTAGAGTGGTATATTAGGAAGCTAAATCTGATAGCAGGCTGGGGTGGATCACCAGAAGAGATGAAGTGCAAATGGAAAAAGCAAGGGAATGAGATTTCTCTTTGTGCTGGTGTTTTGGCATAACTCAAAAGAAAGATCAGTGCAAAGAGAAAAACTGAAGGTAAAAATGAGACTCAATTATTTTTAAGGAATTAAAACCGTTGAAACTTTAGTCTCAAACAATGGAGGGAAGTGTCAAGACCATAAATGGAAGTGTTAGTCAACCCTCCCACAGCTACTCTAAGATCTGAAAAAGAAGAAAAAGAAAAAAATTAAAGTATACTTCAAAATTACTCAAAGAGTACATTTAAACATTCCCAACATTCTCATCACAAAAAAATAAGTAGGTGAGGTGATGGGTATGTTAATTGGCTTGATTTAATCTTTCTGCAACTTACATATATCAAAATATCACATTGTACCCCATAATATATATATATACAATTATTTGTGTGTATATATATATATATATATATATATATATATATATACAAATAATATATACAATTATTTGTGGTCAATTAAAAATAAAATTAGTTAACCAATTAATTTTTTAAAAGGTGGCATGGGACGTTCTAATGAAGGTGCTAAGGTCTGAGATAGAGAATTTCCTAGCACTGGCCCATATCTCCTTATTCACCTGCCAAATATAACCGAAGCATAAATAAAAAGTTTTAATTCTGACTTGGCTTTCACAGAAACCTGAAAAGTTCAGTCAAAGGTGACTCAGCTTCAAGAACGTAGAAATTTTACTCCCTATAAAACTCTTTGATTTCCTACCTTTTCAAGGAGGAGGACTTCTTGTTAAAATGAGGAACCTTACTGATCTGCCTATGATAACAATCTCAATAATTCTATAGGACCCATCTTGAGAACTGTTGTAGATACTGCAGCTATTCCTCCCCCAGTTTCACAGGGATTTTGTGAGGCTAAATAAAGCAAGATAGCAAATGTAAAATATTTTCTCTGTAAAAGTTGTTACGCAGATATTACAGGCCTATAAAAAAGTGCAATGTGGTTATTGCAACATATCAGAATAATCTGTGATTGTTTTCTGTTCTTTATTATTTATATTCAACCATCTTAGAAAAAGAATTTAAAGCAGTTTTATTTGGCTTATCATTTTTTTGGAGCATCCTATATATCTTGATGAGGAGAGTAGTGGGGAAAAAAATACTTTAAGCCAAGCAGGGTGTATGGGTAATAATGGTATCTGCCAAAATGACACCCTTAACATTGTTGATATATAAACAATTACAGCACTGGAGAGTAGACCATCTGGGGCTTGTCCAGGGAATAAACTATAGTTACTGCCTTCTATGGCACAGTAATTCCAGGAGAACTTACCTATTGAGCTGGATCATTCAGAGGACATACTCATATTGGGCTTTAAGAAGGAAGCTTCCTGGCCACATGTAAATATCCATTTAGTACCCTTTAGTTCAATACTATATGGACCCAGTTCTGTCATTGGAAAGAAGGGGAAATGTGGGAATTGAGTAGAGATCTCTTTTCCAAATAATAATGAGAATCACTGCCAGCTCCCATCACATCTCATATCACATAACTGGTTAGTTAGTAACTAATTAACCAAAAGTATGTGTTGGTTAGGAACATTGCCTGCCATCCCTGGATACATTTAAAGGCTTTTCACTTTTTCGGAGTTGCGGACCAGTAGACTTATTTTCTCATTCTCAGGACTCTTAAATTGTGTTCACTGGTTTATAATGACATTAATAAGATTTCCTAAAACCTCGAGTGGGTGTGGTCTGAGTGATTTGTAAATATCATGATATGGGCATTTCATAGTTTTTATCTTCAATCTGCTACTGAGATTGTTGATAAGTGCTTACACTACTCCAGGATACTGTAATAAGTCTCTATATTCACTTTTTCATAATATTCTTATGAGGCAGTTAACATTACCTCTATCGTACAGACAAAATATATGTGATATTTTCTAAACAAACCACTAATAATACCTAAATATATACAAATAGAAATGTCTTTATTCTTCAGTAAGAGAACTCAGTTTTTGAGTTCTATTTCTGATGACAGAAAGCTAATCTTGCCACAAGGTAAACTCAGCTCCTTCTTATTTTTCTTAGTGCTGCCTGGTTGACCATGCACCGGTAAAATTCTCTCCCTCTTAGTTTTTCTCTTACCCATAGGAATGACGCATGTTCCAGGAAGTTTCCATCTTGCCCTGGCATTGGGGGATAGATGAACTACTAGAAGAAAACACTGGTAAAATGCCATAGGACATGAGTTTGGGCAAAGATTTTTGGGGTAAGTCCTCAAAAGCACAGGCAACGAAAGCAAAAATTGACAAATGGGATTATATCAAGCTAAAAAGCTTCTGCACAGCAAAGGCAACAATTAATATAGTGAAGAGACAACCTGCAGAGTGGGAGAAAATATCTGCAAACTTTCAATCTGACAGGAGATTAATATGTTAAATATTGTTCCAGAATGTATAAGAAACCCAAACAGCTCCACAGCAAAAAACAACAAATAATCTAATTGAAAAATGGGCAAAACACCTGAACAGACATTTCTCAAAAGAAGGCATACAAATGACTAACAGGTATATAAGAAAATGTTCAACATCACTAATAATCAGTGAAAGATAATTTAAAACCACAGTGAGGTATCCTACCACCCTAGTTAGAATAGCTGTTATCAAAATGACAAAAAATAACAAATGCTGGTAAAGGTGTGGAGAAAAGGGAACATTTGTACATTGTTGGTAGGAATGGAAATTGCTACAGCCACTATGGAAAACAGTACAGAGGTTCTTTTAAACACCAAAAATAGAATTACCATGTAATCCAGCAATCCCAATGCTCGGTATGCATCCAAAAGAAAGAAAATTAATACATTGAAGAGATATCTGCATTTTCATGTTTATTGCAGCACTATTCATAACAGCCTAGATATGAAATCACTTATACTTGATATAAGTGGAATTATACAGCATTTGTTCTTTTGTTACTGGCTTATTTCACTTAGCATAATCTTAAAATGATGATAGGTGTCTATCAATGGATGAATGGATAAAGAAAATGTGGTACAAATTCACAATGGAATAGAACTCAGGCATAGAAAGAATGCAGTGCTGTCATCTGCAGCAACATGGATGAGACTGGAAGTCATTATGTTAAGTGAAGTCAGCTAGGCGCAGAAACACAAATATCACATGTTCTCACTCATATGTGAGAGCTAAAAAAAAGTGTATCTCGTGAAGGCAGAGAGTAGAATGGCGGTTACCAGAGGCTAAGAAAGGAAAGGAGAAGAGTGGGATGAAGAGAAGTTGATTAATGGGTACCAAAATGTAGATAGAAGGAATGAGTTCTAGTATTTGATATTATAGTAGGGAAATTATAGTTAATAATAATAATTTATCATATATTTCAAAATTGCTAGAAGAGAAGAACTGTAATGCTCCCAACACAAATAAAAGATAAATGTTTGAGGTGATGAATATCCCAGTTACCCCGATTTAATAACTACACATAGCATACATGTATCAAAATATTACATATACCCTTAAAGCATGTACAACTCTGATAATTTTCTACTCGTGCATTAATAATCACTCAGTTTGGCTGAGGAGACATGCTAGTAATTTCCTATAAAATATTTAACACTAAGCAGCATAACCTTACAAGGTATTCTCCAATGTAAATGAACTGCTAAATATATCTCTAGGTAACTAAAAGAACTTGACCTATAAGTGAAGATATTTCATCAGATCAGTTATATTTTGCAAATACCTGCCAAAACAAGATTTTATTTTTAACTTAATATTGATGATTTTTTCCTTTTTGGCAATAAATAGGTATTGGAATCAATTAATTTTTAGAAATCTCTAAATAGTTAACCTATAGTAAGACACATTCTTTCTATTGCATTTAAGGTGGCATAAGAACCTGTATTCAATCCTTCTAAATAATCATTAGAAATGTGAGATACAGGTTAAGAAGCAGGGTGATTAAAACATACACACACATACACAAAACCTCCTACATGCCAGACGCTGAGGTGATAGGATGTGTCACCATTAGATCTTATCCTAGAGTTAGGACTTTGGAAACGCCTTTCGGGTAAAATGATATTCAGTCTTATACCTGAAAAATAATGGGGGTTTTCCAGATGAAGTGAAGGGAACAGGTTGCTTTAGATAGTTGTTTTTTTAAAGACAGTTTTTAAAACGTACATGGATATGTGTAGATGGGTAAGCATAAATTGTGATAAGAATTCAATATCTCTTCATCTTCCCTTCCTTTCCCTTTTGAAACAATTTAGCCAAAACGTCATTAAGTGGGGCTAAGCAGGGTCAGTGTCCAAGCCAGTAGAATACGGAGGCATCGTGCTCAAGAGCAAAATGTTAGAGTCTGAGTGGTGTAAAGAGAATGGCCCAGATGGTGGCCCAGCTTAGTGTCTGAGCCCAAGCAGGAAGAAGAGAACTTTCACAAAGGCACGCTGCTAGTAACAGGCGGCTGTTTGGGATCAGAACCCAAGTGGCTTGAAGAGGACATCTTCAAGGGATGGCAGCCAAGAGGAGAGTAACAGAGACCAAGTGGGATGAGAAGACTGAACCCTGTGGTGTGGGACTGGAATTAGAGATATTGGTGTGAGTTATGGTTTTCAATACAAATGGAAGTATAAATAGATAAGATAGATTTAGGAAAAATGTAGGTATAAACACGTGTATATGTGTGTGTATATCGTAGGTTTATGTATATTTATGCATACACATACACACATAAACACAAACATACATTTCCTAACGCTCTTTTTTGAGAAGACACCTAGTAACAACAATAACTTAAAAGCAATGAGTATATCTAGTACATAGATCATGTTTTCTGGTGGCCATTTTTCCCTAAAATTAACTGAAGCTTCTTGGACTTGAGCAGAGGAAGTACAAAATGAGTCTTGGCTATTTTCTTGTGCCAGAAAGCAAAGAACTATCCAAGAAGGTTGGGAGCCTGTCAGAAGGACATAGGAGACAACCTGAAGGGGATCAGATCACACTGCCTAAATCTGAGATAATTTAAATATCAAAGTCAATGACGATAGTAACTTTTTGAATAAAATAGAAGTTCATAAATATATACCGATATAAATAAGACACTGAAAGTTTCATGAGGAACCGTATATTTACACAGTCTCAAATTACCTCCCCACAAAACACTTATTAATTATGAAGGAAGAATTTATAGTTAAGAAGTCTGGCAAACACCACCTTAATTGAATGATCAAAGTTGACATCACAAATAATGTGACAATTTGAAATCATATACCAACTGCTAAGAATCAAAAGCAAGGGAAACAAAGGATCACTTCTATAATATTCCATCCAAAGATGCACAACCTGGATGAAAAATAAACCCTAATTAAGAACATGCTACAAAGTAAATCTGTCCAATAATCTTAAAAACTGCTGATGTCATTGAAGTCAAGGAATGACTGGGGAATTCTTCTTGACGGAAGAAGACTACAAAGACATCTAAATGCAACACATGGGTGGTACTTCCAGATGGCAAAGTGAGTTTCTCTGAAAAATCTGCTCCTTCTTAAAAGCAGCAAGGAACGTGGAAAAAATTGTCAAAATCATATCCTTTGGTACTCTTAAAATTAACCAAAGATCTGCAATAGCCCAAAAAGTGTTTATTCAAGAAAAATAGCTAAATCTCGGTAAGAATAGTGAGATTTATAGCATTGTAACTTGGCCTAGTCTCATCTTCCATTGCCCAGCTCTGCAGAAGCCTTAAAAAGCAGCAGCAGCATTGTAAACATAGTAGCTGTGAAGACCATCATCCTAGCAGCCACTAGGAGGGGCAGAACAGGTTTGGAGCTTTAATAGAGCCCCATCCACACAGAATTATCACTATTTGACCTGTCAGTGAGCTTCATGGAAAAGCCCCATTCACAGGAATTATTATTTGACATGATTCAGAGTTCACTCAGTGGGAAAAGTCCTATTTCTAGAGTATTTGTTCAAAACATTAAGTGGCAATTAATTAACATAGCAGCTTCTCAAAGGAGGAAAAACATAGGACTATAGCTTGAGATAGAAGATACGGATTTGAGAAGCACAATATAAAAATAAAAATACTACGGAATGCTTGTTATGGATTGCACTGTGTCCTCCAGAAACATGTTTAAATTAGCCCCGGTACCTGTGAATGTGACCTTATTTGAAAATAAGGTCTTTGCAGATGTAATCAAATTATAATAGGATTACTGGCTGAAAGTAGGCCTTAAATCCAGTTACTGGTGTCCTTATAAGGAAAGCGAAATTTGGACACAGACACACAGAAGAGACACACACAGGGAAGTAAGAAGGCTATGTGACAACAGAGGTAGAGATTGGAGTGATGCAGCTGCAAGCTGGGGAACACCGAGGACTGCTGTCAATCACGAGATGCGAGGAAGAAGCAATGATTCTTTTTCAGAGACATGACAGGAAACGTGGTCTTGTCAACACCTTGAGTTCAAATTGCTAGTCTCCAGAGCTGTGAAAGAATAAATTTCTATTATTTTAAGCAGAATTAAAGAAACAGTATGTGGCAATTTGTTAGAGCAGCCATAGGAAACTAATAGAAGTGGTGATGCCAATTACGGCAAAGGAGCTGGACAAAAACTGAAAAGGAAGATATGGAGAAAGAGTTGTCTATAAGGGCCTTTATAAAGCTCCATCATATTCCTGGGAATCTAGGAAAGTATATGATTCTGTAAGGCTGTGTACTACCCAGGAAAGATCTGAGAAGGTTCTTAATTTCTTCCCTCTGTGTGACACTGAGGCCCTGCAAAAGCACGAAGTGAAGTCCAAGGCAGAACTGTAAACTGAGAACTGAAGGCCTGCTCTGACACCAAGCAGTGCCCTTCCACAAAGGAATGAAAATTTATTGGCCTAATCGTTAAAAAGATCTATTTCGGCCGGGTGCGGTGACTCACATCTGTAATCCCAGCACTTTGGGAGGCCGAGGCGGGCAGATCACGAGATCAGGAGATCAAGACCATTCTCACCAACATGGTGAAACCCCGTCTCTACTAAAATACAAAAAAATTAGCATGCAGCCTGTAGTCCTAGCTACTTGGGAGGCTGAGGCAGGGGAACTGCTTGAACCCAGGAGGTGGAGGTTGCAGTGAGCCGAGATCGCGCCACTGCACTCCAGCCTGGGTGACAAAGCGACACTCTGGCTCAAAAGAAAAAAAAAAGTCTATTTCGTTGGCTGAACACTAAGCTAACTGAACAGGGTTAGAAGTTAGCTCAGTGGCCACAAATGCCAGAGAATATAGACTTTTTAGAACCAATCAAGGAAAATAACTGAATGAACAGCAGCAACCACAACAAACTGTGGTGTGGCTGTCAGAAAATAGATTGAGAGAGCCGCCACATTATATTATTTAAAACATCTAGTTTTCAATGAAAGTTATGAGTCACACAAAGAAAGAGAAAAGCAGTCACAGAAAAGAAGCTTAAACAGCAAGCGGAAAAACAATTCAAGATGTAAAAGGGATCCTTAATAAAATGAACAGCTGACTTCTATCAGAAACTATGAAGTTCAGGAGGCAGTAAAATGACATAAGCAAAATGTTAAAAGGAAAAGATTCTCAGCCAAAAATTCTACAGCTAGCCAAATTATTCTTTAAAAAATAGAAAAAGAAGTTAGGGCATTCTCAGTTAAACAAAATCAGATAATTTGTGACTAGCAGGTATACCCTACAAAAGAAAACATTAAAGGGAGTCCTTCATGATAATATGAAAGGACACTAGCCAATAAGGAATCCACACAAAGAAATCCACACTGGCAAAGGTAACTACAAAATACAGTATAAGTTTAGTTGTTGCTCGTAACTCTTTTCTTCTCTTACCTAATTTAAAAGGTAACTGCAGGCCAGGCAAAGCGGCTCGTGCCTGTAATCCCAACACTTTGGGAACCCAAGGTGGGAGGATCGCCTGAGGCCAGGAGTTTGAGACTAGCCTGGGCAATAAAGTAAGACTCCAGCTCTACAAAAATACAAAAATATTATCTGGGTGTGGTGGCATGCACCTAGAATCTCAGCTACGTGGAAGGCTGAGAGGATCACTTGAGCTCAGAAGTTTGAGATTACAATTAGCTATCATTGTGACATTTCACTCCAGCCTGGGCGACAGAATGAGACCTTGTCTCTTAAAAAAACTGCACGAAGCAATAATTATAAAATTGTTATGGTGTAAAGATATAATCTGATTAACAGGAATAGCACAAAGGAGGAGGAAAAGAATATAGCCACATTGGAGCAAAATTTTGTAAACTATTAAAATTAAGTTGCTCTTCATCCTAATGATACAGTTTTTAAGTTAAGATATTAATTGTAATCCTCAGGATAATTACTTGGAAAAGAACTTTACAAAAGGAAAAGAGACAATGTGAGAATTAAAATGGTAATTTTAAAAATATTTACTTGATACAAAATAAAACAATAATAAAGAAATAAAAGAACAAAAAAGACATAAGACGTGGAACACAAATAGGAAACAGTAGGTGTAAATCCTCTTAGCGGTAATTACATTAAACACACATGTATGAAACACTTCAATCAGAAGGCAGAGATTGAACAATGGACTACTAAAAAGTGGTCAAAATATGAGCTGCCTAAGAGAGACACAATTCAGATTCAAAAGCTTAAGTGGTTGAAAGCTAAAAGATGTAAAAAGCCCATACCAAGCATAAAGACAGCCATAAGACAACTAATACCACACAAAATAGACTTTAAACAAGATCTCTCACTAAAGATAAAGACGGACATTTTATAATGATAAAAGGGCTCATCTGTCTGGAAATATAATAAACGTACAAGCACATGACAACAGAGCCCCAAAAATACATGAAACAAAACCTGGCAGAATTGACAGGAGAAATAGACAACCTAATAATAACAGAGACTTCAATAGGCCACTTAAATAATGAAGTTTAAAAAGTAAAAAACTAAATAAACAAATATATTTCAAAAAAGTTTATAGAATAAGAATAGAAAATATTTTTGTACAGCTGTAGAATGTGTTTGTGTTTCAAGCTAAGTGTTATTACATAAGAGTCAAAAAGTTTAAAAATTAAAAAGTTTTTAAAGTAAAAAAAGTTACAGTAAGCTAAGGTTAGTTTATTACTGAAGGTAAAATTTTTAAAATAATTTTAGTGTAGCCTAAGTGTATAGCGTTTATAAAGCGTCCCAGGCCTTCACATTCACATTCACTTGCCGCTTCCTCACTGAATCACCCAGAGCAACTTCCAGTCCTTTAAAAAGCTCCATTCATGGTAAGTACCCTATACAATAAAGTGTATCATGTTTTATCTTTTATCCTGTAATTTAATTGTACCCTTTCTATGTTTAGATCTGTTTAGATACACAGATAGTTACCACTGTGTTAAAATTGCCTACAGTATTCAGTGCTGTAACATGCTATACAGGTTTGTAGCCTAGGGGTGTAATTGGTTATACCATCTAGGTTTTTGTAAGTACGTGCTATTGGGGCGTAATGGGTTATACCATCTAGGTTTTTGTAACTACGTGCTATGGTGTTGACACAATGACAAAATTGCCTAAAAACACATTTTGCAGAGTGTATCCCTATTGTAAAGCAATGCATGACTATGTATATACACACACACACATACACACACACACAACAGTTCAGCTCACTTATAGATAAAGCTATTTTTCAAATTACAAAAGAAAGCACCATATATTCTACTCAAATTTTTACCTTCTCTACTGAGAGATCATGTGAAGAGGAAAGATACACCAAGACTGAGATGAACTGAGATATACTCTGACAAGTCAGGCTGGGGAACATGGCCAAGCCATTTCCTCTACTTACCTGATTTTTAATTTCACTTGCAAAATAATATTTAAAATTCCCTTGAATGTTGTTAATTCTAATTTTTCTGTAATTTTATTTAAGTGTAACTATTTAGAAACATATTTAGTATATGAGGCAAGTTACCTATTGTTTTATTCTTTTAATGTTATAATACTAAATATATATATTTATATTTAGGAAATGAATTTATGGATTGAGCTCTTTGAATTTTTTTAGTAATATTTTATAATTGGTCACTTACTAATTGTAAGCCTATTTTCCATTGTATACCTTGTACACTCAAAAACATTAAAATAATTCTGTGAAAATAAAGTGTAAGCTTTTGTTTTTATTCCTCCCTGTTACTAAGCTTGTTTCTTTGCCTCTCTGCATGCACCAATCCCCACACTCTTAGTTTTAAAGTCTCAGCATACTAATAAAAGTGGGATATCTTCCAGGGACTTTGATTCCATGAGACAGTGATTTTTATTATGTATTAATTATTTTTCATAGGAGTGCTTCATGTAGATTACTTTCTAATACCCCCCAGTTATAACAAGATGATAGATTTTTTAAAATTTGTCACTTATTTCTTACACTATTATTTCTTATGGTGAACTGTTTACCATGCCTTTGCCCATGTAAACACTTGTATGATTATAATCACTCCCAAATGAGCAAGTATTGTTATTGCACACATTCTTATCGAGAGAAAAAGAAAATGGCTTGGTGTTCAAATTTTTCCATGGGTTTAAAAATGCACAAGAACTTAGTAACTTTGGAGGAAAATCAGCTTACTTTTTCTTTGATGCAACCAGAAGATTGCAAATCAATACTTAGCATTAACGTTTTAATTGAGAATTAACATCACCATAATTGAAGATGAGGATGAGCATCTTGATGTTTAGGAGAGGGCTATTTGCTTGGGGAGGTCATTACACTGGAAAGCACAAACACTGGAAGGGGAAAACACAAATTATGTGTTTCCTTGGGCAAGGACATAAAGTAAACACTTGAATTGGTGGTCAACTATAATTTGCTTCCAGAGCCAGCAATTCTGGCAACATTACACTTCGGATTTATAGCAAAGCACACAAGTAGCAGTGACTTTGAAAAGAAAGGATAAAAGAACCAATGGAAAAGTTACTAGTTTTTAAAGATCTGTGTCTCATTCGAGTAACTTAAGGCCCTCTCCCTCAATCTACAAGCAGAATGCACTCTTGCTGCTTACTCCCAGCATGCCCTCAGCTGTTCCTAATTACTCCTGGAGGAAGCCAATGATATTTGAGTCTGGGTTATCAACAATCCTTTAATTTTTTATTTTTGGTTTTATTTTTTTGCCTGGGATTTCGAACCAATATACTCCTAGCCTGAACAACATAGAAGATTTCCTTTCCATTTTGTTAGAAATTATTTTTTAATGTAAATTATATTGTGTTCTATTTGTTTCCAATGTCTTGAAAACTTCAATCACTTCTCCAAATTCTCCAGAATTAACGTAAGAAAATATCTCTCCCCAGCACTACCCGGTCCGCCAATATCACCATCCTAAAGGCACGTCCACTTCCTCTATCTTCAGGGAAGGAGTGTGCAGTTCTGATTTAGCTCCTCAGTGGAGTAGAGGGAATTTAGAGGAAGGGGGATTTCTGCAGAAATTGTCAGTTACACAAGTAGTTCCTCTTGGTTCCCTGTTTCATCAAAAGTGAAAAACTGTTCACAGGAGTGCCCATGTCCCCTGTTTCCCTATGCATCATCAGAGCGAAGGGAGGACTCCGCCAGCAAGGCACCCTCTGCTCTGTCCCGCAGATCACAGTCCCCGACTTTCACCCCACTGTTTGTGCAATGTGCAGAACTGGAGCCCAAAGCAGTGGGCTCAGGATCACTCTCCAGGCCCGGCGGGCCCACAGACTCCTTCCTTGGCTGGGAAGAGGGGCTCTCGTGACAGCAGAGCTTGACAAGCCCCAGTACTGTCATGGTCAAGATCACCAACACTACTACTGCCGTGCTTACAAATATGAAGACCACGGCAGAGGAGGAGTCGAAAGCCGGAGGAGTGGCAGAGGAAGTCGTAGAATTAAACTTGGAAATCACGCTCCCTGATGGGGTGATGGTGGCCTTTGACTCGGCTTGAAGGGACATTTGAAGGGTAGACATCGTGCTCTGTGATCCCCACCCAGGAATCTCAGGAATAGATGTTACTGAATTGTCTTGTTCAGGGACAAGTGGTATCTCTCCCAGCTTCTCGTCGACCCTGATTGACCATGTTCTCTGCGGCACGGGGCTGGTTGCAGTGGCCGGCGGGCGCCTGGTGGGCACCCGGGTCCCCCCAAGCGTCGGCTGTCCTTCCCCACTGGTCACACAAGAGCGGCCGTCCTTCCCCAGCTCGAAGCCCGTAGCACATTCGCAGGCAAAGCCTCCCAAGTCGTCTAGGCAGTTAGGGAGCTCTGTGCATTTGCCAGCACGGAGGTACCTCCCGGGGCAGGGACACAACACGTCGCCCGAGAGTTTGTCCCAGCGAGCGCCGGTTTCGTCCACGATGCAAGTAATTGAGATCGGGACCTGTCCCCGGCAGAACGCACTCACCTTGGTCCCAGGTGGACTGAAGTCCAGAGCGGCGCTGTGCAGCTGGAAGGGCGCGCGATAGCTCAAGTTAGAGGCGGCCCCGGGGCGCGGCGCAGGACACAAGACCTCAAACTGGTACTTGCACAGGTAGCCGTTGGCGCGCAGGTGGCATCGCATCTCCTTCCAGCCTGCGGGCTCGACTCCACCGGTGGCCTGGAGTACCGCGCATCTGCGCGCGGTGCAGGAGCGTTGGGGCTCCTCGACCCACTGCAGCGTGTCGCTTTCGAGCCCGCCGGCGTCGGAGGACAGCCAGGAGAAACCCCGCAAAGGCTCCTTCTCCAGGGTGCAGTGGGAACGCCCGCGCTCCAGTGCGACCCAGAACAGCAGGTCTCTGGAGCCCCCTCCGGGCCCTGAGCCGGCCCGCAGGAGCGCGAGCACAGCGCGCAGCTCGGCGCCCACACGCACGGTGCTAAGCGCCCCACCTCGCAGGATGCAGGCCTCCTCGGCCGCCTGCCGCTTCATGGTGGCGTGGTGCAGGCTGTAGCAGGCCCCCGAGGCCGAGCAGCCAGCACGGTCGGCAGTGGGGTGTTCGCCGCCGCCCGGCCCAGGCCAGAGCGCCTGCCAGAGGAGGCACAGGGCGAACGCCGGCCTCATCCTCTGAGGCCCCCACGGAGAGCTGCTACCAACTTGGATCTGTCCCGCTCGAGGACGCGGAGCTGTCTCTGGGGCGCGGTCACCGCCCTCTACAGCTGGCTTCCCCAACCCGATTCCCCCTCCCTTCCGTCCGCCCTCGCTCCCGACTGACCCCCCAACTGCCAAAAATCCCCCCGCGGGCCCAGCGGCCAACAGTTTCCCTTAGGCCGCGACAGGAAATGTGTGCGGAGCGCTGCCAGGCCCCGTGCAGCCCTGATTTATTCTGGGGTCAGGAACACAGCTGGCGCCTGGTACAGGGGACGCAGTCGACTAGAAGGTCAAACACCCCGTTAGAGCAAGAGGAGAAACTCGCCACTGGGATGAAGTGTGTGGTTTTTCTCCGTTCGGGGAGTTTCATCAGGGCCGCAGAACCCATAACATGTAGGCGAACATAGGCAGGAAGGACTCGAGAAAGGAACTGGCTTATGATTATAAGACCACGCCCGTCTATTGTGTTTCTGTCCGGAGCTGTGGAGTTAGCGTCAGAATAATTCGTAGACGGCTCCAGTGTTTGGGGGGCCTGTGCCTGTGGGGGAAAAATATGTTGTGAAACAACTTAGCATCTCCTTTCGCCACCAGAGGCAGCACCATTTAACCGCATATCTCTCTATGGGTCTTTGCTTCTCTATTATGTCAAGAGATTTCAGGCGTGCTAACTGCTAAAGAATTTGGAGTTGTTTGGGTATTTTAAATGGGAAATTCTGCTTCTTCCATCAGCACTTGCTTTAGAAATTTATTTTTCACTTCCACTTGTTTCTCTTTGAGATGGACCATATTGATTCATTAAAGAAAGGAAATGTATTTCTAGGACTAAATGAAAAATAATGGCCATAGATCTTAACAGTTAGGTTGTTAGCTTTCCTTGCCACTGTATTGGTTCAAAAATTCTTCAAGTTTATAGGTTATACATAAATGAGTTCGTGGCCTTATAAATATTTGAGAACAACTGCCCTATGTGTGATTTTAGCCTTGAACTATTTTAGTATCATTTTCTCCTATGATTGAGTGGCAGCATTTATAATAGTAAGTTGTAAACATCTCCTTTAAGGAAAATTAGAGTTCCTTAAGAAATTAAAATGTTTATTCCATTATAATGAATATTGTATACTGTCAAAAAAATATCTTGTAATTTGAAAGATGGGTGAGCCAATTTCTTCAGAATTCCAATGGGTGTTTTGTTTTAATATAAACATTTCAACTCAATGGGAAGTGGCAAGGAATTAATGATGAATAAAGAAAGTAAAGGTTAAAAACTGTACTGTTATGAAAGGATTTCTTGTTAGCAACTTAGACAATTCAGTATCAGTTTAGAAAACATACATTCTATCTTGGTTCATAACGGCCAAATATGTTGCCATCAGAAATACATAAAGAGTTTCAGCTAAGCCCTCTGAGAGATGTCTGATGCTTTTAAATATCTTGAATCAGAATGAAAGTTGTCATTCCATGGATAATGCATATAAACTCACTTCATTGTACTGCATTCAGGTTGATGAGGGGTGGGAGGGAAGGTTTCAGGATCACATCTGTATGGTACCATCTTAATTTTACCATAACTCTCATTCTTCTTTCGTCCTGGAAATTCCATGTATCTTAACAAACAACAGTAAGCCCATGAGTCATCATCATACTTACCTTGCTTTTGCTGAGTATGGAGCTTTGCACTAGGATTTCTCTCCTGCCCTTTCTATTTCCCAATTTAAAGAACATTCCTTAGTCCTTCTCTTCAGATGTCTGAGAATCACCTTAAACGTGGCTTTGCGTTTAAATTAGGTAACTTAGTGTCTTATAAGAAAGAAACATGAAGATCCAGAAATCGAATTGAATGGATTTTAAAAAATACTTAGTCACTTGGGCCAGCTCTCTACAGACCATTGCAATCTTATGACTGTGTTTGTAAACGTGGCCATGTAGTGCAGTATTTTTAATAAAATATTTTTCAAACTTAAGTAGTCAATGGAAATTCCTTAGATAGCTTTAAAAATTGTTTGGGATGAGATGAGGTGTCTACAGTAAGAAAGAATGAATAGCTGGAAAGCTTACAGTAAATACATGATCTCACTCCCTGCCATTCTGTCTAGGGGAGTGGGATTATAGCAGAGAACATATTGGCCATAATGACTATATGAAAGTACTGACCATGACCATATCATGGAATGACACAAGAGTTAGAAACAATTAGCTCAAAGTAGGATGTAAATAGTTTTGTAATTAGTTTGAAATAGACAGTTGATCTGACCAAATTAGAAATGGAGGACAGTTTCTATTTTTTAGTAATATTTATTAAGATAATAATATAGAACCATTTTACCCCCAGTGGATTCCAAATGCCTAAAAATCTTATAATACCAAATGTGAATCTATTGGCTCTTTTACATGTTACAGATTAGAGCAACCACTCTGGAAAAATTTGACACTTTTTTTCACTGAAATTGAATATTTGCAAACTCTAGCACTTCCATGGTAAGTTATAAAACTAAGAAATTTTTGCACATGTACAACAGAAGATATGTAAAAAATGTTTATAGTGACACTATTCGTATTAACAAAACCTTGAATCAATCAAAATATCCAAAAACAGTATAAAAATAAACTGTAGTATATTCACTAATTTAATATTATATAGGAGTCAAAATCAGTACAATATAGTGGCAAGTAACAATATGTATTTATTTTAGCAATACAATGTTAATGGACAGAAGTTCCAAAAATTATAGAGTCTGACATTTTTATACAATTAAAAGAACAGTACTAGATATATGTTTGTGTATTCTTTAGAAAAATAGTTACAATAAAATGAGATAAAAGAAACAATAAACATAAGATTCTTAGTGATGCGCCTTTTGGGTGAGAGGAAGAGAAGGATGGAATGTTAGGGGAACTAGCAGGCTTGATATGGGCTGTTGACAGAGTCCTAGCTTTTGTTTTTGTGCAGTGGCTTTGTGTCACTACCCAAATAATGGAATCTTTATTCCATTATTTAAAATAAATAATTAGTAATGAACAAATAAATCAAAATGGCTATATCTGGATAAATAATAAGTGAATGGACATGAAGCAGGAATTAAAATTAATTTAATTCTGAGTGGCTGAGTTTCAAAATGAAAAGTAAAAATAAAATCAAAATGTTAACTACCTTTAAAATATATCTTCAATATATTTATTTTATTATTATACTTCAAGTTCTGGAGTACATGTGCAGAACATACAGGTTTGTTACATAGGTATACACGTGCCAGAGTGGTTTGCTGCACCCATCAACCTGTCATCTACATTAGGTATTTCTCCTAATGCTATATCCCTCCCCTAGCCCCCCACCCCCTGACAGGCCCTAGTATGTGATGTTCCCCTCCCTGTGTCCATGTGTTCTCATTGTTCAACTCCCACTTATGAGTGAGAACATGCGGTGTTTGGTTTTCTGTTCTTGTGTTAGTTTGCTGAGAATGATGGTTTCCAACTTCATCCATGTCCCTGCAAAGGACATGAACTCATCCTTTTTTATGACTGCAAGTATTCCATGCTATATATGTGCCACATTTTCTTTACCCAGCCTGGGCATTTTGCTTCACCTGAGTGCATTCCTCGTGGCCTGGGAGCATTTCAGATACCCTAGTCCACCTAGAACCCAAGCCCAAGGGTCCAGAGGATGGAGCCATGAGCCAGTCCTGGCTCCCCAGGACTACAGCACATAGTTCTGCAGTGCTGAACCAAGATCACTGGTCAGCGCTCAAGTAGGGGAGAAGCCCACATTCTCAGAGCACTAAGAAGGGTAAGATGTGTGATTTCTTGGGCTGGCAAAGGAGCAGGACATACCTCCCTTTGCAAGGACAGTCTGAAAAAGACATGGTCCATCTCTCTGCCATGGCCTCTGCTAGATGAATCCCTGTGGCTCAGAACACCTAGCAAAAGAAATGTGCGCATGGCGTCAGTGATCAGAGGGTGCTCCCCTAAGGCCCAGGAAAAGTCCTGGTAGTGGAGTCACCTCTCTCCCAGCACACCCTGCACTGTAGAGCACTGCTGCACATGTGAGGAAATATAAAAAAGCTGCACACCTAAGTGCCTATCTACCAGTCATTACTCTTAAGCACTATCTCCTGAATCACAGCCCAAACTACAATTCCAAAAATATTTTACTAATATACCACCCGCTGAAACCAAGAGCAAGAATTCAGCCACAAATAAAGACCCTGTACAGAGCCTTAGCCCTCTGAAAACATACAGAAATGACGATACTCAACTCACATCATAGCTAAAGTAACATCCAACCTTCCCAGACAAGAAAAAATCAGCACACAAACTTCAGCAATTCAAAAAGCCAGAGTGTCCCCTTACCTCTGCATAGCTATCTAGCAATGGTTTTTAACCAGTCCGAAATGACTGAAATGACAGACATAGAATTCAGAATCTGGAGGGCAAAAAGCTCACTGGGATTCAGAAAAAAGTTGAAACCCAATCCAAGAAATCCAAGCAATCCACTAAAATAATTCAAGAGTGGAAAGACAAAATAGCCATTTTAGGAAAGAAACAAACTGAACTTTTATAGCTGAAAAATTCACTATAAGGATTTCATAATACAATTGGAATTATTACCAGAATAGAACAAGCTGAGGAAAGAATCTCAGAGTTTGAAGATCGGATTTTTTGAATCAGACAAAAATAAAGAAAAAATTGAAAAAGTTAAGGAAACCTCTGAGAAATATGGGATTATGTAAAGAGACAAAATCTATGACACATTGGCATCTCTGAAAGAGAAGGAGAGAGAATAAGCAACTTGAAAAATATATTTGAGGATATACTACATGAAAATTTCCCTAATCTTACTAGAGAGGTTTACATACTAACTCATGAAATACAGAGAACCCCATCTGGAAACTATACAAGATGACCATCCCCAAGGCACACGATCATCAGATTCACCATGGTCACTGAAAAAAAAATCTTAAAGGCAGCTAGAAAGGAAGGTCAGGTCACACATGGGGCAACCTTGTAAAGCTAGCAGTGGACCCTCTCAGGAGAAACCTTATAGGCAGGAAGAGATTGGGGGCCAATTTTTAGCATCCCAAAGAAATTTCAACAAAGAATTTCATATACCACTAAACTAAGCTTCATAAGTGAAGGAGAAATAAAATTGTTCTCAGACAAGCAAAGGCTGATGGAATGCATTTCAACTTGACCAGCCTTAAAAGAGGCCTTCAAGGGAGTACTAAACATGGAATTGAAATAACAACACCTGCTACCACAAAACACACTTAAGCACATAGCCCAAAGACACTATAAAGCAAATACACAAGTCTACATAACACCCAGGTAACAACGTGGTGACAAGATCAAAATCTCAAATACCAATCTAATCCTGAGTGTAAATGGGCTAAAAGCCTCATTTAAAAGATATATATATATAATGCCAAGATGGATAAAGACATGATCCAACTCTCTGCTGTCTTCAAAAGACCTATCTCATATGTAATGACACCCATAGGCTCAAAGTAAAGGAGTAAAGAAAGATATACCATGCAAACAGAAAATAAAAAAGGGCAGGAGTGCTATTCTTATATCAGATAAAACAGACTTTAAATCAATAACAAGAGGGACAAAGAAGAGCACTACATAATGATAAAGGCTGTGTTCCAACAAGAAGACTTAACTATACTAAATATATACACATCCAACATTAGAGCACCCAGATTCATAAAACAAGTTCCTCTTAATATATGAAAATACTTAGCCACACAATAATAGTAGGAGATTGTAACACCTCACTGACAGGACTAAACAGATTACTGAGGCAGAAAACTCACAAAGAAACTCTGGACTTAAACTCAACACTTGATCAACTGGACTAATAGACATCTAGAGAACACCCCACCTAACAATCACAGACTATGAGATCAGAAGATGAGAACATACTTCTGATCCGTATACAGAATATATTCTAAGATCAACCACATGCTTACTCATAAAGTCTTAATAAACTCAAAAAAATTGAAATCTTACCAAGCACACTTTCAGACCACAGTGCAATAAAAATAGAAAGCAATACTAAGAAGATCTCTCAAAACTATACGAATACGTGGAAATTAAACAACTTGCTCCTGAATAGCTCCTGGGTGAACACTGAAATTAAAGCAGAAATAAAAAAAAATCTTTGAAACTAATGAAAATAGGGACACAACTTACTAAAATCTCTGGAATGCAGGTAAAGCAGTGTTAAGAGGAAAGTTTATAGCACTAAATGCCTTCATCAAGAAGTTAAAGATACCATAAATTAACTTTGCACCTAGGAAAAGGAAAAAAACAACTCTAAAGCTAGCAGAAAAAAGAAATAACTAAAATTAGTGAACTGAACAAGATTGAGATACAAAATTCATAAAAAGTCAATGAAACCAAGAGTTTGTCATTCAAAATAATAACAAGATTTACAGACCACTAGCTAGATTAACAAGATATAAAAGAAAATATCCAAATAGGTACAATCAAAAATGACAAATATGACATTACAAGTGATCACACAGAAATACAAAAGATCCTTACAGGCTACTATGAACAACTCTATGCTCATAAATTAGAAAATCTAGTGAAGATGAACAACTTTCTGGAAACATGTAATCTCCAAAGATTGAATCAGAAAGGATTGAAACCCTGAATAGACCAATACCGAGCTCTGAAATTGAAACAGAAATAAAAACTGAGCAACCTAAAAAAGCCCTGGACCAGATGGAGTCACAGCCAAACTCTACCAGATATACAAAGAAGAGCTGGGGCCAATCCTACTGAACCTATTCTAAAAAATTGAGGCAAAGGAGCTCCTCCCTAACACATTCTATGAAGCCAGTATCAACCTGATAACAAAATCCGGCAATCACAACGTAAAAGACAAATTTCAGACCAATCTGATAAACATAGACACAACAATATTCAACAAAAAACTAGCAAACAGAATCCAGCAGCACATCAAAAATTAATATACCACCACATGAACAGAATTAAAAGCAAAAACCATATGATCTTTTCAAAAAATGCAGAAAAAGCATTTCTATACAGCAATGACATTCAGACTGAGAGTCAATCAAGAACACAATCCCATGTAGAATAGCCAAAAAGGAAGTGAAATATCTAGGAATACAGCTACATGCCACCACGCCCGGCCAATTTTTGTATTTTTAGTAGAGACAGGGTTTCACCATGTTGGCCAGGATGGTCTCCATCTCCCGACCTCATGATCTGCCCGCCTTGGCCTCCCAAAGTGCTCGGATTACAGGCGTAAGCCACTGCACCTGGCCCACATGTGCCTTTATGGTAGAATGTTTTATAATCCTTTGAGTATACAGCCAGTAATGAGATTGCTGGATCAAATGGTATTTCTAGTCCTAGAATCTTTAGGAATCGCTACACTGTCTTCCACAATAGTTGAACTAAGTTACACTCCCGCCAACAGTGTAAAAGCATTCCTTTTTCTCCACATCCTCTGCAGCATCTGTTGTTTCCTGACTTTTTAATGATTGTCATGTTAACTGGCATGAGATGGTATCTCATTGTGATTTTGATTTGCATTTCTCTAATGACCAGTGATGATGAGCTTTTGTTCATAGGTCTGTTGGCTGCATAAATGTCTTCTTTTGGAAGTGTCTGTTCATATTCTTCACCCACTTTTTGATATTTTTTTTTTCTTATAAGTTTGTTTAAGCTCCTTGCAGATTCTGGCTATTATCCCTTTGTTAGATGGATAGATTGCAAAAGTTTTCTGCCAGTCTGTAGGTTGCCTATTCACTCTGATGATAGTTTCTTTTGCTGTGCAGAAGCTCTTTAGTTTAACTAGATCCCATTTGTCAATTTTGGCTTTTGTTGCAAATGCTTTTGGTGTTTTAGTCATGAAGTCTTTGCCCATGCCTATGTCCTGAATGGTATAGCCTAGGTTTTCTTCTAGGGTTTTTATGGTTTTAGGTCTTACATTTAAATCTTTAATCCATCTTGAGTTAATTTTTGTATAAGGTATAAGGAAGGGGTCCAGTTTCAGTTTTCTGCTTACGGCTAGCCAGTTTTCCCAACACCATTTATTAAATAGGGAATCCTTTCCCCATTGCTTGTTTTGTTCAGGTTTGTCAAATATCAGACGGTTGTAGGCGTGTGGCATTATTTCTGAGGCCTCTGTTCTGTTCCACTGGTCTATATATCTGGTTTTGTTATGAGTATCAAGCTGCTTGGGTTACTGTAGCCTTACAGTGTAGTTTGAAGTCAGGTAGCATGACACATCCAGCTTTGTTCTTTTGGCTTAGGACTGTCTTGGCTATATGGGCTCTTTTTTGGTTCCATATGAAATTAAAATAGTTCTTTATAATTCTGTGAAGGAATTCAGTGGTAGCTTGATGGGAATAGCATTGAATCTAGAAATAACTTTGGGCAGTATGGCCATTTTCGTGATATTGATTCTTCCTATCCATGAGCATGGAATGTTTTTCCATTTGTTTGTGTCCTCTCTTATTTCCTTGAGCAGTAGTTTATAATTGTCCTTGAAGAGGTCCTTCACATCCCTTGTAAGTTTATTCCTTCGTATTTTATTTGTTTGTATCAATTATGAATGGGAGCTTGCTAGGTATCTTATTCCTTTGTATGAATTATGAATGAAAGCTTGCTCATAATTTGGCTCTCTGTCTGTTATTGGTGTACAAGGATGCTTGTAATTTTTGCACATTGATTTTGTATCCTAAGACTATGCTGAAGTTGCTTATCAGCTTAAGGAGTTTTTGGGCTGAGACGATGGGGTTTTCTAAATATACAATCATGTCACCAGCAAGCAGATAATTTGAATTCCTCTCTTACTATTTAATACCCTTTATTTATTTCTCTGGCCCTTTTTGCCCTGGCCAACATTTCCAATACCATGTTGAAAAGGAGTGGTGAGAGAGTGCATCCTTGTCTTTTGCCAGTTTTCAAAGGGAATGCTTCTGGCTTTTGCCCCTTCAGTATGATATTGCTGTGGGTTTGTCATTTATAGCTCTTATTATTTTGAAATATGTTCCATCAACATCTAGTTTATTGTGTATTTTTAGCATGAAAGGGTGTTGAATTTTATCGAAGGCCTTTTCTGCATCTATTGAGATAATCGTGTGGTTTTTGTCATTGCTTCTGTTTATGTGATGGATTACGTTTATTGATTTGCATATGTTGAACCAGCCTTGCATCCCAGGGATGAAGCTGACTTGATAATGGTGGATAAGCTTTTTAATGTGCTGCTGGATTCAGTTTGCTAGTATTTTACTGAGGATTTTCTCACTGATCATCAGGGATATTGGCCTGAATTTTTCTTTTTTGTTATGTCTCTGCCAGGTTTTTGTATCAGGATGATGCTGGCCTCATAAAATGAGTTAGTGAGGAGTCCCTCTTTTTCTATTGTTTGGAATAGTTTCAGAAGGAATGGTACCAGCTCCTCTTTGTAACTCTGGTAGAACTTGGCTGTGAATCTGTCCAGTCCTGGGCTTTTTTTTTTGGTTTGTAGGCTATTAATTACTGCCTCAATTTCAGAATTTGTTATCGGTCTATTCAGGGCTTCAACTTCTTCCTAGTTTAGTCTTGGGAGGACGTATGTGTCCAGAAACGTATCCATTTCTTCTAGATTTTTTAATTTATTTGCATAGAGGTGTTTATAGTATTCTCTGGTCGTAGTTTGTATTTCTGTGGGAGCAGTGGTGATCTCCCCTTTATCATTTTTTACTGTGTCTATTTGATTCTTCTCTCTTTTCTTCTTTATTTGTCTGGCTAGTGGTCTATTTTGTTAATATTTTCAAAAAAAAACCCAGCTTCCAGATTTATTGATTTTTTGAAGTTTTTTTTTGTGTCTCTATCTCCTTCAGTTTTGCTCTGATCTTAGTTGTTTCTTGTCTTTTGCTAGCTTTTGAATTTGTTTGCTCTTGCTTCTCTAGTTCTTTTAATTGTGATGTTAGTGTGGTGATTTTAGACCTTTCCCACCTTCTCCTGTGGGCCTTCAGTGCTATAAATTTCCCTCTAAACACTGCTTTAGCTGTGTCCCAGAGATTATTTCATGTTGTGTCTTTGTTCTCATTGGTTTCAAAAATCTTAGTTATTTCTGCCTTAATTTTGCTTTCACCCATTAGTCATTCAGGAGCAGGTTGTTCAGTTTCAATGTAGTTGTATGGTTTTGAGTGAGTTTCTTAATCCTGAGTTCTGGTTTGATTGCATTGTGGCCTGAGATACTGTTTGTTATGATTTCCGTTCTTTTGCATTTGCCGAGGAGTGTTTCACTTTCAATTATGTGGTCGACTTTAGAATAAGTGTGATGTGGTGCTGAGGAGAATATACATTCTGTTGATTCGGAGTGGAGAGTTCTGTAGAACTCTGTTAGGTCCACCTGGTCCGGAGCTGAGTTCAAGTCCTGAATAGCTTTGTTAATTTTCTGTCTCATTAATATGTCTAAATATTGACAGTGGGTTGTTAAAGTCTCCCGCTATTACTGTGTGGGAGTCTAAGTCTCTTTGTAGGTCTCTAAGAACTTGCTTTATGAATCTGAGTCCTCCCGTAATGGGTGCATATATGTTTAGGATAGTTGACTCTTCTTGTTGCACTGATCTCTTTACCATTATGTAATGCCCTTTTTTGTCTTTTTTGATCTTTGTTGGTTTCAAGTCTGTTTTATCAGAGACTAGGATTACAACCCCTATTTTTTTCCTTTCCATTTCCTTGGTAAATTATTCTCCATCCCTTTATTTTGAGCGTATGTGTGTCTTTGCATGTGAGATGGGTCTCCTGAATACGGCACACTGATGGGTCTTGACTCATCTTTTTTTATTAGGATTTCTTTTTTTTTTGTTATTATTGTATTTTAAGTTTTAGGGTACATGTGCACAATGTGCAGGTTTGTTACACATGTATCCATGTGCCACGTTGGTGTGCTGCACCCATTAACTCAACATTTAGCATTAGGTGTATCTCCTAATGCTATCCCTCCCCCCTCCCCCCACCCCACAACAGGCCCCAGTGTGTGATGTTCCCCTTCCTGTGTCCATGTGTTCTCATTGTTCAATTCCCACCTATGAGTGAGAACATGCGGTGTTTGGTTTTTTGTCCTTGCGATAGTTTACTGAGAATGATGTTTTCCAGTTTCATCCATGTCCCTACAAAGGACACGAACTCATCATTTTTTATGGCTGCATAGTATTCCATGGTGTATATGTGCCACATTTTCTTAATCCAGTCTATCGTTGTTGGACATTTGGGTTGGTTCCAAGTCTTTGCTATTGTGAATAGTGCCGCAATAAACATACGTGTGCATGTGTCTTTATAGCAGCATGATTTATAGTCCTTTGGGTATATACCCAGTAATGGGATGGCTGGGTCAAATGGTATTTCTAGTTCTAGATCCCTGAGGAATCGCCACACTGACTTCCACAATGGTTGAACTAGTTTACAGTCCCACCAACAGTGTAAAAGTGTTCCTATTTCTCCACATCCTCTCCAGCACCTATTGTTTCCTGACTTTTGAATGATGGCCATTCTAACTGGTGTGAGATGGTATCTCATTGTGGTTTTGATTTGCATTTCTCTGATGGCCAGTGATGATGAGCATTTTTTCATGTGTTTTTTGGCTGCATAAAAGTCTTCTTTTGAGAAGTGTCTGTTCATGTCCTTCGCCCACTTTTTGATGGGGTTATTTGTTTTTTTCTTGTAAATTTGTTTGAGTTCATTGTAGATTCTGGATATTAGCCCTTTGTCAGATGAGTAGGTTGGAAAAATTTTCTCCCATTCTGTAGGTTGGCTGTTCACTCTGGTGGTAGTTTCTTTTGCTGTGCAGAAGCTCTTTGGTTTAATTAGATCCCATTTGTCAATTTTGGCTTTTGTTGCCATTGCTTTTGGTGTTTTAGACATAAAGTCCTTGCCCACGCCTATGTCCTGAATGGTAATGCCTAAGTTTTCTTCTAGGGTTTTTATGGTTTTAGGTCTAACATGTAAGTCTTTAATCCATCTTGAATTAATTTTTGTATATGGTGTAAGGAAGGGATCCAGTTTCAGCTTTCTACATATGGCTAGCCAGTTTTCCCAGCACCATTTATTAAACAGGGAATCCTTTCCCCATAGCTTGTTTTTGTCAGGTTTGTCAAAGATCAGGTAGATGTAGATATGCGGGGTTATTTCTGAGGACTCTGTTCTGTTCCATTGATCTATATCTCTGTTTTGGTACCAGTACCATGCTGTTTTGGTTACTGTAGCCTTGTAGTATAGTTTGAAGTCAGGTAGCGTGATGTCTCCAGCTTTGTTCTTTTGGCTTAGGATTGACTTGGCGATGCGGGCTCTTTTTTGGTTCCATATGAACTTTAAAGTAGTTTTTTCCAATTCTGTGAAGAAAGTCATTGGTAGCTTGATGGGGATGGCATTGAATCTATAAATTACCTTGGGCAGTATGGCCATTTTCACGATATTGATTCTTCCAACCCATGAGCATGGAATGTTCTTCCATTTGTTTGTATCCTCTTTTATTTCATTGAGCAGTGGTTTGTAGTTCTCCTTGAAGAGGTCCTTCACGTCCCTTGTAAGTTGGATTCCTAGGTATTTTATTCTCTTTGAAGCAACTGTGAATGGGAGTTCACTCATGATTTGGCTCTTTGTTTGTCTGTTATTGGTGGATAAGAATGCTTGTGATTTTTGTACATTGATTTTGTATCCTGAGACTTTGCTGAAGTTGCTAATCAGCTTAAGGAGATTTTGGGCTGAGACAATGGGGTTTTCTAGATATACAATCACGTCATCTGCAAACAGGGACAATCTGACTTCCTCTTTTCCTAATTGAATACCCTTTATTTCCTTCTCCTGCCTGATTGCCCTGGCCAGAACTTCCAGCACTGTGTTGAATAGGAGTGGTGAGAGAGGGCATCCCTGTCTTGTGCCAGTTTTCAAAGGGAATGCTTCCAGTTTTTGCCCATTCAGTATGATATTGGCTATGGGTTTGTCATAGATAGCTCTTATGATTTTGAGATACATCCCATCAATACCTAATTTATTGGGAGTTTTTAGCATGAAGGTTGTTGAATTTTGTCAAAGGCCTTTTCTGCATCTATTGAGATGATCATGTGGTTTTTGTCTTTGGTTCTGTTTATATGCTGGATTACATTTATTGATTTGTGTATGTTGAACCAGCCTTGCATCCCTGGGATGAAGCCCACTTGATCATAGTGGATAAGCTTTTTGATGTGTTGCTGGATTTGGTTTGCCAGTATTTTATTGAGGATTTTTGCATCAATGTTCATCAAGGATATTGGTCTAAAATTCTCTTTTTTTGCTTGTGTCTCTGCCCAGCTTTGGTATCAGGATGATGCTGGCCTCATAAAATTAGTTAGGGAGGATTCCCTCTTTTTCTATGGATTGGAATAGTTTCAGAAGGAATGGTACCAGCTCCTCCGTGTACCTCTGGTAGAATTCGGCTGTGAATCCATCTGGTCCTGGACTCTTTTTGGTTGGTAAGCTATTGATTATTGCCACAATTTCAGAGCCTGTTATTGGTCTATTCAGAGATTCAACTTCTTCCTGGTTTAGACTTGGGAGAGTGTATGTGTCGAGGAATTTATCCATTTCTTCTAGATTTTCTAGTTTATTTGTGTAGAGGTGTTTGTAGTATTCTTTGATGGTAGTTTGTATTTCTGTGGGATCGGTGGTGATATCCTCTTTATCATTTTTTATTGCGTCTATTTGATTCTTCTCTCTTTTCTTCTTTATTAGTCTTGCTAGCGGTCTATGAATTTTGTTGATCTTTTCAAAAAACCAGCTCCTGGACTCATTAATTTTTTGAAGGGTTTTTCGTGTCTCTATTTCCTTCAGTTCTGCTCTGACTTTAGTTATTTCTAGCCTTCTGCTAGCTTTCGAATGTGTTTGCTCTTGCTTTTCTAGTTCTTTTAATTGTGATGTTAGGGTGTCAATTTTGGATCTTTCCTGCTTTCTCTTGTGGGCATTTAGTGCTATCAATTTCCCTCTACACACTGCTTTGAACGTGTCCCAGAGATTCTGGTATGTTGTGTCTTTTTTCTCGTTGGTTTCAAAGAACATCTTTATTTCTGCCTTCATTTCGTTATGTACCCTGTAGTCATTCAGGAGCAGATTGTTCAGTTTCAATGTAGTTGAGCGGTTTTGACTGAGTTTCTTAATCCTGAGTCCTAGTTTGATTGCACTGTAGTCTGACAGACAGTTTATTATAATTTCTGTTCTTTTACATTTGCTGAGGAGAGCTTTACTTCCAACTATGTGGTCAATTTTGGAATAGGTGTGGTGTGGTGCTGAAAAAAAATGTATATTTTGTTCATTTGGGGTGGAGAGTTCTGTAGATGTCTATTAGGTCCACTTGGTGCAGAGCTGAGTTCAATTCCTGGGTATCCTTGTTAACTTTCTGTCTCCTTGATCTGTCTAATGTTGACAGTGGGGTGTTAAAGTCTCCCATTGTTATTGTGTGGCAGTCTAAGTCTCTTTGTAGGTCACTCAGGACTTGCTTTATGAATCTGGGTGCTCCTGTGTTGGGTGCATATATATTTAGGATAGTTAGCTCTTCTTGTTGAATTGATCCCTTTACCATTATGTAATGGCCTTCTTTGTCTCTTTTGATCTTTGTTGGTTTAAAGTCTGTTTTATCAGAGACTAGGATTGCAACCCCTGCCTTTTTTTGTTTTCCATTTGCTTGGTAGATCTTCCTCCATCCTTTTATTTTGAGCCTATGTGTTTCTCTGCACATGAGATGGGTTTCCTGAATACAGCACACTGATGGGTCTTGACTCTTTATCCAATTTGCCAGTCTGTGTCTTTTAACAGGAGCATTTAGTCTATTTACATTTAAAGTTAATATTGTTATGTGTGAATTTGGTCCTGTCATTATGATGTTAGCTGCTTGTTTTGCTCGTTAGTTGATGCAGTTTCTTCCTAGCCTCGATGGTCTTTGCAATTTTGCATGATTTTGCAGTGGCTGGTACCGGTTGTTTCTTTCCATGTTTAGTGCTTCCTCCAGGAGCTCTTTTAGAGCAGGCCTGGTGGTGACAAAATCTCTCAGCATTTGCTCGTCTGTAAAGTATTTTATTTCTCCTTCACTTGTGAAGCTTAGTTTGGCTGGATATGAAATTCTGGGTTGAAAATTCTTTTCTTTAAGAACGTTGAATATCGGCCCCCACTCTCTTCTGGCTTGTAAAGTTTCTGCCGAGAGATCAGCAGTTAGTCTGATGGGCTTCCCTTTGTGGGTAACCCGACCTTTCTCTCTGGCTGCTCTTAACATTTTTTCCTTTATTTCAACTTTGGTGAATCTGACAATTATGTGTCTTGGAGTTGCTCTTCTCAAGGAGTATCTTTGTGGCGTTCTCTGTATTTCCTGAATCTGAATGTTGGCCTGCCTTGCGAGATTGGGGAAGTTCTCCTGGATAATATCCTGCAGAGTGTTTTCCAACTTGGTTCCATTCTCCCCGTCACTTTCAGGTACACCAATCACACGTAGATTTGGTCTTTTCACATAGTCCCATATTTCTTGGAGGCTTTGTTCATTTCTTTTTATTCTTTTTTCTCTAGACTTTGCTTCTCACTTCATTTCATTCATTTCATCTACCATCACTGATACCCTTTCTTCCAGTTGATCGCATTGGCTCCTGAGGCTTCTGCATTCTTCAAGTAGTTCTCGAGCCTTGGCTTTCAGCTCCATCAGCTCCTTTAAGCACTTCTCTGTATTGGTTATTCTAGTTATACATTCATCTAATTCTTTTTCAAAGTTTTTAACTTCTTTGCCTTTGGCTTGAATTTCCTCCTGTAGCTCGGAGTAGTTTGATCGTCTGAAGCCTTCTTCTCCCAACTCGTCAAAGTCAGTCTCCATCCAGCTTTGTTCTGTTGCTGGTGAGGAACTGTGTTCCTTTGGAGGAGGAGAGGTGCTCTGCTTTTTAGAGTTTCCAGTTTTTCTGCTCTGTTTTTTCCCCATCTTTGTGGTTTTATCTACTTTTGGTCTTTGATGATGGTGATGCACAGATGGGTTTTTGGTGTGCATGTCCTTCCTGTTTATTAGTTTTCCTTCTACCAGACAGGACCCTCAGCTGCAGGTCTGTTGGAGTTTGCTAGAGATCCACTCCAGACCCTGTTTGGCTGGGTGTCAGCAGCGGTGGCTGCAGAACAGAGGATTTCCTGAACCACGAATGCTGCTGCTTGATTGCTCCTCTGGAAGTTTTGTCTCAGAGGATTACCCGTTTGTGAGGTGTCAGTCTGCCCCTACTGGGGGGTGCCTCCCAGTTAGGCTGCTCGGGGGTCAGGGACCCACTTGAGGAGGCAGTCTGCCTGTTCTCAGATCTCCAGCTGCATGCCGGGGAGAACCACTACTCTCTTCAAAGCTGTCAGGCAGGGACATTTAAGTCTGCAGAGGTTACTGCTGACTTTTTGTCTGTGCCCTGCCCCCAGAAGCGGAGCCTACAGAGGCAGGCAGGCCTCCTTGAGCTGTGGTGGGCTCCACCCAGTTCGAGCTTCCTGGCTGCTTTGTTTACCTAAGCAAGCCTGGGCAATGGCGGGCACCCCTCCCTCAGCCTGGCTGCCGCCTTGCAGTTTGATCTCAGACTGCTGTGCTAGCAATTAGTGAGACTCTGTGGGCGTAGGACCCTCCAAGCCAGATGCAGGATATAATCTCCTGGTGTGCCATATTTTAAGCCCATCGGAAAAGTGCAGAATTAGGGTGGGAGTGACCCAATTTTCCAGGTGCTGTCTGTCACCCCTTTCTTTGACTAGGAAAGGGAACTCCCTGACCCGTTGTGCTTCCCAAGTGAGGCAATGCCTCACCTTGCTTCGGCTCATGCACAGTGTGCTGCACCCACTGTCCTGCGCCCACTGTCTGGCACTCCCTAGTGAGATGAACCTGGTACCTCAGTTGGAAATGCAGAAATCACCCGTCTTCTGCGTCGTTCATGCTGGGAGCTGTAGACTGGAGCTGTTCCTATTCGGCCATCTTGGCTCAATTTCGGGTCTTGACTCTTTATCCAATTTGCCAGTCTGTGTCTTTTAACTGGCGGATTTAGCCCATTTACATTTAAGGCTAATATTGTTATGAGTGAATTTGATCCTGTCATTATGATGCTAGCAGGTTATTTTGCCCATTAGTTGATGCAGTTTTTTCATAGTGTCAATGGTCTTTGCATTTTGGTTTGTTTTTGCAGTGGTTGGTACCAGTTTTTCCTTTCCATATTTAGTGCTTCCTTCAGGAGCTCTTGTAAGGCAGGCCTGGTGGTGACAAAATCTCTCAGCATTTGCTTATCTATAAAGGATTTTATTTCTCCTTCATTTTTGAAGCTTAGTTTGGCTGGATATGAAATTCTGGTTTGAAAATTCTTTCCTTAAAATTGTTGAATATTGGCCAGCACTGTCTTCTGGCTGGTTGGGTTTCTGCAGACACATATGCTGTTAGTCTAATGGGGTTCTCTTTGTGGGTAACCTGACCTGTCTCTCTGGCTACCCTTAACATTTTTTCCTTCATTTCAATCTTGGTGAATCTGACAGTTACGTGCTGGGGTTGCTCTTCTTGAGGACTCTCTTTGTGGTGTTCTCTGTATTTCCTGAATTTGAATGTTGGCCTGTCTTGCTAGGTTGGGGAAGTTTTCCTGGATAATATCCTGAAGAGTGTTTTCCAACTTGGTTTCATTCTCTCTGTCAGTTTCACGTATGCCAGTCAAATGTAGGTTTGGTGTTTTTACATAGTCCTATGTTTCTTGTAGGCTTTGTTTGTTCCTTTTTCATTCTTTTTTCTCTGATCTTGTCTTCAAGCTTTATTTTATTAAGTTGATCTTCAATCTCTGATATCCTTTCTTCCACTTGATTGATTCAGCTCTTGATACTTGTATATGCTTCACGAAGTTCTCATGCTGTGTTTTTCAGCTTCATCAGGTCATTTATGTTCTTCTCTAAACTGGTTATTCTAGTTAGCAATTCCTCTAAGCTTTTATCAAAGTTCTTAGCTTTCTTGCATTGGGTTAGAACATGCTCCTTTAGCTCACAGAGGTTTGTTATTAGCCACCTCCTGAAGTCTACTTCTGTCAATTCTTTAAACTCATTCTCCATCCAGTTTTGTTCTCTTGCTTGTGAGGAGCTGCGATCCTTTGGAGGAGAAGAGGCATTCTGTTTTTTGGAGTTTTCAGCCTTTTTGCACTGGTTTTTCCTCATCTTCGTGTATTTATCTACCTTTGTTCTTTGCTGTTGGTGACCTTCAGATGAAGTCTTTGAATGATTGTGATGTTTTGTTTTTTGTTGATGTTGATCCTATTTCTTTCTGTTTGTTAGTTTTTCTCCTAACAGTCAGGCCCGTCTTCTGCTGGTCTGCTGGAGTTTGCTGGGGTCCACTCCAGACCCTGTTTGCCTGAGTATCACCAGCGGAGGCTGCAGAACCTCCAAGATTGCTGCCTGCTCCTTCCTCTGAAAGCTTCATCCCAAAAAGGCACCCGCCAGATGCCAGCCATAGCTTTCCTTTATGAGGTGTCTGTCGACCCCTGCTAGGAGGTGTCTCCAAGTCAAGAGGCATGGGCTTTAGGGAACAACTTGAGGAGGTAGTCTGTCCCTTAGCAGAGCTCAAGCACTGTGCTGGAAGATCAGCTGCTCTCTTCAGAGCTGGCAGGCAGGAATGTTTAAGTCTGCTGTAACTATGCCCATAGCCACCCCTTCCCCCAGGTGCTCTTTTCCAGGTAGATGGGAGTTTTATCTGTAAGCCCCTGACTGGGGCTGCTGCCTTTCCTTCAGAGATGCCCTGCCCAGAGAGGAGTCTAGAGAGAGGCAGTCTGGCTACAGTGGCTTTGCTGAGCTGTGGAGGGCTCTGTCCACTGGAACTTCCCTGTGGCTTTGATTACACTGCGAGGGGAAAACCGCCTACTCAAGCCTCAGTAATGGCATACGCCCCTCCCCACACCAAGCTCAAGCATCCCAGGTCGACTTCAGACCACTGTGCTGGCAGTGAGAATTTCAAGCCAGTGGATTTTAGCTTGCTGGGCTCCATGGGGGTGGGATCCGCTGAACAAGACCACTTGGCTCCTTGACTTCATCCCCCTTTCCAGGGGAGTGAATGTTTCTGTCTCTCTGGCATTCCAGGTGCCAATGGGGTAAAAAGAAACAAACAAACAACTCCTGCAGCTAGCTCGGTGTTTGCCCAAATGGCCGCCCACTTTTGTGCTTGAAACCCAGGGCCCTTGTGGTGTAGGCACCCGAGGGAATCTCCTGGTCTGTGGGTTGCAAAGACCATGGGAAAAGCATAGTATCTGGGCCTCATAGCTCCATTCCTCATGGCACAATCCCTCACAGCTTCCCTTGGCTAGAGGAGGGAGTTCCCCAACCCCTTGCCCTTCCTGGGTGAGGTGACACCCCACCCTGCTTCTGCTCACTCTCTGTGGGCTGCACCCACTGTCTAACCAGTCCCAATGAGATAAACTGGGTACCTCAGTTGGAAATGCAGAAATCACCTGCCTTCTGCATTGGTCTCACTGGGAGCTGCAAACTGGAGCTGTTCTTTTCGGCCATTTGTTTCAATCCTGTATCCTTATTTCTGAGTTATTTATTGTGTTTTTTTGTTTGTTTTGTTTTGTCTGTGTGACTGTTTTTGTACCGGTACCATGCTGTTTTTGTTATTGTAACCTTATAGTGTAGTTTGAAGTCAAGTAATGTGATGCCTCCAACTTTGTTCTTTTTGCTTCAGACTGCTTTTTCTATTTTGCCTCTTTCTTGGTTCCATATGAACTTTAGAATAGCTTTTTCAAATTCTGTGAAAGATGGCATTGGTAGTTTGACAGGAATAGCATTGAATCTGTAAGTTGCTTTGGGCGGTATGGCCACTTTAAAAATATTGATTCTTCGAATCCATCAGCATGGAATGTTTTTCCATTTGTTTGTGTCATCGCTGATTTCTTTTAGCAATGTTTTATAATGGATCTCCTTGAAGAGATCTTTCATCTCCTTGGTTAGCTGTATTCCTAGGTATTTGACTTTCTTGGTGGCTATAGTAAATAAGTGGTGGATTGGACAAAGAAAAATGTACATATACACCATGGAATACTACATAGCCATAAAAAGGAATGAAATCATGTCCTTTGCAGAAACATGGATTGAGCTGGAGGCCATAATCCTAAGCAAATTAGTGCAGGAACGGACAACTAAATACTGCATGTTCTCACTTAAAGTGGGAGCTAAATATTGAGCACACAAGGACATAAATATGGGAACAATAGACATTGAGAATTACTAGAGTGGGGAGGGAGGGAGAGAAGTGAGGGTTGAAAAACTACCTATTGGGTAATATGCTCACTACCTGGGTGGTGGGATCCATATCCCAAACTTCAGCATCCTGCAATATAGCCATGTAACAAATCTGAACATGTACCCTCTATCTAAAATAAAATGTCAAATTAAAAAAATAATAAACTTCTCAAAAAATTAATCTTATTTACTTAAAGTTATACAGTAATACACAATTAAACACACACACATACACACACACTTCTCACCTAGCATTTGTTTTTGTTTTTTTGACGGATGATAATGAAGGTGAAATTTGTGGCATTAATTAACATCATTCAGCAAAGAACAGAACAGACTACTGCTGTATGGGTTTTGGTGAGTAAATGGGTTGCAGATGTTCTTCTTCTTGGTTCAAGTTTGGCATTTTAAAAATGATTTCAGTTCCATAGTTCATGGAGTTCTTCAGGGCTTAGTCCTGGGTCCCCTTCTGCTTCCATTGAATAGTCTCTCCCCCAGCTAATCTCATCTCATGCCATCCTGTGGTTTTGGATATCATGTCTATGCCAGTGATGCCCAAACTTATATACCCAGTCCACTCTTCTTGACTGAGCTCTAAATTGATATATTCATCATCTACTTAATGTTTCCACTTGGATATCTTATGGGTATTTTAAACTCTCATTTGCCAAACAACTTTGGTTCTTCCCTGCCCAACTGGCTTCTCATCTTTTTCATTATTTCAGTAAATGGGACTTCTATCCCCCAAGAGGCTCACCTCCACCTCCCTCACCTCTTATGCTGGTCAGGTTTTTTCTCTTGTAATTGCCAGAAACCAAACTCAAACCAGCTAAATGGAAAAGAGAATTGTACGATTCATATAACTGGGTAAATTTCTGGGGTAGTTCTTGCAGTCAAATGGAATACTGTCAAAACCACAGCAACCAGGAGACTCTAACACTTGGGATTTGTCTCAATTTCTCTCCCTTTCTCTTCTCTCTGCATGGCTACCTCCTCGCCTACTTCTTGTGGGCCTTCTCCAAACACCCTCATACAAGACTGGCACTTCTCAAGTCGCAGCCTTAAAACATTCTACAGAAGAAGGAATCTTCTGCTATAGCTCCATAAGGAAAACCCCCAAAAAGGATTCTGACTGACCCAGCTGAGATCATTTGCCAATCATTGGTACAATCACTGTAGCCAAAAAGAAAGGATTAGTCAAACTCAGGGGACACAGTTTGTTCCACAAGTATTTGTAAGGAGATTTTAATTCTGAGCCTACCACGTAATTTGAATAGATCCAGTTTTGTGTATCAACTTCGAACATACTGGCCATCATATGTCTTCTCACTGGCCTGCCTCCACCATTGTGGGACCCATCAAATCCATTCTTAACAGTCATCAGCATGATCTTAAAAAACCTTAGACTGATTACGTCTCTCTTCCATGTAAACACTTTAATGGCTTTCCATTGCTCCAAAAACAAAGCTCAAAATTCTTAGTGAGGAACCTACAAAGCCCTGTTCCTATGCCCCTGCCCAGCTGTATCTTCTCTTCCTTCTGGTCTCAGTTCAATTGCCAACACCTTGACAAGATCTTTCCAAGCAATCCAGTCTCAATCACCCACCCACCAAATATTTATCCCAGTCTCTGTGACATCAACTAATTTTTTTCTGCATGGCAGTTACTAATCTCTGAATTTATCTTGTTAATTTATTTGTTTGGTTGTTTTTTGTCTGTCTCCCACTCAATGTAAGCTCCATAAAAAACGGAGTACTTGTCACAAATGAGTGAATGAATGTATGAATGCATCTTCCACCATCCTCTGTTGCTCATTTTACTCCACCCAGGATGACCTCTTCTCTGTTCCTCCAAAACACCTAGTTTCTTACTTATTTCTCCTTACTTAAAATACTCTAGTGTTTGTTATATTTTTAAAATTACATTTTTTAAAATTATAAAATACAGTGTGTATACAAAAAAAAGTGACTGAAACACTTATGTACAGTTTCCCAAACAACAATGCAGCCACCATCCAAGTCAGGAAATATAATAGAGCCAGCTTATAGTTACAACTTCTTTGGGATATTTCCTCCCTGCTCTGCTCAATCACAACACAATTTCCCTGAAAGTTTACTAGGATTAGAAGGTACAGTTTCTGTTTTACCTTAACATTAAGGATGCAGTTCATTTGATTGGTAGGAGGATCTTATTTGGTGAGATTGGGTTTAGACACTTGTTCCCTTCTCCCTGGGAGGTCATTAAAACAGAAGTTCAAGATCACGATGGTTGGCAAATGCCCAAGAGCAAAGGTAATCTCACTGTTCACTTTAGGTCCCTGTGTTCTTTCTCCCCCTTATATTTCCACCTGGTTTTGTGCGTGTGTGCATGTGTATCTATACATACACTTATACACATATCTACGTATACTCTTAGGCACACATATGCACATATACAGTGTATATTTCGACCTTGCTTGTCATGCTTTCTGAGAGGGTTGATTTCTTAAGTTGAATTCCCTCAAAAGCAAACCCTGAGACAAGGATTTGGGAGCAAGTAGTTTATTTGGAGATGAGCCCAGAAGTCACTGGCAAGGAAAAGGGATGTGAGACAGGGAAAAGAGGAGTACTGAAGTTAATGTAAGTATTACAGCTGTGGGCAACTAGAGCCCAATCCTGCTGTGAGCCCTCTGAGAGCCTATGAAACCCAACTCAGCATGTCCCACTAAGGGGTGATGAAGCTGAGATATTTATTTACAAATTGCTGTCCTTCAACCAGGTAGCTCCAGGTAATTTGGTCTTACGCACTTCCAGCACCCCCTGAGCACAGGCCAGACACACTCTGGTGTATGGAGAACTGTAGCCAGAGAGACACCAAGGGTATGTATAGCAGTAACTATAGTTGGTTCCAATAACTTAGCCTGCCATATTCCCACCACCTTCAGCTTTTGGCCTCCCAGCCCTGAAGTACTGTGGATTGTGTCCCCCACTTTATTTTATCTCATGGTCCCCTGTACTGTTTTATTTATAGCATGATCACAAACATAAGCATATAGTTATTTGTGTGATTTAACACCTGTGTTGTCTAATACCTTGCTACTCAAACGCCAGCAACATTGACAGTAAAGGGAGTATATTAGAAATGCAGACTCAGCCCTACTCCAGACACACTGAACCAGAATCTGGATATTAACAGACTCTTCTTGTTTTCTGTACACACATTAGACATTTGAGAAACACTGCTTCACTAAACTGTACTTTCTTGAGGTGGCAGTTGTGTCTGCCTTCTTCAGCATTTATCCTAGGTTCCTAATAATGTAGCTGTTATATAGTCAGCACCCAGAAAATGACAGTTGATCAAACACACACACACACACACACACACACACACACACTCTACACACAATATGATAAATTGCAGTGATTTAGAAAAATGTTGTACGTTAGTCATTGAACACAGAGAATTTTGTAACTTTTTGTTAATAGATTACTGTTCCATAAGACCAGCAGTGTTCTAGGCCCCTTGGCTAGTGTGCCTCCTGATGAATTGATCTGATGTACTGCTTTGGGACCTGTTGTTGAGAAACTCTTACTATAACAAAGTGAGCAGTATTTTATTTAGATTTTTGGACAGCTTATGCTGTCCAGTCCAGCTGTAGCTCCATGCTACGATCTGGTCTGGGAGGATTTGCATGGTAAATGTGCTTGCCCATCAGGGCGTGCCTTAAGTCTGAAAGTGTGCCTTTTCTGTTGGTACTTGCAGAATTTCCAATTCACAGAGCTGGAAGAGGGAGAGAAAAAAATCACAGCTACTTAAATTCAAATCCTATTAGGCTTATCTGTGATCACTTTGTAAGTACTAGGGATAATCAGCAGTTACTTAGCATTTACCTTGTAGAGGCAGTAGAACTCTGCAATTATTATTATCTAGGCTTAATATCTGGCTCATTTTAAGGCCTATGTATCTGACAAATCCACACATCCCTGCAAAACAGATTCTATTTTGGCTTGTCTATTCCAGATATGTGATTTATTCTTTCAATTATAAAGCGTTTCAAATCTGATACATTCAGAGGATTTTTGTTTGACCTTTAGATTTAGCATCAAATGTTTCTGTTTTAAAACAGCAGTGATTTAGGTAAATCTATTCAATAAAATTGGATGCCATCTATCTTTTTGGTATATTATCCCTTTGTTTTGTATGGATGACACATAATATGATGTGATTTACCACAGTAGGAAGAGATGGAAAAAGGCTGCTTTCTAAATATACATTAGTTGCAGCATACCCACATCTATCTATGAAAAACTGAAGTCCATTATTATTATATTTTTGCTAAATCACACCTTTTTTGAATGTTCTTATTGTGGGTTTGGCTTTGGAGTTTATTAAGATTGGGATAATTTGGACCAACTTTCTCTCAATAACTTGTATTTAGAATAGAAATTAATCATTTTATACACATTTATGAATATGTCATTGTTTAATAACCCTTCTGACAATACTCTTTATATGACTGGATAGATGCTAATTGGAAATTTGACTGGGAATCCTCTTGAGCATTTTAGTTTTCCTGTTCTTCTATTTAAAAGGGTCACTCTTCTATTTAAAAAGAGTCACAGGAGATGGAGGTGGAGAACAAAGAGGGAGTTTAGAAATACATTGTTCTTTACAATTTGGTGCCTTGAATGACTGCAGTGTTCCCAGAATGATATTTAAATGTGCATTCAAGATGAGGTGGGGGAGATACAGTGGCTTCTTATGTACTTTAAGTCTTCTACCCTTTGGCATCAACACTCTCAGCTAAGGAAAGGGCTGTGTAAATCCCTGCTCACTCATTCCCAGAGCCTCTTTGAGGCATAGTAGGAGAGTGGAGAGAATTCAGAAGATGTTTTGCTGGGTCCCCTTTGCTAAAGGACAGACACATTGATTTTGCTGCATCTAGGAATCATAACCCAGGGTGAGGGGCAACTCCTCTGATCCTCGCCTGACTCTTTCATGTTGCAGATAAACTCTGTCTTTTGAGATTATAAAGAATAGGAGTAAGAGCTCAATGTGCTGGCTGCTGGAATAAACAACCTCTACCTATGATATTTCTCAGCCTCAGATGGACTCACCACCAGTCTTTTGTCTCCAAATCTGTTCCACCTGGGAGTAAGAGAAATATTTTAATCCATCTGCATGAAAACGCAGGGCAATGATAAACTTAGAATGGCTTTATTACTCAACCCCCATTTTCTTCCCACTAACTCCTCACTGAAACATTTGGCTTTGGAGATGCCAGGATCATCGAAAAACTTCGTCAGCCAGGATGCTTCTGGTATGCTTAGCAGCACCCATTAGGCACCTAATCAGCACTTTACAATTTTTTAAATTGTGTCTAAAAACACACATAACATAAAATGTACCATCATAACCATTTTCAAGTGTACAGCTCAGTAGTGTTAAGTATATTCACAGGTTGTGCACTGTTGGTGGCAATGTCAAATGGTGCAGCTGCTATGGAAAACTGTATAGTGGTTCCTCAAAAATCAAAAATAGAATTACCATATGATTGCGCATTTGAATCTGAGTACATCTCTAACTTAATTGCCAAGATAGAGCATAACTCTGTGGCCTGTGGTGCAGCAGTCCCAAGGGGCAGAGGTTGGAGAAAGAAAGTTTATAGTCACCCAGTTCTATGTCACTAATATCTCCCTCCTTCATACCTTATATCTATTTAGCTATTAAATTCAGTTAGATTGTCTCATCGATTTTTTTTTCTTTTATCTTTTACTTCTTCTCCAATCACATAAGACTGATTGTCAAATTCTTACTCAGGAAGACAGAGTCTGCAAGGTATCCAAAGCATCAAAAGCAAAGGAACTGAAACAGAGAATTTGCCCATTTATTTAACATATATCACTGAGCACCTACCATGTCCTTGGCACTGAGCCACATACTGAGAATGCAGTGACAAATAAAAAGAAAATGTCTCCTTGCTTTAAAGGAACTTATAGTCTAATGAAAGGCAATAAATAAATTAACAAATGAATAGTTATGTAGTATAAGTCTATGAAGGAAAGCAACAGGGAGCTACCACAGAGGATTACAGAGAAAATCCAGTTAGACTCCTTGGTCCTGGAAGGACCAGGCTGCATCACTGAAGCAGAGGTCCCAGGATAAGCAGCTGTTCTAAGTGCGGAAACAGGGTCAAATACTCCTGGAGGAGTGAATGAGAACGGTAGCTTCACATCACATCTGTGAATCCCCAAGTGAATGTTGGAGCTGCCTTTTCAGGGGTGCTGGTGGTGAGAACACTCAGGGCCACACCTGCTTTCCACTTGTATACCTGCATTACCTGCAGTCACTTGAGCCCTGAGTTCTTTCAGAAGGGTAACCTACAGTCACAGCACTTAATTCCACTTTTTTTTTTTTTTTGAGATGGAGTCTCGCTCTTGTTGCCCAGGCTGGAGTGCAATGGCGCCATCTCATCTCACAGCAACCTCCATCTCCCGGGTTCAAGTGATTCTCCTGCCTCAGCCTCCCGAGTAGCTGGAACTACAGGCGTGTGCCACCACGCCCGGCTAATTTTGTATTTTTAGTAGAGACAGGATTTCACCATGTTGGCCAGGCTGGTCTCGAGCTCCTGACCTCAGGTGATCCGCCTGCTTTGGCCTCCCAAACGGCTGGAATTACAGGCATGAACCACTGCGCCTGGCCTTAACTCCATTCTTAACACTAAAAGCATCTTGCCTTCAGATCGGTTTTGTTCCATGCCCAAATGACACAGACTGCCTATTTCAAGTTAAGACTCTGCTCCAAGAGAGAAACCACAGATGCCTTCCCATCTTTCTTGTCCCTTCTTCCATGAACAATTAGCCACTCTATCCTGTGGTGCCACCTCAGATATGCCTTAAATGCATCCACTGTGCTCTTTCTGTTCTCAAAACCTCAGTTCCTAAGTCACATAGATTCTTATAACAGCCTCCAAACCAGGCTTCCAAATCCACTTCTGCAACATCTGTCTACCCCTCCTGCCCCAGCGCACTCTAGGTGGCCCTCCTCTCCCCATCCCCTATCCTGTTAAAATATCGCATGGCTTCTTATTTGCCTCTAGTAGAACTAGAAGCCTTGGCAGCATGAACATACTGCTCTGTATCATTTGCTATTGTTTCCTGTGTGTTCACCTTGGCTTCCCACCTACATGTCTTGAAGTCATTAATACTTTGTAACGGGACTATATTTGTACCCTCCAGAGCAACTAGAATAGCAATGAGCACATTGTTTGATTAACATCAATAGCTGTTAAATTAAGCTCATTAAGTGTCCTGTTTTATTGCTAGAGTTTAGTCAGAACCATGATTTGCCTTTTCATCATTAAAGTAAGTAAACATCTGCTTTATTTGACCAATTGGTTGCCTGTGGTGGCTACTGTTCTCATTTTGAGACTTTGGTCATGCTATATGCTAGTGGTCATTTTTGTGAGGGTGAATGTTATCCTCACAATGAACCATCCACTCAGTTACATCAGACACTGCTCACAGAGTTCACCAAACAAATGTACTCTCCTTTCAAAGCAGTCGGATGGAAAATAGCCTCAAGGTGTAAATCTTTTAGTTCTTTAGGTACAAAGGGGACACATTAAACGTGATCTCAAGTTTAAACTGTGTATGCTGTCAAAGAAATTCAAATGGGGGCACCTCTTACTGTATTGGACACAAGGTGAATGTGAAAAATATACCTCCCATTGACATGATGAGAGAGAATTACTTTCTTTCTTCTTTCCACTAACATACTCCAAGGGGTTAATTCTGTGCTGGCAAAGCTCTTGGCAGATTTTCATGTTGTATCCTGAATAGTCATCAGGGGTTATATTGCACTCATAGCTTTTATTAATTTCAAATATTCTGCAGTCTTAAGCCAAAATAAATAAATAAATACTAGAAACTACTGAACTTGGCAACTGTCTCCACTTTAGACTCATTAGAAAAACAACCAAGATACTGTTTAGTAAAAATTTGGTTTGGTTTGGATTTCACCATCAGAGAATTCTCTTTGATTTGTAGATGTACAACCTCATCTCAGGAAATTGCTTCAGTTTCTTCCCATCCTGAATACAAGGGAAGTAATATTTTTTTCTTTGCATCATGTTTCAATCTTGTCTCTCTTAACTGTTATTTAATTTGCCTAAAATTATAATTACCAGGGGACCTAATGCATTGGATAATGAGAAAAAAATAAGTTATTATAGGTTGAAAACTATAGTCATCTAGTATTTTAAAAATTCACTCAGAACAACTTTTAATAAGATAAATTTTTCAGTTCCTTCCCAATTATAGTGAAACCACTCACTAATCTTCACTACTGGAAAACTAGACTTGTCACAAAACAGAGTTGTCCCCTCCCATGTAGTTGCTCTATGTCAAGTGCCTTGCTACTATTGCAGTATCAGTTTTCCTTATATACATCCATCACCTCTCTTCCACCTACTCACATTATTTCTCCAAAAGGAATTACTTCACTGATTTTTGGCTGTAATATTTACTCACTTTTAATAGAAAATGTCAGGATGGTAGGAAAGACTTGTTTGATATTTATAATTTTTATAAGAATCCGTAAGTCATTTTCTCTGAATTAAAAAAAAAAACATTCCTTTGAAATTTCAGAATGCATCTGTTACTCAACACAGAGTGTGCCTAAATCAGTACATATATTCTTACATATCATATTTATGTTCTCATAAGGCCAGATTTTTTAAAAATGATTTCTAGTTTCTGTGCTCCCACAAATTGTATTTGTCTCCTTTATCCACATATACAAGTGTGTCTTTATTGCCTTAAATGAGTCAACTGAGATCCCAGTAAAGTTGCAATACAAAAGGAGGTCTATTGATTTGGAAAAATAAAAACTGCCTATTACACTTATGTACCCTGATTTTTAATGGCACTTAATCAAAACTTCTAAGAGTTTGATTCTGAAAAGTTCTTATAAGAGCACAGTCTAAATCTTTCTTAGCTATATTCTTATTAAACTTAGAGTGTTATTATATCCATGTAAGTTCTGGTTAAATGATGTTTTGATTACAACTAATAGTCACAAGTATGGTAAAGGGTATCCACAGGTGGTGAAAGAGGGTACTAGGAAGCTGAGAGGTGGAAAGAGTGGGAGTCATGAGGGGCAGGTCTGCTTGTTCATGTTTATCTCCCTACAGGATAGAGAGGGAGTCATAGGGTCAGGCTTCCTCCTTATTGCCATTCCCATTTCTTCACAACTGGGGAGACTCAACTGCAAACATGGCTTATTAAGGAATCACCAGGAGAAGTTAGCCATGAAAAGGAAGAACATGGCTGCTGTTGACATGTGATATCTCAGTGCTGGGCATGAAGTAGGTTTTCCTTCATCATCCACCTGGAAATGTGTGGTGTATGCAGCATGTGTTATTACTTTGTCTTAGATTGAGGGAATAATGATAGGTTTGGTGGGGAGGCTATTAAAGAGAAGTAAATTCTCCTTCCTTCTTCTTGTTCTGAAACAGTTTAATAAGTCATTTTTGCCTGGGGAATAAAAATAAAAGACGGAAAATTCTTTTTGCAAATAATATGTTACAATTTATTTCATGTTTCTATTATAAAACAAGAAGCAATTTGACTAAACAAAATCTGGAACTGAAGTAGTTTATGATGGTGCTTTTTTCACCTTTTATTGACAAAAGCTATTTTGGAAACATTGAGAATTTGAACAGTGTATTTGTCTGAATTAACAAATTATTGTTTAAATGTTTAAAATAGCATTTTATTACAATTATGAATGCCTCAAACAGGTAGGGAATTTCACAAATGAATAGGGAAACAAACAAAAGAATGTTACATGGACCATTTATTTTCTAATAGTTGTAGCTGAGAAATGAAATTTGTCTGTTGACTGTGGGTGAATGTTGCCATAGCAACCTATTCCTTAGGCAAAACTGGAGGGTAATCATTGTGACGAGGGTAAAAGTCAGAAAGCTGACTTGTGAAGATATGTTTTTGGGCAATGTGAGATCATGAATATTTTTGTCTAAGATACGTGTGGGAGAGCAGCTCTGGAAGAGTTAAAGGTCTTAGGTGAGAGGTGCTGGGTATGCTTTGGCTTCAGCATTTTATCATTATGGGGACCGATCATTTTGGTTCATACAGTGATAAGTCTTGCATTTGCTAGCTGCAGCACCAGCCAAATGGAGAAATAATTAAGACTATTTTCTCATACGTAATAATAACAGCAGGAGCTCATACCTATTTCAACAGGTGCTCTTCTGAGTACCTTACACATATTATTTATTGTAATCTTCACAAGGAACTCCAAAGTAATACTGTTAATTACATTTTGTAGATAATGAAACTGAGGCAAAGGAAAGTTCATTAACTATCTTAAGGTCATTCAGTTGATAAGTGACCAATAGAAATGGAACCCAGACAATGATCTCTGAGTCAGTGCTGCCCTAGCTCTTATGTTTTGCTGCCACGCAATGTGACAAAAAGACATGATGTGAATGATGCGAATACATCGGTTTTTGAGAGGAGGTTCTACATTTTATTTCCTCAGAAGTTAATAATTACCTTAAAAGAAGAGAGGATCCTAGCAGTAAATCCTTGAGTGAAATAACCCATAGAGGCTTTCTCCCTGTTGGGAATTTTTAAAAGAAATCGTGTGTGGGAAGGACAAGTTGGGGACTATTGGACTGAAGCTATCCCAGCTCTTAAGAACTGTCAGTATAACCTGCTCTGCAAGTGTTGGGTAGAAGGTCTATGGCCATGAATGTAATTCCCTGAATTCATGACCCTCCTCTAGGAGACCAAGGCAAGCCATTTTAACCCTTCTCCTTCAAAAATGAAAAATAATAGTTTACATTCCCACCAGTAGTGCAGAAGTGTTCCCTTTTCACCACATCCACGCCAACATCTATTGTTTTTTGATTATGGCCATTCTCACAGGAGTAAGGTAGTATCACACTGGAGTTTTGATCTACATTTTCCTGATCATTAGTGATGTTAAGCCTTTCTTCATATGTTTATTGGCCATTTGTATATCTTCTTTTAAGAATTGTCTATTCATGTCCTTTTTGATGGGATTGTTTGTTTTGTTCTTTGTAATTTGAGCTCTTTGTAGATTCTGGATGTTAGTCCTTTGTCGGATGTACAGATTGTGAATATTTTCTCCCACTCTGGGGGTTGTCCATTTACCCTGCTGACTGTTCCTTTTGCTAGTACAATCACTATGGAAAACAGTGTGGAGATTCCTTAAAGAACTAAAAGTAGAACTACCATTTGATCCAGCAATCCCACTACTGGGTTTCTACCCAGAAGAAAAGAAGTCATTACACGAAAAAGATTCTTGCACATGCATGATTATAGCAGAATTGCAAAAATATGGAACCAGCCCAAATGCCCATCAATCAACCAGTGGATAAAAAATTGTGAGATATATATATGATGGAATACTACTCAGCCATAAAAGAAACAGATTAATGGCATTCACAGCCACCTGGATGGAACTGGAGACTATTATTCTAAGCGAAGTAGCTCGGGAATGGAAAACCAAATATTGTATGTTCTCACTCATAAGTGGGAGCTAAGCTATGAGTATGCAAAGACATAAGAATGATACAAGGGACTTTGGAGACTCAGGGGAAATGGTCGGGGGCGGTGAGGAGCTAAAGACTACAAATTTTGTTCAGTATATACTGCTTGGGTAATGGGTACACCAAAACCTCACAAATCACAACTAAAGAACTTACCCATGTAACCAAATACTTCCTGTTCCCCAAAAACCTATGGAAATAAAATATAATAAAATAAAATAAAATCACTGAACTATCCGCAAAAAAAAAAAAAATGAAAAGAATGTCTGGCTGGATTTGTGGCAGAGGTATTACTAAACTCAAATGATGCAATGAAAATGATTCGTAAACTCAACAGAACAGAGCAAACGCAAAGGGAGTATTATTGGAGCTAATGACCATCAGCATTATTTTCAGATTTTCCAGGCTTTGATAATAAATGTGTATGTATTTGCTTATCTAGGGAGGATGCGAGACTAGAACCTGGTTTTAAATGGCAAACCATTCTTTCTGGAAGGTTATTCAGAGTATAGAGAGGGAAATCTATTTAAAATGAATTTGTAGGACCATGCTAAGAGCTAACATGCAAGGCACTGTTCTTAGCACTTTTGTCTGCTTTAATTCATATATTCTCTACCATAATTCCATGTACTAGGTACCATTTCTATTTTCCCAACATTTATAGAAGAGGACCTGGAGAAGACAGATATAAAGTAAACTTACCCAAGGTCATGGAGCTACAAATTTCAAATCCAGGTCTCAAAACCCGGCGCTTGACTCTGGAGTCAATCCTTGTAACTGCTATACTGTATTACCCTTTATTATGTATTATTATTTCATAAAAAATTGGTGTAAATGTGATGCATCAGCCTGTGTGTGTGTGTAAATTTTTGTTTATTTTTAGTTAAAAAAACTCTTCTAAACTATTTGGGCAATACATATGTTTAACTACTAAGATAACAGGGAACATTAACTCAATAAAATGTGTAATTTTTAAAATATTAGTTATTTCACAGATGGACAGTTTTGTGAAAGTGTCATAAGAAAAGAGTAGTAAAATCCTGGCTAAGAAGCCTAGGTTATGCCATCGTCCATTTAATGTATTTATGCAGCAGATCTGAATGCCAAATATTCCTGGGAAGAAAGGATACATTTGTCATTATGTTTGTTTTCTGGGAGCTTTCAGTCCAGATGTGGAAATAGGATGTGTACATGGTAGGAAAAGGTAGCAAACAAGAAGTTCATGTAAAATACTAAAAGCCTTCAAAGGGATATAAGTACTTCTGGTGGGATTAGGGGTGAGACATGAGCATGGCTTGTTTTTCTCCCTCTTGTCTATAAGGAACATTATTATTTGTTCCATTACATACTCCAGTAACTTTATTGTTAACATGTGTTACAGGTTACTAACTTACTATCTTATGGATTCTGCCTATGTCTCATAACCTACTTGTTCACTCATTATACTTAAGTATTATATACCATGACTTTTACTTGCATTTCTGATGTGGTCTGAATGTTTCTGCCCCTCACTCCTGCTCCCAAATTCATGTGCTGAAACCCAATTACCAATGTGATGGTATTAGAAGGTGGGGCCTTTGGGATGTGATTAAGTCAGGAGGGCAGAGTGACCTTATAAAAGAGGCCCAGAGAGCTGCCTTGATCTTTCCACCACCTGAGGACACAGCAATAAGGTACCATTTATGAAGCAAGAAATGAGCCTTCACCAGATACCAAATCTGCCAGCACCTTGCTCTTGGACATCCTAGCCCACAGAACAGCGAGCAATACCCAGTTTATGGTATTTTGTTACTGTAGAATAAAGACAAGGTCACAGGCTATCAACTTTATCTACACTTAACACTTCGTTTGCATTTCACCATCTTGTTTGTTTTATAGTCTTTTATCACAAAATTGAATATTCTCAAATAATACAGCAAACTTATATTAGAAGGTTTGATGTGACATGATCTGTCTTCAGTGCTTATGTAAAATTTACCTGGGAAGCCACACAATACAAAGACTGAAGAGAAGGAAGCTAAGGATAGAACTTGATGGGAATGTCCATATACAGCAAAAGGGGAAGGAGGGTGAGCCAAAATTCCAATGTCATTTTCTTTGCAGATGTATAAAAAACAATCTAAAATTTGTACAGAACCAGAAAAAATCCCAAACTGACAAAGCAATCTTGAGCAAAAAGAACAAATCTGCAAGCATCACATTCCTTATTTCAAAATATATTATCAAGTGATTGTAATCAAAACAGCATGGTGCCGGCATAATAACAGATATCAACCAATAACAGAAACCAATGGAACAGGATAGAAAGCCTAGAAATAAACCCATGTCTTTATGGTAAATTTATTTTCACTAAAAGTGCCAAGAACACACAATGGGAAAAGGACAGTCTCTTTAGTAAATGGTGCTGGGAAAACCGGATATTCACATGCAGAAGAATGAAATTGGACCTTATCTCACACCATTTACAAAAATCAACTCAGAATGGATGAAAGACAACGTGGAAGACCTGAGAGTGTAAAGCTGCTGGAAGAAAACATGAGAATAGAAGAGACAACATTGGTATGGGAAATGATTTCTTGGATAGGACTCCGAAAGCACAGGCTACAAAAGCAAAAATACACAAATGAGATTACATCAAAATAAAACTTTTCTGCAGAGAAATAAAAATTAACAGAGTAAAAAGACATTCCATGGATTGGAAGAATATATTTTTAAACTGTACATCTGATAAGAGACTGATATAAAAAAATAGGAACTGAAACAACTTAATACAAGAAAGGAATAATCTGATTTTAAAATGGGCAAAGGATCTGAACAGACATTTCTCAAAATAAGAGTTAGGAAGGGCCAACAGATAAATGAAAAACTGCTCAATATCTCTAATCATTAGGGAATTACAAATCTAAACCACAATGAGATATCATCTCACATCTGTTAGAATGGCTATTATCAAAAAGACAAATGAGAAGGGTTGATGAGGATGTGGAGAATAGGAGAATCTTGTACACTGTTGGTGGGGATGTAAGTTAGCATAATCATTTTGGAAAACAGTACAGGGGTTCCTCAGAAAACTTAAGTAGAATTACCATCAGCAATGCCACTTCTGGGTATATATCCAAAGGAATTGAAATTGGTATGTTGAAGTGATATCTGCACTCCTATGTTCATTTCAGCATTTTTACAATAGTCAAAATATGAAAACGAGCTAAGTGTCTAACCTAAGAATGAATAACAAAAATGTGGTATATATACACAATGCAATACTATGCAGCACCCCCCATAAACAAGGGACTTCTGTCACTCAAGACTATGTGAATGGAACTGGAGGGTATTATGTTAAGTGAAGTTAGGCAGGCACCAAAAGACAAATACTATATGATCTCACTTGTGTGTGAAATATAAAAAAAGTTGATCTCATAAAACAGAGAGTATAAATTGGTTACCAGAGGGTGAGGGGCAGGGTAGTAAGGAGGCAGAGAGATGGGGACAGGGAAGATTTTCATCAAATAGTACAAAGTTTCAGTTAGACTGAAGGAAAAAGTTTTAGTGATCTATTGTACTGCATGGTGACACCAGTTAATGATGCATATTTCAAAATTACTAAAATAATAGATTTTTAACATTCTTATGAAAAGAGTAACTTGGTGAAGTGATGGATATGTTAATTATCTTGATACATAGGTGCATCAAAATGTATACATAGATCAAAAGATCACACTGTACCCCATAAATATATACAATTATTATTTGTTAATTCAAAAGGAAGGAAGGGGGGGAAGAGAGGAGAGAGGAAAGAAAGAAGAGAAAGAAAAAAAGAAAAGGAAAGAAAGAAAGAAAGAAAAAGAAAGAAAGAAAGAAAGAAAGAAAGAAAGAAAGAAAGAAAGAAAGAAAGAAAGAAAAAAAAAAAAAGAGAAGAGAGAGAAAGGAAGGGAGGGAGGGAAGGTAGGTCAGAGAAGTAGGAGAGCCAAGTTTTGTTTTTGTTTTTTAAGGATCATGAAAACCAAGGGAAGGTGTTTAAATTTAGGATATGCTGAAACTGTGAGATTAGGGAATCAAACCAAAAGAGTCCCTGAAGATGCTGGTAGGGGAGAAGCCTTTCCCAGAAGATAGAATCTCTGTGGAAGATTTGACCATATCCTGGCTGTCAGAGAACCATGGCAATAAGCAATGAGTGGTATAAGTGAGGAGTATGGACTTGGGATGATGTATAACACGGAGGTCAAATGCACAGGTGTTGACATCTATTGGATAAAGCCCCAGCTGGCAGTTTGACTTTGGACAATTTAACCTCTAAAAAGACTCAACTTCCTTAATTGTAATAACATAATGATAGTATTTGTGAGGCTGTTATAAAGCACATAAAAGTAAGAACCTAATACATTATAGCTATTATTTTTATTTCTATTTTAATGGATATTAGTGAAAAAATGTCAAGAATATAGAAAATTCATTCATAACTAAAGAAGAGGATTTATTTCACAGGACACAGCAAAGAGGTTAACAGAGTGTAAAATACAAATACAGAGGCTAAATGTGGGGAAAGGCAGTGGCCAAAGAGTTGATAGTCTGATTATCCAAAGCTAGATCTCAGGGTGGGCTGGTCCTACCTATCTCCCAGTTCTTACATAATTTCATTAATGTGTATGCCTGGAAAATGATGAGTAAATAAAATACCAATAACTCTATTTTTGGGTCAGTGCCAGTAGGGAGAGGCATAGTCATTTGGGCATAATTTTACTAGTGGGAGGTCTGGGAACGAGTTTAGATGCAGTCCTTTTCAGGTATTGTGAAATTTCTTAGTAAGGAGAAAAAATTTAAAATATAAACTAATTCATGAAATCCTCTTATTAACTATTACTGTGATAAAAATCTATGTTACAAAATTATACACAAGGTTAAAATCATAGACCATTCATTTGTGCTTAAAAAATGTTTAAGAGCACAAATCCATTGATTCCTTTGGAAACGCAAAATAAAATTTAACCTTGACTTAAAATTTATTCCCATTCCCCTCTACCATGTTTCTTTCCATCCACTACAATTCAGTCTTGCTGGTTTAGTTATGAGAGGAGGAGGGGTAACAGCAGGATAGCAAGGCAGATGCAGTGTGGTATGAATTGAAGGATAAAGTTATGCTTGAGATAATGCAAGAACAATATGAGGACAGAGTTACTGAAACACATTTCAATCAATGTAAAAAATTAGCATATTATTACTGGACCCATTGAATAGCTCAAGGAACCTACTGAAGTGGAGAAATGCCAGTTAAACAAGAACATCTTGTTTTCTGGTAGAAAAGGGACAAAGATTCAACAAGGTATGCCAATCAGAGAAAATGTGCAATTTATGTAGATGAGAACTTGATTCTTTCTAGACGCATGATAGGTAAGAAAATTTGGGCCGGGCACGGTGGCTCACGCCTACAATCCCAGCACTTCAGGAGGCCGAGGCGGGCAGATCACCTGACAGGAGTTAGAGACCAGCCTGGCCAACAGGGTGAGACCCTCTCTCTACTAAAAATACAAAAATTAGCCGGGCATGGTGGGCATGTGCCTGTAATCCCAGCTAGTCTACTCGGGAGGCTGAGGCAGGAGAATCACTGGAACCCCGGAGGCAGACCCTGCAGTGAGCCGAGATCGCGCCACTGCACTCCAGCCTGGGTGACAGAGCAAGACTCCGTTTCAAAAAAAAAAAAAAAAAAGAAAAGAAAAAGAAAATCTGAAGATGAGTAAGATCTTTCTCACGATATGTTCTGCTATTAACTAGGGAGCAATGGGAAAAATAGACCCCTATTTTCACCAGTATGCGAAAATGTAATGATAGTCAAAGAAAATTTGGCATATGTGCACAACGAAATACTATTCAACCATTAAAAAGAATGAAATCCTGTCATTTGTGCCCACATGGACAGAACTGAAGGACATTGTGTTAAATGAAATAAGCCAGGAACACAAAGTTAAACACCACATGTTATCACTCATATGTGGAAGCTAAAAAAAGTTGATGTCATAGAAGTAAAAAGCAGAACAGAAAGTACTAGAGGCTGGGCAGGGTAGGGGGAAGGGAGGGCTAGGGAGAGATTTGCTAAAGAATGCAAAATTACAGCTAGATAGGAGGAACAAACTATAGTGTTCTCTACCACTGTAGGATGATTTTAATTAACAATAAGATAAAGTTTCAAACAGCAGATGGAGGATATTGAATGTTCCCAACACAAAGAAGTGATAAATGTTTGAGATTATGGATGTGCTAATAACCTGGATCTGAGCACTATACATTATACACATTAAAATGTCACTATGGACCCATGAATATGTATAATTATCACTTGTCAAATAAAAATTAAATTAGTCAAGAACCACACAATGGGGGCTCTTAGGGTAAACATTACCCATTTTTAAGTATTTTTCTAATAATTATATTCGAAAGTATTTAAAAAAGTATAAACACAAGTTACATCTTGTATCCTGGAATATCTGGTTAAATATACATTAAAACTCCTTTAATTTGCACTTTGTCTTGCTTTTACAAAACGGGAGGCAGTGTAACATGCCCTTGTGAAAAAAGGAAGTAACCATTTGGTGGGAAAAGAAAACAATTTTTAACCTAATAATAAAGAATAATAAATATTTTTAGATATAATTTTGGTAGTGTCATGTATATTCAAAGTATAAATATGTAAATCACATAGACTGTTACTAATAGTATACTCTTTCCTAGAGCCACTGAATTGACCAAACCGAATGATTTCTGAAAGCATCATTGATATGGTTTGATAAGGTAATATGGGGTGGGTAGGTAAGGCAATGGGAAATGTTATTTGGTATTAAAATTTCAAATAACTGAAAATCTGGATGATATATGAGAACCACATCTTTTCCCTTTAAACTTGTTTTCTATTTCATCAGGTTGTACAGGCACAGACTTAAAGTCAAAAACTGGAACTAGGCTTGTTACTAAACCGGTACTCCCCAACTTGCTCTCCAGTTACATCTTCGTATTTTCATGTTGACTTCTACATCTTTAAGTAACAGGTTTATATTTTAATCTCTTGATTTTCAAATTTTAGACTTTAGAAAAATGAAGGCTAACTCCTTTTCAGCTACCACCTACTACATACATGCACCACCTCCCTGACTCTTGTGTCCCAGTAGAGTTCTACTTTTGATTTTACAATCATTTCAGATTTTCAGAAAACTTGCAAGGATGGTACAGAGAAGTCATATGTACCTTGCACCCAGTTTTCCACATGTTAAACCTCCCCTTAGCTCATTAGGTATACTGGTGTTCTGTTCTTTCCTTCTCAGAGAGGCCTCTTAAAGCCTCATAATCTGCTCCAATATAGATGGATTAATCTCAGAGCCTACTAGAGCTCTGTAGTCTTGGAACCTTCACTCATATTTGCATTCTCTTGCTTCCTGGACACAGACACATACACACACTCTCTTTTTCTCTCTTTGTTCACTCCCTCATTTTCATGGAGCACAATCTCTAGAAAGACCTTGCATGTCTTAAAATGACTTTATTCTACTCTCATATTTAGTTGATATTTGTTTGGGTATGAAATCTCAGGGAAAAAAAAACACAAATGTCCTTAGTATTTTGAGGCATTATTCAATTGATTCTAACATTCGTTTGTTGTCCTCATGATATCCAAGCCATTCTTAATTCTTCTTCCAAAACCTACTTGTTCTTCCTTGATACTTTTAGAATCTTCTTTGTGTCCAACTTTATCTTCCAACTATTTATTGAGTCTTTTAAAAATTCTTACCTTATTTTTAATTTCTAATGCCTCTACTCTGTTCTTTGAATGCTCTAGGAAGTTTGTCAGCAAACTTTAGAAAATTAAAAGCAATGAACTAAACAGCTGATTGAAAGCTCTGTGTGTGCAAGCATGTGGCTTATTGTCTAAGGGCTTTTCTGCAGAGTGGCCTGTATGATAGAATCTCCACTGTCAGTCAGTAATTTTTGCTCTTTTCTCTTGACTAGTTAGACTAGTTAGAGTCCTCAGTGAATGTGCTTCTAATCTCCTACCTAGGGGACAAAAGCCTGGCTGCTCACCCACTATGCTACTGTATAGTCTTTCAGTATAGAGACAGTGTATTTTATATTCTGGAGATGTTAAAACTCCTAGGGCAAGGAAGAAACTGTTGTCTAGCTGCACAAGAAAGTAGAGAGAATCTGAAAACCAAACTCTTTTTTTAAAAAGACTTTCGGCTGTAATTTAATTTTTAGCCTGTATCTTTCCCGCTCCCATCTGCAGGGGTTACTGCTATCATTAATGCGGATCCTTTTTGAGTTCTTTGGTATAAAATTAAGTTGCTTTTCAGATGCTCACTGCTAATTTAGTATTTAGCTTTCTAGTCCATCTGCTTTCCAGTTTCCAAAAATTTATCATGATTGTGTTCTCTCCTATTATCTTTGTCCTTGCTATGCTATCTAAAAAAAATCCTTTTATTGTCGTGTTACTGGGGTTTAAATGAGGAATGGAAGTTAATGCATATGTTCAACCCTCCATTTTAACAAATGTAACCCTGTTATTATAAATCCAATTACAGCAGATATGTTAGAAAGGAAAAAATTCATATCTTCATAGCCATTTCCTCTTATTTGAAGGGAGATCAGGGCAAAAATGAGAATATATGCATAATATTTAACAATTTGGGGTTTGTCTAAGACCCCGAAACAGATAATTCTAAGTCCATAAATCTTTCCTAACTGTTTAAATTCCAGTTGATTTCAGTGTCATGAGTCATTAAAGCAGAGAGTTCGTGAGAGAGGAAAGCAGTTGGCTCATGTTCCAAAACAACTCTGAGTGTTTACTGGACTTCAGGAAGCTTATCTTGGTACACTCAGATCAAAGCTATTCACACAATGACTGAATAAACACATTGGCTAATGACGATGGCAAAGATTCTAATATGATACTAAGGAAAATACAAATACTAGGACAAGAAAAGTTTGAAAAGCATTAAGAATTTAATTGAGAAGTAAACCTTTTCACTTCATGGGAACAAGTGTGCTAAGTCATCAATCTACGCATGTGCTGGTGTGAACTGAATAACTGCAACTCTCATTAGACAATTATTATTTGAATACTTATTCTGGTATATTCTCCTAGGCTATCATATCACTTTTAAATAATATGTTCAAAATTATTGCAGTAAATATTTATTTATGACACAAGATCGTAATTGACATTAGCATTAAGTTAGGCAGTATCTAGATTGTTTCCTTAGATTCTTTATATCAAAACAATGTGTTAAAAATGAGATGAAAGAAAGTAGCTTCCAGTTTCTGAATTGGAGATTTTTCTTTGCAGGATTTTTAATGTTATTGTTCTTTTTAAAAAAGTGGAAGTATGTCTCATCTTAGAATAATTATGCTATGCTCTAGACGCTTGTCCCTGGGAAAACTGAACTTACAGGTAGGGATTAAAATAGAAGCAACTTCCTAGAAGGGCAATTTTTAAAGTGCTTCCAAAGAGTTCATATCCTCTAATTTTTTATTTCAAGACCTTTTTTCTTGCCTCAGATGAGAACCTTTCTAAATGCATCCTACAAAAGATATTATACTTTTTGGTACAGGAATCTAACATCAGAAAACTCCCAAATGAAGCTGTACTTCCCTTCACAATTTTTGAAGTGCAAATCTGCACTTTGATGTTTTTCTGCTGATGAGAAACAAAAAAGTGGGGATGGGCACATTAAAGATAGCTTTTATGTCAAATGTTAGGTGGAAGGTCTTTTGGAAATCATGAGTCAGATAACTGATTCAGGGGGAGAAATCAGGACTCTCTGTGCCCTTGCAGATCACACTGATGTTAATAACTTTGAGTCCATTATCTTGGAATCTGCTCTGATACCTTCTGCAAATGGCCACTGAAGTGTTTTGATAAATGGGATTTTTCTTGTCTATTTTTAAGTGGTGGTGAAGAGAAATGTTAAATTGCCATAGAGACTGGCTATGGGGTGGAGCCCCAGATATAATGCATGTAGCTGCCAAATTTGGAGGTATCTTTTATTAAAGGAAATGATTTGAAGAAACATTCAGATGATTCTAGCCATAGTGAGTCACCCTAATCACTGAATCTTCCTAGCTGAGGCCTCAGACATTGTAGAAGAGAGACAAGGATTTCTGGAAAAAAAAAAAAAAATCACTGTTTAAGCCACTAAAATTGAAGTAATTTGTTGTACAGCAGTAGCAACTAGAGTAACTGCTTATATTATTTTTCCTTCTAGTAGCTCTGTCACTGTCTTCCCCAAACAAGGCTGAAGCTATGCTGCATACTCTTACCTAGCCTAGGAAGTCATGAAACATCACTCTGCTGCATTCTGTTGGATACTGATGAGTCAAAACTTGCCATTTTCAAAGGAAAAGAACGCAGACATCTCTTAAAAGAGCAGGTGAGATGGGAAATGCATTGTGGCTATCTTTGGAAAATATAATCTGTCACCTGAATCATTAACTAGATCATGGCACGTCCAAATGTTGGAATATAAGAAACTGAGGAAACCTGCTTAAAAAGTACTTAATGATAAGGGTTTTTTCTGTTGCAATTTTAAGTAACATGGGATATAAATATAACAGTGTTTTAAAGGTGGAATTAAATGGAATAAGAGAAAATGAAGTTCCAGTACTGTTCCTCAGTAAATATGAATATTCACAAAAATCATAAGTGAATAAATGTCTGCAATAGTATAATATGTCAAACGAGCACGAGAATAAAATATGAAAGCTGAATAGATTAGTACTAATTAAAAACATTTAAATAATATTTAAAGATTTTGCCAAAACCTAAAATATAATAAATGAAAAGATATGCTTAACCAAGCAAGTTAAAAAAATTATTTCTATTTCAATAGTTTTTGGAGTACAGGTGGTTTTTGGTTATATGGGTAAGTTTTTTAGTGGTGATATCTGAGATTTTGGTGCACCTGTCACCTAAGCAGTGTATACTGTACCCAATATGTAATCTATTATCCCTCACCTCTCTCCTCCTGTCTCCGTCATTGAGTCCCAAAAGTCCGTTATATCATTCTTATGCCTTTGCATCTACATAGCTTAGCTCTTGCTTATAAGTGAGAACATATGATATTTGGTTTTTCATTCTGAGTTACTTCATTTAGAATAATGGCCTCCACCTCCATCCAAGTTGCTGTAAAAGACATTATATCATTCTTTTTTATGGCTGAGTAGCATTCCATGGTGTATACATATCACATATTCTTTATCCACTCATTGATTGATGGGCACATAGGTTGGTTCCATATCTTTGCAATTGCAAATTGTGTTGCTATAAATGCATGTGCATGTATCTTTTTCATATAACAACTTATTTTCCTTTGGGAAGATACTTAGTAATGGGATTGCTAGATTGAATGGTAGTTCTACCGTTAGTTCTTTAAGGAATCTCCATACTATTTTCCATAGTGGTTGTTCTAATTTACATTCCCACCAGCAGTGTAAAAGTGTTCCTTTTTCACCACATCCATGCTGACATCTATTGTTTTTTGACTTTTTAATTAAGGCCACTCTTGGAAGAATAAGATGGTATCTCATTGTGGTTTTAATTTGCATTTTCTTGATGATTAGTGATGTTGAGCATTTTTTCATAGGTTTGTTTGCTGTTTGTATATCTTCTTTCGAGAAATGTCTATTCATGTCCTTTGCCTACTTTTTGATGGGATTATTTTTTTTTTTTTCTTGATATTTGTTTGAGTTCCTTGTAGATTCTGGACACTAGTGCTTTGTTGGATGTATAGTTTGTGAATATTTTCTTCAACTCTGTGACTTGTCTGTTTACTTTGCTGATTATTTCTTTTGTTGTGTAGAAGCTTTTTAGTTTAATTAGGTCCCATCTCTTTATTTTTGTTTTTGTTGTGTTTGTTTTGGGGTCTTAGTCATAAATTCTTTGCCTAAGCCAATGTCTAGAAAAGTTTTTCCGATGTTATCTTCTCCAATTTTTATGGTTTCATGTCTTAGATTTAAGTCTTTGATCTATCTTGAGTTGATTTTTGTATAAAGGGAGAGATGGGGATACAATTTTATTCTTCTACATGTGGTCTGCCAGTTTTCCCAGCACAATTTATTGAATTTTCTCCAATTCATGTTTTTGTATGCTTTGTTGAAGATCAGTTGGCTGTAAGTATTTGGCTTTATTTCTGAGTTCTCTATTCTGTTCCATTGGTCTACATGCCTTTTTCTTTTTATACCAGTACCATGCTCTTTTGGTAACTATAGCCTTGTAGTACAATTTGAAGTCAGGTAATGTGATGCCTCCAGCTTTGTTCTTTTTGCTTAGTATTGCTCTGGCTATGTGGGCTGTGTTTTGGTTTCATATGAATTTTAGGATATTTTTTCTAGTTCTGTGAAGGATGATGATGGTATTTTGATGGGAATTTCATTGAATCTGTAAATTACTTTGGGCAGTATGGTCATTTTTACAATACTGATTCTTCCTACTCAAGAGCATAGGATGTGTTTCCATTTGTTTGTGCCATCTATGATTTCTTTCAAAAGTGTTTTGCAGTTTTCCTTGCAGAGATCTTTCACCTCTTTTTTAACCAAGAAACTTTTATAGGCGATTTCCATCAAACACTCCAGGAACAGATAATCCATGTATTTTACAAGTTGCTTCAAATTTTTTTAAAAAAGCTATTCAAGCGTTTTATGAGGCCACTATAACTTTGACTTTCAAACCAGATGAGGATAGTACAAAAAGAAAAATAAATCCAGAAGCCTAATTCATTAACACATGTGAAAAATTCTAAATAATTAGTTAACTGAATGTAACAGAATTTTTAAATTACACAATGTAATTATTAGAGATTATTTCAGGAATGCAAGGGTGATTCAAAATTAAGAAAATTTATCAATGTCATTTATCAAATATATATCAATGCAGAAAAGACATCTGATGTAGTTTAATATTTCACTGAGACAAAAATTCAAAATCAAGGAATTGAGTTAAACTTCCTTAACTCAATAAAACCTCTACAGCAAGCCTACAGCAAATTTTACAACTAACAATAAAAAATAGACACATTTCTTCTAAGCTAGAGAACAAGACAAGGGTGTCTGCCACCTTCACAAAGCTTCAACATGGTATAGTCAGGACATCCAGGTTAATTCAGTATGAGAACAAACGAGGAAGACATAAAAATTTGAAAGAAAACGACAAAACCATCATCATTTGCAAATATTTAATTATCCACATAGAAAACCAACAAAATCATTATATAGAGTTAATAAGAGTTTAGCAAGTTTACTAACAAAATATTGTCTTATTAAAATCTACCATATTTCTATCAATAATAACCAACTGCAAATTAAAACAGAAAATAAAAATAATATTCACTGGAGCAACAAACACTATAAAGATTTGAGAGAGCAACATAAAGAATACGTAAGACCTTTACGGAGAACATTTTAAAACTTTATTAAAGAATACACAAAACAAAATGTGAATAAGTGGAGAGGTAAGTTATGATTATGAATAAGATAACTCATTTTAAAGATAAGTCTACAATTTCAATGTAATTTTAATTAACATTTCATAAGGATTGTTGGAGAATCCGGAAAAGTTATAAAATATATTTCTAAGAATAAACATTGGGCCGGGCGTGGAGACTCACGCCTGTAATCCCAGCACTTTGGGAGGCCTAAGTGGGTGGATCACGAGGTCAGGAGTTAAAGACCAGCCTGGCCAAGATGGTGAAACCTCTTCTCTAATGAAAAACTACAAAAATTAGCTGGGTGCGGTGGCAGGTGCCTGTAATCCCAGCTATTCTGGAGGCTGAGGCAGGAGACTCGCTTGAACCCGGGCAGCAGAGGTTACAGTTAGCCGAGGTCGCCCACTGCACTCCAGCCTGGGCAACAGAGTGAGACTCCGTCTCAAATAAATAAAGAATGAATAACTAACAAAACATTTTTAATTAAAGAGCAAAGAGGAAGTTAAAATTGCTACATAATTACAGAAATAAAATAATGTGCTACTGGCTAAAAAATAAGCAAATAAAATAGCAGAAATAAATAAAAGAAGGGCCCTGCACAGGTACGTCACTCTACTCTGCTATAGTTTGCAGAGTACAATTAACTCTGTGCATCTGAAATACAGGAAAATACAAAGAAAAAGAAATTATGCAATGTACAAAACATCTTACATATATGAATACCAAAGGAAAAATGTGGAAAAAAGATAAAAGAAAAAATATTTGCTGCTCTTCATTGAAAAGAAAACATGAGGCAGGGTGAACAGGTACAAAGGCATGGCTGGGTGAAAGAGTGTGGTATGTTTGGGGAACCGCTAGTGATTTAGACTGGCTGGAGCGTGGGATGCATACCTGGGTAGGTGGTGGAGATGAGGCTGATGAAGTCTAGAGAGCTCAGATCGAGAATACCTTGTGTTTTAAAGTAAGGAGTTAAAAAATGTAGGGAGGCCACTGAAATCTTTGAATAGGAAGAATGACAGACTGCATTTGACATACTCAGTACCATAGAGATTGGATGGAGAGGCTGAAGCAAGGAAGACAGGAGACTACTGCAAGGTGTTTAATTTGATGTGGTGGCCAAGGGAGCAAAAGAAGTAAAAAATGTGACTTTGAGATTCTGAATGAAGTACGCAGTGATTTCATTAAACAAGATAGAGAAGATGGCGGTGCAGACAGGATTCCCCAGATCCCAAGAGTCAGTGTGTAAAATCACGCTTTATGGATAAGACCAGTTAGATATACGCTAAATGTAATATACAATCATCTTTGCTTAACCATGAGAATATGGTCTGAGGAATGTGTCAGGTGATTTCATGGCTGTGCAAACATTGTGGCTGTGCAAACTTATACAAACCTACATGGTATAGCTTGTTTCACACCTAGGCTATGTGTTATAGCCTATTGTTCCCAGGCTACAAATCTGTACAGCATGTTACTGTAATGAACACTGTAGGCAACTGTAACACAATGAGAAGTATTTGTGTATCTCAACATTTCTAAACCTAGAAAAGGTACAGTAAAAATACTGTATTATAATCTTATGGGACTACTGCCATATATGTGGTCTGTCATTCACTGAAACATCCTTATGGGGTGCGTGACTATATTCTGAACCAAAGGCAAGACGTATAAAATCAGGCTATATTAGCATATATATATAACTGCTATGGCTATATAGAGCATACAGTAGAACACGTATCTAAGAACTGTAGGACAACTACAAAAGAGGTAATATCCATGCAATGGGAAAACCAGAAGGAAAAGAAATAAAAGGAAATAGAAGGAATATTTGAAGCAATAATGACTGAGAATTTCCTCCTGAATATATATATAGCAGCATATATATATATAGCCATAGCAGTTATAGCATATATAACATAACATATATAGCATGGTTATATATAGCATATATATAACAAGTAACTCCTTGTTTCTATCTGAAGCATGATAAACTTGGATAACTTGTCAGAAAGTAGAGGTTGTAGCATGTATTCAGTACTTTTCATTGATAAAAGAGATAAAATAGGTCAACAGCAATTAGTATGTTAATAAGGAAGAAGCCCCTCGAGTGGGGGAAGATGTTTATGATTTCTCCTTGGTCTGGTATAATATTTCTGTGAGGTCAGACCCCTGCCTGAATAGCTACCACTGTGTTCTACTTCTGCTTATCATATAGCTTCTCGTATCGATTGCGTCAGGGGTGAGTGCAGAGACACAGAGATAATTGTTTTTGCAGATATATTGATCTGTGTAAAAAATTTTGTATATTTTTTGTAAAATAGAAAACTGGCAATTTAATTAATGTCTCTTGTAAACATACTAGGGTCATTAGGTTTCCCTGTATATAGCTGACTTTGGAGCACTAGACAAGATCAGGTTCATGGATGTAAAAAGCTGAGGCCCGGTCCCACATCATGGTACATTCACCAAACTTCACCAAGGGAGATTTCTAGGCAGCCAGCCATTTGGCTTTTCTCCAGCCAGTTGAGATGTATGTGAGACAGTTAAGTGGAAATGTTTAAAAATGTTGGAATTGGAGTGAATCTGGGCTGATGAAAGAGAACTTGAAGAAATGGTGTTAGATGCTGTTTTAGGAGCGAGTGAGATTTCCCAGGGAGGAGCATGCAAATGAAAAAGAAAAGCAGGTTATTACTTGAACTAGCACAACCCTTACATAAAAGGATAAGGGGAGTCAAAGCAATCAGACAATATTCCTTTTCCAAAATACTTTTCAGGGAGTCAACAACTGAGGCAAAGATTTTAAGTGTTTAGGATTTAAGTGAAGTTGTTGTTAGCAACAAGAAAGGAAAAGACAAGATAACAGTGAGACAGATTGGAAAAAAGAAACAAAAATATTATCTGATGAAACGTGGAATAACCAGCAAGAGGATGGCAACAGAGTTATAGCTGAGATTTCTGAACTGAGACACTGGTAATTCAAATGAGACAGTACGAGAACATTACAGAATATTTAGTTTTGGTAGAAGAGCAAGAATTTGTTAGGAGGAATATCAAATACAACCCGAATAAGACATCAAGGTGAGGTTTTGAGCAGCCATGTTATTTTTGTACCTTTGTATTTATTCGTTGTTTATTCCCTTACAGGCAGTTAGAATGCAACAACACTGGAAGAATGTGAGTTTGAGACTAGAAAGAAAAATTGAGGTAGCATTCATATGGCAACTTCATATGACTTGAGGTGAGTAAAAGAGATTTCTGCTGGTGGATGGGGAGGTGGTCTGCGTGAGACAAAAGCTAAAATTATAACTTTGGGGAACTTTTGGAGGCTGAAGTCAGAGAAATCTATGGAGTTTCTAGTGCAGAGTCCTAGAAATAAAAGGTGAAGAGATTTTTGGTGCCTGATCCCTCGTGTAAGAAACTTAAAAGTCTTCACTACATCCTAACAGTAAGTAAAAAGCTGAACAAACTGAAACTCTTCTTAGATTCATCAGAGAAGTGAGGTTACAGGGCAAACCACTGCACCCCAAAATTGGAGAGACAGACAGGTGAATACTGAGACTCACAACTTAAGGGAGCAGAAATCCATGAGCAAAATCCTCTGTGGGAACTAGTGCCAGGGAAGGCAAACCCAAATTGTAACTGATGTCTTTCTGATTGCTGTACGCTCAGTGTGGACAAGCCTAAGAGATGAAAACTCCAGGGGGACCCAGCTTGGGGTAGAGAGGACTCATACTTTTGTGAACTTTATCTCCAGGGGCTATATCAGGTTCTAAAAATGCATATCAGAGAAAAATACCCTCCTACTTCCAGGAGAGGATACATAGGGAATGGGGGGAAAGTTATCATTTTCTTTTTCTTTTTTTTTTTTTTTGAGACAGGGTCTGGCTCTGTCGCCCAGGCTGGAGTGCAGTGGTGCGATCTGGGCTCACTGCAAGCTCCGCCTCCTGGGTTTACGCCGTTCTCCTGCTTCAGCCACCCAAGTAGCTGGAACTACAGGCGCCCGCCCCTACACCCAGCTAATTTTTTGTATTTTTAGTAGAGACGGGGTTTCACCGTATTAGCCAGGATGGTCTCGATCTCCTGACCTCGTGATCGCCCGCCTCAGCCTCCCAAAGTGCTGGGATTGCAGGCGTGAGCCACCGCGCCCAGCCCAAAAGTGACCATTTTCAAATATACCAGAGCATTCTGTTCTTAACAAGACCTGACCTCAAGATGATTTTTTTTTTTTTATCCTAACTGACTTGGGGGAAGAAAAATAGCCAACTCCCATCCTCTCTATCCTGAACCACCTATGGGGCTGAAAAAAAAAAACCAACCTGAGAAGCACTTGTGAAGCTCACAATTCAGTAGCACAAGCTCTGTAAATAAGTGAAACCTAATCATATAACCGTACAACACTTCTCTTCCTTCTACATCTCGCCACCACATTACTAAAAGTCTATTTACCAGAGTTCCTTTTACACAGTGCATCTTATCCACCTTTCAACAACAACAAAAAAATGCAAGGCACACTAAAGGGCAAAAACCACAGTTCGAGCAGTCATTGTGAGCATCAGAACAAGACCCAGATACAGCAGGGATGTTGGAATCATCAGAGCATAAATTTTAAAAATAATTATGATTAATAAGCTAAGGGCTGTAATGAGAAAAGTAGACAACGTGCAAGAACAGATGAATAATATAAATAGAAAAATAGAACTTCTCAGATAGAAGCAAAAATATATGCTAGAGATCAAAAACACTGTAACTGAAATGAAGAGACCTTTGATGGGCTTATTAGTAGATTGGACATGGCTGAGAAAAGAATCTCTGAGCTTGAGGATATGACGATAGAAACTTCTAAAACTGAAAATTAAAGAGAAATTGAAAAAAGTAGAACACGTATCCAAGAACTGTAGAACAACTACAAAAGAGGTAATATCCATGTAATGGGAAAACCAGAAGGAAAAGAAATAAAAGGAAAGAGAAGGAATATTTGAAGCAATAATGACTGAGAATTTCCCCCTGAATTGACACCAAACTATAGATCTAGGAAGCTCAGAGAACATCAGGCAGAATAAATGCCCAAAACACTACACATAGGAATATTATATTCAAACTACAAAAAAATCAAAGATAGTGAAAAAATCTTGAGAGAAGTTAGAAGAAGATGAAACCTCAATTATAGAAGAGCAAAGATAAGAATTACATCTGACTGCTCCTTAAAAACCATGCAAATAGGAAGAAAGTGGAGTAAAATATTTAAGATTTTGAGAGAAAATAAGCACCAACGTAGAATTCCAGGGTTTGCAAAATTATTCTTCAAAAGTAAAGGGAAAAGTCCACCTCAGACAGAAGGAATATGCTGCCAGTAAAGCTGTCTTGCAAGAAATCTTAAAATAAGTTTTCTAAAAGAAGGAAACTGACACTGTTCAAAAACTTAGAACTGTATAAGGAAAGGAAAAACATCAGACAATGAATAAGTAGAGGCAAAACTAAAACTTATACTTTTCTCATTCTTAATTGATGTAATGGATAACAGTTTGTTCTAAATAATAGCAATAATGCATTTGATAATTATATTGTATATATAAATGAAATGAATGACATCAATGATGTAAAAGACAGGAGGAGGAATTACGGATATTTTGTTTTAATAAAGTACTTGCACTGCCTGTGAAGTGGTATAGCGTTATTTGACAGCAGACTTTTGTTGGTTGTAAAGGTGTGTTGCAAACTCTAGGACAACCACTAAAAAATGTAACAAAAGAAATATTATTGATGTGCTAAGAAAGAAGAGAAAATAGAATCATATAAAATATTCAGTTTAAATCACAAAAGGCAGAAGAACAGCAGTCACAAAAAAGGGGGAAAAGGACAAAGACAATAACTAGAAAATGATAGCAAATATGGTAGATATTAATCCAGCTATATCAGTAATAGTAGTCTAAATACACTAATCAAGACAGGAGAGAGAGCCAAGATGGCTGACTAGACACAGCTAGAAGGAACAACTCTTACCAAAAGACCAGGAGATCTGGATGACTGGCACACTTTGAGCAGATCTTCAGAGGGAAAACACTGAGAGTGGACCAATGGAGGACACAGACACTGGACTGATGGGAGAGGAAGCTGGGAACCCTGGGGCTGCAAAGCACTGGGACCCACTGCTGGCCTCCAGTGACTCCTGGGGAAGGAGTGAGTTGAACAGGTGAGGAGTGGCTCACTCTCACCACAGACCTCTGGAATCCTAGCTGCAGAAAGCCCACCACCCACATGGACACTGGAGCTGGCAGGGAGAACTATTTAGAGAGATGGCAGGGGCAGGACTCCAGCCTGTGTGGAACCTTTAGGGTTTGGTGCAGGAAGGCCTGCAATGGAGCATGGCCAGGCATGCTCATCCCCCAACGTTCTCCAAGCTCCTCTAGGTGGCCCTAGCCTTTGAGCAACTATTCAACCTGGACAGAGCAAGAACATCTTGTCTATGAAATGGGGTTCCCTGTTTCCTACCCTCTCCTTGAGAACCAGCCTACCCACCCTGAGTTGCAGCACAGCCTTGGATTTACAACCAGGGTGATTCTCAGGGGCCCTCATCAGAGCTCCTTTGCTGGTACCATCCCTGACCATTGGAGAGCTCCAGCTTCTCTGACTCATACACAACCTGCCCGCACTACAGCCTCCCCTTGGGTCTTTGCCACATGCACTCACCCATGGTCCTCTCCCACTGCTTTGCAAATGCATTCGTGTAACCAAACCTCACCATCACACCCCCAATGGTATGCATGTGTGTGCACACCTCACACTTCACCAACAAGATCATCCTGCCACCCCACCCACCCTTGCTGGCAGTCTACCCCTACTGACATGTGGGCAGCCCACTGCACTGCTGCCACTGCTGCTGCTGGAGTAAGTGCTTGCACAGGTGCTGGAAACTCACCCCTGCTGGCACCCTGCCCAACTGACACCCTACCCCCTGCCAGTACCCCAGAGTTAGAGCACACAGCTGAACAGCGCTGAGTTGAGCCTTGGTCTCCTGAAATCTTCCAGAATTGAAGATAGCCTACTGAACCCATCTGATATCCCAGTCAAACCCTCAAGGGCACTAAAGAAAATAAAAGTTTAAAAAAAATCCAAAGGACAGCAACTTCAAAGATAAAAGGACCATCAGCCCACACAGATCAGAAAGACAAGAACTCTGGCAACTCAAAAAGCTAGGGTGTTTTTTTAAGTCCAGATGATTTCACTAGCTCCCCAGCAATAGTTCTTAATCAGGCTAAAATGATAGACATAGAATTTAGAATATGGATAGAAACAAAGCTCATCAAGATTCAGGAGAAAGTTGAAACTGAATCCAAGAAATCTAAGGAATATAAAACAATATTTGAAGATATTGTCCACAAAAATTTCCCCAACCTCATGAGAGCAGCCAATGTTCAAATTCAGGAAATGCAGAGAATCCCTGCAACATACTATACAAGGTGACCATCCCCAAGAAACAAAGCCCTCAGATTCTCCGATGTTCATACGAAAGAATAAATATTAAAGACAATTAGAGAGAAAGGGCAAGTCACCTACACAGGGAACTCCAACAGGCTAACAGCAGACCTTCCAGCAGAAAACTTACAAGCAAGAAGAGATTGGGGTCCATATTCAGCACTCTTAAAGAAAATGAACTCCAATGAAGAATTTCATATCTGGTCAAACTAAGCTTCATAAGCAAAGGAGAAGTAAGATCCTTTTCAGGGAAGCAAATGCTAGCGTAATGTGTTACCACAAGATCTGCCTTACAAGAGGTCATTAAGGGAGTGCTAAACATGGAAACCAAAAACCATCACTAGCAACCACAAAAACACACGTAAATACATAGATCATTGACAATATAATGCAACTACACAAATAAGTCTGCATCGTAACCAGGTAACGACACAACGACAGGATCAAATCCACATGTATCAATATTAACCTTCAATGTAAATGGGTTAAGTGACCTAATTAAAGGGAACAGAGTGTCAAGTTCGATAAAGAAGCAAGACCCAACTATATGCTGTCTTCAAGAGATTAATCTCACATTCAGTGACACTCATAGGGTTAAAGTAAAGAAATGGAAAGAAATCTACCAAACAAACAGACAACAAAAAAAATCAGGGGTTGCTATTCTAATTTCAGACAAAACAATATTTTAAACCAACAAAGATCAAAAAGATAAAGAAGAGCACTACAGAATGACAAAGGGTTCAATTCAACAGGAATTTTTAACTATCCTAAATATATATATACACCCAACACAGGAGCATCCAGATTTCTAAAACAAGTTCTTAGAGATTTAAAAGAGCCTTAGATAACCACATGATAATAGTGGGAGACTTCAACTCCCCAATGGCAGTATTAGATACATCACTGAGGCAGAGAAACAACAAAGACATTTGGGACCTAAACTTGACCCTTGACCAAATGGACCTAACAGACATCTACGGAACTCTTCAACCAAAACCAACAGAATATATATTATTCTCATCTGCACATGGCACATACTGTAAAATCAACCACACAATTGGCCATAAAACTATTTTCCTCAAATTAAAAAAAATGAAATTATACCAAAAACACTCTTAGACCACAGTGTAATAAAAATGGAAGCCAATGCTAAGAATATCACTCAAAGCCATACAATAACATGGACATTAAACAACCTGTTCCTGAATGACTTCTGGGTAAATAATGAAATTAAGGCAGAAATCAAGAAATTCTCTGAAACTAATGAGAACAAAGATAAAATATACCAGAATCTGTGGGACACAGCTAAAGTAGTGTTAAGAGGAAAGTTTATAGCATTAAATGCCCACATCAAAAAAGTAGAAAGATCTCAAATTAACAGCCTAACACCACACCTTGCCTTACAAGAGGTCTTTAAGGGAGGGCTAAATATGGAACAAAAAACCATCACTAACAACCACAAAAACACACTTAAGTACATAGATCATTGAAGAAATCAAGAAAAGCAAGAGCAAACTAACCCCAAAGCTAGCAGAAGACAAAAAATAACCAAAATCAGAACTTAACTAAATGAAATTGAGATGTGAAAAGTCATACAAAAGATCAATGAAACCATAAGTTGGTTATTGAAGGAAAAAATTACATTTATAGACTGCTAGCTAGACTAAAAAGAAAAAAGAGAGAAGACCCAAATAAATGCAATCAGAAATGAAAAACGCGACATTACCACTGACCCCACAAAAATACAAGAAACCTCAGAAGCTGTTACAAACACCTCTATACACAGAAACTAGAAAACCTACAAGAAATTGATAAATTCCTAGAAATATACAACCTTCCAAGATTGAACCAAGAAGTAATTGAAACCTGAACACACCAATAATGAGTTCCAAGATCGAATCACTAATAAAAATCCTACGAACCAGAAAAAGCCTAGGATCTGACAGTTTCCAGCCAAATTCTACTAGACATATAAAGAAGAGCTCCCACAGTTCCTGCTGAAACTATTCCCAAAAATTGAGGTAGAGAGCCTCTTTCTCAACTCATCCTATGAGGCCAGCATTATTCTGACACCCAATAGTGGCAGAGACACAACAAAGAAAGAAATCTTCAAGCCAATATCCCTAATGAACATAGATGCAAAAATCCTCAATATGAAAATCAATAACTGTGATTCATCACATAAACAGAACTAAAAGCAAAAACCATATGATCATCTCAATTGACAAAGAAAAGTCTTTAATAAAATTCAACATCTCTTCATTTTAAAAAGCCTCAACATACTAGAACTGAAGGAATATAGCTCAAAATAAGAACCATCTATAGCAAACCTACAGCCAACATCATACTGAACGGGAAAAAGCTGAAAGCATCTCCCTTGATAACCAGAACAAGACAAGGATGCCCACTCTCACCACTCCTATTTAACGTAATACTGGAAGATTTAGCCAGAGCAATCAGCCAAGAGAAAGAAATAAAAGGCATCTAAATAGGAAGAGAGGAAGTCCAACTCTCTCTGTTTGCAGACTATATGATTTTTTATCTAAGAAACCCCATACGCTCTGCCCAAAACCCTCTAGAGCTGATATACAACTTCAGTAAAGCTTCAGCATACAAAATCAATGTACAAACATCAGTAGCATTTCTACAGACCAACAACATCCAAGCTGAGTGCCAAATCAAGAAAGCAATTCCATTCACAACAGCCATAAAAGTAAATACCTTAGAATATAGCTAACCAGGGAGTTGAACAATCTCTACAATAAGAATTACAAAACACTGCTGAATGAAATCAGGTATGATACAAACAAATGGAAAAACATTCCATGCTCATGGATAGGAAGCAAGATGTTGAGAAGACATTTATGCAGCCAAAAAACACATGAAAAAATGCTCATCATCACTGGCCATCAGAGAAATGCAAATCAAAACCACAATGAGATACCATCTCACACCAGTTAGAATGGCCATCTTTAAAAAGTCAGGAAACAACAGGTGCTGGAGAGGATGTGGAGAAATAGGAACACTTTTACACTGTTGATGGGACTGTAAACTAGTTCAACCATTGTGGAGGTCAGTGTGGCGATTCTTCAGGGATCTAGAACTAGAAATACCATTTGACCCAGCCATCCCATTACTGGGTATATACCCAAAGGACTATAAATCATGCTGCTATAAAGACACATGCACACGTATGTTTATTGCGGCACTATTCACAATAGCAAAGAGTTGGAACCAACCCAAATGTCCAACAACGATAGACTGGATTAAGAAAATGTGGCACATATACACCATGGAATACTATGCAGCCATAAAAAATGATGAGCTCCTGTCCTTTGTAGGGACATGGATGAAACTGGAAAACATCATTCTCAGTAAACTATCGCAAGGACAAAAAACCAAACACCGCATGTTCTCACTCATAGGTCGGAATTGAACAATAAGAACACATGGACACAGGAAGGGGAACATCACACTCCGAGGACTGTTGTGGGGTGGGGGGAGGGGGGAGGGACAGCATTAGGAGATATACTTAATGCTAAATGACGAGTTAATGGGTGCAGCAAACCAACATGGCACATGGATACATATGTAACAAACCTGCACATTGTGCACATGTACCCTAAAACCTAAAGTATAATAATAAAATAATAAAATAATAAAAAAAATAAAATGGCCATACTGCGCAAAGCAATTTATAGATTCACTGCTATTCCTATCAAACTTCCAATGACATTCTTCACAGAAATAGAAAAAAAAAAAACTATTCTAAAATTCACATGGAACCAAAAAAGATCCTGAATAGTCAAATTGATGCTAAGCAAAAATAACAATGCTTAAGGCACCATATTGCCCAGCTTCAAACTATACTACAGGGCTACAGTAACCAAAACAGCATGGCACAGGTACAAAAACAGACACATATGCCAATAGAATAGAACAGAGAGCCCAGAAATAAAGCCCCACACCTAGAGCCATCTGATCTTCAATAAAGTTGACAGAGCAAGCAATGGGGAAAGGACTTCCTATTTAGTAAATGGTGCTAGAATAACTGGCTAGTGACATATGGAAGATTAAAACTGGACTCCTTCCTTTTACCATACTAAAAAATCAACTAAAGATGGATTAAAGACTAAAATGTAACACTAAAACTATAGAAGCCCTTGAAGAAAACCTAAGGAACACTATTCTGGACACAGGCCCTGGCTAAGATTTCATGACGAACATGCCAAAAGCAATGAAACAAAAACAAAAATTTACAAATGGGATCTAACTAAGCTAAAGAGCTTCTGCATAGCGAAAGAAAATATCAACAGAGTAAACAGACAACCCACAGAAAGGGAGAAAATATTTGCAAACTGACAAAGGTTTAATATCCAGATTTATAAGAAATTTAAACAAATTAATAATAAAAAACCCCATTAAAAAGTAGGCAAAGGACATGAACAGACACTTCTCAAAAGAAGACATATACGTGGTCCACAAGCACATGAAAAAATGCTCAACATCACTAAACATTAGAAAAATGAAAATCAAAACCACAATAAGCATCTCACACCAGTCAGAAAGGTTATTATTACAAGTCAAAAAATAACAGATGCTGGCAAGGTTGAAGAGAAAAGGGAACACTTACACACTTCTGGTGGGAATGTAAATTAGTTCATCCACTGTGGAAAGCAGTTTGGAGATTTCTCAAAGAACTTACAAATACCATTCAATCCAGCAATCCCATTACTGGGTGTATACCCAAAGGAATATAAATCATTCTACCATAAAGACACATGCACACATATGTTATTGCAGCGCTATTCACAATAGCAAAGATATGGAATCAACCTAAATTCCCATCAACGGTAGACTAAGTAAAGAAAACATAGTACATATACACCATGGAATGCTATGCAATCATTAAAAATATGAGATCATGTCCTTCACAGCAACATGAATGAAGCTGGAGGCTGTTATCCTAAGCAAACTAACACAGGAACAGAAAACAAAATAGTGCCATGTTCTCACTTATAAGTGGGAGCTAAACATTGTGTACACATGGACACAAAGAAGGGGGCAATCAACACTGGGGCCTACTTCAGGGTGAAGGGAGGGAGGAGGGTAAGGATTGAAAAACTATGAATTTGGTACTATGCTTATTACCTTGATGATGAAACAATCTATACATCAAACCGCTGCAAAATGCAATTGACCTGTATAACAAACTGCACATGTACCCCTGAACCTAAAATAAAATTAATTAAAAAAAGACAAGATTGTCAGTGTGGATCAGAAAACAAGACCCAACCGTATGCTGTTTATGAGAAATCCACTTTAAATATAAAGACATATATAGATTAAAAATAAATGAATAAAGATATATCATACTAACTAATCAAAAAAAGAAAACAGGAGTAGTTATATGAATTTCAGACAGAGAAGACTTATGAGCAAGGAAATTATCAGAGATAAAAAAAGGGTATTACATAATAATAAGTGGTCAGTTTTCCAAGAAGACAACACTCCTTAAAGTGTATGTACCTAACAACAGACTGCCAAAATATGTGAGGCAAAAACTGATAGAATTGCAGGGAAAAATAGATGAATGTACTCTTATAGTTGGAAATTTTAACACTCTTCTATCAGAAATGGACAGACCCAAGAGGCAGAAAATCCCTAAAGACATAGTTGAAATCAACAGCATCATGAATCTGCTGGACATCTATAAACTCCTTCATACATCAACAGTAGAATACACATTCTTCTCAAGCTTACATGAACATCCACCAAGATAGTCCACATGCTGGGTCACGAAACATACCTTAAGAAATTTAAAAAAATAGAAATTATATAATGTATTATCTCAGGCTACAGTAAAATATATACTAGAAATCAATAACAGAAAGATAAGGAAAATTGCGAAGTATTTGGAGGGTAAACAAAACACTCCTAAATAACACATAGACCAAAGAAGAATAGAAATTTAAAAATACTTTTCACTAAATTGAAATGAAAATACAATTTATCAAAATTTGTGGAATTTAGCATTGAGCGCAGATATTACAAAAGGAGAAGAATCTAGAGATAATAATATAAGCTTCTGCCTTAGGAAGCGAGAAAGAAGAACAAATTACACCAATGTAAACAGAAGAAAATATGTGATAAAAAAATAGAGCAGAAATCAATGAAATTGAAAACAGTAAATCAATCGACCAAATCAACACAACTAAAAGCTGGCTTTGGGAAAGATATATAAAATGAATAAGCCCCTAACCAAGCTAAGAAAAAGAGAGGCTGTGTTACGTTACCTTTCATATCTAAGTGTATGATACATTTCAAAGCAATTTAGTATATATGCTAAGGTAGGGTTCAAGGTTAGTTTTCTCTATACAGATATTCCAACTTATTCAGTATATTTACTGAAAAGACTACCATTTCCTCCACTGAATTTCGCTGTTGTCTTTGTCATAAATCAAAAGATTCTATATGTTTGGATCTGTTTCTGGACTCTACTCTGTTCCATGGACCCATTTGTCTATTGTTGCACCTACATTCTGTCCTGGTCACTGTAGCTTTATGGCACCTGGTACAATATCTGGTACTATAAGTATCCAACTTTGTTATTCCTTAAGATTATTATAGTTATTCTACTTCATTTATATATTTTAGAATCAGCTAGCCAATTTTGACAAAAACAGCTTCTTATAAATTTATTAATAAATTAAAATATTAAACTAAAAAATAATAAATTAAAAAGTTATTAAGGAGATGATTTTCTATGAGACAAAGGGCAGAGTGTTTCAGGTGTGAAAGTAATCATTTACATATTTTGTCATTCACTCAGGAAGCATTATTGAACAGCAATGATTGGTGCAAGAATAGTTGAAGGAATTATTTTTCCCAGCCCCTAGCAAGAGAGAAAAATAAAACAAAAATTATATTGTTCAGGATCTGATATAGTAATTTGACTTGTGTCTTTTTAGTAAGTAGAGGAAATACAGCCCAGTCCTTTCTCAATTGTACAACAATTTTACACTTGCAAGATAAAGTAGCACTGGACTTTTATTTTGCCTAATGGGAGCTCAGTCTCTAGGTTAAACTTCAAAAGAAATTTCAAAATGTCTAAGACATATTGAAGTATAATTTCATGCTTTAGTAATGTTCAAAAATTTCTAACTTGCCTTAACCCAATATTTTTTATAATAAAACAAAAATAAACCATTTGCTTAAAATTTTCAATAATTTTAATATTTTGACCCTGAAATCATGTTGAAAATAGTTCCCAAGGCTAGAAAAGGAAATTTTATTTTAAAAAATTATCTTCGTTGACCCTCTTTTGACCAAGAGTTGTCGATTTGGGGGAAGGAAAGGAGACAAATATGTTTCTGAACCACATAAGACCGATGAGCTCCCCAGCATGTTTCTTTCTGCATTCTGCATCTCCTCCATCCTTCTATGCATTTAATTTTGTGTTTCATCTGTTGCCTCATAGCCCTTTCTGCTGCTTCTCTTACTAGAATACTTTCTGCCACACATGGAGGAAATATTTTTCCTTAAGAACCTACCCTTCCTGGGTGCAGTGGCTCACGCCTGTAATCACAGCACTTTCGGGGGCCAAGGCCAGCAGATTGCTTGAGCCCAAGAGTTAGAGACCAGCCTAGGCAACATAGTGAGAACCAATCTCTAACAAGAAAAAAAGTAAGCCAGGCATGGTGGGGTCTGCCTGTAGTCCCAGCTACTCAGAAGGCTGAGGTGGGAGGATCGCTTGAGCCCAGGAAGCCAAGGTTGCATTCCACTTCACGCCAGCCTGGATGACAGAGAAACCCTGGATGACAGACCAAAACCCTTCACGCCAGCCTGGATGACAAAGCAAAACAAACAAACAAACAAACAAAAGAAAACCTACACTCTGTCCCACCCCACAAAGCCAAGAAGTTAGGAAGCCAGTGTCATTGTGTGGGCGGGCTAAACAATGTGGTTGTCGACAGCAAGAAGTTATGGTCTCTAACCAGTGTCACAGCAGTATCACAGTCCTATTTATCTAATCTCTGCTTTGTGAGTATGTGGAGGAGGTTGCAGAGTTGGGAATGAGGGAGAGCTGAGGATGGGGAGGAAGAAAGAAAATGAGCAGTGCCCTGCTATCCTGGGCTTAGCTGCATGGCATCTTGAAGTGTGTCTAGCCTGGTTAAAACGCAAGAAATATACTTTTTGAAACCTAGCGACAAAATAAATAGTGCTGTTTCTCTTAATGTGAAGTGTTAGTGATATAGAAAAATTATAATTCTCAAAGCCTTCAGATGATAAAATGCAAAAGTCGTTCAGTGATCCAAAGACCACAGAGCATTAGCAAGTAGCCAGATACCCAGTCTTGAAGAATAATAAGGCATTGTAAAATGGCTTGATAAATCAAGTTCTCAAGTTGCTGTGTTTTTCAAAATCCTTAATTGGGTATTAAAACTCAGTTTTACTTTCCTGGAATTGAAGCTGAATGTTATCTTCAGGAAATAACCTGGAAGACCATTCTTCTTCATTTCCTCCTTTGAATATATCAAGTTTCAAATCAGGGAAATGAAAAGAGAAGAAAAGAATGATGTACGAAGTCAAATGGAAGACTGAACTAAAAATAACTCTTCTAAAATACAAAACAAAATATGCTAAAATCAGCTAGAATGGGCTGAAAAATTAGACAAGGAGCAAAATCAAAGCAGGAGTTGCATTGTTATATTCTTTAAGAATGCAAAGTGCTTCTCAAGCACTGGATATGAAAATGGTCAGATCTTAGTGCTCTCTAGTTAGAACTCTAAGAATAATGCCTTTTAATAATAATGCCTTGTCATAATATTGCTATACCACAGTACGGTTTTCCCATTTCCATTAGACATTAAATATAAAGCTCCAAACTGCTTTCAACAGTGGCTGAACTAAATTACATTTCCACCAACAGTGTATAAGTATTCTTTTTTCTCCACAACTTGGCCAGCATCTGTTATTTTCTGACTTATATAAGTTGGTTATCTCATTGTGGCTTTGATTTGCATCTCTGATGATTAGTGATGATGAGTATTTTTTCAGATTTTTGGCTGCTTATATGTCTTCTTTTGACATATCTATTCATGTACTTAGCCCCCATTTTTAAATGGGGTTGTTTTGTGCTTGTTGATTTAAGTTACTTACAGATTCTAGATACTACACTTTTGTCAGATGCCTAGTTTTTTGAATATTTTGTGTCATTCTGTAGGTTATCTATTTGGCTTCTTGAAGAAGGTGGCATTTGTGCAGTGATGCCAGTTTATACTTCAATTGATCTGTGGCTCCTTCTGGAATGACTCACTAAATCCTACAGCTCTTATTTGTTAGCTGATGTTCTTGAGCCCTGCTAATGGCTCCTGTACCCTGTATTTCAACTGAATTGTGAACATAAACCCTTTATCTTTGTAAGAGTCTATCAGACTGCTTACTAAAAAGGCTTTCTATTACTGAGACCCTATCAGGTTTGCAGCACTACAGGTGAATTGAGAAAGCAACATTAAGTTCCGTAACAATTATTAATATAAGAGTATATAATGATTATGACAGTGATATATAATAAAAGTCACCCTTAAAGTTTTAAAATCTATGTGTACAATTTGTTCTTGTTTTAGTTATTTTAATAGGCCCTAAAGCTCTATGTATTTTCTTGTTATTGTTTCTATAAAAGTAAATATTGATTTCTTCAGAGTTTGTAACATGTTGGTTATTACAAAACAAAGTAGACCATTGCTCATTGCCTATGATAGATGTAGTAGAAAATGTTAAAGTTGAGTCATTTTAGTACAACCTTATTGCTTTTTAATAAATTTATCTTTCTTTACTGGTTCCTTTGAAAGTGGCATTTAGATTGCAGGTGTTCTTGTATAGGGTAATGACAGTTTTGGCTGCAAGGATAAACTTCTGGGAGTAATCTAGATGTCAATTGTTCTCATATTTATGAATTTCCTCCAAAAACTTCAGTGAGGTAATGAAGAAAATCTTAGTTTACAAAGAGGTGAGAGGACAAAAGATAAATATATGGCAAACATGGTGGCAATATTTTTATCTTTTAGCTCTCATAATGATGGTATTCAAATTACATTTACTTGATTATTTATTACCTTGACTTTATTTTCTGAGCATGATGATTGATTCCTCATATTGACTTTTTGCTTTACCTTTTTGCATGACTGTTCGTAATATTTAAATAACCTCAACTAATCAATAAAAGCTTTTTCCCTTTAACTATGGTGATTATGTTGAAGAATCAAGCTGTCTCTTTTATAGAAACAGTAATATTAAACCTAACTTTGATTATCAGTTCTTTGTTATTTTAGGAAAGAATGTTTGGATAATACTAATTGCTCATTAAAGTCAATTCTACTATCTTTTTTGCTGATAAATATCCCTTCTATTTATTGATCTTTAAGAAAATTAACTAGATCCTACTAATGCCAGTAATATAAGAACTTATTTTTTTTTTTACTGTGAAAATTTGGCTTATATATCAGATAGAAAAGCAATCCTTAGGAGAATATTTTCTAACATAACTCTTTGGGCAAAAGGTAGCTGATGTTATAATTTATTAATGCCAGTTTAACAGTTACCTGGCTGAGAACTTTAGTGAGCATGAATGTACAATCTTTGTCAAGAAAATTGGAGCAGAAAAATCTAGAATCGTCAGATTCCTGTTTATAAACTGAATGAGCCTTTCACTGTGGATGTCTCCAGATTGCCCTTATTTTTTTAAGAAAATTTCTTTAAGCCCTTTTAATTATACTAGAAACTACACTTTTCTATTCTTTTTCTTTCTTTCTTTTTTTTTTTTTTTTTTTTTTTTGCGCCAGAGTCTCGCTCTATCTCCCAGGCTGGAGTGCAGTGGCACAATCTCAGCTCATTGCAACCTCTGCCTCCCATGTTCAAGCGATTCTCCTGCCCCAGCCTCCCGAGTAGCTGGGATTACAGGCACACGCCACCACGCCCCGCTAAGTTTTTGTATTTTTAGTGGAGACAGGGTTTCACTGTGTTGCCCAGGCTGGTGTCGAACTCCTGACCTCAGGGGATCTGCTTGCCTCAGCCTCCCAAAATGCTGGGATTACAGGCATGAGCCACCATGCCCAACCCTAGAAACTACACTTTTTAAAAGCTTTACTGTAGATAAATAAGCATAATTCTCCTTGAACAGAAGAATAAATAGCATATGAGTTTTCAATAAGAATTTATCTTTTGAATCTGTGAAATGAGACCGGAAACACAGAAGTGAACATTCTACGGATGGCTGCCAGTTCAACTGGGAGTTAAAAGAACTCAGAAGAAGCTGGACCAACAACCCGAAATTGAAACAGAAATTATCAAGGAGTCATAGAGTAATAGGATCTTGACAACTCTGATTTTAAAAAGATACCTTAAAGCCCAGGAAATAACCAATTGCCTAATGCTTTAATTTTTATAACAAAATGAGAGCTAAGTTGGATGTCCAGCCTATGATTGAACACATACAGCAAGCAACTTAGTGCTATACTTCTCTTTTATATACTTCTCTTTTATATTTCTATTAAAAATCATTTTAACAAAATTAAATCTATTGATATTCATCCTAGCTTTATCCTTGGCAGGTTAAATTGAACCATTCTCATCACACAGAGCATATCAACAGCACACTGAAGAGAGAAATGAGCATTGTGGAGCCAAAGGAGGCTATTACACTCCTTTCATTGCAGAATTTAGAAACTATTTCTATTAATGTAGGTTTAGGATGGAATTAGCTTTTGTGGATGAACCACACAGTTGACACAAAGTGAACTCAGGGGCAACTGTAACCTCAAATCAGTTTTAACAATGTTGCTGCCAAGTCATGTATCTCAATACACTACTTTAGAATCTACTTCTTCCTCCTTTTATTAGTAAGTTTTTAGTTTATCCTCCGGATTTCTCAAAATCACATCACCTGTGTAAATATATTGAGCACATGTTTATAATTTGGTCCAAATCATTAACAAACATGTTTAAAAAAAGAGATATAAAGACCTAGACATTTGATACACCCATAGAAATTTATAGATTTATATTAACTCTTAATCAGTGTCATCTGTACAGTCATTTACCCAGTTTGTAATCCAGTTAATTAGAGTAGCATTTAGCTATTCCTCCTCTTTGGCAAGCAATGTATCACTGACATGCTTTTCATATGCCAGTTGATATCCAGATATCCTGCTGTTACATATGACTTATCTTTGAAATTAATAATGCCATTAAAGAAAAAGAATTTTCACTTTTTCTTTCTTTATCCCCCTCCTTCCACAATTCAGTCACTAAGTACAGCGGATTTTCTTCTAAACATGTTTATTTAATCATTTCTCTTTTCATTCTCCTTGTTGTACCTTCATCCAAGCATATTGCACCTCAATTTATTGCCTCTTATCATAGATGGATCCATGTTTAATGAAACTTGAAGCTGATACCATTTGAGGAATCCTATTTCATAAAAATAATACAAAATTATGAAGTAATTATGCATATTGAAGGGAGTCAGTGCAAGGAAGGAGCTTAAGCTTAGCTTCACAGTAAAGCTGCCACTGTGCTTCACTGGTTGATCAGGTGTTTGGAGTAGAGTGGTAACAAGTCTGGCAAGGCTCCTGTTCCCATTGCACTTGAGTTCTAACCATAAGAAATAATTCTACCGCATTAAGACTAGCATTGGGTCATGGTCCATGATGCTCATTTAATATGAGCATAACACTGGCACAAATACGGGAAGTTAGACATTGAAACAAACTGGTTGACAACTAATTTTCTTCCTTTCTTCCTTCTTTTTATGTTTTATCTATTTAATAAACACATAAAAATGGTACATATTTATGGGGGACAGTGTGATGTTTCCATATACAATTACACTGTATAATGATCAAATCAGGAGAGTTAGCATATCCACTACTTCAAACATTGACCATTTCTTTGTGGTGATAGAATTCAAAATCCTCTCCTAGCTATTTGGAAATATACAACAAATTATTGCTAACTATAGCAATCCTACTGTACAATACAACACCAGGACTTACTCCTCCATCTACCCATAACTTTGTACCAATTGGTGAACCACTCCGTATCCCACACACTTACTCTCCTCAGCTTCTGGTCACTACCACTGTACTCTCTGCTTCTGAGATCAACTTTTAAAAATTGCACATATGAGTGAAATTATGCAGTATTTGTCCTTTGGTGCTTAGTTTATTTCATTTAACATAGTGACCCCCAGCTCAATTCATGTTGCTGCAAATGGCAGGATTTCATTCTTTTCCATGACTAAATAGTATTTCATTGTATGCATATGTACCATATTTTTAATCCATTCATCCACTGATGTACACCTAGGTTGATTCCATATTTTGACTACTGTGAATAGTGCTGTAATAAACATGGGAATGCAGACATCTCTTTGCCATGCTTATTTCATTTCCTTTGGCTCCATACCAAGTGGTGGGATTGCTGGATCACATGGTAGTTCTATTTTTTATTTTTTGAGGAAGGTCAATACTGTTGTCCATAATGGCTGTACTAATTTACATTCCCACCAGCTGTGTATGTGTTCCTTTTTCAACATTTTTGCCAGCATTTGTTGTTTTGTGTTTTTAAAAATTGATATAAGTCATTTACAATAGTCCTCTCTTTCTCTCCTTCTTATTATTATTTTAGACTCAGATGCAGATTCCTCTTCCTCCCAACCCACATTCTATTCAGATCTGTTCTTCCCAACTTGACCTTGACTTTCATCTTAATGTTTTAATTTGAAGCATCTGTCCCTGGAAAGCTATTTTCTAAATTTCTGGTTCCCAGTCTCCTGATTTCCTAGTTCCTCCATCTCAAGGACACCAGAACATAGGATGAGTAGTACGCAAGTAAAATGTTCAGTTGTAAAAAACAGGGACTGGAAATTCATGCTTTGTGTTCTTTACCATGGACTTGTTCCTTGCTGTGAATGTCAGGAGAGTCTGTGGAACCATATTTGTAGTTTTGCTCTTTTATAAAATCCAATATGTATTATCATAAGTACATGAACATTCATTTATCACCTTAAATTATATGTATAGGAGAACCTTGACATTGCTGTATACCGAGCTCTTTCTGAATGTCTACTTTTATATTGTGAAATTTACATCCTGAATAACACTATTGTATGATCTTTTAAAATGTAAACCGGTGAAAATGAACTGCCTGTATTAGGAATAACAGGAAAGCTTTTTAAAGAGCAGATTTCCAAATTTTGTCTCACCACATGCATAGAGAACAACAAATGTCTTCATGGAAAATGATAAAGTCAGTGGATCACAACTTCTAGCAAGCACCAGAATCACCAAAAGGGCTGGTTACAATGCAGATGGCGGGGCACCAACCCAGTAGTTTCCGATTAAGTCAATTTGGAGTGACCCCCAAGAGTCTGCATTTGTAACAAGTTCCCAAGTGATATTGATGCTACCAGCTCATGGGTTACCCTTTGAGAAGCCCACCGGACTAGGACTTCCCAAAGCCCAGTGTCATGTACAGAGGCATACTTTTACCACAGGTTCACTGTGAATACTATTTAAATCAACGCCTCACCAAAATTACAAACTTCCACATGTCGCAGATTTAACAATCACTTATAAGTGGTCAACTTTAAATCCATAAATGCCAACAGTCTACTGAACTTGATCTGCCTTTTTTACAGTTGAGTCCTAAATTGAAGGTTAACCTTTTTTTTTTTTTTTTTTTTTTTTCTAAAAAGGGACACACATCTTTTATTCAAGTACCTGGACAATACTGTAATTGAGATTGAAAATCCAATGGCAATGTCCAAATGCAAAGATCAAGCTTTTATTTAAATTTCTAGCTGGATAACTGCTTCTATGCTATCTTCTCATTCTAGGACCCAGGTGACAAGCCATTGTCATGGCAGAGGAAGGGAGAAATGGCTGAAGCTTACTATGGCTCTTACGCTTCTGCCTTGGCATAATGTATGGCATTTCTGCTTACAGTCCATTGTGCAAATAGTTATATGGCTCAGCCAGAGGTCAGTGTATCACATGATCACATGTGTTGCTGTGTAATCCTATAGGTTGGGCATCAAATAATTAGACATAAAAGTACAATATTACGTACTAGAAACTAGACTTTATATTTAGCTCTACATAGTCCAGAGAGTATGCTCAGAAGTTGCAGTGACTAATAGAAGACTTCAGAATAAAGAATGGGTTATTTCTTTTCTAAAAAATAAATCTTGTGTATATTTGAAGTTTACAACATGATGTCATGGGATACATACAGTAGTAAAATGGTTATTAAAGTGAAGCAGATTAACAAATTTATGATCTCAGTTACTTTTTTGTGTGCAAAAGCAGCTAAAATATTATTTTAAAAAATCCCTATTACAAAAAAATTTTATTAAGTTTAGTCCTCACGTTGTACAGTAGATCTCTAAACTTGTTCACCCTATGTATCTCCTATTTTATGCCATTTTTTCTCTCCCTGCACCCCCACCTATGGTAAACAGTTTGTATTAGTCTGCTTTCACAGTGCTATAAAGAATACCCAAGGCTGGGTAATTTATAAAGAAAAGAGGTTTAATTGGCTCATGGCTCTTCAGGCTTCACAGGAAACAGTAGATTCTGCTTCTGGGGAGGTCTTAGACACTTCCCAATCATAACAGAAGGCAAAGGGGGAACCAGCACTTCACATGGCCAGAGCAGGAGGAAGGTGGGGGAAGGTGCCACATACTTTTAAACAACCCGATCTCATCAGATTCACTATTATGAAAACAGCACCAAGGGGGAAATCTACCTCCATGATTCAATCAGCTTCCATTAGGCCCCACCCCCAACATTGGGATTACAATTCAACATGAGATTTGGATGGGGACACATATCCAAACTCATTCCAGCCCTGGCCCCTCAAAATCTCATGTCCTTCTCACATTGCAAAATACAATCATGCCTTCCCAATAGTCCCCCAAAATCTTGACTCATTCCAGCATTAACTCAAAGGTTCAAAGTCCAAAGTGTCTTCTGAGACAAGGCTAGTCCCTTCTGTCTACGAGCCTTTAAAATCAAAAACAAGTGAGTTACTTCCAAGATACAATGGGGCATAGGCATTGGGTAAATACTCCCATTCCAAAAGAAAGAAATTAGCCAAAAGAAAGGGGCTACAGGCCCCATGCAAGTCTGCAACTCAGCAGGGAAGTCATTAAATCGTAAAGCTCCAAAATAATTTTCCTTAATTCCATGTCTCACATCCAGGGCACACTGGTGTCAGGGGTGAGCTCTCAAGGCCTTGGGCACTTCCACTTCTGTAGCTTTGCAGGGTTCAGTCCCTACAGCTGCTCTCATTGGCTGGTATTGAGTGTCTGCAGCTTTTCCAGGTGCACAGTTCAAGCTGCTGGTGATCTAAAATTCCAGGATCTGGAGGATGGTGGCCCTATTCTAACAACCCCACTAGACAGTGCCCCAGTGGGGACTCTGTGTGGGGGCTCCAATCCCACATTTCCCCACTGCACTGCCCTAGGATAGGTTCTCCATGAGGGCTCCACTTCTGCAGCAGGATTCTGCCTGGCCGTCCAGGAATTTCCATACATCTTCTGAAATCTAGGAGGAAGTTCCCAAGCCTCAACACTTGCATTCTGTGCACCCGCTGGCTTAACACCACATGGAAGCCACCAAGGCTTATGACTTGCATCCTCTCAAGCAGTGGCCCAAGCTGTACCTGTACCCAAGCTGGGCCCCTTTTAGCCACAGCTAGAACTGGAGTGGCTGGGATGGGAGAGAGGTGTCCTGAGGCTGCACAGGGCAGAAGGGTGCTGGGTCTGGCCCACAAAACAATTCTTCCCTCCTACTCCCCCAGGCCTGTGTTGGGAGGGGCTGTAGCAAAGGTCTCTGAAATGCCTTCAAGGCCTTTTTCTCCATTGTCTTGGCTATCAGCACTTATTTTCCTTTTAGTTATGCAAATTTCTGCAGGCTGCTTAAATTGCTCCCATGAAAATAGGAAACTTTCCTATTTTTCTTTTCTATCACATGGCCAGGCTACAAATTTTCCAAACTTTTATGCTCTGGTTCCCTTTTAAATCAGAATTTCCAATTACAGGTCATTTCTTTGCTCACTCACATAAGCATAGGTTGTAAGAAGTAGCCACGTTACAACTTGAATGCTTTGCTGCTCAGAAATTCCTTTCACCTGATACTCTAAAACGTCACTCTATAAGTCCAAATTTCCACAGATCCCTATAGCAGGGGTACAATGCAGTCAGGTTCTTTGCTAAAGCATAACAAATGTGATTTTGTTCCAGTTCCAATAACTTCCTTATCTCCATCTGAGACCTCATCAGCCGGGGCATCTCTGTCCATATCACTATCAGCATTTCAGTCACAACCATTCAACAAGTCTCTAGGAAGTTCCAGATTTTCCCTTATCTTCTTGTCTTCTTCTGAGTCCTCCTAACTCTTCCAACCTCTGCACATTACACAGTTCCAAAGTTGCTTCCACATTTTCAGGTATCTTTATAGCAATGCACCACTCTCGGTACCAATTTTATGTATTAGTCCATTCTTGTACTAGTATAAAAAAATCTGGGACAGGATAATTTATAAAGAAAAGAAGTTTTATTGGCTCGTGATTCCAGATTCCACAGGCTGTACAGAAAACATAGCATAGCTTCTACTTTTGGGGAGGCCTCAGGAACATGGCTTCCAATCATGGGGCAGGCAAAGGGGACCCAACACTTCACATGGCTGGAGCAGGAGTAAGAGGCAGGGAGGTGCCACACACTTTTAAATGACCAGATCTTGTGAGAACTCACTTACTATCATGAGAACAGGACCAACGGGGTAATACTCCTCCATGATCCAATCACCTCCCACCAGGCCCCACCTCCAACACTGGGGATTACAATTCAACAAGAGATTTTGTTGATGACACAGATCCAAACATGTCACAGTTTCATTTGCTATCTCTGTGTATTTGAGCACTTTTTAAAAAATATATGTTCTGCACGTAAGTGAGATCATGTAATATATTTTTTCTGTGTCTGGATTATTTTACTTAGCATAACATCTTCCAGGTCCAGCCATGTTGTGGCATATGGCAGTATCTCCTTCTTTTTTTAAGGTTGAATACAATTCTATTGTATATGCCATATTTTCTTTATCCATTCATCTATCAATGGACATTTAGGTTATTTCCAGATCTTGGCTATTATGAAGAATGCTGTAATAAACATGGGAATATAGGTATATTTACAAGATGGTGAGTTCATCTCCCCTGTATATATACCCAGAAGATGGATTGCTGGGTTGTATGGTGGTTATATTTTTAATTTCTTCAGGAATCTACATACTGTTTTCCATAGTGGCTGCACCAATCAACATTCACCACAACAGTGTATTCGAGTTCCTTTTCTATATACCATTCCCAACTTGTGTTATCTCTTGTCTTTTTGATAACAGCCATCTTTATGAGTGTGAGGTGCTATATCACAGTGATTTTAAGAACAGCTATTTCTTATCTACACACTATTAGAAAAAAAAATACAAGGCCAAGTGATCAACAAACTGAAAAGGAAAGAGCATTACTATAGTTCTGGTCAGTCCATTCCTGAAAATAGAAAGTATTAGCCAAGTTCTTTGCTTTTCCATCTGTAATGCGGAATTAGAAAACATCCCATAGCCCTTTAGGGATATTAAGGATAATATGAGGATTTATTATTTTTCAGAGAGGCTAAGCAATTTCCCCCAAGATATTTTTAAGATTCTGTGTTGCCTCTGGGAAAAAAATTCTCAAAAGTCTAAATGTATTTTTAGTTGTTATTAATGCCATGACATTGTACTTACTCTGGATAGAATATATGAAAACTGAATTTCTGACCTGGTTAAAATAAATTTAAATTGCTTTAAACTTTTTTTTTTTTACTTTGATAGACTGTGTACTCTCTACTCTTATATGAATAGGGCCAAGGGCACTTGGTAATAAAATTAACTTTGATCTCCTTTCTAAACTTAATAGAATTATGTTACATATTTGTTTATATATAATTAATGCTTGGAATAACACATTTTACTCCTCTGGCATAGTTTTCTACTCACCTATTTTCTACACATACAGTCATGCATTGCTTAAATATGGGGTTAGGCAAGTTCAATTTTGTCACTGTGCAAAGATCATAGAGTGTACATACACAAACCTAGATGGTATAGCCTACTACGTACCTGGGCTACAAACCTGCACAGTATATTACTGTACTGAACACTTTAGGCAATTTAACACAATACTATTTGTGTATCTAAGCATTTCTAAACATAGAAAATCTACAGTAAAAAATATGACATAAAAAATAGAAAATGATACACCTCTACAGGGCAGTTACCATGAATGGAGCTTGCAGGACTGGAAGTTATTCTGAGTGAGTCACTGAGTGAGTGGAGAGTAAATGTGAAGACCTAGGACAGTACTGTACACTACTGCAGACTTCATAAACACTGTAAATTTAGGCTACACTAAATTTATACAAGAATATTTTTATTTCTTCAAAAATAAATTAACCTTAGTTTACTGGAACTTACTTTGTTTTAAAAATTTTTAATTTTTTAAAACTTGTTGACTCTTTTGTAATAACACATCTTAAAACCAAACACACTGTACAGCTGTACAAAAATATTTTCTTTCTTTATATCTTTATTGCTTTTTTCTAATTTTCTTTTTCTTTTTCTTTTTTCTTTAAAAAACTTGTTTGTTGAAAACTAAGAGACACAGACATTAGCCTATACCTACACAGGGTCAGGATCATCAATATCACTGTTGGTCACCTCCATATTTTGTCCCACTTGAAAGTCTTCAGGGGTAATAACATGAATGAAGCTGTCATCTCCTATGATATCAGTGCCTTCACCTGCAATATCTCCTAAAAGATCTGTCTGAGGCTGTTTTACAGTTAACTTTTTTATATATAGAAGTAGGTTACACTCTAAAATAGTGATAAAATATACAGTACAGTAAATACATAAGTTAGTGATAGTCATTATTATAAAGTATTAGGTCCTATACATAATTATATGTGCTATATTTTTATATGACTGGCAGTGCAGTATGTTTGTTTATACCAGCATCACCACAAACTGGTGAGTAATGCATTGTAACTACAGCATTATGATGGCTAAGACATCACTAGGCAATAAGAATTTTTCAGCTCTGTTATAACCCATCATTGACTGAAACATCCTTAGGTGGCTCATAACTGTACTTAAAAAAATTTACTTACTGAAAATTTTGTTGCTAATGGAAGAAAATCTTTTTCTTTTCCAGTTTTACTGAGGTAAAATTGACAAATAGGAATTGTATATATTTAAGGGGTATAACTTGATGTTTTCATATATGTATATGTTGTGAAGTAATCATCAAAATTAAGCTAATTAACAGGTGTATCATATCTCATAATTACCATTTTCTTGTGTAGTGGGTTGGAGGGGTGCATGGGACACTTAAGATACACCCTCAGCGAATTTCAAGTAAATACTGGTATTTTTTGCTCATCATCACTGGTCATCAGAGAAATGCAAATCAAAACCACAATGAGATACCATCTCACACCAGTTAGAATGGCGATCATTAAAAAGTCAGGAAACAACAGGTGCTAGGGAGAATGTGGAAAAATAGGAATGCTTTTACACTGTTGGTGGGAGTGTAAACTAGTTCAACCATTGTGGAAGACAGTGTGGTGATTCCTCAAGGATCTAGAACTAAAACTACCATTCGACCCAGCGATCCCATTGCTGGGTATATACCCAAAGGATTATAAATCATGCTACTATAAAGACACATTCACACGTATGTTTATTGTGGCACTATTCACAATAGCAAAGACTTGGAACCAACTCAAATGTCCATCAATGATAGACTGGATTAAGAAAATGTGGCAAATATACACCATGGAATACTATGAACCCATAAAAAAAGGATGAGTTCATGTCCTTTGTAGCACATGGATGAAGCTGGAAACCATGATTCTGAGCAAACTATCACAAGAACAGAAAACCAAACACCGCATATTCTTACTCATAGGTGGGAACTGAACAATGAGAACACTTGGACACAGGGTGGGGAACATCACACACCGGGGCCTGTCATGGGGTGGGGGGATCAGGGAGGGATAGCATTAGGAGAAATACCTAATGTAAATGACGAGTTAATGGATGCAGCAAACCAACACGACACATGTATGCATACGTAACAAACCTGCATGTTGTGCACATGTACCCTAGAACTTAAAGTAAAATAATAAAAAACAAAACCACTGGTATTTTTAACTATCATAACCATGCTGTATATTAGATCTCCAGAACTCATTCATCTTTCCTAAATGAAACTTTCTTTGTTCCCTTTGATGACTATCTCTCTATTTCTAACCTCCACCCCTCCCAGTGTCCCTGGCAACAACTTTACTCTCTACTTCTTTGAGTTTGAGTATGGACTGCAAGGAAAAAATTCTAATTGCTCTTTTACAATAGGCAGCAGCTGAGCTGTCAAGAGTATAACTACTTTTAAACCAATTCGCTCAGGGATGTCTGTTGTGATGTAAGTGGCTTCCTGGACCCTTCACTGGTGGCTTGCTGTTAAGATAGTGCAGAGAATTATGTTATTGAATTTTTTAACTTTTATTTTATTCTCTGGCAATTCCCAAGTACCAAGAGCTATGATGTAAAAGGTGCTACCTGTTTACCAGCTGCCACAATAAACAGGACAACTTTTAATTTCCATGACTACTGAAATCCAACAATAATAGTGGGATGCCTTGATAAATCCTAATGACAGATCAGAACACCTGGGGCCTGGGGTCTGAGACAAGAATCACGGCGACACTTGATGTGATTGAACAGCAGTTACCATGAATGGAGCTTGCAGGACTGGAAGTTATTCTGAGTGAGTTTATATCACCACTAATCTACATCTCCACTAACAATGTATGAGAGATTCTCTTTCTCCACATCCTCACCAGCATTCATTATTGCCTGTCTTTTGGGTAAAAGCCATTTTAACTGGGATGAGATGATATCTCATTGTAGTTTTAATTTTCATTTCTCTGATGATCAGTGATGTGGAGCATTTTTTCATATACCTGTTGGTCATTTGTATGTCTTCCTTTGAGAAATGTCTATTTAGATCTTTTGCCTCTTCTTTAATAATATTATTTGCTTTTTTCCTATTGAGTTGTTCGAGATTTTTAATATTTGAGTGCTTAAAAGAAATTTAACTCGTGAAGATAGAGAGTAGAATGATAATTTCCGGGCTGAAAAGGGTAGTGGGAAGGGGGAGATAAAGAGGGAATAATTAACGCATACAAAAATACAGTTAAAAATAATAATATCTAGTGTTCAGTAGCACAGTTGGGCAACTAAAATTCAAAATAATTGATTGTATATATCAAAATAACCAAAAGAGTTAAATTGAAATGTTCCTACACAAAGAAATGATAGATGCTTGAGGTGATGGATATCCCAATTACACTGACTTGATCACTACATATTGTATGCCTACATAAAATATCACATGTACCCCAAAGATACGTACAATTCTTATGTATCCATGAAAATTAAAAATTAAAAAAGGAACAGATAGAATCAAAAAGAGAAAATATTTTAGATTAGATATGTGTAAAGTTATAGAAGATGGAAGTGAGTAGAACTTATCTGGGAGTAATTAATACGCTACTTATTAAGGGAAGAAGATGGAGAAAGGATTTGGGATGAATCAGTGGAAGGGTTTGAATTACACGTTAGTATGTTCAGATAGCTTGTTGCAAAAGGGCATGACTAAAGTTACCAAACAGAAAAACAGGTGAACAAAGCAGCAACCTGAGATGATTAATCTGGCTACAGTATGCAAAATGGATTGTTGTAAAGGGGTTGGGGAAGATACCAAGAGTAGATAAGGGTGGAGGACAGATTGGGAGGGGGTCACGGGAGACTTCTAGAATGTGAAAAATTATCTACGTCTTGATCTGGTGGCTGGGCTCAAGCATATACCTACACAGAATGTCAACAAACTGAGCATTTAATATTTGCTTACTTTACTGAATGTTTTACTTCAATACCAAATTATTAATAAAAGAAAAACAGTGCTTATGAGGATGGAGGCTGGGGACAATGGAGAGTGATTATCTTTTCCTCATCTCTTGTATCTAATCCATCAGTAAACCTAAGTGATTCCATCTCCAAAACATATCTTGATTCTAACTACTTCTTTCCATCTCTACTACTTTCTTCCTAGTCCAAGCTAATGCTATCACTCAGCTGGAATATTACAGTGCCTTTCTAACTGTCTTCTTTGCACTTCTACTTCTGTTCCACCCCTCCCAGTTTGTTCTTGGTACAGGGCCTAAAGTCAGATCCTTTAGAAAAGATCCTGTCACTCAAGCTGAAAATCCCTCAGGGCTTTCATCCCATTTAACTGAGTCTCATACAACCTCCTAAATCTGATTTATGAAGCTCCACGTGACCCGATCTTTGCCTACCTCCACACCAACCCATCCTGCTATGCTCTAGATACACCGCCCTTTCTTTTCCTCTAACATGCCACACTCTTTCTCAGTCTAGGGCCTTGGAACTAGCTATTATTACTCTGACTAGAAAGCTGTTTCCTGTTTTTCCTGGACTTTTTCTTGTCACACAAATCTCCATTTAAACATTAGCCCTTTAGAAGGCGGCTGTTACATGCTAGTAACGGGAGACAGACAGGAAATAAACGTTACTTAAATACAAAAAATATCAACAGTGATAGGTGCTAGGCAGAGAACTGATGTAGCATGATGTGACAGTGTCATTAGAAAGGCCTTTCAAAGACTTGCTAAATTATCCCTCTATCTCTCATGTTTATCATCTTCTCCCCCTTTGGGAACACTGTGGTATTCACAACACTGGATTTAAATTCTACCTTCCCTGCTGTGTAACCATTTACGTATCATTTAGCTTCTAAGAATGTCCGTGACTGCATCTTTAAAATAGAAATAATGGTATTTTCTTCCTCATGGATTCGTTGGGAGATTTGCATGAGATATTCATGAAAAGCAGTTAGCACAGTAACTATCACTTATTAGCAATTGTTATTAACCTAAGTGAAATAGGGTTTAATAAATGTTAGCTATTGTGATGTTGTGGTAAAAAGTACTAGTGGGTGAACATGAGGTATTCACATTTTTAGGCTTCAAGCTGAGACATCATCCTCGTTAAACTAACACAGGAACAGAAAACCAAACACCACATGTTCTCATTTAGAAGTGGAAGCTGAACAATAAGAACACATGGACACAGGAAAGGGAACAACACACGCTGGGGCTTGTTAGGGCAGAGTGGGGGAGCAGGGAAAGGAGGAGTGTTTTAGTTTGTTTTCATGCTGCCAACAAAGACATACCAGAAACTGGGAACAAAATGACGTTTAATTGGACTTATAGTTCCACATAGCTGGGTGAGGCCTCAGAATCATGGCGGGAGGTGAAAGGCACTTCTTACATGGTGGTGGCAAGAGAAAAAAAGTGAGGAAGAAGCAAAAGCAGAAACCCTTGGTAAACCCATCAGATCTTGTTAGACTTAATCACTATCATGAGAATAGCATGGGAAAGACCAGCCACTATGATTCAATTATCTCCCCAGGGTCCCTGCCACAACATGTGGGAATTCTGGGAGATACAATTCAAGTTGACATTTGGGTGGGGACACAGCTGAACCATATCAGAGAGCATCAGGATAAATAGCTAATGCAAGTTGGGCTTAATAACTAGGTGATGGGTTGATAGGTGCAGCAAACCACCTGGCACATGTTACCCTATGTAACAAATCTGTACACCCTGCATGTGTATCCCAGAACTTAAAATTAAATCAAATTAAAAAAAAAAAACATTTTTAGGGTACCAAGGACCATCACCTCACATAGGTAACAAATGAGTATTTTGTCTACATCAAAGGTACCATATATCCAAAAATACACGGTATTGTCCGAGGCATGTGAACCAGAGCAACTCTATCTTAAATAAGCTGGGTAAAATGAGGCTGAAACCTACTGGGCGGCATTCCCAGATGGTTAAGGCATTCTAAGTCACAAGATGAGATAGGAGGTCAGCATAAAATACAGGTCATAAAAGACCTTACTGATAAAACAGGTTACAGTGAAGATGGCCAAAACCCATCAAAACCAAAATGGCTACGAGAGTGACCTCTGGTCGTCCTCACTGCTACACTCCCATCAGCGCCATGACAGTTTACAAATGCCATGGCAACATACGGAAGTTACACTATATGGTCTAAAAAGGAAAGGCATGAATAACCCACCTTAGCATATCATCAGATAATAACCATAAAAATGGGCAACCAGCAGCCCTTGGGGATGCTCTATGGAGCAGCCATTCTTTTATTCCTTTACTTTCTTAATAAACTTGCTTTTACTTTGCCCCGTGGACTCGCCCTGAATTCTTTCTTGTGTGAGGTCCAAGAACCCTCTCTTGGGGTTTGGATCAGGACCCCTTTCCTGTAACAGTATCACATGACCAACCTTATCATTGTATCTCAAAGACAATAGATACAGCATCTCAAAGTCTTAGACATATCATCTCTTTCCAAAATGACACTATTTTTAGCCTCACTAATAAAGCTTGCTAGGTCACCCAAATTACCTTGAAGGAAGTTTCATTAAACACAGCTTTTATTTGCTCACAGGAATCTGAGAGATTATATTTTATTTTATATTGATAAAGTGATTCTGTTAACAGATCACAAACCATTCTATCAATACAAAGACAGTGAAAAGGCAAACAGGCAGCTCTTTCATCTTTTTCTCTATCTGTGCAATAAGGTTAATGAGACATTGCAACTTAACGCAAAATACTCTTTATAAAATGGGTTGCATATAAATAGAGAAATGTGACTCTTTTGTCTTAAATATGTGCCACAGGTATGCTTTTGAATCTTCGTAGGGTTCACGGATTGTCTGGGAAAGTTCTATAGGTTTGCAATGATTCTGACAAATAAAAGCTCTGCTGTTGGCTAGGTCTAGCAACCTGGATACCAAAATTCAATACACTGCTTTTAACATGAATCTCAGCATTTTCTAGGATTGTTTATAATGTCTAAAACCAAATCTAAACTCGTGTAGAGAAGGATGAAGACATCTTTGAGAAAAGTATTATTTGAAAGTCAAACGGAGCATCGAATAGGATTAGGTCTCCATTTCTTATGATCAGTTTTCTGTATTAGGTTACACCCTATCTTCTTACTCACTCAAAGAAAAAGGCATTTTAAAAAAATTCTTACTACTACCAAACAGTATTAGTGCTAATTTCATAGTGTCATAATATATCTGATCAAGAACTCCTTTTATTAACGTTTAATACTATAACGGATTTTTTCTCATTTAATGTTAATTGTTTTTTGCCATGTGTGTATTAATACTGTTTTTATTATACTTTTAAGGATTTTAGTATAAGTGAAGATGATTCTTATTAAAAGTGTCAAAGTATTTTACAAAGAGAACGGTGTATAATCTGGCAAATTGTCAGATATCTTCAATTACTAAAGATCAAAAGGCAATTAAATACCTGACTTTCAACTGAGTCTCGTTTGCATCAAAAGTTAAAGAATTACTTAAAATATTGAGGTATTTTTAATAATAATAAATTATATTGCTGAATTTTCCTTTTTTCAAGCATCTTAAAATATTTCACAGAACGCTTTTCAGCAAACGCGCATCTTCTCCCAGGAAAGAGACCATGCCTTAGGACTTACTCAAAAATGGAAAAAAGCAACTGTAACAGAACTAATATTTAAATTTTGAAAATTATACCAGGATTAAGTTAATACTTGCACTAGAATACGGCTGTGAAAATTGGAATATCAACAGTTAGATTAACGTCATTTCACAACTGACTCTTAGGATGCATTTGGCATGTTTTGACTTTAAAAGTATCAATCTAAATCTTTAATTTTGCAATATTCATCATAGCAGTGACAAATGATGATTAAAACAAACTCTATCTGGAATGTTGCCATTTGCACTATTTTCTACTAAAGATAAACTTCATTTTATGTAGTTTTTATGTGGCAGATACTATGCCAAATGTGTTACACATCTCAATAACTGCAAGAGCTCTTTGAAGTAAATACAAGCTCTATGAGGGTAAATACGTAAATATCAGCTCTATGAGTTTGTCTGTTTTGTTCACAGTTACACATCTAGTACTTAATACTGTGTCTGCCACATGGTAGGGGTTCAATATATATTCATTAAATTGAATAAATTTTACTGATGGGGTAAGTGAAAGTGCTGTGTACATAAACACAAAGCCATATTTTTGTTTGGCTAGATTCTTACCTTCCATCTTCGTGGTACTATAGAGCAGACTTTCTGAGAAAAACTCTTTTTCTTCCAAATGTAGAAAGAGCAATCCATAATTCTGCATATTTTTTTAGCTTTCTTCTGTGGGTTTACAACAGCAAGGCTTCCAAGCTGCAGATCAGATATTAGAATTGATTACTACAAGATAAATGGCACTCATGGGTAGGGGTTGTATCGATATTAAAATATAGTTTTAGAAGACTTCTAAAACTCATGTTCTCTTGAGGCCTTACATTTGCAGGACACCTGAGCTGAACTTTAGCCTATTGAGGTTAGCCCAAAATGATCAGAAAAGATAATTGAGAGGCATTCTTAAGTAGACCATAAGTTCACTCACAGATCTTCAATCCACTTTTATACCTTTCACTGGAATCAAGTTTTGTTCTATTCCCAATCTAGGATAAAAGAGAGACTATGAAGGTCCATGGAACCCGTTTGGAACTAGTGTGGTCAAAGATCAGGGAAGTCCATGAATAGGGCTAACCTGGGATTTCAAGGTCACTGGACAAGGTCATTTAAGAGATCTCTTTTAAAATGCAGGTGGATACTGGATTAGGGAAGCCAAAAATAGGCAACATTGGTGAATCCAGAAAGCGAAAACCCAAAGATCATGCCAAAAGTCTCTCTTTATGGCCATTTTCCCTGTCTGCACCCAAGGTGTCCACTGCTATTTCTTTAGCACAGGTTCCACATATTTTGGAAACATATTCCCAAAACTAGGTAGCTGATTTCTGATAGAATGACTACTAGCAAACTTAAGGAAGACAACTAAGTTAGTAAAATGCTTTAATATCAAAAACTGCTTCACTGAAAGTACAAGTTCACACACTAGTGTTAGTTTTGGGGTTATAGTTTCTGTTGATAATCCACAGCTCTAAGAATGCTCCTTACCATATTCAGAACAATTACTTTATCTCATTTTATTTTATTGTAGTAGGAACACTCAACATGAAATATACTCTCTTTACACATTTTTTATTCTTCTAGGTTTTCTAGTCTTGTGGGACTCAGCACTTGATCTGTAGGATCTGACATACCTCCAGGCCTCTTTACAAATGTTTACGTGTCTAATACAGTACTGTTGACTATAGGCACAGTGTTGTAAGCAGATATCTAGAATATATTCATCTTGCTCAACTGAAACTTCATGCCCGTTGCTTGGTAACTTGGCATTTCTCCCTCTCCCCAGACCTTGGCAACCATCCTTCCACACTGATTCTATGAATTTAACTATTTTAGATACCTCAAATAAGTGAAATCGTGCAATATATGTCTTTCTGTGACTGGCTTATTTCTCTTAGCCTAATGTTGCTAGGCGCAGTTATGTTGTCACATATTGAAGCATTTCCTTCTTTTTAAAGGCTGAAGAGTATTTTACTGTATATACATTTCACATTTTTTAAAAATTCATTCATCTGTAGGTGGATCATTTAGGTTATTTTCACATCTCGGCTATAATGAATAATGCTACAACGACCAAAGGAGTGCCAATATCTCTTTGAGACCCAGATTTCAACTCTTGAGTAAGTTCCCAGAAGTAGGAATGTTGGTTCAGACAGCAGTTCTATTTTTAATATTTTGAGGAACCTCCATACTGTCTTCTATACCAAGTGCACCTTTTTGCACTCCCACCAACAATGTGCAAAAGTTTTAATTTCTCTACATTCTCACCAACATTTGTTGTCTTTTGTTTTTCTGATTATAGCCAATCGGACAGGTGTGAGGTAATATCTCATCTTGGTTTTTATTTGTATTTCCCTGATGCTTAGTGACATTGTGCATTTTTAAATATACCTATTGGCCATTTTTAGTAGATCTCAAGCCAGGAATTTGAATGCACTGAAACAAATGCAAGAAATTTCCAAGGGAGTATAAATACAAAGCCTATCAGATGTTTTTCCTAAAGGTAGTTACATTAAAATGAAAACCCTAGGTCATTTTACCTGGGGTGACTGAAAGAGAAAGGCAGAAAGCTTCAAATGTTGGTAATGACTTTAAAAAAATGATTAATAAACTCCTTAGATGAAAAATCAAGCAATTCTCTAAATTTATTCTTGTAGCTGTTTAATATGACTTATTGTAAGTTCTTTACCTTCCTGGTGGAATATTAACTAGTGTGCATGCACACACACACACACACACACACATATCATTATTTTTTCAAGTCATTTAAAATATACTGCCTCTCCAACCTTGTGATCTGTTCCTAAGACCGGTGACAAACTGCAATTCCTGCTGGCACAAAGCTAAAAGGAAATTGTAAAAATTATTACATGTCCTTAGGATTAATCAGTGATCTGAAAAATGTAGTGAAAAAGAAACTATTACCTTTTTAGAGCTTTAACAATAGGCTCTGACTCAGACGGTTTTGTCCTGACCTTTCCATTTGAAACTGTGTATAGGGTAAGGAACTACTACTTCCTCATTTGTAAAATAAATTTTCATTCTTTTTTAAAAGATTTGTTTTCAGAGAAGTTCAAGTTCACAGAACAATTGAGAAGGTATAGAGTTCCCATCTACTCCCTGCCCCACAAATGCATAGCCTCCCTCATTTCCAACATCCCCTACCAATGTGATACATTTGATAAACCAACATTGATACATCGTTATGTAAACCAAAAATAAAATTCCAATTCCCTGCCCCCAGCCATCTGAATGGGCCCCTCCTCTCAGGCAAGGGCATTCCAAAGTTAGCCTAGAAAACTAGTTTCAGACCATGTTGGGAAAGGGGAGCTGGAGGCCCCATTATACCCTCTTCTTTGTTGGAATTACTGATGGAACAGACTCTTTAAGTCTGATAAGAAACACTTACAATGCATTTTCTCTGAAGCCTGCTACCTGGAGGCTTCATCTACATGATAAAACCTTGGTCTCCACAACCCCATATTATAACCCAGATATTTCTTTCTATCGATAATAACACTTTTAGCCAATTGCCAGTCAGAAAATCTTTGAATTTGCCTATGACTTGGAAGCCCACTCTTTCAGTCATCCTGCATTTCTGGACTAAACCCATGTACATATTACATGTATTGACTGATGGCTCATGTCTCCCTAACATCTATAAAACCAAATTGTATGCTGACCACCTTGAGGACACGCCATTAGGGCCTCCTGAGACTGTGTCATGGGAGTGTACTTAAGCTTCACAAAACAAACTTTCTAAACTGATTGAGACCTGTCTCAGATACCTTTGGGTTCACAATTATCACCCAAAGTCCATAGTTTATATTAGAGTTTACACTTTATATCACACATGCTAGGGGTTGGACAAAGGAAAATGACACACATCCACCATCATAGCATCATACAGAGTATTTTCATTACCCTAAAAATCCTGTGTGCTCTACTCATTCATCCATGCCCCCCATGGCTCTGATGATTATTGATATTTTTATTGTTTTGTCTTTATAGTTTTAACTTTCCCAGAATGTCACATAGTTAGACTCATACAGTATGTAGCCTTGTCAGATTGGCTTCTTTCACTTAATATGCATTTAAGGTTCTTCCATGTCTTTTCATGGCTTTCCATAACTAAATAGCTTATTTTATTTTTTATTTATTTAATTTTTATTTATTTATTTATTTGTTTGTTTATTTATTTATTTATTTATTTTTGAGATGGAGTCTTGCTCTGTCGCCAGGCTGGAGTGCAATGATGCAATGTCGGCTCACTGCAACCTCCACCTCCTAGGTTCAAGCGATTCTCCTGCCTCAGCCTCCCAAGTAGCTAGAACTACAGGTGCATGCCACCTGTAGTCCAGCTACTTTTTATATTTTTAGTGGAGACAGGGTTTCACCATGTTGGCCAGGATGGTCTCGATCTCTTGACCTCATGATCAGCCCACCTCAGCCTCCCAAAGTGCTGAAATTACAGGTGTGAGCCACTGCCCCCGGCCTTCCCCTTTAATGTTGAATGATATTCCCTTGTCTGGATGTTCCAAGTTTATTTACCCATTTACCTACTGAAGAACATCTTGGTTGTTGGCAAGTTTGCGCAGTTATTAACAGAGATGCTTTAAACACCTGTGTCCACATTTTTGTGTGAACATAAGTTTTCAGCTCTTTTCGGTAAATACCAAGGTGCATGATTGCTGAATAATATAATAAGAATATATTTAGTTTCGTGAGAAATTGTCAAACTGTCTTCCAAAGTGGATGTACCATTTTGCATTCCCACCAGCAATTAATGTGAATTCCTGTTGCTCCACATCGTCACCAGCATTTGATGTTTTGGAATTCGGCCATTCTAATAGATGTGTAGCGGCATCTCATTGTTGTTTTAATTTGCATTTCCCAGATGACGTATGATATGGATCATCTTTTCATATGTTTATTTCCATCTGCATATATCCTCTGGTGAGATGTCTGTTAAGGTCTTGGCCCATAAAATGTATTTTCTTGGTACTAGTCTTATGGGTATTACTTTTCTTATAGATATTTCCTAAGGAGTCATTAGATTGTTATTAAAATAAAAATAAACTTGGGGAAATTTCAGGAGAAGAGTTTCGTGTAATTATTACAAACATTCTGAATCATATTGTATTTGTTACATGCAATATGAGGAGCAAATCAGATATTATATTTACAGTAGTAGAGTTCTTCCTGGTTTTTGAAAGTGGAAAACCATTTCTACATTAAATCAATGTTGTAATATTTTATAAGTAGTGAACATCTACAGGTAATTTTTTTAAAATATGTTTTGGGACTAATAGCCAAAGAAATTACTATTAAATAGGTATTTCTAATGAAAACATGTCTTTATAGATAAAATACTCAAAGTGCAATGTAGTTCTGGAGCCTAGAGCTGTTTCTGGCATATCATAAGGGTTCAATAAATATTTGTATAATCAAACGAATTTCATGGATCCTGAAAGTGCTATGTACAGTAAACAAAAAGTAATCCCCTTGTTAGACTAAATGCTTACTTTTCACCCATATCACATTGAAGAGTAAGATCTTCCAGAAAGCTATCATATCTATAGAACTATTATGATTCCTTTATTACTAAACATTAAAATAATATAACTGTACATAGCAAGCCACTAATTAAGTATCAAAGATGGAATCATATTCATTCAAACTAAAAGCTTTACTTGAAATTTTTAAAAGTCTAAAAATGAATAAAACTAAAATACAAGTTCTAAAATTCAGGATGCCAACTAAGGAAATCTGTTTTTTTAAAAGTCCGACCATGAATAAGGCATCTTCTATTTTTATTGCTTTGTATGCAGTAAGATAAAAGCTTGCGGCAAGGATTGGATCTAAGGTCATATTGACCCCTATGCCAAAGTAACTTTTGAGCTAAAATTTTATATGACATCCTGCTACCCAATTTATTCCAACGGATTTTTCAGATAACTAATATGTAAGAATGAGATTTAAGCATACCAAATACATTTTTGTCTGTTAGCAACATTCTTTAATATTAGATGTGTGATTTATTTTTGCCAAAGAGACCCAAAGGACTGCAGTGAAACAAGGATAATTTAGATATTATTAACTATTTTCAAAATAGAAAAGCATTTCTTATGCTACTCTCACTATTATTTATCTTTAGGTACTTTAGTACTTATTTATAATCCCTATCTCAGGAAAGGAGAAAAATAGAGAAAGGAGGTAAAATTAAGAGAAATAATTATGATAATTGCTTGAAAATGATGAAACATTAGGAGGGAAGACTGAAAACAGACCTCAAGCAAGAATTCTTGGGGAGTCTGAATTTTAGCCAAAGATGATAAATTATACAAATCCTCTGATAGATTAGCCCCTTGCATAATCCTGCTTTTACCACTGGCTCTCTCTGTGTAGTCATCGGAAGAGATGACTTGGTCCAGATTTGAAGACAGCGGAGGTAGTGAAGGAGTATTGGTATTTGAGCTTCTCACAATGCCGGTTTATATTTAAGAATAAATTGTGCAGTTACAATTTTCTAACATTCAGAATTTCTGGTTCAGTTTCAGTGTTAGACTACTTGTTTTAAACAAGAAACACTATACAGTGGTCTTTCTTGAATGGGGTACGTTTCAAGGCCCCCAGTAGATGTCTGAAACCTCAGGTAGTACTAAACTCTATATATGCTATGTTTTGTCCTGTACATATGTATGATAAACTTTAATTTAAGAGGGCAGAGCAAGATGGCTGAATAGAAGCCTCCACTGATAGTTTCCCCTGCAGGAACATCAAAATTTAACAACTAACTACACACACACAAAAGCACTGTCATAAGAACCAAAAATCAGGTGAGCAATCCAGTACCTGGTTGTAACTTCATATCATTGAAAGAGGCACTGAGAACATGAGAATGAGTAGGGAGAGGGAGATAGAGAATGAGGATGAATACTGTGTTCCTGAGTTGCTACTTCAGTCCGACTTGTTGAATGATAGGGTATTTTTTTTATGATTGGGTATTTTTAATTTAAAAGAACTTAATGGGCAGAGGGGTTAATTTCACTCTTTTGTATTTCCTTCAATGGTTTATTGTCTCTTCGTTTGTCATTTTCCTTTTCTGACTTTGGGCTAATGGGCACTGACTTTGATTGACTGTCAGAGGTATATACATTTTTGAGTTTGAGTGATAACCATATGACCTATAAACAAAGGTAGTAGTTTCTTGGTTTTAGCTTCCCATCACTTCTGCCAAACTCTAGGGTAGATGTAGGTGAGGAAATTTTTGACTGCCATAGAAGAGTAGTACAAAAAAATATTTATTTGAGCTAAACTATTTTATCCTAAAATAGCCTGAGCTTACTGTGTAATAGTATTCAAGTCCTAGGAATTCTGGGACATTTCATAAAATTTCCAACATACGGCACTATTTGTTTTTATATACTGCTATATGAAGGTATGCCTTATGTTTCCATATAAAATAAATATATTTCTAAAATTCAAAAAAAGAAATATACAATAAATATTAGCTATTACCATTACCATAAATATAATTTTTACCCTTAAAATTTGATTTCCTCTTGCTATCTTTATCTCTGAGTCTTTGTCTCTGTTTTGCCTAGCTGTCTCTCTTGCCTAATGTTGTTCTATTTTCTCATCCCGTTGAATAAGAAATGAATACATAAACCATTAATCTGCCGTTCAATTTATAATGGATATTTCTGGCAAAAATAACCAGCACAAATTAAAACTGAAAATGGCTATGACTGATTGTATGTGGCAAAAATGTGATATTGTCTAAAAATCTTGAAATGCGGATCTGCAAAATCTGACCCAGGAAAATTGGATCTGGTAGAAATAAGTCACTGAAGAAACCTCGCACAAATAATACCTAAAGTTGGTACAATTTGATGTAGACAGAACTCTTGATGATTAAATTTTCACTCTAAAATTCAAATAAAGAGCTGTCAGACATAACTTTAGGGCAAGCACAGTGGTTCATGCCTGTAATCCCAGCACTTTGGGAGGCCGAGGTGGGTGAATCACTTGAGCCCAGGAGTTTCAGACCAGCCAGGACAACATGGTGCAACCCCATTTCTACAAAAAATACAAAAATTAGCCTGGCATGTGGCACGTGCCTGGGGTCCCAGCTACTGGGGAGGCTGGGTTGGGAGGATCAATTGAGCCTAGGGGTTGAGGCTGCAGTGAGTCGTGATCATGCCACTGCATTCCAGCCTGGGTGACAGAGTGAGACCCTGTTTCAAAAAAAAAGAAAAAAAGAAATCACTTTAAGAAACCAAAAAGAATTAATCCCCCAAATTAAAACAATGTTATGTAATATAAAAATTGATTCAAAAATAAAAAAAAAAGAAAGAGGCACTGAAGAGGGTAGTAAACACAGCTTGAATCACTGATGCCACCCCTCCCACCTTCCCTTGGCAGTGGCCATGTAATGCAGAGAGAAAAACTGTGCACTTGGTGGAGAAACAGCACACTGCCTGGGAGACTTGGCATTGAACTCAGTACTGTACTGCCCTGTCACAGCAGAAAGCAAAGCCACGCTAGGCTCATTTGGCACCCACCCATGAAGAGAATGTTTGAATCAGCCCTAACCAGAGTGGAATTACCCATTCCAGTGGTTGGAACTTGAGTTTCGGCAAGCATCACCACCAAGTGCTAAAATCCTTTGGGGTCCTAGGTATACTTGAAAAGTAGCCTAGAACACAAGGAGCGCAATTCCTAGGCAAGTCCTAGTGCAGGGCTGGGCTTAGAGTCAGTGAACTAGGATGGCCTATGACCTAGGGAGACACAAGCTGGGGCAGCTAAGGGAGTGTTTGCCTCAAGCTTTTCCCAACTCCAGGCAGTGAAGCTCTCCTTCTGCTTGAGGGGAAGAGAGACAAAAGTAAAGAGGACTTCGTCTTGCATCTTGGATACCAGCTCAGCCACATAATACGGCTAGCTCATCCTTGGCTATAGCTTTTGGACAACATTTCTAGACAAACCCCGAGCCATAAGGGAATCTGCTGACTTGAAGGGAAGGACATTTGTCCAGCAGGATTCATCACTTGCTGACTAGAGAGTACATAGGCACTGAATAACCAACAGGGATACCCAAGTAGTACACTGTGGGCATTGGGTGAGATTCTGAGAAATGCTGCCTTCAGGTGAGACTCAGCACGTTCCCGACTGTAGTGACTACAGTGAAAGAATCCTTCTGTTTGAGAACAGCAAAGAGAAAAGTGAAGGGAACTTCTTGTCTTGCACCTTAGGTACCAGCTCAGCCACAGTAAGGTACAGCACCAAGTGAGTGCTTGGGGTTCCTGAATCTAGTCCTAGGCTCTTGGACAGCATTTTTGGACCTGCTCTGGGCCACATGGGAGCCCACTGTCCTGAAGCATGAGTCCCAGGTCTAACAGCAGTAACCACAAGCTGACTGAAGATGCCTCAGGCTTTAAGTCAACATTGGTGGTAACCTTGCAGAATTCCCCATTGGCCAGTCATGGTGCTGGCCACTGAGAAAGGCTCCTGTTGCTGTGGAAAGGTGAAAGAAGAGTGGGAAGGACTTTGTCTCATGGTTTGAGGGCCAGCTTAGCTGCAGTAGAATAAAACACCAGATAGATTTGTGAGGTTTTTGACTCCAATCTCTGATACCCAGATGGCATCTCTGGACCCTCCTGGGGCCTGGGTGAACTCCTCGCCTAGAAGGGAAGGTCACAAACCTGGTTGGCTTCCCCACCTGCTGATTGTGGAGCCCTAGGGCTTTGAATGAATGTAAGTGATAGTCAGGTAGTGGTTACAGCAAGCCTTGGGTAAGACCCAGTGCTGTGCAGGCTTGGGTAAGACCCAGTGCAGTCTTAGTGGTGGAAGCCACTGAGGTGCTTGCATCACTCCACCTGCAGTTTCAGGAAGCTCAGCACAGAGAGAGAGAGATTCCATTTGTTTGGGAAAAATTAAGGGACAAAACAAGAGCCCCTGCCTGACAATCCAGATAATTCTTCTCAATCTTATTCAAGAATACCAAGGCAGTAACTCTATGAGTCTGCAAGATCCCCAGTGTTACTGAATTTAAGGTCCAAGTGCCTTTAGATACCTGGAAAGCTGTCCTAAGAGGAATGGGCACAAACAAGCTGAGACTACAAAGACCACAATAAATGCCTAGCTCTTCAAGGTCCAGACACTGACAAACATCCACAAGCATTAAGACCATGCAGGAAAACATGACCTTACCAAAAGAACTAGATAAAGTACCAGGGACCAACCTGGGATAAATGGAGATATGTGACCTTTCAGACACAGAATTTAAATTAGCTTTTTTTGTTTGTTTGTTTGTTTAGGTAACTCAAAGAAATCCAAGATAATACAGAGAAGGAATTCAGAAGTCTATCATATAAATGTAATAAAGAGATTGAAATAATTTAAAAAGAAGAATCAAGCAGAAATCATAGAGTTAAAAAATGTAATTGACCTGCTAAAGAATGCATCAGAGTCTCTTAATAGCAGATTTGATAAGGCAGAAGGAAGAATTAGTGAGTCTGAAGACAGGCTGTTTGAAAATATAGTCAAAGGAGACAAAAAAGAACATAAAACAATGATACACGCCTACAAGATCTAGAAAATGGCTTCAAAAGGGCAAATTCAAGTTATTGGTCTTAAAGAGGAGGTAGAGAAGGAAATAAGGATACAGAGTTTATTCCAAGGGATATTATCATAGATCTTCCCAAACCTAGAGAAAAAGATCAGTATTCAAGTACAAGAAGGTTATAGAACACCAAGAAGACTTAAGCCAAAGAAGATTACCTTCAGGCATTTAATAATAATATTCCCCAAAGTCGAAGATAAAGAAAGGATCCTGAAAGCAGCAACAGAAATAAAACAAATAACATACAATGGAGTGCCGATATGGTTGGAAGCAGAGTTTTTAGTGGAAACCTTCAATGGAAAACTAGGAAAAAGTGGCATGACATATTTAAAATGTTTAAGGAAAATGCTTTTACCCTCAAATAGTACATACAAATATACGCTTTAAGCATGAAGGAAAAAATAAAGGCAAACAAAAGCTGAGGCATTTCAACACCAGATACCTGTCCTATAAGAAATGCTAAAAGGAATTATTCACTTTGAAAGCAAAGGATGTTAATGAGCAAGAAGAAATTATCTGAAGGTACAAAACTCACTGGTAATAGCCAGCATGCAGAAAAACACACATTATTATAACACTGCAATTGCGGTGTGTAAACTACTCTTAAGTAGAAAGACAAAATGCTGAACCAATCAAAAATAATAACTACAACAACTTTTCAAGACATAGTACAATAAGACATAAAGAGAAACAACAAAAAGTTAAAAAGCAGGGGGACAAAATTAAAGTATAGAGTTTACATTAGTTTTCTATTTGCATGTTTGTTTGTTTATTTACTGAGTGTTGTCATCAGTTTAAAATAATAGATTACACAGGTATTTGCAAGCTTCATGGTAACCTCAAATAAAAAACAAACATACAATGGATACACAAAAAATAAAAAGAAATAAATTAAATCATACCACCAGAGAAAATAGCCTTTCCTAAAAGGAAGACAGAAAGGATGGAAATAAGGAAGAGAAGATGAAAAAACAATCAAAAAACAAATTTAAAAATGGCAGAAATAAGTCCTTACTTATTAATAATAATGTTGAATGTAAATGGACTAACCTCTCCAATCAAAAGACATAGAGTGGTTGAATGGATTAATAAAAAAAAAAAATTTAATGATCTGTTGCCTGTAAGAAACATCTATAAAGATTCAAATAGACTGACAACTACGGATGAAAAAAGGTATTCCATGACAAAGGAAACTACAAAAGAGAGGCAGTAGCTATACTTATGTCAGACAAAGTATCAGACAAAATAGATTTCAAGATAAAAACTGTAAGTACAGACAAAGAAGACCATTATATAATGATCAAGGGGTCAATTCAGCAAGAATATATAACAATTGTAAATATATATGTACACAATGCTTGAGCACCCAGATATATAAAATCAATCTTATTAGAGCTAAAGAGAGAGATAGATGTCAATGCAAAAATAGCTGGAGACTTGAACACTCCTACCTTTAGCATTGGAGAGATCGTCCAGATGAAAATCAACAAATAAACATTGAACCTAATCTGCACTATAAACCAAATGGACCTAATAGGTATTTACAGAATATTTCATCCAACAGCTCTATAATACAAATTATTCTCCTCAGCACATGGATCATTCTAAAGAATAGACCTAGGTGACAAAACAAATTTCAGAACATTTAAAACAATTGAAATAATATTGTGATTGCCCAACAAGTTCACCTTTCCCACTCCCTAGACGGAGCCAATTCATCAAGACAGGGGAATTGCAATAGACAAAGAGTAATTTGCACAGAGCCAGCTGTGCAGGAGACGGGAGTTTTATTATTCCTGAGCATTTGGGGATTGGTGTTTTTAAGGATAACTTGGTGGGTAGGGGATTGGGAGGACTGGAGGGCTGATTGGTCAGTTTAGAGATGTAATCATAGGGGATTGAAGTGGATTTTTCTTGCTGTCTTCTGTTCCTGGGTAGGACTGCAGAATTGGTTGAGCCAGACTGCCAGTCTGGCTGGTGTCAGCCGGTGCATCAGAACACAGGGTCTGCAAAATATCTCAAACACTGATCTTAGGTTTTACAAGTGATGCTATTCCCAGGAGCAATTTGGGGAGGTTCAGACTCTTGCAGCAGGAGACTGCAAGGTCCCTAACCCATAATTTATAATCTTGTAACTAATTTGTTAGTCTTACAAAGGCAGACTGGTCCCCAGGCAAGGAGGGTTCTTTTTTTCAGAAAAGGGCTATTATTAATTTTGTTTCAGAGTTAAACTATAAATTAATTCCTTCCCAAGGTTAGTTCAGCCTATGGTCAGGAATGAACAAGGACAGCTTAAAGGTTAGAATTAAGATGGAATCAGTTAGGTCTGATCTCTTTCACTGCCATAATTTCCTCAGCTACAATTTTTGCAAAGGCAGTTTCAATATTAAGCATATTTTTTGACTACAATGGAATGAAATGAGAAATGAATAATGAGGAATTTTGGAAACAGTGCAATCACATGGAAATTAAACAATATGCTCTTGGATGACCAGTGGGTAAATAAGAAATTAAGAAGAAAATTCAAAAACTTCTTTAAGCAAATGATAATGAAAACGCAACTTACCAAAACCTATGGAATACAGCAAATACAGTACTAAAAGGGAAATTTATAGCTATATGTGAGAAAAAAACTTCAAATAAATAACCAATGATGCATCTTAAAGAATTAGAAAAGCAAGAGCAAACCAAACCCAAAAGAAGTATAAGAAAAGAAAATAATAAATGTGAGAGGACAAATAAATAAAATTGAAATTAAGAAAACAACACACACAAAAAAGGAAAAGAAAAAAGATAACAAAAAAGAAAACAGCACAAAAGAACAATGAAACAAAAAGATTTTTTTGAAAAGATAAATAAAATTGACAATCAGAATAGTAAGTAAGAAAAAAGATAGAAGACCCAAACAAATAAAATCAGAGATGAAAAGAAGACATTACAACTGTTACTACAGACATTTAAAGGATCATTAGTGGCTGCTACGAGCAACCATATGCCAATCAATTGGAAAATATAGAAGAAATGGATAAATTCCTAGACACTTACAACCTGCCAACATTGAACCAGGAAGAAATCCAAAACCTGAACATACCAATAGCCAGTAATGAGACCAAAGCTATAATAAAAAGTCTCACAGTTAAGAAAAGCTGAGACCCAGTGGCCTCACTACTGAGTTCTACCAATTACTAGAATTAATACCAACCTTGTTCAAACTATTCTCAAAAATAGAGAAGGGAATACTTCCAATCTCATTCTAGAAGGTCAGTATTTCAACACCAAAACCAGACAAACACACATGAAAAAAAGGAAACTACAGGTCAATATCTCTGATGAATATTGATGCAAAAATTCTCAACAAAATACTGGTGAACTAAATGCAACAATACAGCAAAAAGATTATTCATCGTGACCAAGTGGGATTTATCCCTGGAATACAACAATGGTCCTACATATACAAATTAACCAAAATGATACATCATATCAACAGAATAATGGACAAAAACCATATGACCATTTAAATTGATGCTGAAAAAGCATTTGATAAAATTCAACATCCCTTCATGAAAAAATTCCCCAAGAAACTGGGTGAGAAGGAACATAACTCAACACAGTAAATGTCATACATGACAGACTCACAGCTAGTATCATACTGAATGGGGAAAACTGAAAGCCTTTCCTCTAAGATCTGGAACACAACAAAGATGTTCACTTTCACCAATATTATTCAATGTAGTACTAGAAACCCTAGTTAGAGTAGTTAGGGTAGTCAGACAAGAGAAAGAAATAAAGCCATCCAAACTGGAAAGAAAGAAGCCCAATCATCCTTGCTCACAAATTATGTAATGTTATATTGGGAGAAAGATAAAGATTCCACAGGAAAATTATTAGAACTGATAAACGAATTCAGTAAACTTGAAAGATACAAAATCAACATACAAAAATCAGTAGCATTTCTATATGTCAACAGTGAACAATTTGAAAAAGAAATCAAAAAGTAATCCTATTTACAGTAGCCATAAATCAAATTAAATACCTAGCAATTAACATCACCAAAGAAGTGAAAGATGTCTACAATGGAAACTATAAAACACTGATGAAATAAATTGAAGAGGACAGAAAACAATGGACAGATATTTCATGTTCATGGACTGGAAAAATCAATATTGTTAAAATGTCCAAACTACCCACAGCAATCTACAGATTCAATCCAATCATTATCAAAATACCAATGACATTCTTCCCAGAAATAGAAAAAAAATCCTAAAATTCGTATGGAACCACAAGAGATGCAAAATAGCCAAAACTATCCTGAGCAAAAAACAAAACTGGGGGAATCAAATTACCTGATTTCAACTTATACTACAGAGCTATAGTAACCAAAACAGCATGGTACTGGTATAAAAAACAGAAACATAGACCAATGGAACAGAATAGAGAACCCAGAATCATATCCATACATCTACAGTGAACACATTTTTGAGAAATGTGCCAAGAACATACATTGGGAAAAAACAGTCTCTCCAATAAATGATGCTGGGTAAAGGGGATATCCATATGCAGAAGGACAAAACTTGACCCCTATCTCTTGTGTTATACAAAATCAAACCAAAATGGATTAAAGACTTAAATATAAGATCTCAGATTATGAAACTGCTGCAGGAAAACACTGGGGAAACTCTATAGGACATTTGTCTGGTGAAAAATGTCTTGAGTAATACCCCACAAGCACAGGCAATCAAGGCAATAATGGATAAATGGCATCACATCAAGTTAAAATGCATCTTCACAGGAAAGGAAACAATCAACAAAGTGAAGGGACAAATCACAGAATGGGAGAAAGTATTTGCAAACTACTCATGTCATAAGGAATTAATAACCAGAATATATAAGGACCTCTAAAATCTCTATAGGAAGAAAACCTAATAAACTGATTTAAAAAAAAATGAGCAGGCCACGCGCGGTGGCTCAAGCCTGTAATCCCAGCACTTTGGGAGGCCGAGGCGGGCGGATCACGAGGTCAGGAGACGAGACCATCCTGGCTAACACGGTGAAACCTCGTCTCTACTAAAAAATACAAAAAAAAAATTAGCCGGGCATTGTGGCGGGCACCTGTAGTCCCAGCTGCTGGGGAGGCTGAGGCAGGAGAATGGCGTGAACCCGGGAGGTGGAGCTTGCAGTGAGCTGAGATCAGGCCACTGCACTCCAGCCTGGGGGACAGAGAGACTCCAACTCAAAAAAAAAAAAAAATGAGCAGAAGATTTGAATAGAAATTTTTCAAAAGAAGATATACAAATGGCAAAGAGGCATATGAAAATGTGCTCATTATCATTCATCAGAGAAATGAAAATCAAAACTACAATGAGGTATCATCTAGCCCCAGTTAAAATCGCTTTTACCCAAAAGTCAGGCAATAAAATATGCTGGTGAGAATGTAGAGAAAAAGCCTCATCCACTATTAGTAGAAGTGTAAATTAGTACAACCACCGTGAACAGTTTGGACATTTCTCAAAAAACTAAAAATGTAGCTACTATACAATCCAGCAATCTACCCGATGGGGAGGTATCCAAAAGAAAGAAAATCAGTATGTTGAAAAGATATCTGCACTTTGTATTTGCTGCAGTACTATTCATAATAGCCAAGATTTGGAAGCAACCTAAGTGTCCCTCAACAGATGAATGGATAAAGAAAATGTGGCATATATACACAATGGAACACTACTGAGCCATGAAAAATAATTTGATCCTGTCATTTGCAAAAACACGAATGAAATTGGAGGTCATTATGGTATGTGAAGTAAGCGAGGCACAGAAAGACCAACTTCACATGTTCTCACTTACTTGTGGGAGCTAAAAACTAAAATAATTCAACTCATGCAGATAAAGAGTGGAAGGAAGGTTACCAGAAGCTGGGGAGGGTAGTGACATAACTGGGGGCAAGTGGGGATGGTTAATGGTTACAAAAAGCAGTTAGAAAGAATGAGTAAGACCTAGTATTTGATAGCCCAACAGGGTGGCTATAATTAATAATAATTAAATTATACATTTAAAAATAATTAAAAGAGTATAATTGGAGTGTTTGTAAAACAAGGGATAAACACTTCAGGGGATGGATACCCCATTTACCATAAAGCAATTATTAGACATTGCATTCCTGTATCAAAGTATCTCATGTAACCCACAATATACGTACTCACAAAAATTAAAAATTAAAATTTTTTAAAAAGTTTAATTCATAAATTAGACACAGTGAGAGATTAAAAACAACAACTAATCAAAAGAGAATGATTATAACAATATACTGTAATAAAAGTTATGTGAATGTGGCCTTCCTTTCTTTCTCAAAATACCTGATTACGCTTTACTCATCCTGCTTCCTCTTGTGATGGTGTAAGATGATAAAATGTCTACATGGTGAGATAAGATGAGGTTAATTACAAAGGCATTGTGAGCTAGCACTTAATATTTACGAATTGTTTATTGCTGGAATTGTACATGCAATATTTTTGGACTGTAGTTGACTGTAGTTACCTGAAGCTTTGGAAGGTGAAACCAAGGATGAAGGATGGGGGGAATACTGTGCTTATTTGCTGAAAATATGAATAAATGTGGAACTGAATGTAATATTCAAAGAATTTTCCATTTAGTTTCAAGCCCTGCTTGTGTACAAACACTTTCTTGTTTTAGTTAGTTGCAATCAAGAAGCAAATCCTCTGGGATTCAACTTTTTAGTTAGACTATAGAATACGTGAGATTTACAAAAAGGGCATTATCTTAAAAGATAATTGCAAGTACTGAACTATACTTCTTAGGCAAATAAGCCCATCAAATTTAATAAAATGTTGTGGTGCAACACAAGTGAATTGGAAAACTCTCAGAATTAAACTGACTTAAGTAGGCTTTTGATTTGTATAGGAAGTAGATTATTTGTCATTGACTTTCAAATCATTGGTTACACATCTCAATAGGCATAATCAACAGATATGTCTTCGTTTTGGAGATATTAACACTTTATGTCAAAAGTTGCTCTCATAAAACATACTAGATAATGAGATCCTAGTGTGTACTTTATGACATGTGTGTGAATCTGTATGTTTAAGCCTGAGAATATTAATTGTTTATGGACCAGTTAGTGCCTTTGGTTAAAACGAAATGATTATGCTAATGAACTTGATGTCATGAGTTGGAATCTTACAAAGTAGAATTCCATTGAGTTATATATAGTATTTTCCATGGTTGACAACTGCATGCCTTAGCTTGGCTATTTCCTAAATGTCTTGTTGATTACAAAGGATGACATAAGAAAGTATCAGCCATTTTCAGCCATGTAAATACAGTACAAGTAATAAGCACAGTATCTAGCACATAGTAAGTGTTCTATAAGTATTAATAATTATTGGTACTACTACACAACTGCAGTACTTTAAAGATAGCCAATAGGTTAGTTTCTACTAATAGTAAATAATATCAATTTCACAAATGAAGTTCACACACAGTTATAATAGATGGCTACAATTTTTATAGCTATGATAAATATTTGCACTTAAGAACATATGTTCTTTATTTCTACAAAAAATTGGCCTCTTCTTGACATCTGTAGGAGATCATTCTATTGGATAATGCTACCTAAAAGTGATTCTAGGTAGCACTTAGAATTTAGGTATTTAGGTATTTAGAAAAAGAGAGAGGAAAGAATAGAATGTTTGCTATTTTTATATTTCCTAGAAGATGTGCCCAATATTTACCAAGATCTGATAATATTCAATACAAATTAGAGAATTTTCAATCTGCATTTCTTCTGGTAAAGTCATTTGGATTATAGTCAGATCTATAATTTTATAATGTTAAAATCTTACAAGGGAAATCAACCTCAATTAGTTTACATTCTATTAGGCAATTAATCATACTGTGCGTCTATTGAGAAAAAGAGGTAAAGATAATACCAGTGCATGAAGATTGTCTGGCAGGGCAGACAACATAACTCACATAATCCTTTCACTAGAGTGAAGGTCGAACAATGAGAGGGAGCTTTCAGGTCAACAGATTCATACAAATCAAAAGCTGAAAGGGCCTTCTGGATAAGCACATATTAGCTTGTAACACTGATTACAAAAAAAGACATCTTCCATATTTTAATGTGGCAATTGTCGTAAGAACCGTGGCCTCCATAGCTGACCTTGAATAACATCAAATGTTATTGTGATTCCTTGTAAATTTTCATAAAACATGATTAATTGCTTGTTTAATGACCTCTTTTACATCATTCCTCAGTCTGTTTATCTTCTAACTTTCAAAGAACTTCCTTTCTAATTTTACTGAAGTTAAGAAATCTTAAGCAATTTTTGATATTCCTTAAACAAATCTACATTCCTTACTTTTTAGGGAGATTTGTCTTAGATGAAGCTTGGAATTGTAAATTCACATTAAAATATATAAGCTGGAGACACTGTGCTTAGGTAGAATAGCTTTCATAAAAGAAGACATTTCTGGGATTTGCATACTAAAAATAGTAAAAATGTATCATTATATTAAGACATAAGAAAATGTCCTAATTAAAGGAAATTAATTATCTTCAGGAGAATTCTTCCTAAATAGTATTAAAACCGTATAATCTGAAATTGGTAGCAAAATGTACAACTGCCAACAGTGTAAAGAGCAAATAATAGGTCCTAAACACATTTTATGGGATAGTGTGTGTCATTTTAGTAGGGGGTGCTTAATCCACATCACCATGAAATGTTTCCTTGACAGTTGACAGAATTCATTAAAAGACGAATAAATCTCAGAATTAAATGTTAAGGAGAAATTGAACCTATTATTTGGTCAACTATGTAGTCTCTCAGTAAATTTATCAGGAAAATGGAATGGCCCATTAACCCTAATGGGAAGGATAGCAAGGTGTCCGTGGAGTGGTGAGATTTAATCCATCAGTACCACACACCAACGGTAATTACTTAAAACATGTAGTTGGATCACGTGGTGCTTTAAGTTACATAATTCAGACATTTTGTTAACCAGGACATCCTGACCTTCTGTTTTCTGTCTCTGTAAGTCAGATAAATGAAATCTATTCCAGGTAATGCTTGATATAGTGTGTTTTGTATTTAATTGATTACGGGAATACTTATAAAAGCAGTTTGTCGGTGTGCAATGCTACAAAATGCTGTCTAATTGGACATCAAATACGCTGGCCCCATTATACCCTAAAATGTGAACAGAAAAGCTAAATCCAAAGATAAACTTTTCTCTATTACGAGCTGTGTTTTGGTAATTGATTTAATCACACTCTTGAACAATGATCCTGTTTCTGAGCCTTAGTTTCTTCTGTTGAACATGCAAGTACTTTTTAAAATATATGTACTCAAATGTATGGCTGAATAACTTAATACCTACTGAGAATTAATGGGTTCTATCTACTTAGTGTCAGGTTGGACGAAAACCATCTACCACTGAATAAGAAACTGGAAAAGCATCTACCACCAGATACAATTTTATTGTGGATATTCACTGCTTTGGTAAAGTAAGAATACTGCATATATCAAAAGAGTTCCAAGTACACACAGGAGCCAGAGTAAGAATGCACAATGAAATTCAGGTCATGTCAGTCCTATACTCAAAATCCTCCATTTCTAAATGTAATGTGGTATTCTAGATTAGATCTGAATCAAGAAAAGAGTAAAAAGACATTAGTGGAAAACCTGGAAAATCCAAAGTCTGTAGTTTGGCTCCTAGTATTGTACAAATATCCATTTCTTAGTTTCAATAGATTCACTAAGGTTATATAAGATATTAACGTTAGGGGAAGCTGGGTGACGTACATTACAGGATCCGCATGGTATCTCAGTAACTTTTCTACATATTTAAAATTATTTAAAAATAAGGCATCTATTCAAAACAAAACAACGACCATTTGCTTCCCACATCACACCTAGTAAAGCCAGAGGCCTTACCATGTTCTACAAGTCACTGTGTGTTCTCTAATCTCAACTCTTATTGGTCTCTTCCATGCTCACTGCTCTCCAGCCACACTGGCCTTTTTGCTCTTTCTTCAACACACCAGGCACGATCCCAATCCAGGGACTTTGCAGGTGTTTCTCCTCTCCTTAAAACATCTCCCTCCAGATATCCACAAGGCTCACTCATATCCTTCCAGTCTTGCCCTAGAACTTAAAGTATAATAATAATAATTAAAAAAAAAAAAGACAGTGAGGCCATGCCTGGCCTTGAATGGTCTCCCTGCTAGAAAGTAAACTCTAAGAGGATAGGCAAATTAGCAGATTTTTTGTTTTGTTTTTTGCCTTATCCCCTGTGTCTAGAACAACACTTGATAGACAGGGGCCCCCTGATTAATCCTGTTTGAATAAATGAGGCCCTTAAAATACATTGATAATCATCTAATGTCACAAAATCCTATTTTTTGAATAAAGAGTGATATGGTTTGGCTGTGTTCCCACCCAAATCTCATCTTGAATTCCCACATGTTGTGGGAGTTACCTGGTGGGAGGTAATTGAATCATGGCTGCAAGTCTTTCCCATGCTGTTCTTGTGATAGTGAATGAGTCTCATGAGATCTGATGGTTTTAAAAAGAGGCATTCCCCTAAACGAGCTCTTTCATTTTTTGCCTGACACCATCCATTAAAATGTGACTTGCTCCTCCTTGCCTTTCACCATGATTGTGAGGCTTCCCCAGCCACATGGAACTGTAAGTCCAATTAAACCTCTTTCTTTTGTAAGTTGCTCAGTCTTGGGTATGTCTTTATCAGTAGCATGAAAACGAGTACATTAAATTGGTACCAGTAGAGTGGGGTGCTGCTGTAAAGATACCCCAAAATGTGGAAGTGACTTTGGAGCTGGGTAATAGGCAGAGGTTGGAACAGATTGGAGGGCTCAAAAGAAGACAGAAAAATGTGGAAAAGTTTGGAACCTCCCAGAGACTTGTTGAATGGTTTTGTCCAAAATGCTGATAGTGATATGGACAATAAAGTCCAGATTGAGATGGTCTCAGATGGAGATGAATAACTTGTTGGGAACCAGAGTAAAGGTCACTCTTGCTACCTTTCAGCAAAGAGACTAGCAGCATTTTGCCCCTGCCCTAGAGATTTGTGGTACTTTACACTTGAGAGAGAGTATCTGGCAGAAGAAATTTCTTGAGAGAGGTATCTGGCAGAAGAAATTTCTAAGCAGCAAAGCACTCAAGATGTGACTTGGGTGCTGCTAAAGGCATTCATTTTTACAAGGGAAGTAGAGCATTAAAGTTCGGAAAATTTGAGCCTGAAAATGCAATAGAAAAGAAAATTCCATTTTCTGAGAAGAATTCAAGCTGGCTGCAGAAACTTGCATAAGTAACAAGGAGCCAAATGTTAATCCCCAAGACAATGGGGAAAATGTCTCCAGGGCATGTCAGAGGTCTTCACAGCAGCCCCTCCTATCACATGCCCAGAGGCCTAAGAGGAAAAAGTGATTTCAGGGGCTGGTCCCAGGGTCCCTGTGCAGGCTAGGGACTTGGTGCCCCACATCCCAGCGGCTCCAGCCATGGCTGAAAGGGGCCAACACAGAGCTCAAGGTGTGTCTTCAGAGGGTGTAAGCCCCAAGCCTTCACAGCTTCCACATGGTGTTAAGGCTTCAAGTGCACAGAAGTCAAGGTTTGGGAACCTCTGCCTAGATTTCAGAAGATGTATGGAAACGCCTGGATGCCCAGGCAGAAGTTTGCTGCAGGGGTGGGGACCTCATGGGGAACCTCTGCTAGGGCAGTGCAGAAGGGGAATGTGGGGTGGGAGTCCCCACACAAAGTCCCTACTGGGGCACCACCTAGTGGAGCTGTGAGATTAGGGACACTGTCCTCCAGACCCCAGAATGGTGGATCCACTGGCAGCTTGCACTGTGCACCTGGAAAAGCCGTAGACGCTCAACATCAGCCCATGAAAGTAGCCATGAGGGAAGCTGTACCCTGCAAAGCCACAGAGGCAGAGCTGCCCAAGACCATGGGAACCCCCCTTTTGTATCAGCATCAAAAGAATCAAAGGAGGTTATTTTAGAGCTTTAAAATTTGACTGCCCTGCTGGATTTTGGACTTGCATGGGGCCTGTAGCCCCTTTGTTTTGGCCAATTTCTCCTATTTGGAATGGCTGTATTTATGCAATGCCTGTACCCCCATTGTATCTAGGAAGTTACTAACTTGCTTTTGATTTTGCAGGCTCATAGGTAAAAGACTTTGTACTGTGGACTTTTGAGTTAATGCTGAAATGAGTTAAGACTTTAGGGAACTTGTTGGGAAGGCATGATTGGTTTTCAAATGTGAGGATATGAGATTTTGGAGGGGCCAAGGGCAGAATAATACAGTTTGACTGTGTCCCCACACAAATCTTATTTTGAATTCCCACATGTTGTGGGAGGGACCTGCTGAGAGGTAATTGAAGTATGGGGGCAAGTCTTTCCTGTGCTTTTCTAGTGATAGTGAATAAGTCTCAAAAAATCTGATGGTTTTAAAAAGAGGTATTATTCCCTTACACAAGCTCTCTCATTTTTTTGCCTGCCACCATCCACATCAGATGTGACTTGCTCCTCCTTGCCTTCTGCCATGATTGTGAGGCTTCCCTAGCCATATGGAACAGTAAGTCATGTCAAGCCTCTTTCTTTTATAAGTTGCTCAGTCTTGGGTATGTCTTTATAAGCAGTATGAAAACCAACTGATACAAAGAGTATTTCTCTTTTCATTATTCCACAACTCAACATGTTGTTTCAGCAATGGCTTCTATTTATTATTATTGATAACAAAAATGAAAGCAAAGGATATAGCTTCATTTCTAGATCTTGGACAGAGCTGCTTGTAAAAGTAATTTATTTTTTGATCCTCTTGCTAATTAATTGATATGACAGTTGTTTTACAAAGATGCTGTATTTCATCCCTTCCAGTATACTAGAAAAACACATTATCAGCCTGTTTTCTAAACTTCCACATGTTCTTTTCATACTTACAAATGTTTCCTCATTTTGTCCCCTTGTAACTATGTCTGTTGTTACTCATTGCTTCTCTTTGTGGATAAGTGACTTGAGAAGCAGAGGATTTGGATTTCTAGCTCAGGCAAACATTTAAATGTAGTCTAGACAACGCAATCCAAGAAAAGTAAAAGAGCACTATGTATATTTCATTTATACCCCACCATCACTTCTACACACTAGTTACATTATAAACCTGAGCATGCTGATATCCCTAATTTCTATATGTCTAAGGCTATTGTTTTTAAAACAAAAATTCTACTTTTAATATTTTTACACATCAGAAGGATGTTTATTATTTAAATAAAGACACATGTTCATGATAAAATCATAAATATTATCTAGATTCTACGTAAGCAAACATTAGGAGTGTGTCATAATGGTGATGGTGGGCTACACATTATCAATTAGAGGAGGAGACGTTGCTATACAGTCCTTCCACCTTCCCCCAAAAAGGATTGACAAGTAAATGTGCAAAAAATGTTCCAGTATTCTACACTAGTATAGTCTACAAAGAAAAAAATATTTCTTTTACTTTTTTAAATTATAATGACCTCTCAACACAGTGTCACTTATACTTTTTTTGTGAAAGCTCACAATTTGTGATATTGACACTCTCATGTGCACTGTCTCTGCAAAGAGGTATTTTAGATATCCTGTCCCCAAGGAAAACAATGCGACACTGCAGCTTAATTGCCTATGAAGCCCTTGTTCCCCACCTCTAATTTTTCCATTATTTTACTTTATCTAATGTTTTCACATTTCCTCAGCAATCCATCATGGAGATAGATGTCTTTGGTATGTGTTCTACACTCTCTAGGATGTGACTCATCCTGGCCAGGAAACTTGGAACACATTTAGAACTGCCAGCTGTTTTCTTAAGTTGTTCTACCCAATCTTGGAGTTACTTTTCTTCTTAACAATATTTTTTTTGCTTTTTAGTGCCAGTCTTATTCATGATAGAGAATAAAAACTCAGGGTGATAATCAGAAAGATATTGCAGAAGTAAAAAGCAGCACATTATAGAGGCAAATTACATGCAAAAGTTCAGGAAATCATGGAGATGGAGACAATTTCCAGGAATTTGGCTTATGTGGTATATCAGAGTTCTCGAGAGAAACAGTCAATAGGATGGATGAATAGGTAAGTGGCTAGGTAGATGGATAGATGATACAGAAAGAGATTTATTATAAAGAACTGGTTCACATGATTATGTAGGCAGAGATGTTTCAAGATCTATACTCAGCAAGCTAGAGACCCAGAAGATTACATGGTATAGTTTCAGTACAAGTCTGAAGCTTGACAATCAGGGGGCAGCCGATGGTATAGATTCCAGTCCAAGTAAAAGTTCAAAGGGAAGAGAAGACTGATGTTCTAGCTCAAAGACAATCATGTGGAGAGAGTGAATTCTCCCTTGCTCAAACTTCTTGTCCTAATCAGGCCTTTGACAGATTGGATGAGGCCCACCTACACTGGGAGGACAATCTGCTTTAGTCAGTCTACTGATTGAAATGTCAGTCTCATCCAGAAACACCCTCACAGTCACATTCAGAATATTTAGCCAAACATGGGGGCACCCTGTGGCCCAGTCAAGGTAACATAAAATTAACCATCACAGGTGGTCCAGTGAATTGTGATGTTTTCACAAGCAGGAAGAGAAGAAAGATTTGACTTCTAGACATGCACAGTGTGAGGCGGTCATGGAATATCCAGTTGGAAACATAGATTTGAGCCCAGAAAAGATTTTACATTCTAGCCTTAAATTGGGTGAGATTGAAGACATAGACATGGATGAAATTGCTTAGAAAGAACACTTAGATCAATCGACTCCATTATGTATTGAACATCTATTATATTAAGAGTAAATAGGCACTAGAAATACAATTAACAAAATAAAGACAATTCTTACCATAAAGAAACTTAACTTCTAGGGAGGGGGGAAAAAGTCAAACAACTGAGTAAAGAAACAAAGAAATTATACCATCAAAAGTATGGTAAGTACAGAATAGAAAAAATATCCAATCTATAAGAAGATATAACAAGAGAATCTGACTTAATCTGGAGTAATTTGGAAGACTTCCTTGGGTGAGTGACATTTACACAAAGACCTGAAGTTTGCATAGACTAAGCAAAAAGAGGATGGCATTAGAGAAACTAAAATACAGATTTATGTCTGCAACATTGCAATGAAGAGAAGAAATGTCAAGACCCAAGATTATAGAGGTAGTTAGGGTCAGATCATTCAGGGTCTTCTAGGTAATTCGAAGGTTTAGCAGACTGAATTATTGGTCACAATTCCTCACTCCGCTGTAGTAGTATTATGCATCCATCCCTTGTCATGTCTTCATGATAAGCACAGAATACTATTTCATCGCTTGATTTTGGATTTGACCATGTGACTTTCTTTGGGAGGTAAGATGTTAGTAGATATAATATAAGCAAAAATTTGAAGTGGGCATTTGTGTAGATTAAAACAATTTTTCCTCTTTCCACAGAGAATACTTCTGTGACCAAATGTGTGGGAGTTTCCCCACCCCAACAGACACACCAAGTATCTTGGCCCATTTTCTGTTGCTTACAACAGAATACCTAGAAAGGAGTAATTTATAAAGAAAAGGGATTTTTTTTCTTACAGTGATAGAGGCTGAGTCCAGGGTCAAGGGGTCGTATCTGGTGAGGGCCTTCTTGCTGTGAGGACTCTCTGCAGAGTCCTGAGGCAGCACAGGGCATCACGTGGTGAGGGGGCTGAACATCCTTGCTCAGAGCTCTCTTTTTCTTCTTATAAAGCCACCAGGCCCATTCTTGCGATAACCCATTAGTCTATTAATCCATTAAAAGATTAATCCATTCATTTAATAATGGATTCACACATGAGGGCAGAGCCTTCATGATCCAATCAGCTCCTAAAGGCCCCACCTCTCAATATTGCCACACTGGGAATTCAGTTTCGCGTAAGTTTTGGAGGAGACAAACATTCAAACTGTAGCACCAAATAATCAATTCTACAGTTAACACTGTCTGAGTATCCTCTGATTTGGTTTAGTTCTGATGCTATTTATCTGGAGATAGCATCAGATCCCACAGGTTGAAGTCTCAGTTCTTAAGACTGTCCCCTCACAACCTTTCAGATGCCAAACAAGAGCCCCAGATTGTTGTACCCGTGCTTCTGGCCGACCAGCTATAAATCAGGGTTTCCACAACCTCCTCCTCAGGTTTGGCTAATTTGCTAGAGCAGCTAATATACTTCTGGGAAACACTAACTTATGCTTACCAGCTTATTACAAAGGATATTTTAAAGGTTACAAATAAATAGCTAGGTTAAGAGGCACATAGGGCAAGTTCTGGAAGGATCCCAAGACCAGAAGCATCTGTCCCCATGAAGCTGGAATGCATCACCTTCCTGGCATATTAACGTCTAAGCCCCCATGTGTTCAGCTGTCTACAAGCTCTCTCCACCCAGTCCTTTCGGTTTTTATGGAAGTTTCATTACTTAAGCATGATCAATTAAATTACTGGCCACTAGTGATCAACTTAACCTTCATCCCCTCTCTCCTCCCTGGAGGCTGGATGGTGGAGCTGAGTAACTCCTCTAATCCTGCTGTGTGGTCTTTCCAGTGACCAGACTCCATCCTGAAGCTACCTGGTAGCTGTCAGTCATCAGTCAACTTATTAGCATACAAAAAGACACTTACCACTATGAAGATTTCAAAGATTTAAGGAATTGAATGTCAGAAAACTGGGGACAAGGACAAAATATATATTTTACAATATCGTTGCATGAATGGTTGGCCTTACCCTCTTGCACTTTTGTCAGCACCATGAAAAGGGTATGCCCCAGCCAGGCTACTGGTCAAAGGAGGATGAGAGACTTACGGAGACCTGGAACCAACTGCATTTGGAATGGAAGCCAGTTTAACTCTGAGGTTACCTCCAGCCAACTTGGAGACATGAGAGTAGAGTAATGCATTGTTGTTCTCTACCACTGAGCTTTGAGATCTTTTACACAGCAAAAAATGACTAATACAGAGGCCTTGAAGAAAAACAATGTTTAAGAGTTAAGCAAAGGAAAAGGAACCAGAGGAGAGGAAAACACTCAGAAGAAGAAATCAGAGAGGCAGAAGGAAAATAATGAGGGAAAAAGTACTGAGGATATCGGGATTAGGGAGAATTTCAAGGCAGAAATGGTCAAATTCCACAAAGAGATCACACTGGATACAACGTTAAAAATAAACTACTGAATTTGTAAATTACGTGTTCAACGTTTTTGAGCTTCGCCAAAACAGCTTCAGTTAGTTGGTAGAAACACAAATCGTATTGCAGTGGGTTAAAGAACAAGTGGAAAGGGAGAAAGTAGAGGCAGGATATGTAGACCATGCTTGAGTGTTGTAATTAGATGGAGGGAGGCAGGTGTCAGGGAATAACACAAAGACCACAAGAGAAAAGTTAGAGTTGAATTTGCTTCCTTTGCAAGTAGAGGAGAAGCAAGTCACTCAGAAAGAGTTCAGTAGGTCTCCACAAGCTGAAAGAGGAAGGATGAAATATGAGGCCAAAGAGAGAGTTAACTCCATATGAGAAAGGATTATTTGCATTAAATTCTAATTTATTAAGGAAAGTATTATAAATTATCTCTTTGAATTGATTATTACTTTGCTTTATGTCACAAAAATATAACAAAGTGTTTTAAGAGTCTCATAAATGCTGTGTTAGGCTTAAGATAGTGGAGCAGTCAATTTTTTATGCACTTTTAAATGCTCAGCACTTGGCACATTTTTCTTTTCCCCGAGGTGACGACTTGAAGAGGAGGCATAGTCAAAAGAATTGCTTTTAGAATGAAGATATTTTGAACAGGTTTCTAGTTTTAAGAGACATTTAGGTGGAGAGAGAGTGCAAGAGTGGCAAATCTATGAAACAGGTTTAGACCAAGAGCTTCAGAAAGAAGTAGAACTACCTCTTCCTCTGATTGAGTAGGTAGGTAACCTGGAACAAAGATGAGGTTGAGGGGTAGAAACTGAAGGCAGAAAGACTTCCTTCCTGTTGACTGCTCCTTTCTCTGAAACAGTGAAGGTGGATCATCTGCAAGAGTGAAAGGACAGTAGACATACACCTTCTGTAATCGCCTTCTTGTTCCAAATATAACTTTAAGAGAAAAGTTTTCCCTGTAGCAACTTTTACATGTCTCAATTCAGTTTCTATTTTAACTTTTATTATAACCCCTCCTAACTTAATCTAAAGTTCATAAATATAACATGAAGAATAAATTAATAAAAATTTGAAAAGCAGCTGGGTGCAGTGGCTCACGCCTGCAATCCCAGCACTTTGGGAGGCCGAGGCAGGTGGATCATGAGGTAAGGAGATTGAGACCATCCTGGCTAACATGGTGAAACCCCATCTCTACTAAAAATACAAAAAATTAGCCGGGTATGGTGGCAGGGGCCTGTAGTCCCAGCTACTCGGGAGGCTGAGGCAGGAGAATGGCGTGAACCCAGGAGGCGGAGCTTGCAGTGAGCTGAGATCGCGCCACTGCACTCCAGCCTGGGGGACAGAGCGAGACTCCATCTCAAAAAAAAAAAAAAAAAAAAAAAGTGAAAGGCAATGTGGCAATTGGTATAAAAAATGTTAAATGTGCATACACTTTGATTCAGTAATACCACTTCTAGGAATTTATGAAAATTGGAAAATGACGTGCAAGTTTGGTAATTGAAGAATTGTTTATATTAGTAAAAAATGGAAAGGGTGCTTATATAGGAAGCGCCCTTTCCGATCTTGCTCTCACCCAGCGATTCCCTTGCCCTCCTCATCTCCTGGAGGATGGCTCCCCATCTGAAGCCTCTAGATGATCATGTGCTGTGACAGACTTCCCCTCTTACGCAACTCGCTAGAAGTGCTGCTCAATAAAGTGTGTTGGGTGTTACTGCCTTTCATGGTCACATCTGTTACATTGATCAGCCTCAGAATCCCTTGAATATCGTCTCCCAACCCCCAGGCCTTTGTAATAGCACATAAAAATAACAAAGTGGTGTTATTAAACCAGTTTTCTTTTTTTTAAGAATTTAAATGAGTCCCTACCCTATGCCAAAGAAAACCTGGGCAGAATCAAGCTTTCAAGAAAAGATGTCTTGCAAAGCCTGGACCCAGGGAAGCTTAAGTTTCTAGTCAGGGTTTCGGTATTGACAACCAAGTTCAGACAGAAACTATCCTGCGAAATCTCAGCCATAACCATAAAATCGCTTTGTCTTGGATTTTTATCTCAAATACCCTTTGTTTTTAATATTACCCAGATTCTATAGCTGATATGTAGGCAGCAGATAGTCTAAGTGTTATTTCAGGGTAGTTTTCCAGTTCTTTATCCATATAAGTCATCAGGGACCTACCACAACTCCCTCCTTCCCCTCCTATGATATTTGCTCCTTTTATCAAAGTTGGTTTCGTGGATTCATCTAAGTGTTCTCCCTCATTCCCAGTAAGATTGCAGACCAGCAATCTCATGTGCTTCTCCCCTCAAGGAATGCTCCCCTCCATTTGGGAAGGGCTCTCCTCTCAATATCTTCAACTGTGTTTCAGTATCCATATGCAGTTTGTTGATAGCATCTGCATCTTTCAGGTCTTTCCCCACTAGCAGGGTAGAGAGCTGCTCCTTGACTCTCCACCCCCACTCCCTAAACTATCCTTGCTGATTAGGTAAGTCTTGGTTACTAACTAGGAAATGATCATCAATTACCACCGGATTTTAAGTATACTATATTTATATATCTATATGTATATTCCTATCTTCCAGACTCTGGTGCAAATTTGCAAATTCAGCAGACTATTTTTTATTGGACATTCTAAGCTGCTATACAGCTACTATATATTGAAGCTTTATTTAACTTAAACAGACGAGATAGGTGGAATGAATGATTTTCATTTTACATTTGGGAACCTGAATCATCTTTGAGAAAGCAGGAGAGAAACTTGGCGACAGAGTTAGAGGGAAGGAAGCTATTTTCCTGAATTCCAATTCCATGTTCTTTGGAGATCTTCCTTGATAATCTTTGTCCCCTTTCTCCTCAACTAGAAAGTACTTAGCATTACGATTCCTCATGTGAGACATCCTGTGATCCGACAATGGAAAATGAAAAATCATACTCAAAGATCTATTTTTGTTCACTTCCAAGCAAAGTATAGATAAAGAAGATCCAAAGAGGTGCTTGAATGGAACTTTCAGTTCATCTAAGTGTCCACATTTCTCTCTCCCGACTATTGCAAAAGTGATTGCTAGATGAATGTGCCTTTGTAGCATGTCAGTATAAACCATTTTGATAGAATTATATGTTTCCTTTTCACCTAAGATCCTCCTTTCCCCTAAACATTTTGTTCTGTTCTTGTCTCTAATTCTGTCTCTTCATTGGAAGTGATTTACTCAGGATACAAAAGTCACTCTGCTTCTTTCCAAATGTCAGTCCTCAGAACTTTCTCACACACTCTTAGTACCATATCAGAAATAAAAAAGACTCTCAAATCAGGCTTTAATTACAATCACTCTTGAGGGCACATCAGCCTCTCAATAACAACTAAAGTTAACAGTATTAAAAGTACAACTCAAAGTACAGCATGTCCCAGTGCCCCACATTTTTCAGGCACTAAACGGTCTCATCATTTTTTTAGTTTCTTTTTTTTTAAAGCAAGAAATATGCTTCAAAGAATAAATTTACAGACTTCAGATTTTACACTTGGTTCACTGTTATGTATAACTAACAACACATTCCTGTTCTCCTCTCCACTTAATTTAGAACAACATTAAATTTCCATGCAGCTCATCAAAAGTATATGTGGATTATTGGAATGTAGGTAGGAAACTCAATCAGTAGGAATTTCTTCCAAAAACACCTGGAACCCAGCTTACCAGATACGAGTCTACGAAAACTTGTGAAGGAGACAGTTTAGCGTGTTTCCCCCTGGTTTGGTGTGTCGGCTCTTCTCTAAGTATCTTTCTTGCCACCTCATCATCAGCCTTGGCTCAGAAGGCCTCCTGGAGATGAGAAGCTTCCCTTACAGGAAGCACGCCTCCCAACACTCACACTGTAAAGTACCACTTTACCAACTAGGTGACTTGGTAAAGCATGTATGGTATTACACAGCTGTTCCTGCAGTGGCTTCCTGAACATAATGCCTCTCCCTTGCCTTATAGACCCATTAATAATTCTCCTGGGAGGAATTTTTGTTTAGGAGACGAGAATATCTTTTTCCTAGATGATCATTACATATTCCTCAGTATAAAAAAGCCATGTGTTGATAATAATAACAATCATAATATTAATGAATAATAACAATAACAGACGTTCGTAGGTGACTTATTTTGTTCCAAAACAGTGTCCAAGTGCTTTCCACATTATTTTAACTTATATCATCATCATAAAACATCTTATTGGTTGAGACCGTTATTATCATCATTCTACAGACAACCTTTTGAAGAGGAGCAGAGACTGCCTTACCACTGACTAAGGAGTGTCTTCCTCCTGCTTAGGATTCGGTAATGATGTGAAAAGCATTTTTAAAAAGACAGTAAATAGAGCATATTTGGGGTATGCATTTTACTATTACTGGTGCCGACATGTACTACAGCAAAACCTCTGCCAAGAGAGGATAAAAGGAGACAGCTCATAGTGCGTAGATACTAGAACTAGACAGAGGTTCAGATTGACATTGTTTAGGGGGATGGAGAGATCTAATAGGAAAAGGAGATGACTCAGAAAGAACTTCCCCAACAGTTTAGGATGCCTCCTAATGATGGGAACATTCTAAGATATCCACTAGAGAAAAAGCCCAGGAACGTATGGCATAGATTTCTCATTGCTGCTTCAACATTCATTTACCCTTTCTTTATTAGTAAGAGAGCTCCAATTTTATTTAGGGTGGCAACGTGCCTAGCTAAAATAATGCATTTCCCAGCTTATCTTGAGATTAAAGCGGCCACTTCACTGAGCTATGACCAGTGAGAAGTAAACAAAAGCTATTAGAATGAGAAGACAGACAGCTGGCATGTGTCACTTTGCCCCTTCCTTTTCCACACCCTGCCTCCTAGAATGCAGATATGATAGATTAGGCTCCAAAAACCATTTTGGACTATTGTGGTGATCCTGCAGATGGAAGCCAAATAATAAGAATGGAAGAGCAGAAACAGAGATGGAGGATGAGTCCCTGATGATCATGGGGTCACCATATCTTCCCCAGACTGCACATCTCCAAACTTATTTTACATGGAATAAAATATATCTTCATAAGTTTAAGCCATTGACATATCTGACATGTTGTTATATGCAGCTGAACATGATTCTTACTGGATCCACAAAGTTAGCTGAAGGTTTTATGGGAAGCAGAACCTTCCCTTTACAAGGAAAGAAAACTCAAAAGACCCATCTACCAACAGACAGCAAAGGTCCTGTGGAGAGAGGCCAAATGAAGAGATCCAAGCTAGGAATTTCCCAAGCCCTTGAACAAGACAATCAACCTCCTTGCTTCTCAGTCCTCCCATTCACAAAATAAGAAAGCTGAATGTGATTATTAAGTCTCCACTCCAGGTAGAAAATTCTGCAATTTTACAATTATGAGCGAATAAGACACACCAGTGTTGCTAAAATCCTGCTGAAAGAGTATTAGAGTAAACGTGCTATTTTCTCCTGTAGGGAGAGGCAACTTAATCAGATTTGACTGAAACCCAGTCCGAGGCTGTCTGGCCACTTGGCACAGGGTTGCTACAGTTTCGGATCAGCTTGTGATTGCCATAATCAGGGACTATTTGATTGGAACAAACAAGTTCATTTCAACAGACTTAAGCATTCCTTATCCTAGTAACACAGGGATATCTTACTGAAGCAGAGAACACCAGGGCAGGAAGTCCAAACAGGAAAACTGAAAATTGGAAAACCAAAACGTCTCTCTCCCTGTCTGTGGTCAAAGTGGTACAATCACCTTGGCCTCCTCCTCCTGTTTCTCACTACTGTTTAGCTCCTTTGCTGCAGGTCTTATATGGTAGAAATATGAAAATGGCTTTCCCAGCTCTACATAATCTCTCTTTCAAGCTAGTACATATGTTTCACTGGTTTAGACTCCACGTCACTCAAATTTCTAATGGAATCTGATTGGTTCAGCTTTAATTAGCAATGATCCTGGGACAGTGTAAAGCCACAGAGTACAGGCAGGATAGGCAGGGCTTTGGGACTGGCTCTCTAGGGAGGAGTATGACTGGGAAGGGAGAATTTGTATCTTCAGAGCAACAGCAAGGAAGTTTTCTCAGCGTTCCTCTTTAGGACAGGATGCATGTCTTTCCCATCTAAGACCTCCATCCACATGACTCTGCTGAGGTGGGGCAGGATGAGCATAGATGGATTATACCAAGATATATCAAGTTGTGCCTCCTAACCTGCCTGGAGTGATACAAATATATTACTGTTTTGAGTTTATAACATTTACTACCGAAGTGTTCTACGACACCTGTGTATGGGCATTTGGAATGATTACAGGCACTTGGAATGATTACAAATTGAAATAAAATTATTATGAAATTTTTGTTGACACTCTAATAACATAGCATCCCTTCAGATAATTAAAGTGTTGGAAACAGGACAGAAAACTGCTAATTTAGACTTCCTTTTATCTATTTCAGTAGCTCTTGTTATAACCTTCTCTACTTTATGCAGAACTTGTCTGTGTAATTCAGAACTTGTTAATTGCCATCTTGACCAGTTCCAAACTCTGTTATTTGTGGATCATCTTGATAATTAACTGGATGTTTCTATATTGTAATTGGATAGAATTCATCACCTTATACTATATTTATAATTGTTATGGTATGAAAGCCACCTCACTAATAGATGTTTTGCTTTTTTAAAACTATAATAATATATGGAAACTTTCAGTATTTTTCTTTATTTTAGAATTTGGCTCAAAATAATAGTTTCCATGACATCTTCTATCCCACATTAATAATTATTTTACCCTCAAGAACATAAGAGATTTAGTTTGTTGTCAAAATTTTGTTTTCTCAAAATTCAAGTTCTCTTAATCTTTAGTCTCTTAAGCATAAAAAGATGAAATATAATACATAGAGGTCACACTAAAAAATAAAATCCAGATTTAAGCTTACTACCTATGGTAGCTTAGACAGGTCACTTAATCCTCTGAACTTCAATTTCATTACGTAAAGTGGTCAAAATAGTACCTGAATCTACTCCACGTAATTTTTAAGTTTACTAAATGAAATATGGTTATGAAAATAATTTATAAAATGTAAGAATGCACAACATTATTAGATACTATCAACAGGAAGCTTATCTATTCTTCTATGTCTTATAAGATGATAAATTGCTGTTGTCAGAATAAAAGTAGATGAAGCATAATTGAATCAGGTAACCTACGCTTATATTGGTGAAGAACACAAGAGTATAGACACCTCTCTATGATAAATATGAGTGAAACATCATGATTAGAGGTAAATTGGTTTACTATTTCATCAAGACAGCATGCCCATGCAATATAACGGAATGGCTTTTAGGGGAGACACTCTATATAAAGTGATGCTTGCTAATCACTCATCATTTTCTCATTACGTAAACTGCCAGACAACTGATTTGACAAAAATCTTATGAATTAGTTTAAATGCATTCCTGATGTGTAATCAATGTCTCCAGCAGACTTCAAGAATGCATTGCACTGTGTTACATCCTTATTAGACATATCAAAATGAGACTTACCTGAAGCTAATATCATTAAATCACTCAAGAGCTTAATTTTAGTTCAGTAGTCGACTTCCATAAAATTGTCACTGGAAATACTGAAGGGACAGCCCAATAGAGTATAAAATTGGAGGTTTACTTTATTCATCTTTCTTAAAATGCACTAAAGCAAATCTAGTTAGAAACATGAAAAATATCATGAGTATTACATACCTTCTCTAATAAATTTCATATTCTGAAATCAGAAAGTGTTGAGAGACGGTTAAGATCAGAAATTATATAATATCTGACTCACTTTTCTTGAAATCCTTCAGTTTGCAGCTTCTTGTTGTTTGCCCCTGGATCCCTATGATGACTTTTTGTTTGTTTGTTTCAGCTCTCATATTACTAAAGTGTCATACTTTTCCAACACTTTAACACTTTGGTAGTCCATTTACTGCCATATTCTTTGCATTTTTGAAAAGGATTTTTTGTCGATAATTTTGCTATTTAAAATGGCCCCAAACTGTAGTGTTGAAGTGCTATCTAGTGTTCTGAAACACAGGAAAGCTGTCATGGCCTTATGGAAAATATATATTAGCTAAGCTTTGTTCAGGCATGAGTTATAGACCTATTGTCCATAAGTTCAATGTTAATGAAACAGCAACATGTTAAATAAGGTGTCTTTATACCACAACACACATAAAACAAGGTTACATGGTTTTGTTTGGGGGGTTTTATGGCTTTAAATAGTGGAAGGGAGAAATGGGGAGAAGTTGGTCAAAGTGTACAAAATTTCAGTCATGCAAAAATGAATTAAGCTCTAGACATCTAATGTATAGCATGATGATCATAGTTAACAATACTATAATGCATACTTGAAACTTGCTAAGAGGTAGATCTTAAGTTTTCTCACCTAAAGAATAAAAGAAAGAAAATGGTAACAGGGTTATGTATTGATTGATTAATAAAAATTTTGTGACCAGAGGGCTTGCAGGAACCTAGCTCCATATTTCCTCTAAGAGCAATCATCCAGTATTTGCTAAATCAGTGTTCAAAGAAACATTATAGAACATAACTATCACAAATAACAATTATGTCTAGAGAATATATATACATACATAAATATATGTATACAGAAAATATATATACACATATGTATGTATACAGTTTTAAATGTTACTATTTGGTTAAAAAAAAAGTCAATAATGGGCCACGCGTAGTAGCTCACATCTGTAATCCCAGCACTTTGGGAGGCCAAGGTGGGTGGATCACCTGAGGTCAGGAGTTTGAGACCAGCCTGGCAAAAAATGCAAAACCCCATCTCCACTAAAACTACAAAAATCTCCAGGTATGGTGCCATGTGTCTCTAATCCCAGCTACTGGGGAGGCTGAGGCAGGAGAATCGCTTGAACCTGGGAGGCAGAGGTTGCAGTGAGCTGAGATCATGCCACTGCACTTGAGCCTGGGCGACAGAGTGGGACTCCGTCTCAAAAAAAAAAAAAAGTCAATAATGTTATGATCATCCTAACAAACTTCTGTCTTAAATCACATCCATGAAAATGTCAAAGCTTGAGAACTCACCCTTATTCATTCAAAAATTATATGTTGATTATCTTTTATTCTCTAATAGGTTTTGCTGAGGGAATAACAGTGAAGAAGATAGTAACAGTACCTATTTTTTTGGAACACATATTTTATGGGAAGACACAGTACCCATCCCAAAAAAAGACAAATAAATATATGCATAAAATGACTTTACATGGAATTTTGTTATAAAAAGACCAAAGAGGACACTAAGATCAAGAATGAGAATGGGGGAACATAATCTAGGTAGTTTTGTCAGATTAGATCTCTATAGGGAGGTGACATTTAAGATTGACACCCAAAAGGATAGAAGGAATTAGTCACATGACATATAGGGAGAACATTCCATTTAGAGGGGGGAGCTTAGGCCGCCACCATGAGGTGGCGATGTGCTTGGCTCATTTAAAGGACTGAAAAATGAGCAGTGTGACTACAAGTTGGTGGGTTAGGAACAAAGTAGAAGTGGGGACAAAAATAGGGGCCAAAGGATGCAGAAATTATACTCTGCTCTAGTGTATAGATTTTATTTCATTGCTATGAGAAGCCACAGAAGAATTTTAAGCAAAGCGTTGACATGGTTCCATTTGAATTTTAAGATCACTTTTGCTCCTTGTGGAGAGTGGATTGAAGAGGAGCACTGAACCGAGGAGACCCAGTGGAAGTTCTGTTCCAATAATGTGGATGTATGATCATGATGATTTAACAAAGGTGAAGCAAAGATGTCAAAGCCAAGAAATCACTGGAGTTAAAACCACCAGGGATGCTACCAAATTGGATGTAGGATGAGGAAAAGTAAGTTTTCCAGGGTGGCCCTATATTTCTGCCTTGAGTAACTGAATAAATAGTGGTATCATTTACTGAGATAGGGAAATCTTGGCAGGTATCTCTATAAGTCTCAGTTTTCTCACCTATAAAATAGAAAGAATAATGCCCATTTCACAGGGTTGTTCTGAGGATTAAGTAAGGTGTTCCATGTAAAACACTTATAGTGTTTGACACATTAGCTATTACTATTAGATATGGTGTAGAAAAGATGCTGCCATGTTTTCATAAGCAATATTTCTCAAGTACTTAAACATCCACCTCGATCCGTTATTATAGGGAATGATGGTGAGCTTAAGGTGACTATAATGCTATTTGGCCAAGGGATATTGAAATCTTGACTTGGCTGCATAACACTGCCTTCCTATGAAGTCAACAAATTAAAATAACAAAAATAACACCTTGTTTACATCTGGAATTTTGGCCCCAAAACCCAATATAATGTAAACTTGACCATGATTATAGACTTTTTACTTTCCCAAGTAAGCCTAGACTATTATGCCTTCTAACTAAAGCAGACTCTCATTGATATAATCGGTGACACCTCCCCCTGAATGAAGTTTGTATCAAAGTTTGGGTTATGTGATTAGTAGCCACAGTGAATCTCTTTGAAAACTCCACCTGCCGTATTGAAGCACAATTAGGGCCTTGGACTCCTCTTAGGGATATCAAAGGGGCTGGAGCAAGGTGGTAGAGAAAGGAAGATTTCTTCAGTTCCCCTGAGAGGACAAGAGGTACACTTTAAGTTGACTTAGAAAATGCTTCTTCTCATAATTCAAGCTAAAATGGGCTTATTTTACTCCCTGATCAAATTAACATACATCCTAAAATTATTAGGGAGTGATACGACATACCATTTAAATTGGCTGCAGTAAAAACCACCTCCCTTAGAGAACATAAGTAAGTTGAGGGCATGTGAGTTTGGCACCTTTAACAAACCCCTAGCAATGGCTCAATAAGCCTGGAGGCTACAGGTGGGCTCATTCTTCCAACAAGCATTTATTGAGCACTTGTTTATTAGGTCCTTCCCATGATAATCATTACTTTGAGTCTTCATAATTTTCATCATAAAGATAAAACTAGATAATATTACTCCTTCCTGGTAAGGGTGGGTGTGTCTTTTTTTTTAAATCAAGCAAGTTTGGTTTAATAAAGTACAGCTAAATCTACGAAATTTTGAGAAAAGTGTAACAGAACAAGTAAAAGGAAAAACAAGAAAAAGGAAAAAATCCTTTTTCCCCCTCTCTAAAAAACGTTTTTGTTTATCTAATCAAGTCAGCATAAAATTCTTTGCCACTGAGGCTAAAGCTGTTCAATGAATAAATTTTTTGCTGCCTGCATCTGGTTAACATGTCACTTCCCGATAAGGAAGCCACTTTTTTACTGCAGTTGCACACTATTTTATTATTTATTCGTTAGATATTTTTGAAATTATTCCTGTTTTAAGACGGATTTCATAATAGAAAGAATATATTTGTAAAAGCCTCTTGTCATATTAAGGCCCCACCCCAAATACACACAGGCACACTTACATACATACACACACACACACACACACACATGCATGCACACACATATGTACATACACATATATTTAAACTTGGACTGTCATCTTGTCATTCCAGAATGGTAGCTAGTCAACAGAAGAAACATATTGAAAATAGAAAGAAGTCTTAAAATATAGGCCTCTCCTATATAGCTAGCTGATTTCAGCTGCTTATGACTGCAGAGTATAAGTTAATTGAATCAATGCTCACAATACAAGTTAGTCATCAGAAAGGACCAGAAACTGATTATGTATGAATAAGAGTACAGAAAACAATGTATCTGGACATACACTGTAACTCTGGGATATTTCTAAGAACCAGTTATTGCAAAGTCAATGAGTCCCCTACTATTTTAATGAGTTTAGTTGATATTCATCAGAACTTAAAATACATAGTAATAGTAATGATTAATTGTTACAGCTATTGAGGCATAAGTGTATAATAAACCAGAACTCACTTTAGATGCCATCTGCGATAGTACAAACTTCAGTAGAACATTCAGTACAACATAGACTAATTTTAGACTCATTTAGATTACAGACATATTCATTATAGCAAACTAATTTGTCCCAAGTGACTGAAAGATAATCAACATCATTTAAGAATTAATAAATAGAATATACTATATTGCATATGTATTCATCAATCTAAAGTATGATTCTAAGAATTTGAATGCAATAAAACATAACTATTTAAAATTTCATGAAAAATAATTGAGTCTTTGCTATTTCCTAGAACTTTCGAATTGTTTCAAGGTTATTCTTTCAAACATCAATTATCTACATACTATACAGCTGCAAAGGTCTACACTAGTTTTGTGAATATCAGATAAATGGATCTTTTTTTGTATTCTGGGACAACCCAATCCCACAACCTAGACCTTGAATACTCTCCTGTTAGCCCTATGGTACGGCACTGATATTTCCAATCTCCCTGAAATTTTACAAGTTCATTTCCCAGCTATCTCAGAGTCCTAAAACAGGTTTTTCCTCACAGTAGAACAGCTTATATCTAGTATTTTTACCCACACAAAAAGGGTCAAAACAAAAACATTACAAGTTACATTAAAATGTAATCGCTACACTGTAAAATAACCAGGAATACAATTTCCACCCAATTAAGTAGCACAGAATACATTCTAATGACTGCATTTATAGAAGATACCAGCAATACTTAGTAAACAAACTGAATGTTAATTCACCAGGTGACTGGGAACACCAGGGTAATACAGTTTCTTTAAGTGCACTGAATATGAAAACAAACAAAAAGCAGAAGTGGGCAGCAAACAAAGCCTGTATTCTTTGTAATGAACCTTATAATTACCGAAAAGGATAATTGTTAATGGAGTTTAAACAGTCTGCTATCTAAAATCCTTATGGAGTGAAATCTAGCTCAATTTTGTTAAGACAATAATGCTACGTAAATCAAGCAGAAATAAAAAAGAATAACATTTTCTACCTCCTGGGAGGAAAATACAGAATGTGCTGACAGTGGGCAAAGAGGTGCTTTAATTGAGTGGGGGAAGAAAGCAACAAACAGCAATTGAGTCAACCATCCAGCATTCTGATTGTTTGATACCAGTTCCATCTAGTCTAATTAAAGGAGTAATGATAATTTAAAAATGTATTTTGAAATGGTCCTTCCATCTCCCCTGCTGTAATAAAATGTCACGGTATTTATTTAAAAAGGCAAACCTAGACATATAACTTCATATTGAGGGACATTTTCTTGTCAAAGTGTTCTCATGTAATAGCTTCCTCCCATAAAATAATTAAACAAAAATGAGCATCAGGCAAGGTAGTCAGCTGGTCACATAGGTGCTTATTTAAGCATTTGTGCAGAAATAATGACAACAGCATGCCTAACAACGTAGCCTTCCCTGAACTGGGCCCCTCTCAGTGATAGTGAGCTACATATGAGTTGAGTGTGCCATAAAAAACTTCTTAAATATATAGTTAGGTGTGTTTATCATTAGATCAGCAATCTCTTGGTTGAACTGGATGTTACTTTTGTGTATAGTGCATTTGGAATATTAGGTATCTTCACATAGTTAACAAATACATTATAATAGCCAAGATGCACTTACTCTGTCTTCCACCAAAGATGAAATATGAAAGGGAAAATAACACTGTGGTTGATTCAGCGCTACCACTGCAACAACAATCTGAAAAAAAAAAAAGGACCCTGCAAACTCAAATCTAGTTTCCCTTCTCTCAATCTCCTTCCCTAAAGAAGAAGGGTTCTCACTAAGAGGGTAGGAGGCCAGACTGGTCTCATTATAAAGAGATCAAGAAGAAGGTTATGGGACTGGAGGGGCAGGAGAGAAATACTCCTAGGGGTTGGGGTTTTCACCTGTACAGAGCTCTAAGACTCCTCCTGTGCTCAAGAAAATTGAGGAATGGAAGGATCTAGGATGAAAAGTGCTAGTATAGGTTTTGACTTGGCTCTTTCTTAATTCCCAGCAAAGAAATGAGATGCTTTTATAATTATCTGCTGATCTGAGCCTCTTCAAACAAAACTCCACCTAGAATTGCCTCGATAATTCATTTGGATTATTTATGTCATGGCTCCATTATCTGAGGCCATGATCTATAGAACTAATCCTAAAAATAAAAAAGGCTATATACCTTTTGAAGTATGTGATAGACTATAAAGTCAAGTAGACAAGATGGCAACATTTGAAAAAAATCACTAACATTACCAAACAGTAGGAGGAAAAAAGCTTAAAATGTTATGCTATCTTTTAAAGAATGATTCAATAATACAACTGAGTGAAGAATAAGTGGGATTGTATTGTTTTCTGATTGTAGTGGTAATATTCTTAAGAACATAATTAACAGGCATATAATTATTTGGTTTAAGTCCCCCAAAGCTACATGTAATCAAATATGCAAAGGCATCTTCCAGATTAAGAGAACTGTGTGTTCCTATTTATTTTTACCATTGTTTAGGAATCGCCATGAGTGGTATCTTTATGTTGATGAACTGAATTTTAAATTTGTTTAGAAAGTCAATTCAAAGATATTTTGGAAACACGCAGAGATCTTATACATTTTTTGCTTTCTCAACAGAACGATGACAATCAATTTTTTCACCCTACTATGGCATTGATCATGAGTTGCAATTTCCTCTTATCAGACTTTTATATTCATATGAAGATTCAAAGGAAATTCCTTAGATATTTTAGATATGGCTGAATATTTCTCATTTTTTAATCTTCTCAAGGGGATCATGACAATTCATTTATCTCACAAAATGAATCATTTGAATGAATCTGTCACTGTTAAACTACCATCTCCTTTCAACAAAAAAGAAGTACCTACTTATGTTAAAAAGCATCACTATTTAGCTAGGAGTTACCTGTACTAAAAGATGTTTAAGTATTTGGATAGAAGTAGACAAAGAAAGATGCGATGGCTTCAGATACCAACTGGCCAGAGTTGGGCCAAACTTCACAGGTTAAGGGCAGAGTCCACCTCAAGGCCACTCTCACTTCAGATTTCAGCTGCAAATTAAGAGAATCCCAGGCTATTCTCATCTCACTTCTGACCAGCTGGTTCAAATTTGGGGGTTCCCATTGCCCTCTCAGTTTTGATAATTTACTAGAATGATCTATAGACCTCAGTGAAGTGCTATGCTTATTACAGTTTTATTATAGCAAAGGGAAACAAATAAGAGGCAGGCAAAGGAAGAGAAGCATCGAGTATAGTGGGAAGGTTCCAAACATCCAGTTCACATTGTTTTCTCCCCACAAGAGTTCCTGTTATCCTCCTGCCACAGGAATGTGCAGCCATACCCAGAGTATGGCCAACCATGGAAACTCACATGAACTTTGGTTTTTATTGGGGTTTCATTATGTACGCATGACTGATTGAATCATTGACTTTGAGGTTGAACTCTTTTTTTTTTGTTTTTAGATGGAGTTTCGCTCTTGTTTCCCAGGCTGGAGTGCAATGGCACAATCTTGGCTCACCAAAACCTCTGCCTCCCAGGTTCAAGCAATTCTCCTGCCTCAGCCTCCTGAGTAGCTGGGATTACAGGCATGTACCACCACACCTGGCTAACTTTTTTGTATTTTTAGTAGAGACGGGGTTTCTCCATGTTGGTCAGGCTGGTCTCAAACTTCCAACCTCAGGTGATCCGCCCACCTTGGCCTCCCAAAGTCCTGGGATTACAGGCGTGAGCTACTGTGCCCGGCCAGAGGTTGAACTCAATCTCTAGCTTCCCTCGCCTCCTTGGAGACCAGGCTGATACCATGTGGCTGAATACTCTTAACTCTCTAATCACATAACTGGCCTTTCTGGCACAGCCAGGCCCCATCCTGATCATCTTGTTAACATAAACTATCAAGGGTCTCACATTGAATAACAAAGAAATATCTATTACTCAGGAAATTCCACAGGTTTAGAGGTTATCTCTTGGGAATGAGGGACAAAGGCCAGCCAAATTCCCTATTACACAAAAGCCTGTGAGATCCCATGTCTTACTAAATTATTTCACAATAAATTTTGGACATTTGGGGGAAGTAGTAATGTAGTATTAAAGCAAACCTATAATTGGCCCTCATCTATTGGCTTGAACTCAAATTAGGCAAGAAACAGTTAATAGTTTTCAGAAATAAGTACAAACCTTTCTATTAACTCTCACTATAAAATTATTACTTCCTAGGAATTTCATTTCAAATAATGATGAACATATTATATATTTACTAAGGGAATATCTATATCACCAACTAGATGGTACATCACAGTAATGATAAGAACCAGGTTTTAAATTTAGTTCTAGATATAGATTCCAAACCTGTACATAGATCCCAGATTTGTCATTCACTTCCAAAATAAACATTTTTGCATGATCAGATAAAATAATGTAATCCTTAAATATATTATATTTAGTAAACAAATTCTATTATTATTATTGGTATTTATACATGTGAGGTGAAATCTACCCCTTAACCCTTTTTAGTATATCTACATTGTGGTTTGTTTTATTGGTATTAGACATCAAAAGGAGGCATTTTATTTAATATAATGTTTCTATTCATTTATTCAACATATTTGTTGAACACATATCACATGCCAGTTATTGGGGATGTTTCAAACACAAGCAATGTGTTAGTTAATACAAGGTACAAAAGTCCTTTCCCTCAATGAACTTATATTCAAGTGAGAAAAGATAGGTAATTTGCAATAGTTTTTAAAACTATAATATTTGTAATGACAAATATATGAAAAAACAATCTAAGAAGATGAAGTTAAAGACAGTTTTATAAAAGTTGTAAATTCAATAGGGTTCCCAAGGAAACTGAAATTTGAGAGTGGTGAAAGGGAGAAACATGGAGTTTTCTGGTGGAAAAACATTCCAGGCAGAGGAAACAGCAAGCGAATGGCTCTGAGGCAGGAGCCTGCCTGGTGTGTTCAAAAAGCAGCTAACAAGGTCAGTGTTGCCCAAGTGAAGAGATTTGAAAGGGGGAAGAAGTAGGAAATGAGGTCAGATAAGTAATGTAGGGTATGAGGGTGTGCAAATGACATGGTACCTAGTAGGTCATTTTAAGTTTGGTTGGTTCATATTTTGCGAAACTATTAAAGATTTTGGGCAGAGGAGTAACATATATTTTAAAAGGATTCCGGTTGCCACGTTCAGAACAAACTGAAGGGGAGAAAGCAAAGAACGAGGACGACTATTTAAGATGCTGTTGAAATAAGCCAAGTGAGAGACGAGAGTAGTTTGGACTGTGGTGGTAGTGGGGGTTGGGGGGGATAAAAGGTGGTTATTTTCCAGATATATTTTGAAGGTAGACGTAACAGGATTGAAAAAGAATAATCAAGGATAATATCAAGACATTCAGATTGAGGAACAGAAAGGATGGAGTTGCAATTAACTGAGATGGAAAGACTGTGAGAGAAGCAGGCTTTGGGGAAAGGGAGAGAAGGAGGAAGGTAAAGCAGCCCAAACTCTAATCGAGACTTCCTAAATCCAAACCTTGTGTTCTTTACTACAACAAGTCAGCACACTATTTTTAGTTTATTGAACACCTGTACTCTTGCAAGGACTATGCTTTACATAATTTCCCTTATTAAATTCTTTTAAGAAGCCTATGATGATGAAAAAAAAAAAAGGTAAACACATAATACTTATCATGTGTCCTGAGTGTTATATCACACACACACACACACACACACACACACACACACACACACTCACACTCATATAATCTTCACAAGAATCATAGGTACTATTATTATCCATATTTTACCAATGGGAAAAGAGAGGTGGAGTAACTTGCCATTGGTTACACAGCAAGCAAATGGGCAGAGGAGAGATTTGAACTCAGGTAAGATAGCTCCTACATCTGTTATGTTGTCATCTCAGAGAGATGTAGGGAGAAGACTAAGGATCAGAGGGCTTGTCACTTCCTGGGAATTACATGGTAAGAACAGGCATTTTAACTTTTGTTCTTACCGCAGCCCTTTGACCAATGGATTATAGAGAATAGCACCTTTCAATTTCAGGTGGGGGAGCCAGAGAAGTAATAATAGAGTTAGTGACAGTGGTCTATTTCCGGGAACTCTGCTGTGGACACTAAAGTAATCTGAGAGAGAGAGACAGAGAGAGTGTGTGTGTGTTTAGTTTTACTGTATCAGTTTTCTAGGGCTTCTATAACAGAATACCACAGACTAGGTAACTTAAACCACAAAAAAAGAATATTTTATCACAGTTCTACAGGCTAGAAATCCAAGATTAAAGCGTCAGCAGGGTTGGCTTCTCCTGAGGATTCTCTCCTTAGACTATAGTTGGCCACCTTCTCCCTGTGTCTTCACATGATCTTCCTTCTGTCCCTGTGTCTGAATCTCTTCTTCTTATAAGGGTACCAGTCATTTGGGTTAGCAACCATTGTAATGACCTCATTTTACTTAATTACTTCCTTTAAAAACCCTGTCTCTAAATGCAGTCACATTTTGGAGAACTCGGGGGTAAAACTTCAATACATGAATGGTGGGGGACACAATTTAGCTTGTAACAGTTACCTAGCATTGTTATTTAAAATCTCCTTTCCACCTTAAAATTCATATGCAACCAAAAAAAAGCCTGTATAGCCCAGACAATCCTAAGCAAAAAGAACAAAGCTAGAGGCATCACACTACCCAACTTCAAACCATACTACAAGGCTATAGTAACCAAAACAGCACAGTAATGGTATGAAAACAGACACATAGACCAATGGAACAGAACAGAGATCTTGGAAATAAGACCACACATCTACAATCACCTGATCTTCAACAAACCCGACAAAAACAAGCAATGGGGAAAGGATTCTCTGTTTAATAAATGGTGCTGGGAAAACTGGCTAGCCATATGCAGAATATTGAAACTAGATCACTTCCTTACATCTTTTATGAAAATTAACTCAAGATGAATTAAAGACTTAAATGTAAAACCCAAAACTATAAAAACTCTAGAAGAAAATCTAGGCAATGCCATTCAGGACATAGGCATGGGTAAAGATTTCATGAGAAAAACATCAAAAGCATTTGCAACAAAAGCAAAAATTGACAATTGGGATCTAATTAAACTAAAGAGCTTCTGCACAGCAAAAGAAACTATCATCAGAGCGAACAGACAACCTACAGAATGGGGGAAAATTTTTGCAATCTATCCGTCTGACAAAGGGCTAATATCCAGAATCTACAAGGTACTTAAACAAACAACCCCATTAAAAAGTGGTCAAAGGACATGAACAGACACTTCTTAAAAGAAGACACTTATACAGCCAACAAACATATGAAAAAGAGCTTAACATCACTGATCATTAGAGAAATGCAAATCAAAACCACAATGAGATACCATCTCATGCCAGTCAGAATGGCGATTATTAAAAAGTCAAGAAACAACAGATGCTGGTGAGGCTGTGGAGAAACAGGAATGCTTTTACACTGTTGGTGGGAATGTAAATTAGTTAAACCATTGTGTAAGACAGTGTGGTGATTCCTCAAGGATCTAGAACCAAAAATACCATTTGACCCAGCAATCCCATTACTGGGTATATATCCAAAGGAATGTAAATTATTCTATTATAATAATTTACACAGGCACACATATGTTCATTGCAGCACTATTCACAATAGCAAAGACATGGAATCAACACAAATGCCCATCAATGATAGAGTAGATAAAGAAAATGTGGCACTTGTACACCATGGAATACTATGCAGCCATACAAAGGAATGAGATCATGTCCTTTGCAGGGACATGGATGGAGCTGTAAGTCATTATCTTCAGCAAACTAACACAGGAATAGAAAACCAAACACTGCATATCCTCATTTATAAATGGAAGCTGAGCAATGAGAACACATGGACACAGGGAGGGGAGCAATACACACCGGGGCCTGTCAGAGAACAGGGGGAGGGAGGGCATCAGGATAAATAGCTAATGCATACGGGGTTTAATATCTAGGTGATGGGTTGATAGGTGCAGCAAACCACCGTGGCATGCATTTACCTATGTAACAAACCTGCACATCCTGTGTATCCTGGAACTTAAAATAAAATTAAATTTAAAAATAAATAAAAATAAAAATCTCCTTTCTGTAAAAGTTGGAAAACCTTGTTCCCATTGAACATCACAGGTAGATTCTAAACTTATGTATGATGACACTTGGCTCTCTTTTACTCTGATGACTTGCATTCCTCCACTTATACTCTGTGTCTCAGACACAAGGAGAGAAAAAGCAGGAAGCAACAGCCCCGGTTTTGCTCTTGGACATTGCAATGGGTGTGAGGGTGGGAAAAGTTTAGTCAGAAGATAGCGAAACAGTTCAGTCAGCAAGTCAGGAAAACCTCCATCATCCACCCTCCATAACATGATGGAAGAGGGGCAAAAAGTGATTTTAAAACCACAGAGGTAGCTCCTTTTGCATTTTTGAAGCTACGACTAATTTGATAGACATCTATCAATGTTGAGCTTTTATGTCTTTAGGTTGGTTTCATAAGTTTATTGAAATTGAATACTTCAATTTTGTTTGTAAAAATATATTGAGAATTATTCGGAGTGCCTATTGATGGAAAGATACTAGAGATTTTTATTAAATATCTATATATTAATGTATTCCACTGAGATTGTATTTTATCTTGTGAAATACAAAGCTGGTTAAACCCCCATAAAAATAATCTAGATTTTTTCCATAAATGAAATGAGTACACTTTTAGCTAAAGGGGAAACAGACATTGTATAATTTCCAGGAATTCTATAGAAAGAGTAGACTCACAATAGTTTACTAAAACAACAATGTGAAAGAGACATGCAAATTGCACTCAAATCCTTTCGTGCTGAATAGTAAGTGGTGACGGTAACCCTGGAGATAGAGACACTGGGTCAATCTGAATAGTGGAAGGGCTATGAATGTGTAGGAAGATGTGTCTAACATAGCTGAAAGAAGTACAATAGGGGAGTGGCATCATAATTGTAAGGTCCTATTTATTGTAATAATAAAAATTGTAAGGTCCTTAAATTCCATTCTGAATAGGAGGCATTAGATGAAGGCACCATGTGATCCACATGATTCCAGTATCTAATTCTGTATTTGCAACTAAAGTTTATAATGGGTTATATGAGTTTTCTGTTTGCGAAGCTTTTAGCTGATTCCTATCAGCGACCTAGTCCTGGGTAACCCGCTGCCTCAAGACATTTAGAAGGCCTTGAAGACTGTGTCTCTTCTAACCCTCACCTAATTTCACAGACCTAGAGGAAATGCAGATCCTTAGTTTAAAATAAGAACCAAGATTAAGGTCATCTGAGAAGAGCTCAACCTTCTGGAGCTTTTGGTAGTAGAATTAAATGCTTTGGTTTTAATGATAAAAGATAAATTTTTGAGTTCTAGAATTTATTAGATTGTCTACTCCAAGATAAGAACAATCACAATAGCTACTTATATTTTCACAACATTTTATGGCTTATGAAGCTTTTTTACATTCATTATTTAATCAAATTTTTGCAAAGTGGAGGGGAAAGCCCAGGATTCAGGGTTGCTCACGTGTGTGAGCCTCGTTTCCTCACCCATGCTAGGGATAATCACAGGAAGTCTACTTATCTCAAGGGTCAGTTGTGAATGTCAAAGAATACAGAGTTATATAAAAACAATTTTAATTCCATTGTTAGATGTTATTTTTTAATAGATTCTATTAAACCACAACCTCTGAATTAATTATCTTCCACTTTTTGATGGTGATTGATGCTGAGAATGGCCTCTTCGCTCTTACATTGGAACTGTCAAAGCCTTTAAAAACCATGACTTAATTATTTTATTACATTGACAGAATAAAATTCCTATAGTCATTTTATCTATGAAGACTGAGAATTTATTTAATGATTATCTTGGAATATATCTATTCATTAGTGGTGGAAAATGATGAAACGTTGCCAGCAGACAAAGATAGTTATTTCTCCTTTCTAGAGATGTGAAAATAACAATTACTACTTACTGAGTTCCTACTTAGTGCCAAACACTGTTCTAGGTGTCTCGTATATTTCATCTTTTGATCCTTACACAATGGCATGTGTGTTACTGCTCATTGCAACTTAGCAGAGATTTACTCAATTAGGACATGATGAAGCTGGGATTTGAGCCCAGAGATGTTCAACTTTAAAGACACTTGCTCTTTCTAATCAATATTTTATCACATAAACATTAACTTGCTCAATTATAAAGTGTTCTTGTATCTGAATGAATGGAGGTCTGGTAGGACTAAATGGAAGATATATATATATATATATATATATATATATATATATATATATATAGGCATGTTGGAATGGCTGTTAGAAAGCAATGTTAGAATGGACACCTCTGCGTGGGCTACAATTATATTTGACTTTCTCTCAACTTCTTTATTCAGTCCTTCCCCTCTCAAGTGCTTCCTAAGAGCTCTCTCATACTAATATATCAAGAAGAGGACTAAAGAGACTATTCATCAAAATACTTCTTAGGGAAACCATTATTTGTGTTAGGAAGAAATACTTTGAGAAGTTATTAGAGGATAAAGCTCCAAGGGTGGGAAACTGTCGCAAACATGGATTGCTAACATCCCACGCATAAGTCAAAAAGAGGAAATTTGCCAACTTCCACATTATGTAGTCCTCTGACATTCATAGTACTCAGCAATAAGAAGAAATGAAGTAGCAGTATATGCTACAACATTGGTGATTCTTAAAAACATTAGGCCAAGTGAAAGAAGCCAGTCACAAAAGACCACAGAAAGCCAATCTATAAAGATGGAAAATACATTAGTGGTTTCCTGGGGCTGGAGTGAGAACAGGGAATGATTACAAATGGTCACCAGGGATCTTTTTAGAATAATAGAAATGTTTTAAAATTGGACTTTGGAAATGGTCACATGACTCTGTAAGCTTACACAACCATTGGATATTCACTTAAAAATGGGTGAATTGTATAGTGTGCAAATTATGCCTCAATAAATATATTTAAAAAAAAAAAAAGGTGCTGCACAGCAGTTGTGTTTGCAATGCTACCACTCATGGAAAACAGCAGAGTACCTCTTGAAGCACACCCAAGAAATTGACAGCAGAGGTTGCCTCTGACGAGGGAAATGGGGCACAGAAGCTGAGAAGAGGAGGAGAGTTCCTCTGAATGTATAATGTTTGGTGCTCTTTGAATTTTACACCATGTGCATGTAACTACTATTCAAAAATAACATTAAACCCTTTACATATTTTAGTTACTAGGAGATACTTGGCTGCTGTTCATAGTGAGGAGGTCATTAATGGTAATGGTGTCAGAAGAAACGATGGTCTAAGGGGAAAATGCTGCATTATCTATTTTCAGAAATGATCATTTTGATCTATTATTCAGAATAATATTTATTTGAACAGCAATACCCTATAACCAAGGGACCTGAAGGGAACAGTATGCAGAGCCTAAGATAAAGAAACCTGTATATTTTCTTGTGGTGAGAGTGCTGAAAGCGGAGAGTGGAAAATCTGAGGCCTTTATGTTTTTGATGCCAGAGTAATCATTCAGAAGGCTTTTGAAGAGTAACGTACTGACTACACTCTGTTACATTTCAGTCATTTTGCTATCATCCTTTTTTCCGGTACACGCCATAAATGTAGCAATTCAAGGGCAAACTGTTGGAAAACATGCTCAACTCACCTTCCTCAGCTTGTTATTTCTTCAAATTATCTAATTCACTGTGCTTTTTGGATTTCTTTTTGCTATAGATGGTTTTCCATACAAGTGAAATTGCTAAATAATTGTCAAGCTTCTGCTCCACTTAGAAAATATTCACCAGTTATAACAGATTAAATCCTAGTACTCTTAATTCCATAATAATGTATATCTTTGGAATCTTGACGATTTTCAACTCTTAATCCATAGCTCAAGTCTTCTGTCTGATGTTGAATGCAGTGATCTTCCAAGCAAATGATAGTATTTGAACCTTCCCTTAAAATGGTAGTAATAAAATTCCAAAGTACTTGTTAAGCGAAGGCATACTACAAATTACTGATATTTGGAAATTTCTAAGAGTATGTCACTTAGAAATGAATATGTAGTGGTTAATGTGACTATCTTCTATTACTGAGAATATGTGAATCAAAGCAGGATGCTAAGACTTCCTTTCTTTGTTATTAATACCTGTTTATACTAATGTTCCATTATGACGAACTCTCCTCACTGGCTTGGAGGAGTATGGTATCATTATCTGAGAAAATGTGAAATGATGCTTTCTAAATTAAATGCTTCATTAAACCTCAGAGATCCACGCTACATTTTATTTCCCACATGATAATTTTTAGTTAAGGCTAAAGATGAAAGGTAGACAGATAATGTATGCATAGGTAACTGATGGGAAGCAATATGAGCATAGCTAGGCTTAGCCCCTAAAAACATTGGGATGCACAGTGAGTTAGTTAAGAGTATGGTCTCTGACTTAGACAACCTGAGTTTAAATTCAGTTAGGTTGGCCACTAACTATTAGGTTGGTGCAAAAGTAATAGTGGTTTTTGCCATTGAAAGTAACGGTAAAAGCCATGATTACTTTTGCACCAACCGAATAGTATGTGTAATTGGATTGAGCAGGTCACTAAAATGCTTTGTAATTGAATTTCTTATATGTTTAATGGGTATAATAGTATCTACTGCAAAGGGTTATTATCCATATGAAGTATATAGTAAACCACTCATTATTGTTCAAAGTCATGGTTTTGCTGGAAGCTTTGAAATTTATAGCAAGGGGATAATAAATTCACCCACAATCCAGGCTGCTTTCATTCAAACATGATCAAGACTTCAAATGCGATCCAGAAAGCCAAAGAGATGCTAGAGAGATGGCTCAAGATTCATCTGAATGATGATAAAAGAACTCAGAATTACAGTGGAAGTTAAGAAAAAATGACTTTGGAATTTTAAAATTAACTTGAAAGTTAGTTAACCTTCTGAGCCTGTTTTCCATTTATAAAATAGATACAATAACACAGCATGTTGTGAGGATTCAGTAAGTCTATGAATATGATGTAGATAGCACAGCACTTGGCACAGTCTGGGTGCTCAATAAATGAGAGGAACGTTTACTAGGAAGACTATCATAATGATTGTTTATGTGCTTTGCAGTATGGAAGACAAGAACGTAAGTGTCACATAAAGTAAACTGTGTATAAGCTGCTTCTTAATTTTTTTTTTTAAAAAAAGATGGTGTTTCTGAAACTTTAAAAAGTAAATTAAGAGAGAGTGAGGCAAAGGTGCACAGGGGCCAGGTCACCATGAGGAAAGGGGATGTCAAGCAATAGAACAGCAATTGAATGTCTGCCCACATGAATTCACAGAGCCCCCTTGGGGTGCCAAGAAAAGAGGAAGAAGGAGAGAATAAATACACTGATTTCCAGATGGTAGAGTGGGTGGTAAAGGGAAGGAAAATAGAGGAGCTAGAGATAAACAACAGCTGTAGTAAAAGAAAAACGAAAAAGCAGCATGACGATGCTAGGTGAGCTTGGTCAGAAGAGAGTATTCTGTCTGGGACTAAAATCCTCTGATTAGGAGCAAGTAAAGGGGAGCATTTACAGAATTTGTGCTGGTAAAGAGATTAGCCACAGTGAATGGAGACAGAGACAGCCTCCTAATGTGGCACAGCTTAGGCATTTGACTGAGGCTTGAGAATAGCGGAAGAGATTAGTCAAAAGGGAAGGCAATTGAGTCCAGGGAAGCTTTAAAGCACTAATTAAAAACATACATGGAGTAAGTCTTATGAACTTGCTGAAGAAAACAACACAAATAAGAACACAAAAAAACTAGAGATGTGGCCTAAGGAGCTCTCAGAGAAGAGAAATTGGATGTATACTTAGGGAAAAAAAAAAAAAAAAAAAAACAAAGGCTGACGGGGCAGAAGAGACAAATTTTTATGATAAAAGAATACTAAATAATTATGTAGATACTCTCCATTCCAGGAGGAGGATCACTATTCCTAGCCTTTCTTCTGCAAGAGTGAGCTGTACTTAGTGACTTGCTTCCATAGAATAGAGTAAGAGAAATCTGACAAACGCTATCCTAACCAAGTAATGAAGGTTAACATCACCAGTGACTTCACATGGATATCATGTACCCCTTGACATAATGTGGTGAGATGGGCACTTTGGCTCTATGGGATTCTTTCCAAGAACTCATAACCTAACTCTAATTATGAGAAAACATCAGACACATCCAGAGTTGGGGAAATTCTACAAGATACCTAGTCAATACTCTTCAAGACTGTTAAGGTCACGAAAAACACAGAAAGACTAAGAAATAGTCACAGACCAGAAGAGACTGGAAGGGCATGAAAACTAAAAGTAATGTGATACATTAGACTGGATCCTGAAACAGAGAGAAGATATTGGTGGAGAAACTGGTGAAATCCAAAAGTATGGAGTTAGTTAATAGTACTGTGCCAAAGTTGATTTCTTAATTTTCATGACTGTACCATGGTAATGTAAGGTGCTAACAATAGGGAAAAGGAGCAAAGGGTGTCTATTATGGGACTTGCTGTTCTATCTCTACATTGTTTCTGTAAATCTAAAATTATTCCAAATTTAAGGCAGCTTTTCAAAAAAGATGATAGCATGTTAAAAGGACACAGGAGCCAACTGAAATAGCTCCCCTTAGATCAATGGTGATAGAATTGGATTATAACCCAAGGAATAAAATAAATATCCATGATTTTATATTAACATGAGTAAATAATTAAATAAATTAATTATTGGGGAAGAGGACAATTGTTCCTTACAGAAGAATTCCAATTAAAAAATGCAGAAGAAATGAAGGAGATAGAAAACACCATTAGAACACTAGAGTAATAATCACTACAGCTATGATCAACCAATAAATGCTAAAATTAGTGAGAGAACGTTTATGGAGCAACAAGATAGCTCCCAATTACCTTACTGAAAATATTGATCAATTACAAAAGGGAAAGCAGTAACTTTTCATGGGGAAGCCTGACAGACACCATCTTAAACAAGTGATCAAGGTTAACATCACTTCATTTTATAAGATATAAACAAACATAAGACAAATCCAAAACACAGGACATTTTACAAACCCCTGAACAGTAGTTTTCAAAAGTGTCAAGGTCATGAAAGACAAGGAAGGACAGAGAAACTGTCACAGATCAAAAGCAGCTAAGGAGACATGACAACTAAATACAATGTAGGATCCCAGATTGATTACTGGAACAGAATAAGGACCCAAGTGAACTAAGTTGATAGTTTAGTTAATAGTATTGTACCAATGTTAGTTTCTAGGTTTTATGAGTATATCACTGTATGGCAATATGTTAACATTAGGGGAAACTGGAGAAATAATACATTGAAAGTCTTTGTACTGTCTCTGCAACTTTTCTGTAAGTCTAAAATTATTTCAAAATTTAGAATTAGAAAACATATGAAACACACACACATACACACACACACACACACACAATACTACCAGATGCTCCGCTTCCACTTCAGAATTCTGACTAATAGCATATGTTCACAAACAACGGAGATAACTGGTTGATCCATATGCTTTACTCCAAGACGACTTTGTTAGTATGTCTAGAGAACACAGGGGGTCTCCCATGACCCTCACTAAACCTAGGCTCTGGGAATCACATTTCCCACACTTCAATGCCCAATCCCATCAGACAAGCTAGAGAATGACACACCTCCCACCATACCGGGGCAAATCTGCCCTCTTTTGTTCACCAAGAGGGAAAAGGTAAACAAGCAGCAGTAACATATGATTTGAAAGCAACAAGTCCAAGGAGATGTTTAAAAGGTGGACTGAGTCATAATAACATTTTTTTAAGAGTTTATTTGCACAAACAGCAATTCAGGCATCTGGCAGCTCCAAATCAGAAGTACTTTGGGAGCTCCATAAAGGAAACATATAGATGAACAGGAAAATAAAGCAAAGGAAATATCTGATGGGTTACCTACACACAGTTGGTTTATTTGGTCTATCCCATTGGAAAGTCTCTAGCTGTATCATTATAAGTTAGTTGGCTACTTTTGATTGGTTGAGACTAAGTTCTGTTGCTCTTCAAGGTAGACATTTACAAGAAATAGCTCAAGTTAAGTTTTGCTTATGTTTGGAAATCAAGCAAAGTTAAGGTCACGTATGAAGCTTAAATGACTTTGCCTGCTCAGTGATTCGTCAAGCCTCGTCTCCATTTTCATTTAATTTAACAGGCATGAGAGGAACAAGCTGAGACCCCTGCTTTCAGTGTTGTGACAGCCCCCTGTTACCAGGGCCAGTGGATGCCAAGCTCTCCCTCACTCCTTGTCGCATCAATCAGATGGACTGCTCCTTTTCCCAGGGTGAGACTGCATGAAATAAGTATCCATAGGTGTTTTTCCAATATGATCTTCTCTTGATGTGTGCATTGAAAATCCTTTCATTGAAACATAAGAATGAAGGGAATAAGGGTTTTGTCTAAAATTTAATAAAACAAAAACTTTCTCAAAGGATGAATCATGAAAATATTTTTTTGCTTTACTCTCCATGGTATGGTTAAAAGATATGCTACATTTTTCAGAAAATACAGGGTTGAGGATAAAAAGGAGATTAGGGAAAATGAAACTTATAAAACTTTATACTTCCCAAAGGAAATATATAAAGGGAAACTTGTTTAAGAATATGGCAACATCTCTGCGTTTAATAAGATCGCTAATGTTGATTGGGGAATTCCAGCATATTTATAGAAATAAATGATAGGTTGGTAAGTAATAAAAAAATAACTGCTCTATAAATCCAAATATGTAGAATCTGGCCATACTAATACAATACTAACTGATGACACTGAGTGTGGAATAGCCCCTTAGAAATGAGCAACATTTAAAATATGAGAGATAATGAAGGATGGGTGAGTTTTCATCTACTTTCAAGATGTCAGAGGCCTGTGGGGTAGCTTATAAAAGCTGGAGCTTTATAAAGGTATAAAGAGCAAAACAGATGTTCCCAATGTAGATATCATTAATGTATAATTAAGGGAAAAAGTTGAGAAGTTAAAGCAGAGAGTAAAGATGCATCAGCAAATGGGTGGCAACAAATATAGACATGATCAGAATCACAAACACAGGAAAATAAAACAGAAAGAGAGACAGATGTGTCACTCTTGGCAAGGAGACAAGATACAAAGGTGGATGTTGGTTGGGCAGCAAAACTGATCATAATAAGCAACTATGGGAAAATGAGGTGCTTTTTACGGAACAATTTACAGACAGGCTCGGAGGGGAGTGTTAGCAATATTAAGTCTGAAAAAGGAGAAAAAAAAAGGATTTAACTGCAGACATTACAGTGAACACAATTAATTTGCTGATCTGAAGAATAAACGTTTGAGTGAGTTGAATGATCTCAGAACTGATTTCAGCAAAGCTTCTGAGCATAGCCTGGGCAAACACTTGGTGGTCCTTAGCCTACCTAGAAGAAAGAGTGACCAGTGCTGTGAAACGAAGCTTGCCACCCATGATGTGCTGAAAAGGAGAAATGGAGGATACTAGGAAGTAGAGGAAATGCTCTACCGCACAGGCTGAGGAACAAGGGCCCAACCACAAGGCACAGAGAGGAAGGAATTAGCTAAGACATGGAGGAAGTGGAGGAAGGGTTCTTATAATGTGAGAATAAAAGGTTTCAATGGACAATGACCCTTTCCACAAAAATATACAAAAATATTCCAGATGAGCTTTGAGAACATTATATACCAAGGGGACCAGCAGAGACAGAAAAACATTAAAGTATGTGGGGCTATTTAATATATGTGGCTTGAAGATCTATCTGTCAAGGAAAGCCCACCTCCAATTTAAGGGGAAGTTCAGTGTAGAGGTGAAGGCAGAAATGGTGACACAGAGCCAGAGGTAGCTCTAAATGAGGGAGATTCTGGTGAAAATTACATGAGGAAAGGTAAATTTTTCTAAAGTCACCTGTTTTTATCATTTCACAAAACGTGACTCACATTTTTTGCCTTTTTTACCTTCTTTTCCACTGATTTTTGTAAAGTTGTAGTCTTATTAATTTATTAGTAATTAACAATTACTTCTTAACCATGGGTAAATTGTCTTTTTAATTGATTAATGTGCATATAAAGTGCCTCATAAATTATTACTACAGCATATTTGGAGTTTCCATAGTTAGCAAGGACAATCAAGCTGTGTTGACATACACTTAGATTGACCTAAACTTTGCAGAATTCCTATAGGTTGAATTTTCTCGACTTAATTATCCCAAATGTGAGTCAAGGACTCTCAATCACAAGACTACAAGTCACAGTGAATAATTTTGTAGTGAATTAATATTAATAGCTAATGATTTTTGAGTACTTACCAGGTGCCACAAACTCTGCTAAGTGCAAAAATGTATCATCTGAATGTCTCTTCAATGAGAATCCATGACACAGTACAGTACTAATTTTACAATTAAGAAATAAGGCTCAGAAAAGTTAAACAATCCGCTGAAGGTCACTATGTTAGCCTACTCGGCTGCCGTACAAGATACAACAGACTGGGTGGCTTAATTAACAGAAACGTATTTTCTCACAGCTCTGGAGGCTAATAGGGGCCAGGAGGGTTGGTTTCTGGTGAGATCTTTCTTCTTGGCTTGCCAACAGCTACCTTCTTGCTGTGGCCTTTCCCCTGTGTCAGTATGGAAAGGGAGAGATCTCAGTGTCTCTTCCTCTTCTTACAAGGACACCAGTCCTATCAGACTAAGATCCTACCCTTATGACATCATTTAACCTTAATTACTTCCTTAAAGGCCCTATCTCCAATATATAGTCACATTGGGGGTGAGGACTTTAAAATATGAATTTGGGGGGAACTCAATTCAGTTCACAATAATTAATAAAGGAAGGAGTGAGGATTGAAACCCAGAAGTTCAATTCCAGATCCTGTCCTATTACACTTTTCTGCCTTCATATGCCATATAGATGAAAGTACATATGCAGCACATAACTGTTTTTATATAATTTTAAGTAAAATACCTAGCCATTTATTTTCCTGTCACAGATCAAACATGTATAACCTGTCTCTCATGAAAAAAAATGGGTAAATATATATGAAAATTCATAGTTTGGAAGTTAAACTCTTGAATTAATGGTAGTATGACTGCTATCTGCAAGTAGAGGTTCCTGGTTTAGAAAATTAGGCCAGATGACATTCACTGAGGCTGAGTATACCATGATTGGGGTAGAAAGTATTAGGTGTTTGTCTGAATTAACTTAAGGTAAATTTGAATCTATATGCAAGCCAAGCCCAGTTGAGGATAAGAACATTTTTCTATCTATTTAGTAAGCCTACATTATACTCAGGTGCTAGCCACTGTGCCCTCAGGTAGTCACGAGCATAGGAAAGTCAATGAGAATGATGCTTACTCCCATAGTAAAGCATAATAGGTTCTGGGGATCTGTGCTGTGTGAAATGGGAATATAAAAGAGGGTGTGGCAATTCATACATAACATATATGAATATTGACCAAGGGGCAAGTGCAGGCTAGGGATGCAGATGAAAGGCAATCAAATAAGTGCAAATTCAGGAAAGGGAGAAACCAAGAGAAGTTCAATTGTATTGATAATTTTAAAATAGAAGATAAAGTGATCAGATGTCTTTGGTATCCTTTAATAGGGAAGAAGATAAAATTAGAATGGGAAATTAAGCCGCCCCAAATTATGTAAAATAAATCAAGCTGGTAGTGTGTTCTACCAGTTTTTCTTATATATCTCAATTATAAGTATATAATCAGGGATCAAGGCGAAGACTCCTGTGCATGCACACACACACACACACACACACACACACACAGATGCAAAGTCGAAACATCAAAGGAGATCCTATCAGTAGAATGTGCCTAAGAAGATGGAATGTGGAGAATACGCCTCTAAAAGAAATGGACGGAGGCAGGATATATTACGCTTGAGGAGAAAGATTTTTTTTAAGTTCTTAAGAGGTCATCAAAATATAAGAATTAGGGAAAAGCAGAGTCACTGCATGTGTACTTTACTTAACAAAGGGCCAGCTAAAAAGAATATAGACTCCAGGTTCAAGAATGCCTGGTGATACTAACACCAGAGGACAGTGGAGAGAAGAGGTGGTAGGGCTACAATGGGTCTGTGACCTGCTGTTGAGATGGCAGAGGTATGTAAAACTTATTCCCTGCAGATTCATGGAAAGCCTCCTTGGAAAAGGATAGGTCGTTCACATCTGGCTGTGTTATTTGTGAGCTGGTTACAGAAAGAGAGCTTCAATTTCAATGCTGAAGTATTTTTCTCTATACTCTTCTTCCAACAGGTGTTCACTCAGGAGAAAAAAGACCTAACACTGGTCCAGGATGTTTGCCCAATTTCTTGAGATTTAAAATTCAGAGAGGGAGAAGAAACATCCATATCCACATACAAGACTTTAAAAAATACCATTAGAAAAACTAAGTCATTGTAAATGCCAAGTATACAACAGTTATTAAGAGGAGAGTGAAATTGCAGGAAATTCCTGAAGGAGATATGCACCCTTGGGAAGAATCAAATATGCAAAGAAGGTAATCAATTTCTGAAGCCTTCTTTGAATTTCCATATTTCGTTTGAATAAAACTTTTGGGCACTCCCTTAGGTTATATGGCAGTGGAAGCCAGATTCATTCTAAATCTCCTGAAGTGGTTAAATTATCATCTAATTCATTTTGGTTTTCTTTGCCACAAAGCCTGGAAAATGTAAATAAATCAAGATAAGATGTCTTGGTGATGACTTATTTCTGGAAATACATAGTACTTAAAGAATTTAGTATAATAGTCCATGTTGAAAATTGTTCCAAGTTTTCTTTGTTATGCTTCCTTCTAAAGATTTTCCCATCATTCATTATTTAAAAAATTAACTGGGTTTAACAGAGAACTGGCTAGCCTATAATCTTGTCAGCTGAGCACAATTGCCTATAGAAAAGACATCTTTGGAATTTATTTTTAGCTTGGGGTGGATTTGTTGCCATGATGGACCTAGTTCTTGTTGCTTACCTAAATTTAAATGTGTAAGCCTTCTTAGAGGCAGAACTTAGGTGTTATTTAAGATTGAGACTTTGCTATCCTTCCAGATGATTCTCCGTTTTTGACAGGTAAGTTCACTCTCCTCTACTACCTGAAATGTTTCCCTTGCAGTTTTGTACTTTTAGACTTTGTAGTTGGAAGGCATTTTTCTTTTCCTTGTTTTTCCACTTCTCTTCATTATCTTTTCCTTCTCCTCTCCCTTACTGACCTGCACAACAGCACCAAGCATGAGTAAATAGCATAGTTCTTTGGCTGGAGGACCGTGTCTAACTCACAAAGGGGCTGACTGATGTGAATCTGGAGTTCTCCACAGCAGTTTGCTGGGTGCCCTCCATCCAAAAACCTGCCCAGCATCATTCTCACTATTTCTTCCTTACATCCCATATTATATGATAGCCCTATTGAACTAATTCACAATTCTTTAAATTTCATCCTCCTCCCTGCTCTCTTCACTGTGTACAGGCTGCTCCTCTGCCTGGAGCACTCCTTCCCCAACTTATACGTGCATCTCAAGACAGAGCCAATAAGTCTTCCCTCATTCATCCCATCTCCACTCCCCAGCCTCTGTCAGCCACCACCTTCTCTGTGCATCTTTTCGTCATGGCCTGGACCATGAAGCTCTGTGCTTTTTCATTAACTGATCTGAGAGTCTCTCCCCTACCTGCCTTGGCATGGCACCTGGCCCAGAGCAAATGCTTAATAGGTTCCTTTGGATGGATGAGGACAAAGAGGGCGTGCAGATAACATTTACAGAAGACACAGGTTGTACTTGAGAGTCATCATGCTGGATGATAAAAGTTGTTTCCAAAAAAACAGCAAACCACATTTGACGGAATTTCGTAAGAGAAAAATGTCAAGTTTTGTGCTTAGCTTCTAAACAACAACTGAAGATGTGTAGAGTTGTGGAATATTAGTTTAGGTAAATAATACTTAATGGTTTATTTGACTCTAGCTCAAGCTCATAGAATCCAAAATTTCAAAAGCACCCTACAGGCCACTTCGTTTAACCGTCTCCTTGGTTTATGATCATTGAGTTCCCTCAACAATGTGCCTTCTAAGGAACATTTTTTTTCTCCTGTGTGAACACTTCCACAACTTTGTCAGCCATGTGCTAGTTGACAAAATAAAATAAAATAAAAATTTTTAGGTGTGTCAGTGAAAATAGCATCCCCAAAGGGGTAATCCTGTGGTAGTTCTCACTTCTATTATGACAGTTATCATATTGCATTATTGACAAGCATTTGTGTCCTCATGTAACTTCTCTACTGTAATGTGAGTTCTTTGAAAACAGCATCTCTGCCCTATCAGCCTTCCTATTCCTAGTATCCAGTATGAGGTACTCAATAAACAAATGCTGACTGCAAGAATAAATGACGACTCCATGACTGTGACATGCACGGGTTAGCACAGTGGACTGGGAGTGCAGGGCTCTGATGTCAGCCTTGAGTTGGAACAGCAGCCCTACCATGTACTAGCTATGTGACCTGTGGCATCTCATCTCACCTCTCTAAGCCTCAGGGTTTTTTTTTGCTAAAATAATAATAAATGTTTTGAGGATTAAATGAGAAAATAAATGTAAGCATCCAGCATTGTCATCCTTCTTGAAATCACATTAATAGAAATACTGACAAAGAAAATCTAGAATACCGAAGAAACCTAAATCCCTATCATATAGTGAGTAGTTTGGGGTACTTACAATGTTTTCCCCTAAAGAAGGGAAGGCTTAGAGGGAACCATGATAGTTGAATTATTAATGCAAATAATAATAACCTATGTGCTTGACATTTCATTTAAGAAAGAGCTTCCACTTGTTATGTTTATTGGGTTTTCACAACAGCTGCATAACATAGAGAAGGAGAGCAGGCATGCATCACTATTCTCAGTCCATAAATGAAGAAACTAAGGCACACAGTTGCTGCATGCCTAATACCACACAGCTGAGCATGATGAAATTTGGGCTGACCCCAGGTGTGCTGGTTTGTGGACCACTGTTCTTCCAGAGCACATATCCTCCAGATGGGCATGGAAGGTGAATCTTACTTATGTGGAAGTCAAAGTAAAGATTAATGGATAAAAAATCATAAATAAGTGGATAATGCCTCATTATAGAGAGGAGTTTTTGAAATAATGACAGTGATCCCAAATCACAACTGAATGAAGAGCCTTATGAAGTAGTAAACTCCCTAATTCTTTGTATTTAACCAGAGAATGAAGGCCCACCCATTGGAGATGTTGCGAAATGGTGGACATGAAGATGTCTAAGCTTCTTTTGAACACTATGACTCTAACTCACTTATTCACAAAATATAGAATTCTACTCATTAAAAAATTCCCTGTTTACTCCTCACAAAAATATTATGAAATGACAACAGTGGGGACTCTGAGGTCTTGACAAGAAAAGTGTTTTAATTCAAAGAGGTTTTACGTTTATCAGTGAAAAAAGAAAAAAGCCTTTCACATCAGTGTATCTAACAGGTGATTCTTTGCTAATGATTCAGGAAAATTTCTTGACTCTTATATTGTTTGTGGAAATTCTAATATATGTCCTCTCCAAACAAGGCTAGTTCGTAAACATGTAACAAGAACTATCATAGCCTAAACTTTTTGAAATTATGGATATTACTTTAAATCTGTAACTCTATCCCAGTTGAGATCATCTCAACAGTGTTTATAGGCAACATACAAATTAGACATAATTAAAGATGATGCATTCACATGTTTTAATTACTGCTCTCCTATGCAGTAGTTTGACTAAATGTAAAAATTATCTCAGGGCACAATATTCCAAGGGATGCACAGAAATAAAAAAGTTTTGCAATTTTAATTTGCTCTGCCACTCTACTCTGAATTTTTTTCTGAATAATTTTAAGTATGATTAATTAGATTTTTCCCAAATCCATTTCCTACAGTTATCAGAAGGAAAATCCATAAAGTATATTGATAAACTAGATGAGATTTTGACTTCTAATTGAGTAAAATCTTCATTAACCCACAATGGAGAAGTTTATCATTTTTTTCTACAGAATTTAAAAAATCATCCATAATTTTCCTTCAATTACATTTTTTTTTTTTTTTTATTATACTTTAGGGTTTTAGGGTACATGTGCACAATGTGCAGGTTTGTTACATATATATCCATGTGCCATGTTGATTTCCTGCACCCATTAACTCGTCATTTAGCATTAGGTGTATCTCCTAATGCTGTCCCTCCCCCCTCCCCCCACCCCACAACAGTCCCCGGAGTGTGATGTTCCCCTTCCTGTGTCCATGAGTTCTCATTGTTCAATTCCCACCTATGAGTGAGAACATGCGGTGTTTGGTTTTTTGTCCTTGCGATAGTTTACTGAGAATGATGTTTTCCAGTTTCATCCATGTCCCTACAAAGGACACGAACTCATCATTTTTTATGGCTGCATAGTATTCCATGGTGTATATGTGCCACATTTTCTTAATCCAGTCTATCGTTGTTGGACATTTGGGTTGGTTCCAACTCTTTGCTATTGTGAATAGTGCCGCAATAAACATACGTGTGCATGTGTCTTTATAGCAGCATGATTTATAGTCCTTTGGGTATATACCCAGTAATGGGATGGCTGGGTCAAATGGTATTTCTAGTTCTAGATCCCTGAGGAATCGCCACACTGACTTCCACAATGGTTGAACTAGTTTACAGTCCCACCAACAGTGTAAAAGTGTTACTATTTCTCCACATCCTCTCCAGCACCTGTTGTTTCCTGATTTTTTAATGATGGCCATTCTAACTGGTGTGAGATGGTATCTCACTGTGGTTTTGATTTGCATTTCTCTGATGGCCAGTGATGAGGAGCATTTCTTCATGTGTTTTTTGGCTGCATAAATGTCTTCTTTTGAGAAGTGTCTGTTCATGTCCTCTGCCCACTTTTTGATGGGGTTGTTTGTTTTTTTCTTGTAAATTTGTTTGAGTTCATTGTAGATTCTGGATATTAGCCCTTTGTCAGATGAGTAGGTTGCAAAAATTTTCTCCCATTGTGTAGGTTGCCTGTTCACTCTGATGATAGTTTCTTTTGCTGTGCAGAAGCTCTTTAGTTTAATGAGATCCCATTTGTCAATTTTGGCTTTTGTTGCCATTGCTTTTGGTGTTTTAGACATGAAGTCCTTGCCCACGCCTATGTCCTGAATGGTATTGCCTAGGTTTTCTTGTAGGATTTTAATGGTTTTAGGTCTAACATATAAGTCTTTAATCCATCTTGAATTAATTTTGGTATAAGGTGTAAGGAAGGGATCCAGTTGCAGCTTTCTACATATGGCTAGCTAGTTTTCCCAGCACCATTTATTAAATAGGGAATCCTAAGGCCTTTGACAAAATTCAACAACCCTTCATACTAAAAACTCTCAATAAATTAGGTATCGATGGGACGTATCTCAAAATAATAAGAGCTATCTACAACAAACCCACAGCCAATATCATACTGAATGGGCAAAAACTGGAAGCATTCCCTCTGAAAACTGGCACAAGACAGGGATGCCCTCTCTCACCGCTCCTATTCAACATAGTGCTGGAAGTTCTGGCCAGAGCAATCAGGCAGGAGAAGGAAATAAAGGGTATTCAATTAGGAAAAGAGGAAGTCAAATTGTCCCTGTTTGCAGATGACATGATTGTATATCTAGAAAACCCCATTGTCTCAGCCCAAAATCTCCTTAAGCTGATTAGCAACTTCAGCAAAGTCTCAGGATACAAAATTAATGTACAAAAATCACAAGCATTCTTGTACACCAATAACAGACAAACAGAGAGCCAAATCATGAGTGAACTCCCATTCACAATTGCTTCAAAGAGAATAAAATACCTAGGAATCCAACTTACAAGGGATGTGAAGGACCTCTTCAAGGAGAACTACAAACCACTGCTCAATGAAATAAAAGAGGATACAAACAAATGGAAGAACATTCCATGCTCATGGGTTGGAAGAATCAATATCGTGAAAATGGCCATACTGCCCAAGGTAATTTATAGATTCAATGCCATCCCCATCAAGCTATCAATGACTTTCTTCACAGAATTGGAAAAAACTACTTTAAAGTTCATATGGAACCAAAAAAGAGCCCGCATCGCCAAGTCAATCCTAAGCCAAAAGAACAAAGCTGGAGGCATCACGCTACCTGACTTTAAACTATACTACAAGGCTACAGTAACCAAAACAGCATGGTACTGGTACCACAACAGAGACATAGATCAATGGAACAGAACAGAGCCCTCAGAAATGATGCCGCATAGCTACAACTATCTGATCTTTGACAAACCTGTCAATTACATTTTTAAACTAAGAAAAAGACTCTAATAAGAGAATATTACATTAACTTAATTAAAATATAATAGTATAAGCACATAAGAGAGTAGTAGATTTTCTAATATTTTTTATGTATTTTAACTCAAGGGTTGCAGAATAAGAGATTATTTAAATTACTTCCTAAAATTAATCTAAAATTGTTCCCAAAAGGGTATTTAAAAATTCAATTTAATTTTTTTAAAAGACATATTTCCATATATTTAGAAATATGGAAAAACTTGGTTACTGGTGGAAATTGATCACTAAATATTTAAATAGTGAAAGCCAAGTCATTTGAATTCAAGATAAGTTAAATGCTCTTCAACTTTTATTTAACCTTTAATAGGTGAGTGTTCTCATAAAAGGAAATAGATCTTTTTATTTCAAACTATATTTCATTCAGTTATGTGCTGAATATAGAATGAAAAGCTGAGATGATGACACATTCTGACAAATGAAACAAAAAAGGTAGCAGTATCCTCTGTCAGTTTTCACTGATTATCTGGGAAAACTCAATCACAGATTTTGTGCTTTTGAGATGGAACAGCTATTTAAATGGTAATTATTGTATTTACGGATTTTCATAATGCTTTGAAAGCATGAAAGCAAATAATAAAGACTTTTCTCCTGAATTATATTAGCTCAAATATAAGATCAAGAGCCAATTTTTTGCTATTTTATTGACTGTATAACTTAATGTATTCTGTAATTGCCTTTTGTAAAGTTTAAGATACTTTAGCTTACTGTTGGGTGATCTGGAGCATCACTGAGAGAGAAAGTAATTGAACACATTTTAAAAATAACAATGACTTGAAAATTCTGCAATCTGATGAAATAAGAGATTCGTAGTAGCCATGGGAAATTTCAGGAGGTGAGGAGGGAACATAGCTATAGAGCATCTTAGAGGCAAAGATGAGAAATGACTACCTTGGCAGTGATTGAAACAGACACATTTGAGGAAGCAGTTTTGATTTTTAAAAATCAGCTGAAATACAGCCATGAGAATCAGAACCTGTGCCACATTCAACTAGGCACTACTGTGAGGCATTCTAAGTTCTGGAAGTTGTTAGAAAATTTTGTTCTGTTCGCGACATTGTGATAGCTGTGGGATATCTAGCCCTATTCACTGCATATTTCACAGCCTATTTCACATTTACTACATTTTCACCAACAAAGTTTCAACAACTGTGTTTCCATAAAACATTTTTAAAAGATTTGAAAGTTCCTTATCACTGAGAGCATCTTTTTTTCAGTAAGATTATTTCTAATAATGCAGGATGAAAAATATGCTGAGTTAATATTTAAGAGTTGACTAGAATAGTCATCTGTGGAATTTCCAAAAAAAAAAAAATTAATCAGAGCAGTGCATTTTGGTGCATTTTATTTCTATTATGCATATAAAAGAATAATTATAATCTCAGCATTTCTAAACATCTTCATAGTCATTATGTAATTTGACCCTTTCTAAGGAAAACACTAATTGTAGTTATTTTTTATGCACATTCTCTGTTTTGAGTTGAAGATGAGGTTGGCATAGTGTCACGGGCAATAATTAATAGGTAAGTATGGGGGATACCTGTTGTGTCTTTTAGAGATTTAGTATCACTTTTTTAAAAACAACAATGCATTGTATTAACATTATAAAATTAATATTTTATAATTATGTTTTTATATATCATATAAAATTTTATTTCTGCTTTAAATATAGACGGGATCATTTGATCAGATGTGAAGCACTGACAAAAATATAAACATAAAATGTTTTACAAAAAAATGGAGAAAGGAGAAGCAATTTTATTTTGCTTAAGAAGAATGAGTCAGACAAATTGGAAACCTTGACATTGCACAAAATAGGTAGCATTATATGAATCAACTGAATTGAGAAGCAGAAGAATTTACTATGAAATATAACACAGGCTCTCTTGTGCGCTCACTTTCTTTCTCTCATTCTCTTTCTTTTCAAATTTTCTTTTTCTCTTTTACATAAGTTTTTAAGGAAGTTATTTCCTAGCTCTATACTGGTATTGTTTTGCTAGTCATTTAATATTTAAAAACAACTTAAGTCCAAGAAATTAGAAATAGTGATGGCTTTAAATGCAAGTATCTGTAAGTCTTACAAAGTACATGTGGATGCAGCAGGCACAAACCAAAGAAGCTATGGATTTGTTTGTACTTATACGCATGATTGCAAATGTGTTGCAGGAAGTAACAAAACATTCTTTTTTTAAATTATATACCCCATTTAGCATACTCTATCTTGCTTTGATTATGGAAATATCTTAATTCCCTGGGTAATACAGGGATGAAATCTTACCTGCAGAGTTCCCACATGAGAAAATAGACCACCTGGAGAGTGGACTCAGTTTGTGTTAAGGTCAGTAGGGGAGCCAAGCCAATAATCATGCAGACATTCCAGGGGACAGAGCGGTGAGGGGAGTTAGACCACGGGAAAGGGGCTGGTTAAGAAATGTGAAAATATTGAATTAACTCTTGGATTTTATTCTTCTCTGATAAGTTTAACAAGAAAAACAAGTTTTAGAATATACCCAACTCAACTTGATAGAGAAATCCTAGAACTTGGTAAAAATCTCATTGGGAACATATTGCACAGAAAAGTAATGTGAAAATCTAAGACGAAGGCTATCTGTGAGAGGGAGTCAGAGAGAAGGGAAAAGAGAACAGCACACTGGTAGATACATAATTCTTGTCACATCCTGATACTTAGGTCTGGGTGGTGTATCTTTGGATATTCATTTTATTAGTGTACTTCATAATTCACGTATCAGTGATATGCATGTGTAGACACACAAATTCTTTTGCCTGTGACAATTATTGCATTTTAAAAGATAATGTGAAAAAAAGAAACAAATTCAATTATCACTAGGAGAGAGTATCATATATGTTCCCTAAAGATCTAATAACTTATTTCTAGGGGAAAAAAGATCAAACTTGCCACAATTGTTAATATTTTATTGTTTCTATTATAGCAAAGTTCTGTGTTGTGTTTTTGCTTTTTGCCTTTTTCATTCATATTTATTCTGCATTCTTACTAGCTCTGAATAGCTATTTGCATCTTGCTGCTTCCTTCCAACACTCCTCACCTCAGTCCACTAAGACCTTTGCTCTTTTTTCCTGGCCTGCAAACTCTATGATCTTCCTTGCCTTTGTAAACACTGCTTTATAAACACTACTGTCTGTCCTTGTTGCTAAACGGAGAACACAACTTACATCCTGTCTTTCCCTCCCTCCCCATCAATGTACCTTCTTTGTGGTTCTCTAAGTCTTTGCCTCTGTAATGCTCCATCCTATTCTTTTTTCACTTATTCTCTAAATGACCGTAGAGCACACTTTGACCCTTTTTATGTTTTCCTTCTGCACAGATAAGTTGTTTTGCCTTCGGTCTTGAGAGAATGAAAGCTCATGGGCTGTCTCTACCCTGGCCTGGAAGTCAGATACTTTTCTTTCTTTCTTGTCTACACATTGTTGATTGTCAATGGTTGCTTTTCAATTTGTTCTATATTCCTTTTTGCCTCTGCCACCAGCATTCTCCAGGACTGTTCCTTAAACTGTGCTAAATATTGTGTACATCCTCTTGTTAAAAGTCAGTCTGTCTGTACCCTTTCTTTCTCTCTCTCATACACATATTATTCTAGAGGGTCCAAATGATAGGAAAGTCCTTTCAGGTATTATCTGTTGCACTTACATGTGTCTTCTTTGAAGATTGTGTCTGCCCTGCAACTGGAACGGTCAGATCACTCATGAGGATTTCTCTGAGCCTGGGACATGCTTTTGTAGTCTACAAAGGTGGACCATGTGGCTTTTTATCTTCATCGGGAGATACAATAGAATGCATATTTCTTAAACATGAGCACAGGTGCTTTTTCAATGTTTTCCAGTGTACTAAACAACTAGGAGATCTCAGAAGGTGTCATGTAACCACTTGCTCTTTAATGAAAATGAATACTTAACACCATGGCAGTGTGAAAATGCCTTTATCACCTACTAAAAAGCTCTTCATCTGCTTGATCTGTGAACTATACCTGAGAAGGATTTCTGTTAACATCAACTTCAGGAAGACAGTCTTATTTTCTGTGTTCTTGCCTGAATAAGTAGGTTATTGTCATAAAACACTGTTCCCACGACTTCAGTGGGATGGGGATATATCCCCCACCCCTCACTGAAGGAATCTCCAAGTCATGGGGCAAAGGGCAAAAATATGGGAAGGAATGAAGAATTGGAAACAAACATGCAATTATTTTACTGTCATTGTCTTCAATCCAAGCAGGGCTTAACACTAATTATTTCAGACATGAAGTTCTATATCCTTACTTAAATATTTCCCAGAAAGGTACTTATAATATTTTTTTTATTTTGAGAAAAATCTTTAAGAAAGGGGTTAATTAAAGTTTATATTTACAGGAAACACAGTATTTAGCAGGAAATGTCAGTTAACCAAGTAATTAATGGCTACCTGTGGTATACAAGCCACTGGGTAGGATCTATAGGAAATGCAGAGTATAAGATAAGGTCTCCATCCATAGGAAACAGCCACCTGTTACAGGACATCCAGTAGGTGTGGATGAAATTTCATATGAGTATAGTAAGTCACCCCTAGCTGTAGCCAAAGCTACAGAGCAGATGCCTAAATGCCACAGCGTGTATTTTTGTTAGACAAAAAGGCTCCCACCAAAAACCTTTTGAATATTTTGTAAAGGATTTAGAGATCAGCTCTGAAAAATTAGTCCACTCCGGGAATGGAGAACTCTGATCCTCTCATTTTACCTCACAATTGCCTTCACTGGGAATAAAGAGACCACCCTATAACCCTTAAACAGGTCCTAGACAGGTTAATAAATAATGCCCTAATGATCAGAGTTAAAATCATTTATAAACTTCTCTGTTGGACTAACTTGAGATTTGGGATGGTGATTTCTATTTCTTGCCTTATGTGAGGTTTAGTTTCTAGAGTCTGACAAACATGGAATGTTGGGATTGCTGTTCTCTAACTAGCAGTGAAAAAAAAAAGAAACAAAATTCAACTATATGTCTAAGTTTTTTGGAGAATGGCAGCAGCACTAAAATCTGGGATTTTTTAGACCAACTAGACTACATTGGAATACTATTGGAATCAAACGAATGTACTTTTCTAAGTAGCTGTAAATTATACCTAAATTAGAGCTTTAAATAGTACTTTTTTAAGGCCTAGAAATAATTAAAATTTTTAGGGATAGTTGCTATTCTCTTTTCTTTCCTCGAAGAGCTACATCTTTCGTGGGTGCCAATTTTGCTTATGAACAGAGACCTCACTGGAGAAAACAAATCCTCAGCAAGTGGAGAAAACATATTAATCAGAAGTTACTTTAAGTTAATTTTTAAAGACAGAATGAAACCTTTCAACTTGTTTTATTGTATTAAGGAAAGAAAAACACCCAAACATAATAGTCAATTCCCTAACCAATAATAAAACAAATTTATGGACCTGCATACAGTTCTAAGAGAGACATTCAATACATACTTGATGAATTAATAGGTGTAAGAAAAACTTGACCATTAGTAGAGAAGAGGAAATGATATATAAGAAATGAGTAATGAAATAGATTAGTAAATCTGAAATAACTTGACCTTATTCACTCAGGCCTGCATTCTTCATTTTTAGGGTATGTAGCAATTCCTCACAATGTTTTAGAAACCATTGTGTTAAAACTGGAAGGTTATTAGAGATTACAACTCATACATTTTAAGGGATGGAATGCTTGATTAATGTTCTTTTATGTGAATTTCAAAGTTCTTAGCTGTGTTACTGCAGACTATAAATGACTAATGTCTCTGGATTTTATAACCTTAAGAAAGCTGAAAATAATTTCATCTAAACTTCTCCTTTTATAGATGCAAAGGCAAAGCCTAGAAAGCCTTGAGTTTCACAAGTCACATTTCTAGCTGGTTACACACTAGGGCTTAGTGCAGTATTCTTCCTGCAGGAAAATATCAAAACCTATGTTTGACCACTGTTACATCTGCCTTCTCTTGCTCAATATGCTGTCTACAAAATTCATTCATGTTGACATGTGTGTCAGTGGTTTGTTTCTAATTGCTCAGTAATATTCTATTGTATAAATACACTATGACTTATTTATCCATTTTCCTTCTGATATGAATTCAAATTATCACCAGCCTTTGGCTGTTGGGAATATAGCTTCTATGAACACTCATATTCAAATATTTCTATGGGCTTATGTTGGTATTTTTCCTGGCCAAATATCTAGGGGTGGAATTTCTGGGTCAATTGCTGGATAAGTGTATCCTGATACTTAAAAGAATTTGCTAACAGTTCCCAAAATAGCAAAGCAATCAATATAAAGTGTTCAAAGAATGAGTGTAAACTGAGATTTATGTATCCAGCCACAAAATATAGATCAAGTATAGAATCAGAAGACAAACTTTTAAAAGCCTGCAATGAATATACATTTCCTCAGTTCCTTAAAAAGTGGAAGAGAACAAGCTTTAGCTTTCCATGGCAAAAGGCATGGATGTGATCATTAAATCCATTCAACTTTAGGATTTGAAATAAGAATAGTAAATTTTTATTGTAGACCAGAATGTAAATGTCTTCATCCCCCACCATATAGAAATGATTATAATCACAATTTTTGGTAAAGAAGGGAGAGGTAAGGGCAGATTTTGTAAACAGGCTGATCTCTCATAGCCAAGGGATCCAAAGACATTTAAAATGGAAAAGCAAGAAATAAAGCTGTGAAATGTAAAGATAAACACGAAAAAAGCATAATTAACTTAAATTTAGGTAGCAGAGGAGAAGGAGTGAGGAGGGCTAAAATGGACATGTCTTAAATTCACCTCTAGCTCATAATAGGGAGTCAGTATACATACTTTAAAAAAGAGAGGATTCAGTTTATTGGACAAAGTTAATCATTAGGAAAAAATACACACTAAAATATTTTTGACGTAACAAAAACAGAAGTCATAACATAAAATATGGCGATGGAACTAAAAACAAACATTTCTGTCATGTCAATAAAGGTCTGAATTTTCCTATGAAAAGAAACAGAGTCCTATTGAGCCACAAAGCCAATTCTAACCACACACTGTCTTCAAGAGAGACACACTTAGAATAAAACACCTATACCCAGAGAGAACCATACTCAGTAATGAGATGCCAAATGAATTCAGTTTATTTCCCATACCTTCCCAATCTGAATGAAGTGAGGGAAGGGGCAAAGCTAGACTATAATTAGCTGGGCTAGAGGAGACTTAATGAGCTGTACTCTGTGAATAAATCTACTGACGCTTGTGTTCTATTTGTTTTCTGCTAAAGATCTTTTTGGAAATTTATACCTCCCTTTTGCTGACAATAGGGCCAACCTGTCTGTGTGCCAAGCCCTGTCTGCCCCGCATTCTCCCTCCCCAGGCCTCTGAGCTGCCTCTAGATTAAAGAGACACAGGACGCTTATGGCTGACTGAGAAAAATAAGACTAGTGGGGATCTGACACAACAGTCAATTTCCCCCTTCTCCAGAGCAGCAGCTGTGCTCTATTTGTCTTAGCCCTTTCCCAGGGGGCTGCCTGTGTTCTTGTTTATAAGAAGCGGGTTGGGCAGGGTGGGTGGAGTAGACTAGAAACAGCAGTGGTTCAACTTGGCCTTTCGTGGAAGGGTATGACCTAAAAGAACAGTTGCATGAAGCTGAATAAAATATATGGCGTTTAATTTGTCTGATTGCGTCTTTCATTAAACACATGATAAGCTCCAGCAGAAACTTCTACCTCCAGGGCAGTATTACTAATATGACTCTGCATTTATCTTAGTATTACTATGGGGAACACTTACGTTTTACAGCCTCATGGTGGTTAGATTTATTATCAGCTACAGATATTAGAAGAGTGATGACACATTCAGTGGTATTCAAGGACACCACAAGTAGGAAGTGATGCTTTACTGCAAACACATTTTAGATATTTGGATTATCCTTGAAATGCAGAGCATAAGGCAATAAAATGCAAAACACTCATCCCTCCTATGAGCTCATTTTAAATATTCCATGGCCAGGAAAAGAGCCGCACAAGAATCAGTGTGGAGTCTCTACTTTCCCAAGGTGAACACTTTTTCTAAGGAGACTTATGGGCTTTGAAAAGAATGAACCATCTGAAATAAAAAATACCCTAGGGAAATAATGAAGAATGAATGTTAAAATAAAAATGGTCTCAGTTTCTTCCTCCTGTTGCATAGAGATAGAATTCTATGAGACTTGGTGTCTGCACATTATCAATTATTACACAAAGTCACATGCATACTCACACACAGATTAGAATTATTTTTTTCAGATTCCTGGTCTGTCTCAACTCCTGTCACAAACATATACGTGAAATCAAGTAACCACTTAATTTTTAAAATTCAAGAATTACCTTTTACTTTTGTGGATGGCAATAAATTTTCGCAGAATTCTTGCCATCCACTTTTCTGAGTTTCACTTTTACCTCCTTCTTGTTCTATTAACAGAGTATGCTTTAAAAATTTACATGTGTGGAACAACATCGGGGAACAATAGAATAAAAATTTATGAACCTCTCCCAACCCTCTTGAGGGAGCTATGACTACCTTTCAGATAGACTACATTTCAGGACCAGATCTCAGGCAAACGGTGAACTTCCCTCTGCTGACAATTCAAAATCTTATTGTGGGTGACTTATGGCCCAGGATCTTACATTCAGAAGATGTCACAGGCAAGAGTGTCAGTCCTACTACAGACAGATTATCTGCCAGGTACCAATCCCTACACAAGGCCAATCCCATGACCCTGAGGCCCATCGGAAGCAAGATTCACTGTAGGAGTTGAGTAATGGGCAAATTGGCACCCCTTCTTGATAGTGGCTAGGGCAGGCTCCTAAGCTACAGGACACTTGCCTTGATTCCACTGCCTGCTGGGGCCCAAGGAAGCCCGTAGAGCAGGAGTGGTCTCTATTCCTATTTACTCTGGCCTAATTCTCATGTCTTCTGTTTACATTCGTATTTTTTTTTTATTTCTTATTTTTTTGAGACAGAGTCGCTCTCTGTTGCCCAGGCTGGAGTACAGTGGCACAATTTCGGCTCACCACAACCTCTGCCTCCTGGGTTCAAGCAATTCTCATGCCTCAGTCTCCCGAGTAGCTGGGACTACAGGCGTGTGACACCGCACTCAGCTATTTTTTTATATTTTTAGTAGAGGCAGGGTTTCACCACGCTGGCCAGGCTGGTCTTGAACTCCTGACCTCAGGTGATCTGCCCGCCTCGGCCTCCCAAAGTGCTGGGATTACAGACATGAGCCACCGCACCTGGCCTGTTCTCATTCTTAATGTCAGTGCATTGTCAGCCTCTGTCTGAGCCATGCAAACCTCAATGCTTGATTTCAGTATGCCTCCTGCCTAGTCCCTCACCAAATGCTGCAAGCCCCAGCCTCAGTGCCACCTCTACTCCCAGTAGCAGAGGTCCAGACACCAACTCTAGGCAACACACAAGCATCCAGGACTGCTCGGTTCTGGAAGCAATGGCCCCAAAGTGTCTCAAATGTTTACAAAGAGAAAATCTAGCCAGGAAGATTCACACCCAGTGCTTTAGGCTCATTGCACAGAACACAGAAGAGGACCTCCTCTTCTCCATGTCCACAAAATGAGAGCACTTTGTGATGGAGCTATTATTCGTGACATAAGCGACAAAGGAGAAAAAAAAGGCAAGAAAGAAGTCATTTAGAGGAAGAAGGAAGAATGTAGGGATTAAAGATGAAAGAGCTAGACAGGCTGTAAGAGGAACCATGATGGTGATGATTGAAATGGAGATAAGGGAAAAAAAATTGCTCTAAGTGGAAGTCAACTAATAGAAGTGTGGAAGGCCAATGATCAGCTAAAGAGAAAATGGACATCTATGCAACTGGATAGGGCTGCTCATGGGAAAGTTTTAGCAGACAATCACAATGTTCTTCCCTGATGTAAAATATCAGGAAGCAGGATGGGTGATATTTAAACATGTAATATATTTCCAGTCTTTCAAAGTATGGATGGAGCAGTGCCGCACGATGTACTTGCATAAATACATTAGGGAAACTATATGGCGTTCTGAGTGAGTGCTTCTCAGTGAAAAGACAGAAAGGCGTCCTTGTCTCTGACCCTGTGCTCTTTGGAAAGGCAAAAGAGTTTTATGAGGAAATGCAAATGACTGATTCATGTGTATTTTTGGAGGGGTATCTTTGGCATTTTAAAGAGAGTCCTGGTATTAAGAAGGCTAGACACAATGTGAAAAATAGTCAGCAAATGACCATGCTGCAGTAGAATGTTGTGACATTTTCAGAGAGTACATTTCTTAGAACAATTTCTCTCTGTGTACTTCTATGGAGCTGCTGGTACTGCTGAAATCAAGCTCCTCTGGGATTCACTAAGAGTATTTTTACATGCGCAAATCGTACAGGCTCTCTGAAATAAAACTACTGCGCTAGAAACTCCATTATCCTACAACTTCCAAAACTGAAAAACACCTTTACTTACTACTCACATTTCACCAGCCATTGTGAGGATGAACAAATACGTTTATATTGCTTTAATTTTCAGAGTAGTCCAAACATACATTTATAGCTCTAAGAAGAAAAGCATTTCCAAATGATTGGATGTCCAGGATAGTGAAGTTATTCTACCCACTCAGAGGCAGCAGGATCAGTGTGGAGAATATTTTTACTACATTCCTTTTCAAAACATACCTTATTGGTTTGACTCATTGTTTTGGAAATCATTCAGAATATCAAATTAATTCTAAGAACAGTTAACATTTACTCCATGCCAGGCCCAGTTTTAAGTGTTTTAAACGTGCTCACTCATTTATTCCTCAGCAGGGTAATTCTACATGGCACTATCGAGGTGAGTTACTCAACTTTGACAACCAATTAGGATTTTGACAGAGCTTCCTGCTATTACCATCAGAAACAGTGAGAAATTAAGCTCATCTCTCAAGTCAGGAGGTCAGAGCATATCCAGCGTTAATCCTTGGAGAACTCATGAGGCTGAGTAATTAAGATGCTTGAAACTGCCAAGTGACTCCTATCGAGCTTGGGAAGAGTGATCTTGACTCTAAGAGCTGTAATATTTCTCTCAACACAGGGGTAAAATATGATCCACACATGAAGAAATTGAAACTGTAGATATTTTAGTAACTAAATACATATCCATGTTTTATTCCAATGTATTAAGAATCTTTTATAAATGTGCTATGATAATTTTATAGGTAAGTTCTGCCCCAGGGTCAGTCATTTGTGAAGGCAGTCATTGGCCTCACCCTACTAAGTATTATTTACAGTAAATATTATAATAAATTAATTTTTCATCACACTGGGGCTCTAATAAACAGATCAATGAATTTGTAACTAGTTTGCATTTCGGAGGGTGTGGGTGACATCCAGAACCTTATTTTTTAGTTCTCAACAAACTATTTTTGAAATTTTAATAAATTGTGATGTGCATATTTAAGGCACACAACATGAGGTTCTGAGATACACATATAGTAAAATGTTTACGATAGTGTAGGAAACTAACATATCCATCGTCTCACAAATTTGCTCATTTTTCCCCTATGACAAGAGGTGCTATAATCTATTCATTTAGCAAAAATACTAAATATGATACACTATTATTAACTGCACTATTATCGTCAGATTTTTAGGCTTGGTCATATCTGTTACTTTGTATCCTTTGACCTATCTCTTCCTATTTCCTCCTCCCTCCCCAGCCCTGGTAACCACTTTATTCTCGTTCTTTTCCTAGATTCCACATGGAAGTTAGATCATATAAAATTTTTATTTTGTGACTGGCTTATTGCACTTAGCATAACGTCCTCCATATTAATGTTGTGGTCAATGGCAGAATCTTTCTTTTTTAAAGGCTGAAAAATATTTATCTGTGTGTGTGTGTGTGTGTGTGTGTGTGTATGTGGGGGGGGGTGTGTGTATGTGTGTTGCAGTTTTTTAATCCATCAATCCATTGATAGACACTTAGGTTGTTTCCATATCTTGGCTATTATGAATAATGCTGCAATGAACATGAGAGTGCAGATATCTTGATGAGGTGGTGACTTTATATCCTTTGGGCATATACCCACAAGAGGGATTGTTGAGTCATATGGTAATTCTATTTTTAATTTCTTTAGGAACCTTTACACAGAACATTTTTAAAGACCCCTTATGCCCTAGGTATACTCTAGGAAACAACAGATGTAATCCCCAAGAGGGTCTTCTTTCCTGTAATTACTAAAATCTAAAACCACAGTTAATTCAGTAGTTACAGTTACTCAAGGATAGAGGAAAATGCCCATTGGTGCCTCTGTATCAGGGGACTCACCAGTCCCCCTCCTTCCTTCCTCATGGGGTATGTTTTGTGCCACAGGACTTCTTAGCCCATCTGGGTTATATACACCACAGCTTAAAGAATATCTTTCCATATGGTAGAAGTAATTGCCTTTAATTAAAAGTTTGTCTTTAAAAAATTATGTTTCCAGATTGGATTCCAATCATCAATGCCTTTCTGCTGTTTACATAATGAGGATAAATTCTGGAATGTGCTCCTCTTCCCACTCTTCTTAAAAATATATCCTGAATTTCAGTGAACAAGTTAGAGTGCATCTAGCAGATTCACGGGATAATGAAAGGTGGTTAGAATTTAACTTGAAGTTGAATGGTGAGCCAGTTACTTCCTTTAAACATTTCCCATGTTATCCACTCAGAGGCCAGATTGTCGGAGAGAAATATTCATTAAGGCTAACTCTCCAAACTTTTGGCAGCTGCACTTCATTCACAGCTTTCACAATGGCCAGAGGCTAGCAGGTAAAAATAGCCACAGTCCACTGCCCTCCCAGGACCATGCTTTCATGGGGCCTAGATAGCTGGGTACAGAGCTGTCCTTTCTGCAAATCAGAGGCATCCCTTCTCGTACCATTACCAGCTAGCCAGTGTGATGGTCAGATGCAATGCATTTGTAATGCCCTAATGTATGAGAATGTAGTTGGATTGAATATATTTTAAATTTATCCAATGAAAATTTGTTTAGTTAGGTTAATTCTTGTTTTTATTAGTGATGTCAACAATAATCAAATGTATAAAATCACCTCAAGTTAATTTGCTTTTCCATATCCTTTAAATGAGCTTCACTAAGAAGTAGCTTTCTCTCTTTCAAGTAAAATATGTAATTCCTTTGCTTTTTCACAGACCTTAATGGGCACAAATTGCACTGGGGCAATATACTGAAAAATCACACAACCAAAACAGAAAAATAGAAAAATGTTTCCTTCTCTCCAACACTACAAGTCAAAAAGTAAGCCAAATAGAGGATAAATACATAAAAATACAGAATACCTAAAGTAGTTGATTTAACTTAGTAGGAAATATCTTTCTGCAGTGCTATAAAGCACTAAATTTTAGAAGACGCATTTTTTATGGTTATCATTCTAACCAGTTAGAGGAGCAGTATAGCACTTACTTGAAAAATGGATGGACCTCATCTCAAATGGACAAAGTTTGCTATGAACATAACTAAGATACACAAGGAATGAAATTAAAATAGGAGATTCAAGCAGAAACAGGTGTGCAGGGAAATGTGTTATGATTTTCCTGTAGATAGCACAGTCTCTTTAAGTGAAATCCCCTATCCCTGATGTTCTGAATTTCTCTAAACCAGACTTGAGCAAAGCTGTTCAGAGAAGTACCAAAAAGTAAAATAAAATAAAATAAATATAACCCACGTATAAGGGAATGGATACACTAGAGTTTATTCACACCTTGGAATACTATATGGTAGTTAAAAATATGTCAGCATGGATAAATTTCAAAAATATAATGTTGGAAGCAGTGGTGATTGAAGGCTCCCATCAAAAAGATCCAAAATAGCGTGCAAATCCTGCAGTGGCAACCGAGGTATCCAGGTTCTGTCGTTAGGACTGAGTAGGCAGCTGGCATGACCCATGGAGAGAAAAGAAGTACAGTGTGGTGTGGTGGCCCACCTGAGAGCCACATGGGGCAGGAGAGCCCCTACCCCCAACCAAGGGAGGCAGCGAGTGAGCATGTTAACCAGTCTGGGAAATGGTACTTTTTCCAAGGAACTGTGCAACCCATGGATTGGAAGATCCTACACAGAAGTCCACGCCACCAAGGTCTTGGCTCTCAACCATGGAGCCGTGCAGATTCTCGACAGCCACTGGGCTAGAATCAGCCTAAGCCTACCGAGATCCCAGGGAGAAGGGTGGCAATCACTACTGCGGTAGCTGCCTGTGGTCTACGCCATCTGAGGTCCTTGGGGGAGTGGAGGCAGCCAACACTGCAGCTGCGGGGCCTCCCTGCAAAAATTTCAACTCCAGCCAGGGGCTCAGGGACAGAACTCTGATCTCCCTGGGCCTGAGCCCCTAGCGGGAGGGGTGGCCATAGTCTCCATGGATAAGCAGGCTTGGTCTTTCCTCCTTCTAGCTCTGAGGAATCTGGGCAGCCCAGGCGACTGGGTTTCCCCCCATCTGCCCCTCGAGGTCAGAGATCCCAGAGGAAGGAGGAGGCACCCATCTTTGCTGTTTTCCAGCCTTTTTGAGTGACATCTCTAGGCACAGGAGTGAATCAAATTAAAAGGGCCTCAAGTGAACTCACAGCCTTATAGTGAACTGCAACAGCCCTACAGAACAGGGACCTGATTACTGAAAGAAAAACAAACAGAAAGCAAGAACAACAGCATCATCAACAACAACAAAAAATCCCCACAAAGACCTCATCCAAAGGTCAGCATCCTCAAAGACTGAAACTACACAAACTCATGAAGATGAGAAAGAATCAATGAAAAAATGCTGAAAACCCAAAAGGCCAGAGTGCCTCTTCTCCTCCAAATGATCGCAATGCCTCTCCAGCAAGGGTGCAAAACTGGATAGAGGATGAGATGGACGAATTGACAGAAGTAGGCTTCAGAAAGTGGGTAAAAACAAACATTACTGAGGTAAAGGAGCATGTTCTAATGCAATGCAAAGAAGCTAAGAACCTTGATAAAAGATTAGAGGAGCTGCTAACTAGAATAATCAGTTTAGAGAGAAACACAAATGACCTGATGGAGCTGAAAAATGTGGCACAATAACTTTGTGAAGCATACACAAGTATCAATGGTCAAATCAATCAAGTGAAAGAAAGGATATCAGAGATGGAAGACTATCTTGCTGAAATAAAGCAGGTAGACAAGTTTAACAAAGAAAGAATGAGAAGAAACAAACAAACCCCCGAGAAATATGGGACTATGTCAAAAGACCGAACTTGTGACTGATTGGAGTACCTGGAAGAGATGGGGAAAATGGAAACAAATTGGAAAACACACTTCAGGATATTATCTAGGAGAACTTCCCCGACCTAGCAAGAGAGGCCAATATTCAAATTCAGGAAATACAGAGGACACCACTAAAATACTCCATGAGAAGATCAACTCTAAGACACATAATTAGCAGATTCTCTAAGGTTGAAATCAAGGAAAAAATGTTAAGCACACCTGGAGAAAAAGGCCATGTCACCTACAAAGGGAAGCCCATTGGACTAAGAGTGGATCTCTCAGCAGAAACATTTCAAGCCAGAAGAAAGTGGAAGCCAGTGTTCAGTATTCTTAAAGAAAAGAATTTGCAACCCAGAATTTCATATCTGGCCAAACTAAGCTTCATAAATGAAGAAGAAATAAAATACTTTTCAGACAAGCAAATGCTGAGGAAATTCATCACCATCAGGCCTGCCTTGCAAGAGCTCCTGAAGGAAGCACTAAATAGAGAAAGGAAAAACTGGTACCAGCCACAGCAAAACACATGAAAATGTAAAGACCAATGACACTATGAAGAAAAGGCATGAACTAGTGTGCAAAATAACCAGCTAGCATCATAATGACAGGATCAAATTTACATATAAAAATACTAACCTTAAATGTAAATGTGCTAAATGCCTCAATTAAAATACACAGACAGGCAAATTGGATAAAGCATCAAGACCCATCCATGTGCTATATTCAAGAGGCTCATCACACATGCAAAGACATATATAGGCTCAAAATAAAGGGATAAAGGAAAATTTACCAAGCAAATAATAAGCAGAAAAATGCAGGGGTTGCAATCCTATTCTTTGACAAAACAGACTTTAAGCCAACAAACATCAAAAAAGATAAAGAAGGGTGTTACATAATGGTAAAGGGATCAATTCAACAAGATGTGCCAACTATCCTAAATATGTATGCAACAAATACAAGAGGACCCATGTTCATAAAACAAGTTCATAGAGACCTACGAAGGGACATAGACTCCCATACAATAATAGCGGGAGACTTTAACACCCTACTGGTCAATATTAGACAGATCAATAACACAGAAAATTACAAGGATCATTCAGGACCTGAATTCAGCTCTAGATCAAGTGGACTTGATAGATATCTACAGAACACCCCCCGCCCAAAACAATAGAATATACATTCTTCTCAGTGCCACCTGGCACTTATTCTAAAATTGACCACATAATTGGAAGTAAAACACTCCTCAGTAAATGCAAAAGAACTGAAGTCATAACAAATAGTCTCTCAGATCACAGTGCAATCAAATTAGAACTCAGGATTATGAAACTCACCCAAAACCACACGACAACATGGAAATCAAACAACCTGCTCCTGAATGACTACTGGGTAAATAGTGAAATTAAGGCAGAAATCAAGAAGTTCTTTGAAACCAATGAGAATGAGGAGACAACACAAGAATTTCTAGGATGGAGCTAAAGCAGTGTTAAGAATGAAATTTAAAGCACTAAATGCCCACATTAGAAAGGTAGAAAGATCTCAAATTGACACACTGACATCACAGTGAAAAGAACTAGAGAAGCAACAGCAAACAAATAAAAAAGCAAGCAGAAGACAAGCAATAACTAAAGTCAGAATGGAACTGAAGAAGTTAGAGACAAACACACACACACAAAAATACCCTTCAAAAATCAATGAATCCAGGAGCTGGTTTTTTGAAAAAATTAATAAAATAGATACACAACTAGCTAGACTAATAAAAAAGAAAAGAGACAAGAATCAAACAGACACAACAAGAAATGATAAAGGGGATATCACCACTGACCTCACAGAAATACAAACTATACTCAGAGAATATTATAAACACCCCTACACAAATAAACTAGAAACTCTAGAAGAAATTGATAAATTCCTGGACACATACACTCTTCCAAAACTAAACCAGGAAGAAGTATAATCTCTGAATAACAAGTTCTGAAATTGAGGCAGTAATAAATAGCCTGCCAACCAAAAAAAGCCCAGGACCAGATGGATTGCAAAAGCCCGGGACCAGAATTCTACCAGAGATACAAAGTGGAGCTGGTACCATTCCTTCACAGAAACTATTCCAAACAACTGAAATGGAAGGACTCCTCCCTAATTCATTTTACGAGGCCAGCATCATCCTGGTACCAAAACCCTGGCAGAGACATAACAAAAAAAGAAAACTTCCAGCCAATATCTCTGATGAACATCAATGCAAAAATCCTCAATAAAATACTGGCAAACCAAATCCAGCAGCACATCAAAAAGTTTATCCACCACAATAAAGTTGGTTTCATCCCTGGGATTCAAGGCTGTTTCAACATATGCAAATCAATAAATGTAATTCATCACATAAACAGAGTCAATGACAAAAACCACATGATTATCTCAATAGACGCAGAAAAGGACTTCAATAAAATTCATCCCTTCATGTTAAAAACTGTCAATAAACTAGGTATCGATGGAGCATATCTCAAAATAATAAAAGCTATTTATGACAAACCCACAGCCAATATCATACTGAATGGGCAAAAGCTGGAAGCATTCCCTTTCAAAACCAGCAAAAGACAAAGATGTCCTCTCTCACAACTCCTATTCAACATAGTATTGGAAGTTCTGACCAGGGCAATCAGGTAAGAGAAAGAAATAAAGGGTATTCAGATGGGAAGAGAGGACATCAAATTGTCTGTTTGCAGATGACATAATCCTATATTTGGAAAACTCCATGATCTCAGCCCAAAAACTTCTTAAGCTGAAAAGCAACTTCAGCAAAGTCTTGAGATGCAAAATCAATGTGCAAAAATCGCAAGCATTTTAATACACCAATGGACAAGTAGAGAGCCAAATCGTGAATGAACTCCCATTCACAATTGCTATAAAGAGAATAAAATACCTAGGAATACAGCTAACAAGGGACGTGAAGGACCTCTTCAAGGAGAACTACAAAACACTGCTCAAGGAAATAAGAGAGAACAGAAACAAATGGAAAAACATTCCATGCTCATGAATAGGAAGAATCAATATTGTGAAAATGGCCATACTGGCCAAAGTAACTTATAGATTCAATGCTATTCTCATCAAACTACCATTAACATTCTTCACAGAATTAGAAAAAACTACTTTAACATTCATATGGAACCAAAAGAGCCAGCATAGCCAAGACAATTCTAAACAAAAAGAACACAGCTGGAGACATCACACTACCCAACTTCAAACTATACTACAAGGCCACAGTAACCAAAACAGCATGGTACTGGTACCAAAACAGACATATAGACCAATGGAACAGAATAGAGACCTCAGAAATAAGACCACATATCTATAACCATCTGATCTTCAACAAACCTGACAAAAACAAGCAATGGGAAAAGGTTTCCCTATTTAATAAATGGTGCTGGGAAAGCTGTCTAGCCATATGCACAAAACTGAAACTGGACCCCTTCCTTACACCTTATACAAAAATTAACTCAAGATGGATTAAAGACTTAACTGTAAAACTCAAAACCATACAAACCCTAGAAGAAAACCTAGGCAATACCACTCAAGACATAGGCATGGACAAAGATTTTATGATGAAATCTCCAAAAGCAATTGCAACAAAAGCTAAAATTGACAAATGGCATCTAATTAAACGAAAAAGCCTCTGCACAGCAAAATAACCTATCATCAGAGCAAACAGTCAACCTACAGAATGGGAGAAAATTTTTGCAATCTACCCATCTGACAAAGGTCTAATATCCAGAATTTACAAGGAACTTAAACAAATTTACAATAAGAAAACAAACCACCTCATTAAAAAGCGTGCTAAGGATATGAACAGACACTTAGCAAAACGAGACATTTATGAAGCCAACAAACATATGAAAAAAAGCTCAACATCACTGATCATTAGAGAAATGCAAATCAAAACCACAACGAGATACCATCTCACATCACTCAGAATGGCAATTATTAAAAAGTCAGGAAACAACGGATGCTGGTGAGGCTATGGAGAAATAGGAATGCTTTTACATTGTTGGTGGGAATATAAACTGTGTGGCAATTGCTCAAGAATCTAGAACCAGGAATATCATTTGACCCAGCAATCCCATTGCTGGGTATATACCCAAAGGAATATAAATCATTCTAAAAAAATTAAAGTTTTAAATATTGATTGGGAACTTCAGACATTTGTAAATGAAACGGTCCATGAACTATTATATCACTATCATTTCTGTCTAGTAAAATAACCATTTGAAAATAAAAAAACATAATGTTGAGTGAAAAAAATTGATAAGCAAAAAGATAAATATATAATAATATATACATAACACACAGATATACACTCACATTTAAAACACACTGCAATAGTATATAGTCCTTATGGATACAGCCATCAATAGAAGAAATATTTACAAATATATGGGATGACCCACTGCAACTCCAGAATAGTGATTATCTTTGGAGAGGAATAAAAAGGATGAAATGGTTAGAATCTAGATGTCACTATAAAATTTTATTTTGACAGAAAAAGATAAGTTACAAACATGACAAAATGTCAAAATTTATTAAAGGTGGAAATCAGATAAATGGATGGATATGATTTTATGTTTTCCAGATTGAAAGATTCTACTAAAAATTAAATCAAATACTCTACATATGTTTTACTATGGTCATCTGAGTATATTAGCCTATTATGACTAGAACTGAGCTATATCTTGTTTTTGCACATTAACTACATAGTTAGAACATTATAAACACATATGTTCTCTCATTTTCCCACCCAAACCAAGGTAGGATAAAGTTCTCAGCTTTCCTTTACCATGACACCCCAACAAAAATACTACTCTCAAACGTTGCTACTTTAGCTTAGGCTATTTGTGAAATTCTCAGCCCCATCTAAAAAAGTAAGGAGCAATCTCCTATTGAATATCAGATTTTCGTCGTGTCTTAATGACAGCATAAGTGTCATGAGTTATATCCTCACGGTCTAAAATAAATTTTAAAAGATGTTTAACATTCAGCTGGAAGGAAACTAAAACATAGCTCGTAATTATAGCAATTTAACATAGGAAAATTCATAATTAAATGTGTCTTAAGCAAAATTGTTTTTAAAATGAATTAGCCATATACTAGTATAATACATTTATATGAGGTTGTAGCTTACCCAACAGAATGATCAATTTTAATAGTAGTTGAAAATTACATTAATATATAGAAATGGAAAAATGGTTATTATCACACTAAGAAAAAAGTATATTTTTGATACTATATGGTACAATGTTAAAATTTACACAGCCAAAGAACAGAAGTTTTATTTGCCGTTGTTTCATAGGATTTAACAAACCCTAGAGAGACCATTATTCTGGAAATAATATGAAATCATGATTTACTTATTTTAAAAACCAAATCTTTGATTTCAGACAAATAGAGTAGAAGTGAGTGTCATGACTTATGAGAAAGGTTCTGTGATGTTTAGGATTCAAACATTCCTGGACAATCTATAAGGAACAAATAAATTAGAGGGAAATGTAGGATGGGTTATTGTTTTGATTCTTATTTCTGGGTAAGAAAGATAACAAAACAATTTGACATGAGCTCATAAGCACCTCATTACATTATTTGAACCTATTGGACATACTGAATGTTTAAAAAGTACAAATATATTGTCTGCTTTCCACTTATTTCTGCCACATTTCAAAACATAACGAAACAAAGAAAGCTTTGTGCGAGCTATGTTTAAATAGATTCAGCCTTGTGGAGGTGTTAAACAGTGAAATTCCTCAGAAAACTCAACCATGTGTTTTCTGCCTTATCAGCTCTGCATAAATAATGCAGTGAGTCTGCCAAATTAAGAATCTCATAATAGGTTGTTCAGATGGTGTTATTAGTAAGAGACTGGCATTGGACTGTGCTCTGCTGCAGGAAATGGGTAGATGACATTGGTGGGTAAGGAAACTGCACATTAGTGGCAAGAACACAAAATTTAAAATGACAGAATAAGTGTGAGATAGAAAAACAGACAACGAAAGGATTTGAAAGAAACAAAAAAGATTCTCTTAATTAAATGTGATTATGCTTCTGTTACTTAAAAAAAGGAAGTAAGAGTGGTATTGGGACTTATTTTTCTGATCGTTACAATTAAGCAGTGGGATTTTACCCCCACCTCCCGTCTTCATTTCTTTTAAACTTTCATTTTTGGTGGATGAATGCTAAAGTAGGTCTCAGACATGACTAATTTTAGCCTGGAAGCTACAAGAAATAAAAAGAATTTTGGAATGAAGGTTGTGAAATCAATCACTGGAATTTCTCCAAGTAATAACAGCATGTAGTTCTATTAAACATTGATAGATTCCTCTCCTAGATTTTTTAAAACACCATACATAACACTTACAGAGACAGGGTACTTGAAGTATAAAAAATTCTAAGTAGCCATTTTATTAAGGTCAAAATTACAGAATAATATTTCAGTTCCTAGGGCATCTTTAGAGTTTTTTTTTTTTTTTTTTTTTTGCTACTTAAAGGCTTTAATATTCATGGATTGATTTTGCCACCCACAGCCACAGCCCCAGCTACCATCACAAAATAAAACTCTTTAAAGTGATTTTATGGCTAATTATCAACTGGCCAAATTTTTTTTTTTCCTTACATGTTGTGCTTTATTTTATTTTATTTATTTTTTAGAGTTTTGTTTTTGTTGTAGTTGTTTTTATTAAAGCACTTCTCAAAATTACATTCTTATTTTAAAAATAGCAACTACACTTGAATACTATTAATGTTGTAATTCATTAGATTCCTCTTAAAGGTGTTGCTTTAAATTGATGACTAAGATTTTCTATAGCTACTGTCACTGTCAATTCAGAAAATGATTATTGAACAATTAGTGTATATGAGAAAATGTGATAGATGCAGGGGTTGGAAATGAAAAGAACCTTGTAGCTTAGCCCTTGTACTTAGGGAGCTTGATGTCTAATAGATATTTGGGGAATGTATGATTAGGGAAGGCTTTATGGAGAAAGTGGAGGTCGGACTGGGCTTTGAAGGATTCTTCAGATTTTAAGAGCCATGTCCAGAAGAAAAGAAGGACATAGGTTCTGAAAACTTAAGGGTTCTAAGTAAGAAGAGACAGCTTTGTTTCAGGCCCAGCAAAGGTGCTCGGCATCATTGATCACCAGAGAAACGCAAATCAAAATTGCAAAGAGATATCATGTAACCCCAGTTAAAATGGCTTTTATCTAAAAGTCCTGCCTACCTGCATAAAAAGAGGAAACAATGCTAGAAATCAATTTATATATAAAACACATGTAGGAATAAATTAAAACAGATTATTTGAAATAAGAACATGCAGAAAGTTCTAAAATAAATTAGCCATTCGAAACTCAGAACCTCAGACACTTAGAGGGATCACTGAATTATTGCAATCAGTCCATGAATGGAATCTGAGCCCGGGCACAGACTTAATAAACATTATCACTTGCAAATCTGCACCACTGTCTTTTGAAGCCTTTGTGAATGATAACAAATGTATTCACTTAATAGCAATGCTGCACTTTCTCAATGTAGTTACACTGAAAGAATGATGACGGGAATTTTGTATTATTTCACTGCTTTGTTCAAATTAAATAAAATAAACCATATATAAGTATTGTACTATAATTATAGTTTTTAAAGTAATACACTTTTTGTGTGTGGGTACAAATATGCCACATTTATGGGGTACATATTTTGATATAGGCATATAATGCATAATAATCACTTCAGGGTAAATGAGGTATTCATCACCTCAAGCATTTATCCTTTCTTTGTTTTACAAACAATCCAACTGTACTCTTTTAGTTATTTTAGAATATACACTAAATTATTGTTGACTATAGTCAACCTGTTGTGCTATAAAATACTAGATCTTATTCATTCTATCTACCTATATATTTTTTCAATTTTTTAAATATTTATTTTTGGAGTATATGGTAGGTGTATATATTTATGTGCTACATGAGATATTTTGATACAGACATGCAATATGTAACAATTATGAGAGAGTAAACCCATCACCACAAGTATTTATCCTTATGTTTCAAACAATCCAATTATACTCTTTTAGTAATTCAAAAATATACAATAAAATTATTTTTCTACTGCAGTCACCCTGTTGTGCTATCAAATACTAGGTATTATTCATTCTTACTATTTTTTATACTCATTAACCGTCCCCACTTCCCTCCTCCTCCCACTATGCTTCCAACCCCCGGTAACCATCCTTCTACTCTCTATCTCCATGAGTTTAATTGTTTTAATTTTTAGCTCCCACAAATAAGTGAAAACATGTGATGTTTGCCTTTCTGTGCCTGGTTTATTTCATTTAACATTATTAACTTCTGATCCATTCATGAGGCTGCAAATGACAGGATCTCATTCTTTTATGGGTGAATAGTACTCCATCATGTATCTGTACCACATTTTCTTTATGCATTTATCTGTTGAAGGATACTTAGGTTGCTTCCAAACCTTAGCTATTGTGAATAGTGCTGCAATAAACATGGCGGTGTAGATATTTCTTCAACATATTGATCCCCTTTCGTTCGGGTATATACCTAGGAACAGGATTGCTACATCATATGGTAGCTATATTATTAGTTTTTGAGGAACCTCCAAACTGTTCTCCATAGTGGTTGTACTAATTTACATTCCCACCAACAGTTAACAGAAGTTACCTTCTCTCCACATACTCACCAGCATTTGTTATTGCCTGTCTTTTGAATATAAGCCATTTTAACTGGGCTGAGATGATCTCTCATTGTAGTTTTGATTTGCATTTCTCCAATGATCAATAATGTTGAGAACCTTTTCATACATCTGTTTGCCACTTACATGTCTTCTTTCGAGAAATTCTAGTCAGCTCTTTTGCCTGTTTATAATGAGATTATTAGATTCTTTTCCTATTAAGTTGTTTGAGCTCATTAGATATTCTGGTAATTAATCCCTTTTCAGATGGATAGTTTGCAAATATTTTATTCGATTCTGTGGGTTGTCTCATCAATTTGTTGACTGTTTCCTTGGCTGTGCAGCTTTTTGACTCGATATGATCCCACTTCTCTGTTTTTGCTTTGGTTGCTTATGCTTGTGGGTTATTACTCAAGAAATCTTTCCCCAGTCCAATGTTTTCTAAGTTTCATAATTTAATGCCCTAGATAAAAGCCTTTAATCTGTTTTCATTTTATTTTTATATATGGTGAGAGATAGGGGTCTAGTTTCATTCTTTTGTATATGGATATCCAGTTTTCCCAGCACCATTTATCAGAGATCATCCTTTCCCCAATGTATGCTCTTGGCAACTTTGTCCAAAAGAGTTTGCTGTAGATGTATGGATTTATTTCTAGGTTCTCTATTCCATTCCATTGGTATATGTGTCTGTTTTTATGTCTATACCATGCTGTTTTTGTTACTATACCTCTACAGTATAATTCGAAGTCAGGTAATAATTCCTCCAGTTTTGTTCTTTTTGCTTAGGACAGTTTGGATTATTCTTGGTCTTTTTTGGTTCCATACAAACTTGTTTTTTCTATTTCTGTGAAGAATGTACTTAGGGATTGCATTGAATCTGTAGATTGTTTTGGGTAGTGTGAACATTTTAACAATAATGACTCTTCTAATCCATGAACATGGAATATCTTTCCCTTTTGTGTGTGTTTCCCCTTTAATTTCTTGATTCAATGTTTTACATATTTCTTGTGGAGATCTTTCACGTCTTTGGTTAAGTTTATTCTGAGATATTTTATTTGTACTTATTATAAATGACAATACTGTCTTGATATCTTTTTCAGATTTCTTACTGATACCGTATAGAAATGTTCCTGATTTTTGTATGTTGAGTTTGTATCCTACAACTTTATTGAATATACTTATCAGTTCTAATAGATTTCTTGTGGAGCCTTTATCATTTCCAAATATAAGGATTTATAATCTGCAAACAAGCATAATTGGATTCCTTCCTTTCCAGTTTGGATGCCTTTTATTTCTTTCTCTTCTCTAACTTCTCTAGCTAGGGCTTCTAGTACTACACTGAATAACGTTGGTGAAAGTGGGCATCCTTGTTGTGTTCCAGATCTTAGAGAAAAGGTTTTCAGTCTTCCCCATTCAGTATGATACTAGCTGTGGGTCTGTCATATATGACTTTTATTTTGTTGACTTATGTTCCTTCTTTACCCATTTTTTAAAAATTTTTTCATGAAGGGATGTTGAATTTTTTCAAATGCTTTTTCAGCAATTAAAATAATTTTTCTCATTTCACTTCTCAAATGAAATTTCTTTCTTTCATTCTATTGATACGATGTAACACACTGATTGATTTGTGTATATTGAACCACCCTTGCATTATGGGGTAATTTCCAGTTGGTCATAATGAGTGGCCCTTTTATTGAGTTGTGGAATTTGGTTTGCTTGTATTTTGTTGAGGATTTTTGCATTATTGTTCATCAGGGATACTGGCCTGTAATTTTCTTCTCTCTTTCTTTTCCTTTCTTTTTCTATCTCCCTCTCCCTCTCCCTTCCCTTCCCTTTCTCTTTCCCTTTCTCCTTTCCTTTCCTTTCCTCTTTCCTTTCCTTTCCTGTGTCTTTGTGCGGTTTTGGTGTCAAGTAATACTGGCCTTGTAGAATAAGTTCAGAAGTTTACCACCTCCTTCATTTTTTAAAACTGTCTGAGCAGAACTGGCACTAGTTCTTGTTTAAACGTTTTGTAGAATTCACCAATGAAGCAATCCAGTCCCAGGCTCTTTTTTGTTTTGAGACTTTTTGTTGCAGCTTTCATCTCATTACTTGTTATTGGTATTGGTCTGTTCAGGTTTAGAATTTCCTTCATGTTTTCATCTTGATAGGTTGTACATGTCTGGCAATTGATCCACTTATTCTAGGTTTTCCAATTTATTGGCATATGGTTGCTCATATCAGCCTCTAATAATCCTTACTGAAGTATCAATTATAATATCTCCTTTATCATATCTCATTTTATTTATTTTGGTCTTCTCTCTTTTCTTCTTAGTCTGGCTAAATGTCAATCTAATTTATCTTTCTAAAATACCAATTTTTGTTTCATTGCTCTTTTGTATTTTTTCAATTCATTTATTTCCGCTCTGATCTTTATTATTTCTTTTTTCTACTAATTTTGGGTTTGGTTTGCTTTTACTTTTGCAGTTCTTTATTATGCATCTTTAGGTTGTTTATTTAAAGTTTTTCTAGTTTTTGATGTAGGGGCTTATTACTGTAAAGTTTCCACTTAATACTGATTTTACTGTATCTCATAGGTTTTCATATATTGTATTTGCATTTTAATTTGCTTCAACTTTGAAAAAAAAATCCTGATTTCTCCTTTGACCCAGTGGTTGTTCAGGAGCATATAGTCCAATTTTCCTCTTGTTATTGATTTGTAATTTTCTATTGTAGTCAAAGAAGATGTCTGATGTGATTTCAATTTTTTGAATGTTTTAAAACTTGTCTTGTGGCCTAACATACAGCCTATTTTTGAGAATAACCCATGTGCTGAGAAGAAGAATGTGTATTCAGCAGCACTGGATGAAATGTTCTATGAATACCTACTGGGTCTATTTGCTGTATATTAAGTCCCATGTTTCTTTGTTGATTTTCTGTCTGGATGATCTGTTCATCACTAAAAGTGGGGTGTTGAAGCCTCTAATTCTTGTTATTTCGAGGTCTATCTCTTTTGAACTCCGACATATTTGCTTGATACATCTGGTTGTTCCAGAGCTGGATGCATATATATTTACTTTTGTTATATCCTCTTATATGATGATAATGGGTTTGACCACTTTATCATCATATAACATTCTTTGTCTCTTTTTTATAGTTTTTGTCTTGAAATCTATTTTGTCTGATATAAATATAGCTATAGTTGCTCTTTTTTGTTTCCACTTGCATAGAATTATTTATCTCTTTATTTTTAGTCTTTGTGTGTCTTTATAGGTGAAGTGTGTTTCTTGTAGGCTGCTTTTTAAAAAATTCATTCAGACACTCTATGTCTAACACTTGTAGAATTAAATCTATTTGCATTCAATGTTATTATTGATAAGTAAGAACTTACCCCTGCCATTTTGTTATTTGCTTTCTGTTTGTTTTGTGGTTTTCTTTCTTTCCTTTCTTCCTGTCTTTTTGTGAAGGTGATTTTCTCACATGCTATGTTTTAATTTGTCACTTTTTATTTTTTGTGTATCAACTGTATGTTTTTGTGATTTGAGGTTACCATAAGATTGCAAATAATTTCTTATAACTCATTATTTTAAACTGCTAACAACAACACTGATTGCATAAACCAACTAACAAGCAAAGAGAAAATTAATAAAAATTCTACACTTTAACTTTATCCCCCCATTTTTTAACTTTGTTTGTTTTATATCTTATTACACTATTTCTTGGAAAGTTGTAGTTATTATTTTTGACAGGTTTATCTTTTAGTCTTTCTCCTCATGATATGTGCAGTTTACACACCATAATTAGTGTCACAACCTTTTTTTTTGTATACTTACTATTAACACTGAGTTTTGTACCTTCATATGATATTTCTTATGGCTCAATAACATCCCTTTCTTTCAGATTGAAGAATTCTCTTTAGTATTTCTTGTAGAACAGGTCTAGTGTTGAAATAACTCAACTTTTGTTTGTCTAATAATGTCTTTATTTCTCCATAGTTTGAAGAATATTTTTGCTAGATAGGATAATTTTTTTTCTTCAGCATTTTAAATATGTCATGCCACTCTCTCCTGGCCTGTATAGTTTCCAGTGAAAAGTCTGCTGCTAGACCTGTTGGAGCTCCTTTACATGTTATTTGTTTCTTTTCTCTTGCAGAAGGCATATCCCTCTATAGCTAACACAGCTGGGAATATGCTGGGTCACACCTGAAGCCAGCACTGCTCTGAGTCTCACCCAAGCCTTTCAGCAAATACTTCCTGGGTACCATGGCTGATTATTCAAGACCCAAGGGCTTTTTAATCAGCAGATGATGAATTCTGCCAGGACTGGATTCTTCCCTTCAAGGCTGCAAGTTCCCTTCTGGCCCAGGGTGTGTTTAGAAAAGTCATCCAGAAGCTAGGGCCTAGAGTGGTGGTCTCACAATTCGGCCCCATGTCCTAACCTACTGTAGCTGAGCTGGTATCCAAGTTACAAGACAACGCCCTCCTTATTCTTCCTTCTTCCCTCAAGCAGAGGAAAGGAGTCTCCCAGAGCTGTGGGCTGCACTGCCTGGGGTTGGGGGAGGTGCAACTCAAAGACTCTTGGCCACCCTGGCTGGTATCTCGTTAGGTTGTGTGCACCCCAAATCCACTGGCTCCAAGCTAAGCACAGCACCGGGATCTGCCCAGGAATTGTAGCCTTTGTGGCCTAGGCTGCCTTTCAAGTTTATTTAGAATCCCAGAGAATATTAGGATATGGTGGAGGGACTTGCCAGAACTCAGATTCCAACTGCTGGGATGGACAATTTGCCTCTGGCCAGGTCTGGTCTAAATGCTTCCTCTGTGAGCACTGGCTGAGTTCTGTCCCATGTTGCATTCTGCTGTGACAAGGCAGTACTGAGTTCCAGTACAAAGTCCACCATCATGGTGCTCTTCCTCCCCCAAGCACACAGACTTTTCCACTATGCCACACAGTTGCTGCTGGGGGATGTCAGTGATTCAAGACTGTCTTTTCAATCCTCTCCAGTGCCTCATTCCTTAATACGTTAAAACCACACACTGTGATTGTTCACCGGATTTTTGGCCCTTATAAAGGTGCTTTTACGTGTGGATAGTTGTTCAATTTGGTGTTCCTGTAGAGTGGGAAACTATTTCTAGAGGCCTCTATTCAACCATTTTGCTCTGCTTCCTCTGATTATAGTTTTTAATTAATATATTATGAATATATGTATATATGAACAAATATGCAGCTTATAAATCATTTTAAAATGTTGACCGATATTTTGTTGTATTCTGTACTTTAAATATTCCCCTATTATTGAAGATTTAAGTTGTTCTAATATTTCACTACAATAAACAATGCTGTTACAAACATTCTTTCTAGAGCTAAATATGATTTACATCCTTAATGACTTATTTAGGATAAATTGCTAAATGTGAAATTGCGAAATCAAAACATGTATGTTTTTAAGGATTTTAATATATAGTGCTAAACTGACTTCTCAAGCATTCTATTATTGTATACCCCTTCCGTAAAACTATAAGACCACTAGTTTCCCTGCTAATGTGAAACAATATTATATCTTAAAAAGAGGCACTTTAGAAGTCTCCGAGCTACGGGTGAATGTTATGTAAAGTACACAGAGAATCACAATATATTCAAATATCTTTTGCATGAGTCCCAGATCAGCAGGCAGATTTACTATGAATGTCAAGAACTGCATATAGTATTTATCATCGTCCACTCACACACATTTCTAAGAGATACTCAATTTGTTGAAAACCCTTTTCTTCTGCTTAGTCTCAAAGAATTACAACCCAAGGTGCACTGAAAAAGAAATCAATACAGTATAAAATGCCTATTCTCCCAATATGCACAAACGTGAGAAAATCAACTTTGCCTTGAAGAGAGTCTTGTTACTTCAACAGGAGCTATATCTACAAAGAAGAGAAAGAGATGAGCAAAGATATTGGCTCTGAAATGAGGTAGCATTCTTCCAATTCATCCACAAAGAAGAGAGCCATAGAATTGGAATTTTCATCAGTTTGAGGAACCTAGAAAAAGTGCCTTCTGAATATGTATTCACTGTTTTCTGTACATAACAAAAACATTGATTTGTTGGATCTGGTTATAGTGATTAAAAATCCAAAAATTTTTGTTTCCATTTGATTTATTTAAGTGATACTTATTCCATTTCAGATAACTGGAAACTATCCTTTGGAAGAAAGTGTGGGGCTCAGAAGCTTGTAGGAGTAATTTGTATTAATTACACTTCGAGACGTCTAACTACTCACACATTTTAATGACGTTCACATACAGCTATAAAATGAAAACAATAAATATTTCTTCCGAGAGAGAGATAAAGATAATGTAAACAGGCATGAGAGAAACTGAGATTTTACAAAATTGAAGTTCTTTATGACTTAGATTCTATATTTAATTCTATACCTAGGTCCTTTCTCCTGATTTGGTAACCTAACCTGCTTTCCCTCAGAAATGTCAGGTCATCCTGTCGTGATGCTGCTTTGTTTATTAGGCTCCAGTTTCCCCTATAAATTCACAAGGTGTAATATATGAAGCTCCCCCAGTATGTGTTGTGTGTGTGTGTGTGTGTGTGTGTGTGTGTGTGTGTGTGTGTGTGTTTTCCCTAGAGAGAGGAACTCTAAAAACCCCAGGCAAGAATTCAAAATCACTTTGTTCAAATAAACTGACCATGGAAAAAGGTTTGCCTTTCTGGACTATTATTGAAATCTTTCAAGGATATAGACAAGTCTGCAGAGCAAGGGGAATAGGACTGAGCCCTAAGGAAGAAGAGGTGAAATAGTTCAAGTTCAGCAGATGTAATTTAGGCTTGAAAGTTACAGAGCAGCTAAAAGAATTTATAGAAGTTCAAAACAGGCTGGGATGTAAGAAAGAGAAATATCAATACAACATCTTAAAATGAAATAATCTAGACAGATAATAGAAGTTGCTGCCCTAAAATACAAGTTACCAAATTTGACCTAAATCATAAACACTTATCAATCAAGTTTTCCTCAAGAATGAACGTGATGCCAGCGTCTTGCATTATGATGATGTTGACAACTGAGATTTATTGGGAAATTGTTGGAAAAAACAGAATTTACAGAAAAGTTACAAAGATAGTACAGAGAATTTCCTTATGCCCTTTATCCTATTGTTAACATCTTTACAGTCCCATAGTACCTTTATCAATTATAAGAGACCAACCTTTGGCAGGGCACAGTGGCTCAAGCCAGTAATCCCAGCACTGTGGGAGGCCGAGGCAGGCAGATCACAAGGCCAGGAGATCCAGACCATCCTGGCTAACACGGTGAAACCCCGTCTCTACTAAAAATACAAAAAATTTGCTGGGCGTGGTGGCGGGCGCCTGTAGTCCCAGCTACTCGGGAGGCTGAGGCAGGAGAGTGGCGTGAACCCGGGAGGCAGAGCTTGCAGTGAACGGAGATCACGCCACTGCACTCCAGCCCGGGCCACAGAGCGAGACTCCGCCTCAAAAAAAAAAAAAAAAAAAGAAACCACCCTTTGTATATTGTAACTTTACTCAGGTTTCACCATTTTTTTCCCAACCTACTTTTTCTGTTTCAGGATTCCGTTGAGATTTCCACTTTGTATTTAATCACCGTCTCTCCTTGGGCTCCTCTTGGCTGTGACAGTTTATCAGAATTTCCTTGTGCTTTCCAATTATGACAGTTTTGAGAAGCACTGATGAAGTTTTTAATTTTTGTTCTTTGTTTTCCTGAATATATCTCAATTTTGATTTTTCTGATATTTTTCTTTTTTCTTTTCTTTACTTTTTTTTGTTTTTTTTGAGACAGGGTTTTGCTCTGTCACCCAGGCTGGAGTGGTGCCATGGCACAATCTTGGCTCACTGCAACCTCTGTCCCTCCTGGCTGAAGAGATCCTCCGACCTCAGCCTCCCAAGTAGCTGGGACCACAGGCATGCACCACTATGCCCAGCTAATTTTTTTGTATTTTTAGCAAAGACAGGGTCTCCCCATGTTGCCCAGGCTGGTCTTCAACTCCTGACCTCAAGCAACCTGTCTGCCTCGGGCTCCCAAAGTTCTGGGATTACAGTCATGAGCCACTGAGCCCAGCCTGACTAATGTTTTCCAGATAGTTAGACCAGGGTAATGGGTTTTACTGAACAAACCCCAGAGAGGTAAAGTGCCATTCCCGGAACAGCCACTTATTTTTTTAAAGATAGAATTAGATTTTCCCAAAGCTTTTGAAATATTTTCTTCTGTGATTTCACCTCCTAATTAAAATTCAAAGTCTGTTATAATACGTTGATATCAACAAGGCTGCCATGACCTTTTTCATCAAGAACTTTTTGAATCTGGAGTTGTGACTCTTTACCTCAGCAGTGATATTATTTCTCCCCGATGGAGAAACTTAACTGCTGCAGTGCTGTGTACAAGTCCTAACTCAACTATGAGAATATGACTGAAGGAAATACAAATTCAAAATGACTGAATGATACACACGCTACCCTGGGTGACCATCTGGCATTCACTCTCAATTCTTGTTCACTGTGCCTACCTCCCACTTTCAGGGTATAAAGGTCAGCTCCTTACTTTCCCAGCCACTTTTGCATTTGATTCACTGCTGGCCTACTATCTCTCGGGATGTTCTAGGAAATAAACAGTTTCTCCTAGATAAAAGGCAAGAGGCATGGCAGAAAAGCCCTACTCTCACCCATTCTGATGTGGATATGTGAAGATGAGTGAATTCAAACTGTTTCAGCAATGAGGCAACAGCCTAATATGAAAACCCAAATGCTGAGAATGAGAAAACAGAAGATGGAAAGAGAAAAAGCCCAGATTCTAGAAGATCTCATGGAGCCCGGAAATTAATCTTAAGACCACTAAGTGAACTCTTGATATCCCTGCTAGTCATCAGATTTGCAGCCCAAAGCATCCTTATATGGAGCAATATTTGGCATTTCTCATGTTAACTTAGAGAAGATAAAATGGTGAACCACAGACATGTTTTGCTTTGCCTATACAATTTTAAAAAGAAAGCTGGTCTTCTCTTTAAAATCAGTCAATTTTACAGAAAAATAAATTCTGCCTCCCTTTGAAAAATCAGCAAATCTGGCAACACGTGGATCACAGGTATAACTGCCAACAATTACCTGGAACTAGGTAGCAACTGCCACTTTCAGATGTGACCTGTGCTCTGCTCTTCAGTTCTTGTAGGCATCTGTGAAAAACCCTTAATATCGGGCTTTAAGACAAATTTCTATGGATGCCCCTTTCGACTTTCTTTTCAACTTTGCATAAGAAGAATGATCTTTAATTTTGGAAAAATACACCCAATGAAAATAATAGAAACATCACTGACAAATTTTCAACCCGTTTGTGATGCTGTATCTCCTTCCTCTCTCTTCCTCTTTTCCCTGCCTTCTGGCCTCCCACAGAGCCACTGAGGAAAAACGAGTTAAGATTAGCTTTCCAACTAACATTTCTAAGGTGTTCTACTTAGGCAAGAAGCTCTGTAGTCAGTCAAGAAAAAATTTAAACTCTTCGTAAGTCCATTTACCCTCTCTAGAAATGCACCCAACTCATTATTTTAAATGGAGCCTAACAAGAGTTTACAGTTTATTTCCTAACTAAAGAAGTGCAATGCATACCCTATAAAATATGTTCCAGAGGTAGATGCATAAACATGACCCTTGGATTACAGCTTTTTTTTATGGGGCATTTTCCATATCACCAAAAAAAATGAGAGTGGGGAGACTGTCCAGCAAAACATGCTGAGCCATCAGTGAAGTTTCTATGATTGGGAAGATAAATATTCTGTCATTATTGATAAAGCTATTTGATAGGAGGAAGGCTAGGTTTGTTACTGCTTCCACAAAGAGTAAGCATGACACTGTTTTGAAGTGAAACTCTTGAGACTTGCCTCAATATAGAAGCATCATCTTCAGCATCATTTCCTGACCTCAGCAGAGGCCTCCTTGCAGCAAACCCTCCAGCGCATCAGCTACAGAGGTCAGAAACACACAGCACAGGAAATGTGAAAAAATGGGCCAGACGCAGTGGCTCATACCTGTAATCCCAGCACTTTGGGAGGCCAAGGCCGATGGATCACCTGAGGTCAGAAGTTTGAGATCAGCCTGGCCAGCATAGTGAAACCCCATCTCTACCAAAAATACAAAAAAAAAAAAAAAAGAAAATCAGCCGGGCGCCATGGCATGCACCTGTAATGTCAGCTACTCGGGAGGCTGAGGCAGGAGAACTGCTTAAACCCGGGAGGTTGAGGCTACAGTGAGCCAAGATTGCGCCACTGCATTCCAGCCTGTGCGACAGAGCAAGACTCTGTCTGGAAACAAACAAACAAAACACACACACACACACACACACACACACACACACACACAAAACAAGTGGGGGCAGGCCAGAAGTTAGTGCCTAGGCAAACGCCCTGTGGTTGGTGGAACTTGAGGGAAGGGAACACAGGCTGTTCAAAGGGGATTTTGCCAGTGAGCTGTAGCTGTATGTTACAGGCAGGTTTATGAGATAGGTTGTAGTTTCGCATACCTATAACAGGTCTCTAGCCTTATTTAATTTTCCGATGAGAATATTTTTTGACGTTCGTAATAATCTAACCTGATGTTTAGTACACTATAAGAAATAGGGATGGCTATGAGCAGGACTTTTACACAAAATGGTCTCTGTTATTCCAATAATGATTCCCATGAAACAAGTTGGTTAGTTTTGGTTTGCTTTTTACTTTGTCTCAAAGATCAGCACTTATTATTTTCAAAAGCTATTTCTTATTTAATTTCTAATCTCTCTCAAACTACTACTTTTTAAAAGAAAGTTTTCCTACTTTAATTACAAATACTCTTTAGGAGGGTCCCATACATTCATTACAGTTTTCTCTAAAATCATAATATAAAGCAGGTTGCCTTGAAGGGGATCATGTGTTTCCATAAAAATCATGTTATAATGGGGAGGAGGATAAACAATCTAATAAATCAGTCATAACAAAAAAATCATAAATATAACAAAAACCTGCTATACATTCATTTCCATGGCAAAATTATGCTTCTAATCATATAAAATGAGCATAAATGTATTATATAATAATCTATATCTATGTATAGATATATGTATTGATTATACAAAAGTCCTCAATATATCCATAAGTCTGTCACTCTATATATATATACTTGGCTGAACACATAAAACCATATCATAAAATTGACCTAAAACTCATGTAAGACCTGCAATAAATATTAATTGATAATTCAATTATGTTTGACTTCATAGCATTTAGAAGCACTTTGGGACAGATACAATTTGGGTACTTATAAATTGTCTCAAGAAATATGTCACAAAAATTTGATTAGTATAGTGCTTTCCCTTTGAAATTTTTTCTTCTAATAAGCAGAAACATTCTCTCTGTGACATTGTTGCTTCCCTCAAGGATTGCAAAGGTCTCCAGTTCTTATTTATTGTCCTTGCTATATTTGTTCTTGTGGTTGCTGTTGCTGATGATGATAAAAAAAACTTGTTTTTTTTCTGTCTCTTTGGTTCAAGTTTTCAGATTTCCAGAGAAAAAATTTTTAATAAAATCCTATAGGTAATCCCATTATTTAAAAATACACACCAAATATATTTATTAGAAATGTATTTTTATAAGCTCAAGTTAAAAAATGTTACTTATTACAAATTCAATCAGTGAGAATACTAGGTATATGAAGCTGAACACAAAAATGTGAAAACAGAAACAGTGAATAACACTTGCAGTGTTACATCAACTTTGGCATCCAATTTGTTTCCAGGCTATTTATCTGGCTGCACATTATTAGAAAAATAGAAATATACAGGGATGAAAATACCAATAGTTCAATAAAATAATAGCTTATAATCTCAGGATTTTTAATTAAACTTATTCACAATCTTGAAGATGAGTATCTTTTTGTTAAAAAATGAATAACAAATTTAAACTATAAAAACCACTTATATTCCACTAGTCTATACATTATATAGAACACTACACACACATATACTGCTATAAACAGTTACCTCAAAATAAAAAAGGAGTCTGGGCCTGAGAAATTCCTGAACAAGCAAAACCAACTAGGCCTGAAAAAATAGCCTTAACCCTGCTTAAACTGCAAACATAAGCGAAACAACTCAGGTCACTTCTGGTACATGCCTATGTTAGACAAAAAGAAAACATAACCTCAGCCCATCATAAGAGGCCAGTTAACTTATAGATCTGTAACTAGAAATTTTCTGACAAAGTAAACCAAAAAGGACAATTTTATAATTGCAACCAATCATATAATTTATTCACCTTGCTTCTATATCCACCCCATATATACTTGCCTCTGACGCTTTGTCACTGGAACACTAAATTTAGTTTGGTGTTTCTCAGTTCATGAGTGGCTGCTTACTCAAATAAACTCTTTAAAATTTGTTCCTCAGATGTTTCTTTTACAGTATATTAAGATGTTATTACTACACCACACACGTGCTTGCATCCTATGAAGATCCTCCAGGTAGAGGCTTAAAAATATTTAAGGCTTTGTTGAACACTCTCAAGCATTTCATAAATTATTGATAACCCACTATACCAACCACCAAGTCATTATTTGTAAAGACAAATAAAATAATATGTGTGGCAAAATTGCACAATATAGACATGACTGCTTATATTTTGTTATCTTATTTTATACTTGTGCAAATCCCACAATGTTGGTACTCTTGAAGAAATGGATATAAGTGGTAAAATTGGCCATTAACTGTATCAAATGATTCAAGTTACAATGTATAAAGGAGCAAATGAAAGGAATTCCTAGCGTTTCACTTACTTTATGGGTTAAATAGAATTTTGCGATCTGAGATATGAGACACAAACACAAAATATACATTCAAAAATGTTGCTGATGGTTCTGTTGATTAATAATATTGTTCATTTGTGAAAACGTGATTTAAGAGCCAAATAACGCTTCTGCACATGAACTTTTGTGTAAAGCTTAATTATAATTTTAGAACTTCTCTTATTATCCTAGTTGTTATATCTACTTTAAAACATTGCTTCCTAAAACTAAAGTATTTGACATTAAAATAAATTTTTTAATTTTATCATTAATTTTTGGTATGTTAATGGTAGAAAAAGATAATGAATGGTAATAAATGTTCATAAATTTAAAATATTTATTAAATGCCAGGAACTGTATCAAATAAATAAATGTTGTCTCACTTAATCCTCCCAATTACCTTACTATAATTGTCATTTAAAAAATAAGAAGACAGGGCTCCAAGGAAGTGTAGCTATTTGTCCAAAGTCACAATACCATTCAGTGGCTAAGCTGTGACTTGGACCCGAGTCTGATTACTCCAAGGTCTACCTTCTTTACATTACAGTCTATCTTCCATGGATAAAAAAAGCTTCTTCAAAAACAGATCATAAAATGAGAACACTGTGGTACTTGGACTTCATGATTCCTTCTAGATGGGTTCCCTGGTGAGTCTTGAAAATGATTTGGAACTGATAGACACTGCAGTAAGTTAGACCTCTGCACCAAGGGATTTTCCATGTTCTTTCATCCTCCAGTCTAGAAATGATCCTCTCTTATATGTTTCTCAAATTCCCTGAATTTACATTACGTTAATTAGTCAATTTTTTCTGAGACAAGGTCTTGCTCTGTTGCCCAGACTGGACTGCAGTGGCACTAATGTAGCTCACTGCAGACTCAAACTCCTGGGCTCAAGCAATCCTCCCACTTTGGCATCTCACAGTGCTGGGATTACAGACGTGAACCACTGTGCCTCGCCCTGAATTTACTTTTAATATGACACACTATAATTGTCTATCTACACACTTTTCTCTTTTGCCATAAGACTGTGAATAATTTGAGGGCAAAAATGTTTGGTCTTTTATCTTTATATCACCAATGCTTAGTTAAGTGTTTGTCTTACTACACAGCAGAAAGCCTGCTTGATGGTCAATAAATGTTTGAAATGAATGAATGAACAAAAACTCTGGAACTGTTACCTTAATTCTAGACCAGTCTCTGACTAAATAAACAAGATAAAGTGTCAAAAATCAATTTTACTTACTATTTAGTTTATTAAGAGACATCAAATTTTTCTTGCTACTTCTACCTTCTCCTTGTAGATTACTGATTCCCTTTACTCAAGGATTTCATGAAGATTAGTGCAATAATATTAAAAAATGTTCAGAGTTCCTTGAAAAAAGCCTTAAAACAAAAGTTATAATGGCTCTTATTTTATGCAAAGAGGTATAGAGGGTACATTTCTTATGTTTTATGCTTTTTAAAAAATATGGATAGCTTATTTCTTCTAGATTAAAAACAGGCAAGAGTATCTAAAACAATTCAATTATTCAAGAAAGGAAACATATTTTCCTTTCTTCTCTTAAAATTTAAAATCATCACCATGTAATGCAATTCAGCAGATGGAAATGTTTCTAGTATTGTAAGAAGACATTCTTTCTTTTAATTTCTGTTACAAAATTGGAAACTTTTTTGCCAATATGTTGGTAATTAGTTTCTCAGTATATGTGCCAGCAAAATAAAAAAAAAAACAAAAATGGAAACACTTTTTGAACAATGAGACTATAAAAATACATGGCTATTTTAGATCACTAGTTTCCTGGGTCCTCCTTCTTCACATCGTTCATACTTTTCCCACCTGCCAAAATTTTACTCGTGGCTTTTCTTATATTTTGCTAACCTCAAGTTAAACAATTCCTCAATTGAAAGTAGCACCCTTCATTCTAGACTTAGTCCTCAAAGGTGCTATTTAACTGCAAAAAGATAGATGCTCAACCTAAACTTTTCACTGGTAGCCCCGATAATGTGTGAACATTAGGATAACTGGAACCCAGCACCTGCAGCTGTTTACTTCTAGATCTGTGAAAAGAAATTTTAAAGAACAAAATTGCCGGGTACAGTTACTCGTACCAGGTACAGTTGCTCAACACTCCCAAAGTGCTGGGAGGCTGAGGTGGAAAGATCGCTTGAACCCAAGAGTTTGAGACCAGCCTGTGCAACATGGCAAAGCAGTCTCTACAAAAAATCAAAAAATTAGCCAGGTATGGTGGCATGCATCTGTGGTCACAGCTACTTGGAAGGCTGAGGTGGGGGGAGGATCACTTGAGTCTGGGAGGTCAAGGCTGCAGTGAGCCAGGATCATGCCACTGCACTACAGGCTGGGTGACAGAGTGAGACCTTGTCAAAAAAAAAAAAATAAAAGTATAAATAATAAGAAAGTGATATTTAATTGAAATCAAATTCCTTAGACATTCATTTATGATTTTCTTTACTTATAGAACCTAGTATTAATCATATTAATGGTTCTACCACCCTGATAATCCAATTCCAGGACAGATAAGTCAGAATTTTCTAGGAAAATGATAAACCAAGAGGTATCCTCCAAGTCTGTAGTGGAAGGTCTCATTTTCTGTAGAGCAAAATGGTCCGAGTGGGAAAAAAAATACTGATCTCAAAAGAAATCAGCACACTTGGACTTAAGCCTTGGGTCTTCTCTTAACTGGTTACATACCCTTGAACAAGTCACTTGAGCACTCCTGACCTTGGCTTCTGATCTGTGAAATTATAATATCAAGCCTGATAAGTTCTAAGATCTTATCCCAATGTAAAATTCAATTAATTTTTTAAAAATCAATATTCCTTGATGATTCATGAAAAGATAGGTAGACGTACAGTAAATGAATTATCCTTATGAATATCAGTTCTCATTCTACACAGGCAAGAACAGAAACAAGGAGGTCTGTTTAATAGAATCCCAGTTTTAAAGTTTTAAAAACCTGGCAAGGCACAATGGCTCATGCATATAATCCCAGCACTTTGGGAGGCTGAGGTGAGCGGATCACTTGAGGTCAAGAGTTTGAGGCTAGCCTGGACAACATGGTGAAACCCCGTCTCTACTAAAAACACAAAAATTAGCCAGGCATGGTGGCAAGCACCTGTAATCCCAGCTACTTGAGAGGCTGAGGCAGGAGAATTGTTTGAACCTGGGAGGCAGGGATTCCAGTGAGCCGAGATCATGCCACTGCACTCCAGCCTGGGTGACAGAGCAAGACTCCATCTCAAAAAAAAAAAAAAAAAAAAAAAAAAAAAAAAAAAAAAAAAAAATTGTAAATACTATTAAAATAAATTCATTTTATTATTTATTTTAAATATAAAACCATTCATCCACTTAAGAGACAACATGCTGGTGAATGGGTTTATAATAAGACTTCTTTACCCAATGTTGCAATATAGATCAAGTCTGTAATTTTGCTGTAACCTCTCTTGATATTGGCTGCTTGTAGAGAGGGAGACAAAAGAATAGGTCTGGAAAACAAAAATAAGGTGGATTTTAACTTCTTGCATAGATACAAGTGACAAATACGGCAAATAGCAAACATTAATTTTTGTTAATTTGTTGATTCTGTGTGTTGAGTACACAAGAAAATTCATCTTTTCTATGATGGAGATAAATTGTCAATGCAAATCATGCAGTAAATTTGCAAAATTAACTACAAATATCGTTTTAAAAATTCAAAACTTGAATAATGACAGCAAGGAGGGCCTGGGGATTCATTAAGTACAGAGCTAGCTCCAAAGTGTGTAACTATTTATGGCCTTCTTACGTAAAAATGTAAGAAATTCTAGTCAAGTCAGAGCAACTTCTGTTTATTTTAGTACAGGGATGTATCAAACTAAATGAAGATGCAAGTTCTTGAGGCACATTAAATTCAGCAAGTTAGTGTGCTTTGATCTATGAAGGAAATTTCCATTGTCATTATCATCTATCCAGATCCTCCTGTATGTGGCTTTTACCTGTTGTCCACTGATTCTGGGATCCTGGGACAATGGGAAGCTATTAGCCTTTCAGTTTGTGGAGCCATTAATTAGATCTAGACACTGTAATGCCAGAATCTGTGGCAACAGACAAAACATTTAATGTATACCTCAGTTTCCTCATCTGTAAAATGAGGGTAATGACACTTAGGCATAAAGCCTAATGAGGTGGGGTAGGGGTTTTAATTTATGTAGTCCCAGCTACTCAGGAAGCTGAGGCAGGAGAATGGCGTGAACCCGGGAGGCAGAGCTTGCAGTGAGCCAAGATCTCACCACTGCACTCAAGCCTGGGCGACAGAAAGAGACTACGTCTCAAAAAAAAAAGGAAAAAAGAAACAAAACCCAAAGTATATACATATAAATACACAAAAGGATGAAAAGGCAAGTCATTGAAAAAAATAAAAATAATCATTAAGAATATGACAATATCTATATTTAATAAAAATAGAAATTAAGACAAGCAGCAGCAGCAGCAGCAGCAGAGACATCTTAAGGTGACAGGGTCTTAGTGAGCTCCCTGAACTTAAGTATGTGGACCTCAGAACACAACATAGTGACTACTCTTCCTCACACTAGCACACAACTAATGGGTCTATATACTGCACAGGGGCTCAACACCTGCTTGAGAAATTCAGCCAATGTTCATTGGGTAAAAGTTGTTTCATATGTCCAGAGTAAGCTATGACTTATGCTGAAATTGAAACACATGGATTGATCTAAGCCAAACATATGACCCAGGCCCACTTTTAGAAGGAATTCAAACGCCATACTCCTACCCCTAAATGTCCTGTTAAAACTTTAACAAAATTAGTTAAATCTACACCAGAAGCTTAGTAGGACTCAACAAATGCATCACAGTACAACACAATTCAAAATGCAAGCTTACTGGTAGGCAGTAAAGCAATTCAAAACACACACTAGCTAGGAGGCAAAAGCTCAATGTACACTGTCACCAGCAGGCAGGAGAACCAGGTAGCAAGCCAAAAACAAGAAAGACCCCCAGGTCTCCTAGTGCCAATTATTTTGTAGTTGCCCTGAAGAGAATGAGATCGACCTCCCACCTAAAATAGGTTCAGATTACCAAGACTGAGGATGACACATGTGCTACAAGAGAGTATGAAAAGGTTCCTTACCTACGTAATGGGACTTTCTGGGGACACCAAAGCAAACACTAAAGCTGACCTGATATTACTTAAGTGAAGGGACATGCAGGTGGCTTTGGCTTTTATCGTGGTTAGGAGGTAGGGCCTAGGTGACATCTTGCACACGGCCAGGGTTTGCATGGCTTGAACTTCTCCAACAGCACCAAGGGAGGGAGTACTCAGGGTTTCTTATCAGTTTGCCCAGATACGGAACAAGAGGCAAAAGGGAAAGGGCAGGGCCTGGAAGCTGTCAGCAGCCAAACATAGAACATGGAGTCAGGTTAGTTATCACAGTGTTTATTTTTTTGTTCCATCCTTGTTAGATTTTGGCATCGGTGTTATATAAAGCGAGTAAAAACATTTTAGCAGACTTTCCACATTTTTATCACATATAGGATAATTTAACTGGTATGTAAATTATCTGTTCCCTGAAAATTTGCTAGGATTTACACTTAAAATCTTATCAGTCATTTTTACAATTAATTATATGATCATTGTGATTGGTATTCTAGAGTTCCGTTTCCACTAAGGTCGATTTTTATTATTTTACACATTCCAGATTATGCTATTTAGATCATTTATATTTTTGAAAAACAATGTAAATTTTTTAGCTTTCATTTTAGGTTTGGGAGTACATTTGAATGTTTGTTACACAGGTAAACATGTGTCACGGGGGGTTGTACATATTATTTCATCACCCAGGTATTAAGTCCTATACCCAACAGTGATCTCTTCTGCTCCTCTCCCTCCTCCCACCCTTCCCACTCAAGTAGACTCCAGTGTCTGTCGTTTCCTTTTTTGTGTTCATACGTGAGTACATGTGGTATTTGGTTTTCTGTTCCTACATTAGGAAGGATACGGATAATAGCCTCCCACTCCATGTTTCCACAAAAGACATGATCTCCTTTTTTTATGGCTGCACAGTATTCCACAGTGCATATGTACCACATTTTCTCTATCCAATCTGTCACTGATGGGCATTTAGGTTGATTTCATGTTTTTGCTATTGTGTTCATTTTACTGAAATGAACACACGTGTGCATGTGTCTTTATGGTAGAATGATTTATATTCCTCTGGGTATACCCACTAATGGGATTGCTGGGTCAAATGGTAGTTCTACTTTTAGCTTTTGAGGAACTGCCATACTGCTTTCCACAATGGTTGACTAATTTACACTCCCTCCAATGGTGTATAAGCATTCCCTTTTATCTGAAACCTCACCAGCATCTGTTATCTTTTCACTGTGAGATGGTATTTTATTTCATTGTAGTTTTGATTTGCATTTCTCTAATGATGAGTGATATTGAGGTTTTTTTCATATGCTTCTTGACCACATGTATGTCTTCTTTTGAGAAGTGTCTGCTCATGTCTTTTGCCCAATTTTTAATGAGGTTGTTTTTCTGTTGTAAATTTAAGTTCCTCATTGATGCTGAATATTAGACCTTTGTCAGATGCCTAGTTTGCAAAAATTTTCTCCCATTATGTAGGTTGTCTGTTTACCCTGTTGATAGTTTATTTTGTTGTGAAGAAGCTCTTTAGTTTAATTAGATCCCATTTGTCAATGTTTGCTTTTGCTGCAATTGCTTTTGGTGTCTTATTAAAGAAACCTTTGCCCATTCATATGTCCTGAGTGGTATTGCCTAGGTTGTCTTCCAGAGTTTTTATAGTTTGGGGTTTTACATTCAAGTCTTTAAGCCATCTTGAGTTGAATTTTCTATATTGCATAAGGAAGGCGTCCAGCTTCAGTTTTCTGCATATGGCTAGCCAGTTATCCCAGCACCATTATTGAATAGAGAATCTTTTCCCCATTGCTTGTTCTTGTCAGCTTTGTCAAAGATCAGATGGTTGTAGGTGTGTGGTCTTATTCCTGGGCTCTCTACTCTATTCCACTGACCTATGTGCCTATTTTTACACCAGTACTATGCTGTTTTGTTTGCTGTAGCCTTGTAGTATAGTTTGAAGTCAAGTAGCATGATGCCTCCAGCTTTGTTCTTTTTGCTTGGCTATTCAGGCTTTTTGGTTCCATATGAATTTTAAAATGGTCTTTTCTAGTTCTATGAAGAATGTCATTGGTAGCTTCATAGAAATAGCATTAAATGTGTAAATTGCTTTGGGCAGTATCACCATTTTAATATTATTGATTCTTCCTATCCATGAGCATGGGATGTTTTTCCATTTTTTGTGTGCATCGTCTCTGATTTCTTTGAGCAGTGTTTTGTAATTCTCATTGTAAAGATCCTTTGCTTCCATGGTTAGCTGCATTCCTAGGTATTTTGTTCTTTTCGTAGCAATTGTGAATGGAATTGCCTTTCTGATTTGGCTTTCAGTTTGGCTGTTGCTGGTATACAGAAATGCTAGTGATTTTTATACATTGATTTTGTATCCTGCAACTTTGCTGAAGTTGTTTATCAGCTGAAGGAGCTTTTGGGCCTAGTCTTTGGGGTTTTCTAGACTTCTTGAACAAAAGTAGTGAGAGAGGGCATCCTTGTCTTGTTCCAGTTTTCAAGGAGCATGCTTCCAGCTTTTCCCCATTCAATGTAATGTTGGCTGTGGGTTTGTCATAGATGGCTATTATTTTGAGGTATATTCTTTCAGTACCTAGTTTATTGAGAGTTTTTAACGTGAAGGGGTGTTGAATTTTATTAAAGCCTTTTCTGCATCTATTGAGATAATCATGTGGTTTTCATCTTTAGTTCTGTTTATGTGATGAATCACATTTATTGATTTGCATGTGTTAAACCAATCTCATATCCCAGGGATAAAGCCTGCTTGATCATGGTGGATTAGCTTTTTGATGAGCTGTTGGATTTGGTTTGTAAGTATTTTGTTGAGGATATTTGCATCAATGTTGGCCCAAGATATTGACCTGAAGTGTTCCTTTTTCACTGTGTCTCTGCCAGATTTTGGTATCAACATGATGCTGGCCTCATAGAATAAGTTGGGGAGGAGTCCCTTCTCCTCAATTTTTTGGAGTAGTTTTTGTAGAAATGGTACCTTCCCTTCTTTGTACATCTGGTAGAATTTGACTGTGAATGCATTAGGTCCCAGGCTTTTTTTGGTTGGTAGGCTATTTATTACTGATTCAATTTTGGAGCTTGTTATTGTTCTGTTCAGGGAATCAATTTCTTCCTGGCTCAGTCTTGGGAGGGCGTATGTGTCCAGGAATTTATGCATCTCTTCTAGGTTTTCTAACTTGTTTACATAGAGGTGCTCATAGTAGTTTCTGACAGTTGCTTTTATTTCTGATGGTAGTAAAATTCTTTTCATCATTTCTAATCGTGTCTATTTGGATCTTCTCTCTTTTCTTTTTTTATTAGTCTACCCTAATGGCCTATCTTTTTCATTAATTTTTTTTTTTTTTTTCAAAAAAACCAACTCCTAGATTCATTGAGCTTTTGAATGGTTTTTCATGTCTCATTTTCCTTCAGTTCAGCTCTTGTTTTTGATATTTCTTATCTCCTGTGAGCTTTGGGGCTGACCTGTCCTTGCTTCTCTAATTCTTTCAGTCATGAACATAGGTTGTTAATTTGAGATCTGATTTTTTAATCTGAGCATTTCATGCTATGAATTTTCCTCTTAACACTGCCTTATCTGTGCCCCAGAGATTCTGGTATGTGGTACCTTTGTTCTCATTATTGTCAGAGAACTTACTGATTTCTGCCTTAATTTCATTATTTACCCAAAAGTTTTTCAGGATCATGTTGTTTAATTTCCAGTAATTACATGGTTTTCAGCAATTTTTATAGTTGACTTCTATTTTTATTGAGCTGTGTTTCGTATGATTTTAGTTCTTTTAGATTTGTTGAGGATGGTTTTATGTCCAATTATGTGGTCAATTTTAGAGTACATGCCATGTGGCAATGATAAGAATGTATATTCTGCTGTTTTGGGGGAGAGAGTTCTATAAAGCTCTATCAAATCCATTTGGTCCAATGTTGAGTTTAGTTCCCGAATATCTTTGTTAAGTTTCTGCCTTGAAGATCTAAGACTGTCAATGGAGTGTTGAGGTCTCCCGTTATTATTGTGTGAGAGTCTATGTCTCTTTATAGGTCTCTAAGAATTTGCTTTATGAATCTGGATGCCCATGTGTTGGGTGCATATATATTTCAGATAGTTAGATCTTGTTAAATTGAACCCTATACCATTATGTAATGCCCTTCTTTTTCATTTTTGATCTTTCTTGGTTAGAAATCTGCTTTGTCGGCCGGGCGCGGTGGCTCATACTTGTAATCCCAGCACTTTGGGAGGCCGAGGCGGGCAGATCACGAGGTCAGGAGATTGAGACCATGGTGAAACCCCATCTCTACTAAAAATACAAAAAATTAGCCAGGTGTGGTGGCGGGTGCCTGTAGTCCCAGCTACTCGGAGAGGCTGAGGCAGGAGAATCGCGTGAACCCAGGAGGCAGAGCTTGCAGTGAGCCAAGATTGCGCCACTGCACTCCAGCCTGGGACACAGAGCGAGACTCCGTCTCAAAAAAAAAAAAAGAAAAAGAAAAAGAAATCTGTTTTGTCTGAAATTAGAATTGCACCCCCTGATTTTTTCTGTTTTCCATTTGCTTGGTAGATTTTCCTCCATCCCTTTATTGTGAACCTATGAGTGTCATTACATTTAAGATGGGTCTCTTTAAGACAGCATACCATTGGGTCTAGCTTTTTTATCCAGCTTGCCACTCTATGCTTTTTAACTGGGGCATTTAGCCAATTTACTTTCAAAGTTAGTATTAATATGTGTGGATTTTATCCTGTAATTGTGCTGTTAGCTTGTTATTATGCTGGCTTGTTTGTGTAGTTGCTTTATAATGACACTGGTCTGTGTGCTTAAGTGTATTAACTGGTAGCAGTCTCCTTTCTATATTTAATCCACCTTTCAAGATCTCTTATAAAGCAGGTCTAGTGGTAATGGACTCCCTCAACATTTGCTTAACTGAAAAAGATCTTATTTCTCCTTTACTTAGGAAGCTTAGTTTGGCTGGATATAAAATTATTGGTTGAAATTTTTTTTTTCTTGAAGAATGTTGAATATAGGCACCCAATCTCTTCTGGCTTTTAAGATTTTAGTCGAGAAGTCTGCTCTTAGCCCGATGGGGTTTCCTTTGTAGGTGACCTACCCTTTCTCTCTAACTGCCTTTAACATTTTTTCTTTGATTTTAACCTTGGAAAATCTGAGGATAATGTGCCTTGGGGATAACCTTCTTGTGTAGAATCTTGCAGGAGTTCTCTGTTTTTTTCTGAATTTGACGGCCTCTCTAGCAAGGTTAGGGAAGTTTTCATGAATGATATTCTGAAATATATTTTCCAACTTCTTTGCTTTCTCCTGCTCCCTTTCAAAGATGCCAGTGATGCATAGATTTGGCCTCTTTATGTAATTCCATACTTCTTGGACATTTTGTTCATTCCTTTTTATTCTTTTTCCTTTATTTCTGACTATCTTATTTCAAAGAACCATTCTTCAAGTTCTGAAATTCTCTCATCAGCTTGGTTTATTCTGCTGTTAATATTTGTGATTGCATTGTCAAATTCTTGTGTTATTCAGCTCTGTCAGACCCATTAGGTTCTTTTTTATATGGGCTATCTTGTCCTTTAGCTCCTATATCACTTTATTGCGATTTTTATTTTCCTTGGACTGAGTTTTCTATCCCCCTGAATCTTGATGATCTTTGCTCCTGTTTATATTCTGAATTCTATTGCTGTCATCTGACCAGTTCGGCCTATTTAAGAACTCTTGTTGAGAGGCCAAGATGGCTGACAAAAAACAGCTGCAGTCAGAGGTTCCCACCAAGAAGAATGAAAATGATGCGGGAATCCTGCATCAGCAACTAAAGTATTTAGGTTATCTCATTTGAACTGACTAGGAGGTTGGCATGACCAATGCAGAGCAAGAAAAAGCAGGGTGATGCAATAGCCCACCTGGGAGCCACGTGGGGCAAGGGGAACTCCTGACCCCAGCTGTTTCCATGGATCTGTCAGAGGCATTCAAACCAGAGTGACTCTATCTTGAGTGACAGTGAGGAAAAATGAGGTTGGGACTTGCTGGGCTGCCTTCACAGAAAGTTAGGTATTCCTAACCTCTAGATATTTATAGTTAAGGGAACAGATCGATAACATTTACTAAGCAGACCCAGATTTGGGAGTGCCCCAATATCCCTATATCTAGAGAATGAAGAATTCGTAATTTTGCTCTAAAGATAATAATATTGATTCTTGCAAAATATAGTAATTAAGAAAATTAATCCTTTATTACAAACCCTTGTAGCAGAGCACATCTCTTCATAATCTTTTCTTATCCTGTATATAAACAGGTATTGTATCTATGGTGGACACGTTTGGGAATGCCCTACTCTGTCTATGGAGCAGTTGTTCTTTCACAACTTGACTTTCTTAATAAACTTATTTTTGCTTTATGCTGTGGATTCATCCTAAATTCTTTCTTCCACAACATCCAAGAACTCTCTCTTGGGGTCTGAATTAGGATCCCTTTCTGGTAACAGAACTGTGCAACCTGCAGATAAAGAGATCCCCATCAGGAGCCTATACCACCAGGGCCTTGGGTCCCAAGCATAAAGTTTTGCAGATTCTCAGTGGCCACTTGGCTGGAAACTGCCTAAGACTACTGAGTTCCTGAGGGAAGGGGTGACCATCATTACAGCGGCTGCCTGTTGCCTAAGACAACTGAGCTCCCCTTGGGAGGTGTGGCAGCCATCACTGTGGCTGCCTATTGCCTAAGATGACTGAGTTCCCTGTGGGAGGGGCAGCAGCCATCACTGCAGCTTCAGTTGGCCATTTTTCCCCTGCCAGTGCCAGGGAGACTAGACAGTTTAGACTCAGGAGGAATTCCCTACAGCATAGCATAGCGGCTATGGCAGATCGTGGCCAGACTGCCTCTTTAGGCTGAACCCAATCCACCCTTCCTCACAGGGTGGGGCCTCCCTGCAGAAATTTCAGCAACTGCAGCCAGGAGTTTAGGGTTAGAAGTCTGATCTCCCTGGGACTGAGCCACAGTCTCCACAGATCAGCGGACATGGTCTTTCCCCCTACTGGCTCTGAGGAATCCTGGAGGTCCAGATGATTCGGATTCCCCCCCGGGCACAGCTCACCCCCTCCACTAAGGGGCAGCCAGAGTGCTTCACCAATTGGGTCCTGGATCCTATGCCTTCTGACTGGGTGAGGCCTCCCAACAGGGGTTACCAGACACCTTATACAGGAGCATTCCCACTGGCATCAGATTGGTGCCCCTCTGAAACAGAGACCTCACAGGAAGGAGAAGGCAGCCATCTTTGCTGTTCTGCAGTCTCCACTGGTGACATCACCAGATACAGGAGGGGCCCAGGAAAATAGGGTCTGGGGTAGACCACCAGTAAATCACAGAAGCCCTATAGAAGAGGGCCCTGACTGTTAATAGAAAACCAAACAAACAAAAAGCAACAACAGCATCAACAAAAATAGTCCACACAAAAACCCCATTCAAATATGAGCAGCCTCAAAGACCAAAGCTAGATAGACTCATGAAGACAAGAAAGAATCAATGAAGAAGCATGGAAAACTCAAAAAGCCAGAATGCCTCCTCTCCTCCCAATGATCACAACACCTCTCCAGCAAGGGCACAGAACTGGGCAGAGGCTGAAATGGATGAATTGACAGAAGTAGGCTTTAGCAGTTGGGTAATAATGAACTTTGCTGAGCTAAAGGAGCATGTTATCACCCAATGCAAAGAAGCTAAGAACCACAATAAAACATTACAGAAGCTGTTAACCAGAATAGCCAGTTTAGAGAGGAACATAAAATACCTGATAGAGCTGAAAAACACAACTTCACAATGCAACCACAGTACCAGTAACTGAATAGGCTAAGCAGAGGAAAGAATTTCAGAGCTTGAAGGCCATCTTGCTGAAAGAAGACAGACAGACAAGATTAGAGAAAAAAGAATGAAAAGGAACAAACAAAACCTCTGAGAGCTATGGGATTATGTAAAAAGACTGAACCTTTGACTGATTGGGTACCTGAAAGAGATGGGGAGAACAGAACCAAGTTGTAAAACATACTTCAGGATATCATCCAGGGGAACATCCCTCCAACCTAAAAAGACAGGTCAACATTCAAATCCAGGAAATACAGAGAACCCCACTAAGATACTCCATGGGAAGATTGACCCCAAGACATGTAATCGTCAGATTCTTCAAGGTCGAAATGAAGGAAAAAATGCTAAGGGCAGCCAGAGAGAAAGGTCAGGTCACCTTCAATAAGAAGCTCATAAGACTAACAGCAGACTGCTCAGCAGAAACCCTGCAAGCCAGAAGAGACTGGGGGCCAACATTCAACATTCTTAAAAAAAAAAAAAACAATTTCCAACTCAGAATTTCATATCTGACCAAACTAAGCTTCATAAGTGAAGAGAAATAAAACCCTTTTCAGACGTGTAAATGCTGAGGGAATTCAGCAAGTCTCCTGCCTTGCAAGAGCTCCTGAAGGAAGCACTAAATGTGGAAAGGAAAAAGTGGTACCAGCCATTGTGAAAACACACTGAAGTACAAAGAACAATGACACTATGAAGCATCTACATCAAAAAGTTTGCAAAATAAACAGCTAGCATTATGATGACAGGATCAAATTCACACATAACAATATCAACCTTAAATGTAAATGGGCTAAATGCCCCAATTAAAAGACACAGAACGGCAAGCTAGATAAAAAGTCAAGACCCATCAGTGTGTTGTATTCAAGAGACCCATCTCACATGCAAAGACACACATAGGCTTAAAATAAAGGGAAGGAGGAAAATTTACCAAGCAAATGGAAAGCAGAAAAAAGCAGGGCTTGCAATCCTAGTTTCTAACAAAACAGACTTTAAACCGACAAAGATCAAAAACACAAAGAAAGGCATTATACAACGGCAAAGGGATTAATTCAACAAGAAGAACTAACAATCACATATGTGTGTGTGTATGTGTGTTTGTGTATATATATACCCCCAATATAGAAGGTTTATAAAACAAGTTCTTAGAGACCGACAAAGAGACATAGACCCCCATACAATAAAGGAGACTTTAACAACCCACTGTCAATATTAGACAGAACACTGAGACAGAAAATTAACAAGGATATTCAGGACTTGAACTCAGCTCTAGATCAAGTGGACCTGACAGATATATACAGAACTCTCCACCCAAAAACAGAATATGCATTCTTTGTAGCGCCACATGGAACTTACTCTAAAATCAATCACATAATTAGAAGCAACACACTCCTCAGTAAATGCAAAAGAACTGAAATTGTAACAGTCTCTCAGACCACAGCACAATCAAATTAGAACTCAAGATTAGGAAACTCACTCAAAACCACACAACTACATGGAAATTGAACAACCTGCTCCTGAATGACTCCTGGGTAAATAATAAAATTAAGGTAGAAATCAAGAAGTTCTTTGAAACCTATGAAAACAAACAGACAACCTACCAGAATCTCTGGGATACAACTAAAGAAGTGTAAGGAGGAAAATTTATAGCATTAAATGCCCACATCAAAAAGCTAGAAAGATCTCAAATCAACACCCTAACATCATAACTAAAAGAACTAGAGGACAAGAGCAAACACCAAAGCTAGCAGAAGACAAGAAATAACCAAGATCAGAGTGGAACTGAAGGTGATAGAGACATGAAAAATCCTTCAACATCAATGAATCCAGGAGCTGTTTTTTTGGAAAAAATTAATAAAATAGATGACTAGCTAGACTAATAAAGAAAACAAGAGAGAAGAATCAAATGACACAATAAAAAATGATAAAGGGTATATCACCACTGAACTCACAGAAATACAACCATCAAAAAACACTATAAGCATCTCTATGCAAATAAACTAGAAAATCTAGAAGAAGTGGATAAATTTCCCAGACACATACACCCCACCAAGACTGAACCAGGAAGAAGTTGAATTTCTGAACAGAGTCATTATAAGTTCCAAAATTGAGGAGGTGATAAATTTCCCACTAACCAAAACAAAGCCCAGGACCAGAAGGATTCTCAGCTGAGTACTCCCGGAGGTACGAAGAGGAGCTGGTACCATTTCTTCTGTAACTATTCCAAAAAATTGAAAAGGAGGGACTTCTCCCTAACTCATTTTATGATGACAGCATCACCCCGATACCAAAACCTGGAAGACATACAAAAACAAAAAAAAAAAAGAAAGAAAAGGAAAGAAAAGAAAGGGAAAGAAAACTTCAGACCAATATCCCTGATGAACATCAATGCCAAAATTCTCAATAAAATACTGGCAAATCAAATCCAGCAGTACATCAAAAAGTTTATCCACCACGATTAAGTCAGCTTCATCCCCAGGATTCACTGCTGGTTCAACATGCACAAATCAATAAACATAATTCATCACATAAAACTAATGACAAAAACCACATGATTATCTTAACAGATGCAGAAAATAACTTTGATAAAATTCAACATCCCTTCATGTTAAAAACTCTTAATAAACCATGTATTGATGGAACATACCTCAAAATAATAAGAGCCATTTATGACAAACCCACAGCCATATCATACTGAATGGGCAAAAGCTGAAAGCATTCCCCTTGAAAACCTGCACAAGACAAGGATGTCCTCTCTCACCACTCTTATTAAATGTAGTATTGGAAGTTCTGGCCAGGGCAATCAGGCAAGAGAAAAAAATAAAGCGCATTCGAATAGGAAGAGAGGACATCAAACTGTCTCTGTTTGCAGATGACATGATCCTATATCTAGAAAAGCCCATCATCTCAGCCCAAAAGCTTCTTAAGCTGATAAGCTTCTTCAGCAAAGTCTCAGGATACAAAATCAACGTGCAAAAATCACAAGCATTCATTTACACCAACAATAGACAAGCAGAGAGCCAAATCATGAATAAAGCCCCATTCGTGATTGCTAAAAGGAGAATAAAATACCTAGGAATAAACCTAACAAGGGACGTGAAGGACCTCTTCAAGTAGAACTTCAAACCACTGCTAATGGAAATAAGACAGGACACAAACAAATGGAAAAATATTCCATGTTCTTGGATAGAATCAATATTGTGAAAATGGCCATGCTGCCCAAAGTTATAGATTCAATGTTATTCTCATTAAACTACTATTGACATTTTTCACAGCATTAGGAAAAAACTACTTTAAAATTCACGTGGAACCAAAAAAAGAGCTTGTATAGCCAGGACAATCCTAAGCAAAAAGAACAAAGCTGGAGGCATCATGTTACCTGACTTCTTGATTTCTATCTTAATTTTATTATTTACGCAGGAGTCGTTCAGGAGCAGGTTGTTCAATTTCCAAGTAACTGTGTGGTTTTGAATGAGTTTCTTAATCTTAAGTTCTAATTTGATTGTGCTGCAGTCTGAGACTGTTATTATTTCAGTTCTTTTGAATTTGCTGAGGAGTATTTTACTTCCAATTATGTGACTGATTTTAGAATGAGTGCCATGTGGCACTATAAAGAATGTATTCTGTCTTTGGATGATTTCTGTATATATCTATCAGGTCCACTTGATCCAGAACTGAGTGCAAGTCCTAAATAGCGTTGTTAATTTTCTATCTCAATAATCTGTCTAATATTGACAGTGGGCTGTTACAGTCTCCCACTATTATTGTGTGGCAGTCTAAGTCTCTTTATAGGTCTCTAAAAACTTGTTTTATAAATCTGAATGCTCCTGTATTGGGGCATATGTGTTTCTATAAGTCATCCTGGAGGAAGGCATGCTTGATCTAGGTGCTAAAAGATGTGGAGATAATTTTCATGCACAAGAATTGGCACAAGACAGAGCATAAAATTATCTGGTGTGTTCAGGACCTGCCAGGAGTTAAATGCAACTAGAGGATATAGAAATGAGAGATGACATTGGGACATCAGGAAACAACAGATAATGGAGAGATAACATCATATTTTGTGTTAAAGAATTTGAATGTGATCAGATTTATGCTAATAGGAAGATCCCTGATATCATTAGGGAGTATAGATTAAGATACTCAAGGACATGATTTCTATAAAGAGATTTATAAAGCTAGAGCTCAGAAAAAGATCTTGACTAAAAAAAGCAATTTGAGAGTCATCTCTATCTACATGGAAACTGTAGCCACAGGCTTGAATGAAATTGTACATTATATAAAATTAAGCAAATTTTAAATAGTCATACACAGAAGATAAAATATGATAGGAATAATTCTCTTGAGGCAAGAAAATTCAGAAACAGTGATCTTTTAACTGTATTTCTACCTTAAATTCTATCTAATTAACCCACACCAACTCAATTTGCATTATACTCCTTTATATTTGTTCTTACGTAGCTTTGAAAGTATTAAGTCTTGTTCAAAGGTTTTACTACACTAATTAGATCGTCATTTTCTGAAGAAGTTTATAATAACCATAAATTAAATTTTAAAATTAAAAGTGCAAATGTATGTATAAAGAAACCTTGATAATCCTATTTCTTTGTTTTATGTCCATAAGTATCTGGTTGAGAGTAATGAAATAGGGTGCTATTAGTGATAGTGATAAGGCATTGCTATTTTAGACAACAAACCGAAGGGACCCCAATACTCCAAACAAGCTGTATTAGTTTTACATTGGAATGTAACACATCATCAATAAATGATCAATTGGAAGTCGGCATTAAATTCCAGTAAAAAATGCTGTAATTGAGTTCAGAATTAGAAACTCACTTTTTGCAATCATCATTATACATAAAACATGATGAAGTTTTGAGTAGGCTCCCTTTATTACTACCCCTATTTTGTACCTTATGACTCCAAACCAAGAAAAGATACATCAAAAGCGCACCTTTCACTCAAAAGATAAAGGACTGAGAAACAAAAAAAAATGTCAGTTTCTGGAACTAGGCTAACCACCACAAGTCAACTTTTGGGTAGGAATTACCCAGAAATAGGGATCACCTACTTTTCCTTGGAAATAGAAAAAGCGACTTCATTATAAATGTGCCTACATTTAATCAAGAGAAGGAATTGTATCCTCAGAAAATAATGTCTAATCAGAGTACCCTTGACACTCCTTTGCCTTTGAGAGCATTATGGGAATAAAGAAGAGGGTGGAGCTGCTCCTAGAATAAAAAATTAAAATGGCAACAGAAAAAAGTTATACTAAATTACTTTAATAATAGTCATTGTTAATCTTTCAGTATTCGACATTGCTGGTATGAAACTGCAAGACCAAGAAGCTATAAATAATGTCTGTTTTTATTAGAAGAGTTAATACCAATCAAAATAAGTTAAGGTCCACTACCCTTAGAAGTTACTTAAATATGTGCATGTTTTAAAATTCTGCTTTGATCCAACTGACTGATAAACATATCATGGATCTTAGAAAGTAATTGGTAAAGTTATGAAACTTTAAATTTGTGATCTTATCATGGTTCAATCCACTTTATTGAAATTAAGAAAAACTAGTATATTTACCATTGCTGAGGAAGAAAAGAATTCAGGACAGATTTTTAAAATAACTTTTTCATTTTCATTTTCAATGAATTGAACATTAAAATTATTTTGTAAATTTATGAGCAGAATTATACAACCTAGTACTGTAATGAAATGCAAATATCTCTGTTCAGTAAGTCTCAACTGTTTCATCAATTTTGCATACATAGTTCAGTGGGGACTGATAATTATATGGCAATGTGAAAAAAATGTTTATTAAGTATCAGTATGAGGCAGCTAGGTATATCCAATTATACCCACATAATGTGATTTCACAAAGTGATTTGATTTTTTTTTATTACTTCACAGTCTTTGTTTTACTGGATTTGATGGAGTTTGGCATATTTTCAAAGTGAATTACAAGTGGTGAAAACACTTAAATGTGTTTCATCCAAACAGTCCTTAAAATTAAGGATCTAATTTCGATGACATTGTGTGTATATGTGTAACACATATTTTTAAAATCCCTGAATTTTAAGTCACTGAATTTAAAAAAATAAAAATTTTTATTTTTAAGATAGATTATACTTATTTGATTAAATGCTTTTGTCACTTTAAACCAACTTAGAGTTTTTATTTTAATATTAGAATTTCTGGTTTAATAAATTTGATATACTAGATTCCTTTTTCAACTTTATTAAACCAATTTGCCGTAAAATAAACTACACTAAAAGCAAGAGTTACAATAAGATAATCTCACTTTTCAAAGAAGTGAGATTCTCCTATAACCAAGATAATGATACTGTTTATAGGAATTTGCCATTTGAAGTGTCAACCACATTCATTGAAAACTGTCATGGTGATTGTACAGATGCCAGGCAGATGGCTTCACCACCATGGAGTAGTTATGGTCCTCTTCTGAGTAGCTCCTTATCTGAATTTATCTTATTTTTCTTTCTGATTATTTGTCCTTTTGAGGTGGACATTATTTTTATCTAGCTTTTTCTGTTCTGTATATTCTCTACCTCTTATTAACATCCTCAATCTCTCACTACGGTTATTTCCCCTTTTTCTCAAACATACACAATATTTTCTGTGAAAAATAACAAGAAATAAAACTCTTATTTCATCCTATTGTTGTCTTCAACATATCTTACAAAAGTAAACCATTACTTTTCTTACAGCCATTATCCGTGAAGTTTTTAATAAACTACCCAATTTCCATACGCCCTCCTTTCAGCTTAAAAACCTGGAATCTAATTTCCGACCACACAATTCCACTGAAGCTACCATGTGGAGGTCATCTCTTACCCCCTAGTTAAATTTAACCCACTTGTCTGTCTTCATTTTAACCTTGCTTCTTCCTTTGGCTCTGCCAATTAGTCCTTCCTTTTCAACCCTCTCTCTCAGTTTCTGTGATATCCCATCGTCTAGATCTTCTCCTACTTCTCTAATCAGGATTTCTTTGTTCTCTCATTGGTTTTAGCTCCTTTTTCCATCCCCTTACTGTTTATTGAAGTACAACATAAATAAAACAAAAGTCAGAAAGCACAATTGTTCAGCTTCATTAATTTTTACAAAGTGTACCTTCCAGTGTAATAAGCACCCAGATCAAGAAACAGAACATTGCTGTCACCCTAGAGGCCAATCACCACCCCACCCTGAGATATCCTCATCATTAGTCCTTAGCCTGACTTTCTTCTTCAACAAGTCACTTTTATGAATTCAATTACCATTTCCATACTGATGAATTCCACATTCATTGATATTTCAAGGTCTGATGTGTTGTGTGAAATCTTTGGCTCCTTCCCCTCCTTATCTCTTTTATGCAGGTAAAGATTAGACTCTAATCATGTTATTTTTCAAGATGTTAAACTGTTTCCTTCTTTTCATTCCCATCTTACCACTACGGTGGTAGATAGCTATGGCCTGCAGGCCACATATAGCCCTCGCCTGTTTTTCTAAATAAAGTTTTATTGGAACACAGCCATGCTTATTCATTTATATATTGGGTATGGCTGCTTTCTTGCTACAGTGGTGGGGTCAAGTAGTTGCCACCAAGACTATATGGCCTGAAAAGCCTAAAATATTTATTTAATTTTTTGAGACAGGGTCTCACTCTGTCACCTGGGCTGAAATGCGGTGGTGTAATCTTGGCTCACTACAGCCTCAACTTTTTGGGCTCAAGCAATCCTCCCACCTCAGCCTCTTGAATAGCTGAGAGTACAGGCACATGTCACCATACCTGGCCAATTTTTCTATTTTTTTGGTAGAGACCAGGTTTTACCACATTGCCCAGGCTGGTCTTGAATTCCTGGGCTCAAGTGACCCTCCTGCCCTGGCCTCCCAAAGTGCTGGGATTACAGGCGTGAGCCACCATGCCCAGCTCCCCAAAATATTTATCTTACAATTTATAGAAAAAGTTTTTCAATAATTCCTAATTTATGCCTTCACTATTTCACACTAGATTTATTGCAGTCACTTCTTACTTGGTCATATGAAGTCTAGATTCTCTCCAACTATCTTTGCGTAGCTTCCCTGTTAGAGCTACTCAAACACTTTTCATTTTCATCATTTTCTTGCTCAGTATAGGGTCAAACTCCCTTTTTCTGCCAATCAAAGCCTCTATTACAACAAAAGCAAGAAGTACAGGCATTACAGAAGGAAGTAGGGGTGTATAATATTCACACCACATGCTACTATTTCTCCAATGCCTGTGCTTATTTTCATCCTCTCTCAATAAGCCTTATGCATAGATATATCCCAGTGTTATTAAGGTGCTCCAGTCCTCATTCCCTGTATGCAGTTCCCTCTTCCATCCCATCTGTCCCATCAAAGCTTGCACACCCTTCACAGTTGGCTGCAGTTCTACGACCTTTATACAGTTCCAAATACTATCACCTTTGCCTTTTCTAACATCCTGTAACACTTGTGAGTTGTAACACAGAACTTATGTCTTGATTGTCTGTTGTCTTAAATTACTTCCTCATAGACGTGAAGCTCCCCCAAAGCAGAGTGCATTATTTCTGCTTTTCTAGAAGCCACTGAGCACATACGGAAAACTTAATAAATATTGGTAGCTTTGACTTCTAAACTTTATGAGTAAATTGCTATTAGCTGCTGGAATTCTTGTTCAGAAAGCAATGCTATATAGTCCCTGTTGCCACAGTAGGCTCCACAAACTGCATTTTTAGTTATACCCCAAAGCCTCGGCATAAATTAGAATCTAGAAATTCAGGTGATTGAACACAACAGGTGACGAATATTCTACAGAAGGTTGTAGCTCAAATAGCCTTCAATTTGATACAGTTTTATATTTTAAATCACCTCCAATTTGTCATTCTAGGTACAGCACCTTAGAAGTGGCATATTTCACATTTAGTATGTTTTCATCATTGACAGAATATTCATTTTCTTAATACTTATTCAATATTGCTTAAAAATCACATCCAGCATTCTTTTAATCATATTTTTTCTGGTTCCCAAAGTTAAAAAAATAGACTTTATTGCAAATAACCGAAAAAGTAATTTGGAAGAACTTAAATTTGAATGAAATGTAAAACTCTAAAGCAATACATACACACACACTTGAAAATATATTTTTTTTAAAGGTAAGATTTCACTTCCAGTGAGTCCAAATGCTTGGTGTGAAGTTGTCAGAACTCAGAATTGTGTGATCAGACTACAGAAAGAAAGCAAACTCCCTAAGCCAACCTAAGAATAACGCAGTGAAGGTAGAAAGAACAGCAAGCTACAAGATCAGGCTAGGTAATTTTCCTATAACAGTAATGCCCAAGAAAATATTTTGAAAGGTTCATTGTGACCCGAAAATATTTTGCTGCAGTTCAGTAACATTATCATATGTAAGTCCAAATAAAAAATAATAATTAATAAATATCCAAGAAGGTGGGCGGAGCTTCCAGCATCCATATAATGAAAGACCTTTCTAGTCTGTGCTTCTCAAAGTCATAATAGCACACACATAAACGTCATCCAAAAATCCTAAATTACAAATAATATTTATTTTCAAGGCCCTGTCTCTTCTTTCCTGCCACCTCATGATTTTTGTTTTGTTTTTGGGTTTTTTTTTTTTTTTGGAGTTTTCTAGAATACAAAACTATAAACCATAAAAAAATTCAGCAATATTTAGAGTTTAGTGATTAGGATAAAGCAAATTTATGGAGATTAAATGGCCTCTGGGACAACCTAGTTTGCTGTGATTTCTTTGTGATGGCAAAGTATTGCAGTTTATTGTTTGCTCCATGATTACTTCAGGATGCTCTTCCTAATCTCTTTCTTGCACACTCAGGACTCAAGAGTGACCCTTTTTCAAGGGCTTTTGGGACCTCTGTTCACTGACTGGTAGAAGAAAACACAGCACCAAGGTGAAGGCCAAGGGCAAATGTAAATCTGACCTGGGTTCTGCTCCAACAGACTTCTTGTCATTTAGCAGCACTATAAATTTTAATGTGATTCTTATTTCAACTCAGTGGCTTACTTTTAATCTTCAATCTTTGGAAGATATTGATCATATTCATCAGGTCACAGATGTGTCCTTGCTGCTACCATCAAGGCTTTTGTAGAGTAGCATACTCAGTTTTGGCTTAAATCCTTAGTTATTTTATTCTTTATGAAAATCATTTCTAATTTTCATTTTCATTGCTTTCTGTTTCACCCTGACAGTTATCTTAATTTCAAAAATATTGTCACTAATCATAATTGACCAACTTAAGCATTTATATATCTAATATTCATTTATCATTCTTTCAAATCACAGGTACTAGGTAACTACTGCATATATAGGCACTGAGTGCAGATCTGGAAACATCATAATAATTAGGGCAAATACAGCATTTGTCTTTGTGAAACTCACGGCTTGGTGGAGAGATGCAGGTGGTAATCAACTAAGCATAAAACAAATGTAAAATTGCTATTGCATCAAATATTATGCAAAACAGGCATACTGTGCTATGAGAATCCGTAATATTTTTTGGAAGATTAGATCATTATTTCCTGAAGAAATGATGTTGGAACTAGATCTGAGGATGAGTAGGAGTTAAACCAGGCAGAGGAGAGCTGAGTGTTCTAGGTATAGTGAATAACATGATGAAGACCCTGCAGTAGAAGGCTACCTAGGGAGTACAAGGGACTGAGAGAAAGTCAGTGTGGCTGAGCAGAGACAGCAAGGGGGGTTTTGGTGTAAGAAGGATCTAACTCCTGTTGATTCCACTTTCAGACCATCTCTTGATTGTGTCCATTTCTCTCAGTCCCCACTTCTGCTATCCTACCTAAGAATATAATCAAATACGGGTCTCTCCTAGAATAATGCATCTGCCTACTATCCACTCTTATTATTTCACTCTTGTCCCCTCCAATTGATTCTCTGTATTGTAGCCAGTGATCTTTTCCAAATGCAAATTAATCACTTCTCTGCTTAACACCAATCAGTAGCATTCTACTTTTCATATGCTAATAGATCTATCAGAACTACCTGAATGCCTTCAATGCTCCTGACACTCTGGCCTTCTCTCTATACCTCCAGAGAACACATATGCAAGCTATTTCCTCTACACGGAAGTTTCTAACCTCTCCACCTGGCAACCAGATATGGCTTCCTTAAACAGGGCTTTGGTGATAAAAACCTCAGCCCCAACTAGGACAGAGTTGGGGGTGAGGCCCAAACAGGGCCCTGGTGATAAAAACCTCAGCCCCAACTAGGACATCCTGCTTGGGGAATGTGGTTGACTTTTATTTTACTCACCATATTTTTGCCTATACATTCTGAATTCTTACAATGACTATGTGATGGTTTTATAAGAAAGTTGTAAATATTATTCATTTAAAAAGAACAAAAAAGGAGGGAGAAAAAGGTCTGATTCACTTTTCTTTTGGACATTATGTGACGATCTTTGAACCTATCAGTTACAATCAGTGCTGCCAAAATGAGGTCATAGATCTACCTCAGGTTTCCAAACGTAATGCTGCAAACTAAGGCTCCTTTTGATCTAGGACATTTTTCATTCTGCTAAAAATAATTTTTGCATGAAAGCTACTAGACAGTCTGACATGAGACAATTTGCTTTAAAATGTTCTTGATGTGGTAACAAAAGATCCTGGATGTACTGATCTAATTCTTTGTTCTACAGAGAAGACTCAGTTATTTTTTTTGTTTTACATACCACCATTGTTTGTAGGATTAAAAGATGCTTGTGGGTATAGACCTTCCACATAAGCTTTGAGACAAACAAAAGGATAACATTAATTATATAAATCAGGAAAAATCTGGCATACCAAAAGCTAATCTATGGTATAATGTGTACACTTAGCAATACTAACTTTGAGTATGTATTGTTGATCCAATGCCAAGTACCGTATGAGATTTCCTCCAGGACTGAAAGTGCACTCTTCAGCTCTTGGAATGAATTCCTAAGATCTCTCTCTATATTAAGAATCATGGAATGCGAATCCAATTAACATGGAATAGATTCACAACTAACAGTGTAGCCCACAGTGTGAGTACCTTTATTTTTAGCCCACAATGCACTAAGGAAGATCTACATCCTGTTTACCTTCTGAATCCTGCACAAGTCCATCTTTCATACCAACTTGAACATTCTTAGGCAGATGCTACAACATAAGTAAGCCATTCTGTAACCACAACTTTGCCTGACTAAGTAAAACACTCAAACATACTTAATATAACAAACTTTATTAATACACTGAAAAGAAGTTCCAGGCAAAACTTAGCTTTTCCTTATTTTTTCTTCAACTTTAAGTTCAGGGGTACACGTTCTAGATGTGCAGGTTTATTACATAAGTAAACATGTGTCATGGTGGTTTGCTGCACAGATCATCCCGTCACCTAGGTAGTAAGCCCAGCATCCATGAGCTATTCTTCCTGATGATCTTCCCCCTGGCCCCACAATGACAGTCCCCAGTGTGTGTTGTTCCCCTCCAATGTTTCCATGTGTTCTCATCATTCAGCTCCAACTTATAAGTGATAACATGCGGTGTTTGATTTTCTGTTCCTGCATTAGTTTACTGAGGATAATGGCTTCCAGTTCCATCCATGTCCTGATCCTTTTTATAGATGCATAGTATTCCATGGTGTATATGTACCACATTTTTTTAAAACGTTAAGTTCCGGAACACATACACAGAATGAGTAGGTTTCTAATATAGGTACACATATGCCATGGTGGTTTGCTGCACCTATTGACCCATCCTCTAAGTCCCCTCCCCTCACTCCCCATCCCCTAACAGGCCCAGTATGTGTTGTTCCCCTCCTTGTGTCCATGTGTTCTTAGTGTTCAGTTCCCACTTATGAGTGAGACATGTGGTGTTTGGTTTTCTGTTCCTGTGTTAGTTGGCTGAGAATTATGGCTTCCAGCTTCATCCATGTCCCTGCAAAGGACATGATCTCATTCCTTTTTATGGCTGCATAGTATTCCATGGTGTATATGTACCACATTTTCTTTATCCCATCTATCATTGATGAGCATTTGGGTTGGTTCCAAGTCATTGCTATTGTAAATAGTACTGCAATAAGCATACATGTGCATGTATCTTTATAATAGGATAATTTATATGCCTTTGGGTATATACCCAGTAATGGGACTGTGGGGTGAAATGCTGTTTCTGGTTCTAGATCCTTGAGGAATCGCCACACTGTCTTCCAGAATGGTTGAACTAATTTAAATTCCCACCAACAGTGTAAAAGCATTCCTATTTCTCCACAGCCTCACCAGCATCTATTGCTTCTTGACTTTTTAATAATCACCATTCTAACTATCATGAGATGATATCTCATTGTGGTTTTGGTTTGCATTTTTCTGATGATCAGTGATGTTGAGTTTTTCATATGTTTGTTGGTCGCATAAATGTCTTCTTTAGAGAAGTGCCTGTTCATATCCTTTGCACACTTTTTGATGGGGTTTTTTTCTTGTAAATTTGCTTAACTTCCTTGTAGATTCTGGATATTACACCTTTGTCGGATGGGTAGATTGCAAAAGTTCCCTCCCATTCTGTAGGTTGCCTGTTCACTCTGTTGATAGTTTCTTTTGCTGTGCAAAGCTCTTTGGTTTAATTAGATCCCATTTGTCAATTTGGCTTTTGTTGCAGTTACTTTTGGCATTTTTGTCATGATCTTTGCCCATGCCTATGTCCTGAATGGTATTGCCTAGGTTTTCTTCTAGAGTTTGTATGGTTTAGGGTTTACATTTAAGTCTTTAATCCACCTTGAGTTAATTTTTGTAAAAGGTATAAGGAAGGGGTCCAATTTCAGTTTTCTGCGTATGGCTAACCAGTTTTCCCAGCACCATTTATTGAATAGGGAATCCTTTCCCATTGCTTGTTTTTGAAGATCGGATTATTGTAGATGTGTGGTCTTATTTCTGAGGTCTCTATTCTGTCCCTTTGGTCTATATGTCCATTTTGGTACAGTACCATGCTGTTTTGATTCCTGTGGACTTGTAATATAGTTTGAAGTCAGGTAGCATGATGCCTCCAGCTTTGTTCTTTTTGCTTAGGATTGTCTTGGATATATGGGTTCTTCTTTGGTTCCATATGTAATTTAAAGTAGTTTTTTCTAATTCTGTGAAGAATGTCAATGGTAGTTTGATGGGAATAGCATTGAATCTATAAATTACTTTAGGGAGTATGGCCATTTTCACAATATTGATTCTTCCTATCCATGAGAATGGAATATTTTTCCATTTGTTTGTGTCCTCTCTTATTTCCTTGAGCAGTGGTTGGTAGTTCTCCTTGAAGATGTCCTTCACGTCCCTTGTTAGCTGTATTCTTAGGTATTTTATTCTCTTTGTAGCAATCATGAATGGGAGTTCACTCATGATTTGGCTTTCTGCTTGTCTATTGTTGTTGTACAGGAATGCTTGTGATTTTTACACCTTGATTTTGTTTTCTGAAACTTTGCTGAAGTTGCTTATCAGCTTAAGGAGCTTTTGCGCTGAGACGATGAGGTTTTCTAAATACAAAATCATGAAACATGTTGTCTGCAAACGGAAACAATTTGACTTCTTCTCTTCCTATTTGAAGACCCTTTATTTCCTTCTCTTGCCTAATTTCCCTGGCCAGAACTTCCAATACTATGTTGAATAGGATTGGTGAGAGAGGGCATCCTAGTCTTCTACTGGTTGTCAGTGGGAAATCTTTCAGCTTTTGCACATTCAATATGATGTTGGCTACGGGTTTGTCATAAAGAGTCTTACTGAGATATGTTCCATCAATGCCTAGTTTATTGAGAGTTTTTAACCTGAAGGGATGTTGAATTTTATCAAAGGCATTTTCTGCATCTATTGGGTTAATCATGTGGTTTTTGTCTTTGGTTCTGTTTATATAATGAATTATGTTTATTAATTTGCATATGTTGAACCAGCCTTGCACCCCAGGGATAAATGCGAACTGATCATGGTGGATATGTTTTTTGATGTACTGCTGGATTTCATGTGTCAGTATTTTCTTGAGGATTTTTGCATTGACGTTCATCAGGGATATTGGTCTGAAGTTTTCTTTTGTGTTGTTGTTGTGTCTTTGCTAGGTTTTGGCATCAGGTTGATGCTGCCTTTATAAAATGAGTTTGGGGGGAGTCCCTTCTTTTCAATTGTTTGGAATAGTACCTCTGGTAGAATTCTGCTGTGAATCCACCACACCCTGGGCTTTTTTTGGTTAGTAGGCTATTAATTACTACCTAAATTTCAGAACTTGTTATTTATCTACTCAGGGATTTGACTTCTTTCTGGGTTAGTCTTGGGAGGGTGCATGTGTCCAGGATTTTATCCATTTCTTCTAGATTTTCTAGTTCATTTTGCATAGAGGTGTATATAGTATTCTCTGATGGTAATTTGCATTTCTGTGGCATCAGTGGCAATATCCCCTTTATCATTTTTTATTGTGTCTATTTGATTCTTCTCTGTTTTCTTTTTTAATAGTCTAGATAGCAGTCTATTTTGTACTTTTTTTTTTCAAAAGAAAAACAGCTCCTAGATTTATTGATTTTTTGGAGCATTTTTCTTGTCACTATATTCTTCAATTCTGCTCTCATCTTAATTATTTCTTGTCTTATGCTGTCTTTTGTATTTGTTTGCTCTTGCTTCTCTAGCTCTTTTAATTGCAATGTTAGGATATTGACTTGAGATCTTTCTAGCTTTCTGATGTGGGCATTTAGTGCTATCAACTTTCCTCTTAACACGGCTTTAGACATGTTAAGTGTTATGTTGTCTCTTTGTTCTCATAGGTTCCAAAGAACTTCTTGATTTCTGCCTTAATTTCCTTATTTACCCAAGAGTCATTCAGGAGCAGGTTGTTCAATTTTCATGTAATTGAGTGGTTTGGGAGTGAGTTTCTTAATCCCGAATTTTAATTTGATTGCACTGTTGTCTGACAGGCTGTTATGATTTCAGTTCTTTTGCATTTACTGAGGAGTGTTTTACTTCCAATTATGTGGTCAATGTTAGAATAAGTGCCATGGGGCATTGAGAAGAATGTATATTCTCCTGATTTGGGGTGGAGAGTTCCGTAGCCGTCGGTTAGGTCCATTTGATCCAGAGCCAAGTTCAAATCCTGAATATCCCTGTTAATTTTCTGCCTTGTTGATATGTCTAATATTGACCGTGGGGTGTTAAAGTTTCTCACTATTATTGTGTGGGAGTCTAAGTCTCTTTGCAAGTCTATAAGAACTTGTTTTATGAATCTGGGTGCTCCTGTATTGAGTGCATGTATATTTACAATAGTTAGCTCTTCTTGTTAAATTAATTGCTTTACCATTATGTAATGCCCTTCTTTGTCTTTTTCGATCTTTGTTGGCTTAAAGTATTTTTTGTCAGAGACTAGGTTTGCAACCCCTGCTTGTTTGCTTTCCATTTGCTTGGTAAATTTTCCCTATCCCTTTATTTTGAGCCTACATGTGTCTTTGCACTGAAATAGGTCTCCTAAATACAGGACACCGATGGCTCTTGACTCTATCCAATTTGCCAGTCTGTGTCTTTTAACTGGGGGCACTTAGCCCATTTACCTTTAAGGTTACTATGGTTAAATGGAATTTGTTCCTGTCATCATGATGCTATCTGGTTATTTTGCACAGTAGTTGATGCAGTTTCTTCATAGTGTCATTGGTCTTTATAGTTTGGCGTGTTTTTGCAGTGGCTGGTACCGCTTTTTCCTTTCTATGTTTAGTGCTTCCTTCATGAACTCTTGCAAGGCAGTCCTGGTCGTGATAAAATCCCTCAGCATTTGCTTGTCTGAAAAGCATTTTATTTCTCCTTTGCTAATGAAGCTTAGTTTGGCTAGATATGAAATTCTGGTTTGAAAATTATTTTCTTTACGAACATTGAACATTGGCCCCCACTCTCTTCTGGCTGCAGGGTTTCTGCTGAGAGATCCACTCTTCGTCTGATGGACTTCCCTTTGTAGGCGACCTGGCCTTTCTCTCTGGCTGCTCTTCACATTTTTTTCTTCATTTTGACCTTGCAGAATCTGATGAGTATGTGTCTTGGGGGTAATCTTCTCATGGTATATCTTAATGGTGTTCTCTGTATTTCCTGAATTTGAAAGTTGGTCTGTCTTGCGAGGTTGGGGAAGTTCTCCTGGATAATACCCTGAAGTGTGTGTTTTTCAGTGTGTTTCCATTCTCCCTGTCTTTTTCCAGTACTCCAATCAATCGTAGGTTTGGCGTTTTTACGTAGCCCCATATTTCTCGGAGGCTTTAGTTGTTCCTTTTCATTCTTTTTTTCTCTAATCTTATCTGCATGCCTTATTTCAGCAAGGTGGTCTTCAAACTCTGATATCTTTTCTTCTGCTTTCAATTTGGCTATTGATATTTGCATTTATGTTCCTCTCTAAACTGGTTATTCTAGTTAGCAGCTCCTTTAAATTTTATCTGGTTCTTAGTTTCTTTGCATTGGATTAGAACATGCTCTTTTAGCTCAGTGGAATTTGCTATTACACATCTTCTGAAGCCTACTTCTGTTAATTCATCCATTTCATCCTTTGTCCATTTCTGCACCCTTGCTGGAGAGGTGTTGCGGTCATTTGGAGGAGAAGAGGTACTCTGGCCTTTTGGGTTTTCAGCATTTTCTCATTGATTCTTTCTAATCTTCATGAGTTTGTCTAGTTTTGATATTTGAGGCTACTGACCCTTGGATGGGGTTTTTGTGGGGACTTTTGTTGTTGATGCTGTTGACGTTGCTTTCTGTTTTTCTTTCAATAATCAGGTCCCTCTTCTGTAGGGCTGCTGTGGTTTGCTGGGGGTTCACTTCAGACCCTATTCATTTGGTTTGCTCCCACACCTGGAGATGTCACTCAAGAAGGCTGGAGAACACCAAAAATGGGTGCCTGCTCCTTCCTCTGGGATGTCTGACCTTGAGGGGTGCCAACCTAATGCCTGTATAGGGTGTCTGACAACCCCTATTGGAGGGTCTTACCCAATTGGGTGGCATGGGGAACAAGACCCATTTAATAAAGCACTTTGACTGTCCCTTAGTGAAGAAGGTGTGCTTCACTGGGGGGAAACTCACCCATCTGGGCTGCCTGGATTCCTCAGATCTAGCAGGAGGAAAGGCTAAGCCTGCTGGTCCATGGATACTATGGCCACCACTTCCCCAGAGGCTCAGGCCCAGGGAGATCAGAGTTCTGTCCCTGAGCCCCTGGCTGGAGTTTTTGGAGTCCTTGAAGGGAGGCCCCACCTAGTGAGGAGGGATGGGTCAGGGTCAGGCCTGAAGAGGTGCTATGGCCACAGTCTGCCACAGCCAGTATAATGGGCTGTGGGGAACACCTGTTGGGACCAAGCTGTCCAGCCTCCCTGGCTCCAGCAGGGGAAAAGCATGGCCTGCAGCTATAGAGATGGCTGCCTCCCTTCCCCTGCCCAGGGATCCTAGAGTGTTAGGCAGCTATCGGTCCCAGTGCTGGCTGCTGACCTTCCCACAAGGAGCTCAAAGGGCTTAGACTACAGTCAGTCGCAGCTGTGGTGCTGTTGGCACCTCCTCCTGGGAACTCAGCAGGCTTAAGCAGATTCTAGTTGAGAGGCTGTTGAGAATCTGCGTGGATCTGGGGTTGCGTCCCTAGGCCCTGGCTGCATGGGTTCACAAGTGGGATCTTCCAATCCATGGGTTTCATAGTTCCATGGAGAAAGCACAGTTTCCTGCTCTGGGTAGTATGCTCGCTCACTGCCTTCCTTGGTGCAGGGGTAGGGGCTCCCCTGCCCCGTGTGGCTCTCAGGTGGGCCGCTGCACCACACTGCTCTTCTTTCCTCTCTGTGGGTCACGCCAGTCACCTAGTCAGTTCTGATGAGAGAACCTGGATACTTTGGTTGCCAGTGCAGGATTCACACATTATTATGGTTCCCAAAGAGTCTATCCCAACTCCACTGAGTCCTTGGACATTTGGCCTTGAGATTTCAAGGCCACATGCATTTTTCTTGTTTGAGATGAGAAATGGGTACAGCTAAAGGTGACTAAATATGACATCTTCCAAATTTTTTATCTGCCACAAATTTACACTTTGCACCACTCTGCGGGGTCCTCATAGTGACCCACCTACTGTCTAAGATACAACGGGCATGACTGCTTCCTTCAGTCACACTCTAATGCTGCACTTCCTACCCCACTCTACCCTCAGCCTTGGTCCCTCCAGTTCAGTCTCTTCAGAACTTATTTCTGGAAAGGGTCAAGAAAATCATTTATGCTAAAATTAAAGTGGGTTACAATGTTCTTCTTCTTGCTTAACATACTTTTATTTTTGGCAAGTTTTTTTGTCTATTTTGTAGAAGGGGGTGCTTTTTTTTCACTTTAAGTCAACACCCTAACCAAAACAAATTAATGAAAGCTTCAGTACCTCAGAAGACAAGTAAGCAAAATCATATCATTATATATAATAATCCTTATATATATATATAAATTGTGAATTTTAGGATGTTCAAGTCACTCATAAAATCAACAGCTTAAGATATATACAAATTTAAAAATGCTTTTTGTGCACACATTTGATTCAAATATCTACCCTGACACATATCTAGATTTTATTCTAGAGAAAAACAATAAAAATTCAATGAGAATAACTGAATTTGAAACAAACAAATTCTGTGTTTCAGAGACATCCAAAAATTCAGAATTGAATATTAAAACTCACCTCCAGTATCAATTTTGTTTTTAAAAACAATTTTAAGAATCAGTGGAATGCAGAAGTGAAAATAAATAGGAATCTATCACGTAAAAATTCATTCTGCCTAGCCACATGTCCAATGTTCTCTTTTACCTACCCACACCCACAACCGAAAAGTATTGTTTTTCTTGGACCCTAAGAGTTACATTACTCAGTCACAATGAAATCATGATTGCTATGGATCTTGTACTATTGTGCAACACATAAGCTAGGATTGCAGCACTTGTGTAGTTTAGACATAGAGTTAAAATACTTAATATAAAATACATAATTTTGAAATAACAAACTTCTCTCAAAGCAAGATTGCTTTAGTACATTTTATCAAGTAACCTAATGGTATATTATGTAACCACTTAAAAGCACATTTAAAATGCTACACAGAAGTAATAAAATGTTTATAACTTTATATATAAAAAAGTTGAAATAGAACATGCCTTATAATAACTCTAAATATAAACAAAAGCTTAGAAAGCAATACGCAAAAAAAGGAAGTTGTGATTAAGTAATTAGATTAAGAATGATTTAGTATAATTTTTCTTCAATGTTGGTAATAATTTCAACTAAAAATAACAAAGTTAATGTTTTCATATTTAGCTGTGACTTCCTGCTGTTAACAGATATTCACGGATGTGCTTTCAAATTGTGGAAAGTCATAACATCATCTGCCTTTCAATATATTATGATAGCAATATTCTCTTAAACACCAAATTGTGGAACATATATACCTCATTTAAGGCATTCCATATTTAAGATTTCTCATCCGATTTCATCATTTCTTCTTGTTGAGTGCTATCGGCTGACGAGTTTATTTATTTTCCTTTGGTTCAGAGCAAATATTTTTACTATTCAAATTATGCTTTGAACATCATACTACTAATTATACAGAAAGTATGGTTCCTTCATAATCTTTTATGACATTATCAATAGAAAGCAAATCAATGCATATCTCCAACCAAGAATTCCGAGTTCGTGCAGCTTATAAAAACATGTTTGACTAGAAATATGTGTACCTTTATTTTTATTTTCTGACTAGAAAGAAAAGAACAACTGAAGAATGTTAATGACCCCACTTACATAAAAATGTATAGGTGACTATCAGACTTTTGAAACGTTATATATATATAGTCATGCCTCATTTAATGATAGAAATATGTTCTGAGAAATATGCCATTAGGTGATTTTGTCACTGTGGGAAATCATGCAGCATACTTACAAAAATCTAGATGGCATAGCTTACTACACACTTAGGCTATAAGATATAGCCTATTGCTCCTAGGCTACAAGCTTGTATATGTATAGCATGTTACTGTACTGGATACCATAAGCAATTATGACACAATGATATTTGTATATCTAAACATATTTGAATTGGAAAAAGTTATGTGTTACACTATGACCTTATGACAGTTGTGATGTCACTAGGTGGTAGGAATTTTTCTACTCCATTATAATCTTATGGGACCACCATCATATATGTTGTCATTCATTGACCAAAATGTCATTATGCAGGACATGACTGTATAGGGACAATTTAGATTTAAATATTTGTCTAGTACTTAGTGTCATTAAATGGGGAGAAAATCTTCATATAATCATTAAAGAGGATTTCTAATATCTGCCCTAGGTTAATGCTCAAACAAAGCAGGCACAGGGATGCAGAATCATGTGTATCAGGAAACCACACAAGCCTCCTGCCAGGTAACTCCTAGAGGTCATTATCACAGAACATTCCCTAGAGGCCCTTTCTTCTTTTTGGGTTGCCTCCATCACCACCACTACAGTCCTCTTTTCTCTCCTTTACCAGCCCACTCCCACCTAGTCAATATTGAGGGACCTTGCTTCCCCTTGAGTTCTTAAAATTGAAGGTCACAATGCACAAAAATATAGGTGAGTTTGATTTTTTTCATTAGCTTAGTCCCACTAAAAGGGGAACCCTCTGTGTTCCAGAAATGAATGTTAAACAGCAGATTCTAAAGCTGACAACAGCACATTCACCTCCCACTATCTGAATTTCTGACACATTTCAAAATGGCAGGTACTCCAGTCTATAATTCGTAGAACCTATCACTTCATTCCAGCCACCTCTTCTCTTGAAGGAGACCTCTGTGATCTTTGGTGTTTTGTCTTAGCCTCACTCATCTTCCTGTTAGGTTATGGTTAATATGTGACAAGTTATACCTCTCCTATAAAATCAAGATTCTATAAATTTAATGTTAAAACATTTCCTAAGCAAGAGGAGATAAATAGTGTATTAGTCTGTTTTGTGTTGCTACAAAGGAATACCTGAAGTAGGCAATTTATAAAGAAAAGAGGGTTATTTGGCCCATGGTTCTGCAGGCTGTACAAGCATGGCACCAGCATCTGTTTCTAATAAGGGCTTCAGGGAGCTTTTGCTCATGGCAGAAGGCAAGCAGGGCTGACGTGCCACATGGTGAGAGAGGAAGCAAGAGAGAAATGGGCTCTTTTAAACAATCCAATCTCAGGGGAACTAACAGAATGAGGACTTATTCATTATTGTGGAAAGGGCACCGAGCCATTCATGAGAGATCTGCCCCCATGACCCTCACACCGTTCACTAGGATCCAACTCCAATACGGGGGGTCACATTTCAACATGAGATTTGGAGGGAGCATGTATCCAAACTATATTATTGATGAGTTTAGTAAGATAAATGGGTTACTCATTACAGTAAAAGTCTTGATTCCTTGAGCAATTAGAGGCCAGGCATTACAGTAAACACTTTCAATATGATTTAATCCATACAAAAAGCTCATTTGACAAATAAGAACATTGAGGAATATTCCAATTCAAGTCTGGCTGACTCCAACACACGTGTACTATACTCCACTACCACCCAATCTCTATACTGAATATACCTAAACCCAGTGCCCACTCCTAACCTGCCCTGTCCACTGTCTCTGTGCTCAGGTCCTAGGTCCCGCACTCCTATTTATTTGGAATCTTAACACAAAACCCAATATTAGTTGTAAAATAGGACCATCTCTATGTATTAGTTATCAACTGGTGCATAACAACTTGCTCTGAAATTAGCAGCTTAAAACAGCAAGTATTTATTTTCTCCGTTTCTGTAGATCACGAGCCTGGGCATGGCTTATTTGGGCTCTCTGGCTCAACAACAGTTCCTCGTGAGATTGGAGTTGAGCTATTGGCCAAGGCTGCAGTTTCATATAAAGGTTTGACCGGGGCTGAGGGAAGCTGGAGGATCTGCTTCCAAGCTTACTCATGTGGAAGTTGGCAGTCCCCAGTCCCTTCCCACATGAACCTTTTTATAGAATTTTCTCAAAACGTGGCAGCTTGCTTCCTCCTGAAGAGTGATCTGAGAAAGCGGAGAGAGACCAAAAGAGAGTCCTCAAGACAGAAGAAACAGTATTTTATAACCTAATCATGGGTTATATGCTATAACTTCTGCTATATTCTCGTCACTACAAGCAAGTCACAAATTCAGCTCCTACTAAAGCAGAGGGGATTATATAAGGTGTGAACACCTGTAAGCTAGGCCATTTGGTTCCATCTTAAGAGATTGCCTACCCCGCTCCCCCAACACTCCCACCACCTGTGTGTCATCCTCCTGTGTCCCTTCATCTTTAAGTCATAATTGTGCTTATCAATAGCAGGGATTTTATACGTGCTTATCAAACTCTTAGCCACTGTTCTTGGGCTCAAGAGTCTGACATTCTTCTTAAAAAGATACTTGAAATCTTTATTATATAACACCAGAAGTCTTTTTCATGTTTCTTATTGTCGGGTTAAGTTGTTCAGTCTATAGTCGAAGCCAGATTTGCACTGGAAGGAATCTTGACTTTATCTTCTCCTGCTTGCCAGTATAGGCCCTGGCTGTCCTAGGGGAGCCTCCAAGTTTAGTCAGCCCCTCTATTATTTCTAAATGAACAAAATATTTTCACAACTAACCTGTAATAATTTATCTGAATATACTCATGTGAGCTTCAGATGATTTTTACTAGTTTTAAATGCCGACCCTACCTGCGCACCACAGCCTCACACCCCAGTCCCTCATTCTTGCCTTTCCCAGAATAAACCTTTTCCAGGGCACACCATTCTCATCCTCACCTTCAGAGATTTTTTTCCCTGGTGTCAGACCTTCCTGCACTAGTATGTAGTCATCTCTTTCACTGCTGCTTCTAGGAAACTCCTTGACTTGGGGTCCTTCCCTGAGTCTTATTCAAGTTGCTGCTCCATAGCTTCTACCAAGTTGCCACAACAGATCATGCTCTTTGGTGAAGCTTAGTTCTTTCTAAGTTTCAACCTAGTATTAGTACTTTACCTGGTCATAATAATGTTCTCAAATTTTATTTTACTTTGCTACAAACATTTTTCAGGTGGAGAAGACTCTGTAACACATTTCCTCTATCAGCTTTCACTTTCTGGTAGGAGAAAAAATGAAATACCAATGAAGTAATCACTTTGAGAAGATTTTTGAGGGTTTATATTTTCACATTTGATTTAGTAAGAGGAATATGAGTAATTCACATTTGAATTGTTATCTTTATATGTTTTAAAGTTATATATTGAGGCCAAGTGCAGTGGCTCATGACTATAATTCTATCACTGTGGGAAGCCAAGGCAGAAGGATTGCTTAAGGCCAGTAGTTTGAGATCAGCCTGGGCAACATAGCAAGACGCCATCTCTACAAAAGAAAAACTTAAAAAATAGCTAGGCATGGTAGGGCACACCTGTAGTCTCAGCTACTTGGAAGACTGAGGTGGGAGGATCACTTGAGCCCACGAGTTCAAGGTTGCAATAAGCTATGATTGTGCCACTGCACTCCAGAGAGGGTGACAGAACGACTCTGTCACAAAAATCATAAAATAGCAATAAATGAAGTTAGATATTAAGAGATTATAGCTCTAAATATGCATTAAAATTTACTATAAAGCTAAGCAAATCATCTATAACAAATGCCTTGATAATAATGAAGACAAATAATGATAATTTATTGTTAGGAAAAACAGGAATCAAAAAAATCAAACCAAAATTAAGATAATGCTGATGATTTACTGCTATGTAAAGCATTCTTTCCTAAAATTTCAGAAATTTCATCTATCAGTCTGTTTGCATGAGCAATGGGACTTGCCCAATAGTACCAAGTATTAATGGAATACTTAAATAGATTTCTGAGTATAGTCATCCTTGGTATTTGTTGGAGAATGACTCCAAGACCCCTGCAGATACCAAAATCCATGGATCCTCAAATCCTGTAGTCAGCCCTGTGGGACCCACAGACAGGAAAAGGCCCTCCATTATCTGCAGATCCCACATCCCAAGAATACTGTATTTTCAATCTGTTGTTGACTGAATCCTCAGATGCAGAACCTGCAGATACAGAGGGTCAATTGTACTTTAACAATATAGTAACATTAGTTTAAAATATTATTAGTTAATCCTTTATAATTTGCTGAACTTACTAGTCAACAATGCTAAGTTGTACCTAAAAATTCTATTGCTTTGTCTATCATCCATTCATAAGACAAAAAAGAAAAGGCATACATTTTCAACTAAATTTTCAGCACAGCAAGAGAAAACTCTTGGCTATTACAGGTCCACATCCTTTGACAGCCATAGAATCACATGTAGTTGAGCAGTTTTCAGATTTAAGAAAAAATACAGTGCATATACTGTATATGATATACCACCCAAAGTGCCAAAAGCAGTACCCTGTAACCAAATACATTAATATGTTTGTGGTAAAACATATATTAAATGAGATAAAGACTATAAATAACTTTAAATCATTTCAGATCTGCATTTGATGCCAAATGAGTTTACATCAAACTTAAAACTTTTGGCTCTATTAATTTGGGGATTTTGTAGTTTGTGGTGAAGAGATTGTAGATTTATACAGTGTTCCAGGTTGCTTTTCAGAGCTGAAATGTTTGAAGCACTCTGATGTTAGTAATTACCAGTGCCCACCTCCATGACCTTTCTTTAAAAACTCCCATGAGTTTCTCCAAAGCCATTATTTTCCCATTTCTACTCAAGCAGTGAAAAACTAAGGAAATGTGCATGTGCTTTTTATCCTTATCAACTTTATGGAGAATTATTTTCCAATAAGTAATTTACATACAATAAAAGAAATCCATTCAAAGTATACAAATCTATGAGTTTTGAGAGTTGCATACACCTGTGAAACCAAGGCCATGATCAAGATATACAACATTTCCAGTATCTTCAAAAGATTTCATATGCCCTTTATAATTCATTCCTTTCTCCACTTTCCCACTCCATTTCACCACTTGGCCACTGTTCTGCCTTTTTTCACACAGATTAGTTTTCATTTTATATCATGGAATCATATAGTACGTCCTCTTTTGTGTCTCTTTCTTTCACTCTGCATAACGTTTTTGAGATTCGTCCACGTTGCTGCATGCATCAGCAGTCCCTCTTTTCATTCTTCAGTATTATTTTAACATACAGAATACCACACTTTGTTTCTCATTTATCTTTTGACAGATATTTAGATTGTTTCCAGTTTGGGACTACTGTCAATCAAGCAGCTCTCTTTGCATGCACACACATTTTCCCTTCTCTTTGGAATCAAAGCCTAGGATCAAAAAAGAAGGATCAACTAGTATATGTATATTCAACCTGTTAAGAAACGCATTTTTTTCCCAGAGTCGTTTGCCTATTTTTCTATTGGGTTACTTTTCTTCTTGTGATTGAGTTGTAAGAGTTCTCTTCTCCGGACACAGTCCTTTGTCAAAGACACATATTGGAGTATTTTCTCCTATGTTATGGCTTGCCTTTTCATTTTTAATGGATATCTTTTGAAGAACAAACGTTTTGAATTTTGATAAAATTCAATTGATCAACTTTTTCACTTATCACTAAGATTTTCTCCTACTCTTTAAAGAGTTTTAGAGTTTTAGATTCATATTTAAACTTACTACTCTTTGGAGTTAATTTCTGTATGTGGTGTGAAATAAGGGTCAATATTCCTTTTTAAAATAAATCTCTCCCATTGTTCTGGCACCATTTGATTTAAAATACTTTCTTTCTCTACCGAATTATCTTGACAATTTTTGTTGAAAATCAATTGTCCATGTATCTGTGCCATTATTCCTAGGCTTGATATTCTGTTTCCCTGACATATGTATCTATCCTCTGGACAATATTGCCATCAAGCAAGAGGCACCTGTTGATTATTATCGGGAGCAGAAATCTGATCACTTCCACCCACTGCATCTTAGTATCAGGCTCACCAAGGAAAACACAACCAGTCAAGCACTAAAAGACACAGAGCAAAATCAGTTTCATTACTGAGTGTTAGTACCAATGGCCAGCAGTTCCCTCCTGGCAGCCCTTAATGGACAGTTGGCCTGCACACAGCCCCCTTGTGCTACAGCAACAGGACCCTATCTTTTCTCTGCACAAAATGGACATAACAGTGGGGTTAGCCAGGTACCATATGATACACACACTTAAGTAAAAAAGGATTACACAATGAGTCTGAAAGAGGGAAAGATATCTCCACACAGGGTGATAAGTGCAACACAGAATTTGAGGATTCTATATCTCTTAGTAAGAATTCCTAGCCCAAGGTCCCTTCTTTACTTTTTTAATTTTTAAAAAATTGTATATATTTAAGTTGTACAAGATAATGTTTTGCTATATATATTGATATGGTTTGGATGTGTCTCCACCCAAATCTTACCTTGAATTGTAACTTCCACAATTCCCACGTGTCATGGGAGGAACCTGGTGGAAGGTATTTGAATCATGGAGGTCGGACTGTCTTGTGCTATTCTTGTGATGGTGAATAAGTCAAATGAGACTGATGGTTTTAAAAATGAGTTTCCCTGCACAAGTTCTCTCTCTCTTTGCCTGCTGCCATCCATGTAAGATGTGACTTACTCCTCCTTGCCTTCCACCATGATTGTGAGGCCTCTGTCTCTAGCCATGTGGAACTGTAAGTCCAATAAACCTCTTTCTTTTGTAAATTGCCCAGTCTCAGGTATGTCTTTATCAGCAGCATAAAAATGGAATAATATAGCAAATTGGTGCCAGTAGAATGGGGCACTACTGAAAAGATACCCAAAAATGTGGAAGTGACTTTGAAACAGAGTAACAGGCAGAAGTTGGAACAGTTTGGAGGGCTCAGAAGAAGAGAGAAAAATGTGAAAAAAGTTGGAACTTCCTAGACACTTGTTGAATGGCTTCGACCAAAATGCTGATAATGATATGGATGATGAAATCCAGGCTGAGGTGGTCTCAGATGGAGATGAAGAACTTGTCTGGAACTGGAGCAAAGGTGACTCTTGTTAGGTTTTAGCAAAGAGACTGGTGGCATTTTGCCCCTGCCCTAGAGACTTGTGGAACTTTGAGCTTCAGGGAGATGACTTAGGGTATCTGGCAGAAGAAATTTCTAAGCAGTAAAGCATTCAAAAGGTGACTTGGGTGCTGTTAAAGGCATTCACTTTTATAAGGGAAGCAAAGCATTAAAGTTCAGAAGTTTGCAGCCTGGCAATACGATAGAAAAGAAAATCCCATTTTCTGAAGAGAATTTCAAGCCAGCTGAAGAAATTTGAATAAGTAATGAAGGGCCAAATGTTAATCCCCAAGACAATGGGAAAAATGTCTCCAGTGCATGTCAGATGTCTTCACAGCGGACTCTCATATCACAGGTCCAGAGGCCTAGGAGGAAAAAATGGTTTCATGGGCCAGGCCCAGGATCCCTGTGCTGTGTGCTGCCTAGGGACTTGGTGCTGTGCATCCCAGCCACTCCAGCTGTGACTAAAAGGGGCCAAAATATAGTTCTGATCATGGCTTCAGAGGATGCAAGCCCCAAGCCTTGGCAACTTCCATGTGGTGTTGAGCCTGCAGGTGCACAGAAATAAAGAACTGAGGTTTGGGAACCTCTACCTAGATTTCAGAAGATGTATGCAAATGCCTGGATGCCAAGGCAGAAGTTTGCTACAGGGATGGGGCTCTCATGGAGAAACTCTGCTAAGGCAGTGTGGAGGGGAAATGTGGGGTCAGAGCCCCCACACAGAGACCCTAATGGGGGCACTGCCTCGTGGAGCTCCGAGAAGAGGGGCACTGTCCTCCAGACCCCAGAATGGTAGATCCACCTATAGCTTGCACCATGTGCCTAGAAAAGCTGAAGACACTCAATGCCAGCCCATGAAAGCAGCTGGAGGGAAGCTATACCCTGGAAAGCCACAAGGGGAAGAGCTGCTCTAGACCATGGGAACCCACCTCTTGCATCAGGATGACCTGGGTGTGAGACATGGAGTCACAGGGAATCATTTTGGAACTTTAAGGTTTAATGATTACCCTATTGGATTTTGGAATTTCATGGGTCCTGTAGCCCCTTTGTTTTGGCCAATTTCTCCCATTTGGAATGGGTGTATTTACCCAATGTTTGTAGCCCCATTGTATCTATGAAGTAACTAACTTGCTCTTGATTTTACAGGCTCATAGGTGGAAGGGACTTATCTTGTCTCAGATGAGACTTTGGACTGTAGACTTTTGACTTAATGCTGAAATGAGGTAAGACTTTTGGTGACTGTTGGAAAGGCATGATTGTGTTTTGAAATATGAGGACATGAGATTTGGGAGGGGCCAGGGGTAGAAATAATATGGTATGGATGTGTCCTCACCCAAATCTCATCTTGAATTGTAACTCCCATAATTCCCACAAGTCATGAGAGAAACCCACTGGGTGGTAATTGGATCATGGGGGCCAGTCTGTCCTGTGCTATTCTCATGATAGTAAATAAGTCAAATGAGATCTGATGGTTTTAAAAATGGGAGTTTCTCTGCATAAGCTCTCTCTCTGTCTCTCTGCCAGCTGCCATCCATGTAAGATGTGACTTGCTCCTCGTTGCCTTCTGCCATGATTGTGAGACCTCCCTAGCCATGTGGAACTATAACACCAATAAACCTCTTTCTTTTGTAATTTGCCCGGTCTCAGGTATGTCTTCATCAGCAGTGTAAAAATGGACGAATACATATATACATACTGAAATGATTACTATGAGTAAGTAAATGAGCATATCTCTCACTTTTAATAGCTTCCTCTTTTTTGTGGGGGTAAGAGGTAAGAATACATAAAATCTAATCTCTTGGAAAATTCTTCAATATGCAACACAATATTCTAAACTATAACTCTCCTGCTGAAAGTATTTTCTGCAACATTTTTCACATGTGGCTTATCTCACTTAGCATAATGTCCTCCAGATTCCTCCATGTGGTCACAAATGGGAGTATCTCAGTATCTCCTTTTTAAAGGCTAAATAATATCCCATTGCATACACATGCAATAGAATATATATAATATGTATATATGTAACCTTTTTATTCATTAATGCAATGATAGACACTTAGCTTGTTTTTATATCTTAGTTCTTGTAAATAATGCTGTGGAGAACATGAGTACACAGATATCTCTACATGGTTATCATTTTATTTTCTTTGGGTATTTATCCAGCAAAGAGATTGCAGGGCCATATATATGGTAGTTCTATTTTTAGTTTTTTTGAAGAATCCCCGTATTATTTTCTATAATGGCTGTACCAATTTACACTCTCAGGAACAGTACAAAAATTCCCTTTTTTCCACATCTTTGTCAACACTTATGTCTTGTCTTTCTTATAATAGTTATCCTAACAAGTGTGATAAAATATCTTCAAAAATGAACAAGAGACTACACAAAACTGAAAACTTCTACAAAAATGAACATGAGACTATATCAAACTGAAAATTTCTGCACAGCAAAGAAAACAATTAACAGAATGGAAAGGCAGCCTAAAGATTGGGAGAAAAACATTGCAAATCATATATTATAAAAAGTTAATATTCAAAATATATAGGGAACTCACACAACTCAATAGCAAAGAAACAAATGACCTGATTAAAAAATGGGCAAATGACATGAAGAGCCATTTTCCTGAAGAAGACATACAAATGGCCAGTAGGTATGTGAAAATATACCCAACATTGCTAATTGCAAATTGAAACCAAGGCCCATTCTTATGCAGCCAAATAGGGGTGCATAAAACTATCTTTCCCCACAGCAACATCTTAATTGCTGTAGTTTGACAATAACTCTTTAAATCAGGAAGTATCAGACCTCCAAATTTGTTCTTGTTAAAAATAATTTTTGTTATTCCAGACTATTTGAATTGTAGTATAAATTTTAGAATCAACTTATTTCAATTTTTTTCTATATCCTATTGCAATTGCATGACATTTATACATCAATTCAGAGAGAATTGATATCTTAACAATATTGAGTTTTCTAGTCCAAAAACATGACATATTGCTCTATTTAGTTAAGGTTTCTATAATGTCTTTCAGCAATATTTTCTGATATTTAGTTTAAAGGACTTACACTGATTTTGTTAAATTTATGTATTTATTGTTGTTATTGTAAATTGAATTATTTCTCATTTTCCAATTGTTTACTGCAGTATATAAAATGCAGTTTACTTTTATATATTAAACATGTATCCTGCAACCTTAATACATTTATTTAATAATTGTAGTAATTGTTTTATGAGTTTCTAAGGACCTTCTAAATAAACAATTATATCATCTGCAAATAGATACAGCTTAACTTCTTACATTTCTAAGTATATGCCTTTTTTAAAAAAATCGCTTGTTGCAATGGCGAGAACCACCCCCACCCCAATACAACACTGAAACAAAGTGGTAATAGCTCACCTTGTTCCTGGTCTTAAAAGGGAAGTGTTCAATAATTAACCATTAAGCATAACGTTAACTGCAGAATTTTTTACAGACGCTTTTTAAAAACAATATTGAGGTTATTCCTGCTTTACTCTATTTTATTGAGAGATATTTTATTTTAAACATGAACGGGAGTTGAATTTTGTCTGGTGATTATTCTTCATCTATTGAAGTAACCATAATTTTTTTCTCCTTATTTTGTATTAGCATTGATTTTTCAATATTAAACAAATATTTCATTCTATAAATAAACCCAACTTAGTGATGATATACTGTCCTTTTTATATATTGCTGGATACAATTCTAAAATATTTTATTAAAAATTTCTGTGTACATGTTCGTGAGAGTTACTTGTCTGTAGGTTTTTTTTTCCCTTTAACATCTATTGTATCTCTTTCTGCTTTGGTATCATAGGAATACTGGCCTCATAAAATTACGTGGTATGTGTTCCCTCTTCTGCAATTTTTTGCAATAATTTATGAGAAAGTGCTATTATTTCTTCCTTAAATGTTCAGTAGACTAGAATTTATGAGTGAAGGCATCTGGTCTACAGTTTTCTTAGTAGGAAACTTTTTCATAAAAATTTAATTTCTGAAGAGGAGGCAGAGCAAGATAGCTGAAGAGAAGCCTCTAGCAATTGACCCCAATCTTCCCCTCCAGGAACTGAACAACTATTCACACAAGAAAGCAACTTCATAAGAACCAAAAATCAGGTGAACAATCACAGTGCCTGGTTTTAACATCAAATCAAGAAAAGAGGCACTAAACAGGGTAAGAAAGGCAGCCTTGAAGTGCCTATACCATCCTACTCCCATACCCTGGGGGTGGCCACATCGCATGGAGACAGAATCTGTATGCTTGGGGTTGCACAGCAAAATGATTATGGGATTTTGCATTGGAACTCAGTGTGGCTCTGTCACAGTGGAAAGCAATATGGGGCAAAATTTGGCAGGTGCCCATTAAGGGAGCTTTTAGACTAGCCCTAGCCAGAGGGAAATAATCCATTCCAGCAGTCAGAATCTACTTCCAGCAGTCCTTTTGACCATGGACTAAAGGACTCTGGGGTTCTAAATAAACTTGAGCATTAGTCTAGGTCACAGGGACTGCAATTCCTGGGCAAGTCCTGATGCTGTGCTTGGAGCCAATGGACTTGGGGCTCATGCGACCCAGTGGGGCACCAGCTGGGATGGTCACCCTCCCCCACTCCAGGCAGTGCAGCTCACAGCTCCAAGAGGAGGGGAAAGAGTAAAGATAGCCCTGTCTTGGAACTTGGATACCAGCTCAGTCACAGTAAACTAAAGCACCAAGCAGAATCCTAAAGCCCCTATTCAAGGGCATAACTCCTGGACATTTCCAGACTAGGCCAGGAAAGAACCCATTGCCATAAAGTGAAGGACCCAGTCCTAGAATAATATAACACTTTTTGACTGAAGAGCCCTTGAGCCTTGAATAAACATGAGCAGTAGCCGGGCAACAGTTACCATGGGCCTTGGTCAAGACCCAATATTGTGCTGATTCAGTGTGACCCAACATGTTCGCAGCTGTGGTGGCCATGGGGAGAGATTCCTTCTGCTTGAGGAACGGAAAGGTAAAGGTAAAGAGAACTTTGTCTTGCAACCTGGGTACCAGCTCAGTCCCAGTAAAATAAAGCACCAATCAGAGTCCTAAAGCCCCTAATCCTAGACCCTAACTCCTAAACAGCATTTCTAGACCCATTCTGGGCCAGAAGGACACCTGCCACACTGAAGAGAAAGAACCCCTCCTGGCAGGATTCAGCAACTGCTGACCAAAGAGCCTTCAATAAATACCAGCAGTAGTGAGAAAATCATTGCCACAGGCCTTGGGCAAGACCCACTACAGGGCTAGCTTTAGGTGTGACTTAGCACAGTCCCAGCAGTGACAGACACAGGAATGCTTGTGTCGTCCCTCACCAACTTCAGGCAGCTTAGCATGGAAAGGAACATTTTACTTTTCCAAGTAAAAAGGATCTTTACTTTGGGTGAAAGTAAGGGGGAAAAAAAAGAGTCTTTGCTTCATAAGCCAGATAATTCTCCCAGAACTTACCCAAGACCACCAAGGTGACACCTCTACAAGTCTGAAAGAGTCAAAGCATTACTGGGCTTGAGATGCCCCCTAATGCAGATACAGCTGCAGTGACCAAATATTTAGAGCACAACACTGAGTTCCCTTTGAGTACTTGCAAAGCCATCTGAAGAAGGACAGGTACAAACAAACCCAGACTGTGAAGATTGGATAAATATCTAACTCTTCAATGCCCAGATATCAATGAACACCCACAAGCATGAAGACTATGTAGGAAAACAGGACCTCACCAAATGAACTAAATAACGCACCAGTGACCAATTCCAGAGTGACAGAGCTACGTTACCTTTCAGACACAGAATTCAACATAGCTGTTTTGAGGAAACTCAATGAAATTCAGGATAATACAGAGAAGGAATTCAAAATTATATCGATAAATTCAACAAAGAGATTGAAATAATTAAGAAGAATTAAGCAGAAGTGTTAGAGCTGAAAATTTTGATTGCCAAACTGAAGGATGTGTCAAAGTCTGTCAAAAATCAGTAATGACCAAGCAGAAGAAAGGATTAGTGAGCTTGAAGATAGGCTATTTGAAAACACAGTCAAAGAAGTCAAAAGAAAAAAGAATAAAAAATAATGAAACATGCCAATAAGATCTAGAATATAGCTTCCAAGGGTCAAATATAAGAGTTATTGGCCTTAAAGAGGAGGTGGGGAGAGTGATTGGGTAGAAAGGTTTCTTAAGGAGATAACAGAATTTCTCCAACCTAGAGAAAGATATCAATATTCAAACACAAGCAGGTTATAGAACACCAGCAAATTTAACCCAAATAAGACTACCTCAAGACAATCATTAAATTCTGAAAGATCAAGGATAAAGAAAGTGTCCTAAAAGCAGCAAGACTAAAGAAATAAATAACATGTAAAGGAGCTCCAAAACATCTGGCAGCAGATTTCTCAGTGGCAACCTTAAAGGCCAGGAGAGAGTAGTATAATATAGTTAAAGGGATGAAAGAAAAAATTATCCTAGGCCATTTTATGCAGCAAAAATATCCTTCAAATATAAAGGATAAATAAAGGCTTTCTCAGACAAACGAAAGTTGAGGCATTTCATCAACATCAGACCCCTTTTTGGGAGTTTCTTGGACAGCCCCCAAGAAATGCTAAGGGGAATTCTTTAATCTGAAAGTGACCTTAACAAGCAATAAGAAATCATTTGAAGGTACAAAACCAGTCAGTAACAGTAAGTAAACACACAAATGCAGAATGTTATAACACTGTAGTCGGTAAATGCTCGTATCTTGAGTAGGATTATTAAAAGATGAACCTATCAAAAATAATACCTACAAAAACTTTTTAAGACATAGACTGTATAAGAAGATACAAATAGAACAGCAAAAGTTTAAAAAGCAGGGACTATGAAGTTGAGTGTAGTTTTTATTAGTTTTCTTTTCGCTCGTTTCTTAGTTTGTTTTGCAATCAGAGTTAACTTGTCATCATTTTAAAATAATGGGTTATAAGATTTTATCTGCAAGCCTCATGGTAACCTCAAATCCAAAAACCTCAAGAGATACACAAAAAATATAAAGCAAGAAATTAAAGCATAACACCAGAGAAAAACACTTTCACAAAAAGGAAGACAAGAAGAAAAAAAAAAAAGGAAGGAAGAAAAGACTAAAAATGAACCAAAAAACAAATAACAATATGGTATAAAGTCCTTACTTAATAATAACATTGAATGTAAATGGCCTAAACTCTCCAATTAAGAGAGTAGCAGAATGGATTAAAAAAAATAAGACCCAATGATCAGTTCCCTATAAGAAAGACAGTTCATCTATAAAGACACATATAGACGATAAATAATGGTATGGAAAGAGATATTCCATAAAAATGAAAACCATAAAATATCAACAGTGGTGAGACTTAGATAAGATAGACTTCAAGACAAAAGGTACGAAAAGAGACAAAGATTGTTATTACATAATGATAAAGGAAATCAATTCAGCAAAAGAATATACAAATTGTAAATATATATGCACCCAACATTGGAACATCCAGATATGTAAAGCAAATATTATCAGAGCTAAAGAGAGAGACTTTAGTATACCAACAGTTGGAAAACTTAACACCCCATTTTCAGCATTTGACAGATCATCCAGACAGAAAATCAACCAAGATTAACTGAACCTAATCTGCACTGTACACCAAATGGACCTAATAGAAGTTTACATAACATTTTATCCAACAGCTGCAGAATCCAAATTCTTCTCCTAAGCACATGGATCATTCTCAAGTATAGATCATATGTTAGGTCAGAAAATGAGTCTTAAAACATTCAAAAAAAGTGAAATTATGTCAAGTAATTTCTCTGACCACAATGGAATAAAACTAGAAATTAATAACAAGAGAAACTTTGGAAATGATACAAACACATGGAAATTAAATAATATATTACTGAATGACCAGTGAGTCAATGAAGAAATTAAGAAGAAAATTTAAAAACTTCTACCAGCCCAGTATTACCTTGGTACTGAAACCAAAAAAAAAAAAAGGACACATTAAAAAAAGACTATAAGACAGTATCCCTGATGAAAAATGCTGCCAAAATCCTCAACAAAATACCAGCAAACTGAATTCAATAACACGTTAAAAAGATCATTCATCATCACCAGGTGGCATTCATCCCAGGGATGCAAGGATAGTTCAACATATGCAAATCAATCAATGTAATACATCATATCACAGAATTAAGAACAAAAACCATATGAAAATTTAAAACTGAGGCTGAATAAATATTTGATGAAATTCATCATCCTTTCATGATATAAACCCTAAAAAACTGGGTATAGAAGGGAACATATTTCAACACAATAAAAGCCATATATGACAGACCCACAGCTAATATAATACTAAATGAGCAAACACTGAAAGTCTTTGTTCTAAGATATGGAACAAGACAAGGATGCCCCATTTTTACCAGTGTTATTTAACACATTACCTGATGTCCTAACTAGAGCAATCAGAAAAGAGCATGAAATAAAAGGCATGCAAATTGGAAAGAGAAAGAAGTCAAATTATTCTTGTTTGCAGATAATGCAAACTTATATTTGGAAAAACCTAAAGATTCTACAAAAAACTATTAAAGCTTATAAATAAATTCAGTAAAGTTTCAGGTTACAAAATCAATAGCATTTCTATTAATACACGCTACCAGTCAACAATCTGAAAAGATATCAATACAGTAATCTAGTTTACAATAGCTACAAATAAAATTAAACACATAGAAATAAACTTAATTAAATAAGTGAGAGATTACTACAAGGAAAATTATAAAACACTCATGTAAGAAATTGAAGTGGACATGAAAAATGAAAAGATAGTGCATGTTCATAGACTGAAAGAATCAAATATAGTTAAAATGTGCATCCTACCGAAAGCTATCTACAGATTCCATACAGTCTCTATCAAATACCAATGATACTCTTCACAGAAATAGCAAAAACCATTCTAAAATTTATGTGGAACCACAAAAGACCCAGAATAGCCAAAACTATCCTGAGCAAAAAGTGCGAAATGAGGAATCACATTACCAGACTTCAAATTATACTATAGAGGTATAGTAACCAAAGCACCATGGTACTAGCATAAAAACAGACACATGGACCAATGGAATACATAGAACCCAGAAATACATCTATACATCTGTAGAGAACTTGCTTTCGATAAAGTTGCCAAAAACATACATTGGGGAGAGGACATTCTCTTCAATAAATAGTGCCGGAAAAACTGAATATCCTTACACAGAAGAGTGAAACTAGACCCCTATCTCTTGCAATATACAAAAATAAAATCAAAATGGATTAAATACTTAATTCTAAGACCTCAAACTATGAAACTACTAAAAGAAAACAGTGGGGAGATTTTTAGGACATTGGTCTAGGCAACAACTTCTTAATACCCTAAAAGCACAGGCAACCAAAGTAAAAATGGATCACATCAATTTAAAAAGCTTCTGCACCACATAGGAAAAAATCGTGAAGAGATAACCCATAGAATAAGAAAAAATACTTGCAAACTACCTATCTAACATGGGATTAATAACCAGAATATATGAAGAGCTCAAACAAGTCAAGAGGGAGAAAATAACTGAATAAACATTTCTGAAAAGAAGACTTACAAATGGCAAACAGGTATATGGAAAGGTGCTCAACATCACTGATCATCAGAAAAATACAAAACAAACTATAATGAGACATCATATTACCCAATTTAAATGGCTTATATGCTAAAGACAGGAGATAATGAATGCTGGCAAGAATGTGGAGAAAAAGAGAATGCTTGTATACTGTTGGCAGAAGTTAAATGGGTATAACCACTATGGAGAACAGCTTGGAGGTTCCTCAAAAATCTAGAAATAGAGCTACCGTATGATCCAGCAATCTCACTGCTGGATATATGCTCAAAAGAAACGAAATCAGCATATTAAAGAGATATCTACACTCCATTGTTTATTACAGCATTATTCACATAGCCAAGATTTGGAAGTAACCTGTATTCATCAACAGAAAGTGGATAAAGAAAATGCAGTGTATATACACAGTGAAGCACCGTTCAGCCATTAAAAAGAATGATATCTTATCATCTGCAACAACATGGATGGAACTGGAGGGCATTATGTTAAGTGAAATAAGCCAAGCACAAAAAGTCAAACTTTGCATGTTCTCACTCATTAGTAGGGGCTAAAAATTACAATAATTGACTGGGCCCACGCCTGTAATCCCAGCAGTTTGGGAGGCCGATATGGGTGGATCACAAGGTCAGGAGTTCAAGACCAGCCTGACCAACATGGTGAAACCCCGTCTCTACTAAAAATACAAACATTAACCAGGCGTAGTGGCACACGCCTGTAATCCCAGCTACTCAGGAGGCTGAGGCAGGAGAATCGCTTGAACCCGGGAGGTGGAGGTTGCAGTGAGCCAAGATATTCATAAAATCATTGGAATAGAAAGTTTTTTCCTTATGTTGTCTTCTAAGATTTTAATGGTGTTAGGTCCAACACTTAAGTCTAATCAATTTTGAGTTAATATTGATGTACAGTATAAGCTAAGGATCCAATTTTTTTTTTTTGCATGTGGATATCCTGCTTTCTCAATACCCTTGATTGAAAAGAGTCATTTCTTCATCTATATTGTTGGCGCTTTTGTTAAATATTAGTTGACCGTATATGATGAATTTATTTCTGGGCTCTTCATTCTGTCCCATTTGTATATGTGTCTGTTTTTATGTCAAAAACACTGTTTTGATTACTATAGCTTTGTAATATACTTTGAGAGCAGGTAATATAACTTCAGCTACGTTTTTCTTTCTCAAGAATGTTCTGCCTTTTCATGGTCTTTTGTAGCTCCTATGATTTTAGGATTTTGTTTTCTATTTCTGTAGAAAATGTCATTGGAATTTTGATAGGGATTTCTTGAATCTGTAGATCACTCAGGTGTTATGAACATTTTAATAATATTGGTTCTTCTAAACCATGAACACATGTTATCTTTCCATTTATTGTTGTCTTCTTCAATTTCTTTTATTACTATTTTATAAATTTCAATGTAGAAACCTGTCCTCTCTCTAGTAAAATTTATTTCTAGGTATTTTATTATTTTGAGGCTATTGTAAATTGAATTGTTTTCTTAATTTCTTCTTCAGATAGTTTGTTGTTAGTACAGTCATGCATCACTTAACAATGGGGATAGTTTCAGAGAAATGCAATGATAGGCAATGTTGTCACGTGAACATCATACAGTGTACCTACACAGGCCTAGATAGTATAGCCCACTACATACCTAGGCCATATGGTATAGTCTATCACTCTTAGGCTACAAACCTGTACAACACATTGTTGTACCAAATACTGCAGGCAACTGTGACACAATGGCAAGTATTTATATGTCTAAATATTTCTAAATGTAGAAAAGGTACTGTAAGAATATAGTATAAAAATTGAAAATAGTATAGGGCACTTAAAGTGGAAGTGGACTGAAAGTTGCTCTGGGTGAATCAGTGAGTGAGTGTAAGTGGATATGAAGGCCTATGACATTACTGTATACTAGGTAGACTTTATAAACAATGTATAGTACACTTAGGCTGCACAAAGCATAAAAATGTATTCCATAATAAATTGTCCTTAGCTTACTGTAACATCTTTAATTCACAAAATTTTAAATTTTACCTTTTGACTCTTTTTAAATAGCACTTAGCTTAAAACACAAATACTTTATACAGCTGTAAAAAATATTTTCTTTCTTTATATCCTTAGTATTTAAGCTTTTTCTTAGATTTTTTTTACCTTTTTCACTTTTTGTTAAAAACTAAGACACAAACACACAAGTTAGCCTAGGCCTACTCAAGACAAGATAATCAATATGACTGTCTTGTACATTTACATCTTGTCTTACTGGGCTGCCTTCAAGGGCAATAACCCACATGGACTGTCATCTGGCAACGCCTCCTTTTGAAACACCTACTGAAGCATCTGCCTGAGGCTCTTCTTGAAGAGGTGTCACTCTTTGCAGGTGTCACTTCTCCATGGTGATTTTCTTGGTTTGTTTTTTCTTTCATCATAGATTTGCATGTAAGCTGATAATGTACCATGAACATTCTTCTCTATGAATAAAAACCATTTGGTGTTGAGGTCCATGTTTTGAAACTTCTAATAGGACTTGCTGAGGTCTGCAAAAGCTTCTACTGAACACTTCCCTATAAGTTTTCTTGGGGTTCTTATTCTCCTCAGTGTCAACCCAGATTAAAGTTGTTTGAAATTTCAACCACAGCCTTGTTGATTTTTGCAATGTCTTTGAAGTTATGCAAATCTCTTCAGTGCCTTTCTTCAGATGCCATTCATACTCCTTGATGATATTACCCAAACCCAAAAAAGGCTTTTAGCGCAGCTATAGATATGCTCTTTCCAGAATTGCATCAATGTTTTCATGCTGTCTTCTTCAGTTTCAGCAATAGCCTGGGCAAAGCTCATTCTCAGGTAGTAGGCCTTAAAAGTTGCCATAACTCTTTGATCTGTTGGTTGGATCAAGTTCGCTGGAAGTTATTCTCCAAATAGTACTTCTCCATTTTGCTTGCATAGCAATTCAGGAAGGCATCTTGGAAAAGAAGCTGGGGCATCCCACAGCTCCTTATTGTTCCTGCAGTACACTAGCAGAATGTATATATTTATATGCTTTGAAGGCTCTGGGGTTCTCACTACGCCAGATTACAAAGGATTTGAACTTGTAGCTTGCAACATTGCCCACAAGCAAGACTATTACCCTGTCATTAAAAGCCTTGAAACCTGGCATTGACTGGGCCTCCTTATACTTGAAAGTCTTTTCAGGCATGTGTATCCAGAATAAAGAGGTTTCATCCATGTTAATGATTTGCTCTGGTAAGTAACTTACCTCCACAATGAGCTTATCTGGAATTTCCAAAATTTCTTCAGCTGTCTTCACATCAGCACTCACAGACTCACCTCTCACTTTCACATTAGTTAATGAATGATTCTTGACATGTTTAAACCACACAGAGCTAGGCGTAGATTAAACATTATTGACAAGTTCAGCCTTTTCTTTCAACATTGCAAGCAAACTTTTTGTTTCATCCATGATTATCAAAGTGCTGAGAAGGATATATTTCTGAGTTTGATCTACAATCCAAGTCATCAGAAGTTTTTCCATATTTAACACTAGCTTTTCTCAAATTTTAGTTAGTCTTGTTGCCATCAACAAAGCAGATACTTTAACAACTTTAGCCACATTCTTTTTTCTTATTTATTTTTTTTGAGACAGAGTCTTGCTTTGTCGCCCAGGCTGGAATGCAGTGGCATGATCTCGGCTCACTGCAAGCTCCGCCTCCCAGGTTCACGCCATTCTCCTGCCTCAGCCTCCCGAGTAGCTGGGACTACAGGTGCACACCGCCACGCCCGGCTAATTTTTTGTATTTTTAGTAGAGACGGGGTTTCACCGTGTTAGCCAGGATGGTCTTGATATCCTGACCTCGTGATCCGCATGCCTCAGCCTCCCAAAGTGCTGGGATTACAGGCGTGAGCCACTGCGCCTGGCCAGCCACATTCTTCTTGTTATTCAAGATCATAGCTATGGTGGAATGGGACATGATTCCCTGGTAAGCCATAACCAGCACTTATTTTCTACCTCTGTTACCTTTAATCAATTAAGTTTCAGGTCAATTATTCAATATGGCCTCTTACTGGCAACACTAACAAAGGATTTTGTACACTCAGGTGCCATAATGAACAAAACAACGTAAGATTAAATCAAGCGTAAGAAAAATAATACAATCAAGAGTTATGGTAAACAAGATGTATGAGGCAACTGCTGATGTGACATGACACATTGTTTTATGGTAAACTTTTTTAATAAGTAAAAGGAGTACACTCTAAATGACAAAACGCATAGTATAGAAAATACATAAACCAATGACATAGTCATTTATTTTTATCAAGTATCATGTACTATATACATAATTGTATGTGTTAGACTTTCAACTTTTAATTTAGATACAGGGGTACATGTGCAGGTTTGTGGTGTGTGTACACTGCATGATGCTAAGGATTGGGGTATGAATGATCCTGTCACCCAGGTACTGAGCACAGTACCCAATAGTTTTTCAACCCTTGCCCTCTCCCTCCCTCCCCATTCTGGTAGTCCTCATCTACTCAAATAGATGGCAGTTTCTATTGCTGCCATCTTTATGTCCATGAGAACCCAATGTCTAGCTTTCACTTGTAAGTGAGAATGTGGTATGTGGTTTTCTGTTTCTGTGATGATTTGCTTAGGATAATGGCCTCCAGCTGCATTCATCTTGCTGCAAAGGATGTGATCTCATTCATTTTATGGCTGTGTAGTATTCCATGGTATATATGTACCACATTACCATATTTTATTTATCCAATCCACCACTTCCCCTCCCTAGTTCCTGTTTTCTTACATTTGGCTTCATTTCTTCCCTGCTATATAAACCCACAGTTGTAGTCAGTGAGGGAGATGGATTTGAGACTGAGCTCCCATCTCCTTGGCTGCAGCACCCGATTAAAGCCTTTTTCCTTGGCAATACTTGTCTCAGTGATTGACTTTCTGCGTGGTAAACAGCAGGACCTACATCAAACCTCTCGTGTTTTGGTAACACATTTTTGAGTGAAATGTTATGTGGCACATGACTGCCTATAGAAACAACTGATTTTTGTATGTTGATTTTGTATTCTGCAACTTTACTGAATGAATCTGTTTATAAGTTCTAGCAGTTTTTTGATGGAGTCTTTGGGGTTTTTTATATATAAGATCATGTCATCTGCAGAGACAATTTACCTTCTTATTTTCCAGTTTGAATGCCTTCTATTTATTTTTCTTGCCAAATTGCTCGAGTTAGGACTTCCAGTACTACTTGATTAGAAATGGTGAGAGTGGGCATCTTTGTCTTGTTCCTGATCTTAGAGGAAGAACTTTCAACTTTTCACTGTTGAGTATGATGTTAGCTGTAGGCCTGTCACATCTGGCCTTTATTATGTTGAAGTACATTCCTTCTATACCTGAGCTGTTAGATATTTTTATCATAAAAGGACGCTGAATACTCCAAAATGCTTTTTCTAAAGCTATTGAAGTGATCATATGGTTTTTATCCTTCATTCTGTGATGGTGGTGCTTTGCAATTACTGATTTGAGTATGTTGAAGCCATTTAATCTTGGGGTGTGACCTTTCTAATGTGCTGTTGAATTTGGTTTGCTAGTATTTTATTGAGAATTTTTGAATTTATGTTTATAAAGAATACTGGCCTATAATTTTCTTTTCTTGTAGTGTCCTTGTCCAGCTTTAGTATCAGAAAATGCTGACCTCATGGGTTATAAAATGCTCTCTCTTCAATTTTTTGGAAAAGTTTGGGAAATGTTGGCATTAATTCTTCTTTAAATGTTTACTTGAATTCACCAGTGAAGCCATCTTATCCTGGGCATTTTTGTTGTTGTTGAGAGATTTTTAAGTTAATGATTCAATTTCCTTACTTATTGTTAGTTTGTTCACACTTTCTATTTCTTCATGGTTTAGTTTGGTAGTTTATGTGTTAGAAAGAACATGTCCATATCTTCTAGGTTATCCAATTTGTTGGCATAGAAATAGTTCATAGTAGTCTCTTACAATCCCTTTTATTTTTGTGATAATTGATTATCTCCTCTTTCATTTCCGATTTGAGTCTTCTCTCCTTTCATCTTAGGCTAGCTAACAGGTTGTCAATTTTGCTTATCTTTTCCAAAAACCAACTCTTACTTTCGTTGATAATTTTCTATTGTTTTCTAGTCTCTATTTCATTTGTTTCCATTCTGACTTTTGTTATTTCTTTTGCTAAATATGGGCTTAGTTTGCTTTTCTTTTCCTAGTTACTTGAGGTGTAAAGTTAGATTGTTTATCTGAGATCTTTTGTTTTCTTAAAGCAAGTATTTATCATTATAAACTTCATTCTTAAAACTGTTTTGCTACATTCCATAAGTTTTGGTATGTTGTGTTTCTGTTTTCATTTGTCTCAGTTACTTTTTAATTTTCCTTTCGATTACAGAAGTGTGCTGGTTATTCAGGAGTGAGCTGCTTAATTTCCATGTGTCTGTGAGTTTTTCAATTTTTCTCCTGTTTCCTAATTTCCAGTTTCATACCATTGTAGTAAGATGCTGAATATTATTTTAATCTTCTTGAATTTATTAAGACTTGTTTCATGGCCTAACATGACCTGTCTTGGAGAATATTTTGTGTGCACTTGAGAATAATGTGTACTCTACTGTTAATTGGATGGAATGTTCTGTATGTGTTTGTTAGGTCCATTGGGTCTGCAGTGTTTTTCAAATTCACTGTTTCCTTATTGATTTTCTGTAAGATGATCTAACAATTGTTGAAAGTAGAGTATTAAATTCCCCTATTATTATTGTATTGCTGTGTATATCTTCTTTCAGTTCTGTTAATGTATGTTTTATATATTTAGGTATTTCAGGGTTGAGTCCCTAAGTATTTACTATTGTTACATCTTCTTGATTAGTTTACCCCTTTATCATTATATCATGACCTTCTTTGTCTCTTGTGACAGTTTCTGACTTAAAGTCTATTTTGTCTGATGTCAGTATAGTGGCTATATTAGTATAGCCACCCCCACTCTTTTTGGTTACCATATGCATGGAATACCATTTTCTATTCATTCACTTTCAGACTGGGTCAAAGATAAAGGGAATCTTGTGTGAAGTACATAATTATCTCTTGTTTTTTTAAACCATGCAGCCACTCTGACTTTTGATAGAATAATTATTTAAGATAATTATTGATAGGTAAGGATTTACTATTGCCTTTTTGTCCATTCATTTCTGCCTGCTTGTAGTTCTTTTGTTTCTTCTTCCTCTCTTGCTGTCTTCCTTTGTGATGTGATTATTTTTCTGTAATGGTATTATATTAGCATTCTCTAGAGGGACAGAACTAATAGGATATATATATATATATATATATATATATATATATATATATATATATATACACACAAGGGGGAGTTTATTAAGTTTAACTTACATGATCACAAGTTGCGACACTAGGCTGTCTGCAAGCTGAGGAGCAAGGAGAAGCCAGTCCAAGTCCCAAAACTGAAGAACTTGGAGCTTGATGTTGGACGGCAGGAAGCATCCAGCATGGGAGAAAGCTATAGGCTGGGAGGCTAAGCCAGTCTCCCTTTTTACATTTTTCTGCCTGCTTATATTTTAAGCATGCTGGCAGCTGATTAGATTGTGCCCACCCAGATTAAGGGTAGGTCTGCCTTTCCCAGCCCTCTGACTCAAATGTTAATCTCCTTTGGCAACATCCTCACAGACACACCCAAGATCAATACTCTGTATCTTTCAATCCAATCAAGTTCATATTCAGTATTAACCATCACACATATCTTTTGATTTTATCTTTATTTTTGGGTATCTACTATATGCTTTACAGAAAACATCCTATAGCTATACCAGTCTATTTTAATCTGATAATAGCTTAACTTCAATCACATAGAAAAACTACACTTTTGCTTCTCTTCCCTACACATTTGGTGTTTTTTATGACAATTTGTAAATATTAGGTACTTCTTAGAACTGTGTTGCTATATCCCATAAGTTTTGGTATATTTTGTTTCTATTTTTATTTGTCTTGAGCTACTTAATTTTCCATTTGAATTCAAAAGTGTGTTGATTACTCAGGTGTTTGTAATGTTTAAGGAATTTTTGTATTTCATCTTATTTGTTAAATATGTTGGTATAGTACTATTTGTAATACTCTCATTATCCTTTTAATATCTGTAGAACCTGTAGTAATGACTTTTTTTTCACTACTGGTATTTATTGGTGATACATATTCTTTTTCTTTTTGTTTTGGTCACTCCAATTAGGGATATTTCCATTTCATTGGTTATTTTAATTAATACACTTAATTTTTCAGAGCAGTTTTAGATTAACAGAACAAAAAAACTGAACAGAGTTTCCTTATACCATGCTCTACCCCCAATTTTTTCTGCTTTTAATATCTTGCATTGTTTTGGTGCATTTGTTACAATTGACGAACCAATATTGACATGTTAGTAACTAAAGTCCATAATTTACATTAAGTTTCACTCTTTGTATTGTATATTCTATGGCTTTGATAAATGTATTACATGTATCCATCAAAACCACTTGCGACAACTGATTTTTTTATTTTTTTTGTCTTTGTTGTTTTGTCTTTTCCAGAATGTCATATAGTATGTAGTCTCTTCAAACTCGTTTTTTTCACTTGGCTATAAGCAGTTAAGTCTTCTTCAGCTCTTTCCATTGCTTAATCACTCATTTCTTATTATCATTAAATAATATTGCATCTTATTGATGTGGCACAGTTTGGTTATCCACTCACCTAATGAAATATATTTTGGTTGCTCTCCAGTTTGGGCATTTACAAATAAAGTTGCTATAAATATTCATGTGCAAGGTTTTTTATGGACATAAGTTTTTTAACTAACCTGAGTAAATAACAAAGAGTACAATTGCTATATCATATGTTAAGAGTATGTTTAGTATTATAAGCAACGTTTGTCTTTCAAAGTGGCTGTACCATTTTGGATTCCCACTGGCAATTATTGAGAGTTCCTCTTGCCACAAATTCTTGTGAGCATTTAGTATTGCCCGTCTATTGCATTTTCACTATTCAAATATGTGTGTACTGGTTTCTTATTGTTGTTTTATCTGCAATTCCCTAATGACATACAATGTTGAGCATCTTTTTATATGGTTATTTTCTGTGTATATATTTTTCTTTTATGAGGCACCTGTTCAGATCTTTTGCCCATTTTTAAATTGGTTTTCTTCATGGTGAATTTTGAGAATTCTTTGCAAATTATGGATATGAGTTAGATAATGAGCTGTCCCTTGTCAAATATTTTTTGCAAAGACTTTTCTCTCAATCTGTGGTTCGTGTTTTCACTCTCTTGGTATGTTTCACAGAGAAGTTTTTCTTATTTTAATGAAGTTCCACTTAACAATTTTTTCTCTCATGCATGCTTTTGTTGTTGTATCTTAGAAGTAATTGCCAGATACAAGGTCATCTAGATTTTCTCTTATGCTATTGACTAGGAATAATAAAGTTTTGAATTTTACATTTAGTTATATAATCACATTTTCTTAAAGGCATATAGTCTGTGCGAAGATTCATAGTTTTGCATGTGGATGTCCAGTTGTTTTAGCAATATTTGTTTTAAAAAAACTATCTTTTTCTATTGAATTGCCTTTGACCTTTTGACAAAGTTTAGTGGACTACATTTGTGTGGATCTATTTCTGGGCTCTCTATTCTGTCCCATTGATATATTTGTCTATTCTTTTACCAATACTGCACTGTCTGGATTTCTGTCACTTTATAAGTGTTCAAGTTGGACAGTGTCAGTCCTCTAACTTTGTTCTTCATTTTCAATGTTGTATTGGCTATCTAAGGTCTTTTGCCTCTCCATATAAATTTTAGAATCTGTTTGCTGATATTCTCAAAATAACTCGCTGAGATTTTGATAGGGATTGTATTGAGTATACATTTAATATTGGTAAGAACTGACACCTTGACAATATTGAGAATATATTGTGTGTGGAATATCTCTCCATTTATTTAGATCTTTTGATTTCTCTCATCAGAGTTTTAGTTTTCCTTATACAAATCTTGTACATATTTTGTTAGGTTTTTACTTAAGTATTTTATTATCTTTTATTTTTAGTGCTGTGTGTTTCTTTTTACTTTTTCTTTTTTTTTTCTTTTGGTCTAGTAAGCTGTGATTCTGTGCATCTACTTGTCTCTCCTATTTGGGGATAGCAATTTGTCCTGTGCCCTCAATTCTCTGATGGGTAGAAGAAGAGCTGTTAATTTTCAGTTTGTTCAGGTTTTTCTGGTTGTGGGCATGGAAGTGACAACTGATAACAAGCCATACAGAAACCAGAAGTCTATTTTATTACTTTACCAAAAAAAAAACCAGCTTTTGGCATTATTAATTTTTCCTGTTGTTTGTTTCTTATTTTATTGATTTCGGTTTTTATCTTTATCATATACCTTCTATTTTTTATATCATTGATTTTAGAACTCTGTTCTAATGTAAACATTTATAGTAAATTAAACTAAAATAAATTTCTCTCTAAACATTGCTTTATCTACATCCCTTGAATTTTGGTAGATTGTAATTTATTATCATTTAGTTTTAAATATTTCTCAATTATTTTTCTGATTCCTTCTTCAAACTATAGATTTAGAATTGCATTGTTTATTTTTCAGATATTTGGCGATTTCAAGGTATGTCACTGCTATTGACTTCTAATTTAATTTGGTTATGGTCTGAAAACATACATAATCTATATTAGTTTGACCTTTTAAAATATATTCAGATTTATTTTACAACCCAGTATACAGTCTTCTTTGGTGAACTGACTATGTGATCTTGAAAATAATACGTATTCTGAAGTGGAGCTAAGAGTTCAATAAATATAAATTAGATCGAGATGACTAATAAAAAAATACTGTCAGCCCAAAATTCTATATTCAACAAGAATATCATCCAAAAACGAAGATGAAATAAGGACATTTTCAATTAAATGAAACAGGAATTATTGCCACCAGAACTGCACTACAAGAAATGCTAATAAAATTCAACAAGCTGAAGGGAAATGACACCAAGAGAAAACTTGGACCTATAGGGATTAATAAAGAACACTGAAAATTAAAAATGTGTAAGTAAATATAATGACATATTTTACTCTTTATTTAAAATACACATAACTATTTAAAACAAACTCATAATACTGTCTTGTAGAGTTTACAGTTTATATAAAGAATGCCTATAACAGCATCATTCATATACTCAGCTGCAGTAACTATGGAAAAAAAACCAACAACTAAACTTGGCTGGTTGGATGAACAATGCAAAGTGTCCAATAGTTGTTTAAAGCTAACACATGAGTTTTCATCGGACTCTGGAAAAAAAAAGTTGTATTAATAAAATAATTTCCATTTTGAACATTTGCCCAACTTGAAAATTTTACATAACTATGGAGTTGGGTAGCAGCTTTAAGATGGCCTAGTATTTCAGATAATTTTAAGGCCCAACCAGTGCAAGCAGCTTATCTCAAGTCACAGATAAGACCAGGACATGTGTTCCCAGACTCCTCATTAAATTCTCTGTTTGTGTCCCATTGGTTTCCTTCACTCTTACTTGCCATCATGTCATGGTCCATCTTTCTTTCTTTTTAGGTTTCCTTTAAATTTTTTATATTTTTATCACTATATAATAGTTGTACATATTTTGGGGGTGCATCTGATACTTTGATATAGGTATACGGAATATGTATCACCTCAAATATCTATCTTTTTAATGTTGGTAGTATTACAATTCTTCTCTTCCAAGTATTTTGAAATATAGAATAAATTATTGTTAACTATAATTTTTCCTACTGTGCTATCAAATGCTAGAACTCATTCCTTCTATCTAACTGCATTTTTGTACCCATTAATCAACTTCTCTTCATTCCCCCTTCCCTTTCCAGCATCTGACAACCACCGTTCTACTCTCTACTTCCATGACATCCACTTTTTAACTCTCACATATGAGTGAGAACATGTGATATTTGTCTTTCTGTGCCTGGCTTATTTAACTTAAAATAGTGACCTTCAATCCCATTCATGTTGCTGAAAGTGACAGGATTTTATTCTTTTCATGGTCGAATAGTATTCTATTGTGTATATACACCACATTTTCTTATACAGTCACCTGTTATTGGACATTTAGGTTGATTCCAAATCTTGGCTATTGTGAATAGTGCTGCAGTAAGCATGGGAGTGTAGAAACCTCTTTGACATGCTGATTTAATTCCCTTTGTGTATATAACCGGTAGTGGGATGGCAGGATCACATGGTGGTTTTATTTTTAGGTTTTTGAGGAACCTCCATATTGTTTTCCATAAAGGCTGTACTACTTTACATTCCCACCAACAGTGTACAAGCACTCCTCTTTCTTCGCATCCTAATCAGCATTTGTTATTTTTTTGCCTTTTTGATAATAGCCATTTTATCTGGAGTGAGATGACATCTCAGTGTGGTTTAGATTTGCATTTATCTGAAGATGAATGATGTTGAGCATTTTTTTCATGCAGTTGTTGTCCATTGTATGTCTTCTTTTGAGAAATATCTATTCAGATCTTTTGCCTGTCTTAAAATTAGATTGTTTGTTTGACTATTGAGTTGAGTTTCTTATACATACTGTATATTAGTTCCTTGTCAGATGAATATTTTTCACATATTTTCTCCCATTCTGTAGATTGTCTCTTCACTTTGTTGATTGTTTTCTTTGCTGTGCAGGCAATTTTTATCTTGTTGTAATCCCATTTGTCAATTTTTGCCTTGGTTGTCTCTGCTTTTGTGGTCTTGCCCCAAAAAATCTTTACCCAGACCAATGTCCTGTAGTTTCCCCAATGCTTTCTTCTAGTAGCCTTACAGTTTCAGGGTCTACCTTTAAGTCTAACCCATTTCTAGTTTATTTTCAAGTTGATTTTGAAAGATATTTATAGTTTTTATAAGCACTTTCTTACTTGGAGTTTCTAGTAGGCAGGAATTACTTCTGTTCCTTCTGTCTCCCTTCGAATGCCTACATACAACAGAGCTCTACAAATAACAGTCTTAAAAATTCTCATGAAGTGATTGAACCCTTGTAAACTAAAATCCTTTGAAATAGTCTTCTGAAAGTTAAGAGAGATTTTAATGGTCATCTACACAACAGGAAGAGGCACCTGTACTCCTTAAAGAATAAGCAGAAAAAGTGGACTCTGAGGTGACTCGGTCATTGCATCTTCCTAAGCCATCCCTTATCAGATTTGCTGATACACAGACAGCCTCTTATCCTCTCTAGAGTCAGCATGTGTTCTAGTTAAAAATATTTTCCTTTCAGCTCCTCTAAAATTTGGACTCTGTTTATAGTTAATAAATTAAACACATTTCTCTAGGCTGTTATTTAAACCAGAATTTGAACCATGGCATTTTGTACAAAAAACAATACAAATGGCAGTACTGCTATTTGTGGCAATTTTAACAAGCAACACCCATGTAATTCTCAACAAATTAGTATTTAACCAGAAAATGCAACTGTTTTATTTTTCACATGATCACTTGAACTTCATTCTTTTTTTCATTATAATAAGCCCCTATGTTGTAGAAGACATGATTGTCCAGATAAATTTATCTGTCTCAAAGGCTTACTGATTAAAAATGAACATAAAGCACAAAATTAAAAGTTTTGCCAATTTTCAATCACCCAAGCAGTAATCATATTGAAATGAATAATTTGTCAAATGCCTAGAAACTTTTTAGCACACTTCCGCTTATAAAAATTAAATAATGATTTTTGCTAATCATTTGAAAAATCTATTTAATAATACAAAGATGATATTTCTTGCCATAAATTACCTAGATCCCTAATGTTCTTAATTTAATGTAATTATTGCATAATATTGGTAGAATTTTCAAGCTAAGGAAATTATTCCTTACATTTTCTTCTACCTATTCCTTCCTTTCCATTTCCTCCGCCAACATCTTATTTCATTCTTTTTGCTTTTGTTCTTAAATGAATATAATAGCTATGCCATTTGTTTCCTTGGCATAAGTCATGCAGCCCACTTCAACTCACCCTGCAAATTAGTCTTCCAAACAAATTTATTTCAAAGGTTTTCTTGCTTAAATTACATTAGTAACTCCCATTATTTACTCTATACAACCCAAATTCCTTAGCCTCACATTTGAGAATCCCATAATTTTCTCAATTTAGCTGCACCCACCACCACACCTGTTTCTTCCATTCCAGCTGGACACATTTACTTTCTCATGTATTCTTCATCCCTATTTCTGATCCTGATGTACTGCTCTGGGAAGCAGAGCACCATGTAGCTGTCCTTTCCCCCACCCATCCAAACACTCTTTTCTTCCATGGCCCAAAACATCTCTCAGGCTCAGTATGACTTGACATTTGATTTGTAACTCTTGCTGAGTTTTCCTTTTCAGCGTTTAATTTGTAATATTTGTGACCTCAAAAAAAGCTACTCTCCTAATTGTCCATATTTCTAACCTTCCTTAAAGATGATTTGAGATCAAGGGCCAAATACCCCATCCTTTCATCTTTCTCTTCCACCCATGCAGTTATGAGCTAAAAAGGCCCAGACCTGGCTCCCTTAATTATTTCTCTAAGCTGTCGTTTTCTCATATGTGAAATGGAGGTAATAATAGCTCCTATGTCATAATTACTGTGAGGATCAAATGAGAAACCTATAAAAGGTGTTTAAAGCACCTGCTGCTCCAGTAGTAATTAGTATTTTATTTCATATTTTACTATTACTGTTTTATCCCCATCATCCTCCTCCTTCTCCTCTTCTTTTTAATTCTATGCAACTTCTTAAGGCCCGGAAGCAGTTTCCAAGAAGATGTGAGAGTGGCGGAGGTGTGTTTGGCTGTGGATCTAACTCACTTGCCCTTGCTCTCCACATTTCACTATTTCTTTAAGCCCTGAGAAGTAAGGCCATTCATAATATGAAAGTTTTTTACAATGAAACTTGGAGTTGAACTTTTGTTTGAAATAGCAAAAACGGGCCTTTACCCTGCTTTAGTCTGGCCTATAGAACTGAATAAGCACTGCTGCAAAAGTCACTGGATGGAGAATCTGCAATAATTAGATCCCAGTCGTTCATGCATGGTGAGTACTGTTTGGATCTCATTAACTGAGATATTAGCATATTGAAAACCATCGTCAGATAAGGTCAAAAAAGCAGAGACTAGGCTGCGCAGGCATTTCAGATGTAGCATTGCTACCTGCTTGGGAAGATCAGAGAGTGACCTTTCATTCCAGACAATTGTACTAAAAGCTGAGCCACTGCTATATGAAATCATCTGCTAAGTCATTTCTACTGTGCCGAAATTTTAGACTGAGCTAATTAAAGATAAACATAGCTCTTTCACAGAGACTCTCTATAGAAAGTTGTTTTTGTCTTTCTTCTTTTACTTCTTTTACTTTCTTCCCTTCCCTTCCCTTTATTTGCTTGTGATATGAATTTGCTGCTTGAAGTAAAGCATGTGACTCAACCCATTTTTCTCATTTACAAATACATAGCTGTCAATATCTCTTCAGTGTTTACGGTATGGTGCACAATTTGAAAAAATGTACCCAGAGTAAACTCCCACCAGTTGTTTGAATGTGGAATACTCTTCTGAGAAATTTCAAAGGTATTCATGACTTAGAAAAAGACCAAGCTACACTGATTGATACTTAGAACACTCCAGAATTTTGTTTTAGCCTCTCTCTTAAGTTTTACCTCCCAGAACTTCCTATGGCAAACCCATGTTTCAGTCTAAATCATTCATTAATTCAAGGCATAGTTATTGAACACCTACTTTGAGTCAAGCCCTATCCTAAGTACTGAGAATTTAGCGATAATAGTGCCTGAGCTGGTGGGACTTAGAAACCAGAAAAAGAGGCAGATATTAAGAAAATAAATTACTAAAAATTTTAATTACAATTGTGATAAGTATAACACAAATATACAGCGTGCAGTGGCAATTTGTAACAGAGCATCTTACCAAGTCTCTGGAGATTAGACTTGCAGAAAATTATGTAAAATCCAGACTGTAGTATTTAGCAGGTGTTAGGTAAAAGTAGAATGGGCAATAGGAATGTTTCAGGACTACATCCACACGTCTGAGTCTAAAGATTCTAGGGCTGGAACTCTTTCTGACCAAGTCTCTAATCTTAATCTGATGGGTCTTTAGGCCAGTTACCTGGTATATTGTCAAACAGGCTCAAACCCCATTTGGGTTTCTTAATTGATTATTTTTATTTTTATGGATTTAAGGGTACAACTACAGTTGTGTTATGTGGCTATGCCATGTAGTGGTGAAGTCTGGGATTTTAGAGTACCCATCACCCAAATAGTGTACATTGTACCCAATAGGTAGTATTTCATCCTTCATACCCCTCCCCACCAAAAGATAGAGACCCATCTTTTGGAGTCACCAGTATCTATTATTCCACTCCATATGTCTGTGTGTACACACTGTTTAGCTCCCAATTATAAATGACCACATAGGGTATTTGATTTTCTGTTTCTGAGTTATTTCACTAAGGATAATGGCCTACTGTTCCATCTGTGTTGCTGCAAAAGACATGATTGCATTTTTTATGGCTAAATAGTATTCCATAATGGACAGATACATAGATAGATAGATAGATCACGCATATGCCATATTTTTTATCCAGTCATCTGTTGATGACCACTTAGGTTGATTACATGATTTTGTTATTGTGAATATTACTACAGTAAACATATGAGTACAGATGTCTTTTTGATCAAATTTTTTTTTCCTTTGGATAGTATTCAGTAGTGGAATTACTGGATCAAAGGGTAGTTCTATTTTTAGTTCCTTGAGAAATCGCCATACTGTTATCTATACGCGTTATACTAATTTAGATTCCAACCAACAGTGTATAAATGTTCCCCCTTCTCTGCATCCTTGCCAATATCTGTTGGCTTTGTATTTTTAATAATGGCCATTGGAAGTGGTGTAAGATGGTATTTCAGTGTGGTTTTAGTTTGTATTTCTCTGGTGATCAGTGATGTTGAGAATTTTTTATATACTTGGTGGCTGCTTGTATGTCTTCTTTTGAAAGATGTCTTTTGTACAATTTTAATGTTTTTTTTTCTTGTTTGAGTTCCTTGTAGATTCTGAATATTAGCAATTGGTTGGATGCATTGTTTGCAAATATTTTCTTCCATTCTTTATGTTTTCTGTTTACTGTTGATTACTTTTTTTGCTGTGCAGAAACTTTTTAGCTAATTTGTTCCATTTGTCTGTTTTTGTGTTTACTGCATTTCCTTTTGAGGACTTAGTCATAACTTCTTTGCCTAGTCCAATGAACAAAAGACCTTTCTCCAGGTTTTCTTGTAATATTTTCATAACTTCAGGTTTTACATTGGCGAGAGATCAGAGTCCAGATTAATCCTTGTGCATATGGGTCTCCAATTTTCCCAGCACTATATATTGCATAGGGTGTCCTTTGCCCAGTGCCTATTTTGTCGACTTTGTCAAAGAACAGTTGGTTGTAGATATGTGGCTTTATTTCTGGGTTTTCTATTCTGTTCCATTGATCTATGTGTCTATTTTTATAAACCAGTACACGCTGTTTGGATCACCATAATCTTGTAGTATAATTCAAAGTGAAGTAATTCTTTACCTCCAGCTTTACTCTTTTTGCTTAGAAATGCTTTGGCTGTTCAAGCTCTTTTTTGGTTCCATATGAATATTAGGAATATTGTTTATGTGAAAAATTGCATTGGTAAATTGATAGGAATTTCACGGAATCTGTAGACTGCATTAGACATTATTGTCATTTTAACAATATTGGTTATTCTGATCCATGAGCATGGGATGTTTTATTATTTATTTGTGTCATCTTTGATTTCTTTCATCAGTGTTTTGTAGTTCTCCTTTTGGAGATTATTTACCTCCTTGGTTAAATTTTTTTCTATGTATTCTTTTTAGTAGCTATTGTAAATTGGATTGAGTTCTCAACTTGGTTCTCAACTTGATCATTATTGCTGTATAGAAATGCTACTGATTTTTGTATATTGATTTTGTATCTTGAAACTTTACAGAAGTCATTAATCAAATCTAGGAGGGTTTTTGGAAGAGTTTTTTAGGGTTGTCTTGGTGTCATCAGCAAACAGGGATGATTTTACTTTGTCTTTTTAAATTTTGATCCCTTTCACTTCTTTCTACTCCCTGACTGCTCTAGCTAGGACTTCCAGTGTCTTGTTGAATAGGAATAGTGAAAGTAGGCATTCTTGTCTTGTTCCAGTTATCAGGAGGAATGCTTTCAACATTTCCTCATTCAGCATGATGTTGGCTGTAGGTTTCTCATATATTGCTTTCATTATTTTGAGGTATGTTCCTTCTATGCCTAGTTTGGCAAGAGTTTTCAATCATAAAAAAGGCAGAATTTCATCAAATGCTTTTTCTGCATCTATTGATATGATCATATCATTATTGTTTTTAATTCTGTTTATGTAGTGAATCACATATATTGACTGGCATATGTTGAACCAACCTTGCATCATGGAATAAAACTCACTTGATAATGGTGTATTATCTTTTTCATGTGTTGTTGGATTCAGTTTATTAGTATTTTCTTGTGGATTTTTGTATCTATGTTCATCAAAGATGTTGGTCTGTATTTTTCTTTTTTGTTGTTGTTCTTGTTTCTTTTCCTGGCTTTGGTATAAGTGTAATGCTGGCTTCATAGAATAAGTTAAGGATGATTCCCTCCTCCTTGAGTTTTTCAGCCAGTTTCAGGAGGACTGGTATCATTAGTGCAAAAGTGATTGCAGTTTTTGCCATTACTTTCAATGGCAAAATCCACAATTACTTTTGCACCTAATAGTTCTTCCTTGTACATCTGGTAGAATTTAGCTGTGAATCTGCCTGGTCCTGGGCTTTTTTGTTGTTGCTGTTGCTGGGAGGTTTTTTTTACTACTGATTCAAGTTCTCTATTTATTATTGGTCTGTTCAGAATTTCTATTTCTTCCTGGTTCAATATTTGGAGGTTATATGTTTCTTCTAGAAACTAGAGCTATTTCCTCTAGGTTTTCTAATTTGTCAGTGCATAGTCGTTCATAAGTCTCTGATGATCTTCTGTATTTCTGTTGTATCAGTTGTAATGACAAATTTGTCATTTCAGATTGTGCTTATTTGAATCTTATTTCTTGGCTAATCTAGCTAGCAATCTATCAATTTTGTTTATCTTTTCAAAAAAACAATTTTTCATTTCACTGTTGCTTTTTTTATTTACGATTTTTTTTTTGTCAACTTCGTTTAGTAGTGCTCTGATCTTTGTTATTGCTTTTCTTCTAAGTTTAGGTGTGGCTTGTTCTTGTTTTCCTAATCCCTTGAGGTGTGACATTAGGTTGTTAATTTGAGATCTTTCTACCTTTTTGATGTAGGGATTTAATGCTATAAATACCCCCTAAGTACTGCTTTTGCTGTATCCCTAAGGTTTGGTTGCTGTGAAGCAGATAATTTAACTTCCATGTATTATTTTGAGAGTCCCACTTGGTATTGATTTCTAGTTTTATTCCACTGTGGTTTGAGATGTTACTTGATGTGATTTTGATTTTTAAACATTTATTTATACTTTCCTTGAGGCCTAGCACACCGTCAATTTTTGACTATATCCCATGCGCAGATGAGAAGAATATATGTCCTGTAGTCATAGGATAGAATGTTCTATAAATGTGTGTTAGGTATCTTTGGTCCAGAGTACAATTTAAATCCAGAGTTTCTTTGTAGATTTTCTGCCTTGGTGATTTCTCTAGTGCTGTCAGTTTGATATTGAAGATCATACTATTATTGTACTGTGTTCTATTTTTTTCTTAGGTCTAGTAGTATTTGTTTTATGAATCTGGGTGCTCCAGTGTTGGGTGCATATAATTTAGGGTTGTTATAGCTTCCTGTTTAACTAATATCTTTATCATGACATAATGGTCTTTTAAAAAAAAACCTGTAGTGGATTTAGATTCTGTTTTATCTGATAAAAAGTATAGCTACCCCTGCTTACTTTTGGTTTCCATTTGTATGGAATAACCTTTTCCACTCCTTTACTTTTAATCTGTAAGTGTATTTATCAGTTAGGTGGGTTTCTTGTATGCAGCCAATGGTTGGATTTTGATTTTTTAATCTGTTCCAGCAGCCTATATATTTTATGTGGACCATTTAGTTTGTTTAGGTTTAAGGTTAGTGTTGATAAGTGAAATTTTCTTCATGTTATAATGTTAATTGTTACCTAATTGTTTTTGCACTCTTGATTGTGTAACTGCTTTATAAGACTGTGGGTGTTACACTTGCCTGTGTTTTTTATGATGATGAGCATTGTCCATCTATTTCCATGTTTAGAACTCTTTTGAGCATTTCTTATTTATTATAGAATGGATGTAGTGGTGACAAATTCCCTTTTGTGTGTGTGTGTGGGCGGGGGGGGGGTCTGAGAACAACTTTTTTTCCCTTCCTTTATGAAGCTTAGTTTAGCAGGATATAAAATTCCTGGCTGGCATTTTTTTAAGAAGCCTGAAAATAGTACCCCAATCTCTTCTGGCTTATAAGATTCCTGCTGAGAACTCTGCTGTTAGTGTGATGGGATTTTCTTTATAGGTGATTAGACACTTCTCTGTGGCCACTTTCAGTACTCTTTCCTTCAGATTGGCTTTGGAAAAGCTTATGACTCTAAGCTTTAGTGAGGCTTGTTTTTCAAGGTATCTTGTAGTTCTCTGAGCTTCCTTTATCTGGATGTCTATATCTCTTTCAAAGCCTATTTCAAAGTACATAAATATTCAAACACAATCCCTTAAATATTTCCCTTGAAAGTATGATGATCTCCATGTCTGAGTCATGGACTCAGTCATCCCTAACTGTTGCCTATTCTGGGTTCAGTACCACCTGCCATTGCTGCAGAACCTCTAAGTCATGCTCCAGGCTCCTAAGCTTTCTTCTTCTATGTGACATCTTTATGTCCCGAAATTTGGCATCTGGAAGGTCAAAATCACTTCTTTCAAACAACCTTCTCTACCACCTGTCCCCTTGCATTAGTCTGTGTTTTAGGTGTCATGTCTAGGGGTGGTGATAAGTGTTCTCCTGACACAGGTTACTGCAACTGTGGCTTCCAAGTACCTTTCCCCCCCTTAAAAAACCAAAATCAACATAGGGACTTTAAAGATCATCTTTGATGAATCTCTTTCCAATTTTTATTTTGTGAATAGAAGAGACACAAACAGAATCAGTAAAGTATTAGAAGGTATATATATTCCCTCTTTTCCTTCCTTTTGTGAACAGTTTATAACTTTCCAAGGGTTTTCAAAGTCATTCTCATCACAACACACTAATGTGCCCCATATCGGTGACTCCTGAAAGACCATGCTCTTTCCTGAATACCAATCAAATTTTCAGCAGTTGTCTCCAATTTGTTTTGCCCCATTCTGACCAACAACAATCAGACCTTGAAGCAGATCTGGGTTTGGTGGGGATGGTAGTAAGACTGGCCCCCATGATTCAATTACCTCCCCCTAGGTCCCTCCCACAACACGTGGGAATTATGGGAGTACAATTCAAGATGAGATTAGGGTGGGGACACAGAGTTAAACCATATCAGATTTGTAAAGGCAGCCAATATAAATTCTTTTATAATCCCTCATAATAACTATCATAAAATAGACTGAATAACTATTTAAAAAGTGAATGAATATGTGTTTATAAAATAATGCTATTTTAACTTTTAAATGTAGATGATGCTTTCCAAGTAGAAAAAAATTAGACTAAAAAACCTGATAAAGCAATTCATTTTATCCTAAAGTTGTTTAACTATCAACAAACATCGTTCTAACTGTACATGCTCAAAGGACTAAATGTGTTGTAGAGTATTATATATATGACCAAACTGGGTAATAGGCCAAGAATCATTATTTAGAATTAGTAGCTCACTCATTGGGAAGATGTCCTTGTCTCAAGGCTATCAGGAAACCAATTTACATTCTTATCTCCCAAACCAAAAGATCTTGAATTGTTGTCTAAGACAAGTAAAACAAGATCTAGGTTTATAGACCTAGAAATGTTATACTGCAAGTTTCCTTCCTAAGGACAAACACCATGTTCTTACCACCAAAAGATAATGAGATGACAGTAATGTGCGGATATATTATAGATGCATTGCACTGATCTTCACAAAACTGCATATTGCTTTGCTTGTAGCTTTTCACAACAAACTTTATATGTCTAGTTCACTCTAGTAAGGCTAGCAAATATCTTGGTTTAGAGAACTGAAATGTTTCACATTTAAATCAAGAGATAAGTAACATAAGGAAATATTTCACAGAAACATAAAATTTCATAAGAGTTTGGAGCGCAATTTTTCCCTTATTTTATGCTTCTAAACATTAATTATTACAGGGCATTCATATTGAAATACACAACAGGACAAGATGAACTATGTTTAGGCCTCTTAAAAATACATTTGCCTTCATTAAAGAACCACATTCTTCTTCTGTCTTAACCTTAAGTCATCTTGTCACACTGTTAAATTAAGACATTTCCTAAATATTTTAGTGTCAAATAAAACCATCACCCTCATTAGCTTGAGGAAATGGAAAAGATCAAATTGATGAGAGGTGTCAAGAGTTCTAAGTTTTCCATTTTGATTGTGGCAAATAGCCCAGCTCCATGCTAGTCATTAATAGCAAAAGCAAACTTATAATGCTCATGTTCACACACATACCAGTATTAGAGTGTGTGTGTGTGTGTGATGGTGTTGATGTTTTGAACTCTCCCTCAGGCACCTGGTATTCAAGCTTTCTCAGCATTTTTTACTTGAGAAGAAATCATTTTGGGAAAGCATTAAAAACACAGCAAATGTCAGTGTAACATAAACAACATTCTTAATCCTACAGCAATGTGCTTTGGCCCTGGACACCTGCTCTCCAAAAAAAATAAACTGAGATTACATATATTTTGAATCCACCAAAATGTATTTTTATGTCATTTTCTTAGTAATGGACTAAATATGCAAATCCTTGAGGTATTCATCTCCCTACTGCAATACCAACAATAAAATAAAATCCCTTGATCCAGGCAGCAAATGTTAATGAACTTCTCATAGGTGGTAATTATTGCTGACCACAAAATTCCAGTCCTAGCACCATCCCAGTAAACAAAAAGTGTTACTAGGCCTGTGGAAGAGGATAAATTCTACTGAATAATCATGCAAGAAGGAGGTAAGATTGAATACAGAGGAAAAGGGAGTTCTAACAATACATGGGACTTATATTTTAAGGAAAGGTTAGGACAAAAGCATGAGGGCATAACTAATGAATCATTCTGAATTTTATGACTCAAAGTTTGGCTTACAAACTGTATGCTGGAATTGCATTTCCCGACTTCTTTGATGAGGACAAATCTCTTTTTAACTGCAGTGAACATTCAGCAGCTCAACGTATGCCATGATCATTAAATCAATGAGCCAGCTTTTAGAAGCAGCCTTATGATAATGAGCCACTCACAGCTATCTCCCTTTGTAGTACTCAGCCATCATTTTCTTATACTTTGCATTTCTGACCTCAGCATCAGTACTTTATTTTACTACTACAAAGAAGATACTTTGAGAGCCAATTCAACCTTTAGCTGCACATTCTACAACTATGATTATACACCATAATGTCAAAGAATGTTCTTAAAGAAGAAAGTTGAAAGAAAAAAAATTCTTGTTCTGTGTTCAACATTTTTCACTGACACTAGATCCTTCATTTGCATAAGTTCTTAGATAACTAAAACAATCAACAAATATTTATTATGTGTCAGCTTTACACAAGGCACTGAGGTAGCTACAGAGGGTACACAGATGAATAAATCACATTCTAACCGTCTAAAAGCTTATACAGTTGTCCCTCAGTATCCATAGGAGACTGTTTCCAGGACCCCCACAAATTCCGAAATCCACAGATGCTCAAGGCCCCTATGAAAATGATGTAGTAATTGCATATAATCTATGCACATCCCCCCATATATTTTCAATCATCTCTGGATTACTTATAACACCTAATACAATATAAATGCTATGTAAATAGTTGTTCTACTGCATTTTTATTTGTATTTTTACTGTTGTGTTGTTATTTATTTATTAAAATATTTTTGATCCTCGGTTGGTTGGATCTGCAGATGCAGAGGGCCCAAATGTACTATAATTTGAGAATGGCAAATATGTAGTAAACATGCCATTACTCACATTTCCTGGGCCAATGCAGATATTTCTAATCAATGTGAGTATAATATCCTGCTGATCTCCAGGATTACCTCAGAGTCCTTCTCAATGTTTGCAATCAGCATCCAAGATGAAATTTATCTACTAGTGATGATCCAAATGAAGACATTGGATAGTTATTAAAGAAAACAACTGACATATGGTATAAAGTGTACTTTCAATGAATGACAGAAGTTAAGTGCCATAAAATGGCAAAGGAAGAATCACCCACTAAGGATGGAAAAAGGAATTTTTCCAAAGGATTTAGGACCTCTGCCATGTGGCTTCAAAAGACAAATTGAATTTAGCTAGAGAAAATGAAGGAGAATAGTTCAGATAAGAAGAATGACAACAAAGACAGAAGCAATAATGAGCAAAACAAGCTTAGGGAATAGTTGAGGGTGGGTTAGCTTGACTAGAGCAAAGATTTATGTGGAGAATAGCAGTAAATACAATTAGAAAGGAAGTTTGGGAGTCAATTGCAAAGGTCCCCAAATGCCATGCTTGGGTGCTTGAGCTTTTATCTACTTATTCAATCCTAACTTGAATTGACTAAAATCCAAAGTAGCTATAATTGGGGTGATAGCTCAAGATACCCAAAACAGAGTTTGAGGTACTTGTTCTCCATTGATCCCTCAGCTCCAATTTCAGCCCTTCTCTACTTTGTTCTGTGTCACAGAATGCTAAGCTCTTTGGAGTGTATCCTAGGCTCTTGCTCTCCAACTTCTAAATGGTTTCAGTAAAGGCACCAAGAGAAGATCAGAAGGCAGGATGAGAATGCAAGTGTTTATTAAAACCCCCACACCCTCTCTGCTAGGCTGTGATTTTGGCAGTGGCTTGGTTCCTCTATATAAGGTGGCCTCTCATCCACCACGGTATTAGTTTGTTCTCATGCTGCTATGAAGAAATACCCAAGACTGGGTAATGAATAAAGGAAAGAGATTTAATTGACTCACAGTTCCACAGGACTAGAGAAGCCTCAGGAAACTTGATAATCATGGTGGAAGAAGCAGCAAATACATCCTTTGTCATGTGGCAGAAGTAAGAAGTGCCCAGCAGAGGGGGGGATATCCTTTATAAAACCATCAGATCTTGTGATAACTCACTCACTATCAGAAGAACAGCTTGAGGGTAACGGTCCCCATGATTCAATTACCTCCCACCAGGTTCTCCCATGATATGGGGGGATTATGGGAGCTATAATTCAAAAGGAGATTTGGGTGAAGACACAGCCAAACTATATTATTCCACCCCTGGTCCCTCCCAAATCTCATATCCTCACATTTCAAAACATAATCATGCCTTTCCAACAGTCCCCGAAAGTCTTAGCTCACTCCAGCATTTACCCAAAAGTCCAAGTCCAAAGCTTCACCTGAGACAAGGCAAGCTCCTTCCACCTACAAGCTTGTAAAATCAAAAGCAAGTTAGTTACTTCCTACATACAGGGGGGTACAGGCAATGGGTAAATATACCCATTCCAAATGGGAGAAATCAGTCAAAACAAGGGGGCTATAGGACCACGTAAATCCAAAATCCAGTAGAGCTATTATTAAACCTTAAAGTTTCAAAATAATATCCTTTGACTTCATGTCTCACATCCAGGCCACGCTGACCTAAGAGATGGGCCCCCACAGCCTTGAGCAGCTCCGCTCCTGTGGCTTTGCATAGTACAGCCCCATCCTGGCTGCTTTCACAGGCTGGTGTTGAGTGTCTAAGGCTTTTCCGGGCCCACTGTGCAAGCTGTCAGTGGTTGTGCCATTCTGGGGTCTGGAGGAAGGAAGCATTCTTCTCACAGCTCAACTAGGCAGTGCCCCAGTGCAGACTCTGTGTGGGTGCTCCAACTGACATTTCCCTTCCACACTGCCCCAACAGAGGTTCTCCATTAAGGTTCCACCCCTGCAGCAAACTTCTGCCTGGACACCCAAATATTTCCATACATCCTCTGAAATCCAGGCAGAGGTTCCCAAACCTCAATTCTTGACTTTGGTGTACCTGCAGGCCCAATACCATGCAAAAGCTGCCAAGGCTTAGAACTTGCACCCTCTGAAGCAACAGCCTGAGCTGTATTATGGCCCATTTTAGCCACAGCTGGAGCTGAAACAGCTGGGATGCAGGGCACCAGTTCCTGAGGCTGCACAGAGCATTGAGGCCCCCAGCCCAGGAAACCATTCTTCTCTCCTAGGCTCTGGACATGTGATGGGAGAGGCTGCTGTGAAGGTATCTGACATACCCTGGAGACATTTTCCCCATGGTCTTGGGAATTAACATTAGGCTCCTTGCTACTTATGCAAATTTCTGCAGCCAGCTTGAATTTCTCCCGAGAAAATGGGTTTTTCTTTTCTATCACATTGCCAGGCTACAAATTTTCCAAAGTTTTATGCTCTGCTTTTTCTTGAACATTTTGCCACTAAGAAATTTCTTCCACCAGATACCCTAAATCATCTCTCTCAAGTTCAAAGTTCCACAAATGTCTAGTACAGTGGCAAAATGCCACCAGTCTCTTTGCTAAAGCATAGCAACAATCACCTTTATTCCAGTTCCCAAGAAGTTCCTCATCTCCATGTGAGATCACCTTAGCTGGACTTCATTGTCCATATCATTATCAGCAATTTGGTCGAAGCCACTCAACAAGTCTCCAGGAAGTTCCAAACTTTCCCACATTTTCCGGTCTTCTTCTGAGCTCTCCAGACTGTTCCAACGTCTGCCTGTTACCCAGCTCTAAAGTTGCTTCCACATTTTTGGGTATCCTTATAGCAGCACCCCACTACCTCCCAGTACCAATTTACTATAGTAGTCTGTTCTTACGCTGTTATGAAGAAATACCCGAGACTGGGTAATTTATAAAGGAAAGAGGCTTAATTGACTTGCAGTACTGCAGGACTGGGGAGGCCTCAGGAAACTTAAAATCATGGTGGAAGGGGAAGCAAACACATCCTTCTTCACCTGGTAACAGGAAGGATAGTGCCTAGCGAAGGGGGAAAAGCCCTTTATAAAACATCAGATCTCATGATAACTTACTCAATATCATGAGAAAAGAATGGGGGTAACCACGCCTGTGATTCAGTTACGTCCCATGGGGTCCCTTCCACGACATGTGGGGATTATGGGAACTACAATTCACGATAAGATATGGGTGAGGACACACACAAACTATATCAGTCACTAGATATCTCACCAAGTTCCAATAACTCTACTCCCTCTCCTTGCCCTTTTAGGCATAGAACTGGTCACAGCACCTTGTTGCTAATTGCTAGGTACTGAGGACTAAGCTCTGATTTTCTATCTTGCCCAGATTCCTACCTAGGGGGTCTAGGGAGTCATACCCTACAAACCATAAATACTCATCAGATGGGTTTTATTTGACCCTATATATTGTGACTTACTTTTCAGTCTGACTCTGGCATAACATTATGAGAAACGCAAAAAATATTTAACCCAGAATATACTTCCTTGCCATACCTTAAAATTTTCCTGCAAAGTCTCTTGTGGGGAAAATCCACATCTTACAGAGAATCCCCTTTCTTCTTTGTTTTCTTTCCTTTCTTTCCAGATTCAGGAGAAAATCAACTAAAAGCCAGGCACCCTTTTTGGATCCAATAAGAAACATTTTACAATCTCCTCTGTCTCTGCAGTCTACTATCTAAGAGATTCCTCTGCACAGTAAAATTTGGTCTCCACAATCCTCTATCTTAACCCGAACATTCCTTTCCATTGGTCTCAGGTCTTTGCATAAACTCAAACAATTGTCAACCAGAAAATGTCTAAATTTACATATAGCCTGGAAGCCCCCACTTTGAGTTGTCTCACCTTTCTGAACAAAACCACTTTCTAAATGTATTTGATTGATGTCTCACGCCTCCCTAAAATATATAAAACCAGGCTGTACCCTGACCACCTTGGGCACATGTTCTCAGGATCTCTGATGTTGGCTGTCACTGGCCAATATCACACATATTTGGCTCAGAATAAATCTCTTCAAATATTTTACAGAGTTTGACTCTTTTGTCAACACTACTTTACCACCTTTTTCAAGTTAGTTTTCTTAACCTGCCACATCTCCATAAATTATCCCCTTTTTAAAGACAGGATCTCTCCTCATCACTCAGGCTGGCCTGCAATGGTGCAATCATGGTTCACCGAAACTTTGACCTTCTGGGCTCAAGTGATCCCCCTGCCTCAGCCTCCCAAGTAGCTAGGACTACAGGGGCATGCCACCATGCCCAGCTAAATTTTTTTAAATGTCTTTGTAGATACAGCATCTCACTATGTTGCCCAGGCAGGTCTTGAACTCCTGGCCTCAAGCGATTCTCCCACCTTGGCCTCCCAAAGTGCTGGGATTACAGGCATGAGCCACCATGCCAAGCATTAGATCTTAAATAGAATTCTGACTGATACAAAACTCAACTCTTTGTTAAATCATCATCAGCTCTATAATAGTAATGTCAGTTTTATTCCAACTTGAACTACTAAGGATCGAATAGCTCTGTATCAAATTATTCAAAACACATGAAGAAATGCTCCTCATCACTGGCCATCAGAGAAATGCAAATCAAAACCACAGTGAGATACCATCTCACACCAGTTAGAATGGCCATCATTAAAAAATCAGGAAACAACAGGTGCTGGAGAGGATGTGGAGAAATAGGAACACTTTTACACTGTTGGTGGGACTGTGAACTAGTTCAACCATTGTGGAAGTCAGTGTGGCGATTCCTCAGGGATCTAGAACTAGAAATACCATTTGACCCAGCCATCCCATTACTGGGTATATACCCAAAGGACTATAAATCATGCTGCTATAAAGACACATGCACACGTATGTTTATTGCGGCACTATTCACAATAGCAAAGAGTTGGAACCAACCCAAATGTCCAACAACGATAGACTGGATTAAGAAAATGTGGCACATATACACCATGGAATACTATGCAGCCATAAAAAATGATGAGTTCGTGTCCTTTGTAGGGACATGGATGAAACTGGAAACCATCATTCTCAGTAAACTATCGCAAGGACAAAAAACCAAACACCGCATGTTCTCACTCATAGGTGGGAATTGAACAATGAGAACTCATGGACACAGGAAGGGGAACATCACGCTCCGGGGACTGTTGTGGGGTGGGGGGAGGGGGGAGGGACAGCATTAGGAGATACACCTAATGCTAAATGACGAGTTAATGGGTGCAGGAAATCAACATGGCACATGGATACATATGTAACAAACCTGCACATTGTGCACATGTACCCTAAAACCCTAAAGTATAATAAAAGTAGATATACATAAAAAAAAAAAAAAATTATTCACTCCTTTGGGAAGTTCTCCATCCCTTCCCTCATACATGTGTAGCCTGTGAACATCATAAGACAAAATGGAAACTAGGTTCATTCCATTTGACAATGCTAGTAGGTTGGTAAGAGAAGCCTATGAAGCCACATCAGCTTCATCAGGAAACATTTTCACAATTGATTAATGATATACGCTTTGGGAACAGTGGGTCTTTTTTGCTTATCTATAGTGCCTCATACTTCCAAAATCTTTTTTATATCTGTATGTTTTTTATTGTCAAAGCTCTAGTAAAAATACTAGAAATGTCAGAATCAAGATCCAACTATGTTAATGAGTTCTGTATGAGTTTCACACTGAAGATCAGCCAATTGGCTGTCACTTTTGGATCACCTGGAAAATCCTAAACTTTATTGACGAGCATTTTCTGGCCCGACTGTGACTGACACACGCTCCTTAAGCCCAAAATCTTCTCTAGCCTCTTTCCTTATTAGGGCTTTCCTACCTACATCATTTAAGGCAAATGATTTCATGTAGGGTCATGGTCAATACGAGTGAGGATACACGGGGGAAAACTGCCTGACTAGCAACCCAGGTCTTACCAATTCCAAAGTTTTTCCCGTGTCTGTTGCTTAACACTTTACGTTCTATGTGGAAAAAAAAGCTATTTGACTTTCTATGTATTTTTATATAACTTGCCCCATCGCTTCATTACTGTTCAATGTCCATGCCTCTAATGCTGCATTGTCTCAGCCAATTTAGGGACCCCCACTGGGAAGACAGTCCAGCCAAATCTTTAAAGGTACTAACCTAAGAGAATCTAATACAATATAGCCCTGACTTGTTTGTTGTGATTCATAATGTGTCATTTTTCAGACTTTAAGTTTCACTGGGTTCTAACGAACAACTTTGAAAGGTTTCTGTTGTCAGAAGTTAAATTACTTTGTTTGTTGTTTTTTAAGTAGATTAAGTTGACTACCACTTGACATTTTTTGGAAAAGAACTCAGAACTTTTCATCCACATTCAAGTCTGATATCTTCTACCCTCTCTTAGAAAATAGATTTAGTACCATCTGGTTTGTTATAGCAAAATGTTGCAGCAGCATTTGACTCCAAGGAAATAGACTCAGAAATCAGAAATGTGAAAAATGTTTTCATAGTTTCTGTTTCCTTCAATGTAATGAAATCCTAGTGCATACCTTTGTAAATTTAGGTCTAAGACATATGAGCCTATCAAAATGCTATCATGAAGGAATTGGTTTAGTATATTATTGAAACATTCAAATATTGAGCATTCAGTAGATATCAAAGAGGCTTTAAACAAAATAATTTACAGAGACAAGTCTTATATCACTTGAATTGCTGATGCCTGGAAGGGATATATTTTTTATATACCCTTAGTTCTCGGTTCTTCTAATCAGCCATAATAATTGAGCTTGATGTCATACATAAAAAAGTAAGAGTATTTTATGGCATTCACAGAAAGGCCTAACCAAAAAAAAAGTATGATACTTAATTCATTTCCTAATTTTCTGATTGATTCTTTACAGAGCCACTTATGGAGACTAATTCCTATTACTTCGAGAGTTTAGGGGAAATGTTTCAACTTTTAGTATTTTCTATTTTCTAACGATTTTGTTGGCATGACTAACAATCAACAAATTCAGTTACTGTAGGAAATTGTGGCTAGCACTTTTGACAGCACTAATGCAATAAGTTAACAAACTCTACATGGCGTATATCTTTACTGCCTGATCACCAGCTAAAACAGCTTTTAAGTCATCCTTATTTATCCCGCCAGCACATTCATCTTCTAGTAGTTGTACATTACTTTATCCAGCACAGGTACAATTCACCTAGAAGAATTTTTTGACAAAGAGTTTGAGGTCTTCTCAGATTGTATCATTCCCCTGAGAACCTGTTATACTTTCTAACTCTGGTGTCACGTTAATGAGAACAGGTGGTGTTGGGTTTCTCACTTTTAGTATAAACATGCCTTTCAAGCCTAGCATCGTGCATACCATTTATCTAGAGATCTTCTAGCAACTTGACACTTTTAGCACACTTCTGAGCCAAAAACCCATAAATGCCGGAAAATATTCATCTATATGTATCATTCTTTCTCAAAGATGGCACTACTGGGAAAGTCTTCAGTACAAGTGAGGGAAAAAAGATAAAGCAAAGTATCCTGTGCTGTGCTGTCTCTTCTCACTTGTAAATCTTCTAAGTGCCAAATTTTGTCTTAAGAGTGTGATTCTCAAAGCTGTGAAATGAAGGAGCAGAATGACCTATGCAGAGTGGATGTTTAATAAATGTTTGCTGGTTAAGTGATGCGATGATATAAGAAAGAGATAAATAAATTGTATTAGTTTCCTAGGGATGCCCTTACTAAGTATCACAAACTGAATAGCTTAAAACATAAAAAATTTATTCTCTTATAGTTCTGGAGGCCAAAAATCCAAACTCAAGTTGCCATCACGGCCATGACTCTGGGTAGACTCTCTCCTTGCTTCTTCCCAGCCTCCAGTGATAAACATCAAATCTTGCTATGCCTTGGCTTGCAACTGCATCACTCCAATCTCTTCCTCTGTCATCCTATGGTGCTCTCCCTGTATATTTCCATCTTCACATGGCATTTTTCCTCTTCCTAGAAGGATATCAGTCATATTGGATTAGAGTCCACTTAATGACCTCTTCTTTACTTGATTACATTTGCAAAGACTCATTTCTAAATAAGGTCACATTCACAGGTACTGGATGTTAGGACTTCAATTTATTTTTTTTCTTGGAGAGGTAGACACAATTCAAACCTCTAACACAAGGGCACAGGGATGCATATTGAATAGAAACATTCCTTAGAGCATTTCTGGAAATAACTCTTAATACTGGTATTTTAAATGTTATAATACTTTCTAAGCCCAAACATTTGAGTTGGGTCTCTGAAGTGTTCCTTTTGTATCCTTATTTCCTTAATTTCTACTTTTTATTTCATTTTTCATACTTTCTTCTGATAATGTTTTTGAATCATCAATATCAATTTAGTTTCCAGCTGCTCAAATTTCTGCAACTTATGGATCTTCTGATGACCCATAAGCAACTAATAATTTTTGTGTTCTCTGTAGCAAAGGGGTATCAATTTACTTAGGTACAAAAATGAAAGACCATATGTGTAATTTTTCCTCCATTAAAAATCATCTTGGATATTATATATAATAAATATTTTCTACTAATCCCAATCCTGATGCTAATGTTAAATGAAAATGCTATGTAAAAATGGGTAACCCAAATCCTTTATATTGTCCTCACTCTTGAATTTGGCATATGCTATTGTAACCACCTGGATGATCCAATTACTCCTTGAATAAATATTAATTGAGATTCTAGGCCCAGCATAGTGGCACATGCCTGTAATCCTAGCTACTTGGGAGGCTGAGGCAGGAGAATCGCTTGAACCCACGAGGTGGAGGTTGCCCTGTGCTGAGATCATGCCACCACACTCCAGCCTGGCCAACAGAGCTAGACTCTATCTCAAAAGAAAAAAGAAAGAAATTCTAGCATACGCAGAGTCAGAAAGTCAGACTTGCTATCTGTACTTCAAAATTCATTGCTCTTCTACTCAGGAGGCTGAGGCAGGAGAATGGCGTGACCCCGGGAGGCGGAGCTTGCAGTGAGCCGAGATTGCGCCACTGCACTCCAGCCTGGGCGACAGAGCGAGACTCCGTCTCAAAAAACAACAACAACAAAAAAAATTCATTGCTCTTTTCCAAGGTAGCCTAATTCCATTAGACACACTCATTTTTTTTTTTTCTAAATAAATCAAACCAGAAGATTTAAAGCCATTTTGGGCTCTTTTGTCCTCAACATTCAATTAGCCTCAAGCACACAATGCAGTACCCCTCATACACACACAAACACAAAATAGTAACTATGGATGATGATAGATATGTTAAGTTTATTGTTGTAATCATTATGCAATGTATACGCATATCAAATCATCATGGTGTCCACCTTGGAGATATATAATTTTTATTTGTCAGTTGCACCTCAATTCTCCTACATTACCATAAGCTTTTTGGTAAAAAAATCTTACTGTAATCACCCATGGGTCATAGCTCAGGGTCTTACACATAAGATTATTAAATCAACTGAGGAGTACATCATGAAGGAAAAAAGAAACAAGATACTACAAACTATAAGTTACAACTTTTAATACCACAATATTATATAATATTTAATACCACAACATTGTAAGAATAATATTGTGCTATTTAGCTCCCTTCCTCCCTGACTACTATCGCTACGGTCTTTGAATATAATAATTCTGCTCACAAAGTCTCTCCTTTGCTTCCCTGAGGTACTTCATGGTCACTGAAAAAGTGTCAGTTGGGAATTCTTGAAAGGTTGAACAGTCCTATGACTGTTACTCTGGCCATTAAGCAATGAAAGTTGCTGCTGAAATTCACTATTTGGCTAACCAATTATTGTTCTACTAACCAGAGCACTATTATCTTAAAGATAGTTTAGTACAGTAGCCTCGAGAAAACTCACAAATAGTATCAACAATGTCTGAGTCTTTGACAAACTTCAAAAATGACCCACTGCCAGGCTCAACCTTAATGTATCACAGAGGCAGCCAGAAATGGGCAATTTGCAGTAGAGGATTGTCCTATATTTTTAAAATTTATTTTACCTTGTGCCTGTATCTATTCAGTTGTTCTTGATTTGTGTTTCTGGATATCTGACCATATTCCACACTTTAAATATTAATTGGGAATGCCTGACAAGTGTTTCAGAGATTCTGTCTCTTAGATCTATTTTACAACCTCTTTTTTACCAAGCAATCCAGTTGAAGAGGAAACCTAGATGATGTATTTTGGCATCCATTTGCTAACAAACAAGTACCCTAGTCAGACAAATAAAAGAATACAATATTTTCATGAAGCATGCTGCCAATAACAGCCTATGCTGGCTTGCTTTTCTTACCATTTTAAATGTCTCCTAATCTGTTCCACTATGTAAGAGGCACAGCAATGCATTACTTAGCTCAGTTCAATAATTAAATTTGAATGGCAATTTAGAGCTATTAAAGAATTTTTGCATTTTTATTTTACTCCATTGTCAAAACTGTTCTATCACTCAGGATTAAATCGTGATATCAGAGCTACTACAAATATTACAGAAATAAGAGGGTTTGTATAGAAATTAACATCTAGAAAAATGTGGTAGGAATGGGGCAAATGAAAGTCTGCAAGGGAGAAATAAGAGGATTTGAGAAAATAATCAGTAGCCATGCCAGCCTGAAGTGCTAACTCAAGTAGACAGTAGGAACTTGAGGGAAATTCAGCAACCATGCAAATTCTATGGACTGTCTACATCTTCTAGGAAGCTTCTACTCTACTCTGGGGGAAGTTGCTGGCCCATTTGTGGGCCTGGAACCAAGTGCCTGGGACCTAGGACCACAGGTGATCAGCTGGGCCAGCAGTCAGGAAAATGAGCTGAGTACAAGCAGGAAAAGAAGGATGACATCCTGAGACCCAGCAGACACCTCTGTCAGTCCACCACTGTGTGTGTTTCCCCCAAACTTCCAAGGTAGCTCTGCTTCACTTCCGCCTTCCAGATCTCATGTGAGTTCTTCTTTTGGCTCATAGTCACTTGGAACCATACAGGAAAAGTGATTCAAGTAAAGGGAGTTCCCAATCTTGGACAGAAGTAGCAATGCTACGTAGACACTGCTGTGCTAAGAGGTCAAAGTGAGATGCTATTAAGCCCGTTCTAAAAGTGAAGAAATTAAGATACGGCTTACTTAAAGTTACTTGGCTAAGAAGCAATAGATTCAGGCAAAAGATTTGAAAAAATAACTCATGAAAAGAAGAAATCCAAATGGCTAATACATACATTTTCTATCAATGAAATGTAAGAATCAGATATCACTATATACCCAAGGTAGAAAAAGTTAAAAATTCTGACCATACCAAGTGTTGCTAAGGATGTGGAGAGAGGAAACTGTCAATCACTAATGTCAGGAATATAAATAGGCACAACCACTTTGGGAAACAGTTTGGCATTATCTAGAAAAACCAAACATGGCCCGACACGGTGGCTCATGCCCGTAATCCCAGCACTTTGGGAGGAAGAGGCAGGCGGATCACTTGAGCTCAGGAGTTCAAGACCAGCCTGGGCAACATGGCGAAATCTCATCTCTACCAAAAAAAAGAAAAAATACAAAAATTAGCCAGGTGTTGCTGCCTCGTGCCTGTATCCTGTAGCCCCAGCTACACAGGAGGCTGAAGCTGAAGAATTGCTTGAGCCCAGGAAGTGGAGGTTGCATTGAGCCAAGATCATGTCACTGCATTCTAACCTTGATGACACAGTGAGATCCTGTCTAAAAAAAGAAGAAAAGAAAAACCAAACATACCCTATCGTATGACTCAACAAGCTCTGTCCTGAGTAATATACCTAGAAAAATGTGCACACCATATATATGTGTGTGTATAAAATATAAAATGATATGACATATGGGTCATATGTATGGTATATGTATAAGAGAATGTTCACAATGGTATTATTTGTATTATTTTTAAACTGAAAACTACCCAAATGTCCTTGTACAAAGGAATAAATTCTGACATATTCATTCAATAGAATCCTGCACAGCAAGGAAAATGAGTGAACTAAAACTACATACAAAGAACATAGATTAATGTTATAAATGTAATAAAACAACGTATGCAAATCATTAAGTATGATTCATCACATAAACAGAAGATGAAAACCACATGATTATCTCAATAGATACAAAAAGTTTTTTGATAAAATTCAATATGCTAAAAACTCTCAATAAACTAGGTATTAAAAGAACATACCTCAAAATAATAAGAGCCATTTATGACAAACCCACAGGCAATATCATACTGAATGGGCAAAAGCTGGAAGCATTCCCTTTGAAAATGAGAACACGACAAGGATGCCCTCTCTCATCACTCCTATTCAACATAGTATTGGCAGTTCTGGCCAGGGAAGTCAGGCAAAAGAAAGAAATAGACTAAGAAGTTTCTGCACAGCAAAAGAAACTATCAACAAGCAGACAACCTACAGAATGGGAGAAAACTTTTACTGTGAATCTGACAAAGGTCTAATATCCAGCATCTGTAAGGAAGTTAAACAAATTTATGAGGAAAAATAGCAAACAACCCCATTAAAAAGTGAGCAAAGAACATGAACAGACACCTCTCAAAAGCAGACATACATGCGGCCAACAATCATATGAAAAAAAGTTCGGCTTCACTGATCATTAGAGAAATACAAATCAAAACTACAATGAGACACCATCTCACACCAGTCAGAATGGCGATTATTAATAAGTCAAAAAATAACAGATGCTGGAGAGGTTGTGGAGAAAAAGAAATGCTTATACACTGTTGGTGGGAGAGTAAATTAATTCGGCCATTGTGGAAGACAGTGTGGTGATTCCTCAAAGACCTAATACAGAAATACTATTCAACCCAGCAATCTCATTACTGGGTATATATCCAAAGGAATATGAATTGTTCTATTATAAAGACACATGCACATGTATGTTCATTGCAGCACTATTCACAATAGCAAAGACATGGAATCAACCTAAATGCCCATCAATGATGGACTGGATAAAGAAAATGTAGTATATATACACTGTGAAATACTATTAAGCCATAAAAAAGAATAAGATAATGTGTCCTTTGCAGGGACATGGATGGAACAGGAAGCCATTACTCTTAGCAAACTAACTCAGGAACAACAACAAAAAAATATGGCATGTTCTTACTTATAAGTGGGACCTAAATTATGAGAACACATTGACACATAGAGGGGAAAAGCACACACTGGGGGCCTATCGGAAGTTGGAAGTTGGGAGGAGGGAGACGATCAGAAAAAATAACTAATGGGTACTGGGCTTAATATCTGAGTAATGAAATATTCTGTACCACAAGCCCCCATGACACATGTTTACTTATGTAACAAATCTGCACATCCTGCACATGTACCCCTAAATTTAAAAGTTAAATATATATATTTAACTTTATATTATATATTATATATAATAAAACAGTAATTATACATGTAATGGATTAGAATCTCTAATTAAAAGACAGAGATCCTTCCCACATTAGTCTTTAAAAAGTACTAGGAATATAACATCTGTAAAAGACACACCCCAAAATGAGAAAGTATGAAAATGATACCCTAGGCAAAAAGCAAAATTTTTAAAAACAGTAGAAAACATGAAACATGACAAAATTCAAGGCGAAGATCTTAAAGGAGTAAGAGACAAAGTAAATACTTGTAAAAGGAGCAGGAGCTGATATAACAATCATTAACATATATGTACTTAAAAATGTAACCCCAGAATATGTAAAACAAAACTGACAAACCAGCAGAGAGAAAATAGATTGATCGACAGCTTTAGGTGGAGATATTCACATTTTCTTTAAAAAATAAACAAGCCAAAAAAATTAGACAAAGACATATAAAGTCTAAATAATATTAACAACTGCTCTAAATGTCACATTATCTTCCTCCATCTAATTGAAGATAATTCTCTTCCCAATTTTTTAAAGTCAAAAGTGCAATTACCATTAATTTCAATGAGAAAAAAATACGTTTCTTCTTGGACACCCAATTTGACATCCATTTTTGTTAAAAACAACATCAAGTCACATTAAAATGGGCATGATGACTTTAATAGTTAACATCATTTACAGTAACCAAAGTAACAAGTCATTTTCCCTACAATAGTTACTCTCAAATATGTATTAGTCTAATTGGTCTACTTTCTTTGGTTTTTTTTTTTTTTTTTTTTTTTAGAGCTTATGTGTTTTCCTGTCAGACTACGTTCAGTAATGAAATACACATAATATTCAATGTTTGTGCAATTCAAATTTCATGCGAAAAATCTAGGACAAAAGACATCCTTGAATCCTTGATTCAATACATTTTTATAATGGACAAAATTATCACTAACCTCATAGACCTGAACAATGTTTCAAACCTCACACAGCTCAGCTATATACAAAGCAGGTAAAGTCCCTTTTGGTCCTTATACATCCAATAAAATACCTAGTAAACCAAAGTAGAAAATATTAAAAGAAACTCTTTGTAAAACTGATATTCTCAGATCCCAAATGACTGTATTGTGTCACTATAAGACACTGTAACAGAGTGTACAAATTCTTTTCAGACATATAGGAAACATCCACAAGAACCGACTCTGCCTTGGTATACCACCTAGATCCCCTTTACTGCGTTAGTATACTCATCCCCACCTGTTGTAGATTTGGGCTGCTTATGGCTCATATCTGTGCCCTTGTCAGCAAGATTGTTCTTAGCCGGCAAGAGTCACCTTGCCTAAATATGCTTGGGAGGTCATACTCTCCCGCCCCACCCAAAGGGTCAGGCTAGCTGTCTGATGTAAGGATGTAACACCCACCACCTTGCTTTTGGGAAGGACAACTTCTAGGACAAAACTAACATTCCAAAGGTCCCTGTGGCATCAGACTAAGGCTAAACTTCTCCTAAAACACATCTGTGCTTGTCTGCTTCTTCTGATCTATTCTGCTTCTGTCATTCCCTTACAGCCTTCTCTGGAGAACATTCCCTTTTAAATAACTTGCACAAGAATCTCATGCATCTAGGAACCTTATCCAAGACAGGTGATACCAGGAGTAGACCTGCTGCTGATGCAGAACATAAAGCTGGATATGGGAGAATTTTTCAATAGTAAGACTGTCTCCTTGATTCAAGATTTAATACCATGGGAAGGAACTCTGTAGCTGGTTTGAATACACTGAGATAGCTCTTAGATGCTTGAAAAACTGATGACCCACATTAAATGTATGTCAGAACTGCTGTGATAGATTGTGGAGGAAGAAATCAACAGATTCAAAGAAGGGGGTGTGCTAATAGAATTGATCTATCATATAAGATACAAAATCCAAGGTAATAAGAAACACTCAGGTTAGGGGTCGCTAGCATCATCAAGAAACTCAGAAATTGCCATTCTCTGGAGACCAGTACTCATAGAAACACTATTGGAGAACTTGGGTCCCCACTAGCAATAAGGAAGCTAGGAGCCCAAAACAGGAAAAGCCACAAGGCAGCACATAACCATCAAAGAATAAAAGGACATAATTATGAAAATGGACAAGTTAAAATGGCAGCCAAGAACACCTGACTCACAGGGATCTATGGATATGACTCTTGGACATTTGTTATGTATTTCTAGAGGCAAGATAGTAGGATATACAATATGATATCACATAATATAATCAAAAAAGATCCAAAAGGATGAATAAAAGGCTGAGGTCACCCTTGCATGAAAACTCACAATTCGTTGTCTTATTTCCAGATATCAGCCATTTCTCTGACCCAGAACCCATCTACTGAAAGACAGCCTATTCCCCTTGACCTTGAGGAAAGGCCAGAAATACCACAGCAAATCTACAAAGCAGTGAGTCCTCCGGTCTTTCCACCAAAAGGAACTATGGCCGTTTACTTGGTTGACCATACACTGGAGAAAGGGAACATTTAGCTCTTTCACATTATCTGTATAACCCCATATCAATTTATTGTGAAACCCTATCATTAACCTGTAACTTCATTGGTGAATTCTACCAGACAATTAAAGAATAATGTTGATTCTACACAATTGTTTCAGAAAATTTAAAAAGAATACTTCCCAAGTCATTTTACAGATCGACAAAACTGTCTGTCAGATATCAAGGACAGAATTATCCTAAAATCAAAAATACACACTAATATCTGGGGGTTCAAAGCTCTATTATGCCCCACCCCCTTAGAGTACTCTATATATACAGATGAAGAGTGTATAGAGGTTGGGTAATAAATATGGCCTAAGGCCGTCATACCATAGGTCCACTGACACACCTGGTGGTATTTTCCCAATGTGCAATTAAATTGGATGTACTTAGACATTTTCACTACCCTAATAAAGATTACTTTGTCTGTTAATAAAACTACTATACTAGTGAATGTGAAGCAGAAGCTCCTGAAATTGCTTCTCCCCACTCTCAACTAAGATAGTAAACCATGCATATATTGTATCCTAAGTAGAATTGCAAACATTAGCCTACCCTCAAAAATGTAAACAATGCAGGGATGATGATTCTCATCAGTCCCATTTAATTTACCAGTCTGTTCCCTGAAAACCCCAGTCAGGATAATAGCAGAACAGTTAACTACTGCCACTTTAACTAAATAGGAGCTCAATTGCAGTTGATGTCCCAGACATGATATCATTACTAAAATAGATTTTTAACGTAGCTTCTGTTATGTCCCAGCTGAGCTGGCAGATATGTTCATTTCCATACCCATCATGCGGGAGAATCAAAAACACTTCTTACTCTCATGGGAAAAACAACACTGTGCATTCATTCTAGGGCTCTGTTTACTCTCCTGCTTTTGGTCACATTCTCTTTCCTAACATGAACACACAAGGACTAAAAAGAAAAATAACTAGGATTGTATCTTTCTCTTTCCTTGGGTGACGTTATTTTCAGGGTAATTTGTTGGCTAATACAAGAAAGTAACATGAGTAAGACAGGATACACTAGGATTCCTCGGTCATTTCTATACCTTAGAAAACTTTTGACTTCTTTTTACATTCAAAGCAGGTTCTTATGCAAACAGAAAGCAAGGCCACTTGAGGCTTATTCATAAGACACACCCCGCTTATTCAGCTGTAGGTGTGTCATGCTTACCCTGTGCTTGTTTTGCGTCTCACTGAGCTCCCACACATCATGGATTCACCAGAACTCTGTGCTCACGGAACATCAAAACACTATATGCAAATGAACTGTCAAAAATAGTGGACCCACATATTTCATTCTTCTTCTCTGGTCTCACACACATCCCTTGTCCCATCAAACATCACTTACAAACTTAAGTAAAACGGTAAAATTTTTAAGAATTCCGAGATGGCAATGGCAGAACATGAAACCAAGCACAAGTTTCTTCTGAGTGTGAAACCTTACGCAACTGCTCAAGTCACACACCCATGAAGCCAGGACTGCCAACATGATATTCTGTGGACACTTTCAATAAATGAATACATGAATGCATTTCATGAAGGAAAATAAGAAATGCATATTAGTATAGCAGTGAGATATTTTCATGTATCAAGCTCTCAAACTCATTTTTTTCAATGATAATTCCTGTCGTTGGAGTTATTAGACCTCCATGGTAGATTGTTTCTACATTTCTGATATAAAAATTCTTAGTGGCGTTCATCTTCTTTAACACAGCAATTGTACTTATGAAAATCCAATGTAAGAAAATATAAGTTAAAAGCAGATTCATAATGGAACATGTTCATTGCAGCATCATTTTTTGGAAGGAAAAATTGAAAACAACTTTAATGCCTAAGAGTGGGGCACTAATTAGAAAATGTTTCATATTTTTATATGATCAAATATTAGGCCATCATACAAAAGCATTTGTATGAAATATATTTGGTGTCATGAAAAATGCCTCACATTATTTAATAAAATGGTAGAAAATTATATACACATTATGGTCGTGTGTGTGTATGTATGCACACATATATGACTGGGAGGAATTCATCAAAACATTATTAGTACTGATATTGGCAGTGGAATTATAAGTGATTTAGCTTCTTTATGTTTCCCACTTCTTTCTTCTGCCACTCTTAATTTCTTTTAAAATTAAAAATGTGTATGTATGAAATACCAATCAGAGGAAAGTCTTCAAATTAATTCTAAGCATTTTTAGGACTTTATTAATATTGTAGAATACATTCATCTGTGTCTGGTACATTTTGCATAATTTGTGTTTCTGTTCATCCCTTCAATTGCTTTGTGAAATCAATTGCTTTTAGTTCATGCTATTGAGCCCATGAGACAGATACAGAACAGCGTAAAGGTAATGATGGTTATACTGATGACAAAAAAGAGCCAAACACTCAAATGGCTTGTATCTTTGTGGTTTTTTATTTAGGTACAAAACTAAAATTCCAATTGATGCTTGAGGCTTTAGCCCAACACTTCTTATCCTGTCTCTCAGTAAGATGAGATCTGGCACAACTGATTCAATTAGGTACTTGAAATGCTGCAGAAATGGCCTCAAGGATGCTATTGCTGCTATTGTACACAATTATTTCCTCAGTAATTATCATTAGATTTTCATAGAATTTTAAGTAGTAGTTATTCTTGCATATTTTGTTTTGCTTATATTACAAGTTTAGCAAGAGAAATACACGATCACAAATTGATAAATACTTGAATATTCATGACGAAAACATACATTCCTATTAAGAAAAGACTAGTCCTAACTCTGTAATTAAAAAAGAGAAAAAGCAATGAATCAATTATTTTCATTTATTTGAACTAACATGGGCAACTGCCTACAGAAAAACCATTTATAAATTACTTTGTAAAGTGCTTTAGGATGTATTTGAATTTTCTAAGAAAGAAAGAATGCATCATTGCCTCTTCCCTAAATTGGTAATTATTTCAAGGGAAGAGATTCACACTGAAAATATTTAGGTCAAAATGACCTGTCTTTTCCTAGTCTGATTCAACTAGCAAAGAGTCTATATCCTCACCCCACAGTATCTGCCTGCATTGCCACTCTGAGCATCGAGCATCAGGAGTTAATATCAACCTAAGATTTTCAAGGTTGGAGGTAGCCTTGAAAAGACATTGAGTCCATTGGTTCTCAAATGAGTCCGTTTATATAATCATTTTAGGGGTTTTCTGTGAAATAAATAAAATAGAGACAAAATAATATATTTCATAAAGTTAATTGTATTCAGTTTGAAGTCATGTCCTTTAATCTTAGAAAATATCCTTTTAATTAAGAAAATGTGGCACATATACACCATGGAATACTATGCAGCCATAAAAAATGATGAGTTCATGTCCTTTGTAGGGACATAGATGAAACTGGAAACCATCATTCTCAGCAAACTATTGCAAGGACAAAAAACCAAACACCGCATGTTCTCACTCATAGGTGGGAATTGAACAATGAGAACACATGGACACAGGAAGGGGAACATCACACTCTGGGGACTGTTGTGGGATGGGGGGAGGGGGGAGGGATAGCATTTGGAGATATACCTAATGCTAAATGACGAGTTAATGGGTGCAGCACACCAACATGGCACATGTATACATATGTAACAAACCTGCACATTGTGCACATGTACCCTAAAACTTAAAGTATAATAATAATAAAATAAAATAAAATAAAGAAATAGAACTGAAAAAAATCACTAGAAGGCTTCAACAAAAAAAAAAAAAAAAAAGAAAGAAAATATCCTTTTAACTTTTTTGGTATTAAAAATATCCTCTTTTATGGAAAGGTAATAAAAAATTAGTTGGCTGTCTTTTTTCTTGTTAATGTTCTTACTGAAAAAATTGATGACTCAGCATTGATTTTCTTGGAAAACTGACTGCTTCTGAATATGTAAAGTTTAAGACCAAGTAAACAAAGAGAGCTTGTTTTTTGCATAAGCTTGGAGCAGCTGGTGAGAAAGAAGTACTTATGGAGTATGGTAGACTGTGAGCAGCTTTGAAGCAAATGGATAGTGTAAACCAAGTATTATCTGAGACAGGTCTCAATCAATTTAGAAGTTCATTTTGCCAAGGCTAAGGACATGCCTGTGACACAAACTCAGGAGGTGCTGACAACACGTGCCCAAGGTGGTCAGACTACAGCTTGGTTTTTTTCACTTTAGGAAAACGTAAGACATCAATCGATATATGAAAGATTATGTTGACTTGTTTCAGATAGGTAGGACAATTCAAAGCAGAGGCTTCCAAATCATAGGTGAATTCTAAGATTTTAGTTTATCTGAAGACCTGGAATCTATAGAAGGGAGTATTTGGATTAAAATAGGGGTTGTGAAGACCAAGGTTCTTATTATGCAGATGAAGCCTCCAGGTAGCAGGCTTCAGAGATAATAGATTGTAAATGTTTCTTATCAGATTTTAAAAAGTGCCAGACTCCTAGTTAATTCTCTCCTGCATCGGGGAAAAGACCTTGGAAAGGAAGGGGGTTTCTCTACAGAATGTAGATTTTCCCCACAAGAGACAGCTTTGTAAGGCTATTTCAGAATATGTCAAAGAAATTTATTTCGGGTAAAATACTTCCATTTCTTTAAGGGCCTGCTATCTGTCAAGTGATGCTATACTAGAGTCAGGCTGGAATTTGGTGTCTTATTGCTACAAAGTCTATTTCTTCAGTCTTAATATCTGTTTTGATGTTAATGCTGGTCAGCTGTGCCTGGATTCCAAAGGGAGGAGGGTATAATGAGGCATGTCCAATCCCCACTTCCCATCAGGGTCTTAACTAGTTTTTCAGGTTAACTATAGAATGCCTTTAGCCACAAGGAGGGGGTCATTCAGTTAGTTGGGGGGCTTAGAATTCTATTTTCGGTTTACAATAGGATTGAAAAAATCTGTGTAATCTTAGAGAAATTATTTAACCTAGTTGAGTAATTAATTTATTTGCTTATACCTGCTGAACTAATGTTACCTTTATCTCAGGTTGTTGTAAAAGTTAGACAAAGTAATGAGTAGTTAGTTAACTCTTTAATCTCTCGATGCAAATGTCACCATCTCAGAAAAACCTCATTTGTTCCACCCTATCTAATGTGCACTCTCTTTTCACCTACCTACCCGACCATTCACTATTCCATATAAAGGTACTTATCACCATGGATTTATTTTTATTTCTTTGTTTACTGTTGTTGTTCGTTGTCAATTTTCCCAACCAGAATATAAGATTCACAAGAGCAGGGAGCTTGTCTGTCCTATTCCCACTGAACCTCCTACAAGGAAAATATTGGCAAAAACATCACAATACCCAATAAATATTTATTAAATATGAATGAATATAAAGTGTTTGACACAAAAAGACTCAGTGAATGTTATTTCCCTTCTTTCTGAGGGAAACATCTGTCTCCCTAAAATATTACATGGGCCTTCATCCTCTAACGCCATCAGAACCCCATCTGCAACACATAAACTGTCTCTTTCTCCAAATCTACATTCCCCAGTAAGAAGTAATTCTTTAGGTAACTGTTATTTGATAAGGTCATCTTTATTTCAGAGTTTGCTACAATTAAAAATGATGACGTGATGACAACCTCAAGTTGGGCATTAGATGCAGATTTAGTTTACTGAATAAAAAGAATGCCTAATCTGGGGGATTCATACAGATTGCCAAGGAAATGTCATTTAAAGCCTTCCATTTTAAGACTAAGTACAGTACCTGGTAATTGCTTGTATTAATTTGCATTTCAATCAGTATTGAAAAAAATCTCACTAGGCAGTGGCCTTTAGCTAAATTGTCTTATTCTGTTAAAGCTAACATTAATGAATAAAATGTTTAACTTATCACAAACACGCCAAATGCTAGTATTAGAAAAGGGAAAGAAGGATGGATGGATGGATGGATGGATGGATGGATGGATGGATGGAAGGAAGGAAGGAAGGAAGGAAGGAAGGAAGGTAGGAAGGAAGGAAGGAAGGAGAGGTAGGAAGGAGGAAGAGAGTGGGGGAGGGAGAATACTACTGAGCAAAAGGCAAAATCACAAATAAGAAAGTAAAAGGCTTCAGAGTCAATCTCTACACATCAACACATCAGAAACGAAGGCCTCAAGGAAGGCTTTTATACACCTGAGATGCCAGAAATGGTCTTTTCTGAGGAGGCTGAGGCACTAGCCCAACAGAGAAGTGTTTTCCATTGTCTTTTTTCTTTTTAAACTCATTTACTACTTAGATTAAAGAATAGTGTTTTCCAACCATAATGCAAACATACATATCTGGGACAAGAATACAAGAGTCTGAGTCAGACAATCCCTGTCTTAGTCTTGATTGTCATCTATCACTCACTCCACGTACTCACTTAGTGTCTTGTATATCAGAGACTGGCAGCCATTAAAACTCAGTTTGTCAAAGCTCCAGCTCTTTTCCCTTGACAGGAAGAGTGTCCAATGCAGCTGTGCGAAGTGGTGGGAAAATGGACCAGGTAGTGTTGGTGGAAACACAAGCCAAGATTTAGTATGTCTATGCCTGTTTAGCACAGTACTAGAAGATATAAAAGATATTTAGACTTCCAGTTTGGGGTCCAATATGTAAAATGTTTGTAAATTATCATTTCCATCCTTACGACAAGAAAATGATGGGAAAAAAAAACAGAAATTCAGTGACTTTTCTTGGACCCACTGGATAACTGAGGTCACAGGAGATCTAGGCAGATCCAGAGAGATGCAAGTGAGATCTGCTCACCTGGACCAGAAGCCACTGGGGCCATAAACTGGCAGGAAAACTTAAATGGTAATTTTGATGTATTTCTGGAGGATAAGTGTGGACTAGCTTGAGAGTGAGAATATCCTGGGGACTGCAAGTCTTAAAGGGTCCCACTAGGAACGCTACCAGGTTCTCACGGTCAAGAGCCAAGAAAGATCACCTTCTGGCTATAGCAAGGGGAAGGGAAGAGTAACCATTGCAAAATATGCCTACATGTGCTATATAACAAAGACCTACTCTCCAGAGGAAAAGACTTTGCCAGAGGCTTATCTCATCTAGAATAAGGGCATTTTCTCCCACTACAGCACCCTCTAGCATTGATCTCACTTAAGGGGGTGGGTAGTGGGTGAGCTAAGAAACCCTGAGAAGGTCACAGTCCAGAGATACCTGCCCACTAAAAGACTGAGATTTAATGATAAGATAATGGCAAACTTCCTCTCCCCCATAATTTACCACCACAATGAAAGGGCTCCAGTAAAGCAACAGGGGATTCAGCTGAAAGAGGTGCAAGAATCAGACTCTTTTTAAGGAGTAAATTTTAGGAAAAACAAAAGACAACAGGAGAGACAAAAACAAGGATGCTAGAAAAGTTGAAGCCTCTGGTATCTACAGCTACAACAAATATTAACACAGTTCAATTACTAGCCAAATTGGCAGAAAAAACACATACTAAAGGTTCATCTCCCTTAGTTCCTATTACCCAATATATCATGGCCAGATTTCAACAACCACATTACAAGATGTGCTAAAACACACACACACAAAAACATGGTATGAAGAAACAAAGCAAACATTAGAATCAGATTCAAATGTGAAACAGATGTTGGTACTACCAGGCCTGAAATTTTAAATAATTATGATTAATATGTTTAGATCTCTAACAGGTAAAAGTAGACAACATGCAGGAACAGAAGGGTTATATAAGCAGAGAGATGAAAATATTAAGACAAATAAAAAAGAAACACTAGAAATTGAAAACACTGTAACAAAAGTTAAAGAATGCCTGTAATGGGCTCATCAGCAGATTGGACATGGCTGAAACAATCAGTGAGATTAAAGACGCATCAATAGAAACTTCCAAAACTGAAAAGCAAAGAAAAAGGAGAATTAAAAAAGAAAACAGAACACAATACTCAAGAACTATCAGATAGTTTTAAAAGGTATAACTTACACATAATTGAAACACCAGAAGGAAAAGAAGGAGAAAACAGAGCAGGAGAAATATTTGGAGTAATGATGGCTGAGAATTGTCCAAAATTAATGACACCAAACAACAGATCCAGGAAGCTAACACCAAGCAGGGAACACCAAACAGAATACCAAGAAATATATTATTTGGTATATTATATATAAACTGTTAAAAACCAAGGACACATGGAAAATTGTGAAAGAAGCCATAGGGGTAAAAGAAAAGTACCTTACCTATGGAGGAAGAAGGGTGAGAATGACAGTGGACTTCTCAGTGGACACCATGCAAGCAAAGAGAGTGGCATGAAATACTGATGGTTGAAAGGAAAAAAATCCACTAATCTAGAACTTTATATCCAGCAAAAGTATTCTCCATAATTAAGGGTGAAATAACAACCAAGAAGAATGAGCATAAGATATTGTTCCTGCTATTGTAGTGGCTTTTAGCTCCACTCACCCTCGAAAGACAAAACCAAGGGACTATAAGCTGGTTCCAGTAAGCTGTTCATCCTTACTGGAAACATGAGGAAGAGGGAGTGACAGCGATCTGGGCTGCATTAGGAAAGACAGTCCCTAAAATTGAAATGTCAAAATAATAGGATTGTTGGTGGGGTGGGGGGTTAAGGCAAGGATAGACACAAAGTGTGCTGAATAGTGAGTTTTCAATATGCAACTGGTTGCTTTTATTACTAAACCTCACATCTTTTGTGGCCTCATGGTGTTTTTCCCTAAAATAGCCAAGCACATGCTAAGCACCAGTTGTACCTAACCCCTCTCTCCCCGAGGAATGTAAAATCTACAGACATTCAGAGAAATACATGAATAATAGTAAAATATCATATAGCAGTAGAAACAAAAGCTAAATTATGAGCTACAGGCAATAATCTTTCAGTCAAGTCTAATCAAGAAATATTTATTGAGCTTGTTATGGACTTAATGTTTGTGTTTCCCAAAAATTAATATGTTGACATGCTAACCCCCAATGTGATGACATTTGGAGGTGAGACCTTTGGGAGATGATTAGAGTGATATAAAGTCATAAGGGTAGGTTCTAATATGAGATTAATGTCCTCATAATAAGAGGAAGAAAAAGATCCCTATCTCTTCCCCCTGAGCACCTGTACTGAGGAAAAGCCTTTTGTGAACAGGTGATAAAGCAGCTTTCTTCAAGCTAAGGAAAGAGGCCTCCCCAGGAACCAAATGGTTCGACAGCTTCATCTTGGACTTCCCAGCCTTAAGAACTGTGAGAAAATAAATTTCTGTTAAGCCACCCAGTCTGTGCTGTTGTATTATGGCAGCTGAAGCAGACTAAGACAGAGCTTTCACTCTGTGTCAGACACTCTTGTAATCTCCAGAAATTTGCATTTAAGGAGTGGAAACAAAAATATGACAAAGATAGAAGTTTTATATATATATATATACTTGTGCAAGTTGTGCATAGAATTAAAACTGAATAATGTGATTGATGATAGATGACAGACAAATAGATAGATAAGGTTTCCCGGGAAGATCTGTCCTGATAGACAATATATAAGTTGAGATGTAAATAACAAGAAAGAACCAGCTGTGAAAAGATTAGAGATAACATTCCAAAAAGGGAACAATTAGGAAAGGTGTGAAGCAGGCAATTGGTTGTATAGGCCTGAATTTTAGGGCAAAGGCCATGAATGGATATATAAATTTGTGAGGCTTATGGATTGTATTTAAAGCCACAGGCTTGGCAAGATTACTTATGCAGAGTATGTAGGCAGGGCACAGGACAGAACCTTTGAACATTCCAAACATTCATGGTTAGGCAGCAGAGGTATCAGGAAAGATGTATGAGAAGGAATAGCTAATGAGACAGGAGGAAAACCCATTTCAATTCTACTAAATAGAAGACTAAAGAAAACATGTTTGCAAAATAACAGAATGGTTAGTGCTGCTGAGATATGAGGAAGATAAGACCATAGAGGTAACTCTTGAATTTGGCAACTTGAAGGTCATAAGGGACCTTGACTAGTCTCTGTGGTGTGATGAGGACAAGAGCCTGAATGGTCTGTTATGGAAGCAAGTGAGGTGAGGAGCAGAGATAGTGACTCAAGAAGTTTTGCCATGAAAAGGAGTAGAGAGATGGGCAGTCTCTGAGGGGCATCTAGAGTAGACACAAAGCTCCATTTAGGTTTAGGAAGCCTAATGGAAATGGTAGTGCCTAAGCCACATCAGGTGAGAAGAACTGTGTGAGGAAAGACAGAAGACCCAATTGAATACACCTGGCCTCTCTCCTGCTCTGCCTCCATTGCCTTGGGCTGGTGCTTCTTTTCTCTGAGGATTTGCGTGGTTCTAGTTATGGAGGAAGAAGATGCAGGCCATCATATTTGTTTCTTTATCTACATTATGGAGATAATGACAGCCCTCTCCTAAACTAAGACATCTAGACAAGTGTAATGTAAAATTAGTACTAACAACCAAAGTTCCATTTGATTAAGAAATTACTAATTACTCACACCAATAAATGGCTCCAACATCTAGTCGCCATTCAATTTGGGGAAATTAAAGGAAATGTGAGATTCCATGAGAAGCAGCTTAAGAATCTAGAGGATGCTTCATTCACTCTTCAGTAGAAGCTTCTTTTCTTAGCCAAAGAAGCAACACAGCCTGCATCTCCAGTGTAATGCCTTGACCAAACACGAAAATAACAACGATAGGGAATCAGTGCCTACCATGTCTTGAGGTCTCAAACTCAGCAGGAAGTCTATTATGCCTTTATAGGCTGTGTCCCTCTTAAAATCTGTATTGATCAGGGTTCTCCAGGGAAACAGAACCAATAGGATATAGGGAGAGAGGATGTATGATTAAATAATTGGCATATAAAATTGTGGTGTCTAGCAAGTTCAAAATCTGCATGACAGACCAGTAGGCTGGACGTGCAGGGATGAGTCAATGTTGCAATTCAAGTCTTGAAGGCAATACGCTGGCAGAATTTCCTCTTCCAGGGCAGTCAGGCTTTTTTTTGATTAAGGTCTTCAAATGATTGGGTGAGACCTACTTACATTATGAAGGGTAATCTGCTTTTCTCAAAGTCTACTGATATAAATCTTAATCTCATCTTTAAAAAAAAAAAAAAAGGTTTACAAAAACATCTAGAAGAATGTTTGACCAACCATCTCTTTTCCACGCCTAGCCAAGTTGACACAAAAAATTATTAACCATCACAAGTCTACCCCTCGTCAACATGGCACCCTTACATATCTTCTTAAATCATACTAATCTCCAAACAAAGATAACAGCAAGATAATACCTCCACATGACATGATAAAATTATCCCGCATTTTCCAGAAAGGCACTAACCCTTTCTGTAGAGGAGGATGTGGAGTCCTGGGGTGATGTGCTCATTCTGCCAACAGATTCCAGTTCTCAGAATAGTGCCCAGGGAAGAGCCTCACTAAAAAAAAAAAAACAGTAATGAAATCATGGCTTCCCATGGAATGTCAATTTTATGGCTACTATTTTAAGAGGTCCTTTAATTACTTGTTTTCTGGGGCAGTAGGTTTGCCACATAAAACCATTTTCTTTTATCTGTTGAATGTTCAAACTTAGCTCTAACTTCTGACTCTGATACAAATGCTACATATGTGACAGAAAAAAAGAAAACCTCATGAATTAAATTCAGAACGTCTCTTGCATTTTCTTTCTCTCACCATGCGATTTTTTAGCCCTTTGGGAGAGGGGACAGAAATTTGCATTGCACAGAGTACTTTGTGCAAATAGCATGAACAGTAAGTATAGATAACTGATTTGAGGCTTAAGGAAAAGTTAAACAGTAAATTGTTACAAATGAATTTTCTACCTTAAACACTGTGGTTTAACTGATAAATTTAAGAGCCAGATTCTTGGAAGGAACTTACCAATGGAAAAGATACAGTGTTAGTAACATTGTAAACTACTGACCTCAATCTTTTCTTCTGTGCTGGTTCACAAATACTTTGCTATATAGGATTTTTAATGATATCCAGATCTCCTGCCTGGTAAACATAAGATCGAATCTTGCTTTACAAGGAGTATTTAGATACACTCTATCCTTGCAGATAATATGTGCTGATCACATTTGTGGAATGAATATAAGAAATAAAGAAATTAAAAGTGTCCCTAAGGGGAACAACACACACCAGGGCCTGCTGGGGGGTGGGGGACTAGGAGAGGGATAGCATTAGAAGAAACACCTAACGTAGATGAAGAGTTGATGGGTGCAGCAAACTACCATGGCACGTGTATACCTATGTAACAAACCTGTATATTCTGCACATATATCCCATAACTTAAAAGTATAACAACGACAACAAAAACCTAGATTAAGAAAAAAAAGTTTCCATAAACTCTTACTAACAAACAAAATCTCATACCAAAAGTAAAGCTAGAGACTAGAAGAGAAAGTAAAAGCTGCTTAATCTCAAAGCTGGGGTAACATAAGTAAAGTGCATTCACGTCAAAGCCTAGAGGAGAGATGACCTGAAGCTTGGTAAGTTCTTCAAACCTGTAGCAGCAATAATATCATCCCATGCTTTCATCCTATGCCTGTCTAATAGGTACAATGAACTGTAATGGTGAGATACTCCTGAGATGGCAGCCTTCAGAAAAAACTTTTTGACACATAAAGCTTGTCGATTCTGACCCTTGTTTGTAAGTGTTCTTTAGTAAATGTCTGTACTGGGACGAAGAGTGTCCCCTCAAAATTCACGTCCATCCAGAAGCTCAGAATGTGACCTTGGGAAATAGTGTCTTTGTATATGTAACTAGTTATGTTATAGTAAATTTATACTGGATTAGGGTAGACCCTAAATCCAACGACTGATATCCCTTTAAGAAGACTATGTAAAGACACAGAGAAGAAACCATATGAAGACCAAGACAGAGACTGGATTGATGCATCACAAGCTAAGGAATGCCAAGGATTGCCATCAACCACCAGAGGCTAGAAGAAGCGAGGAGGATTCTTTCCTTGGGCCTTTGGAGGGAGTATGGCCCTACTGAAATCTTCTTTTCAGACTTTCAGCCTCGAGAACTGTAGAAGAATAAATTGCTCTCTTTTTCAACCATCCGGTTTGCAGTAATTTGTTTTTTATTTTATTTTACTTATTTATTTATGTTGAGACAGAGTCTCACTCTGTAGCCCAGGTTGGAGTGGAATGGTGTGATCCCAGCCCACTGCAACCTCTGCCTCTTGGGTTCAAGCAATTCTCATGCCTCAGCCTCCCAGGTAGCTGGGATTACAGGCATGCACCACCACACCTGGCTAATCTTTATATTTTTAGTAGAGATGGTATTTTTCATGTGGGGCAGGCTGGTCTCAAACTCCTGACCTCAAGTGATCCACCCACCGTGGCCTCCCAAAGTGCTGGGATTACAGGCGTGAGCCACTGTGCCTGGTCTCAGTTCATTTGTTACAGCAGCCATAAGAAACTAATACTGTTTTTAAGTTAATAATAATTTGCAACTGAAATCTATAGTCTCATGGTATAAAAAATTATTTATTGGGTTTTTAAGTTACAACAGCAATATAGATTTAATCTATCAAATCAAAATGTAGAAATTGATAAAGCCAAAAGTAAAAGCCATACCTTTATAACACAGATTTTACCCTGAATATTTATATTTTTGACTTTTTCTATGAATATATATAAGCACTTTTTTTTTTTTTTTTTTTTTTTACAAAACTAGGATCATCCTGTGCATAATGTTTTTCATTCACTATGTTAAAAAATATATATGGACACCTTTACATGTCAATATATAGAAGCCAACATCCTCCTTTGAATAGGCTGTGTAATATTCCATTAGAGCCACCATCTCATAATTCACATTTTATAAAATGCATATTTATTATCTGCTATGTGCTAGGAACAGAATATTTGTTTTCAAGGAGGAAGAGAGATAAATAAGTAAAAAGGAAGTTATATGGCAGTGTGAAAAATGCTTCAGTGGCCTCAAGCACAGGTAACTGTGGGGAGGGTAGGCAGGATATTCTAAGCACAGGGAACAGATTATGCAAATGACCCAAAATAAGAATAACTAGGGTCGAACAAGCAGAATCTCATCATTCTCACAAGTGACTGCAAAGAAAAAATAATTCATATGAGAGCTCTGGATGCTAAAACCTCATAAATTTTCCCAGATTTAAATAGACTCATTTTCAAGAATGGTATGTAAAATTATTTAACGATCAGTTGGCTCAACACAAGGCACTATTTGGCAGGAGTACCTTATCAGTTTAAACAAGTATGACTTGCTCTACTAGGGCTTTACAAGATGCATACTTCATTATCTTATGGGTCCTGGCCATTGGCACATAGACTCTAATGAATCATAGTTTAGATTTCGCGGATGCTTTTTCAAGGATGCAGCACTGAGGTGGGGCTCCCAACAGGTATTACCCCAGCAAATGAGGCCAAAGAGCACAGCTAAAGTGATCTTAACCATGTTGAAGAATTCCGAAGGTAAAATTCTCAAGCTAGGTCTAAATGAGCCCCACAGAAGGATGATTTATCACCAAAGGACAGAGGAAAATGATTAGTCTTAATGAAGTGCTTTGTAGTTTATGCAAATTGGATCTGATTCACCACTGATATTGGACTTAAAATTCCTAATGATGTCTAGCTAATCAACTTAATCACAGAGATGCCTAATGGGCTTTTTGTCTGAGGCCTTGATGTACTGCCTGGCTTTATCATGAGGTGATGGGGTGGGAGGGTACATGCCAACCATTTGCAATGGAGTGGGATAGTCTAGACACCAAGTTGCTTCCATTTGGGAATACCTGAAACCTTCTCTCCACCTCATCTTTCTCAGTTCCAGTTATTAGCAGGAGAAACAGGTCTAAGTTCCCACCTCCAATAACGAAAAAGGGCCCAATTACAGCAGAAAAAATTAAGACAGATACCCCCATATCAGTTCATCGAAAAGTTTTTGATAATCAAGGTATTGAGGAAAACGTCCAAGTGTTCATTCCGTAGGACTTTGGAATAGACCTGATGGATTAGAGGTTTAGGCTGGCATAGCTGCAGTGCAATGAGGAAATGAAAGAGATGAACCCAGAAAATCATTTTCAGATAATTTAATTGACTTTTTTTTAAGTCTGAAATAAATATGTAATGGAAGTTGTACTGTGTTATTAAGGATAAATTATCATTGAATTATTCTCTAATAGCCGATGCCTCAGGAACTATTTGGCAAATTCTTGTACCACGGGTGCATGCGGGCGTCCTGGCTGAATGCTATCTGCTCACCCACATGGCTGTCTGTCTGAGAGTGTCTGTGGCAATGGAGCCTGACTAAGACCAACATTTTATCCAGTTACAAAGCAGTTTATCAGCTGCTGGCATGGAGAAACTTCCTCAGCTAGTTAAGCCTTGCCTTATAATCATAATTTCTCATTCCTAGTCCTAGAATATTTTCCACTTAGCAGATCTTGCTTCCTGGCTTTATTGCTGAATCAGCCAATAATAACTAATTTTATGTCTCCTTTGAATCCTGCCAATCTGGCTTATTTCGGGAGAGAGAAAGTAGGAGAGTCAATCAAAGTAGTCACATTTCACGGTCTCTCTGACAGGTTTTCAGAAGGAACTCATCTAAATTGCATTCCATTCACTCAGTCTGATGGATGTTTGCTCAGAGGGTGCAGCAGCCCGTGGAGGGGCTCTGTTAAGCACGTGCGAAGGGCCTCGGACACCACACAGATAAACCCGGCCTTAGCTGTGTCTCCACTTGGATGCCTCAGGCCTCAGTCTTTTGGATTCCAAGAACTAATAAAATTGTCAAAGAATGTTGGTAGCCAATCCATATTTACCAGATTTTAGCAAATCTAGTTAGCAAACTGTCATCATTTCGGGAAAAGAACATTTTTAAACAACAACAACAACAAAACAGGAAGTTATTAACTAAAAATTTTTTTTAAAAATCTTAGTATAAAAGGAGCATTATGAAAAATTCATTGCATTGTCCTTCTTTTTCCATTTTTCTTCAAATTGGTGCAAACTTTCCTGCAGAAATGTGCCCTAGAAGGCAAAAACAATTGTTTTCCTCTTTATTTGAGGAAGATGAATAAGGAGAGAAGTGCAACAAATGAGAGTGTGTGTGACTTTCCATGCCAGTCTGTCTGTGTCCTTCCCCAGCAAATGTACCCAGGCATAATTTGAGGCCTTTTTTATACCCTATGACCACGACTCCCCTCCGCAACTATTACCTCAGGAACCCTCCTGAACCTCCTAGAATCTCACATTGGACACTATCTTTTTAATATGTATCATATGTATGCTATTCAAAATTAAAAGTAAATTTTGAAGAAAAAATCCCTACTTATGAGCCAACGTAACAGAAGAAAAAAAAACTTACATTTTTTCTCTTTCAACAAATGTACACTCTATAATAAAATACCAGTATTCTTCTCACAACATAAAGTTTTTTTCTAAGGAAGCTTTTATTTTTCTAGTGCTGATGCTCATCACAGACAATGCTGTCACAAAACCACCTGATGTGTGTCCTGTACTATGCACTATGGGATTGGGGAAGTTTATTAATCAGAGTTCTCTAGAGGAACAGAACTAAAGGTTGATGCAAAAGAAATTGCTGTTTTTGCCATTAAAAGTAATGGCAAAATAAAAGGATAGACATACATATGAAGGGTAGTTTATTAAGGAGTATTGACTAACACAATCACAAGGTGAAGTCCCACAATAGGCCGTCTGCAAGCTGAGGAGCAAGGAAGCCAGTCCGAGTCCCAAAACCTCAAAAGTAGGGAAGCCAACAGCGCAGCTTTCAGTCTGTGGCTGATGGCTGGAGAGCCCCTGGCAAATCACTGGGGTAAGTCCAGGAGTCCCAAAGCTGAAGAACTTGGAGTCTGATGTTCAAAGGCAGGAAGCATCTGGCACAAGAGGAAGATTAGGAATGGAAGACTCAGCAAGTCAAGTCCTTCCACATTCTTTTGTCTGCTTTCATCCTAGCTGCACTGGCAACTGATTAGACTGTGCCCACCCAGATTGAGGGTGAGTCTGCCTCTCCCAGTCCACTGACTCAAATATTAATCTCCTTTGGCACCACCCTCACAGACACACCCAGGAACAATGCTTTGCATCCTTTAATCTAATCGAGTTGACAATCAATATTAACCATCAAAGGAAGTAAACAAGGAGACACAAGCTCTCTGTATCAGTCCCATGGACAAGTTACTACACCTCTCTGAGACTCTCTTGTAGTGTGGAGACACGAATCTTTTTCAACTCAGGGCATTATTGCAAAGACCAGCTTTGGCAGGTAGAAATACCTTGTAACCTAAAATCATAAAAACCCTAAAAGAAAACCTAGGCAATACCATTCAGGACATAGGCATGGGCAAGGACTTCATGTCTAAAACACCAAAAGCAATGGCAACACAAGCCAAAATTGACAAATGGGATCTAATTAAACTAAAGCATTCCTGCACAGCAAAAGAAACTACCATCAGAGTGAACAGGCAACCTACAGAATGGGAGAAAATTTTTGCAACCTACTCATCTGACAAAGGGCTAATATCCAGAATCTACAATGAACTCAAACAAATTTACAAGAAAAAAACAAACAACACCATCAAAAAGTGGGCAAAGGACATGAACAGACACTTCTCAAAAGAAGACATTTAGGCAGCCAAAAAACACATGAAGAAATGCTCATCATCACTGGCCATCAGAGAAATGCAAATCAAAACCACAGTGACATACCATCTCACACCAGTTAGAATGGCCATCATTCAAAAGTCAGGAAACAACAGGTGCTGGAGAGGATGTGGAGAAATAGGAACACTTTTACACTGTTGGTGGGACTGTGAACTAGTTCAACCATTGTGGAAGTCAGTGTGGCGATTCCTCAGGGATCTAGAACTAGAAATACCATTTGAGCCATCCCATTACTGGGTATATACCCAAAGGACTATAAATCATGCTGCTATAAAGACACATGCACACTTATGTTCACTGCGGCACTATTCACAATAGCAAAGACTTGGAACCAACCCACACGTCCAACAAGATAGACTGGATTAAGAAAATGTGGCACATATGCACCATGGAATACTATGCAGCCATAAAAAATGATGAGTTCATGTCCTTTGTAGGGACATGGATGAAGCTGGAAACCATCATCCTCAGTAAACTATCACAAGAACAAAAAACCAAACACCGCATGTTCTCACTCATAGGTGGGAATTGAACAATGAGAACACATGGACACAGGAAGGGGAACATCACACTCCAGGGACTGTTGTGGGGTGGGGGGAGGGGGGAGGGACAGCATTAGGAGATATACCTAATACTAAATGACAAGTTAATGGGTGCAGCACACCAACATGGCACATGGATACATACGTAACAAACCTGCACATTGTGCACATGTACCCTAAAACTTATAGTAATAATAAGATTAAAAAAAAGAAATACCTTGTAAACTATAAAATTATCTACATGTATGAGATATCATAGTTATTGATTTTTAATAGAAAGTGATAAAAAAGTAATCGTTTTCGAAAATAAATTCCAGAGTAATAATGACAATGATGATGATGATGATGACGGCAGCAAAATGTAAAAATAAGAAAAACGTTTCTTTAGGGCTTTCTTTGTGCCAAAGCATTTGCACTAAGCACTTCATGTCATTTTTTCATGTAATCCCCACAACAATCCCATGAAGCAGACACTACAATTATCACAGTTTCATAAATGAGAAAAGTGAATTTTAGATAAATTGATAGACTTGCCTGCTTCACACAACAAGCATGAGGCACAGCTGCAATTCAAGCCCTGGTTCTATCTGATTCATAAACCTTGCCAGCGAAGCTTAGCAAAACAAAAATCAGAAAGCCACCAAAAAGACCTTTCTTGTCTGTTAAAGCTAAGCTTAGAGCAAAGCGAAAAAAATAGGTAGAGCTTGGCCTAAGTCTTAAAAAGATGTAACACTGAACTGATGACAGAAATGAAATAGAAATAGTAAACTAGTTTGCTTCCCCTTATAGCATCACAAAGAATAATTGTCAAACTGGAAAGAATAGAATAAATACAGTTAAAGGAAAACCAAAAACTGAAGTAGAATTTTGATATTAGAAGGAGTCTCAAAAAATCATACAGTTTTATGTTTTTTATAACAGATAAGGAACCAATATTTTAGGTGTCTTGTTCAAAGCCATAAGTAAGTCCTTGACAATATTTGGACAGAACCCTGGCATCCTGACTCCTGACTTAATGCTCTTTCCACCTATTACGTTTGAGAGATAATAATGAAGCTCAAGTCCCTGGGTAGCAACGAGTCAAATCACACAGGATGTGGAATATCTGATGATAATTTCTAAAATCACAGAAAATGAGAAATAAAGTGGAAGATAAGAGTTATCCTTACACTGCACAGCAAATAGAGTAAGTGTTATTAATTTGATTAGAGGTACTGCTTACCTGGTTTGTTCACTCTGCACCAGAATTTATCTTATGCATCAAGGAAAGTTCACTATTTATTTAGCTATATATCAATAACTGGAGAGTTCCGTTTAAATTTTAGATGCTATAAAAGTTCATTCAACATAGGTAGACTTTTACTAAAAAATAAGAATTGTATGCATCTCATCACATATATGCTAGCTATATTACCTGCCATGATTAAAAGAATCATTAACCACTTTTAAATAAAGTTTAATACAAATAATTAAAAAATAATGTTGGCATTTCAGTAATTTCCTGTAATTGTAATAATTAATGTAGGGTTGAAATATTTCTCAATTTTGTAACAAAGTTTTTTGGTTATTACATTTGTCATTCTATGTCCAGAGTACAAATGCATAAACCCATGCTACTTTGTGCTGGATCCACTATATAGAGCTACCCCTGTAAAAGGTCATTCAGTGTTACTGTCTGCCTTTTTGACTTCTTGATTTTCAGAGTAAAACAAATTTTCTTTAGGACCTGCAAATATTAGGTTGATACAAAAGTAATTGTGGTTTTTCCCATTTCTTTAATGGCAAAAGCAATTACATTTGTACCAACCTAATATTTTAAAGAAAAGAGGTTCAGTAAAATTGATATTCTCCGAAGCCAAGCTATCCCCAAAACTCATTGAAAGGCAAAGGGCTATAACGTTGAGTTTTTTTAATTGTCTGGGTTCAAGCTGTTACATCCTTAATAATGATTTATTTGATCTGTTATTGTCTCAATGTGATTTTACCGTTAGAAGGTATATACATTTAGGTCTAGCTTTACATTTTGAACCTCATTGATAGGGGAAAAACGTCCAGAAACAGAATCACATAATCAATACTGGGCTCACTGTTCGTTTTCTTTGTCAATAACTTTTAGTAGATACAGTGTGTCTGTCTCAACTGGCAGCAAAACATCCCTTAAGCTAGACTGTATTATACCTGTCTGTGAAAAAGAAAATAATAATGTCTCTTCTCCTTGTTAGAAACCCTTGAACTCTCTATATCTTCCACCCTGCCCCGGCCAATTTTTCCAAAGTTAATTCTGGCACGCTCTTCAGTCTCTCATTTAAGTCAAACAATTGCAATGTTTTTAATGTTTATTGTATGGTTTTCCTTCATATTTGGGAAAAACTCATCCAGCCTTTTTTTTTGTTTTTTTTTTGTTTGTTTTTTTGAGACAGAGTCTCACTCTGTCACCCAGGCTGGAGTGCAGTGGCGCAATCTCGGTTCACTGCAAACTTTGCCTCCTGGGTTCAAGCAATTCTCCTGCCTCAGCCACCGGAGTAGCTGGGATTACAGGCACGTGCACCACACCCAGCTAATTTTTTTGGATTTTTAGTTGAAACGGGGTTTCACCATGTTGGCCAGGCTGGTCTCAAACTCCTGGCCTCAAGTGATCCTCCCGCTTTGTCCTCCCAAAGTGCTGGGATTATAGTCATGAGCCACCATGCCCGGCCGCTCTTTTGGTATTATGTGGAGACAACAGACAAGTAGTGATAACCTTTAGGAATCTGACTATTCTGGACTCATCTGGATTCTTTTTTACTGAACGCGTTCTAGAGATTTTCTTCCATGTGTCCTATGCTGCTCTTTTTAAAGCCATCTGTCCTGAGATACTGCTTTTTTAGTTTAGAGTGACTATGGATTTTCAGAGAAACTTAGCAATTTCAGTTTATAAACTTGTCTAAATCACTGTTTTACCAACTAATTTCTATCAACTGCTTTCAGAATATTTCTGCAATTGAACGAAAACCCTTTAACGTGAAACATGTTTTGCATCTAGGAAATCTCTGCTCATAGGAGGGAAATAATTGAAAATACCTAAACCATACAACAAAATTGTGTAGTGGCCAAGTCAGAGCTTCTAGGGTATCTGTCACCAGAATAATGTATATTATACCTGCATTTAGATTCAGCAAAATCAATTCATAGGTATAAAAAGAAGTCCCTTTGTAATAATTTATATTAAAAAATCAGGCTGTTTTACTTGACTAAAAGCTCAATATCAGTCAATAAGTTATGCTTCCTATTAAAAAATTTACTTTGTATGTGTATCCAGACCAAGGAAAACAGCACTGCTCTTTTCACAGTGGTCACACCATCTCTAGAGGGTTGAGTTGTATTCTGACACTTCATTTTTGGACAGACCTTGGCCATTTGGAATGTGTTCAGAGAAGCATGGCTAAGACAACAAAGAAATTTCATTATAGATGTGATGGTTAAATAAAGTATATCATGTGCGGTTGTATTAATCTGTTTTCATCCTACTATTAAGAACTGCCCAAGACTGAGTAGTTTATAAAGAAAGAAGTTTATTTGACTCACAGTTCCACATGGCTAGGGAGGCCTCAGGAAACTTACAATCATGGCCAAGGCGAAGGGGAAGCAAGGCACCTTTTTCACAAGGCAGCAGGAAGGAGAAGGGCCGAGTGAAGGAGGACAAGCCCTTTATAAAACCATCAGATCTCATGAGAACTCACCACTATCACAAGAACAGCATGGGGCAAATGAACCCCATGATTCAATTACCTCCACCTTGTCTCTTCTTTGACACGTGGAGATTCTGGGTTTACAATTCAAGATGAGATTTGTGTGGGAACACAAAGCCTAACTGTATCAGTGGTGACAAAGTGTTTTGGGATGGGCAGATAGGAAAGGTAGCTATCATAAACAGAATTTAAGTATTTGTTGATTGCAAGGTAGTCTTATGAAAGAGAGGTTATTATGCATTGTTCCAAAGACAAACAAGGATCAATGAGCCAAATTTACAGAAAGCAAACTTTCAGCATAACATTCAAAGAAGAAATTTCTCATCAGTACACTTATCAAAAAATTAAATGGATGATAAAGGGTAAAAGAAATCTTTATACATTAGATACACACACACTGGAGTATATATGAGTTAAATGAGCTGATGTGTAGGATTTGCTTTAAAATAATACAGCAGGCCGGGCGCAGTGGCTCACGCCTGTAATCCCAGCACTTTGGGAGGCCGAGGCGGATGGATCACGAGGTCAGGACATCCAGACCATCATGGCTAACATGGTGAAACCCCGTCTCTACTAAAAATACAAAAAAATTAGCAGGGCGTGGTGACAGGCGCCTGTAGTCCCAGCTACTCGGGAGGCTGAGGCAGGAGAATGGCGTGAACCCAGGAGGCGGAGCTTGCAGTGAGCCCAGATGGTGCCACTGCACTCCAGCCTGGGCGGCAGAGCATGACTGGTAATTAAAAAAAATAATAATAAAATAAAATAAAATAAATAGCAAAGAAAATTTGCATGGGAGATCACAAATACAAGAATAGCAAAACATTGATACTTGCTTAAGTTAGATGGTGAGTACTCAAGATTCCATATACAATACTTTATATGTTTGTATGCAACTGAAAGTTTTACTTTTTAAACAAAAAGAATACATTGCTTCTGGGGGTAGTGAGGTCCCTGCTTTAGATACGTTCACACAAAGACTGGATCTCCACCTGAAAAGAATATTATTGCATAGTATACACAATGTTGGATCTTTATTTTTATTTATTTATTTTGAGACAGAGTCTCACTCTTTTGCCCAAGCCGGACTGCAGTGGCGCGACCTCGGCTCACTGCAAGCTCCTCCTCCTGGGTTCACGCCATTCTCCTGCCTCAGCCTTCCGAGTAGCTGGGACTACACGTGCCCGCCACCGCGCTCGGCTAATTTTTTGTATTTTTAGTAGAGACGGGGTTTCACCGTTTTAGCCAGGATGGTCTCGGTCTCCTGACCTCGTGATCCGCCTGCCTCGACCTCCCAAAGTGCTGGGATTAAGGCATGAGCCACCGTGCGCGGTCAGTGTTGGATCTTTCTAAGATTCTGACTCTGGAAAGGAAGTTAGGAAAACAATGTAAAGTAATTCAGAGGAGATGACTTTAAGCAGCCTTTCATTCCTGACAGCTTTTTGCTGCCTGCTCCTCACGTCTCCTGCTTGCTACCCTCTTTTGCTCTCCGGATCACCTGTCAACTTCCTTGGAGATTTGGCTGCTTTCAAGGTCAATTATGGCACAATAGAAACTTACATAGTAAGCCCTGTAGCTAAGAAACCTAAGCTGTCAAACAGCCTTCAACTGACAACTCTCTCAAACTTGAAACATTCACACATAAAAAATAGATCATTCTTTGAACACAGAATCAAAATATTTCACGTTCCTAAAAGATACTTTATGAAATCTACCACCAGTTAATCATGAGACATCTCAAATGGGGTGCAAGTACTATCAAATGTGAATACTTGAGAGAATTTTCCTGAGGAAGCTGGTTGAGTACCACGTTAGCCCATCTGTGAGTGACAACCTGAATGTATAAATAGATGAAAGTGATAGTGATTCAACAGGCCAGGCACCGTGGCTCATGCTTGTAATCCCAGCACTTTGGGAGGTCAAGTCGGGGAATCACTTGGGGCCAGGAGTTCAAGACCAGCCTGGACAACATGGTAAAACCTCATCTCTACTAAAAATACAAAAATTAGCTGGGCATAGTGGCACACATATGTAGTCCCAGCTATTCAGGAGGCTGAGGCACAAGAATGGCTTGAACCCGGGAGGCGGAGTTTGCAGTGAGCCGAGACTGTGCCACTGCACTCCAGCCTGGGCAGCAAAGCGAGACTCTGTAAAAAAAAAAAAAAAAAAAAAAAAAAAAAAAAGAAGGAAAGGAAAGAAAAAACAAGAAAGTGACTCACCAAATATTTGTTTCTTAGGCACATGGTAGTATTGTACTTCCTGGTCCTCATGTGGTTGGATATGGTCACATAATTCTAGCTAATGGATTGTGAGTAAAGCATTAAATTGTCAAGGCAAAATCCTCTCTCTAGATGTCTCCTTTCCTGCTGGGCTGGCCATTAGGCATGTTCAAAGGGCAAGTGAAGGATGAGGACCTCTATCTGTATAGGACCCTGTACAACAATAAGCAAAGCCCCTTTTAGAATCCATAATGGATGAGTAGCCAGAGTGAAAAATAAGCATTCATTGTCTTAAAACACTGACATTTTGTAGGAGGTACTTGTCACTACATGTGGTAGGCAGAGTTTCCAAATGGGCTCCAGGACCCCTTTTCTGGAACATAGGCAAGACCTGGGAATATAGTGGGATAGCAGTCCCATGATATGGCAAAAGAAATTTTGCAGATATGATTAAGATCCCTAATCAGCTGGGCTTTGACTTAAACAAAAGGAAGCTTGTCCTAGGTGGGCTTGACCTAATCAAGCGAGCCCTTAAAAGGGACAGGAGCAGAAACTGACACTCTTGCTGGTTTAAAAGAAGCAAGCAGCCACGTGATTAATTATCTGTGAAGAGCAGCCTCTAGGAGCTCAGAGCTGCCCTCCAATGACAACTATCAAGAAAACAGGGACCTCAGTCATAAAGCTGCAAGGCAATAATCTCTTCTAACAACCAGTGAGCTTGGAAGAAAACCTGGAGCCTTAGATGAAACTGCAGGTCATGTTGACACCTTGCTTTTCAGCTTGATGAAACCCTGAGCAGAGGACCCAGTAACCTATACCCAGAATTCTGACCCATAGAAATGGAGAGATAATAAATTTGTTTTGTTTTAAGCTGCTAAGTTTGTGGCAATCTGTCATCACAATAGAAAACTATTACCACAGTATAACCGAGTCTATCCTAACTGACAAAATGGGAAAATTAATTATGATGTTATGATTATTACAATTCTAGAAATTCTCTGGGAGGCAGAAGACTCAGATTAATGAATAACGCATCTGTACACTGAAATACCAGATAGCTATTAAAATAAATGAGGCATTCACAAAACTAAAAATAGAATTCCCATATGATCCAGCAATCTCACCTCTGAGTATGTATCCAAAGGAATTGAAATCTGTGTCTCAAAGAAATATCTGCACTCTTGTGTTTACTGCAGCACTATTCCCAATAACCAAATACAGAATCAACCTAAGTGTCTGTCAACAGAAGAAGGAATAAAGAAAATGTGGTTTAATACTGGTATACACACACACACACACACACACACACACACTAGAATATTATTCATCCTTAAAAAAAGAAAATCCTGCCATTTGCAACAATATGGATGATCCAGAGGACATTATGTTGTGCTGAGTGAAATAAGCCAGACGCAGAAAGACAACTACTTAGATATTTCCACTTATATATGGAATCTAAAGAAGCTGAACTCTTTAGAGTCAACTAAATCTGGGTTGGTGGCTGGGGTGAGGAAGGAAATGGGGGGAATTTGGTCTGAGGACATAAAATTTCTTAAGTTTCATACCTTACGAGATAGATAAGTTCTGGAGATCTAATGTACAGCATGGTAACTATAGGTAATAATAACGTATTGTACACTTGAAATTTGCTAAAATAGTAGATCTTAAGTGTTTTCACCAAACATACAAAAAATGTTAACTATATAACATGATAGATGTGTCAATTAGCTTAATTGTGGTAATTACTTCACAAGGTATACGTATATCAAAACATCAATTATACACCTTAAATATATATAATTTTTATTTATCAAGTATACCTCAATAAAATTGGAGGAAAATAAAGTAAAATGAATGAGGTAGATATGTATATGCTATTATTAAACAATCTTCAATATACTTGTTTAGTGAAAAAGCACAGATCATGTATACATAATCCAATTTACATTTTAATGGATATATAAATATGCTTACATACCCACAGACAACTTCTGGAACAATAAATAACTATTAACAAGAAGCCAGGCACACTGGCTCACACCTGTAGTGCCAGCTACTCAGGAGGCTGAGGTGGGAGGATTGCTTGAGACCAGGAGTTAGTTCAAGACTGCAGTGAGCTATGGATCAGGCCACTGCATTCTAGCCTGAGTGGCAGAGTGAGATTTTTGTCTAAAAAAAAAAAAAAAAAAAAAAAAGCTATATTAAAAAAGAGAGACTGGAAGTCAAGGCCAAAAAAATAACTTCTTTGGCTGGGTGCAGTGGCTCACGCCTATAATCCTAGCACTTTGAGAGGCTAAGGTGGGCGGATCACCTGAGGTCAGGAGTTCAAGACCAGCATGACCAACATGGAGAAACCCCATCTATACGAAGAAAACAAAACTAGCCAGGCATGGTGGCACATGCCTGTAATCCCATCTACTCCGGGGGCTGAGGCAGGAGAATCACTTGAACCTGGGAGTCAGGGGTTGCAGTGAGCCGAGATTGCTCCATTGCATTCCAGCCTGGGCAACAAGAGCAAAACTCCTGCAAAAGAATAAAAAAAAACCTTTATATTGTATAAACTTTTGTACTGCTTGTATTTTTATCATGTGCACATATTGCTTTTTTAATTAAAAATGGATAGAAATGAAAAACAATATAATTAACCTACATTTATTGAATATACACCAAATGCAAATCACTGTACTAGGTACACATTTGCACAGAAAATCATGGAATAGCTGCTTATTTGGTAATTCACTGGATGAGACAAGTTTGAAAAAATCGATAACAAAACAAAAAATTATAACTTCTGCATTCAACTGAAAAAAAAAATGGTCTGGAAGTTAATGAAGCCTCAAGAGGGCTTCAAAAGAAAGAGTATACAGCTACTGCAAGTATGGTAAAACTTAGGCTTTGAAGATGAGCACCATCTCTGACTTTGTAGAATCAATGTCACCATATAAGTGCTTTGTCCTCCTTCTAGCCAAGCCTGGAGAGGGTGAGTTAGGTGTTTAGGGAGGCAAACTGGGTTTGTAGCTGCTGTTGCCAGTGCCTCGAGCCTCAACTCTTTGGCACCTCTGATTTTAATGGTCTCTGTGCCAGACATTCCCATGCACCTTGACATCATCACCCACAAAACCTTTGCTTTTCTGCCTAGGAGTCTTTGTCAAATCTGTGGGAAATCAGCCCTTGGAAGTGCTTGAAAGTTAACATCTCTAAGGACAACTTTCAATCAATGGTGATTGGTGCCAGTGGATAAATACTCTAGCCTCTCTCATGCTTAAGAGAGAAAATTCCAGGAGGCATTTGTGAGTTGATCCCCCATTGCCTCCAGTAGTAGAGAACTTTCATAATGCAGCCTTTATTACCCTTTCCTTCTCCCTTACCTCACTCTCCTCCTTCCCTTCCTCCTACTTCCTGAGGTCACTTCCCAAATAAATTATATCCACTCAGATCCTTATTTCTAGCTCTGGTTTTGTGGGGACCCAAACCAAGACAGTGTTTGTTAAAGAAAAAAAAAAAGGCATGCAGTTTTATACCGTTGAATACGCAAAACAATAGAGAATTGCTTTTTGCAACATTATTTCTGGGGGCAGCCTAAATTAATCCTAAATCTCCAATAAAAGTGCTTATGGTGCCTCTCCAGAAGAGAAGACTCTATAGCGTAATGGATGGCATTCAATCACAGAGAAAGGCCGTTGTGTTACATGAGGCCTCTTCTAAGAAAGCTAACCTGGAGTTGCTACTGGCAGGAAACATTTCAAATACTCACTAAATTCTCCTTAGTTTCATTTTACCTCATTATGCTTCATTATGCCCCAAGTAACACAGCAAATAATTCCCTTTGGCCCTTGCTCTTTATTGCCTTCCAAATACGGAACAAAATGCTTACCATTTTCTTCCTCACTGTCTAGTCAAACTTACTCATCACTCCTCCTAATCTCATCTCATTCAGCCATTCTAATTCCCCTTCTGTGAATTCCTCCTGGCTGTCTACATGTACCAAGACTTCCGAGCAGAGTCTCATCAGAGAAGTAGTGTATCTAAGACATACTTTATAGAGGCTACAATTTGAATAACCGGAACAAAGAAGAAATAACTCCTTTGTCCACCTTCAAAACTTTTGATACATTGCAAGAGCCTGTAATTTGTAAACCATTTAATCTCACAGGGGGAACCTAGGATTCTCAGATTCTGCTCCATCAGGGCAACTATTTACAGCAGACTTTCCTCAGATATACTTGTTCACTTTGCGCTACTCCCTTTGATGTAGGTATAATTAAGCTGATTGCAGCCCCAGTTGGCCACTATGATCAAAGAAAAAACCCAGTAGCAATTCAAAATGATTGCTCTAGCCATGCACTTTTCTCTATTCCTTGCGTACCTTGAGGATGGTTGTATAGCCCCAAGGCACTTGCTGTTAATATTAGGGAAGGTTTTATTCTTTTGTAAATCTCCATCAGCCCCTTCCTCTCTCTTCATAATGGCTTTTTCTGGGACCCAGTCAGTTTATTTTGACAGTCATCAAGTTGCTTAGGATGCAGAAAAGGCTGCCTGCCATCATTCCCCACATCTGTTCCTATAACTACATTCTCTTCCACATGTGTTTCCTCTCTGAGGCAGTCGAGTTGCTGAAGCTCAGTGAGCTGAGGTGGATTCTAAATTATGTCCAGACCCATAAGTCAACTAAATAAAGGAAATGTAAGGGGAAAAAAAGTAAATCTTCAATTCTTCTTAGTAATTTTTAACTTCAGAGAAATAAAAGAACACATTGTGATAAGTTTGACATCACTAGATGAAAAAAGGACATAAGATATATGTTTTCTGAGTATGTGTGATCAGGCTAATGCTTCATGTTAAATATTTCAATCTATATTTGGAAATTTTATGACACTGTGATAAATTGTGAGAGCTCATTTGCAGCCAATCTGCACAGCACATGCAAAGGGGTAAGAAATAGAAGTAAAATTTGTGAAGTTGCTTCTCCATACCAGACACATGTCACACATGTTAACTCATTTGATCCTCACAAAAATCTCCTCCCTGTAAGTGACCAAACAAAGTATAAGTGACCTGCTCAATTTACTAATTACAACCACAGGCCAAAGAAAGTCCACCCACTTTCCACTTCATCACAGCGCTTCTTGGTAACTGTTCTTTGTGGTCACAACCATTATCGCAATCAGCACATGTAATTCAGATAGAAGTAGCTACTTCTTCCTAGTTTGTCAATATTAGGAATATGGGTTGTTGAATAAGCAAAAAATAAAAAATAACCAGACCTTAAATACTTACCTTCTTTAGAGGAAGGATGGGATCTCATCTTTTGCTCCTTGTTAACTTCCCTGTAATGTTGGGAAATATTTTTCATAAATTCTACTAGAAAGTTGTGGCAGACACTATTCACTGGTTCGTGACCCCAACTGTGACTTTCAATCCATTATCCCTAACTGTTGTCATGAGTGGGCACGAAAATCCCTTGTGACCAAGATACATGCCAAAGTTGGCTAACGGACTTCTGAGAAAGCTTTTGCTTTTCTGAAACAAATGCCACACATTTCCTTCCTTTTGCTTCTTACCTTAAATATGGGTATAATGCTGGAGTCAAAGCAGCTATCTTTCACTCTGAGGGAAAGGCCAAGAAAATCAGAGACACGGGCCCTGACACTGTTCCTGAACCTATGGTAGGAATAATAAACCCTTTTATCTTTAAGCCACTATAGTTGGCTTTTTGTTATTTATAGCTAAATGCATCACTAACTGATACAAGCACAAAATATTTTACAGTACAAGTTTGATTCCTTCAAATGAGATAACGTTTTAGCAATAGGTGTCTGCCTGAAATATAATCTAGATCAGTGCTGTCCAATAGGGTTTCTGTGATTTTGGAAATGCTCTGTGTCTGTACTGTCTAATAGAGTGACCACACATGACAAGTGAGCACTTGAACTATGGCTAGTGCAGCTGAGACACTAGATTTCTATTCTATTTAATTTTAATTAAATCAACTTTAAATTTAAATAGCCATATGTAGCTAATGGTTGTCATACTGGACAGCAAAATCTAGACTTTTGGGGTTTTCTTGTGTCATGACACATATGTCACATCTGTGTTTGGAATGAGAGACTGAAAACTCGCACAAATCTACTTGAGGCACATGAATTATCTTTTATTCGGCCAGAACGCAGAAAACATATATAGCAACTACCCAATAATCCCAGTACTTACAAAAAGTAGCCAAATATTTTAGTAGTTTTTAGACTTCTTAATGCCAGAGACAAATCAGCTAAAAGGTTTCTTGTGATCCTGAACTAAAAGACGGTTAAATCATATGTCTTTTGGATAAAGGAAAATAGTGAATTCTAGGATAAAAACAGCATATTGCCTCATTTTACCAAAAGGGCCTCTCTGAAGTATTGACAAGGCAATAATTACTCTTGAGATACATCAATAAGTTCATTACATTTTATCCAAGTCATCACCTCTACAAGGACAGTCCTGGGCAAGGCCTACTTTCAGCAAAGAGTGTCTTCTGAGTGTCCTAAACCACTTAATTAGCAAAGTGGCGTTCCATATTTAATACCCTTTCCCCCAATTATATCCACTCCCCACTTTGGTGGTCTATCCTATAACTTTATTCCCTCATTCCCAGAGAATGTTTTAAGGGAGACTTTTAAAAATCAGTATGTTATAGGCTGAACTGTGTACCCCCAAAATTCCTGTGTTGAGGCCCTAAGCACTGGTACCTCAAAATGTAATTGCATTTGGAGATAGAGCCTCTAAAGAAGCAATTGAGGCAAAAGGAGGTTACATGGGTTGGCCTTAATCCACTATGACTGGTTTCCTCATAGAAGAGATTAGGACACAAACAACACACAGACTGGGGGTGGGCCATGTGGGGATACAGTGAGAAGTCAGCTTTCTGTAAGCCAAAGACAGAGTCCTTAGAAGAAACTAAACCTGCCAACACCTTAGTCTTAGATTTCTAGCCTCCAGAGCTGTAGGGAAATAAATTTCTGTTGTTTAAGCCACCCATTCTATGGTATGGCAGCCCTAAAAAACTACTACACAATATCTACCAAATTTCTCTTGAGCTCTAAAAAGAGCCTCTATTTTGGGAAAATCTAGAGAAAGTTAGATAAGAAAGGAGCACAGTAGCAAGTTCATAGGAGAAATGTGTTTGGTAGTTGGGGTGCTGAGGTCTGCACAATCCAAATGTACAAGTTTACCTCCTTGGTTAGTGAGTTGCATATAGTGGCAGGGTTGTAAGTAGAGAGGGGATGGTGCAAGGGAATTAATCACTTAGAAAAATCAAGAACTTAAGTAGTTGAACAGCAGTTATTTCATAAAATGTTAGGTCTGAAAGAGGCACTAGAAATTATTTGGTTCAACATTCTCTTTGTATAATTATCAAACTGAGGCTCTGAAATAGGAAATAGCAACTCGTCTAAAATCAGCCAGTCAGTGGTTAAAACTAAGAGTGGGTGTATATGTGCCACATTTTCTTAATCCAGTCTATCGTTTTTGGACATTTGGGTTGGTTCCAACTCTTTGCTATTGTGAATAGTGCCGCAATAAACATACGTGTGCATGTGTCTTTATAGCAGCATGATTTATAGTCCTTTGGGTATATACCCAGTAATGGGATGGCTGGGCCAAATGGTATTTCTAGTTCGAGATCCCTGAGGAATCGCCACACTGACTTCCACAATGGTTGAACTAGTTTACAGTCCCACCAACAGTGTAAAAGTGTTCCTATTTCTCCACATCCTCTCCAGCACCTGTTGTATGCAGCTATAAAAAATGATGAGTTCGTGTCCTTTGTAGGGACATGGATGAAACTGGAAAACATCATTCTCAGTAAACTATCGCAAGGACAAAAAACCAAACACCGCATGTTCTCACTCATAGGTGGGAATTGAACAATGAGAACTCATGGACACAGGAAGGGGAACATCACACTCCGGGGACTGTTGTGGGGTGGGGCGAGGGGGGAGGGACAGCATTAGGAGATACACCTAATGCTAAATGGCGAGTTAATGGGTGCAGGAAATCAGCATGGCACATGGATACATATGTAACAAACCTGCACACTGTGCACATGTACCCTAAAACCCTAAAGTATAATAAAAAAATAAAAAAATTAAAAAAATAAATAAATAAGAGTGGGGCGAGGTCTCTCGGCCAGTGTTGTATTCTTTACTCCATCCTATTTTGAGGAAACTACATATTCTGTTTTTCTTATTTTTTATTAGAAATACATTGTAAAATGTTTATAAATCATAAATTATATTCAAAAAGTTAGCTCTGTGTCTCAGTCCTCAGCTTTAAATCCACCATATATCATTTTACATCCTTAGGCAATCTCTTAACCTGCCGGAGACTCATTTTCTTCATTTGTAAAATAACAGTGATAACGGCTGCCCTTTCTATTGTATTGTCTCCATAATCAAAAAAAGACAATCCATGAAAATGTGCTTTGAATATCACAATGCTTTAACACTTTAAGGTAATAGTATTATAGTTTATGGTAGCTGAAGATTAAAGTCCATTTTTTATTACCCATGATAACTTTACTCTTGAACCAAGTTCACTGTATCGAGAGAAATTTAAAAAAAACTTATTTTAAACCAAACTGAACATCAGAACTAGTCATCTCATGGAAAATATCCACGAACTTCTGAAAAGGTTTAGATGGAATGGTTCATTGCATCTGTGTTTATGTTGCTAGCATAAGGTTACTGCCTCTGGCAAAAGAAATCAAAATCTGTAGCTCTTTCCCCCCCTTGATTACAAGATGACAGATAAAAGTTTTTCTGTCACCTGTCTTTGGGGGCTTCAAATAAACATATATTGTAAATTCAAGCAAAACCCCGAGAAGGCACTTACAAAGTCTAAGAAATCGCCTCCTGGACCCAGTGAAGCCTCAGTAAACCTGTTCTTTCTCACTGAGGAATCTGCCACAGGAGTAAAATGATTTTGGTTCTTCACTAATTTGTAGAAGAATTTTAGTGGAATGTATATCAGGCAATTAACGGAGAAGTCACATAGATGTGTTCTATAGAGCAGCCATCTGCTGTATTCTTAATATTTTACTGCATTTATTCATACGTATACATTATGCCCTTTCCTTATTAAAATCACTATGAATAATGAAACCTTTTTTTAGTCACAAATAGTAGGAATCAGGATAGCAGTAACAGTACTTTAACAGCTTCTGCTTCCAGTTTATTGATGCATTTTGTTTAACTTTATGATTTTTTAAAAAAATCACAATTCACACATAGTGTGAATTCACACATATGAATAGTATATATTATATGAGTTTGAATTAAAATATCATGATAGTCAAATGCTTCCCCAGTAAAATATACTCCCTTTGTGAGCAGGGTCCTTTTCTAGCTAATGGGGTGCTTAATTTATAGGGTAGGGTCTAACACATAAATCTCAAAAAGGAATAATTTATTTACTTATTAAACTAATCCATTGGCTGAAAGAATATTAGTAGGAAATTATCCTTTGGAAATTGATGTTCTACTAATATCTGAAAATTTATGTTCTTTCTTGTAAATAAATTAGACAGGAAGCAGCAACAATTAACTGTGTCAGTTATTAAGTATTTGTCTAAGTTTCAAACCCATCCTTCTAAATTCAGTTTTGTTATGCTGGGCTGGGACTCTCGAAACCACATTTCTGCATTGCAGTTTGAATGAACATTAGGCTCTTCTAATTATGAGCACTAGAGAAAGAATGCAAGTCTAGGGGAGGAGAAAGATACCTGTTGGCTTGTGGTTCCTGTGAGCATCACCCCCGCCATGCTTCCTCAACCCAGCAGTGGGAGTTCCTTCCTACAGCAGAAGCTGAATCACTTGGCAGTTTTTCCAACACTTACAGAACCAGTCTCATTATTTCTTCCTCCTCCAGAGAGATCAGCACCATCCAGAGAATGCTTCCTCTTCAGAGATCTGGATCCCAAGCCCGCAGAGAATCTCCTCTGAATTCAGATCCCAGCACCACCAAACAGCACCTCCTCCTCAGACGTCTGAATTTCACCTCATAAAATCTCCTCCTCTGAATTTCTACATTTTATCCATTCCAAATTCTTCCCTTTGCTTAGTCAGATTTGGAGGGAAGTCCCTGTTCCTCAAGCTTTATTGTGCCTCAGAATCACCCAGAGAGGTTATGAATCACATATCCTTGGACCCCACTCCAACAGATTCTGATTTAGTGTGTCTTGGGCAGGGCTTGATTTTTATTCCCTATCAAGTTCCCAAACAATGTGGAGGCTGCTGGTCTTGGATTTGGTTCGAATCATGTGTTTAGACTTGAGTGTAGTAGTACTGAGCTCCCAGACAAGAGGAAATAGGATGTAAATCATCCATGGCATGCAGTTAAAAAGGAGATCGCCTCTGGATGGTTGTGATGAAGTTCCTTGAAGCACCAAGTGGCTGCTGCACTTGACCATCATAGTAATAGAGATAACTGTAAGGAACAGTGGTGTGGGGTGAATTCTTCTGAGTGTACTAACTTGCTTAAGGAAAATTAGAATCTTAAATATGTATACTCATTTCAAGTCATGTCAGAGAACTAAAAAGCTTTCGTGGCAGTCCTAAAGGAATCTCACTCCTTCTAGCCATAAGACCAATACCACTCTAAGGCAAATGTTAAGTATAATTTTGTGATTTGAAGGATTCATGGTCACTCGAACTGTCTCTTAAAAGTTATCATGCTGGAGGAATGAGGACATCTAGTTGGACTAGAATGAAACTGAGCATTTTGAATACTCATCACTCTGAGTCTCTTTTGTCAGTGGAAAAAGACGACTTTCCTATGTCGAGGGACAGTAGCTTTCTTTTGCTTAAAAACAATGTCATAACCTCACCCAGGTTAGTTCGCCAAGGCAGGATGTCCATTATCCCTACAATCCTTTATTGCCACTAGACCCATAACTAGAGTTAGATATCTGCAAATATATTACCTTACATTTCAAAATAAATTTTGCAGATGTGATTAAGTTAAAGATACTGAGATTTGGAGATTATCCTGGATTAACTAAGTGGGCTCAATGTAATCACAAGAATCCTTATAAGTGGGAGGCAGGAGGGTCAGAGTCACAGAGATGGAGAAGGAGATGTGATGATGGAATCAGAAGTCAGTGTGAGAGGCTGAAAGAGAGGGAGAGAAAGAGACTTGAAGACACTATTCTATTGGCTTTGAAGATGGAGGAAAGAGGCCACCAGCTCAGGAATGCAAGTAGCCTAGAAAAGCTGGAAAAAAGCAAGTAAGTGTATTTCCCTCTAAGGCTTCCAGAAAAACCATACTCCTGTCAACATCTTTGACTTTAGGACTTCTGACTTCTAAAACTAAGAGAATAGATTTGTATTGTTTAAAGGCACTAAATTTGTGGTAAATTGTTACAGCAGCAATAGAAAAGGAATATACTAGTTCATTACATTGATGATATTATGCTGAATGGGTCCTATGAGAAAAAAGTAACAAGTATATTATATACCTTAATGAAACATACGTGAATCAAAGGTTGGGAGATAAATCCCATAAAAGTTCAGGACCCATAACCTGGGTAAAGTTTCACATAATCCTAAATCCTGATGCATACTAGCTACCTCCATAGTAATTGTTGTACTTATTTGTTATCTATTGGGCATAGAACAATATATTCTATAATTTGATCTGTTTTGAAGTAATTTCCTTCCTATAGTCTCCTTAATAAAAAATATATTTACCTTCTTGTTAAACGTAAGTTGATATTTACACAAGCAGAATTTTATTATTAAGATTATCACGTTTGAACACAGATTCAAGATGTCTTTAAATTTTGAGCTTGGAAACTGTTACCCAAAACAGCAATTAATCGTGGTTTTTATAATGCTATAGTTTAAAACATAAATATTGTAGACATTAATTGTGTAGATGTAATATTGTTGATATGCTTTCAAACTAAGAAATAAAAGACGTGGACATAATGATGGCAACAATAGAAAATGGTATAAACTATAAACTATTTCTATAAACTGCTTCTTTTGCCATGGGCGTCTGCTTCTTATGTTTCTTAAGCTAAACTTTGAACCACTGTGTTACACATTTTGTAAAGAAAGAAAGTACAAATAGTGAGAAACACTGACTCAGAGTCAGGACTATAAGTCTAGATCCAGCTGGACTATATGATTTCTAAGCTCCTTCAGCTCTAAAATTCTATGGCAATGTAAAAGCTTCACTAGTCCAGGATAAAAACAGTTAAGCAGAACAATATTCTTCCAGCCCTACTCCCGATGCTGTATGTAGGTTAACTTCTCTCTCAAAATTAAAATCACAGGCTCTTTTAGGACAACTTGATCTACATATCTGACTCATTTTCTTGTAGAGGAAGAAATGGGAAGAAACACAAAGAACATAGCTCTGAGTCCATATGGCCCCATCTGTATGCAAATCACCAAACAGAATGCAAAACACTTAACACCAATAATGGCAGAGTTTTTAAAGCAAGTAATTTCCTTTTCCTGACACCACTTTCGTGAACCTTGTCAAAACAGCCTCTTGCAAGTTACTTAAGGTCTAAGAGGCTTTTTTTCCAAGGAAAGAGCTTCCTATATTAATACAAATCCCTTCAAATTTTGAACCTAGAAGACCTCAGCAGGAGAATCTCTGGGTGGAAATTATGACTGTACAAGTGATCTTTACTCACATCTGAAACTTCACCACCTCCTCAGAACTTTCTCACTGTTGTATCGACAACAATTACCATGCCAAGAACCCAAGGACACATCACTCCCCTTCTTAAATTCTGGCCCACATTTCAATTCAAACAAAATTTCTTTTGTCTTGTTTACGGTACATTAAACGCTATTTTGGGTTTTTTGTTTGTTTTGTTTTTTGAGACGGAGTCTAGCTCTGTCGCCCAGGCTGGAGTGCAGTGGCACGATCTCGGCTTACTGCAACCTCCACCTCCTGGGTTCAAGCAATTCTCCTGCCTCAGCCTCCTGAGTAGCTGGGTGGCACCTGCCACCACGCCTGGCTAGTTTTTGTATTTTTAGTAGAGATGGGGCTTCACCACGTTGGCCAGGCTGGTCTCTAACTTCTGACCTCAAGTAATCTGCCCACCTCAGCCTCCCAAAGTGCTGGGATTACAGGCGTGAGCCACCGTGCCCAGCCCTAAGCGCTATTTTGAAAATAACTTTTTGTAACAATTAAAAGAATTTTTTAAAAAAAGGCACAGTCTACTCTATGAAGTGTACATTTCGTCTTCCAAAAAAGCTAATTCATTCATGTAGTCATCATGTGCCTCCTATTCTATTCTACACCTGTTTGAAGCACAAAATTACAGTTTTAACTCAGTTTCAGCTCTTCTCTCTATTCCCCTCTTTGTCACCTTTCCTCCTAAATCACCGTGTGGGGTAGAAGTGTTAGCCACCTAGAATTTGTGAGGGAATACGTGATTAACACATGTAATATGCAGTGCCACCTTCATATTCTACTAAGAGCTCATCACCACCAATGAAGAAACAGGCACTTAAGTTTCTTCTGTTTTTTCCCCAAGATAGCACACGTATTAGGTCATTCTCACATTGCTATAAAGAAATACTTGACATCCTCTCCAGCATCTGTTGTTTCCTGACTTTTTAATGATTGTCATTCTAACTGGCATGAGATGGTAACTCATTGTGGTTTGATTTGCATTTCTCTGATGATCAGTGATGATGAGCATTTTTTCATGTGTCTGTTGGCTGCATAGATGTCTTCTTTTGAGAAGTGTCTGTTCATATCCTTTGCCCACTTTTTGATGAGGTTGCTTTTTTCTTGTAAATTTATTTGAGTTCTTTGTCGATTCTGGACGTGGAGAAATAGGAACACTTTTACACTGTTGGTGGGAGTGTAAATTAGTTCATCCATTGTGGAAGACAGTGTGGCGAACTCTCAAGTATCTAGACCTAGAAATACCATTTGACCCAGCAATCCCATACTGGATATATACCCAAAGGATTATAAATCATGCTAGTATAAAGACACATGCACATGTATGTTTACTGCGGCACTATTCACAATAGCAAAGACTTGCAACCAACCCAAATGTCCATCAGTGATAGACTGGATTAAGAAAATGTGGCACATATACACCATGGAATACTATGCAGCCATTAAAAAGGATGAGTTCATGTCCTTTGCAGGGATATGGATGAAGCTGGAAACCCTCATTCTCAGCAAACTATCACAAGGATAGAAAACCAAACACCACATGTTCTCACTCATAGGAGGGAATTGAACAATGAGATCACTTGGACACAGGGTGGGGAACATCACACACTGGGGCCTGCCAGGGGGTGGGGGGCTGAGGGAGGGATAGCATTAGGAGAAATACCTAATGTAAAGGATGAGTTGATGGGTGCAGCAAACCAACATGGCACATGTGTACCTATGTATCAAACCTGTACATTGTGCACATGTACCCTAGAACTTAAAGTATATATATAAAAAAATAAATACTTGAGACTAGGTACTTTATAAAGAAAAGAGGCTTAATTGGCTCACAGTTCTGCAGGCTGTACAGAAAATATGATGGTGGCATCTGCTCAGCTTCTGGGGAGGCCTCAGGAAACTTACAATCATGGTGGAAGGCAAAGGGAGAATAGGCACATCACATGTCCAGAACAGGAGCAAGAAAGTGAAGGAGGAGGTGATACGCATTTTTAAATGATCAGACCTCACAAGAACTCACTATTGTGAGGACATTAGCATGAAGGATAGAGCTGGGCCATTCATGAGAAATCCACCCCCATGATCCAATCAGATCCCACCAGGCCCTACCTCCAACACTGAAGATTAGATTTCAATATGAGATTTGGGCAGGGACACACATCCAAACTATATCATTCTACCCCTAGCCTCACCCAAATCTCATGTTTTTCTCACAGTGCAACATACAATCCTGCCTTCCCAACAGTCACCCAAAGTCTTAACTCATTCCAGCATTAACTCAAAAGTGCAACATACAATCCTGCCTTCCCAACAGTCTCCCAAAGTCTTAACTCATTACAGCATTAACTCAAAAGTCCAAAGTCTCATCTGAGATAAGGCAAGTACCTTCCACCTATAAGCCTGTTAAAGCAAAAACAAGTTAGTTACTCCTAAGATACAATGGGATTATAGGCATTGGGTAAATACTTCCATTTTTACCAAGAAAAAAAAAATCAGCCAAAAGAAAAAAGCTACAGGCCCCATGAAAGTATGAAAACTAGCAGGGCAGTCATTAAAACTTACAGCTCCAAAATTATCTCTTTTGACTCCAGGTCTCAAATCCAGGGCACACTGATGCAAGGGAGTGGGCTTCCAAGGCCTTGAGCGGCTCCACACCTGTGGTTTTGCAGGGTTCAGCCCTCAAGGCTACTGTCATGGAATGGTCTTGGGTGCCTGTGGCTTTTCCAGGAACAGAGTACAAGCTGTCAGTGGATCTACCATTCTGAGGTCTGGAGGATAGTGGCTATTTTCTCACAGCTCCACTACGCATTGCAGCATTGCCCCAGTGGGGAGTCTGTGGGGTTCCAACTCCACATTTCCCCCTCCACACTGCCCTAGTAGAGGTTCTCCATGAGGACTCCACCACTGCAGCAGGCTTCTGCCTGGATACCCAAGCTTTTCCATACATTCTCTGAAGTCTAGGTGGAGGCTCCCAAGCCTCAACTCTTGCATTCTGTGCACTTAAAGGCTGAACACCACATGGAAGCTGCTAAGGCTTACAGCTTGCACCCTCTGAAGCAGAAGCTCAAGCTGTACCTTGGCCCACTTGAGCCACAGCTGGAGCTGGAATGGCCAGGATATAGTGAGCAATGTCTGAGGCTGTGCAGGGCAGTGGGGCCCCAGACCTGGCCCACATAACCGTTCTGTCCTCCTAGGCCTCTGGGTCTGTAATGGGAGGGGCTGCCTCTTAGAACTCTGAAATTCCTTTGGGGCCTTTTTCCCATTGTCTTGGCTATCAGTACTTGCCTTCTTTTTAGTTATGCAGATTTCTCTAGCAAGTGATTTAGAAAGAGCAAGGGCTGGTTTGCAGCCGTCCACTTGAATTCTTCTACTAAAAATAGGCTTTTTTTCTACCAAGTGGCCAGGCTGCAGATTTCCCAAACTTATGCTCTGCTTCTCCTTTAGATATAAATTTCAACTTTAAGTCATTTCTTTCCTCTCACATCTGAGGTAGGATTTAGAAGCAGGCACACCACTTGTTGAACACTTTTCTTCTAAGACATAACGTGTGTGACCTTTGCTCCAGTTCTTAATAAGTTCCTCATTTCCGTATGAGACTCTGGAAGCCTGAACTTTATTGTCCATCTGAGTATCAGCATATTGCTATCAGTATTTTGGTCACAACCATTTAACTAGTCTCTAGGAAGCTTCAAACTTTTTCCATCATCATGTCTTCTGAGCTCTCCAAACTCTTCCAACTTCTTCCTGTTCCCCAGTTCCAAAGTCACTTACACATTTTCAGGTATTTATAGCAATGTCCCACTACTCAATACCAATTTTCTATATTAGGTCATTTTTGCTTTGCTGTAAAGAAATACCTGAGACTGGGTAGTTTCTAAAGAAAAGAGGTTTAACTGGCTCACAGTTCTGCAGGCTGGAAACATGATGCTGACATCTGTGTGGCTTCTGGGGATGCCTCAGGAAATTTACAATCATGACTGAAGGCAAAGGAGGAGCAGGCATGTCACATGGCCAGAGCAGGAGCAAAAGAGTGAGGGGGAAATGCTACACACTTTTAAACAACCAGATCTCATGAGAACTCACTATCACAAGGACAGTACCACAGGGAGTAGTGCTAAACCATTCATGAGAAATTCATCCTCATCATCCAATTGCCTCCCACCAGACCCCACTTTCAACACTGGGGACTACATTTCAATAGAAGATTTGAGCAGGAATACACATCCAAACTATATCAGCCCACTAAAGGCTATTCCAGCATGCATCATCCACTTAGAAGAAGAAAGTAGTGTGTAGAGATTCACATTTTGAACTTTTATCCAAGAAGGAACATGGGAATTCAATGGAAAAGCCTAAGAAAATGTCAGGTCCTGGGAAAGAGACAGGTCTGGCTGAAAACCATGAGTGAACCCTCAGTACAAGAAAGGGTGACTGAGTGTCTTTGAAGTCCACTTCCCCACTTGGGAATCATGCAATCCAGCCTATAGGAGAGCACCTTGATTCTTCCAAACCCTGGATGTAACTTGAGAAGTCAGCCCAGCAGGCTGGGCGCGTTGGCTCACGCCTGTAATCCCAGCACTTTGGGAGGCTGAGACGGGTGAATCACAAGGTTAGGAGATCGAGACCATCCTGGCTAACACGGTAAAACCCTGTCTCTACCAAAAATACAAAAAATTAGCCGGGCATGGTGGTGGGTGCTTGTAATCCCAGCTACTCGGGAGGCTGAGGCATGAGAATGGCATGAACCCAGAAGGCGGAGCTTGCAGTGAGCCGAGATCGTGCCACTGCACTCCAGCCTAGGCAACAGAGCAAGACTCCTTCTCAAAAAAAAAAAAAAAAAAAAGAGAAAATAATCAACAAAACTTTCCTAGCCTAGGAAGAAATTTAGACATTCAAATAGAGGAGGCTCAGCAATCCCCAGAAAATAAATTGCAAAATTGACTTCACCATGCCATATGGTCATTAGATTGTCTAAAGACAATATGAAGGAATGCATTCTAAAGTCAGTAGGAAAGGAGCATTTAGTCACCTATAAAGGAAACCCCAAAAGAAGACTTCTCAGCAGAAACTTCACAAGCCAGAAAAGAATGGGGTGGGATTTTCAAAGTGCTGAAAAAAACAAACAACAACTATAAAACCTGTAAATCAAGAATATTATGTTCATCTAGATTAAGCTTTATAAATGAAGGACAAATAAAATCTTTCCCAGACAAGCAAACATTGAGATAATTCATCACCACTAGTCCAGTCCTACAAGAAATGCTCAAAGGAGTCCTAAACATGGAAAAGAAAGGTTGACATTTGCTATAATAAAAACACACAAAAATATAAAACTCAAAGTCATATAAAACAATCACACAAAGGAGGAAGACAGAGGAATCAACTGGCAACATGAGAAAATTTTATCAAGGCACAAAGACAAACAGAGAAAGAATTTATAAAACAATTAGATAACAAGAATATGACAGCAAAAAAAACTCACATATCAATATTAACCTTGAATGTAAATGGATTACATGGTCCATTTAAAAGATATATATTGACAGAATGAATTTTAAAAACATGAGCCAATGATATGCCACTTACAAGAAACTCACCTTATCTCTAGAGAGACATTTAGACTAAAAATAAAAAGACATTCTATGCAAACAGAAACCACAAGCAAGCAGCAGAGGTATACTTATGTGAGATAAAACATACTTTAGATCACGAACAGTTAAAAAAAAATGATAAAGAAGGTTATTATATAATGATAAATGGATCAATTCAGCAAGTAGATATAATAGTACTAAATATATATGCACCCAACAACTGGAGCACCCAGATTCATAAAACAAGTATTACTAGACCTAATGAAAGCAATAGCTAGCAATACAATAATAGTAAGGAACATCAACACCCCACTCACTGCACTAGACACTTTACTGAGACAGAAAATCAACAAAGAAAAACTGGACTTAAATTGGACTTTTGACCAAATAGACCTGACAGCCACTTACAGAACATGCTACCCAACAACTGCAGAATATACATTCTTTTCATCAGCCCATAGAATATTCTCCAAGATAAACAATATCTTAGGCCACAAAACAAGTCTCAAGAAATTTCTAAATATTGAAATCATATCAAGTCTCAAGAAATTTCTAAATATCGACATCATATTCTAAATATCGAATCATATCAGACTATAGTGGAATAGAAGTATCAATAGCAACAGGAACTCCAGAAACTATACAAATGTATAGAAATAAACCAATATGCTCTTAAATAATCATTAGGTCAATAAAGAAATTAAGATGAAAATTTTAAAAATTTTTGAAATAAATAAAAATAGAAACACAATATACCAAAACCTTTGGGATGCAGCAGAAGTAGTGCTCAGGGCAAGTTTATAGTGTTAAATGCCAACATCAAAAAATAGAAGGTAGAATCTTCATTCCGAAGGCTACAGTGTATACATGTTATGTAAATTTGTATGCCTTTTATTCTATTAAACAATCTTCCTCATGTCGGTGATTTTTCAGTGAACCTTCAGAAGACCAAAAGGAAAGCTCTCTGTTGGCTCCCACAGTTACGGCACAGCAAGCAGGGTACCTCCAAAGCCATTCTGATCTTCTGAAGGCCACAGTGAAGAGATCCCAGGATCCTAACAAGCCAGCAAAAGTTAAGAACTTACAAATCATGCTCCTAGACTTACTCTGTGAAATATGGTTGAATGGATGGTAAAAATCACAGTTTTATCTCAAGGTTTTGATTAAAGGGAAAAAAGGATTTTTGTGACTAGTTTTGGTGTGTAGTGACTCTAGTGTGCTTTTGGTACTTTGTGGTATAAATATTCATATTGTTTGATTCTTTTCACTTCAGAAATAGCCTTTTTGTTGCTGTTTTCCTTGGCTTTGTCTTTCTGTGGTGTTCTGCATAAAGAGGGGTACCATAGGCTAATACCCAGTCCTAGAATCCCTACAAGCCCACTGTTTGAGCTAGCCCTATAGACTATCCAGTTTTAGTATTCTGACTACACCAGTGTCTGTAAGCCAGTATTCTGACTACACCAGTCACTGCAAGCCCCTAAAATAAAAACCAGGCGAAGATCTCCTCTCATCATATTTTATGTCCTTGAGAGCTTGACTGGTGACTAAGCGTGAATATTCTTTTTCTTGGTCTCTGCCATCCAGAGGGCATGACATTTCAGGTAACATCATGCAGCTAGTCTGAAAAGATTGGGAGTCCAAAACGCATTTTTCATTCTGAACATGTCAAGCTCTTAGGAGAGTTTTATTCTAAAAGGACCCATCCTAATAGGGCTTTTGTTTTCTTTGGCTATCTTAAATCTATTCTTAAGAGTGAATTTTGGGGGAATCATGGGGACTGCCTCCTCTACGACCTCTCCAAAAACACCTTTTGCTTATGTGGTGAAAACTTATTCTAAATCTGAAAAATTACCACCTGTGCTTTCTGTGAAGAGGCTTATCAGATTGAGTCACTATTGGAAGTAAGTACATTGAAAATTCTAACTACAGTGGCCAAATGATAGATCCTTTGAGTTAGAATAAAATTCCTAATTTTTTAAAAAAAATATTTTAGATATCTCTTATTCCAAACAATTGATGAGAGGATCAAATTAAAAGAAGGACACATATTAGTGGTATAGCTAGCCTTAAAATTCTCTTGACTAATTTAAAGAGCAAAAATCTGACCTAAAATGGTTATCCTCAAACTGTCCCCTTTAGGTTCCATGCAGGATTAAGAATGGAGACTGCTCCATTTTGTAGTCTGGTAGTTAAAATCTCTATTGTGGCATGGATTCCCTTTCTAATCAGGAACAAACCCCCTTTGGTTTGCTATTTGTTGGACTTTTGAAATATCAGCTGTTTGTCCCTGCTAAAATATGGTAATAAGAGACTTGAAAGGATTTTTTAAGAGCTCTTTTGTTAGAAGCCAGCTTAATTAAAAGCTGATATGTAAGCTATATATATATTTTTAAGGCTTCTCTGCTTTTTCTCTTTGGATACTGTTTTTGGAATTTCTTTAGTAAAATAAATTTTTCCAGAAAAAAAAGCTCACTTTCTTGGTACTTCTGCTCACTTCCTTTTTAAATATTGTTATCCTATTTACTTTTATTTCTGTTTTCTCCTCCTTCCATGTAAAAAGATCCTGATATCCAATGACTCAGACCTTTTAAGGGACTTGGGAAAAAAAGGTGACCTGTCACCCTTTTTGGAAGCAGGGGATGTTTCTTTCACTTTCCTGTGGAGTTTCAAGAGTTGTGGGCACATTCTTCTCAGGCCTAAAGCTGTGCTCTGATTTGCACAAAGATTGATCTCTTTGGCTTCCAGGATTACGAGAAATTACTTTGCACTGTGAGAAAAGTTGACTTTGGTATGTGTAATAGTTAGGTAGAAGATACGGTTTTAGAGGGGCTGAGGTCAATTGTTTACAGCAAATCATTATTACTACAGGTGACTACTCATTTATTTACATGTTTGAATGAGAAAAGTATGGTTTGGGACAACTACAGACGATGGAAATGCACACCATTCAAGGATAAAATTCCCATGAGACATGGGCTGATCAAAGAGTGGGCTGATTGGTGTCAGACTGCCCATGAGCCTCAGCAGAGCATCTTTGTAGTGAAGTGCGCTGTGAAAGCATTGCACAGCCAGTCCCCCTGGTATTTCTCACTTTTGGGAGAACCAGGTTTCAGTGTGAGCTCCACCTTGAGCTCAGGGGTCCATTTGAAAAAAGACTAAATTAAAAGCTAACTCTCTAACCCACAGCAATGTTTGTCTTAACAGACACTGGTATAGTCAAAACCTGGTCTCCTTATAAAATTCTGTAGTAGAATCTTACGATTTCATGCTACCTTGGCAAATATTTTTAATATTCCTGCAACACACCCAAACTTTGAAAAAGCTTAAATTTTCTTTCTTCTTCAAGATGCAAATTCACTACCCATTTTCTCTGTAACTCAGTTAAAGCTTCTCCAGATTAACCTTTTCTATTTACAAAGGCATAGTTTAAATCCAACTGTACTTTTAAACTAGTGAGTTTTGTCTTGTGGCTGAAATTCTTCAAAACATTAAAATCTTTGTGTGTACATGTATATGTTATATGTCATGTATATATACACATATCTGTCTATCCATGTGTTTATATATTATCTACACATTGTACCAAATTAACTTAAAAATAAATGTATTCACTGAGGACTAAACTCTGACCTTTTTTCCTTCTTGACCAAATTCCTACCTAAGGGAACTAGGGAATCATGCCCTATGAACCATAAAACTTCAGCAGAAGAGTTTTAGTTAACCCTATATAATGTAGCTTGCTTTCCAATCTGACTCTGGTATAACATTACATGACAGAAAAAAGAAGGAAATTAAAATATTTTACCCTTAAAATATGTTTCTTTACTATATCTTGAAATGGCCCTGGTTTTGTGGGGGAAAATTTGCATCTGTAAAAAATCTGTATTTGCCAGGCACAGTGGCTCATGCTTGTAATCCTAGCACTTTGGGAGGCCGAGGCAGGTGGATCACATGAGGTCAGGAGTTCAAGACGAGCCTGGCCAACATGACGAAACCCCGTTTCTACTAAAAAATACAAAAATTAGCTGGGCGTAATGGCAGGCGCCAGTAATCCCAGCTACTAGGGAGGCTGAGGCAGGAGAATTGCTTGAATTTGGGAGGCAGAGGTTGCAGTGGGCTGAGATCGCACCACTGCACTCCAGCCTGGGCAACAGAGTGAGACACCATCTCAAAAAACAAAAAAGAATCTGTATTAACCTAACTAGAGCTTTCCTATTCCAGTCCCTCCCAATCCAGAATACGTTAACTGAGAGTCTAGCACATTGTAAAGGTCTGAACAGAAAACATTTGCCATTTATTGTCTCTAAAATGGTGGCCACATAATAGACTTCACGTACATAATAAAAACCTTGGTTTCTATAACCGATTATCTTAACCTAGACAATCCTTTCTGTTGATTCCAGGTTTTTAGATAACTTAACTCTTTCAACCAATTTCCAAATATAAAATCTTTGAATACACCTATGACCTGTAAGCTGCTGCTTCAAGTTGTCCTACCTTTCCACACTGAACCAGCATATATCTCATATGTATTGATTGATGTATTATGTCTTCCTAAAACATATAAAACCAAGCTGTAACCCAACTATCTTAGGTACATGTTTTCAGGACCTTTTGAGACTGTGCCTCAGGCCATGGTCACTTACACGTGCCTCAGAGTAAATCTCTCTAAAAATTTTACAGAGTTTGGCTTTTTCATCCACATCATAAATTAAATAACTAGCCCCAATACTTTTCAAGTTCATGAGACTTTAATAATCTTGGTAAATAAAACTAGTTTCCAAATTCTCTGTAGTAATTTAAAATATTAAGATCATGTTATGTTAAACTAAGTAATCCTAGGTTTTTCTCTGAAAATTAGAGGTTATTAAGACTTAAAATAGTTGTATATGTAATTAAAACTACTAAATATAAGAGAACCAATTGATATACAATGTATATAAGTAAATGTGTTTTTGGTAAAAAAAACAAAATTATAAAAAGTACCAGAATGTGTGTTTGGTGAAAAGGAAACTAACCGCTCCTATTCAACGTAGTAGAAGAAGTCCTAGCCAGAGCAATTAGGCAAGAGAAAGAAATGTAAGGCATCTAAATAGGAAAAGAGGAAAAATTATCTTCGCTGATGACATGGTCATACACTTAAAAAACCCTAAAGATTCCTTCAAAAGAATTCTAGACTGATAAATGACTTCAGTAAAGTTTCAGGATACAAAATTAATGCACAAAAATTAGTTGCATTTCTAAACAATGCTCAAACTGAGAACCAAATCAAGAATTCAATCCCATTTACAATTGCCACACACACAAAATATCTAGCAGTAAATTTAACCAAGGCAATGGAAGACCTCTAAAAGGAGCACTATAAAACACCAATGAAAGAAATTATAGATGATACAAACAAATGAAAAAAAATCCCATTCTCCTGGATTGAAAGAACTAATATCATTAAAATAACTATACTGCCCAAAGCAAGCTACATATTCAATGTAATTCTTATCAAATTACCAGTATCATTTTTCAAAGAATTAGAAAAAACAATTCTAAAATTCATATGGAACCAAAAAAAAAAAAAACCCTGAATAGCCAAAGAAATCTAAAACAAAAAAGAAAAAGCCTGGAAGCATCACAGTATCCAACTTCAAACTATACCACACAGTTATAGTAGCCAAAGCAGCATTATACTGGTACAGAAATAGACCCATAAACCAATGGAACAGAATAGAGGATCCAGAAATACAGCCAGACACCTACAACCAACTGATCTTCAACAAAGTCAACAAAAATAAACAACGAGGAAAGGATATCCTATTCAATAAATGGTGCTAGGAAAACTAGCTATCCATATGCAGAAGAATGGAATTGGACACCTACCTCTCACCATATATAAAAATTAACTCAAGATCGATTAAAGACTCAATCCATGTATGACCTCAAACTATAAAAATCCTAGAAGAAAACCTAGGAAAATCTCTTCTGGATGTTGGCCTAGGCAAATAATTTACAACTAAGACCTCAAAAGCAAATGCAACAAAAATAAAAATAGACAAATGAGACTTAATTAAGCTAAAGAGTTTCTACACAGCAAAAGAAATGATCAACGAAGCAAACAAACAACCTATGGAATGGGAGAAAATATTTGCAAACTATGCTTCTGACAAAGGACTAATATCCAGAATCTATAAGCACTTAAATAAATCAACAAGATAAAAACAAATAACCCCATTAAAAAGTGAGCAAAGGAAATGAACAGACACTTTTCAAAGGAAGGCATACAAGCAGCCAAGAAACATTTTTAAAAATGCTAAATATCACTATCAACAGAGAGATGCAAATTAAAACTATAATGAGATACCATCTTCCACCAGTCAGAATGGCTTCCTGCTTTCTGAATCCTCCCTGTTACACTGCACAGATGTAGCCAAAGGTGCCAGTTTCTCTCAAATTTGGACTAAAACACTCATCATAGTTACAAATCTTTCCTCCAATCTGGTGCTGGGAATGACATGCACCATCAATCTCCTCTTTTCTCTAGGGCTTGCCAAAGATAAAAAAAAACAAAAACAAACAAAAAAAAACTTTTAACTGTAAATTACTCTCAGTGTTGACACATTCTGAAACTGTGTGCATCAGGAAAGAAGGAAAGCTCAGTTGCTTCTAAAGAAAAAAAATGCATGTTTTTCATGCTCAGGGCCTTCCTCCTGAAAATCAAATTGGAAAACACCATTTCGAAAGGCACATTCAAAGACAGGAACAATCTGTGAAAGGAAAAATAGCTACTAGAAGCAAGTAAAAATTCTATGCTTTGGATCTTTGAAAACAAGATAAAAGCACTTTTCAAAGCAACAAAATCTGAGGAACTCAGAAAAAACTGAAGTCAGTTATGATTCTGATTTGTCAACACTCTTCTTATAAGAGAAAGCTGGAGTTAGTTTTTTAAATATTGCCTTTGCCCATTACATAGGAAGAAGGGTTTGAGTTTTTTCTTCCATAATGTACCTATAGAAGCTATATGGCAAGCAAGATCCCACTGCCTATAGAATAAAGGCCAAAATCCTTGGTACAGTTTACAAAGCTCTTCATGATCTGGCCACTGCCCAGCTTTCTGGCCCTATCTACCCCCATGACCCCATATGCATCTTATGCTCCAGCTGTACTGAATATTAGCAGTTTTTCAGATTTTCCATATTCAGGTCTCTGCACATATGTTTCTTGCTGTTTTTGGAATGCTCACTTCTCCCACTCCACTGTCTAGCTAACATCATTTTTCCTCCAAAACTCACTGTAAGTGTCATCTACTAGAAATCTTCCCTGAATCTTATAGGACGAAGCAAGTCTACCTCTCTTCTTAATGTTTTCTGTACTGTCTATGTTAATGCATACACTCAGTGAACTTAAAGCCAGAAAGTCACCTAATGGCACAGTGATTTTAATCTATTATCCCTGAATGTACTGAATAGACTGAATTTACAGAAGGATATTTTAGAACTACCTACAGTAGGTGTTTGGCAAATATGAATATCCAAGAATAGTTTTATAAAGAACATGTACCCTAAAACTTAAAGTATAATAATAATAATAAAATATAATACCAAGAACATTAAAATTATATATTTTAAATTATACTGAGGTTTATATTCTTCCATATGTCTTTGAAGCAATTCATTTTATTTATTTATAATCATTGATTTATAAATACACAGCAACTTCATACCCTTGAAAATACTATTTTCTAGTTTAAACTTTAATAGCTTACAGAAAATATAACCTAACATTTAAATGCATACAGTAGTGAATCAAATTTATTAAAGTAATCATAATCTTATATAAGCTTGTACACTGTACTTTGTTAAATAAGGCATCTCTTGAACAATCAATTACATGTGGATAATCACAAAAAGCTGCTGGAATGGTGGGAGATCATTAAAATGAACAAAATTCCTGTCTGAAATGTGTTTTAAGCAGGGGTTTAGAAGATAGAGGGAATATGCTTTTCTTATGGACAGGAGTGATAAATACTGCAAAATAGTGTATCAGTATGATTATTTGCAAGTAAATATTGGTGAATTGTATATGGCAATGTATTCTGCTTTGCTGAAGAAATATAAATAATTCTGTTCATTTCTATGATATCATTTCTACTACACAGTAGAAATTATAAACTAGTAGGTAGTAGTAGAGGAATACAAATTTAGAGTTGGAGGTAGTATGTGAGCTTGGAGTGAATAGTATGTGAGCTTGGAGTGGAGGGTGGGGATGAGACAGAGATCCTAGGTGACAATCGAAGAAGTTTTGGGAATAAGAGTAAAGCTCTATTTCATCAAATTAAGCAACTGGAAGTCACCTCAGCTTCTAAGAAAAGAAATGATACTATCAAAAGAAAGATTATTATAACTATGAGAAGCATGAAGGACAAGGAGGGAGGTTGGCAAGAGATCGTTTGGGAACAAAGCTTTGATGGAGGAGGCGGGGAAGAAGAAAGAGAAGATCTGTGAAATATTTCCATAAGAAATATTCCATGGAATAATCAAATATCCCATGGTTACATTCAGGAGGCTCAGAATTCTAGTGACCAGCAACAATAAAAATAGGTTAAAGGTTCGAAGAGGACCCAAGATGTAGTGCAGATTCAATATTGAAACATGTCAATCTTTCTTAGAATATAATATAAATTTATTTTAGATCAAATAAAATCCCAAAGGAAATTTGGAAAGGGGGTGTAGGGGAGCAGAGTTGATAAGAAAAAGTGGTTCTAATGGTCAGTTAGAATAATAAATTGGCAAAAAATTGTCAATAACACAACTTTAAGGAATAATGAGAGGAAAGTTTCTTTTCTAACTATTAGAGGCTTTTATAATGTTAAAACAATAAGTTAAAAAAGTAATGTGATATCTGTTACAATAATTGGTATATATAATTATATAAAAGAATAGAAAGCCTAGAAGAATCCACTGTATATGTAAAAATACAGTGTTCTATTAAGTGGCATTTCAAATTAATAGAAATAAAGTATTCAGTAACTAGGGCTAGAATAATTGGTTAACTATTTTAAAATAAAAAGATTTCTCCTTCATATTATATGCCAAAATAAATGTGTTAGATTAAAAGGCTAAATGTAAAACACACACACACACACACACACGAACAAAAGAAAATATAGGTAAAATTATTTTTGTTTTAAAAAGAGAGACAACAAAACTGACAAACTTCTAGCTAGACTGACCAAAAAGAGAGGATACAAATTACAAAAATTAGAACAGAAAGAGGGAACATTACTACCAACCCATAAAAATAAAAAGGATTATAAAGGAATCATATGAACAATTGTATGCCAATAAATTAGATTAAATGTTCAGTTTCCTAGAAAGACACAAATTATCTAAACTGACTCAAGAAAAAAATAGACAATCAGAATAGACCTATAATAAATAAAAAGATGGAATTAGTAATCAAATTGTTACCTTGTTGCAGTCTACTCTCTCTGAAGGCAGCTAGGTAGGAGGCTTCATCTACACAACAAACACTTTGGCCCCTACAACCCTCTTACGTTAACCCAGGCATTTCTTTCTACTGACTTCAAGTCTTTAGACAATAGCTTAAGTCTATCAACCTACTGTCAACTAAAGAATCCCTAAAGCCCACATATGACTTGCAAGGACCCTCTTTAAGATGTTATGCCTTTTGGGGATAAGCCAATATATACCTCCCATGTATAATTCATGTTTTTTCCTGTAACTTCTGTCTCCTTAAAATGTATAAAACCAAACAGCTACCTAATCTCTTTGGGTGTACTTTCTCAGGACCTCTTGAGACTATGTCTTCTGGGCTATGGTCAGTTATTGTCCAGAATAAATCTCTTTAAAATATTTTACAGAGTTTGGTTTTTCTGTTAACCATGAATTGAAGAGGGAAAATGCTCAATAAACATCTATAAATAGACATACTGACAATGACTGGGCACTTCAGGATTCTTTCATAAGGATTTCTGAAACATTTCCCAAATGTGCTTTGCTAAGTAAACTTTAACAATAAGCCTTTTGCTCTCCCATTAGGTAGAAATTTTCACACATTAAAAGAATTGAGGATAATGGCATTAAAGCTGTTCAAGCCTGACCTACCAGGGTGCCTTTGCAGCAGTTAGAATTTACAAAACTCACTTGACAGATTCTCCTACCTCACCTCAGTTCCTACCTACATCTGACTCTATGTAATGTAATTACCTCTTATCTATTTTTTTTAAGTTCAAAGGTACATGTGCAGGTTTGTTATATAGATAAACTTGTGTCATGAGGATTTGTTGTGTGGATTATTTAGTCACCCAGTTATTAAGCCTAGTACCCATTAGTTATTTTTCCTGATCTTCTCCCTCTTGCCACCCTCCACCTTCTGATAGGCCCCGGTGTGTGTGGTTCCCCTCTATGTGTCCATGTGTTCTCATCATTTAGCTCCCACTTCGAAGTGAGAACATGTGGTATTTGGTTTTCTGTTCCTGTGTTAGTTGGCTAAAAATAATGGCCTCTAGCTCTATCTATGTCCCTGCGGAACACAATATCTCATTCTTTTTCATGTCTGCATAGTATTCATTTGTGTAGCTGTACCACATTTTCTTTGTCCAGCCTATCACTGAAGGGAATTTAGGTTTATTCCATCACTTTGCTATTGTGAATAGTGCTGCAATGAAGATACACATTCATGTGTCTTTATAATAATTTATATTCTTTTGGGTATATACCCGGTAATGAGATTCCTGGGTAAAATAGTATTTCAGTCTTAAGGTATTTGAGGAATTGCCACACTGCCTTCCACAATGGCTGAACTAATTTACTCTCCCACCAACAGTGTATAAGTGTTCCTTCTTCTCTGCAACCTCACCAACATCTGTTATTTTTTGAGTTTCTAACAATACTCATTTTGACCCATGTGAGATAATTTCATATTGTGGTTTTGATTTACACTGCTCTAATGATCAGTGATGTTGAGCTTTTTTTCAAATGACTGTTGCTGCATGTATGTCTTCTTTTGAGAAGTGTTTATTCATGTCCTTTGCCCACGTTTTAATAAGGCTGTTTTCTTGTAAATTTGTTTAAGTTCGTTATACAGACTGGATATTAGACTTTTGTCAGATGCATAGTTTGCAAAAATTTTCTCCCATTCCGTAGATTGTCTATTCACTCTGTTCATAGTATCCTTTGATGTGCAGAAGCTTTTTAATTTAGATCCCATTTGTCAACTTTTGCTTTTGTTGCAACTGTTTTCAACATCTTGGTCATGAAATCTCTGCCCGTGCCTATGTCCAGAATGGTATTACATAGGTTGTCTTCCAAGGTTTTTACAGTTTTAGGTTTTACATTTAGGTCTTTAATTCATCTTGAGTTGATTTTTGTATATGGTGTAAGGAACGGGTCCAATTCCAGTCTTCTGCATATGGCTAGCCAGTTGTCCCAGCACCATTTATTGAATAGGGAGTCCTTTCCCCATTACTTATTTCTGTCAGGTTTTGCAAAGATCCAATGGATGTAGGTGTGTGTGGCCTTATTTATGGGTTCTCCATTCTGTTTCATTGGGCTATGTTTGTTTTCGTAACAGTACCACATTGTTTTGTTTACTATAGCCCTGTAGTATAGTTTGAAGTTAGGTAATGTGATGCTTCCAGCTTTGTTCTTTTTGCTTAGGATTGCCCTGGCTATTCAGGCTTTTTTATTACATATGAATTTTAATATAGTTTTTTCCAATTCTGTGAAGAATCTCAATAGTAGTTTAATAGAAATAGCACTGAATCTATAAATTGCTTTGCGAAGTATGGCCCTTTTTTTGAAATTAATTCTTCCTATTCATGAGCATGGACTGTTTTTCCATTTGTTTGTGTCATCCTGAGCAGTGTTTTGTAGTTCTATTGTAGAGATCTTTCACCTCCCTAGTTAGCTCTATTCCTAGGTGTTTTATTCTTTTTGTGGCAATTGTGAATGGAATTGCATTTCTGATTTGGCTTCCAGCTTCACTATTGCTGTTGTATACCAATGTTACTGATTTTTGCATGTTGATTTCATATGCTGAGACTTTGCCAAAGTCGTTTATCAGCTTAAGGAGTTTCAGGGCTGAGACTGGGGTTACCTATATATAGGATCATGTTGGCAAACAAGGATGGTTTGACTTCCTCTCTTCCTATTTGAATGACTTTTCTTTTTCTTGCCTGATTGCCCCAGCCAGAATATTCAATCCTATGTTGCATAGAAGTGGTGACAGAGGGCATCCTTGTCTTGTGCCAGTTTTCCACAATTTGCTGCCAGCTTTTGCCCATTCAGCATGACGTTGGCTTTGAGTTTGTCATAGATGGCTCTTATTTTGAGGTATGTTCCTTCAATACCTAGTTTGAGAGTTTTTTACCATGAAGGAGTGTTGGATTTTATTGAAAGCCTTTTCTGCATCTACTGAGGTGATCCTGTGGTTTTTATCTTTAATTCTGTTACTGTGAGAAATTACATTTATTGATTTGCATATGTTGAACCAACAACCTTGCATCCCAAGGATAAAGAATACTTCATCATGGTGCATCAGCTTTTTGATGTGCTGCTGAAGTGTGTTTACCAGTATTTTGTTGAGAATTTTTACATTAATGTTCATTAAGGGTATTGGCCTGAGGTTTTCTTTTGTGTTGTTGTTGCATCTCTGTCAATCTATGAGGCCAGCATCATCCCGACACCAAAATCTCTACAGGTTCACAGAAAGTGTTAGGGAGGAGTCTCTCCTCCTCAATATTTTGGAATAGTTTCAGTAGGAAAGGTACCAGCTCTTCTTTGTACATCTGGTAAAATTCAGCTATGAATCCATCTGGTCCTGGGCTTAGTTTAGCTAGTAGGCTATTTATTACTCACAATTTCAGAGCTCATTATTCGTCTTTGCAGGGATTCAATTTCTTCTTGCTTCAGTCTTAGGAGAGTGTATGTGTCCAGGAATTTATCTGTTTCTTCTAGATTTTCTAGTTTATGTGTATAGTGGAGTTTATAATATTCTCTGATGGTTCTGTGTATTATTGTGAGGCCAGTGGTAATATCTTCCTTGTCACATGTGATTGTGTTTGTTTGAATTTTCTCTCTTTTCTTTATTATTCTACCTAGCATTCTATTAATTTTTTCAAAAAACTAGCTCCTGGACTTGTTCTTTTGAATGGTTTTCCATGTCTCAGTCACCTTCAGTTCAGCTCTGATTTTGATTATTTCTTGTCATCTGTTTGCTTTGGTGTTGGTTTGCTCTTGGATCTCTAGTTCTTTTGTTGTCATGTTAGATTGTCAACTCAAGTCTTTCTAACTTTTTGATGTGGGTATTTAGTGCTATATATTTCTCTCTTAACATGGCCTAAGCTGTGTCCCAGAGATACTGGTATGTTGTACTTTTCTCATTGGTTTGAAAGAACATCTTGATTTCTGCCTTAATTTCATTATTTACCCAAAACTCATTCAGGAGCAAGATATTAAATTTCCGAGTAATTTTGTGGTTTTGAGTCAATTCTTTAGTCTTGATATTTGATTGCACTGCTGTTCAAGAGAGAGTTTGTTATTATTTCTGTCCTTTTGCATCTGCTGAAGAGTGTTTTACTTTCAATTATATGATGAATTTTATAGTATGTGCCACGTTGTGATGAGAAGAATGTGTATTCTGTTTTTGGGTGGTGAGTTCTATAAATGTCCATTAGATCCATTTGATCTAGTGCTAAGTTCAGGTCTTGAATATCTTTGTTAATTCTCTGCCTATTGAAGGCACTCTAATATTAGTGGGGTGTTAAAGTCTCTCACTATTATTGTGTGGGAGTCTAAGTCTCTTTGAAGGTTTCTAAGAACTTGCTTTATGAATCTGGGTGTTTCTGTTTTGGGTACATTTATATTTAGAATAGTTATAGTTCTTATTGAATTGAACCATTTACTATTATGTAATGCCTTTGTCTTGTTTGGTTTTTGTTGGTTTAAGGACTGTTTCGTTAGAAACTAGGATTGCAACCCCTGCTTTTTTCTGTTTTACATTTGCTTGGTAAATTTTTCTTCATTCTTTTATTTTGAGCATCTGTGTGTCACTGCATGTGAGATAGGTCTCCTGAAGACAGCATACCAATGGATCTTGGTTCTTTGTCCAGCTTCCACTGTGTCTTTTAATTAGGGCATTTAGCCCATTTATATTCAAGGTTAGTATTGATATCTGTGGATTTGATCCTGTCTTCATGGTGTTAGCTATTTTGCTGACCCTACTATTTCTTTAAGCAGGTCTCCCTACCAACTCAAGTGTCCATGGTGGTTGTAAGGTCAGCTGAGAGAAAGGAAAAATAGACCCAAAGTAAGGCAAGTATGTTTATTGAACCTGCCAGCTGCTCCACTACAGACAGAGGAGGCAGCCCTGGGCTTACAAAATGAGGGATTTATATGGGGAAGAGAGACCCTGGGGTCATCTGTTGGTTAACTTTGCCATATATCACCTTGTGACATTTACAGTAGCAGCTATACAAAGGAACTTACAGGAGGGTATATGTAAAGTTTGTTTATGCTTCCCAGGACCTTCCCCTGTGTGGTCGGGATGGCTTGTAGTTGGGGTTTGTTTATTGCAGCAAGGCCTGATAAGTGAAGTATGCTGGCTCCACCCCAGCACCTGGATAAGGGCTTAGAAATGTAAAGAGGCTAGGGGGAAGGATGAACAGCATGGACAAGAGTTGCAGGGCATTAAGGGGAGGGGTGGACAGTACAGAGGGGTTTTGGTGGAGCGTCAGCAGTACCAAGATTTTTGGGGCAGTTTGTCCCTAACAGTGGTCAAGGGGGTTGATCTACTGGGGTTCCAGAGTTCAGTGGTAAGAGCAGGTTGCTCCTTGCCAGTTCAACTCACCTGTTACCCTGGAGCTGCTGTGGTCTAAAAACGAGTCCCAATGCTTGGTAGCCCCATGCAAGGCTCTCAGTTTTCTCCTACTTCAGCCCAGCTTCTGTGTCTTCTCTCCATCCATTCTTGGTGCCTTCCCTATGAAGATTTGTTAAAAGCATGCCCATCATCTCAGTCCCTTGGTGAGAGCTGTTCCACCTGGCTGGGACTAGTCAGCCATCTTTCCCTCTCTTAGTTTTTACATTGGTGTCTTGACTCAGTTGTGAGGCACTGGCTAGAGGATAGTCAGTTACCCTTCTTGAAAAGGTGATTGAGTCCACACCTCCAACCACTTCCCCAAGAGCCAGACCATTATATACAAAGATAATTTCCCCAGGGTCAGCCCCTAAGGCTCCACAGCTCACTGAAATTATTAATGCTAGCCAATCCTAACCCTGCTAACCATAACCCTGCTTGCCCTGCCAGCAGAAACCACAATAAAGGCATTTGCCCTCAGTTGTCCTCTCTTGCTCTGCCTCATGACTGACTGCAGTGCTTCTGCTGAGTGTTGCTGTGTTCTCCCCAGGAAACTGTGAGGCACAAAACTGTAAAACTCTTTCCAGTTTCTCCTAGTCTGTTCTGAACTCACCATACCTTGCTCAAGGTAATATGGTGAAAGCAGAAGGAAGGGAAGGAGGAACGGAGGAATTACTTTAATTGGCTCCTAAAAGTAGCATGTTTCATTTGAGTAAAACTCAGCTTAAGCTAACAATATTTGAATGGAGTACAAGCTCTTTATAACAGGGATAAAATGTAGCAACAGTTTACTAACGTAAGTTATGACTGCTATAAACTGATCACTACCTGAGTCAGGCCATGTGCTTATATCCAGTTGTGTTATCTTATGTACTTCTGCAAAAGCTCCATAAACTACTATTATATCTATGTAAAAGACAAGACTCTGAAGCACAAAGCAATTTAAAAACTGTCAAAAATCACAGAGCAAGCAAATGGTGGAGCTGGGATTTGAACCCAGGTTTATCTACTTTTATTTTTTTATTTTATTTATTTATTTATTTATTTTGAGACAGAGTCTCACTCTGTCACCCAGGCTGGAGTGCAGTGACATGATCTCAGCTCACCACGACTTATGCCTCCCAGGTTCAAGCAATTCTCCCTTGCCTCAGCCTCCCAAGTAGCTGGGATTACAGGTGTGCACGACCACATCCCGCTAATTTTTTTGTATTTTTAGTAGAGATGAGGTTTCACCGTATTGGCCAGGCTGGTTTCAAACTCCTGACCTCAGGGGATCCACCCGGCTCAGCTTCCTAAAGTGCTGGTATTACAGGCGTGAGCCACTGCGTCTGGCTGAACCCAGGTTTATCTAAATGCAGAACCTAAGCTCTTAAGCCGTACTACCTCCACTACCTCCAAGTAGCTGCTCATCCAATAAATATTTACTGGGCATATGGCAGACATTGTATTATGGGTTAGAGAACAAGATACTAAACAGGTACTCAAGATATTCACTTTCTAGTGAAAGATTAGCTATTCATCTATAAGTACCAGATTGCCTGATAGGCATTAGATGAAATTTTCTCCAGGCACTACAAATATATAGCTATCTATTTGATTAAGCAACATCTTAAAGGATACTAATGAAAAATGTTCTACTATTACTACCCGTTGCACCTTCCCTCAATGTACACACACATACACACAGACATACAGACACACACAAACACACACACACCTATTCTATTAAACTCATTTTTTTGGATAGTTCTGCCTCTGTCCAAGGTTAGAATCTCAAGAAAATCCCGTAAGGTTTATATGGCTAAACCCCACTGTCTCAGCCCAAAATCTCCTTAAGCTGATTAGCAACTTCAGCAAAGTCTCAGGATACAAAATCAACGTACAAAAATCACAAGCATTCTTGTACACCAATCACAGACAAACAGCCAAATCATGAGTGAACTCCCATTCACAATTGCTTCAAAGAGAATAAAATACCTAGGAATCCAACTTACAAGGGATGTGAAGGACCTCTTCAAGGAGAACTACAAACCACTGCTCAATGAAATAAAAGAGGATACAAACAAATGGAAGAACATTCCATGCTCATGGGTTGGAAGAATCAATATCGTGAAAATGGCCATACTGCCCAAGGTAATTTATAGATTCAATGCCATCCCCATCAAGCTACCAATGACTTTCTTCACAGAATTGGAAAAAACTACTTTAAAGTTCATATGGAACCAAAAAAGAGCCCGCATCGCCAAGTCAATCCTAAGCCAAAAGAACAAAGCTGGAGGCATCACGCTACCTGACTTCAAACTATACTACAAGGCTACAGTAACCAAAACAGCATGGTACTGGTACCACAACAGAGACATAGATCAATGGAACAGAACAGAGCCCTCAGAAATGATGCTGCATATCTACAACTATCTGATCTTTGACAAACCTGACAAAAACAAGAAATGGGGAAAGGATTTCCTATTTAATAAATGGTGCTGGGAAAACTGGCTAGCCATATGTAGAAAGCTGAAACTGGATCCCTTCCTTACACCTTATACAAAAATTAATTCAAGATGGATTAAAGACTTAAATGTTAGACCTAAAACCATTAAAATCCTACAAGAAAACCTAGGCAATACCATTCAGGACATAGGTGTGCGCAAGGTCTTCATGTCTAAAACACCAAAAGCAATGGCAACAAAAGCCAAAATTGACAAATGGGATCTAATTAAACTAAAGAGCTTCTGCACAGCAAAAGAAACTACCATCAGAGTGAACAGGCAACCTACAGAATGGGAGAAAATTTTTGCAAACTATTCATCTGACAAAGGGCTAATATCCAGAATCTACAATGAACTCAAAGAAATTTACAAGAAGAAAACAACCAACCCCATCAAAAAGTGGGCAAAGGACATGAACAGACACTTCTCAAAAGAAGACATTCAGGCAGCCAAAAAACACATGAAAAAATGCTCATCATCACTGGCCATCAGAGAAATGCAAATCAAAACCACAGTGAGATACCATCTCACACCAGTTAGAATGGCCATCATTCAAAAGTCAGGAAACAACAGGAGCTGGAGAAGATGTGGAGAAATAAGAACACTTTGACACTGTTGGTGGGACTGTAAACTAGTTCAACCATTGTGGAAGTCAGTGTAGTGATTCCTCAGGGATCTAGAACTAGAAATACCATTTGACCCAGCCATCCCATTACTGGGTATATACCCAAAGGACTATAAATCATGCTCCTATAAAGACACATGCACACGTATGTTTATTGCGGCACTATTCACAATAGCAAAGACTTGGAACCAACCCAAATGTCCAACAATAGACTGGATTAAGAAAATGTGGCACATATACACCATGGAATACTATGCTGCCATAAAAAATGATGAGTTCATGTCCTTTGTAGGGACATGGATGAAACTGGAAAACATCATTCTCGGTAAACTATTGCAAGGACAAAAAACCAAACACTGCATGTTCTCACTCATAGGTGGGAATTGAACAATGAGAACTCATGGACACAGGAAGGGGAACATCACACTCCGGGGACTGTTGTGGGGTGGGGGGAGGGGGGAGAGACAGCATTAGGAGATATACCTAATGCTAAATGACGAGTTAATGGGTGCATCAAAACAACATGGCACATGGATACATATGTAACAAACCTGCACATTGTGCACATGTACCCTAAAACCTAAAGTATAATTTAAAAAAAAAAATAGGTCATAAGAAAAAAAAAATTTCTCAGGTCACTTTTAGCTGAAACAAGTTGTTCTTTCAATAATTAAAATGTGTGGTGCAGTGCAATCATCAAACCCTACATATCTTTCAAAGTTAAGACTTCTCCCACGTCAAAGCCCCTCTAGCCCAGGAAGCCTGGAGTAAGAAAGGCAAATGTGGTCACCAGTACCTGCTTTAATTCCCTGCCTTGCTCCTCTGCTCCTCCCTTTCCACTTTATTTTTTCTGACTCCTTCAGGGAATAGGCCTTAAGCTGTGCTCTGGGCTTGGTGGATGTTTATAATCACAAGATACCTCCGTAGGTTTCTCAGAGATTCAATATCCTCCGCTGGAAACCTCCCATTGCATGTCCCAGAACAGAGGTCATACCTTGCTGCCCTCTTTTAAGCCCTAATTTCAGCCCCAACACTCTGGGGGCCCATACCATACACACTATCTTGTTGGAATCCAATCAATAGCCCACCACCACTGCCCACCACTTGCACCTCCTTTGAAGGATTGTTCTAAGGATGTTTCTCTCTTCTGCTTGGCTCTCAGAGGAAACATCATTACCCAGCCATTGCTGCTAAACTACATTGGTGCAGTTTTTCCCCACAACAGCCCAATGGCTTTTCACCCTTAGAGCCCTTAAGTCTGAGGAAGATATCAATCCACTAGGTCCCTGAATTTTTTATGTCAAGTTCTGCCTCCCACACACTTGAGGTAACAAGGAAACATTGGGCTGTCCTCCTCCATGAAAACACTGCGATAGAAGACCAGTTGCTGGAGTTCTGGAATGGCTCAGAACCCCAGCAGCTGGTCTTCTCCTATCCCAGTGCTTTCACATGCCAGATGACCACATCCTTGGCATGTTAGCACCTCACTTTGGAATAGGGAGATGCTTAGCAAATATTGTTTTGTTCTCAGCCTTTGAGGCCTTAGCCAAAACCAAGACAGAGTCTCATTTAACATTCTGTTTCAAAAACATAAAGAAAAATGCTCAGGAGAATAAATGATACATCACAGTAAAAATTGTCTCCATATAATCATTTTCTTTTTTTTTTTTTTTTTTTTTTTTTTTTGAGACGGAGTCTCGCTCTGTCGCCCAGGCTGGAGTGCAGTGGCGCGATCTCGGCTCACTGCAAGCTCCGCCTCCCGGGTTCACGCCATTCTCCTGCCTCAGCCTCTCCGAGTAGCTGGGACTACAGGCGCCCGCCACCACGCCCGGCTAATTTTTTGTATTTTTACTAGAGACGGGGTTTCACCGTGGTTTCGATCTCCTGACCTCGTGATCCGCCTGCCTCGGCCTCCCAAAGTGCTGGGATTACAAGCGTGAGCCACCGCGCCCGGCCCATATAATCATTTTCTAACATTTTCCATTAGGGAAATATTTGAGATTGGCCTTCTACTTTTGACTGTCCCGGTAGAAATGTCTAGTCAATCTGAGTAAATTGTTAGCCTTCATAGTCATTCACCTATAATTTTATATATATATAACATATATAATTATTTAAAGATTGTTGCATAGTCTTTCCAAGAAAATATGGCTCTGTCATTTGAGGCTCACAGGATGGAGTGGTTATTCAAACATCAGTCATATTAACCAATAACATGAACAGAAGAGATTTTAGCCCATCAAATTTAAGCCAGGCATACAGACCCTGGTACCTGTTGGCAGACTTATCCAAAGTGAGCACCTCTTGATTTATGAATAATCTGTACTTCCAGAATCACTGTTTTCTCCTATATGCAGGGACACACCACCACCTCAGGAGACCAATAAAGCTCAAAATGTTTTGACAACAGCAGAAATTGTATGGAAAGAATTAATAGTGGCATCTCAAAAATTAAATATTTTGTTCTCTTCAAGTACTGACCAAGAACAGAAGAGCCTTCATGGAAAAGCTACTTGAGAAGTTCTGGAAAACAAATCTTTAGCACTCAGTCCTTTTTTCTGTGTTGATGCGTCATTTGAGGCACTGCTATTTATGAGCCTACAGCTGAGGACTCTGTAGTGCCAGACAACTTAATCTTCCCTGATGTTATGGACTGAATGTTCGTGTACCCCCTTTCCACCAAAATTCATGTGTTGAAGCCCTAACCCTCGGTGTGGCTGTAACTGGAGTAGGAAACTAATCAAGGTTAAATGAGGATAGGGCTCTGATATGATTAGTGTCCTTCCAGGAAGAGACACAGAGAGCTCACTCTCTTTCCTTCTCCATGTGCACACACTGAGGAAAGGCCATGTGAGGACACAGCAAAAACATGGCCATCTGCAAGACAGGAAGAGTGTCCTCACCAGAAACTGAATTGGCTGGAAACTTGATCTTGGACTTCTGGCATCCAGAACTGTGAGAAAATAAATTTCTGTTTTTTTAAACTGCCCAGTCTATGGTATTTTGTTATGGCGGCCCAAGCCGACTAATACACCCAATAACCTAGCAAGGGAGGAGGGGACAAAAAGACATTTGCTTCCTCTTTTTCAAAATTAGATCCCATACATTTCCAAGGATGTGTAAAAATATTAATATCTTGCTTTTACATACTATGTTTATACCCATAGTTCTATTTATTCTTCACAATCTTTCAGTTAGTCAGATGTAACATTAATAATCCAGTTTTACAGATGAGATAGAAGGAAGCTAAGCCAAGAGCTTTTGACTCCTAGCCGGATGCAGATGCCTTAGAGTATTCCTACAGATCTTTCCATTCCTGAGTGTGCTTGCAATTAGAGCATTTTGAGGAAGTCCTGCACTGGTTCAAGAATAAAACACTAGACTCCAAAAGTTACTTCTTAACAGATAAGCATAATCGCAAAGAGAACAGTAGCCATAAATAATGTTGAGGAGAAAAAAAATTTTAAAGTTGGAATTGTGCTCATTTTCAATAATTTTCATTATTAATTTAGAGTTATAGTAATTTCCACCTTTCAATGAAAGCTTTTTTATAACCACATTTCAGCTTTGGATATCTGTGACACAAAGGAATAAATCTTGGTCACTTCCTGTCCTTGAACACATTATGTACAGCTCCTACTAGGAGAAAAAGCTCAGCTACAATATGAAGTTCAGAACATCCACACTTCTGATTAATCTGAAGCAGTGGAACATTTAAAGAAATAGGTACTCTCTGGAGAACCAATGCTCTACATTCCATTGAGAGGCCCTTCTGTAGGCCTTGGTGCTATATTTCAAAAATCTAGGCTCTGAATGGCACACCATTAACAAAGATTTAGCAGCCAAATAAATGCACTAACATGACTTTGGCATAAAACAACATATACTTTTAGGCTCATCTTTCTGTTGTATAAATCAGTGATGAAAAACTTCAAAAATTGGACCAATGTTAGACTGCTTAGGGTAATTGATTTGGAACACATGTTTAAAACATTTTTTATCCATCTAAGAATTCTTAAATATTTCTTATGCCTAAGAGGCAACCAAAAATGCCTTTCACTGACCTTTGCTATTGACTCTTCCTAATAGAGAATGTCTCTCTTCGCTCCCATTTCAACGGCTCTTGAGGATGACTACCTAATGCTGGGGAAAATGTTGGCTGCTTTTAGCAGGCGTGCCTGTCAATACCAACAGTTACACCATTCTACTCTTTCAGTTCAGTTTCCGTCGTACTGGAAAATGAAGACCTATCTGTGAGTATTTATTCCTCTCCAGATTGGCTGTCAAAAGCTCTTTATGTTGAATTTCCTTCTTATTGGGCCCTCAAAAGAGTCAGTCTCTCCTAATTGGTCTTCAAATGATTACCACATTCAGAAAAAAATGGAATCTTTGTCTAATATACAACATAAATTTGAGTTATAGTAGTATTTTGTTTGTAGATTTTTTGTGCGCATCTAGAGAAAAGAGATTTTAAAATCAGAAACAAAAAAAATTAATGAAAAGAATTAAAAATTATTTAAGGAATAATAAATAACCTAAATATCCACTAATAGAAGGTTGACATAGATCAGATGTAATATGATAAATATGTAGCTATATAGATTTATGATGATATTTCTGTTCAGTAAAGCACTCTGCTTCTAATATAAATGATACTATGACACTAAAGCTTCTGCTTCTACAGAGCAGACTATGCACTAGGTGTTTATATCTCCTTCCTTAAAAATGTCTATAAAAATAACAGCAAAGAAATATGGAAGGCAGTTATCTCAGCACTAGCAAAGGAAGACAAAGCCATCAGCAGACCAGAAATTTGCTAAAATCTCTAAAAGATAGTAGGTAGATGCAACTAGATAAGAATGAAGACGTAAACATCCCAGGACCGAGGTCACATAGTTCCAAATTAAAATAAGAAAATGCTGAGCAGAATGAATGACAAAGACCAACATATAGAAATACCTCTACAAAATTTTGTAACACACCAAAGATAAGAAGAATATCCTAGAAGCTTCCAGGAAGAGGCTTTGGAAACCAGTTACATAAGGCCCTTGCTGTGAGGTTTATTATCTGCCTTTTTTTTTTTTTTTTTTTATACTTTAAGTTCTGGGATACATGTGCAGAACATGCAGGTTTTTTACATAGGTATACACGTGCCATGGTGGTTTGCTGCACCCATTAACCTGTCATCTACATTAGGTATTTCTCCCAATGCTCTCCACCCCCTAGCTCCCCACTCCCCAACAGGCACTATTGTGCAGTGTTCCCTTCCCTGGGTCCATGTGTTCTCATTGTTCAACTCGCACTTATGAGAATATGTGGTGTTTGGTTTTCTGTTCCTGTGTTCATTTGCTGAGAATGATAGTTTCCAGCTTCATCCACGTCCCCGGAAAGGACAGGACCTCAACCTTTTTTGTAACTGCATAGTATTCCATGGTGTATATGTGCCACATTTTCTTTATCAAGTCTAACACTGATGGGCATTTGGGTTGGTTCAAAGTCTTTGCTATTCTGAATACTGCTGCAAGAAACATACATGTGCATGTGTCTTTATAGTAGAATGATTTATAATCCTTTACATATATACCCAGTAATGGAATTGCTGGGTCAAATTTATTTCTGGTTCTAGATCCTTGAGGAATTGCCACACTGCCTTCCACAATGGTTGGACTAATTTACACTCCCACCAACAGTGTAAAAGCATTCCTATTTCTCTACAACCTCTCCAGCATCTGTTGTTTCCTGACTTTTTAATGATTGCCATTCTAACTGGCATGAGATGGTATCTCATTGTGGTTTTGATTTGCATTTCTCTAATGACCAGTGATGATGAGCTTTTTTTCATATGTTTGTTGGCCACATAAATGTATTCTTTTGAGAAGTGTCTGTTCATATGCTCCACCCACTTTTTGATGGGGTTGTTTTTTTCTTGTAAATTTAAGTTCCTTGTAGATTCTGGGTATTAGCCCTATGTCAGATGGATGGATTGCAAAACATTTCTTCCATTCTCTAGGTTGCCTGTTCGCTCTGGTAATATTTTCTTTTGCTGTGCAGAAGCTCTTTAGTTTAATTAGATCTCATTTGTCAATTTTGGCTTTTGTTGCCATTGCTTTTGGTCTTTTAGTCATGAAGTCTTTGCCCATGCCTATGTCCTGAATGGTATTGCCCAGGTTTTCTTCTAGGGATTTTATGGTTTTAGGTCATACATGTAAGTCTTTAATCCACCTTGACTTAATTTTTGTATAAGGTGTAAGGAAGGGGTCCAGTTCCAGTTTTCTCCATATGGCTAGCCAGTTTTCCCAACACCATTTATGAAATAGAAAATCCTGGACAAACGTGGTGGCTCATACCTGCAATCCCAGCACTTTTAGAGACTGAGGCCGGCGAATCACAAGGTCAGAAGATCAGGACCATGCTGGCTAACATGGTAAAACCCCATCCCTAGTAAAAATACAAAAATTAAGCCAGGCATGGTGGCCGACACCTGTAATCCCAGCTACTCAGGAGGCTGAGGTAGGAGAATCGCTTGAACCCCAGAGGCAGAGGTTGCAGTGAGCTAAGACCATGCCACTGCACCTGTGAGTAAATCTCAATAAACATTGACAGCAAAAAAATAATAACCCATAGGTTAGGAAGAATGCAAATAAAGCTAAGTGTTTTAAGCTCCTTGCTTCACCCAGGAAGGGAGAAAAATTATTCACTAATAATTTCAATAAATCAATGTTATATTTTGTAATTTCTCAGAAGAACACTAAAAGAATAAAGAAAAAGCCTAACACTTTCAACTAAAAGAAATAAAATTAATAATTAAAAAAAGAATCAATCAGACATCAACATGGCCAGAAATTGTAAGTCCACAGGTCTTGGGGATACTTGCCTACCACAGGAACTCTCTTGGGGATCTGCGGCCAAGGTGGTCTCCAGCTGTCACAGTTGGTACCAAATCAATTTACTGGGAAAAGCAAGCATTCAATGAATCTCTGCTTGTTTCTTTAAAATGCATCAGTGATATGATATTGAGGAGGTCCCAATTATTTATTGATCACTTCAACAAATTTGCTATGATAAGCATATTACACTCAGAATAGTCATTTCTTATATACTGAAAAAGAATGGAAGATATGAGGTGAGTTCTTAGGAGACTCTGGCAGTATTTCTTCTAATTTTAATATTAGAAAACATAAGCTAGTAACAGCAGAAAGTTGTACTATTCTTGATAAATTGAAGATTTAGTGACAAAGAGTGACACAAGGAGGCAACATAAAGTCTGACGGCAGGATTCTTTACCAAAGTGCCTTTCTACACCCATAGGAAAATCAACCAAGTTAAAGATAACCAGCATAAAATCAAGGACATTGGTTATTAAGGTTACAGAAGACTATACACTGCACAAACCACAAACTTTACAGATGTGACTACTTGATACTTTGATTTATGCCTCTATTTCAGCATCTCCCAACAGGTTATGATATGCAAAAGAATGAACTCCAGAATGGTATCTTGAATGCTTTCTATTCTGCTATATTTATTCTAGGGTTTGTTTGGTGTTTTTTCATGATCAAGGATCAAAGATCTCAATTAATCTTTTACCATCAATTTATGTTGACTACAGAGTTACTAGCTTCTGTCATCAAAATGTCTTTGATATTTGCTGTTTGTTTTTTATGTGTCGATATTCTGCAATTTTAGCTCTATTTGCATCTATGTGAAATGGCCTGTAAAACTTTGCTGCCTCTTATTCTGCAAGCAAAGTAGAAGGGACTAAAAGTCACTGAGAACTGATAAAATATTTATTCTTTTCATCTTCCAAATTATTAGTTGAAATTGCATGGAGAAATTATATAGGAAAAGTCTGAAAAGAAACAATATAAAAATATATAATCATTTATTAATATTTATTATGTATTATAATAGACATATTTATTAAGAAATTAGCTATAACTAATTTTTTGAAGAACTATTCCAAAACAACATTTCATTGTGAGGTTTGCTTGTAGTTTTAGCTCATGTTCATCAAATCAAAGTCCCTTTTATGAAATACACATGAAATTTAGAAACAATTTTGGGAAAACTCAATGTATACATTGTCAACTATTAAATTTGAAAAGTTACATGAATGAAACACTAATTCACTAGTTTAAAACTATTCAGATAAAAGCACGTATCCACTTTTTTTCCTGGCATCTATATATGTTTAGAAAATGTGATACAGATAAAAAGTTTCCTCACTGAGTGACTACAAAATCTCACTTTAAATGAGCAAGCCAAGTGAGTACACTAAGTCTAACAGTTTAAGTTTTTCTTCAGAACAATGGTCTTAACAGCTTATTTGTAAACGTTTAAGCTTGAGTTCTGTTGGGAATTTTCAAGAAAATATTAACTGTCTTTTAACAGTTAATAGTAATCCCCAGGTATAACTATTTACATTTAAATTTTTAAAAAGTTATTAGTATTAGAGACGCTTCTTTAGAAGCTTTGGAATGTAAATTTCTGTAAATTCAAAAAAGAGAACTCTTTGTGATTTTAACATTAAAAGAAGTATCTTTGCCCTAAAGTTGTAAAAAGTCCTTTTAAATGCTGACATTAAGAAAAATCTGAGTTACATGCAGAAAAAGCATTTGACAAAATTCCACATCTCTTCACAAAAAAACTCTCAACAAATTAGGTGTAGAAGAGATGTATCTCAACATAATAAAGGCCATATATGACAACATTACAGTTAACATCATACTCAACAGTCAAATATTGAAAGCTCTTTCTCTAAGATCAAGAAGTAGACCAGGATGCTCACTCTCACCATTTCTACTCAATATATTACTGGAAGTCCTAGAGAGGGTAATTAGACAAGAGAAAGAAATATAAGGCATACAAATTGAAAAGGAACAAGTTAAATTGAATTTGTTTGCAGATGACATTATCATATATACAGAAAGCCCTACAGACTGCACCAAAAAAAAATAAATGAATTCAGTAAAGTTGCAGAACACAAAGTCAACACACAAAAGTATGTAGCATTTCTATACACTAACCATAAACTATCAGAAAAAGAAAATAATAAAACAATTTATAATAGCATCATAAAATAAAATACTTAGGAGTAAATTAACCAAGAAAGTGAAAGATCTGTATACTGAAAACTACAAAACAATGATGAAAGAAATTGAAAAATATACAAACAAATGGAAAGATATCCTGTGTTCAAGGATTGAAAGAATAAATAGTGTTAAAATGTCCATACTATATTGCTTAGTTCCTTTTGTGCTGTTATTGCAGAATACCACAGACTGAGCAATTTATAATGAACAAAAATTTATTTCTGTTCTGGGGTCTGAGAAGGCCAAGATCAAGGTGCTGGCATATGGAACAAGGGCCTTCTTGGTATGTCATAAAATGGCATAAGAGCAAAGAGAGGGAGAGACAGGGAGAGAGACGGAGAGAGGGGAGAGAGAGAGTGAAGGGAGCCAAACTCACCCTTTTATAACAAACCCACCCCCACAAAAAAAAAAAAAAAAAAAAAAAACATCAATCCATTCATGAAGGTGTAGATCTCATGGCCTAATTACCTCTTAAAGGTCCCACTTTAAGGCAAATATTCATAGCATTCCACCCGACTCCCCAAAACTAATGTCCTTCTTACATACAAAATACATTGATTCTATCTCAATAGCCCTAAAAGTCTTAATGCATTCTAGCACAAACTCAGAAGTCCAAAGTCTCATCTTCAACATTATATGGGTGAGATTCAAGCCACAATTCATCCTAAGGCAACTTGCTCTTCAGCCATGAACCTATGTAATCAAACAAGTTGTCTACCTCTAAAACACAATGGTCAGATAGACACAAGATAGACACTCTCCTTCCAGAAGGGAGAAAAAGGCAAGAAAAAAAGGGATAACTGGTCCCAAGTAAGTCCAAAACCCAATAGGGTGAACAACATCAAATCTTAAGGCTCCAGAATAATCTTCCTTGCCTCTATGTCCCACCTGACATGCACACTGGAATGGGAATTAGGTCCCCATGGCCTTGGACAGCCCTGCCCTATGGCTTTGTTGGGCTCAGCCCACACAGTAGCTCCCACAGGTTAGAGTCTCATATCTGCAGCTCTCCCAGGCTGGCACTGCACACTGGCAGTGCTATTGTTCTGGAGTGGGCTGCCCCCACCCCCAGGGCTCCAGTAAGCATAGCTGTAGTGGAGATTCTCTTTGGCAGCTATTTCCCTGTGGCAGGTTTTCATCTGGGTCCAAAGACTGTTCAATACATCCTTTGAAACCTAGGTTGAGACCTCCACGGTCCCACAACTCATGTACTCTGCACCTCCCCAGGGTTAGCACCATGTGAATGCTGCCTACATTCACAGCTGTTCCATCCCCAGTGGTGGTCAGAGCAGCACTTGGGCCTTCTTAAGCCGTAGCTGGGGCAGTGGAGAAGTGTTGTTCTAGAATGTGAGGAGCAGATACTTGAGGAGGGACAGGGCAGCAAAAGCTGAAGCCCCATGGGTGCGCTGGGCCCCTCCCCAGAAACTTTGCCCTCAAGACCCTGGCTTGGTCCAAAGATTTCTGAAATGCCATTGGAGTCATTCTCCCATTGTCTTAGTGAATAGCGCCTGACATTTTTCTAGCCATATCAATCCCTTCAGCAGTCACTTGGCAACATCGTTAGGATTCTTTCCCAAACATGCTTTTAAAATTTTTTACATTGCCAGGCTGATAATTTTCCACATCTTTTCATTCTGCTTCCATTTTAATTATTAATTCCACCTTTAAATCATTTCTCTTTCCTTGAATTTTACTATATGCAGTTAAGAGAAGCCACATAGATCCTTCAATGCTTTTCTGCGTAGATATTCCTCCAGCCAGATATCCTAGTTCATTGCTTTGCCTGGGCACGGACACAATGTAGCCAAGTTCTTTGCCACTTTATAACAAAGATGATGACTATCCCTCCAGAGTCTGGTACCCCAGTACCTTGATCTTTATTTCTGAGATCTCATCAGAATTACCTTAACTGCCCACATTTCTACCAACATTAGGATGGCAACCACTCAAGTAACCTCTAAGAGGTTTCAGGCTTTCGCTACAGCTCTTCTTGCCTGAGCCCTCACCAGAATTACTCTTAATACCTCATTTACAGCAACCTAGGTTTTTTCCTAACTTCCTCTTCTAAATTTTTTCAGCTTCTACCCCTTACTCAATTTCAAAGCTGCCTCTACATTTTCAGGTATTTGTTATAGCAACAGCCCCTCTTCTTGATACCAATTTTATATCTTTGCATTCTGCTACTATAATAGAATATCACAGACTGCATAATTTATGAGAAACAGAAACTTATTTCTCACAGTTCTGGAGCCTGGGAAGTGTAAGACTACAGTACCGGCATCTAGCAAGGGCTTTCTTGAGGTGTCGTAACATAGCATAAGGACAAAGACAGGGTGACAGAGAGAGAGAAGGAACTGAACTCATCCTTTTATAACAAAACCAATCCCGAAATAACAGCATTTGTTTATTCATGAAGGGAGAGCATTCATGGCCTAATCAATTCTTAAAGATCCCACTTCCTAGTATTATTACAATGGCAATTAAATTTCAATGTGAGTTTTGGAGGGAACAAACATTCAAACTATAGAATTACCGAAAGCCAGGCAGGGGCATTGTGGCTCATGCCTGTAATCCCAGCAGTTTGGGAGGCTGAGGTGGGTGGATAACAAGGTCAGGAGTTTGAGACCAGCCTGACCAACATGGTGAAACCCCATCTCTACTAAAAATACAAAAATTAGCTGGGCACAGTGGCAGGCGTCTATAATCCCAGCTACTTGGGAGGCTGAGGCAGGAGAATTGCTTGAACCTGGGAGGCAGAGGTTGCAGAGAGCCGAGATCATCCCAGTGCACTCTAGCCTGGGCAACAGAGCAAGACTTGGTTAAAAAAAAAAAAAAAAAGAATTACCCAAAGCCATGTTACAGATCCAATGCAATCTCCAACAAAATTTCAATGCCATTTTCCACAGAAATCAGGGTCCCTGATTTCAAAATATATTACAAAGCTATAGGAATCAAAACAGCATGGTACTGGCATAAAAACAGACACATTGACACCTACAGGAATAGGATAAAGAGCTCCAAAGTAAACCTACATATTTACAGTCAACTGATTTTCAACAAAGGTGCCAAAAATACAAAACAGGGAAACAATTGTCATTTAAATAAATAGTATTGTGAAAACTGGCTAGTCACATAGAGAAGAATAATATTGGGCTCTTCTCTCAAATCATATACAAAAATCAAGTCAAAATGTTAGATTAAAGACTTCAATGTAAGACTTGAAACTGTGAAACTATTAAGAAAAACACATAGGGAAAAAGCTCCATGGTATTGGTCTGGGCAATAATGTTTTGAATATTACCTCAAAAGTATAGGCAACAAAAGTAAAAATAGACAAATGAGGTTATGTCAAACTAAAAAGCTTCTTCTGTCTAAAAATAGACAAATCAGGTTATGTCAAACTAAAAAGTTTCTTTCACAGGAAAAAAACTTAACTGAGTAGAAAGACAATCCACAGATTAAGAGAAATTATTTGCAAACCATACACCTGATAAGGGGCTGATATTCAATATATATATATATAAGGAACTCAACTCAATAACAAGAAAACAAATAAGCCAATTTAAAAATGAACAAAGTATCTTCATTGTCATTTTTGCAGAGAATTCATATAAATGGCCAACAGATATATGAAAAGGTGGTAAACATCACTAATCATCAAAGAAATGCAAATTAAAACCACAGTGAGATATCACCTCACACCTGTTAGAATGGCTTTTATCAGAAAGATGAAAAATAGGCTAGATGTGGTGGCTCATGCCTGTAATCCCAGCACTTTGGAAGGCTAAGGATGGTAGATCAGTTGAGGTCAGGAGTTCGAGGCCAGCCCGGCCAACATGGTGAAACCCTGTCTCTGTTAAAAATACAAAAATTAGGTGGGTGTGGTGGCATGCACCTGTAATCCCAGCTACTTGAAAGGCTGAGGCAGGAGAATTGCTTGAACTAAGGAGGCAGAGGTTGCAGTGAGCTGAGATTGGGCCACTGCACTCCAGCCTGGGTGACAGAACAAGACACTGTCTCGAAAAAAAAAAAAGATGAAAAATAAGTTTTGGCAAGGATGTGGAAAAAGATGAGCTCTGAAAACAAAAAGTTATATTAAAACCAGTGAAAATAGGCATTAAGAAAAAAAAAATTACCAGTAATAAAGATGGTCACTTGCATTTCAAAAGATTCAATCCACTAAGAAAACAAAGCAATAGTAAATTTAATGTCAACCAATAACAAAACAAGAATAGTTCTAATAGCATAAATTCTAAGTATCAAAAGCAAAACCTTGAAAGATAAGGAGAAATGGACAAATTTACAATAACATTATGAATCCTAATACACCTTTTCAATAATTCATATCACAAAGACAAATACCATAAAGGCCCCAAAAGAAGCCTCAACAACTGCAAAAGACTAGGGTGATAGAGTATATTTTCTAATCAGCACAACTTACTAGAAAATATGTTTTTAAAAACAACAGTAGAGATTTTGCTAGTCAAGATAGAATAACAGGGACAAGATTTACCTTTTTATCATAGCAACTAGAAAATCAGACAAAGTATATGAAACAACAATTATCAGACATTGGATGAAAAGCAATTCAACAACATAATCCATGAAAAAAGGGAAACAAGCAAAATGAGCCCTACTATTCCACAGGCTTAGGTCCTAAGAGGCAGTTTCAGGCTACAGGGAGGGAAGAAAGGCTGTTGAGGGGAAGGGAAAATTCAGACAGAGTTGGGATCTTGCTATGACAAGACGGAAGCTTGCGAAAACTAAGACAGCTAGAATTACATAAGAAAGAGCACAGGAGAGGTGGGAGCTACAAAAAAAAAACAGAGTTCCACAAATCTGCAGAGGCATACTTTTGAGTCTGTGGCTAAGGAAACTACACAGTAAAGAAAAGCCTCTGGAATAGAGTAATCAAAACAATTTCCTAAGCTCACAGAACTGAGGATAGGTTGTGTGCACACCTGCCAGAGTGAATAGATCTTATAATTGATGATGCATTGAGTAAAATCTTCAGAAGTGTATTGCCTAAGTAGCAGGGCTATATCAGCCATAGATTAAAGGCCTAACAAAATTAAAAGCAAACCTTATAAGATTCCAATTACTACAAAGTTACATTGCAAACCAAAACAAAATCTAACAGTATTAAAAGGAAAACAAAATCTAGCACCAGCAAAGCACAATTCACAATGTCTAGCATCTGATCAAAAATTGCCAGGTTGGAAAAAATAGAAAACTATGGCTTACAGTAAGGGAAAATATCAGTCAATACGAACAGTCTCAGAAACAGAGATGATGAAACTAACTAATGAAGGAGGATGTTAAAAATGTCTCATATTTCAAGAAGGAAAAGAAAGACATGAGCATGCTGAGAAAAGAAATAGAATATATTTTAAAGGACCCAAATTAAACTTTTAGACGTGAAGAAATACAATATCTAAAATGTAAAATACGTTAAATGGAATTAACATCATAATAGATACTATGAAAGGTCAGTGATTTAAAGACATAGTCATAGAAACTGTCCAAAATAAAGAACACACAAAAAAAAGACTAAATAACAAACAAAAGAAATTGAACATCAGTGATCTATGGAAAATACCAGGTATTCTAACAAATACGTAAGTGGAGTACAAGAAGAAGAGGGTCAGTGAACAGAAAAGAATTTTTGAATAAACAATGGCCCTCATATCTTTTAAATTTTATTGAAAAAACATAATCCACAGATCCAAGCTTAATGAATAACATCAAAAGAAACATTAAAAATGCTAAGGAATATAACCAAATTGCTAAACACCATTGATAAAAATCTTAAAAACAGAGAAAAAAGACACATTATATACAGGATAAAGAAATGAACTGGGAAGTGCAGTTTGAAGATATAGAACAAAAAGCTGGCATTATCAGAACATGTAGACAACAGACAAAGTTAAGGGGCACAATATTTAGCATTGTTATTTTTCTAATGTATTGTTGTAATGTACATAACTTTGGTGTCCCATGCGCGCGCGCGCACACACACACACACACACACATTCTTCTTTTTTTTTTTTTTTTACCTTTTTAAGAAAACACACTGGGCCTGAATAGTTTTTTTATGCATTACTTCTTCATCTTTCCTCCTCTACTTAGATTATAAATTACTAGAAGACAGACTTTCTCTTAGACTTGATCATTTCCCTGCAAGAATGCTCCACAGACATTCATTTAATATGTGTTGATTTTTTCTTCCCAAAGTATTTGCTGTTATATATAGGCAAAAGATAGCTGAAGGGTCCAGGAAGGATCACAGAAAAAGTAGAACCATGAGGATTTCTTTTCACTATGATTCCAAATTTCCTACTAAATGTCCCATGAGAATTATTTTAGATAAAGCATTTAAAAGGTAGGGAAAGCTTTTTGAGAAAAGCTATGAGTAATACTCCAGGCCTTGATCTCTCTGTGTGCCCAGTATAAAGAGTGCTGTACGCACATCCCCAGTCCCTACACAGCCTGATTGAAATCGTCCCTTTTTTTTTCACGTTCTCTACCAGTATTCCTCCCCGCCAAATATAAATGAGGGGAATAGTGCACCCAAATTTATCAAACAGCCACCCCAGCACACAGCAATCCTCAGCACACATGGTCTAACCCACATATAGGTGGCCAGCAAAAACTCTCCAACCAGTGTGTACCCTCACTTTGTCTCATTAGCATGCTAGTAGAACCACAGTGATGATTTATTCAAGCTAAGCCCAAATCTTTCATAAAGAAAAAAAGGCAAGGGTGGCCTGGTTAAAAGGGATGAAGAAAGGATAGAGTCAGAGTTCCCATAAGAACCTAATTTAAATTCTGACATGGATCTTTATTGATCTCACAAAAGAAACATAAAAAGAACTAGAATGGGGAGGGGGAAAGGCAGCCTCGGACAGAGCATGGCAAATTGGAAAAGAAACCTGCACACTTTCCCTAAAGACAATTAGCTTAATTATTTCTGTAGTCATCCACTGCATTCAGGGCATATTGATTGACTTCATTGCTAATTAGACTAAATGACCCTGAACATTTCTATACAATCAGTTTCACTCTGTAGAAAACTTATTTTCAGTGGTATTTTGATACATGCTATAAGAGATTCTTTAGATATTTAAAACTAAGGAAGAGGAGTACAATATTTAACACCTGTGAAGGAAAAGGTAAAGAAAATACTATGCAAACTATTATACAATTTTCTCAAATTGTGAAATTCCATAATCCTATATTTGACCTCCATATATTTACAGCTATATATGAACTTCAATTTCAGCTTTGATAAATGTGCTTTAAAGAGATCAAAGTTTGTACCATTTCAGAAAAGGTAATTCGAATTGAATAATGATATTATAAGGAAATTAATAATGAACTTATAATTAAATAATTTATTAAATAAAAAATTAAGAAAACCAAATATATGAAGAATGTTTCTAGTAATTAGATCTGGGGTTCTGGGGTCCTGAAATGGACTGGAATGAAATGGGCTACTGAGCAGCTTATTACTGGAAACCGTCAAAGAGATGATAGTTGATTAAAGAAGATGGAAATGGTATTACTGCATTGGAAAGGCGATTGGACTAGATGATACCACAGGTCCCTTCCAAAGATGCCACATGTATTATGCACTTGCGCTTCTAGTTAAGGTAACATGGAAATCAAGGCTGAGTGTAGTACAAATATTGAGGGAATGTGGCCTTTAGGCAAGGAATAAATCCCTGTCCGATTTCCTTTGTTTTGAGCACTGTGTTGGTAAATCTGCTGCTATGACCGGATAAATCTATGGAGCCTGAGACACAGGCCCCAGTCTGCTAACCACAAGACGGCTGTTAAATACAAAGACCACCATGCAAAGACCTTCATGCATTCCCCTCTTTCTGCTCAAGAGGTGACCTACAAGCTCCGTGCAGAGAGGACCTACACACATCAGCTTCTCCTCCAAGAGGCATCCACATAGAAACCTGCATGGAACTTATCCCTCCTGCTTGTGGTAACTGCACTAAACTTCAAGTGTCATTGTTCTCTACAATTGACTTTGTGCGGTTAATTTGGAGAGTAGAGATCAATCCAGTATAACTGCAATCTCAATATGGGGTGCCATGAGAAAACAGCCTTGGGATGACACATGCTCAGGGAAGCAGCCAGGGCTCCCATGCAGGGTTATTCATTTACATACTACACAAGGACTCCACATTCAAAGGGCAGCATACACATCACAGACAGCTTTACTATTTTGAACTACTGTCAGATTATTATTTTAACATTATTGATTCAGAAAACAGACAACTTTTCTATTTATAGTGAAAAGTTTTTAGCAGATAGCAACACTGTATCTTCCAATAAACATCAGTATATTGAAACTTTTTCCTGACAAAGGACCAACAAGTCTGATAATCAAAGATCTTGTTAGTGAAACATCTAAATAACCTGTGTTTTTACATGGGGAACTGCATTTCTGACTAGCGTACTGATAGATAAACCTCTGAAAATGTGAGCAAAAAGTCTTCTGTTGGTGTCAGTGCAAAGGTTAAATCTGATGCTATACAGTACAGTTCATATCATCTGTTTACTATATTAGAACAGTATTGCTGAATTCTTGATTCAAATCTATGAATACTTTCATGATGATGTAAAGTAATGAATATTCATTTCCCATTAGTAATATACAAGGTAAGTATTACTTAGAGATTACTGTGCAATCATCCACTTAATATGGCAATTGATTGTTTTTGTTATGGAAATTCTGACAGTACAAATATTAACTGCCGTTAAAATGTTGCTGTCTCCTACCACATAGATATTATTTATGCTAAATATAAAATGTGCAGGAACCAAAATTCAATCGATAGTGCCTTTAAAAGAATTAAATGAGTAAGAAATTCTTTGACAAAACATGAAGCAATGCTGTTTGATAAAATTATATTATTGATGTTAAACCAATTGTAGTTTCTTGACTCTGAAATCAACTTCTCCAACATTAAATTACCATATAAAGGGGAAAGAAGATTTAATTTACCTATATATCTCACTAGCAGTCCGGCTATGATCCAAAACAAAATTTCAAAATCAATTTTTTTCTTATCTTGGATGTAACATTCTCCTTAAAAGAAAGGCTTATGATAATGAAAGAATATCATGCCTTTTTCAGTGGATTAGATATTTGCTACTCAAAGTGTGGTCCATGACAGGCAACAAAAGCAAAAATAAAGGAGAACTACATCAAACTAAAGTTTCTTCACCACGGAGAAAATAATCAACAAAACAAGGTTCCCACACCTGCCAAAAAGATGGCAGATTAGAGGCTTTCAGCATGCTACAGACACTTGGAAATAGAAAAATCGTGTGTAAAGATTAACTCGGAGCTTTAATTCAAGAAGAAAAATAGGAATTCACCAGAATAGCAAAGTACATTTCAGATCCTGGGGAAGAGAATGTGGACAAACAGCCCCCATGATGACATTTGCCTGATAAATGTGAGTGAAGCCCCAGTACCTGAGAAGGGCAGAGAGTCTTCCTCTGTAACTCACCTTTCCACTAGGAATCTGTGCCTTCCAGGCTGAGGGAGAACACGTTTTTTCTCCCAAGCCCTGGGACTACCCTGCGGAGATACTGTGAGACAGAGAGAGGGAATGATGCTGGTAAAAGCTGCAAGCATCTTCCCAGACCCAGGACTGAGAGGAGGATGCCATTTTTATCTGGACTCACACAAAGTCAGTCATGGTTGGCAACCTGACAGCAGCAGCTGCTGCAGGCATGTTAGCCTCAGGCCAGAGATTGGAGCACTTGCTCTGGAGCAGGCGAAGGGCCCTCATGGCCAGAATTAAGCAGCAAGTGTGGAGTGCATGCCGGCAGCAGTAGATGCTGGATCGGGCTCTCTCCCATTGCAGGACTGGAACAGCAGAAAAGTTGCTGAAGCCAAGGTGTCTCCTGCATAGTAAGACTTGCAGCCAGGGACAGCTTTGCAACCTGAAATTGGTCTGCATGTGTCATTGCCAGATGCCCCAGTCTACACCCTTGGTCATTCAGGGGAGAGTACCCTACCATCTGCAAGGAGTGGGAGAGAGGGAGACCCCAATCATGTTCATCTGAATTGGGAGCGTAAACCAAGCCTTCCTTCTCTTGCAAAGATCTGGGTACAGTGGTGCCCCATCCACGGCACATTCTCAGGCATTTGGAGTACCCATTTACCTAGATTAGCAGCCTAAACTGCCCCCTCCCTTCCCATGCAGAGAACCTGATGCAGTGGTAGTTTCTTCACTCCATGCACAGGCATATTTCCAGGCATTTGGAGTACCTGCCCACCTGGATTAGCAGTGTAAGCCGCCACTCTCTTCCTGTGCAGAGATATCGGTGCACTGGTGCTTCCTCCACTCTACATCCAGGCATATTTCCATGTATTCAGAGCAGCTGCTCACCTGGATTATTAGCTTGGACCATACAGAGATCTTGTTGCAGTGGCACACTCTGTGCTCCACATCCAGACATATCTTCAGGTTTTTGGTGCACCTTCCGCCTTGGAATAAGAGCTTGAGCTGCCACTCCCTTCCCACATGAAGAACTTGGTGCAGGAGCACTCCCTCTATGCCACACCCAGATGTAACTGGAGGTATTTGGCACAACCACTTCTACAGATTAGAAGTTTAAGTCGCCCTACCACTCCCATGCAACTACCTTGTTGTGGCAATCGTTTCTCTTCTCCTTCCCCAGGCATATTACCAAATTTGAAGGGCATCTGCTACCCCAAATTAGGAGCTTGAGCTGGCCCTATCCTCCCCTGCAAAGACCTTGTTGCAACAACGATATCTTTGCTCTTTGCCAGGGCATATTTCCAGGCATTTGGCACATTCATTGTTTTGGGTTACAAGACTGAGCTGTCCCTCCCTTCTGGTGCAGAGAACTTGGTGCAGCTGTACTCTTTCCACTTGATGTCCAGATATATCTGCAGGCATTTGGAGCATCCACTCTTATAGGTTAGGAATTTAGGCCATCCTCCCCTACTCTTATGCAGAGAACATAGGACAGCAGAGGCACACCACGTACACTTGGCAGCTGCCCACTGGACCCCCTCAGAGCTGATGCTTGCACCTGCCACTGGGGGACATGCATATGGGCCTGCCTGGTCTGGCACCACCTATCTTGGTTCCCCCATTCTGCGGCTGAGCAGAGAGCTCAGACCACTGAACATTCCACAGATCAGCCCATTGTGTGAAGAAACAGAGCACTTCTCCCAGTACACAAAGATCAAGTGTGTCCCCGTCTGCATTGCCTACATCCAGCTTTTACCCATAAGCACCACCTATTGGACTGGAGGTTGAACTGCACAACACCAAAGAAAATCTGACATAAGTGCACAGCACTGGGGAATGAGATACACCTCCTGAGACTCTCACTACCCTTGCACCACAGGAGGCAGTGAGCCTGTTCACACACCAAGTACATCACTACCCAACCAGCATTTGGAAAAGTAACCACGAAAAGGCTACCTATAACAAAGGAACATATACAGACCCTTTGCCACTGAAAGCACCCAGAACCAAAGCCAAAAGACCCTACACAACATACATTATATCATTAAAACCTCTGAGTTTATAGGTATTCGAGAGGGAGAAGAAAAAGTTTGAAGTGTGGAAAACTTATTTGAGGAAGTGATTCAAAAAACTTCCCTGGTTTTGGGAGACATTTAGACATCCATACACAAGAAGCTCAGAAAATTTCTGGAAGGTACATTGCAAGAAGAACCTCACCAAGGCATACAGTCATCATACTATCCAAAGTGAATATGAAGGAAAAATTCCCAAGGGTGGCAAGAAAACTACCTAATCACCTATAAAGAAAGTCCCAACAGACTAACAGTGGACTTCTCAGCAGAAATCCCACAAGCCTGAAGAGACTGGGAGCATATTTTTAGTCTCCTTAGAAAAGAAGTGTCAGTCGAGATTTTTTTTCCAATTTTTTTTTCTTTTTTTTGTTTGTTTGTTTGCAGAGACAGGGTCTCACTTTGTTGCCCAGGCTGGTCTTGAACTCCTTGCTTCAAGTGATATTCCTGCCTTGGCCACCAAAAGTGCTGGGATTACAGGCATGAGACACCATGCCTAGATAAGAATTTTATATCCTACCAAATCAAGCTTCATAAGTTAAGGAAAATAAATTCTTTCTCAGACAAACAAATGCTAAGAAATTCACTGATAGTAGAATGACCCAACAAGAAAAGCCCAAAGGAGTTCTCAACATGGAAACTAAAGGATGATACTTGCCATCATAAAAGGACACATAAGTACAAAGCTCATAATCCCAGAAAGCATTGAAATTCCAACACAACAGGCTAAAAACTTTATGACAGGTACAAAACCTCACATATCAGTATTAACCTTGAATCTAAATAGCCTAAATATTCCACACAAAAGCTACAAAGTGGCAAATTGAATTTAAAGACAGACACAGACTCAAAACAAAGAGGTGTACGATGGTTAACACTGAGTGTCAACTTAATTATATCGAAGGATGCAAAGTATTGATCCTGGGTGTGTCTGTGAGGGTGTTGCCAAAGGAGATTAACATTTGAGTCAGTCAAGTGGGAAGGGCAGACCCACCCTTAATTTGAGTGGGCACAATCTAATCAGCTGCCAGCATGGCCAGAATAAAAATTGGGCCAAAAAAAAAGAAAAAGAAAAAGGAGCTTGTGCAGGGAATCTCCCATTTTTAGAACCATCAGATCTCGTGAGAGTCATTCACTATTACAAGAACAATGCAGGAAAGACACACCCCCATAATTCAATCACCTCCCATAACAAAAGAGAATCGTGGGAGTTACAATTCAAGATGAGTTTCGGCTGGGGACAAGCCAAATCATATCAGGCTGGAGAAAGATATATGATGTAAAAGGAAAATGAAGGGAGCAGGAATAACCATTCTTATATCAGATTAAAACACACTTCAAAGCAATAATGTTAAAAAGAAGGCAAAAAAGGTAGTATATAATAATAAAGTCTTCAATAAAACAAGATTTAACTATCCTTAATATGTATGTACTCAATACTAGAGCACCCAGATTCATAAAACAAATACTACTAGATCTAAGAAAACAGATTGATAGCAATAAAATAATAGTGGGGAACTTTGATAACCCACTGATATCACTTGACAGATCACTGAGTCCGAAAATCAACAAAGAAACTCTGGACTTAAGCCAGGCTGTAGACCAAATGGGCCTAGTAGACATTTCTAGAACATTTCATCCAACAGCCACAGAATATGCAAGCTTCTCACCTACACATGGAACATTCTCCAAAATCAGCCATATGCTTGGCCATAAAGCAAATCTCAATAAGTTCAAAAAAAAATCAAAATTATATCAAGTATCATCTCAGACAACAGTGGAATAAAATTAGAAATCAATGCCAAGAGGAACTCTCAAAACTACACAAGTACATGAAAACTAAACAACTTGCTCCTAAATAACCTTTGAGTAAACAATGAAATTAAGGCAAAAATCAAAAAATTTTCTGAAACAAATCAAAATAGAGAAACAACATAAAAAAACCTCTGGGACACAGCAAAAACAATGCTAAAAGTAAAGTTTATAGTATTAAATGCCTACAGCAAAAAGACCAACATATCTCAAATTAACTACCTAATCTTATTGACATAGTTTGGCCCTGAATCCTCCCCCAAATCTCATCTTGCAGTTCTCATAATTCCCATGTGTTGTGGGAGGGATCCAATGGAAGATAACTGAATCATGGGGGTGGGTCTTTCCAGTGCTGTTCTTATGGTAATGGATAAGTCTCACAACATTTGATGGCTTAAAAAAATGGGAGTTTGCCTGCACAAGTTCTTTCTCTTTGCCTGCTGCCATCCATGTAAGATGTTACTTGCTTCTCCTTGTCTTCTACCATGATTATGAGGCCTCCCCAGCCACATGGAACTGTGAGTTCTCCATTAAAACTCTTTCATTTGTAAATAGGCCAGTTTTGGGTATGTCTTTATAGGCAGCATAAAAATGGACTAATACAGTAAACTGGTATCAGTAGAGTGGGGTGCTGCTGAAAAGATATCAAAAATGTGGAAGCAACTTTGGAGCTGGGTAACAGGCAGCGGTTGAAACAGTGTGGAGGGCTCAGAAGAAGACAGGAAAATATGGGAAAGTTTGGAACTTCCTAGAGACTTGTTGAATGGCTTTGACCTAAATGCTGATAATGATATGGACAATGGAATCCAGGCTGAGGTAGTATCAGATGAAGATGATGAACTTTTTAGGAACTGGAGCAAAGGTAACTCTTGTTATGTTTTAGCAAAGAGACTGGTGGTATTTTTGCCTGTGCCCTAGAGATTTGTGGAACTTTGAACTTGAGAGAGATGATTTAGGGTATCTGGCGGAAGAAATTTCTAAGCAGCGTTCAAGATGCGACTTGGGTGCTGTTAAAGGCATTCAGTTTGATAAGGGAAGCACAACACAAAAGTTCAGAAAATTTGCAGCCTGACAATGTGATAGAAAAGAAAAATGCATTTTCTGAGGAGAAATTCAAGCCAGCTGCAGAAATTTGCACAAGTAATGAGGAGCTGAATGTTAATCCCCAGGACAATGGGGAAAATGTCTCCAGAGCATGTCAGAGGTCTTCATGGCAGCTCCTCCCATCACATGCCCAGAGGCCTAGGAGAAAATGATTTTGTGGGCCGGGCCCAAGGTCCCCATGCTGTGTGCAGCCTGGGGATTTGGTGCCCTGCGTCCCAGATGCTCCAGCCACGGCTGAAAGGGACCAACCTAGAGCTCCGGCCATGACTTCAGAGAATTCAAGCCCCTAGCCTTGGTAGCTTCCATGGGGTGTTGAGCCTGTGAGTGCACAGAATTCAAGAATTGGGGCTTGGAAACCTCTACCTAGATTTCAGAAGATGTATGGAAATACCTGGATGCCCAGGCAGAAGTTTTCTGTGGGGTGGCGTTCTCATGGAGAACCTCTGCTAAGGCAGTGAAAAAGGGAAATGTGGGGTTGGAGCCCCCACACAGAGTCCTTACTGGGGCACCACCTAGTGGAGCTGTGAGAAGAAGGCCATCAGCCTCCAGACCCCAGAATGGTAGATCCACTGATAGCTTTCACCGTTTGCCTGGAAAAGCCACAGACATGCAATGCCAGCCCATGAAAGCACCCAGGAGGGAGGCTGTAACTGGCAAAACAATAAGGGAGGAGCTGCCTAAGACCTTGGCAACCCACCTTTTGCATCAGCGTGACCTGTATATGAGACATGGAGTCAAAGGAGATCATTTTGGAGCTTTAAGACTTGACTGCCTTGCTGGATTTTTGACTTGCATGAGGCCTGTAGCCTCTTTCTTTTGGCCAATTTCTCCTATTTGGAATGGCTGGACTTAACCAATGCCTGTACCCCCATTGTATCTAGGAACTAACTGACTTGCTTTTGATTTTACAGGCTCATAGGTGGAAGGGACTTACCTTATCTCAGATGAGACTTTGGACTGTGGACTTTTGAGTTAATGCTGAAATGAGTTAAGACTTTGGGGAACTGTTGGGAAGACATGATTGGTTATGAAATGTTAAGACATGAGATTTTGTGGTGGCGGGGCGGATGGGGAATTATATGGTTTGGCTCTGTGTCCCCATTCAAATGTCATCTCACTGCTCCCATAATTCCCACATGTTGTTGGAGGGACCCAGTGGGAGATAATTGAATCATGGGAGCAGGTATTTCCTTTGCTGTGCTCAGGATAGTGAATAAGTCTCATGATACTTGATGGCTTTAAAACAAACGGAAGTTTGCCTGCACAAGTTCTCTCTCTTTGTCTGCTGCCATCCACATAAGATGTGACTTGTTTATCCTTGCCATTAAACCTCTTTCCTTTGTAAATTGCCCAGTCTTGGGTATGTCTTTATCAGCAGTGTGAAATGGACCAATACATTCAAGGAGCTAGAAAAACAAGAACAAACCAAACCCAAAGCTGGGAGAAGAAAAGAAATAACAAAGATCAGAGCAGAGCTAAATGAGATTGAGAGCCAAAAAATGACACAAAGGATCAATGAAACAAAAAGATGGTTCTTTGAAAAGGATTAAAAACATGACAGACTGCTAGCTAGATTAACCAATAATAAAAAGAGAGGAAAATTAAATAAGTACAATCAGAAATGATAATGGTAGTGTTACAACTGACACCAGGGAAATACAAAAGATCATCATAGACCACTACAAACACCTCTATACACACAAACTAGAAAACTTAGAGGAAACGGGAAAATTCCTGGAAACATACAAACTCCCAAGATTGAACCATAAAGAAATAGAATTCCTGAACAGACCAATAATGAGTAATAGAATTGAATCAGTAATAAGAAATTTCCTAACAACAAAAAAATCCCAGGGCCAAATGGATTCACAGCTGAATTTTACTACACATACAAAGAAGAGCTGGTACTAATCTTACTGAAATTATTCCAAAACATCGAAAAGGAGGAATTCCTCGCTGACTCATTCTATAAAGCCAGTATCACACTGACACCAAAGCCAGGCAAGGACACAACAGAAAAAACACTACAGGCCAAATCCCTGATGAACATAGATACAAAAATCCTCTGAAAAATACTAGCAAACTGAATCTAGCAGCATATCAAAAAGATAATATATTATGATAAAGTGGATTTTATGCCAGGGATGCAAGGATAGTTCAATATATGCAAATCAACAAATGTGATGTGATTGAACTAAAACCAAAAACCATACAATCACCTCAATAGATGACAGAAAATCCACTTGATAAAATTCAACATCACTTCATGATAAAAAAAAAATCTCCTTATGAAACCAGGCATCAAAGGAACACAGCTCAAAATAACAACCACATATGACAAATCCACACTGAACATCACACTAAATAAGGGAATGTTGAAAATATTTGTCCAAAGAACTGGAAGAAGACAAGGATGTCCATTCTCTTCACTTTTATTCAACATAGTAATGGAAGTCCTAGTCAGAGCAATTAGGCAAGGGAAAGAAAGAAAAGGCATCCAACTTGGAAAGGAGGAAGTCAAATTATCTCTGTTTACTGGTGATATGATTACATACCAAGAAAACCCTAAAGACTCCTTTAAAATATTCCTAGATTTGATAAATGACTTCAGTAGTTTCAGGATACAAAATCAATATACAAGAATCAGTAGCATTACTATACACCAACAATGTTCAAGCTGAAAACCGAATCAAGAACTCAATCTCATTTACAGTAGCCACAAAAACACAAAATACCTAGGAATAAATTTATCCAAGGAGGTGAAAGATCTCTACAAGGAAAACCACAAACATTGTGAAAGAAATTGTAGATGACATAAATGGGACAACATGCCATGCTGATAGATAAGATGAATTAATATTGCTAAAATGTTCATACTATCCAAAGCAATCTACAGATTCAATGAAATCCTTATCAAATTACCAATGTCATTTTTCAAAGAATTAGAGAAAACTATTCTAAAATTTATGTGGAACCAAAAAAGAGCCCAATTAATCAATGCAATCCCAAGAAAACACATTGCCTTTCTTCAAATTATACTACAAGTCTATACTAACCAAATCAGCATAATACTAGTACAAAAATAGGCATGTAGATCAATGAAATATAATAGAGAACCCAGAAATAAAGTCACATACCTACAACCAGCTGATCTTTGACAAAGTCAACAAAAATAAACAACAGTACCATTAATTATTAAATAAATGGTACTGAAAAAATTAGCTAGCCATACACAGAAAATTGAAACTGGACCATCTCAAGATGAATTAATCCATCTTGAGATGGATTAAAGACTTAAATATAAGACCTCAAACTATAAAAATACTAGAAAAAAACAAAAAAAATTTTCTGGACACTGGCCTAGGCAAATAATTTGTAATGAATTTATGATGAAAACCCTTCAAATTATATACAAATTTATATTAACCAAAATAGCATGGTATTGGCATAAAAACACATAGACCAATGGAACAGAATAGACGGAGAGGCCAGAAATAAATTTACACACCTACAGCTAGTTGATTTTTGACAAATGTGCCAAGAACATGCGCTGGAGAAAAGACAGTCTCTTCAATAAATGGTGCTGGGAAAACTGGGTATCCACACGCAGAAGGAGACTAAACTCCTACCTCTCACCATTTAAAAAAATCAATTCAAAATGCATTAAAGACTTAAATGTAGGTCTTTTACAAACTACTAGAAGAAAACATGGGGAAAATGCTTTATAACATTGAACTGAGAAAGGATTTTTTAAATAAGACTTCAAAAGCACAGGCAACAAAAGCAAAAATAGATAAATAGGATTATAGCAAATGAAAAAGCTGTTGCACAGTGAAGGAAACAACAGAGTAAAGAGACAATCTATAGAATTAGATAAAATACTTGCAAACAATATATCTCACAAGGGGTTAATATCCTAAATATAAAAATAACTAAATGGCAAAAAAAAAGATTAAAAATTGGTAAAACACCTTAACAGCTTTTCAAAAGAAGACCTACAAATGGCCAACAGGTATATAGAAAATCCTCCACTCACTAATCATCAGGGAAATGCAAATCAAAACCATATTACCCTACTTCAGTCAGAATGGCTACTATCAAAAAAACAAAAGTAAGTGTTGGAGAGGATGTAGAGAAAAAAGAACACTCACACACCATTGGCACAAATGTACATTAGTACAGCCATTATAAAAAACAGTATGGAAGTTTCTCAAAAAATTAAAAATGGAACTACCATGTGATTCAGCAATCCCGCTCCTGGGTAAAAATCCAAAGGAAATAAAATCAGTATGTTAAAGAGTTATTGAAAGACGAAATTATACCTTACAAACATGCACAACTACAATGTGTTAATTTTAATTTTTTAATTTAAAAAAGAACACGATATATTTTGGCCTTAATTTACCACATGTATTTCTAAATACTTTTATAGCTCTAAGGATGTATTTAACTTTGCCAATATTGATCGTCAGTGGAGAAAGCATCTTCTTAAAATAACCATTTATTAATTGATTAGGGCCTACAATTTCACAAAAAAGACTGTTAAATCGAGAAACCATTTCTACAGGAAAGGACATAAAGTAAGCACTAAGTCTGCCATAAATTAATTTTCATAGAAACAAGATGTGTGTTTTGTAACAAATTATATTATCTCAGTGGCTAGCTTTCCAAAGTTTGATTTAAAATTCTAAATCTATTAACATTATGTGGCAACTTGATTGAGCCACAATGTGCCCAGATATTTCGTAAAACATTAGTCTGAGTGTTCTTGTGAGGGTCTTTTTGGTTGAGGTTAACATTCAAGGAAAAGAGCAAGTTGACTGACTAATGCAGCCAGGTGAAACAGCTGCCACCACGGGACCAAGACAACTAGCACACTTCAAACAGACCTTCAGAGAAAAGGCCCAACCTGCTACTACTGCAGCAAGAGTGTAGTCTTCCACCCTTCTCCCTGCCAACTGCCATTGCAGATGGAGAATTGCAGGCACAGAGCCAGCCACCCCAATCCCTGCTAGTGCCGCACCCTTGCACCAGCATTGCCATGGGAGTGAAACTACGAACAGAGAACAGCAGGTCCTCCCCTTCCCTGGGCAATCACTCCTGTTTGCAGTGCACAGAGAAATATTTCAGACCTGCATCTGCCAGCTCCTCACCACTGAGCCAACATCACCACAAGAGTGACCATGCACAAAGTTGACAACAGGGGCCTCCCACCCCCCTCCAAGCTGCATTGCCTCTGCCACTGTGATGAACACCCACAGGGAGGCAGGCATCTTGACACCCACTAGCACCCTGCCACATCCAACAAGTGTGTACCCCACCATGCTGCCACTAACACTGCTACTGGCATGTGCAAATGAGGATAGATCCCGCTGTCACTGCAGTATGAAATGCTTTGGCTGACATCACCCATTGGAGTGTAGTGACCACCAGTCCAGGAGCACCTCAGTCCAACCAACTACAGTGAAATACTAAACGTAAGAGACAGAAACCAAAGTTGGGGCTCAATGCAGGCCAGGAGTTGGGAGCTGAGCACTGGCCTCATAAAATCTTCCAGAAATGAAGCCAGTCAACTGAATCCACCTTGTACCACAATCAACCCCTCAAGGTGATCAAGTATGATAAAAGAATAAAAAAAAGAAAACTAAGTCAGTGTATTAGTCCGTTCTCACACCATTAATAAAGACATACCCAAGACTAGGTAATTTATAAAGAAAAAAAGGTTTAATTGGCTCACAGTTCTGCAAGGCTAGAGAGGCCTCAGGAAACTTACAAACATGGTGGAAGGGGAAGCAAATATGTCCTTCTTCAAATGGCAGCAGCAAGGAGAAGTGCTGACCAAAAAGGGGAAAGCTCCTTATAAAACCATCAGCTCTCATGAGAACTTACTATTATGAGAACAGCATGAGGGTAACCACCCCCATGATTAAATTACCTCCCACTGGGTTCCTCCCATGACACATGGGGATTATGGGAACTATAATTCAAGGTGATATTTTGGTGGGGACACATCCATACCATATTATTCTACTCCTGGCCCCTCCCAAATCTCATGTCCTCATATTTCAAAACACAACCATGCCTTTCCAACAGTCCCCCAAAGTCTTAGCTCATTCCAGCATTAACCCAAAAGTCCAAGTTCAAAGTCTCATCTGAGACAAGGCAAGCCCCTTCCACCTATGAGCCTGTGAAATCAAAAGCAAGTTAGTTACTTCCTAGATTCAGGGGGCATACAGGCACTGGATAAACACACCCTTTCCAAATGAAATAAATTGGCCAAAACAAAGGGGCTACAGGTCCCATGCAAGTCTGAAATCCCACAGGGCAGTCACTAAACCTTAAAGTTTCAAAATGACCTTCTATGACTCCATGTTTCATAACCAGGTGACATGATGCAAGATTGGGCTCCCACAGCCTTGGGCAGCTCTGCCTCTGTGGCTTTGCATGGTACAGCCCCCTCCTGGCTGCTTTCACAGCTGGCATTGAGTGTCTGTGCCTTTCCCAGGCCCACAGTCACAAGATGTAGGTGGATCTACTATTCTGGAGTCTGGAAGACAGTGACCCTCTCTTGCCCTCACTCCACTAGCCAGTGCCCCAGTGGGGACTTTGTGTGAAGGCTCCAACTTCACATTTCTCTTCTGCACTGCCCTAGCAGACATTCTCCATGAAGGCCTCACTCCTGCAGCAGACTTCTGCATGGACATCCAGGCATTTCTATACATCCTCTGAAATTTAGGGGAGGGGCCCAAGCTCAGTTCTTGTCTTCTGCAAACCCACAGGCCCAATACCATGTGGAAATTGCCAAGGCTTAGGGCTTGCACCCTCTGAAGCGACAGCCTGAGCTGTACCTTGGCCCCTTTTAGTCACAGCTGGAGCTGCTGGAACACAGGGCACCAAGTCCTGAGGCTGCACACAGCAGGGGGACCCTGGACCCCGCCCAGGAAACCATCTTTCTCTCCTAGGCCTCCAGGCCAGTGATGGGAGGGGCTGCCATGAAGGTCTCTGACATGTCCTGGAGACATTTTCCCTATTGTCTTGGTGATCAGTATTTAGCTCCTCTTTACTTATGCAAACTTCTGAAGCCAGCTTGAGACTTGAATTTCTCCCTCAAAAATTAGTTTTTCTTTTTTGCTGCATCATCAGGCTGCAAATTTTCCAAACTTTTATGCTCTGTTGCCTCTTGAATGCTTTGCTGCTTAGAAAACTTATTCCACTAAATACCCTAAATTATCTCTCCCAAGTTCAAAGTTCCACAGATCTCTAGGACAGGGGAAAAATGCCACCAGTCTCTTTGCTAAAGTGTAAGATTTTAAAAGTCACCTCTGTCCCAGTTCCCAAGAAGTTCCTATTCTCCATCTGAAACCACCTCAGCCTGGACTTTGTTGTCCATATCACTAACAGCATTTTGGTCAAAACAATTCAACAAGTCTGTAGGAAGTTTCAAAGTTTCCCACATCTTTCTGTCTTCTGAGCCCTCCAAGTCTATAGGAAGCTCCAAACTTTCCCACATGTTCTTGTCTTCTTCTAAGCCCTTCAAACTGTTCCAACCTCTGCCGGTTACCCAGTTCCAAAGCTGCTTATCCATTTTTGGATATCTTTACAGCAGCACCCCACTCTCTGCAGTACCAATTTAATCTATTAGTTTGTTCTCATGCTGCTAATAAAGACATACCAAAGACGGAGTAATTTATAAAAGAAAGAGGTTTAACTGACTCACAGTTCAGCATGGCTGAGGAGGCCTCAGGAAACTTACAATCATGGCAAAAGATGAAGCAAACATGTCCTTCTTTACATGGCAGCAACAAAGAGAAGTGCCGAATAAAAGGAGGAAAAGCTCCTTATAAAACCATCAGATTTTGTGAGAACTCACTACTATGAGAACAGCATGAGGGTAACCACCCTCATGATTAAATTACCTCTCAGCAGGTCCTTCCCACAGCACATGGGAATTATGGGAACCATAATTCCAGATGAGATTTGGGTGGAGACACAGCCAAACCATATCAATCAGCAAACTCAAAGATTGAAGGAACATAAGTCCACGAAGATGAGAAACAACCACACAAGAACCCTGACCACTAAAGAGCCAGAGTGCCTTCTTTCCTCCAAACTACATTACCACTCCAGCAAGGGTTCAGAACCAGGCTGAGATGGCTGAAATGAGAGAAATGTAGTTCAGAACATAAACAGAAATGAAGATCACTGACCTATGTAAGTACATTGAAACCCAATCTGAGAAAGCGAAGAATCACAATAAAACAATGCAGAAGCTGATAGACAAAATAGTATAAAAAATAATGTAACCAACCTGATAGAGCTGAATAACACACTACATGAATTTTCATAACGCAATCACAAGTATTAATAGAAGAATAGACCAAGCAGAGGAAAGAATCTCAAAGATTGAAGACTGGCTTTCTGAAATAAGACAGACAGTAGTAGAGAAAAAAGAATGAAAAAGAATAAACAAAACCTCTGAGAAATATGTGATTATGTACAGAAAGCAAATCTACAACTCATAGGTGTCTCCGAAAGAGATGGGGAGAATTAAATCAAGTTGGAAAACATGTTTCAGGATATCATCCATGAGAACTTCCCCAAACTAGCTAGAGAGGACAATATTCAAATTCAAGAAATGCAAAGAAGCCCAGTAAAATACCTCACAAGAAGATCACCACCATAATACATTAATTATCAGATTCTCCAAGGACAAAATGCAAGAAAAAATGTTAAAGGCAACTTCAGAGAAAGGCCAGGTCACTTACAAAGAGAAGTCCATCAGACTAAAAGTGGACCCCTCGGCTAAAACCCTAAAAAGACAGAAGAGACTGGGGGCCAATATTCAACATTCTTAAAGAAAGGAAATTCTAACCAATAATTTCATGTCTGGTCAAAGTATGAATCATAAGTAAAAAAGAAATAACATCCTTTTCAGACAAGCAAAAGCAGAGGGGATTTCCTACCACCAGAACTGACTTATGAGAGTTCCTGAAGGAAGCATGAAATATGGAAAGACCATTACCAGCCACTACAAAAACACACTGAAGTACATAGACCAGTGACATTACAAAGCAACCACATAAACATGTTGCAAAATAACCAGCTAGTGTCATGATGACAAAATTAAATCCACACATATCAACACGAACCTTGAATGTAAATAGGATAAATGTCTCAATTATATGACACAGAGTGGCAAGCCAAATAAAAAACCAAGACCCATTGGTATGCAGTCTTCAAGAGACCCATCTCACATGCAATGACACACAGAGGTTCAAAATAAAAGGATGGAAAAAAATCTACCAAGCAAATGGAAAACAGAAAAAAGCAAGGGTTACAATCCTAGTTCCAGATAAAACAGTCTTTAAACCAACAAAGATTTAAAAAGGTAAACAGCATTAGATAATGGTAAAGGGTTCAACTCAACAAGAAGACCTAACTATTCTAAATATATATGCAGCCAACACAGGAGCACCCAGATTCATAAAGCAAGCTCTTAGAGACCTGCAAAGAGACTTACACTCCCACACAATAGTAGTGGGAAACTTTAACACCCCACTGACAACATTAAACAGATCATCAAGACAGAAAGTTAACAAAGCTGTTCAGGACCTGAGCTCAGCACTGTATCAAATGGACCTAACAGACCTCTACAGAACTTGTCACCCAAAACAACCAAGAGGATATAAATTTTTCTTTTCTCTCTTTTTTTTTTTTTTTTTTTTTGAGATGAAGTCTCTCTGTTCTTGGCCTGGGCTGGAGTAAAATGGTGTGATCTCGGCTCACTGCAACCTCTGCCTCCCGGGTTCCAGCAATTCTCCTGCCTCAGCCTCCTGAGTAGCTGAGATTACAGGCACCTGCCACCATGCCTGGCTAATTTTTGTATTTTCAGTAGAGATGGGGTTTCACCATGTTGGCCAGGCTGGTCTTGAACTCCTGACCTCAGGTGGTCCACCGACCTTGGCCTCCCAAAGTGCTGGGATTACAGGCGTGAGCCACCACACCTGGCCCAGAATATACATTTGTCTTATCATTACATGTTACATAGTCTAGAGGAGATTACATAACTGGAAATAAAACATCCTTCAGCAAATGCAGAAAAAATGAAAGTATAACAACCAATATCTCAAAGCCCAACACAATCAAATCAGAAATCAAGACTGAGAAATTCACTCAAAACCATACATTACAGGGAAATTGAATAACCTGCACGGAATGACTTTTAGGTAAATGATGAAATACGGGCAGAAATCAAGAAGTTATTCGAAACTAATGAGAATAAAAATACAACATTCCAGAATCTCTGAAGCACAGCTAAGGTGGTGTTAAGAAAGAAATTTATAGCACTAAATGCCCACATCGAAAAGTTGGAAAGATCTCAAGTTAACATCCTAACATTACAACAAAAAGAACTAGAGAACCAGGAGAAAAACAACCCCAAAGCTAGCAGAAGACAAGGAATAACCAAAATCAGAGCTGAACTGAAGGAGATTGAAATGTGAAAAACCATTCAAAAGATCAACAAAACCAGGAGGTGTTTTTTTGAAAAAAATTAATAAAATAGACTCCTAGCTCGACCAATAAACAAGAAAGAAGATTCAAAAAAACATAATCAGAAATGACAAGGGGGATATTACCACTGACCCTACAGAAATATAAATAACCATCAGACAATATTACAAATACCTCTCTGCAAATAAACTAGAAAATCTAGAAGAAATGGATAAATTCCTGGACACATAAACACTCTCCCAAGACTAAATCAGGAAGAAATTGAACTCCTGAATGTAACAATAATGACCTCTGAAACTGAAAAGATTGTACCATTCCTACTGAAACTATTCCTAAAAATTGAGGTGGAGGAACTCCTTCCTAACTCATTCTGACGCCAGCATCATCCTGATACCAGTACCTGGCAGAAACACAACAATAAAAGAAAACTTTAGGCCAATATCTTTAACGAACATTGATGCAAAAATCCTCAACAAAACACTGGCAAATCAAATCAAGCAGCACATCAAAAACTTCATCTACAATGATCAAGTAGGCTTTATCCCTGGGATGCAAAGTTTGATTCATTTGTAACATAAACAGAACTATAAGAATGAACCAGCACAAGAACCCTGACCACTCAAAAAGACAGCATGTCTTCTTTCCTCAAATGACCATGTCATCTCTCCAGCAAGGGTTGAGAACCATGATTATCTCAATAAATGCAGAAAAGGTTTTTAATAAAATTCAACACCCCTTCATAGTAAAACTTCTCAGTAAATTATATATTGATGGAACATACCTCAGAAGAGTAAGAGCCATCAGTGACAAAACCACAGCCAACATCATACTAAACAGGAAAAAGCTGGAAGCATTCCCCTTGAAAACTGGCACAAGAAAAGAATGTTGTCTCTCTCATCACTCCTGTTCAACACAGTAATGGAAGTTCTGGCCAGGGCAATCAGGCAACAGAAAGAAATAAAGGGCATCCAAATAGGAAGAGAAGAAGTCAAACTACATCTGTTTACAGATGACATAATCCTATATCTAGAAAATCCCACCGTCTCAGTTCAAAAGCTCCTTAAGCTGATAAACAACTTCAGCAACGTCTCAGGATAAAAAATCAGTTTGCAAAAATCACTAGCACTCCTATACACCAACAAGAGTCAAGACAAGAGCCAAATTAGGAATGATCTCCCATTCACAGTTGCCACAAAAAAGAATAAAATACTTAGTTAGTAAAACAGCTAACTATCAACGTAAAAGATCTCTTCAAGGAGAACTATGAAACATTGCTCAAAAAAATCAGAGATGACACAAATAAATGGAAACATATTCCATGCTCATGGATAGAAAGAATCAGTATCACTAAAATGGCCATATTGCACGAAGCAATTTATAGATTCAATGCTATTCCTATTAAACTACCATTGAGATTCTTCACAGAACTAGAAAAAAATAAACTATTAAAATTCACATGGAACCAAAAAAGAGCCCAAATAGCCAAGGCAATCCTAAGCAAAAAAAAAAAAAAAAAAAAAAGCTGGAAGCATCATGCTACCTGACTTCAAACTATACTACAGTGCTACAGTAACCAAAACAGCTTGGTATGGGTACAAAAACAGACACATAGACCAAGGGAACAGAATAGAGAACCCCAAAATAAGGCCACACACCTATATGCATCTGATCTTTAACAAACCTCACAAAAACAAGCAATGGGGGAAAGAATTCCCTATTCAATAAATGCTGCTGGGGTAACTGGGTAGCCATATGCAGAAGATTGAAATTAAACAAAAATTAACTCCAGATGGATTAAAGTCCTAAATGTAGAACTCAAATCTATAAAAACCCTGGATGACAACCTAGGCAATACCATTCTGGACATAGAAACGAGCAAAACGTTTGCAACAAAGATGCCAAAAGCAATTGCAACAAAAACAAAAATTGACAAATAAAATCTAATTAAAGAGCTTCTGCAAAGCAAAAGAAACTGTCAACAGAGTAAACAGACAACCTACAGAAAGGGAGAAAAATTTTGCAAACTATGCATCTGACAAAGGTCTAATATCCAACATCTATAAGAAACTTAAATTTACAAGAAAAAATCAAACAACCCTATTAAAAAGTGGGCAAAGGACATGAACAGATACTTTTCAAAAAAGGACACACAAACATTCAAAAGAAGTCAACTATCATATAAAAGAAAGCTCAACATCACTGGTCTTAGAGAAACGCAAATCAAAATCATAATGAGACATCATCTCACACCAGCTTAGAATGGCTATTATTAAAAAGTCAAAAAATAACATGCTGGCTAGGTTGTGGAGAAAAAGAAATGCTTATACACTATTGTGGGAATGTAAATTAGTTCAACCATTGTGGAAGACAGTGGGGTAATTCCTCAAAGACCTAAAAACAGAACTACCATTTGACCCAGTAATTCCATTACTGGTTATATGCCCAAAGGAGTATAAATCATTCTATCATAAAGACACATGTACACGTATGTTCATCGTAGCACTATTAACAAAAGCGAAGACATAGAATCAACCTAAATGTCCATCAGTGGTAGGCTGGATAAAGAAAACGTAGTACCTATATACCATGGAATACTGTGCAGACAAAAAATAATGAGATCATGTCCTTTGCAGGAACATGGATGGAGCTGGAGGGCATCATCCTTAGCAAACTACCACAGGAACAGAAAACCTAATACTTACATGTGGGAGCTAAATGATGAGAACACAGGAACACATAGAGGGGAACAATGCACACTGGGGCCTATTGGAGGCTGGAAGCTGGGAAAAGAGAGAGGATTAAGAAAATTAATGGGTACTAGCAAGTTTAATAGGCTTATCAATAGGCTTAATACCTGGGTGATGAAATAATCTGTACAACAAACCCCTATGACACAAGTTTACCTATATAACAAACTGCACATGTACTCTGATCTTAAAAGTTAAATGAAATTTTTTTAAAAAAACAAAGGAAACATTTAAGTCGGTAGGACTGAGTAGTTTGTCTCTCAGAAGGAAGTTGACCCGGCCAAATCAAGCAAAGACCTCAATAGTACAAAAAGTTTTACGCTCCCTAAAGTAATAAAAAATTCCTCCTGCCTAACTACCTTCAAACTGGAACATCATGTTTTTGCCTGACTTCAGACTCATACTAAAAGATCAATTCTTTCTGGGTCTTGAGCCCACAAGCCTTCAGACTGAAATTTATTGACTGTCCTGGGTCTTTGCTTGCCAACTCACCCTGCAGATTTTGGGACTTGTCAGCCCCTCATAATCACATGAGCCAATTCCTTATTCACACGGATATGATTTGATTCTATGTCCCTACTGAAATCTCATCTCCAGTTTTAATCCCCATATGTAAGGGGAGGAACCTGGTAGGAGGTGATCAGATCATGGGGGTGGTTTCTCCCATGCTTTTCTCATGATACAGAGAAATTCTCATGAGACATGATGTTTAAGAATGTGACACTTCCTCATTTTCTCTCTCTCTCTTGCCACCATATAAGACATGCCTTGCTTCCTCTTCACCTTCCACTGTGATTGTAGGTTTCCTGAGGCCTCCACAGCCATGTGGAACTGTGAGACAATTAAACTTCCTTTCTTTATAAATTACCCAGTCTCAGGTAGTTCTTTATAAAAGTGTGAAAATGGACTCAAACAAAGAGTTGGGATCAGGAGTTTGGAGTATAACTATAATAATAATTGAAAATATGAAAGCAACTTTGGAACTGGGTAACAGGCAGAAGTTGGAACAGTCTGGAGGGCTCAGAAGAAGACAGGAAGTTGTAGGAAAGTTGGAACTTCCTACAGACTTGTTGAATAGTTTTAGCCAAAATGCTGATAGCAATATGGACAATGAAGTCCAGGATGAGGTGGTCTCAGATGGAGATGAGGAACTTATTGGAAACTGGAGCAAAGGTCACTCTTGCTATGCTTTATCTAAGAGATTGGTGGCATTTTGCCCCTTTACTAGAGATCTGTGGAACTTCGAACTTGAGAGAGATGATTTAGGGTATCTGACAGAAGCAATTTTGAAGCAGCAAAGCATTCAAGATGTGACCTGGCTTTTTCTGAAAGCATACAGTCATATACATTTACAAAGAGATGATCTGAAATTGGAAGTTACGTTTAAGAGAAAAGCAGAACATAAAGGTTTGGAAAACTTGCAGCCTGACCATGCAGTAGAAAAGAAAAACCCATTTTCTGGGAAAAAGTCAAGCCGGCTGCAGAAATTTTCGTAAGTAACAAGGAGCCAGATGTTAAAAGCTGAGACAATGGGGAAAATGTCTCCAGGGTATTTCAGAGCTCTTCATGGCAGCCCTGCCCATCACAGGCCCAGAGGCCTAAGAGGGAAATATAGTTTCATAGGCTGGGCCCAGGGTCCTGTGCTGTTCTATACAACCTAGGGGCATGGCACACAGAGTCCCAGCCACTTCAGCTCCAACCATGGCTAAAAGAGGCCAAGGCACAGTTTAGACCACTGCTTCAGAGGGTGCAAGCCCCAAGCCTTGGTGGCCTTGGTGGCTTCACATGGTGTTGGGCCTCTGGGTGCATAAAAGACAAGGACTGAGCTTTGGGAGCCTCCACCTAGATTTCAGAGAATGTATGAAAATGCCTGGATGCCCAGGCAGAAGTCTGCTGCAGGGGTTGAATCCTCATGAAGAACCTCTACTAGGGCAATGCAGAGCAGAAATGTGGAGTTGGAGCCCACAGAGTCCCTAGTGGGGCACTGTCTAGTGGAGCTGTGAGGAGAGGGCCACCATCCTCCAGACCCCAGAATGGTAGATCCACTGAAAGCTTGCACTCAGTGCCTGGAGAAGCCACAGGCACTCAATGCCAGCCCGTGAAAGCAGCTGCAAGGACTGAACCCTGCAGAGCCACAGGGGCAGATTTTTCCAAGGCCATGGGAACCCACCCTTTGTATCACCCTGGATGTGAGACAGGGAGTCAAAGGAGATTTTTTTGGAGGTTTAAGATTTAATGACTGCCCTCCTAGGTTTCAGAGTTGCCTGGGACTCTTTGTAGTCCCTTTGTCTGTAGCCCCTTTGTTTTGGCCAATTTCTCTTTTGGAATGGCAACATTTACCCAATGCCTGTACCCTCATTGTATCTTGGAAGTAACTAACTTGTTTTTATTTTACAGGCTCCTAGGTGGAAGAGACTTTGCCTCGCCTCAGATGAGATTTTGGACTTTGACTTTTGAGTTAATGCTCCAATGAGTTAAGACTTTGGGGGACTGTTGAGAAGGCATGACTGAATTTGCAATGGAAGAAGGACATGATATTTAAGAGGCATCAAGGGCAGAATGATATGGTTTGGCTCTGTGTCCCCACCCAAATCTCATCTTGAATTGTAATCCCCACATGTTAGGGGAGGGACCTGATGGGAAGTGATTGGATCAAAAGAGTTGTTTCCTCCATGCTGTTCTCATGATAGTGAGTGAATTTTCATGATATCTGATGGTTTAAAGGTGTAGCACTTCCCCCTTTTCTCTCTTTTTCTCTCTCTTTCACTCCTGCTGCCATGTAAGACGTGCCTTGCTTCCCCTTTGCCTTCCACCATGACTGTTAAGTTTCCTGAGGCATCCCCAGCCATGTAGAACTGTGAGTCAATTAAACCTCTTTTCTTTATAAATTACCCAGTCTCTGGTAGTTCTTTATAGCACTGTGAGAATGGACTAATACACACACACACACACACACACACACACACACACACACCCCTTATTGGACATATATATATGATATTGGATATATCATATATTTGCAATAAGTTGTCTCCCTGAAGAACTCCTACTAATACACATTATTTTCTGTTTAATGATTCAACTTGCTTAATTCCTACAGAATGGCTTTATGTTTTTAATATTTGTTATTCTTGAGTATTCTTTTCAATTGAGGAAGATGCAACTCTTTTTCTGATTTGCACAAAGGTATCAAAGGCCAGTGGTAGCTTTGGAGGTAGTATAGAACAGAGAAGCCAACACTGCAAAGGGATTTAGAGCCAGAACTTAAGCCTGTTTAATATCTGACTTCACACCCATTGGGTGAGTGGTCTTGGGCTCATGCCCTCCCCTCTGTGCTTTAGTTTTTTTATCTACAATATGGAGCTGATGTGATTTAAGTAATTATACTATAAAAATCACTTACAACAGTGCCTAACAAGTAGCTACCAGTACTAGATATTGCTATTATTACTATCTTTAGTATATTTAAAGTGCATGTTACAATTTCTTAAATTCTATTGAGCATGAAACATATGGTATCCTTTATTATTAGAATCACTCCATTCCAGAAAACTAAAGGGAAATTAGAAGGGAAAAATTATCTTCTCATTGAACCTTTGACATGAACATGGCATGTCAATGATGCCAATTTTGAAAGGGTGGGTTTTTTTTTTTTTTTCCATATATCTCAGAGTCGGGAATACATTATGTATCCTCTAACTTTTCTTCTTAATATCAATCTTGCCTCTGTTTTTAGAAAAATACAGTTCAGTTATAATTATTCCATTCATTAAAATGTTAAGTGCTAAAGATACACTGGTGAATATGTAATTCCTGACCTTAAAAATTTCCCATTAACAAAGGTAATTATCAGTGTGGATAATACCACAGTAGCTAAATTATCAGTTAGCTTTTCTAACCATGACTGTAGGCTTTAAATTCCAGAAACAAAGTAATCAAATAGAAAAAGACTCTAAGAATTTGAAGGTAGTTCAAGGAAGAATCCCAAAAGCACAAACAGCTAACTTAATTATTTAATCTTTGTTCCATCATTGGCCTTTCTCTGGTGCCATACCTTGCACAAATGATATTTTTGGAAAGGAAACTCAAACTATGTTAGAAAATGGTATTCAGGTTTCATATTAGGTCTGAAGGGACTATTGAGACTGACAAAGATAATCAGAATTTTTATCTAGTGGAAAAGTTACTGCACTAACTCTATTACCATTTTAAAGCAATGCGTACTAATTTCCCACTGAATGAGGCTAGGCTACACCTCCTTATAGCTACACTCCAGGGTCACAATAGCCATATCATCACTACAGAGCCAGGATAAAAATCTTAGCTAATGAGCTATCTTCCCATCCTAGAAAGAGTGGCCCAAGGAGTTTAAGAGAAAGCTACCCAGCCTTCTCTTGTAATAAACAGAGCAGCTGCTGAGAGACCGTTACCAGAACAAGTGAATAACCTCACAGAGACACTGATTTGGAATCCTTCAGGAGTAGATAACCCCCGGGTATAGGGGCATCTTCTAGCACCCAGACCTCACATGATTCTAATATATTCTCAGGAAAGCATTCTGTGTATCCATGATGTCCATCTCTGAAGCCTCTGCTTGCCCTAGTGGCTTCAGCCAGGCTGCCCCAGGAGTCCCTTGGCAAGCACCCAAATCCACTTCAGGACACTGATTGACATCTTTGTCTGACTAAATCTCACATGATTTTGGATTTTACTTTGTTTTCAGTGGTTAAAATAACAACATTCTGACTGCTTCATTGGTTATATTCCCAACAGTGATCTAACTTAAAATCATTTCACCGCTATGCTTTTATTTCTTTCTCCCCACTCCAATTATTTTCTTTCTTTCTCTGAGCTCACCTTTTGGGTCAGCAGCAATGAAACAAAAGAAGCTGACTTAGTGGAGTTGGGATAGTGGCTACAGATAAGCTATGATGAATAAGAAATTACTTATGTGTGTGTCAGAGACTGAGTGTTTGTGTCCTCTCTCCCTCAAATTTGTATGTTGAAGCCTTAACTCACAATGTGATGGTATTTGGAGACAGACTTTGGCAATTAGGATTAAATAAGTTCATGAAGATGAAGCCCTCATGATAGAACATGTTCTTTAAAAAAAAAAAAAAAAGGCACCAGAGAGGACTCTCTCTCTCTCTCTTCAGGCATGCACCAGGAAAGGCCATGTGAGCACACACCAGAGAAGGCCATGTGAGCACACAGCAAGCAAGTGGCCATGTGAAAGCCAGGAAGAAAGCCGTCACCAAGAACCAAATCCACTGGTGCCTTGCTCTTGGACTGTCCAGCCTCCAGGTTTTATTATTGAAGTCACCCAGTCTATGATATTTGGTTGTGGTAGCCTGAACTGATTTACATAGCATGGAAAAGACCTGATGCTATTGATCTGAATAGCCTTGTAAATCTTGAATATTCTGGACCCTCTATTAGCACTGGAACATGTCAGGAATTATTTTATTTGCTCATTTATTTATATTAAAAGTCTTAGAAATGCTTGTAAGCAACACTTTTATCAAAGACCATCTGATATCAAAGTAGAATTCTTTAAAAATGTTAAGCTTTGCAGTCATTGTAAATGTAAGTATAAGCACATTTCAAGATGCACTGAGAGACTAACTAATGCACCAAAAGTTCAAATGTAAAATCAATTTAACTGAAACAAATTATTTTCAGTCATTCAACAAAACTAATGAAATTTCTTCTAGATGGATATGGTGCTAGATGGGCATGAACTGTGCAAGGTTGAGGGGGTAGTAAGAAATTAAGAAATGAGTAAGACATGGCCCTTCCTCGGCTTGATCCCTGACATCCAAAAACCTGTCATATCCCCCTGAAGAAGCTTCTGCAATAATTAATTTGTCTGTGTCTATCATAGGCATATTCATCATTGACTCCATTTTTTAAATTCTTATTCATATGCTATTTATTGTGACTTTAGTCCATACTGTGAAATATATGTTCTTATTCCCAAAGTGATCATTTTTCTAAGTATATGGATAGGAATCAATTTGATTTTCAGAGTTAGTACGGCCTAGTAACACATCACTGCAAAAAAAAAAAAAAAAAAAAAAAAAAGGAGGAGGAAAAAAAAAGCCAAGCTCAAAAGTTATTCACTTAGATACAAAAACAGACTCTTCAAAGGCTTACAGGCTGCATTTAAGTCTCTCCATTGGAGATAATGAGACACCATCTGCTTGCCACTCATTTACAGAGTTTTATGTAGCCAGAAAAGAATGATCAAGTATCCATCCAGAGCCAACTATACCATCTATTTTTCTACAGTACATAATACAAATGCATACAATTATTTCAGAAACTAAATTATTTTTATTAAAAGAAATATACTTTTGAATATATTTAATCTTTTAATAACATCTTGTGGCAGGAAAAATGTATTTTCTCTTTCAAAGAATATGTGAGTTGAGTGCTTATCCACACCACTTTCATACTTGTTTTAAAAAAAAAAGTAATAAACTTTAGCGTCACCTTCACCCATGTTTAGAGGAGAATAAAATGAAAGTCCAACAGCAGCAGCAAAATGAGTTAGGGTTGAAACATTTTCCCTACCAGAAAAGAAGTGAAGAACTAACTTTTATGGGATCAAAAGTGGATTTTAGAAACATAATATTGGGCTGGGTGCAGTGGCTCATGTCTGTAATCCCAGCTCTTTGGGAGGCCAAGGCAGGCGGATCACGAGGTCAGGAGTTTGACAGACCAGCCTGGCCAATATGGTGACACCCCATCTCTACTAAAAATACAAAAATTACCTGGGCATGGTGGCACATGCCTGTAATCCCAGCTACTTGAAAGGCTGAGGCAGGAGAATCGCCTGAACCCAGGAAGGGGAGGCTGCAGTGAGCCGAGATCACACCACTGCACTCCAGCCCAGGTGATAGAGCCAGACTCCGTCTCAAAAAAAAAAAAAAAAAAAAAGAAACACAATATTGGCCGGGCATTGTGGGTCACACCTGTAATCCCAGCACTTTGGGAAGCCGAGGCCAGCAGATCACCTGAGGTCAGGAGTTTGAGACCAGCCTGGCCAACATGGTGAAACTCCATCTCTGCTTAAAAAAAAAAAAAAAATTAACCCGGGTGGTGGCAGGCACGTGTAATCCCAGCTGCTCAGGAGGCTGAGGCAAGAGAATCACTTGAACCCAGGAGTTGGAGGTTGCAGTGAGCTGAGATTGTGCCACTGCACTCCAGCCTGGGCGACAGAGTGAAACTGCCTCAGAGAAAAAAAAAAAAAAAAAAGAAACATAATATAAGTCACAGATAATCTCCCATTGTGAAATGACTTTTTGTTTAAAAGAAGTTCCCTATACCTTAAAAGTATACAGGGGAATATTACATCCAAATAATAATAATAATAAACTGTTCACAGAGCAACTGCTTTCAGAACAATTCAATACTAAAGTATTGGATTACAGGCAGAAAGTAGGGTTGTAAAATGCTTTACTCTGCTAAAACTATTTTCTCATATATAAAATGGTGTCCTGCGGTAGCTCTAAGATACTATTTAGCTAAAGCAGTTTGTCCTCACATGGGATAACATCAAAAAAACATGTAATGGGCAGGTGTAAAGTCTACACATTGTTAATGAAAAGGAAAACTGAGAATCACAGCTAAGAGGTTTATAAATAAAGTAAATATTACCTAGATATTATTGATAAATATTTAAAACTTTTTGAAACTTTTTTTTAGATTCCAGGGGTACATGAGCTTGTTTTTTACATGGGTATACTGTATCATGGTGGGAATTGGGCTTCTAGTGCGCCCATCACCCAGATATTGAACATTGTACCCAAAAGGTCATTTTTCAGCCCTCAGCAGCCTCTGATCCTCCCCTTTTGGAGTCCCCAGTGTTTATTATCACCATCTTTATGTCATGTATACCCATTATTTAGCTCCCGCATAAATGAGAACATGTGGTATTTTTCTGTTTCTGAGTTAGTTCTGTTAGGATAATAGCCTCCAGCTCCATCCATGTTGCTGAAAAGAACATGATTTCATTCTTTTTATGGCTGCATAGTATTCCATGGTAATCTGTGCCACATTTTCGTTATCCAGTCAACCCTTGATGGACACTTAGATTGGTTCTACAACTTTGCTATTGTGAAAAGTGTTGTAATAAACACACAGGTGCAGGTGTCTTTTTTATATAATGATTTGCTTTCCTTTGGGTAGATACCCAGTGGTGAGATTGCTGGCTCGAATAGTAGTTCTATTTTTAGTTCTTTAAGAAATCTTCAAAGATAACAGATGCCAGAGACATTGCAGAGAAAAGGGAATGCTTATATGCTGTTGAAGGAAATGTGAATCAATTCAGCCACTGTGGAAAGCAGTTTGAAGAGTTCTCAAAGAACTTAAAACAGAGCTAACATTCAACCCTGCAGTCCCATCACTGGGTAAATACCCAAAGGAAAATAAATTATTCTACCAAAAAGATACTCACACTCCTATGTTCATTGCTATGATATTCACAATAGCAAAAACATGGACTCAACCTAGATACCATTTAATGCAGACTGGATGACAAAAATGTGGTACATATACACCATGGAATACTATATAGCCATAAAAAAGAATTAAATTATGTCTTTTGCAGCAACTTGGATGCATGCAGCTGGAGGCCATGATCCTAAGCTAATTAATGTAGAAACAGAAAACCACATACCTCATGTCCTCATTTGTACATGGGAACTAAATACTGACCACACATGGACATAAACATGGGAACAGACACTGCAAACTACTAGAGGGAGTAGGGATGGAGAGAGTGGGGCATGGATTGAAAAACTATCTATTGCGTAGTATGGTGTATCCTGGATGAAAGAACACATACCCCAAACCTCAGCATCACACAATATACCTATGTAACAAACTTGTACATGTACCTCCATATCTAAAATAAAAGTTGAAAATTGAAAAAAAAAGAAATCTCCATACTGTTTTTCATAGAGATTGAACGAATTTACATTCCCACTAATAGGGTATAAGCATCCGCTTTTCTCCACATCCACACCAACATCTGTTGTTTGGCATTTCAATAACAGCCATTCTCCCTGATGTAAGATGATACCTCCAAGTGGTTTTAATTTGCATTTATTTGATGATTAGTGATGTCGAGCATTTTTTTATGTGTTTCTTGGCCACTTGTATTTCTTGTTTTGGGAAATGTCTGTTAATGTCCTTTTCCAAGAAAAACTATTATTTTTTTAGAGGCAAAAATTTGCATTCAAAAGAACCCAAGTCATCACTAGGTGATCAATAGGTCCTTAGGAAGATGAGAGTAATGAATTACAGATACCAGGAGATGAGAATTACTTTGGATAGAAGTTCATCATCAGTCACACCAAGAGAAGGCAGCAGAAGAACAGACCCCTGTCCACTGTAATATCTCACTCTTATCCATAAGTACAACCTTTAATCAGCCTCTACTGCTCAATTCAAATCACACTGAAACCTTCCCTGATGTCCCAATCAGATTCACCCACCTCTCTTCACATAGTCTCATTTAATAATGATGACTTTGAGAGACCTTTCCCTCTCTGTATATCAGAGCCTGGAAGAATCTCTGATACATAATAAGTGCTTAGTAACTATTTTTGGAATGAATGGAAAAATTTCTCAAAATATTGCTTTGATATTTCTAGAGTTTTCCTCCTTGACATTTCTACAAGATGGTTTCAGGAACAACAACAAAAAAAAAATACAGGAAAGGAGGGAGGAAAGGGAAAGGGGCCCACCTAAGGATCACTAATAATGAGAATTCCCTGAGTAGGAACTCAGATTTCCTTATAGCTTAATACTCACCACAGAGCCTAGCACAATGTCTTGTGTTCAGTAACACTAGACAAGGAAGATTTGTGAATTTGAGTTATATTAGCTCTGTTTAGATGAAGGATAATTTTTATCCCATTTCCTATGCTTCTACAAGTCCTAATATATTTGAGGTTGTTGAGATCAACCACAGTCTTATGTTTCTGGATCTTTCCTCTTCCCCCTTTGCCCTCAGGCCCTGACTCTGGTTATTCCTTTCTCCATACTACCCTTTTACCTTATATATACTACATAACCTCACTGGTTATGCCAGTTTACAATTCTATGTGCCATGGTGCTTATTTCTGGGCCAGTACCAGCAAAGTGGTTAGCCAAAGTAGGCATCCAATAGTAGTTTGTCGATGACGACCCCTCCAGAACTAACAATACATTGGTCTCCCATGTCCCTTCCTCCTTTCATATTCTCACTTCCCAACATATCCAGATTAGATTTCAAGGCCCAGCTCTGTAATCACTCTGGTGTATCCACTTTCAGCTCTCCTGGTCTTCCGTTGTTTAGTTGTACCTGTTTGGCAAACTCCAGTCCTGCCTAGATCTAATATTCCATCTACTGCTCACCTGTACCTAAGGACTTAAATGTATATAAAGATAAACTGCATTAAATGTATGAAGTGTTGATGTCATTTTAAATTCATAATTGATAACCTCAAATGAGTTCATAGTTTCACCCAGGAAATCTACTGTATTTCCTCAGAATGTTCACTCTCTCTATTAGTCCATTCTCACACTGCTATAAAGAACTACCTGAAACTGGGTAATTTATTTAAAAAAAGTTTAATTGACTCACAGTTTGGCAGGCTATACAGAAGGCATGGCTGGGAGGCCTCAGAAAACTTACAATCAAAGAGGAAGCCAACACATCTTACATGGCAGGAGTAATAGGAAGAGAGAAAAAGGGGAGGTACTACAACCAGATCTTGTGAGAACCCTATCAGGAGACAGCACTAGGAGGATGGTGCTGAACTGCTAGAAACCACTACTATGATACAATCACCTCCCACAAGACCCCACCTCCAACACTGGGAATTACAATTCAACATAAGATTTGGGTGGGGACACAGAGCCAAACCATATTAACTCTCCAACTCTTCTAAATAATTATGTTTTTTACCTTCTTCTCAAACTTCCAACAGTTCCTCTCCTTCTTCATTTTTATCATATAACCTCAGTTCCTACTGAGAAAACAGAAGCAATCAGAGGAGGACTTGTTCTACCACATCTACTCAATTATGACTTCTAGCCCTGTCTTTCCTTCTGTTCCCTTTACGGACGGGACTCTCTACTCATAAAAGCCAACCCTGCCGTTGTGTACTCGATCCCTTCCCTCTTATCTATTCCATCAATTCTTTCCACTATGTCATTTCTATCTGTAGACAAACAGGCCATCATTTCTTTAATCTTAAATAGACACTCTGTCTTCCTTCCTTCGTCTCTTATACCACTTTCTCCTCTATCTACCATTCCATTGCTCTTCTGCCCTTTACAGAAAACTCCCTCAAAATAGTTATCTATACTTGCTATTTTCAATTCCTCTCCTCCTATTACCTCTTGAACTCTCTCCAAATCATACTTTTCATGCTTTTGTTTTCACCACCTATTCGCCCATGACCTCCATGTTGCTAAATCCAATCATCCATCTTCAGTTCTTATGTTAGCTGAACTATCAGAAGAGTTCTTTTGCTGTTTCTTCCAAATCTTCCTAACTACTGAACAATCAGTTGCCTTAGACTTCTCTTCTTTTCTACCTACACTCACTCTGTTAATGATCTCATCCAGGTTCATAGCTTCAAGTACCATCCACGGAAACAATGACCCCAAATTTATATCTCCAGCCAGACCTCTCACCTGAACTTCATAGTCATATGCCCTACTCCACCTCAACATCTCCTTTGAATATCTAACAGGATCTCAATCTTAGCCTTTCCAAAGGTAAACTCCAGGCTTTCCTAGATATCTGTTTCCAAAATTTTTCATTTTTGCAACTATATCCTTTCACTTCCTCAGTATAAATCTTAGAGTCATCCTTTACTCCTCATATCCTACGTCCAATCTACCAACAAACCCTGTTGATTCTACAATTTTTCTCTCTCATCCTCTTTCCTTCTTGATAGCTAAAGATCTACGTATCTATAAATATGTGACAAATAACCACTTTTCACCACCATCTTCCCAAACCACCACCACCACTTACCTGAATTATTGCAATAGCTTTAACTAGTCTCCCAGTTTTCACTTTTCCCCCTTCATCTATTCTTAACATAACCACCAAAGTGATGCTTTTAAAACATACATTTAAATCATGTCACTACTTTTGTCAAAGCCCACCTATGGCTTCCCATCTCAGAGTTAAAATCAAGGTCTTTATAATGGCTACAAGGCTCTCTACCCTCTGGCTCTTATTACTTCTCCGACCTCATATGTTACTGTTCTCCCCTTGGTTCATTTCATTGCAGCTTTACTAGCCTTGTGGCTATTATTTGAAAGTAGCAGCAGAAAGTAGCAGCATCATTTGTACTTGCTTTTCTCTCTGCCTGGAATGCTCTTCCCCCTATATTCACATGGTTTACTTCCCCACCTTCTGTGGGTCTTCGCTCAAATATTGCCTCAGTGAGGCTTTCTTTGTCCACCCAGTTTTAAATGGCAACTCTTTCCTCACACCTTCCCAGTACTCCTTGTCTCCTTCCCTGCTTCATTTTCCTCCACAGCATCTAACATCATCATGTTGAGTTCCCCAGGAATATAGTTGCCAGATAAAATACAAGATACCCAGTCACATTTGAACTTCAACTTATTTACAGGCTGCAGGACCTTACCTGCAATGGAGAATGGCCCTTGCCTTCCAGCTTGTTACAGAAAGGAACAAATTCCATCTCAATGGATTGTTTGGGAATTCAATTCTCTGTAGCCCCAGCACAAAGAACTGTGCTGAGAGAAAAATCCAAATGCTAAGATTTCTTATTTAATCCAGCTCTAAATCGCTGTGTGGCCTACCTCTGCTCATGTTAAACATCTTGACTTTGTAAAGAAGATTCTCAATATAAAGCATTCCCAGGGCTTTGTAAGAAAGTCTCTTTAGAATTTCTATTCTGTTACACCAGAATGGTTAATTCTGCTCTGTTGATGTCCCTAAGTAGACTGTGAACTATTAAGGGCAGAGGCCATGTATGATTATTCTTTAAATATTCTTGGTTCCTAATACAATACCCAATCGATATTCAATGAATGTTTATTAAATAGCATATGATGTTTTAGACTTAGACTAATTTTTGTCACATTTTAGATGGCTATTTTAATGAATCTAGCCTCTGAAATGAGTCAAATAGGCAATTTCTACAGACAGCAACATTTATAGGTAGGAAGCTTCATGGGGTGCTTCCAGCTTCCTCTAATATACCACATTTCTGAAAGATTTTAAATACTTTTCTACACCTTACCTTATTTGTCATGATTTTTTTGCTTCTTAAGCTATCGGCATGGAATACAAATACCTAAGAATTTTCTAAAAATTATACATTATATACAGAGTTCCAAACAGCATATTTCTATTTAAATTACACTCTTTCAAATTACGTAAAGAATATCTGAACGTGAATCAAGACAAAAATACTAAATATCAGGTATAAATCAACAGCCTTTAAAAATGTGCAAGGGATCGTTGTTCTGCTGTGTTTAGGAAGTGGAAGCAAAGCATGCTCAAGGATCTGTGCGTGTCTATTCCAAGAGATTGGAAGAGGGATGACAGAGTCAAGTGAAGGACCATACTTTACACTTCCAGGAAGCTAAAAAGTGCTAGAGGTTGACTGAGCAACTGTAGGACAAAGAAGTCCTTTCCCTACATGATCTGTGAGTTCTGAAAGGTTCTAATAGATGCTCTCATAGCGCAAGGGACAGCTATGGCATAAATACGTGTGGACAGAGGAGGTGGTGTGATTAATCCAAAGTCACAATCAATTCAGAGCTGGATTCGATTAAGGTGTCATTGCAGGAAAATAATGCTGCTAAAAAGACGATAGAACTTTCAAAGGTATATAGAGTAAGTTTTATATATTGTAACATATAAATCACCATATAATCTGTTCTAAATAGTTTAATGTCAAATTTCCAACAAAAGTAGAAAGAGGAAAAAAATTAAAACCCTACCACTGTAAACTCATGTATTCTTTGTCCCTCCCTCACTAAATTTTTACTCTCAAAGTTTTGTTACCCCAAAATCTTATATTGTGTAGGTCTTTGGGAAAAGGCAAAATGGCACAGTCTGGGGAGAAAGTGTCCACACTGCCCCCACCCCATGGTAGCAATTACGTCTCCTGGGCCAAACGTTCTCTCCCAGCCTGGCTCTTGGGGAGATGGTGAGCCTCATGTTCTCCCCTCTATTCCAGGTCAGAATGTTAAGCCTACTCACGTAGGGTAAATGTTTCTCACAAAGGACCTCAGATACTCTTGGACTGCATTAAATTTCACTTAAAAATGAGACATTTCAATCACCGATATGCCAGACAGATAAATTTATTTAAGTTGGGTTCTTAGATTTCCTTACTGTAAAAACTGGATGATTTGCTTAACCACAAATATTTCCTGACCATCTATGATGCCCACATCACAGAAATGAACACAGTAGAACATAAAGATGTAAGTTTTCCTCTCTTAGATTTTATCTTCCTGATGGGGAGATAAATCACACACAAGAATGACAAACCCAGATAAACAAAGTGACAGTACTTGGCACGGTCCAGATAAAAGGATTTTGGAGAGCCAGAAGCAAAAAGAACATTCATTTTTAGAAGTCAGAAGAAAAGCATCATAGACGAAATGGACTTAGAGTTGTACAAGGGGAAACATGAAGGGTTCAATCTAAGAAACAGGATGTGTTTTCTGGGATGTAAAGGTGACGCTGGAGAGAAGAGAGACTGTTATCCACCCCCTTCACTAAAGGTTAGCTTTTCAATCGCTCATATGTATGCATCATGTTATGTTAACTCCAGAATGCACTGACTTTGGTTAATCAGATTTTAATTCAATTTCTTATATAAAGACTTTCCATTCTAATCTCAGCTTCTTAAATATTCTATATCCTTGTTCTTTGCCAATATTCATATTTCTGTAATTTCTATGGCTAGAATGAATCATTCTCAAGGGTTGTCTAACTCTGCAGGATCCTATAATCACATGCTTTTTATACAGAGTCCCCTGGGTGTTATTTTGGTCCTCATCTTTTTTATCTTTCATAGCTTATTTCACTATCAGATCCATACTGAGCAAGCCCCATTGTATCTCTATTAAATATACACAAGAAGTGACAGAAGACTGTCGATATCACCAAAATATCTAAAGGAAGATGGCTTGCAGAATTTATGTTTTTGAAAATATAATGATGTTATAGATGAAGCTTCCATTTTAGATATCAAATTCCTAAGCCCCCAGGCTATCACTGTGGGTTCCAGAAATGATCCCCTACCAAATTTTTCACAATTAAGACAGTACCGTCCACTCTTCTGCTGACCAGAACTCTGAAATACAGGGCACATATTTTTTCATGACTCCTGTTTTCCTTTAGCCTCCCCACTCACCTTCACTTTCCCTTTTCTCTTTCAGGACCAAACAGCTTTCTCTTTACAGATCTAAGGTTCTCCCTCTGTCAACTGTCATATAGAAAAAAGATTTAGATATTATTTTATAATGAGATCTTAAGGGCTTAATATGCTGCCCTCAGTAACTATTTTCATTTCAAAAGAGGACCACAGCAAAAAGGCAATGCTTTGCTCAAGGGAAAGCATTGCCATAAATTGAATTAAAGTCATGTGAGAGGAAAGATGTTTTTCTTTTTTAGTGGGAGAGTTGTTTGAGGAGTTTCTGATTATCATAAAGTAGCAAACATCTTCTCAACACTTTATTCATTTTATACAATTATCTAGCACCTCTCTTCTAATGACTAGGTGGTAGTATTAACAGTATTAATAAAGATAACAGCTAATGTTTGAATGCCTGTTGCTATTAATAGCTAATATTCATTGCACACTTATCTAAGCATTTTGCATGTATTGTCATTTAATCTTCATCATTATTCCTAACTTAAAGGTGAAGATGCTGAGGCACAAAGAGGTTAAGAATGCATCCAGAAAGCTAGAATCAAATCCAGGAAGTATAAACAACTAGATCGTGACTGCTAAGAATTAGTAGCCACAGACTCACAGGGAAGAGTAACTAGCCCATATGCACCTAGACACACAGTGTTAGGTTTTTCCTAATGGTGACCCGGCTAAAGCCATGGGAGGTGTCCTACTCTTCCGTTGAACGTCCTCCCACACCATGCCCAGGGTCTGCCTTCATCCTTCTTAGTTTCTCCAGCTGCTCAACATGACACCAACACATTTTACCTGTTCTTCTTCCTACCTTCCTTTCTTCCTCCCCTTCACCATCTCTGCGCTTCAAGAGAAAACAAATGAAGGTACTGATGTTGCCTTCCTATGAGATTCCAGGTGAAAACTGGTTAATCTGATTAATCATTATTGCTGCTTTTATTGCAGCAACCACTTTGAACTGCTGTGCTAAAAGGTAACTGTTTTCCATCTCATAAATGTCTATAAAAAGTGTAAACTGTGCTTTCTGAGAGCAATTTATTTTGGAATCCAGTTTCACAGAACTTTAAAGCTAGGAAAGACCTTAGTGGTCACCTTGAACAGCCTCCTCATCACAGAGGTGACAAAACTAAGACCCAGGCAGTTCTTGTGAGCTGGCTAAAGTTGTGCAACTAGCTTGCTCCAGGTACAGAACTCCAGGTATAGACTTTTCTGACTTCCCCCCAACTAATTCAGTAAAAATGTAACAGGCATGTTTTTAATGGGTCAGGTACTGAGAATACAAAAGGAATCTAGTGACCTTTCCACTCCATGTTTCTTGATTAGAGTCAAGTTGTAAACATTTTTATGGTGAGCGTATCCTCATCTACTAAAAGAAACAGTGATGTCTTCACATTCACAGAAAGAAAACTCTGAGAAGAGCTGCCTTTCTCTTTCCTTTAAGATAAAGTGGAGTTAGATTGTAATATGAACTGTTGGAGCCAGGAAGAACTTCATGAAATATTTATCCATATTATTCATAACATAACCCAAACCTCCTTGGTTTACCAGTGAAATAAAGAGGAATCATGGAGGTTACCTGGTGTTTTGCTTTTTTCACCACCATCCGTACCACCTACCTACCTTCTGGGTAGGAGCAAAACAAAATTTTCAAAAAGAGAGTATGAGATTCCAAAATGTTATGCTTCCAAATCACTGAGACTTTTTTACAACTTGCATCAGGGGAAGAAAGATGAATCTTTCTTCCTTCTCTAGCAACAACATACGTTGGCAGAGAAATGAAAGAAATGAAAAGACAGTACCAGTCTCAATGAACCACTGGCCAAGCAAAAGGTAGGCATGACACTCTCCAGATGGATTTTGCTTGCAATTTTAAGAAGTTATGTGAACTTTTGACCCAAAACTGGACATTATCTTTAAGCTAGGAAAAATCCTAAGACAGCTGTGACTCCAAGATGAAGATTCAAGATGAAAACAAGATTTTCAGCACCCCTGGTCGATGCTGACACCCAAGCGTAATAATGTCACAACGATGATTTTCTTAGAGAATGAAAACCTGCAATGTGTCTAGCTCTTTTTGCCTTTTTTCTAGTCATGCAACTAGTCACAAATTTTGACATTGTTTCCTATATAACATGATCACTGCTTGCTTCTTCCTTGAAAACTATTTTTCATTATTCGCTGGTATTTGAAGACCAAATTTTAATGTGTGGAATGTATGCCACTTAAATAGATTTGATGGTCCTCTGCCTATTAGAGATACTCCAAAGTGGAAACATAACTGTTATTGAGGGGTTAAAGCCATTCTATATTCATTTCTCAGGCTTTGTAATATGTGAGAGAGCCTAAACTAAACATGAATAATGTTTTTTAATATACCAAAGGCTGACTGCCTTAAGTTGTTTTTCTCCCTGCTTAAACCAAAGCACAATAGGAATAAGTATTATTGCAATTCAAAATCCATTTCAAGCCAAGCACCAACAATAAATTATGAATACTTTAAATAATGAAAATATGCATGTGAAATGTTAATATTTTTATGTCCATAAAGTAGTAAATATAAGGTCAAAGAAAACCCTCAGACCCCTCCTAAACAATGAATACACTGAAAAATAATTCAGTAATCAGGATGGAAAAAAAACTCATAGTGTGGAAGTAGCTGTAAGGGAGAAATTACCAAGGACTGGCCTTATATTTATAAAATAATATGATTGCCTTTTTGATGATTTTATTCAAAAATATCTATTGAATATTATATGTCTAATATTTATTGAGTGCCAACTATGCACCAAGCATTCTACATATTGACTTTTTAAATCCTCATAACAAGTCTTTGAAGTAGATATTAGCTTGAAACATGCAAATTCCCATCCTTGTGGGTCAAAAGGGTCAAATGTTGGCAAATACATAGAGTCTGACCTGAATATTAATGTTTTCATTTTATGGGTGGCTCAGATAAATTAAGTAACACGTCCAAATACCTAGTACAGTTGGAATTTCAATCCTCACTCTTGTATAACCCCATTGTACCCTGCTTTATCTGAAGTAATTATAATTAAATTATCCCACAGCCCCTCAAACTACAAATACACTGTCCTCCCTCTTACTCAAACCAAAAGACCTGAATGGTTTCAGTGCCTTACCTTTAGGTTAACGATTTGAGTCTACTAGAATCTTTCTTTCTCTACATACCTACTGCCCTTCTTTCATAAGCCTAATTGTACCTTCACTGCCACTGCATTTGCAGAACCAAAATTTGGAACATGTGATTAGAAATAAATATGTATTTATGAGAACAAGGATATAAAATAATTGCAATTGATACTGTCATTCAAATCAGTGGGGGAAAGATTAAACTATTCAATAAATAGTATTGAAGTGGCCAGTTTTTATAAGGAAAAAGTACAATTAATTCCCTACTTTATGATACAATTACATAATTTTGACTTTTCAAATTGCTAAATCTGGGCAGCCAAACTTGAAAGAATATCTTTGGGACTTAGAATAGAGAAGTATTTCTTAGATAAGACACAAAATATCACCTAATTTTCAACATACAACAAAAGATCTAGTAAAATTAAAAGACAAACTACTGTTTGGTAGAAAATATCTATAACACACACAACTAAAGATTTAACATCAGAATATATAACAGAACTCCAAGAAATAGGTTAAAAGAAAAAAACGACAATCTTAATAGAAATAGGAAATTCACATAAAAGAAAGGCAAATTACCAATAAATATATAAAAACACGCTGTCTCATTAGAATTTGGTTAAAATGTTAATATTAGGTAAATTATTAAGAAAGAATTATCATCATACACATATGACCTGAGCCGGGTGTGGTGGCTCACGCCTGTAATCCCAGCACTTTGGGAGGCCGAGGCACGTGGATGGCCTGAGGTCAGGAATTTGAGACCAGCCTGACCAACATGATGAAACCCCGATTCTACTAAAAAAACAGTACAGCACAGTGGCACACACCTGTAATCCCAACAACCTGGGAGGCTGAGGCAGGAGAATCGCTTGAACCTGGGAGGCTGAGGTTGCAAGTGAGCTGAGACTGAGCCATTGTACTTTCAGCCTGGGTGACAAGCACAAAACTCCGTCTCAAAAACAAACAAACAAACATATGACCTGAACACCACCAGGTAATTGTCTTTATGTGGCCACCACAATCTACTTGCAGCTCTCTGAGAGTAGTTTCTATGTTTTGTTGCTATTATGAAACACCTGTAATTTTGTGTGATACAAAATACTAGAGCACTTCTAGTGGCGAGCAGAGGCAATCAGAGACACCATGGCTGCGGCAGGGGTTGCCAGAGAGTAGACCCAAGACACTCTCCTTTCCCTCAGAAACTGTACAGAAGTGTTTAATATTCATAGAAAAACTATCAAGCACTTCTTATGCACTAGGTATTTGCTAGATGCTGTGTAATATATCTGAGAGGCTTCTAAGAAAAATAAAAGACTTATCTAGGCCTTGAAAGCAAATCGAGAGAATAATACAAATCCAGGGTTCCCAAACTCTAGCATGGATAAAAATCACCATAAGAGCTTGTTAAAACACAAATTTCTGGGTTCAACTCAGAGTTTCTGATTCAGTAGATCAGAAGTTGGGGCCCAATAATTTGTATTTTTATCAAATTCCCAAAATACGTTCGTGCTGCTGATCCAGCAATCGTTACGTTGAGAACCACTCATATGAACCATCGTAAATTGGAGAAGCAGAATGAGCAGTCTCACAGACGATGAGCTCGGTAAAAGAAGTCTGGCCTGTCTGGAATGTAAACATGGCTATTAAGCTACTTGGAACTCTGAAGGCAATCGACCTCAGTGCAACCTGGAGCACTCTCTTAGTTCTGATCCCACTGCCACCTACCACAATCCCAGCACCTGAAAGAGCCAGGGACAGCTGCCAACCATCCATCCAAGTTAGAAGACTTAAGCAAGTATCTGGCAGGAGTCACTCCCTCACCTCCAATTTTCCTAGAATCTGTCTCTATGGAGTTGCTTATTAAGGCCAACTGAGTCTATAAGCCTCTCTGCAAAAAAATTTTCCTTAAGGCATTCAAATGTTTCATTGCTTTATAAGACCTTTTAAGCACACTTACATTTATAATGCAGATTTAAAATGTGCACAACTTTTCTGCACAACTGTTTAAAATCTTGTTCCAAAGACTTGTAGAAATTAAATTTTCTAACTCATTCCCAGAGAATGCTAGTCTTCAATCTACAATCAATTCCCTGGTTCTCTTATGTTCCTGACTTCAAATGATACAAGGCATTTGTCTCACAATCTCTCACCAACAATAGGCCTTCTTAGCATATCTAGGCCTCATTTTGGATTGTTGATTCTGAAAAGTGAGAAGTCTGAGGTTTAATCAATATTTTCCAGATTGATTAATGAAACTTGAGCCACATGCTACAGCTAAGCTCAAGGTTTATAAAGCACATTCAATGAGTAGTACTGCCTTTTATCTTCTTTGTCTTATCAAGTAAATAAATAGAACCAATAAAGTGAACAGAGTAACTAAAGAGCAGCCCTTATAATACAGACTACATTACCTGATTCAGTTTTTTAAAAATCTGAAGATTTTATACCATCAAAAAAGAGCCTCGATCCTTATGCCTCTCTCTCTCTTTCTCATCTACCTATTACCCGCTCTATCAACAATAATTTTAACTCACACATTTCAGCTTTAAATTTAGCAATCCAGTAGGACCAAACTAAAAAAGTTGTCATGTATCAAAAAAACAGAATGGAGTACCCAGGGCAATAAAATAAAAAAAGAAAACAAGATGACGAAGCTTACGTTACTACAGGAAACAAAGAGGAATTGTCATATGTATTTTAAAGGTCACAATAATAACAAAACCTTCATGAACTCATTTAGACTCTTCCCCTTGCAAAGAGATATTAAAGCTTCTATATAAACAAGGGAAAGAGTGCTAGAATTTCTTCTTTCTATACTTGATGCCTCAAATGAAACCAAAGGACTATTTGAATTTTAGAGATAGCCTCTAAATGCTTATAGCTATTCACAGAATGCTACAGTGAAATAGAAAGAAGGAGGGCTTCAGTTTTCCAGGAATGTTCTGCTTACTTTTATTCATTTAGGACGTCTGCTTTTTAAAAGAATGTAATCACTGACAACATAGAATACATCTAAAAATAAAATAACATTTTAAAAATTTCCATAAACGATACAGATGGATTCAAAAATTTCACATCAGCAAAAATGACTCTAGGCTAATCACAAACCACCACTATAGCTAAGCATATAATTATTTGTCCCAAGATATTTTCTCTAAATTTATTCTATTTATATGACCTACAATAAAGTTGAGTGCAAGCATAAAAGCAAATATATAATTTGCATTGTTTACAATAAAGTGTCAATAATTTAGAAGCAACTAAATTAGACTCCCATAAATTAACTAGGTTGGGACTGAAGTTTGTATTCTCTCTACAAAATAATTTACTAAGTAAATCAATACTGTAAACACGATTATAGGACACATTTTAAGGACTTTATTATATTAATTATTTCAGGCAAATGGTATTCCCAATGGCGATTTTTAGTTTTTAGTTTTAAAATTAAGCAAGAACCAAACGTCACCACAACTGGATAGTTCTTATGCCTGTTTCCTTCAATTCCTCCACATCTCAAGTAATTTCTGACTTGCAGATGAAACCCCTGCAATACATCCGTGCCTACCCCTCCCCATTTCATCCTGTGCTCACCCCCAAGTGCAACTCAACACAAGAGCTCTAGCTCTTGCTCCCATGGCAATCAGAAAACTCTGAATTCAAAAATAGAACTGAGAGAAGTAAGAAGTCAGACCCCAGGGCAGCCTGCCCTGTGGGGACGGTCAGTCTACACTGCCTGCTTTCTCTCCTAAAGCCTCTCATACCAAAATCTGTACTCATGCCCTCAAACTGCCATACAAATAACCACAAACCAGTGGCTTAAAACAACAGGAATTTATCCTCTCACAATTCCAGAAGGCTAATGTCTAAAATTAAGGTGTTCCAGGGCTACTCTCCCTCCAAAGGAACTCCGAAGACTCTAAGGGGAAGTTTAGCTTGCCTCTGCCAGCTCCTGGCAGCTCCTGGTGCTCCTCATTCTGTGGCAGTATCACCCTTATCTCTGCTCCCTCTTCACATGGCCTTTTGCTCTGTGCATTAGCAGAGTGCATTTCTGTTGACAAGGCAATCCCACATACATCATCCCCTTTGATGACTTTATTCTTCCATTTAATCACTAATATTTTCATTTTATCGAAGAAATAACTGAGCTCAGAATGGTCCAAGGTTACATGGCTAGTTAGGAGGAGGTAGAAGGAGGTTCAAGTCTTCCAAGCTCAAATCCAATGATATTCCCACCATACCAAGCTACTCCTTGCTTCCTTCACAGACCTTCTTTAAAAAAAAAGTCAGTACACCCCTCAGGTGGCTTTTCAACAGGCTTTCTCAACTAACCCCAGCAGTCATTCTCAGCCCCAGCAATAAATCTGAATCTCCTGGACCTGGGACCCAGGCCCGTATGTGTTAAACCAGCTACCTAGGTGATTCTATCCAAGTGCACCCAGAGTTGAGAACACTAGGATGAGGGATTTTAGATCCTTATCTTCCCATCTCTCTCTCTCCCACACACACAATGGTTTTTTGTTATTATCATTTTCTGAAAGCAAAAGTAACAATCACAACCATGTCTCCTATACAAGAAAATAAGATAATACACTATGTTTAACCTATTGTGACAATAGGGGTGCTAATGCAATGCTGAATGTTCTGTCTACTGCTGGTCAGAATTCCTGGATGCTCCTCGGGGCATCCTCGCTGCTATAAACATGTAGGCTCTAGGGTCCCAATTCTGTGATGGAGAGAAAAAGCCTAGTGCTTTGTTAAAGAAATAATAGACAAATGTGTGTGTCTTCCATGCTCCCTGCCATTTAGTTACTTTCCCTGACTCAATCACTTTTATAATATCTGTAGTATTAGGAGCTTTTACTCAAAACAGCACCAGCCATTTATGTATTGGCCAGGCTGTGCTTCTGACAACTATTCCTTTAAACCACAGCAAACCAAGAGGGCTTGATGGAGTTCATTATTGGCTTCAGATGGCAGAGGAGGTCTGGGACTGGCTGTGGCTGAGGTGACCCTCAACAGACGGCCTGTAGATACAACTCTAAAGACACCAGGTAGGGCAGAAATCACATGCCACACCCACAAACAGGAAGTCCAGAGAAACCATACATCCCTGTCCTTATCTTCTGTTGGGACACAGGCTCCTTCTCCCTTTGCGCTGATCATGTCAGCCATATTGCAGCTGGAAGTTCTCTTGGCGGGGCAAAGAGCAGGGTTAACAGGTCCAAGCATTCCGGGAGGAAATGCCAAACATTTGGTGTGGGTTCACACTCATGGCAAATCACAATGCCATTTTTGGACCAACTTTGTTTTTTAAAATGAGAGTTTTTATTGTGGGAAAAGTAGGCAAGTAGTTTTTCAGTGCCATGTCATGACTATCTAATTAGTATTTTGCAGGAAAGTTTTAAACGCAAATATTTGGGATGTCGTTCCATTGTACGCTCTTCACTGAGTTAGTCTTCCAACTCAGATTCAGAAAAGATGGCATATGAAGAATTTTGCAATTAAAACTTCAGCATCAGGGTAGGTGATGGTGTGGTAGAAGGAATGGGGAGACTACATATGTCAAGCCCTAATCAACTTATTTCTTTATTGATCAGGTAGGTTTTAGGTGATGTAAGTTACCAGAGAAGTGTTACCTGAACCACATCTGAGAGGGTGGGGAAGTCCAGGTTGTCTTGCCAGGGAAATAAAATTTAATCTTAGTTTTTAAGGATCAGTTGAGGATAACTAGTGGCTTGAGGGCCTGGCTGATGTTTCAGTCAATGAGAGAGCATGCCCTGCTCAATACTGTTCCTTGCCTCCATGACATCCTGCTTTCCATTCCAGGAATGCGCTTCCTCCACTGGTCTGCTTAGCAAGCTGCTATTCATTCTTCAAGAGCTTGTTTTCCTCTGTGACATCTCCCTAAGTTAACTACTCTCCCATGAGTATTTTTCCGTACAACTATCTATTCCTGCCACTCCACATATCCCATTACATGGTATTTGTTGGTTTATACATTTGTCTTCCTTACTAGAAGGACAGAACTCGAATTCATTTGAGAGTGGAGATTGTTTGGAAAGGGTACTGTCTCTAAATTACCAAATAATATGTGCTTATTGTAATAAATTGAGTATCAAAGTGACAAAAACTTAATAGTCTCTCCATATCCTCCTTCAGTTCTAACCCTCTCCCTTGATAATCAATGTGTATAATTTCTCTCTATCCTCATAATGAAATTTATGAAAGGGGTTTACCCAAAAAATGGTATCCTACTCTATGCATTACTCTATAACTCATTTTTCACCTAACATTATATCACAGACATCTTTCAAAGTCAACAACTTTGATTTAAATTGTTTCTTTAATACTATGAAATATAAAATTAGGAGATAAAAATAAAAACAGAACAATTGGTAGAGATACATCACAAATTTTTCTTTGTGCTTTCCAGCAATTAATCCAAAAAGGATAACAGAGAATGTTACCATGTCCATAATTTAAAAATAAACGCAATTCAGTTGTACCAAAAGCAAATTTTCTTCAGACTAGTTCTGAAGAGAAATTTATGTTGTGCTCCTCATAAAACAAGTTTAACTACAATGAGCAAATTACTTAAAAATGTCCTTATAGTAAATACAGCATCAGTTTCCCGGGTGGACTGTCAATGTCCATCAAAACCGTAATATCTCATAACTAGCAAAACAGCATAGAGCAGTTCAGTTCCAATTTCATTGGAAGAAAAAAGAAAAAAAGGCCTAAAGGCCGAGTGGTCTGCTCCTAAGTGAATGGAAATGAGAACAGCTATAATAGAGTTTCATATGGAGTCCATAGCCATCCATCCCTGTGCAGAAAAATATACATATATATAGAAATTGAACACAAAATTCAATTATGTTTGTGCAGATCTGAATTTTTCAGGGAACAATACCTATTTAGATTTATCCAATTCTCAGAGGGCTGTGACAAAAAATTTTTTTAAAAAAGATTTGGAGCCACTAATGTGGAAAAGCACACTGCCTGTATACCTTCCCATAAATTCTCTGTAAGTTTTATTTCTTTCAAAGAAGATTTTGACAGTCATTTGTTTCACCCATGTAGCCTTAGTCCCCAGCATAGATCCTCGTACATGTAGGTGTTAGGGACTGAATGTTTGTGTGTTCTCCAAAAATTACACACAATCATTTGAAATCCTAATCCCCAAAGTGATAGTATTAGGAGGTGGGGTCTTTGGGAGGTAATTAGGTCATGAAGGTAGAGACCTCATTATTGGGCTTATTGGAAAAATACAAGAGGGATGACTTCTCTCTTGGCCATGTGAGAACACAACGAGAAGACAAATGTCTGGAACCATGAAGCAGGCCCTCACCAGACACCTGATAGACAGGCACCTTGACTTTGGATTTACTAGCCTCCAGAACTGCAAGAAATAAATGTCTGTTGGTTAAGCCACTCAGTATTCTGTAATAACAGCCTGAACTGATCAAGACAACAGACTTGCAATAAATTTGTGTTGGATAAGTGAAAGTTGAGCAGGAGAGTGCACATGTTCTCCATAGCTGAGGAGACCTGGATGTTATGGCATTCTCTGTGGCTGTAACAGTCATCTGACCTGGGGAAAGTTGAGGATGCCATGAAGGAAATGGTACAGAATAGAAGGTAAGTGAGAAAGTGACCAATGGCAAGGCCAAAACTTTCCCCAAGAAGTAATTCACAAATACCTCCAGTGCTTACATAAGTAAATGATCAGGGTCTAAGTTTCTCACCATAGATGGAGATTACCATAATTTTAGTAGCTTTTATATCTCTTGCCTACGGAAGTATGTCAGCCTATCAAATTATGTATGTGTGTTTAATGGCAGTGGTTGGCAGTACTGATACACATTTTTCTCTTAAATGGACTGATCACTCATTTAGCTGTCATCTTGCATCTGCCACTGAAAGAAAGACAAATTGACTCCATTTTTCAAACTCAGCAGAGTTATTTATTTTGTTAAGCACAACATATTCATCTCTGTTAGTTTTCATATGGCAGCAAGAGAGTCAAGCCATCCGGATGTAAAGCTAATTAATGGAAATCACCTTTGGATTACTAAATTGGCAGTCTGACACTGCTGATTAGATTATCCTGGGAATAGTGAGCTGTGAAAAATATTACTAAAATAAATCCAGATTTTTATTTTATTATAGGAAAGGGATTTCAGCAACTTTGTAATCAAGAATTCTTTGTTGTTGTTTGGCATGAGGGTAGTTGCAGTATTTTTCACTTTTTTCTTATTCTAATATTATGTAAACATAGCCCAAGATACATTATTTTTGGTGTGGGTTCTGCTCAGAGAAGAGACGTAACTCTGAATAAATTACTCACAAATTCTCTACTAGGGAGTACGAAGGATGACACTTTGAAAGGCTCTTTTTGAGGCAAAAGAGAAAAAAGAAAATTTAAAAAGGAAAAGAAAATTACTATCCCAAAATAATCTATACCTTTTCAGGAATATAAACACCTTCATGCTAATGTAGCTAGAGAAAAATTTCATACAGTTCTTATCCAAAAAAAAATGAATCTAAAAACTATCCTTAAAATATTAATTATCTCCTCTGTCTCGAGTTTTTTCCTTCACCTTTCTTCCTTCTAAATGAAAATTTGGGTGGTTCAGGGTTCTTTTCTTTGCATTAGAAAGCAGCTCTAAAGGAGCACCATATTGATTTCGCTCTAAAGATTAGAAATCTCTGCTACTCAAAAGCTGTTAAATATGTTTACCTGAGAAACACAGGGATTGGGGTTTATTTTGTCCTCTCCATTTAAAAGCACTAAAAATACAATTGACTCACTGATGAAGACCATTTCAACAATATACTGCTCAGTCATACCTATCCCTTTCAAAACACTTTTTAATATTTTTAAATTCCTCTTGTTCTATCCTTTCACGAGAAATTATGATGCATCAAACTATTATACAGGAGTTGCTCATGGAAAAAATGTTTGAGGATAAATATTTTATACATCCTAAAAGTGACTAGTCAAGTCTGTTATTACACAGTTAGTTTCTGAAACACCTTCATTCATTCAAGGACAGAGCTACTGGAAATTCAGTGTAATATTCTTTTCGATGCATTAGTAAACACCCTAGAGCCAAGTAAAGCCAAAGACTTATTCCTGGAGAGTTAATTGTGCAGGCAATGTTCTTGGCATAGAGAAATAAAATTTATGGAAATTGCTGTTGTCAATATGAGTCATAAACACAGGACCCAACCCTATAGCTGCACAACTCATCTCACTTTACCCTCAAACCTGTCCTACCTTTATTTAAAATTTCAACATTTTTTATCATAGGTTTTTGGTATTAATTTTGATTTTTTAAAATATTGCATTGAAATATTATCTTCACTGCTGAAATTTTTGGCATATTTTTGAGTCATGTGCCCTAATCTCCCAGTGCCAGCCCTAACTATGACTTCCCCAGGGGTAGTCCTAAGTTTCTCTGCCAGAGGGACAGATTATATTTAATTTTGATGGCCCTTTAAATTAAAAACATCACCTATTATATTTTTCTGCCTATGACTTTCAATACACATCCATGGTATTTACTTAGAAAAAAATGACACAAAAAAAAAGAAAAAAAATTAAAACACCCCAGTCCCATTTAACAATAACCACTGTTAGTAACTTACTGTCCATACAGTAAGTATCATACTTTCCATACCTTTCTCTATTTGTGAAACACATGTTTGTGTCAGTAAGGTACACAGATGATAGATAAATGATTAAATACTTATAAGATATGGCTACATAACAATTTTTCAGATTAGCCATGTTTTAAAAGAAATAACATAATTTCATTTTTATGAATTAGTATATTTATTTTTCTAAATATATTCTCTGTGAGTATAGATAATTTCAATATCTATACACATTGGCCCTTTTTTCTCTCTTTCTCTCGCTGTAGCTCTCATTCTCTCATCTTCTACCTCTATCTATCTATCTACATTTAAACTATCAATCGGTTAGAGTTATTATTCTTATTAATATCCCCATCAATTTGTCATAGCTGATAACATTATGGATTTGATATTAGACAGCCCAGGTTTGAATTCTAGATGTGTGTCTTCGGGCAAATTACATTAGTGCTTTAATCCTAAATGTTCATGTATGTCAAATAAGTGTCATAGAAAATCCCTGTCCTCATAGGGCTGCTGCAAGAATTAAGTAACCATTGTAAATGCTTTCCATAGTGCCTGGTACTGAGTAAGCATCCAATGCATGTAAGTTATTAAAATTAAAATGAGAGACTCCCATTCCAAGATGGCCAAATAGGAAGACCTCTGGTCTGCAGCTCCCAGCGTGATCCATGCAGAAGACAGGTGATTTCTGCATTTCCAACTGAGCCTCCACTGGTGATACCCAGGCAAACAAGGTCTGGAGTGGACCTCCAGCAAACTCCAATAGACCTGCAGCTGAGGGACCTGACTGTTAGAAAGAAAACTAACAAACAGAACGGAATAGCATCAACATCAACAAAAAGGACATCCACACCAAAACCCCATCTGTAGGTCACCAACATCAAAGACCAAAGGTAGATAAAACCACAAAGATAGGGAAAAACCACAGTAGAAAAGCTTAAAATTCTAAAAACCAGAGTGCCTCTTCTCCTCCAAAGGATCGCAGCTCCACACCGGCAACTGAACAAAGCGGGATGGAGAACGACTTTGATGAGTTGACAGAAGTAGGCTTCAGAAGGTCGATAATAAAAAACTTCTCCAAGCTAAAGGAGAATGTTTGAACCCATTGCAAGGAAGCTAAAAGCCTTGAAAAAAGATAAGACGAATGGCTACTAGAATAAACAGTGTAGAGAATACCTTAAATGACCTGATAGAGCTGAAAACCATGGCACAAGAACTACGTGATGCATGCACAAGCTTCAGTAGCTGATTCAATCAAGTGGAAGAAAGGGTATCAATGATTGAAGAGCAAATTAATGAAATAAAGTGAGAAGAGAAGTTTAGAGAAAAAAGAATAAAAAGAAATGAACAAAGTCTCCAAGAAATATGGGACTATGTGAAAAGATCAAATGTGCGTCTGATTGGTGTACCTGAAAGTGATGGGGAGAATGGAACCAAGTTAGAAAACACTCTTCAGTGTTTTCATGAGAACTTCCCCAACCTAGCAAGGCAGGCCAACATTCAAATTCAGGAAATAGACAGAACACTTCAAAGATACTCCTCGAGAACAGCAACCCCAAGAAACATAATTGACAGATTCACCAGGGTTGAAATGAAGGAAAAAATGTTAAGGGCAGCAAGAGAGAAAGGTCGGGTTACCCACAAAGGGAAGCCCATCAGACTAACAGTGGATCTCTTGGCAGAAACTCTACAAGCCAGAAGAGAGTGGGGGCCAATATTCAACATTTTTAAAGAAAAGAATTTTCAGCGTAGAATTTCATATACAGCCAAACTAAGCTTCGTAAGTGAAGGAGAAATAAATCCTCTACAGACAAGCAAATGCTGAGAGATTTTGTCACCACCAGGCCTGCCTTACAGGGGATCCTGAAGGAAGCACTAAACATGGAAAGGAACAACTAGTACCAGCCACTGCAAAAACATGCCGAACTGTAAAGACCATCAATGCTAGGAAGAAATTGCATCAACTAACGGGCAAAATAACAAAATTGCATCAACTAACTGGTAAAATAAACAGCTAACATCATAATGATAGGATCAAATTCACACATAACAATATTAGCCTTAAATGTAAATGGGCTAAATGCCCGAATTAAAAGACACAGACTGACAAATTAGATAGAGTCAAGACCCATCAGTGTGCTGTATTCAAGAGACCCATCTCACACACATAGGCTCAAAATAAAGGGATGGAGGAAGATCTACCAAGCAAATGGAAAACAAAAAAAAGCAGGGGTTGCAATCCTAGTATCTGATGAAACAGACTTTAAACCAACAAAGATCAAAAGAGACAAAGAAGGCCATTACATAATGGTAAAGGGATCAATTCAACAAGAAGAGCTAACTATCCTAAATATACATACACCCAAACAGGAGCACCCAGATTCACAAAGCAAGTCCTCAGAGACCTACAAAGAGACTTAGACTCCCACACAATAATAACGGGAGACTTTAACACCCCACTGTCAATATTAGACAGATCAGTGAGACAGAAGGTTAAAAAGGACATCCAGGACTTGAATTCAGCTCTACACCAAGTAGACCTAATAGACACCTACAGAACTCTCCACCCCAAATCAACAGAATAAAGCACTCCTCAGCAAATGTAAAAGAACAGAAATCACAACAAACTGTCTCTCAGACCACAGTGCAATCAAATTAGAACTCAGGATTAAGAAACTCACTCGAAACCGCACAACTACATGGAAACTGAACAACTTGCTTCTGAATGACTACTGGGTAAATAATGAAATGAAGGCAGAAACAAAGATGTTCTTTGAAACCAATGAGAACAAAGACACAACGTACCAGAATCTCTGCAACACATTTAGAGCAGTATGTAGAGGGAAATTTATAGCACTAAATGCCCACAAGAGAAAGCAGGAAAGATCTAAAATTGACACCCTAACATCACAATTAAAAGAACTAGAGAAGCAAAAGCAAACACATTCAAAAGCTAGCAGAAGGCAAGAAATAACTAAAATCAGAGCAGAACTGAAGGATATAGAGACACAAAAAACCCTTCAAAAATCAATGAATCCAGGGGCCGGTTTTTTGAAAAGATCAACAAAATTGATAGACTACTAGCAAGACTAATAAAGTGGAAAAGAGAGAAAAATCAAATAGATGCAATAAAGAAATGATAAAGGAGATATCACCACCGATCCCACAGAAATGGAAACTACCATCAGAGAATACTATGAACACCTCTACACAAATAAACTAGAAAATCTAGAAGAAATGGATAAATTCCTGGACACATACACCCTCCCCAACACTAAGCCAGGAAGAAGTTGAATCTCTGAATAGACCAATAACAGGCTCTTAAATTGAGGCAATAATTAATAGCCTACCTACCAAAAAAATTCCCGGACCAGATGGATTCACAGCCAAATTCTACCAGAGGTACAAAGAGGAGCTGGTCACCATTCCTTCTGAAACTATTCCAATCAATAGAAAAAGAGGGAATCCTCCCTAACTGATTTTATGAGACCAGGATCACTCCGATATCAAAGCCTGGCAGAGACACAACACAAAAAGAGAATTTTAGACCAATATCCCTGATGAACATCGATGTGAAAATCCTCAATAAAATACTGGCAAACAAAATCCAGCAGCACATCAAAAGCTTATTCACCATTATCAAGTGGGCTTCATCCCTGAGATGCAAGGCTGGTTCAACATACACAAATCAATAAACATAATCCATCACATAAACAGAACCAATGACAAAAACCACATGATTATTTCAATAGATGCAGGAAAGGCCTTTGACAAAATTCAACACCCCTTCATGCTAAAAACTCTCAATAAACTAGGTACTGATGGAACATATCTCAAAATAATAAGAGCTGTTTATGACAAACCCACAGCCAATATCATACTGAATGGGCAAAAACTGGAAGCATTCCCTTTAAAAACTGGTACAAGATAGAAATGCCCTCTCTCACCACTCCTATTCAACATAGTGTTGGAAGTTCTGGCCAGGGCAATCCAGCAAGAGAAAGAAATAAAGCGTATTCAATCAGGAAAAGAGGAAGTCGAATTGTCCCTGTTTGCAGATGACATGATTGTATACTTAGAAAACCCACCATCTCAGCCCCAAATTTCCTTAAGCTGATAAGCAACTTCAGTAAAGTCTCAGGATACAAAATCAATGTGCAAAAATCACAAGCATTCTCTGAGGCAGGCAGATCACAGGTCAGGAGATGGAGACCATCCTGGCTAACACGGTGAAACCCCACCTCCACTAAAAATACAAATAAATTAGCTGGGCGTGGAGGTGAGAGCCTGTAGTCCCAGCTACTCGGGAGGCTGAGGCAGGAGAATGGCATGAACCTGGGAGGCAGAGCTTGCAGTGAGCCAAGATCACGCCACTGCACTTCAGCCTAGGCAACAGAGCAAGACTCCATCACAAAAAAAAAAAAGAAAAGAAAAGAAAAAAACACCTCACAAGCATTAATATGCACCAATAAAAGACAGAGAGCCAAACCTTAAGTGAACTCCCATTCATAATTGCTACAAAGAAAATAAAATACCTAGGAATCAAGCTTACAAGGGATGTGAAGGACCTCTTCAAGGAGAACTGCAAACCACTGCTCAATGAAATAAAAGAGGACACAAACAAATCGAAGAACATTCCATGCTCATGGATAGGAAGAATCAATATCGTGAAAATGGCCATACTGCCCAAGGTAATTGATAGATTCAATGCCATCCCCATCAAGCTACCAATGACTTTCTTCACAGAATTAGAAAAAACTACTTTAAAGTTCATATGGAACCAAAAAAGAACCCACATTTCCAAGACAGTCCTAAGGAAAAAGAACAAAGCTGGAGGCATCACGCTACCTGACTTCAAACTATACTACAAAGCTACAGTAACCAAAACAGCATGGTACTGGTACCAAAACAGAGATATAGACCAATGGAACAGAACAGAGCCCTCAGAAATAACACCACACATCTACAACCATGTGATCTTTGACAAACCTGACAAAACAAAAAATGGGCAAAGGATTCCCTATTTAATAAATGGTACTGGGAAAACTGGCTAGCCATATGTAGAAAGCTGAAACTGCATCCCTTCCTTGCACCTTATACTAAAATTAATTCAAGATGGATTAAAGACTTAAATGTTAGACCTAAAACCATAAAAATCCTAGAAGAAAACCTAGGCAATACCATTCAGGACATAGGCATGGGCAAAGATTTCATGACTAAAACACCAAAAGCAATGGCAACAAAAGCCAAAATTGACAAATGGGATCTAATTAAAGAGCTTCTGCACAGCAAAAGAAACTACCATCAGAGTGGACAGGCAACCTAGAGAATGGGAGAAAATTTTTGTAATCTACCCATCTGACAAAGGGCTAACACCCAGAATCTACAAAGAACTTAAATTTACAAGAAAAACAAACAAACCCACCAAAAAGTGGGCAAAGGATATGAACAGACACTTGTCAAATGAAGACATTTATGCACCCAACAGGCACATGAAAAAATGCTCATCATCAGTGGCCATCAGAGAAATGCAAATCAAAACCACAATGAGATACCATCTCACACGAGTTAGAATGGCGATCATTAAAAAGTCAGGAAACAACAGGTGCTGGAGAGGATGTGCAGAAATAGGAACGCTTTCACACTGTTGGTGGGAGTGTAAAATAGTTCAACCATTGTGGAAGACAATGTGGCAATTCCTCAAGGATCTAGAACTAGAAATACCATTTGACCGAGTGATCCCATTGCTGGGTAGATAGATACCCAAAGGATTATAAATCACCCTACTATAAAGACACATGCACACATATGTTTATTGCGGCACTATTCACAATAGCAAAGACTCGGAACCAACCCAAATGTCCATCAGTGATAGACTGGATTAAGAAAACGTGGCAAATATACACCATGGAATACTGTGCAGCCATAAAAAAGGATGAGTTCATGTCCTTTGCAGGGACATGGATGAAGCTGGAAACCGTCATTCTCAGCAAACTATCACAAGGACAGAAAACCAAACACCACATGTTCTCACTCATAGGTGGGAACTGAACAATGAGAACACTTGGATACAGGAAGGGGAACATCACACACAGGGGCCTGTCAGGGGGTGGGGGATGCGGGAGGGATAGCATTAGGAGATATACCTAATGTAAATGATGAGTTAATGGATGCAGTAAACCAACATGACACATGTATACCTACGTAACAAACCTGCACGTTGTGCACATGTACCCTAGAACTTAAAGTATTAAAAAAAAAAAAAAGAGCCAGGGTCCCAGACTGCACCAAAGCTTCATGAGACCTCTCTTCAGCTGTGCACGGACAAGCGGCCAACTCAGGAGCCCAGGCTGTTGCTTCCCAGTCTGGTGGTGAATCTTCCATAGTCTGGTGAGTGTAAATAGATATGTATCTGTTTTCCCTTCTCCCCTTCCTATTGCAATTTGCTTATATTAATTTGCTTATTCTATCATTTGCTTATTATATCTGCATTGCCATTTATGAGGGATAAAGCTTGTTTACCCTTAATAAAATAAATAAAAACAAAAAATTAAAAAATTAAAATAAGACTCCCATCCTGAAAGGAAAGTACAATCAAGTGGGAGAAAAATCTGTATATTCCAATAACACAAATGTAGTCACGTAAAACAGTAAAAGGTAACTAAGAAGGAGGGTAGCCAATTTTGGGAGCTCCAGATTTGAAAATCATGTTAATCGATGGGCTTACCTTTTTTTGACAATAACAATTATAGTTTACTGAGTGCCAGGTACTCAACTCTCTGCAGAAGGTTCTATTTTTCTTTCCTTATAGGTGAAGAAAATCTCTCAGAGAGGCTTTTACACCGTTCGAATCCAGAGCCTATGCTTGCTCTTTCTTCTTTTCCTTTTTTTTACTTCTTTCTTGTCCTCTCCTCCTTACCCATATTACCTGACCCATCTCCCCTGTAATCTTAATTAACAATCTGGCATATATCCTTCTACATTTTACTCCATGTAGTTTACTTGACCAGAAACAGATTGTGTAATATATACATCTTACATTTCTTGCTCACAATATGTCACAGAAACCCTCCAAATCAACTGGATTGTTTGTTTTCAGGGTTGTATAGTATTTCATGGTAGGGATATATCACAAAATATTCCCCTATTCCTCCATGCTCGTTATTCATTTTGTTCCTTCTCTTCTGTTTGTTTTCTTTTGCCACTATGAACAATGCAGCAATAAATATTCTTATAGATGTCCCAATTGGCCAAAATTTTTATCTCTAGGGGATACATTTCCAAATTTGAAGTTTTATAGTTTTACTTGTAACAGATACTGCCAAACTGATTTCCAAAAAAGCTGTGGCAATTCGCATTTCCACCATCAATGTGTGAGTGTACATTTTTCCCATATCTGCACCAGCAATAGGTATTATATTATTTTTAATTTTGTTAGCCTCATAAGGATGAAATGATATATTACTATTTATTCTGATTTGCAATTTCTTAACTACACAGGAGTTCTAGCACCTTTTTAAATACTTGCTGGCACCTAGATTCATTTTCTGGTTTTTGCCTGTTTATTTCCTTGCCCAATTTATTTTGGGTAGCCCTTTTTTTTGTTTGTTTGTTTTTTGTTCATTTATTCTTTTTTCTCCCATTACTTTTGGTTGAGATGTAATAATCGTACATATTTATGGTATGCAGAGTAATATTTTGATACACCTGTACAATGTATAATGTTCAAGTTAGGGAAATTAGCATGTCCATCACCTCAGACATTTATTATTTCTTTGTGTTTGGAATATTCAGAATCCTCTCTTTTGGCTTTTTGAATATATACTGTAAATTATAGTTAACCAAATTTACCTTGGAGTTCTATAGAACACCACAACACATTTTTCCCATCTAGCTGTAATTTTGTATCCAGTAACCAACCTCTCCCCAATCTCCCCTCCCCTTACCCTTCCCAGTGTCTGTACCCACAATTCTATTCTCTGCTTCTGTGAGCTCAAAAATTTTTTAGCTCCCACATATGACTGAGAACATTGGCATTTATCTTTCTGCACTTGACTTATTTTGCTTAACATAATGTCCAACAGGCCGAGACTCAGGTCTTAACCAAGAGAAATAATGAATCTATAGATACCAGAAATGGCTACGTTGATTACATTAATTTGTACTTAACTTATAAAATAATAGCTTTGTTTCCAAATTTCAAATAACTTTAACATAATCTTACTATTTCCCCTTTCTAAAGATATATCACATATTAAATATTTTTTCTTTGTGTATATATATATTTTTTAAATACCTAAATTTGGTCCTATTAAAAAATGATATATACTGGGATGAAACAACTCCTTGAGATTCAGTGTCTGAGCAAGGAAACAGGACTTGCAAGTAAGGGTGTAGGTAGCCAGATTAATTGTATGGGATTGGAATAAGTCGCGTTCTGTTTATAAAATAATCCTTTGGGATTTACTTTTTAAATTTCAATAGCTTTTGGGGTACAAGTGGTTTTGGTCACATGGATGAATTGTATAGTGGTGAAGTCTGAGATTTTAGTGCATCCTTCTGAGATTTTAGTGCACCCGTCTCTCAAGTAGTGTACATTGTAACCAATGTATAGTTTCTTATCCCTCACCCCCTCACCCTCCTCCGAGTCTCCACAGTTCATTTTATCATTCTGCATGCCTTTGTGTACCCATAGCTTAGCTACCACTTATAAGTGAGAACATACAGAATTTGTTTTTTCTATTCCTGTGTTATTTCACTTAGAATAATGACCTCCAGCTCCACCCACATTGCTGCAAAAAATATTATTTTGCTCTTTTTCTGGCTGAATAGTATTTCATGGTGTATATGTGCCACGTTTTCTTTATCTACTCATTGATCACTGGCAATTAGGTTTGTTCCATATCTTTGCAATTGTGAGTTATGCTGCAGTAAACATACATGTACAGATATATTTTGATATAATGACCTCTTTTCCTTTGGGTAGACACCCAGTAATGGGATTGCTAGATTGAATGGTAGACCTACTTTTAGTTTTTTAAGAAACCTCCATACTGTTTTCCATAAAAGTTTTACTAATTTACATTCTCACAAACAGTGTATAAGTATTCCTTTTTCATCACATCCACACCAACATTTATTGTTTTTTAGTAATGCTCATTCTTGCAGGAACAAGATGGCATCTCATTGTGGTTTTAATTTGCATTTCCTTGACGAATAGTGATGTTGAATATTTTTTCATATGTTTTTGGCCATTTGTGTATCTTCTTTTGAGAAATGTCTTTTCATATCATTTGCCCACATTTTTATAAAATTATTTGGGTTTTTCTTGCTTATTTGAGTTCCTTGCAGATTCTGGATATTAGTCCTTTGTTGGAAGCATGGTTTGCAAATACTTTCCCTCATTCTGTGGGTTGTCTGTTTATTCTGATAATTATTATTATTATCATTATTATTATTGCTGGGCAGAAGCTTTTTAATTTAATTAGGTCCCATTTATTTATTTTTGTTTTTGTTGCATTTGCTTTTGGAGTCTGAGTCATGAATTCTTTGCCTAAGCCAATATACAGAAGAGTTTTTCCTAGATTATCTCCTACAATTTTTAAGATTTTAAGTCTTATAAGTGTTTGATCTATCTTGAGTTGATTTTTGTATAAGGAGAGAGATAGGATCCAGTTTCATTATTCCACATGTGGCTAGCCAGTTGTTCCAGCACCGTTTATTAAATAGGCTGTTCTTTTCCCAATTTGTGTTTTCATATGCTTTGTCAAAGATTATTTGGTTGTAAGTATTTGGCTTTATTTCTGGGTTTTCTATTCTGTTCCATTGGTCTATGTATCAACTTTTATACATGCACCATGCTGTTTAGGTAACTATAGCATTATAGTTGAATTTGAAGTCTGGTAATGTGATGCCTCCAGATTTGTTCTTTTTGCTTAGGATTGCTTTGGCTATTCAGGCTCCTTTTTGGTTTTACATAAATTTTAGGATTATTTTTTCTAATTCTATGAAAAAAATGATGTTGGCATTTTGATTGAAATTGCATTAAATCTGTAGATTGCTTTAGGCAGTATGGTCATTTTCACAATATTGATTCTTCCAGTTCATGAGTGTGGATGTGTTTCCATTTGTTTGTATCATCTATGATTTCTTTCAGTAGAGTTCTGTAGTTCTTTTATAGGTCTTTTACCTCCTTGGTTAAATATATTCCTAAGTATTTAATTTTTTGCAGCTGTTATAAAAGGGATTACACTCTTGATTTGATTCTCTACCTGATTGTTGTTGGTGTATAGCAGTGCTACTAATTTGCATACATTGATTTTGTAACCTGAGACTTTACTAAATTTGTTTATCAAATATAGGAGTCCTTTGGAGGAATCTTCAGGGTTTTCTAGGTATGGGATCATATTATCAGTGAACAGCAATAGTTTGCCTTCCTGTTTCCCAATTTGAGTGCCCTTTATTTCCTTCTCTTGCCTGATTGTTCTCGCTAGGATTTACAGTACATTAAACAGAAGTGGCGAAAGTGGGCATCCTTGTATTGTTCCAGTTTTCAGGGAGAATGCTTTCACCTTTTCCCCATTCAGTATGATGTTGACTGTGGATTTTTCATAGATAGTTTTTATTATTTTGAGGTAAGCCCCGTCTATGCCTAATTTGTTGAGTGGTTTTATCATAAATGATGCTTGATTTTATCAAATGCTTTTTCAGCATCTATTGAAATGATCATAGTTTTGTTTTAATTCTGTTTATGTAATGCATCACATTTATTATCTTGTGTATGTTAAACCATTCTTAAATTCCTGGGATGAAACCCACTTGATGATCATGTATTTTTTTTTTTTTTTTTTTTTTTGATGTGCTGTTGGATTCGGTTAGCTAGTGTTTTTTTGAGGATTTTTGTATCTATGTTCATCAGGAATATTGGTCTGTAGTTTCCTTTTTTTGTTATGTCCTTTACTGGTTTTGGTATTAGGGTGATACTGGCTTCACAGAACAAGTTAGGGAGGGTTTCCTCTTTCTCAATCTTTTGAAATAGTTCCAGTAGGATTAGTACCAATTCTTCTTTGAATGTCTGGTAGAATTCAACCATGAATCCATCTGGCTCTGGGCTTATTTTTTTGTTGACAATATTTTGATTAATCATTCAATGTCACTGTTTTTGTTATTGGTCTGTTCAAGGTTTCTATTTCTTCCTGATTCGATCTAGAAGGGTTGTATATTTCTAGGAATTTATCCATTTCCTCTAGATTTTCTAGTTTGTATGCACAGAGGTGTTCAATGTAGTCTCAAATGGTCTTTTGTATTTCTGTGGTGTCAGTTGTAATGTCCCTACTTTCCTTCTAATTGAGTTTATTTGAATCTCCTCTCTTCTTTTCTGGGTTAATCTAGCTAATGGTCTATCAATTTGGTTTATCTTTTTGAAAATCAGTTTTTGTTTCATTGATCTTTTATATTTTTTGTTTTGATTTCATTTAGTTGTGCTCTGATATTTGTTAAATCTTTTCTTCGGCTAACTTTGGGTTTAATTTGTTCTTGTTTCTCTAGTTCTTTGGGGTATGACATTTGGTGATCCATTTGTGATCTTTTAGGCTTTTTGATGTAGGCATTTAGTACTATAAACTTTCCTCTTAGTACTACCTTTGCTAAACTTTCCTCTTAGTACTACCAGAGATTTTGGTAACTTGTATCACTATTATCATTCATTTAAAGGAACTTCTTAATTTCCATCTTGATTTCATTAACTCAAAAATCATTCAAGAGCAGATTGTTCAATTTTCATGTATTTGTAGTTTTGAGAGTTCCTTTTGAAGTTGATTTCTATTTTTATTCCACTGTGGTGTAAGAAGATACTTTATATGATTTTCATATGTTTAAATTTATTGAGACATTTTTGTGGCCTATCATATGGTCTATCTTGGAGAATATTCCATGTGCTGTTGACAAGACTGTATATTCTGCAGTTGCTGGGTATAATGTTCTGTAAATATCTGTTAGGTCTGTTCATTCTAGAGTGTAGTTTAAGTCCATCATTTCTTTGTTGACTTTCTGTCTTGATGATCTGTCTAATGCTGTCAGTGCAGCGTTATAGTCTCCCACTATTATTTTGTTGTTGTCTATCCCATTTCTCAGGTCTAGTAGTAAAGGTTTTTTTTATTAATATGGTAGTTCCAGTGTTAGGTGCATATTTAAGTTTAGGATTATGATGTTTTCTTGTTGGAATGATCCTTTTATAATTATATAATGGTCTTTTTTTATTGTTACTTCAAAGTCTGCTTTATCTAAGAGTGGCTACTCCTGCTCACTTTTGATTGCCATTTGCATGGAATGCCTTTTTTCACTCCTTTTCCTTGAGTTTATATGAATCCGTACGTGTTAGTGAGTCTCAAAGATAGTAGATACTTGTTTTGTGATTTTTTTATTCATTCTGCCAATCTATCTTTTAGGTGGAACATTTAGGCCATTTACATTCAACATTACTAGTGAGATTTGAGGTGCTGTTCCAGTCATCATGTTATTTGTTACCTGGATACTTTGTTTTTTCCGTTGTGTTATTGTTTTATAGGCCCTGAAAGTTTTATGCTTTCAAGAGGTTCTATCCTGGTGCATGTCAACCTTTTGTTTCATGACTTTCCAGTGCATTTTGTAATTCCCTAAACATGTTTTTCATTTCCAGAAGTTCTGATTGGCTTTTCTTTAAAATATCTGTCTCTTTAGAAAAATTTTTATTCATATCCTGAATTGTTTTTTAATTTATATTGGATTTCACCTTTCTCTGGTACCTCCTTGAGTAGCTTAATAATTAACCTTTTGATATCTGTATCTGGCATTTCAAAGATTTTATCTTGCTTTGGATCCATTGCTGGAGAGCTAGTGTGATCTTTTGAGGATGCTATAGAACCCAGTTTTGTCATATTACCAGAATCATTTTCTGGTTCCTTCTCATTTGTGTAGTCTATTTTTTCTAATTATTCTTGAATTTATTTTTGATGTGACTGGTTTAATTTCTTTATTTCCCCTTAAGGATGTGACTTTGATGTTTATAATTTATTATAGCCTAATTTGACTCCTAATGCTTTCAGGGGTGAAGACTCTATATGAGTTCCTTGATTATATACTCTTTATATGATGGCTATCTCAGATATTGATTGTAGTAGCAATGTGCTCAATGTGTGGGCAAGTTCAGTCTCCCATGGGGTTGGAATAGCAGAAGTCTCTTGAAGCTTACCTTGTTCCCTGGTGGTATACACTTTATTTATTTATATTCATTCATTCCCCAGTGTTTTATTTACTGGGTTGAATAGTGCAGGCTTCAGGCCAGTAGGGGAACTGTCCCTGGGTAGAAACTGGTTGTGGCTGTCAAGTTTCTGTCAAACTTGTACAATTATCCAGAAAAACTTGTACAATTTACTACTTAATAATGCTCTCTGATATGAGCACTGTTTTCCAGAATTTGATCGCTAGTATCTGCTGCTCCTTTATAAGCATGTAGAATAACTATCTATAGGGATGGCAGTTTTGTCTACCTTCAAATTAGACCCACTTGAGCAGTTCTAGCTTGGATACAACCCATGGAAATATGATTTTAGGAATCTAAGAATCTCCTAGCATCTATATTGGATCTGTAAATCATAAGAGGATTGTACTGCAGTGTATAAAATTAGAAATCAGAGGGACAAAGTCCAGCACTGTTCAAAACAGAGGACACCCTGATTATCAAATAAGAGTATTCCTTCTCTCTCAGCTACAGATCTATAATGAGGAAACATGAGTCAGATTAGTGTAGCTTCATGTCACTAGTCATCAGCCCATTCACCTAAATCCATTTCTTGTGCTGCCCTGATGAATACAACGAGGCTTCCCAAGTGCAGTTAATGTCTCCCTCCTGCTGAGAGCTCCAGGGCCTTGGGGACTTTCCAGTTCTCCTTTTTATTCTCCATTCTAAATGCATCCATCCTCTCTATTAGACATCTGTACTTTCAATTGCATTCTTTCAAACTAGGTTTCTTCTACTGCACCCAGCCCCTCCAGATTTTTACTGTAGTTGTCTCTTCATTTCAGTTTTATTCTGGGTACTATCTTTCTGATTTCTTTTGTCTAAAAAATTATTCATGTCTAAATTATCCAGTCAAACTTGCACAAGTTATTACTTAATAATGCCCTCTGATCTGAGTACCATTTTCCATAACTCAATAGATAGTATCTGCTGCTCCTTTATAAACATGTAGAATAATTATCTATAGGGACGGTAGTTTTGTCTACCTTCAAATTATACTCACATGAGTTTCCTAGATTGGATACAACCCATGGAAATATGATTTCAGGAATCTAAGCATCTTCTAGTATCTATATTGGATCTCTAAATATCAATTTCCACTAAAAAGAAGCAGTTCCTTTGAAAAATCCCTGATTCCAGGTTTTCTTGGATAGAAATAGTATAAGAAAAGCATGGCTCTTCTCATAACAGAAAGCAAGGAATTATTTAAAGACTATTAAAGTTGTATCAAAAGGATGCAAGAGCCAAACTGAAGAGCCTACTGACCAAAGATGAGATAATGTGAGCATTCATCAGAACGATAACTGCAACATTTTAAAACACATCAAACATATCATTTTGAGTTTATAACAATACTTTAAAAATCTATTGGTCTCTGGGTGCTAGGAACCACATGTCGTTTTGAAAACTAGTAAGTAAAGGAAAAGAATCAAGCCTTTCTTACATAAACTGTACTCAGGATAATGAAGGTGTTGATTAGGGGCAGTTTCATTTTTAGATTTCAGCTAATAGATTAAGAAGAAATGAAAGAAATTTGCTTCCAGCCATTACGATGTAAAAAGGATTTCACTTGTCATTCTACCATAAGGAACTAAAGAACCAGACTAAATATATAGAACAACAATTTTCAGATGCTGGACATCAGGTGGTAAAGAAATTTCAAGGCAAGTGAAGATGCAGGAAAATATGAGCAATAATCAGAAAAAAAAACAATAGAAATACTCAAAAAATAACAGAGATAATGGAACTAATGAAGATCTTAAACTACTTACTATAAATATGCTTCGTATGTTCAAGATAGAGGAATGCATCCATACAATGAGAACATAAATAGAAGACATAAAATACACAACTAATGGAATCTTTAGAGATTAAAAAATCCCTAAAATGAAATTACACTGAAAGGGACTGATAGCATTTTATACACTGCAGAAGAAGAGATCAATAAACTTGAAAATATAGCTATAAGAACTACCCGAAATATAGTTTAATTGACTAGAGTCAATTAAAAAGACTGAAGAAAATGAACAAAACCAAAGTGACTTGTAGGACAGTATCAGGCAACCTAAAACGTATGTAATTGGAGTCCCAGAAGAAGAGAGCTAAAAAATATCTTTAAAAACAATGGCTAAAAATTTTCCAAAGTTGATGAATACTATATACCACAGGGAAATTGTTTTCCATGTGTCTCTCACGTTACTACACATACTATAAGGAGAGGCATTCTATTTTTGCCCTGAACTATCTTTTGAAATATGTTTGTATTGCAAATAGCCTTGGAATGCAAAAATAGTGTCTTGTTCTGAAAAAAGGGTAGATTTGCTTACAATCTTGGAAGAGAAGGTAAGACGAGAGATACCTTTATTTTCCTATCTAGAGTAAAAGGAAGACATGCATACTGTCCCTTATAAAAGATTCAGATTCCCTAAGTTCAGGGTCTTTGTCTGTAACACAGCTCAACTGAAGTTCAAATGCCACCTGGACCTCTTCACATAACCTTGTAGGAACTGAAGATCAGAGAAGTGTTGATACTCTAGCTACTACTATTACTGTGAATAATTAAGTACTCCATGAAACTGCAGTAAGCTAACTTGTTAGCTTGGAAAGTAGGGTAAAATCTCAGATCCTTCACAGTTCTTAATATATATCCACAGACCCAAACAGCTCAACCCATCCCAGAAGAATAATCATAAATAAAATCACACCAAAGAAGATCACACTCAAATTGCTAAAAATCAGTAATGAAGAGAAAATATAATGTGTCATTTCAAAAGGCATATTATATACAGAGAAAGACTTTCAATAAGAAGTCTTTCCAAGACTTCCAAAACAAACTTTAGAAACCAGAAGACAATAAAATAATATCATGAAAGTGCTTAAGACAAAAATTTAAAAAACCATCAACCTAGAAATTTATATTCAAAGAAAAATCTTTCAGAAAAAAAGGAAAAATAAAGACATTTTATTTCCAAAAAACAAAAGTTGATTAACTTCATTGCCAGCAGACATGCACTATAAGAAATGTCAAAGGAAGTTTTTTAGGCTAAAGGAGAAGAATACTATTGAGAAATTTAGATCTACAGAAAAGAATAAAGAGCATCTGAAATAAGTATGTGGGAATATATAGATATATAGTTCTCATTTTTAATCATGTTAAAAGATAACTGTTACAAACCAAAATAATAGCAATGTGAAGTTTATAACATATGTAAATGTAAAATGTATAACAATAGCACAGGAGATAGGAAGAAGTAAAAGAAAGTATACTGTTATAAGGTTCTTTATATGAAGTGGCATAACAATATTTGAAGGTTGACTATACTAAGATAAAGATTCACATTGTAAACTCTAGAGCAACCATGAGAAAATAAAACAAAGAGTCATAACTATAAGGCGATTATAAATAAAAAGTCGTCAAAAATATTCAAATCAAATGAGGGCAGGAAAAGAGGAAAAAGGAAACAAAAAACAAGTGGGACAAATTTTTAAAAATTACAAATTAGTAGATTTAGACCCATCATATTAACCACTGAATTAAATTTAAATGATCTAAATAGTCATATTAAAAGGCAGAGATTGCTAGATTGGATAAAAATAGAAAGAGCCAACTACATGCTGATTATAAGAAATTTACTTTAAATACAAAGACATCAATAGGTTAAGGCAAAACTATGAAAAAAGATATACCAGGAAAACAGTGATGTGATTACATCAATATCAGATAAAGTACATTTAACACAATAAATATTTCTAGGGATAAAAAGAAGCATTCTTTTTTTAAGTGGTCAATCCATCAAGAAGATATAACAAATATAAATGTTTATGCACCTAACACCAGGGTTTCAAAATACGTAAAACTAAAAGGAAAATCCATAAATAAAGTTGAAGATTTCCACATACTCCACTATCAGTAATAAATGGAACACATAAAATAAATAAAAATTCTAAGATTTGGACAACATAATCAACTTGACTAAACTGACAATTTAGAACACTTTACTCAATAACCATATAATAAACATTCTGTCAAGTACAAATGGAATATTCACCAATATAAACCATATTTTCTGCTATAAAACAAACATGAATAAATTTGAAAAGATTATTAAATTTATTTTCTCACCAAAATGTTTGTTTTTTAGAAATGGTGTGTTGCTATGTTGCCCAGGCTGGTCTCAAGAAATCTTCCCACATCATCCTCAGAGTAGCTGAGATTGTAGGCACAAGCCTACAACCTGTAGCTAACTACACTAACTGAAAGTGAAATTAAACTAGAAATTAATTAAAGGACAACATCTAGAATGTCACCAAATATTCAGAAATGTACAATAACACTACTAATTAATATGGGTCAATGAAGAAAAAATCAAGGGAAATTAAAACATATTTTGGATTGAATGAAAATGAAACCACAACATATTTCTAATTCAAAGCAATAATTACTTATATCAGAAGGGAGAAATAAAGGCCTCAAATCAATAATCTAAGCTTCCACATAAGAAAAAGAAGTACAAATTAAACAAAATTAAGCAGAATGAAGGAAAGGGAACACAGCAGGAATCAAACACAAAACAAGAAATAGAGCAAATCAGTGATATCAAAAGTCAATTTCATTAAAAAGATGAATAAATTTGATAAACCTCTAGCACATCAAGTGTGGAAAGAAAGAGAATACATGAATTGTCAGTATCAGAAATGAGAGAGGAACATTATTACAAACCCTACATTCAAATGATAATGTATTCTTTTTTTAAAAAATGGTAAATTTAATAATTTAGATGAAATGAAATAACAATTTGATAAAAATTACCAAACTGATATTAAAAGAAATTAATAACTATATAGATCCACTAAAGAAATTTATTTTGTAATTAAAAATCTTCCCACAAATAATCTTCAGGACCAGACAGCTTCAACTGGTGAACTCTACCAAACACTTAAGGAAAAAAATACCGCTCTACACAAATATATACAGAAAAAAAGAGAGAGAGAAAATATGTCCAACTCATTTTATGAGACTAGCATTTTTATAATACCAAAATCAGACAAAATTATTACACAAAAGAAAAACTACAGGCCAATATCCCTCATGAACATAAATGTTAATATTCCTATTTTCCTTCTTTCCTATTTTCCATCTATATATCTATCTAAGTGATAATAGGAGAAAAATGCCTGGTATCAATCTTTATTCTATAGTATAAAATTATCTATAAGGATAGGTTTTTGGGTGACCAACACACAGGACATTACTGGACGACTGGGACTGGGTCAGGAAATAGGGAGGAAGAGGCCAGCAGCTTTGCCAGAATTCAAAATTTTGTTGCCTTCAGAAGAGGAAGTGGGAGATTCCTAGAAGCCAATTTTATGTTTCACAGATATAGAAGTCAACTAGGACTTTTTAAATAGTTGGGTTTTACTTGTGGCTTCTAACCTTGAGAGCGGTTCCAGTTGCTCAAGACCTAAAGGATCAGGTGCAAAAGTCAGCCATAGAAAGCTCCAGGATTCAAAAAACATGATTTTGAGCTGGGTGCTGGGGATACACAGACTGCAACCAAATTGTCGTCTTGAGGAGCATGTAATACAGCAGGAGACTGCATGGCCCTGCAAGGTTGGTTAAACGCAATTATGGAGAAGAGACTCAGGGTAGCTACATTAGACAAGTAGAGCAGCAATTACAGAAGCAGGACACTCAGAGGCAATGTGCTTTTAGCTTTTGTAGGACCTACCCTCAGACATGCAATAGATATTAATATTCCAAAACAAAACTAAGCAAACCTATTCCAGAAATCCATAGGAAAGATAAAATACCATAATCATTATAAGATTTATCCTAGGAATGCAAAATTAGTTTAATATTTGAAAATCAATTAATGTAATCCACCACACTAACAGACTAAGAAGAAAAATAACATATTCATTTCCATAGATGAAGAAAAAGCATTTGTCAAAATTTAATAACCATTCATGAAAAACATTCTTACAAACTAGTAATAGAAGAGAATATCCTCATTCTGATGGTAAATAGCATCATATTGTGTGGCATGTAAAAACCTACAGCTCACATCGTACTTAATGGTTAAAGACCACGTTAATTTGTCAAGTTTAGAAATAGGGCAAGGTGCTCTCACCCCTTCTATTCAACATTATACTGAAGGTTATAGGCAGCGCAATCAGGAAAGAAAAAGAAATAAACAGCATATAGAATAGGAAGTAAGACATAAAATTGTCTTTATTTACAAATGATGCGATCATCTATGTCGAAAATTCTAAGTGATTCACTTAAAGAAAAAAAGCTACTAGAATAAGTGTTTAGCAAGGTCCCAAGATTCAAGATCAGTCAATAAAAATTAATTGTATTTCTATATTCTAACAAAAAAAGCCTTAGAATTTAAAGTTTTAAAAAGCAATACCATCTGTAATAACATCAAAACTATGAAATATTTAGAAATAAATTTAACAAAATATGTGCAAGACCTCTAAACTGAAAATACAGATGAGAGAAATAAAGACCTAAATAAATGGAGAGATACAGAATATTCTTCTAAGACTTTACATTGTTCAGATGTTATTGTTCCCCAGATTGACCAACAGATTCAAAACAGCACCAATCAAAATTGAAATATACTTTTTTGGCAGAAATTGACAAGCTGTTAATGTGAATAGCCAAAAAGAAATGATTAAAAAGAAAGATGAACTTAGAAGACCAACACTACCTGATTACAATAGCTGCAATAAAGCTATAGTAATCAAGGCAGTGTGGTATTGGCATGAGGAAAAACACATAGGTCAATGAAACAAAATAGAGAGCCCAGAAATAGGTTTACATATATATACTCAATTAGTTTTAAAAGAAAAAGGTGCCAAGGTAATACAATGGAACAAGAGAGTCTTTTCAGCAAATAGCTACATAAAAAGAAAAATCAATCTCAACCGTTACCCCATATCATCTAAAAAATTAACTCAAAATGAATTATACACCCGGATCTAAAAGTAAAACCTGCAAAATTTATAGAAGAAACCCTCAAACATCTTCATAAAGGTAGATAAAGATTTTTGGATGACAAAATGGATAAATCATTAAAAAACTGATAAATTACAGTTTATCAAACTAAAAATTTTTGCTCTTTCAAAGTCACTTTTAAGAGATGAAAAGACAAGACATAGATTGGAAGAAATTATTTTCAAAACATCTCTGATAAAGGGCTTGTATTCTGGTAAGTAAAAAAGATATTCCAAATCAACAGTACGAATCAAACAATCTGATAAAAATTGACAAAAAGATTTGATCAGACACTTCAACATATATATATATATATGGAAAAAAGACACTCAATATTACTATTCATTAGGAAAATGCAAATTATATACATAATGAGATATAACTACATACCCAGTAGAATGTCTAAAATTAAAAAGATTGACCATACAAAGTTTCGGCCTGCATATGGAGCAAATGGAACTCTTTAACATTGCTGATGAGAGTGCAAAATGGCACATTCACTTGGAAAAGAATTAGGCAGTTTCTTATAAAGTTACATATACAATAACCACAAAACCCAGCAAACCAGCAATAGGTACTGACCCAAGAGGGAAAAACATAGTTAATTAAAAATACTTTAAGACCTCACAGACTGCCATTACCTTTTAAAATAAAAGGGTAAGTGGCTTTAGATATAAATACTGAAATAATTAAAAATCAAATTAATTTATGTCTGGGGTTTGCTTCAAAATAACCCAGGATAAGAAAATTGATAGAAAATTGCCCATGGATTTAATATTGCTTTAACTAAGATGTACATGGGAGTTTGTGGTTCTATTCTCTCCTGCTTTTTCTGTGTTTTTTTGAAAGGAAAAAGGAGCTCAGGGAACAAATTTCTAAATTATCTCCTCTTTAACCTAAAAACCAAAATAATGCCAACAAAGCTATTCTTGATCTTTGAGCAGCAAATGCCAAGGATGATAAATGTTGAAGAAGTATTACTATTAGTTTGTTTCAGTTGAATTTCCTTCCTTCTCAACCTCTTGAAATGAGTGAATACATTCAGTAGAACTAGCTGAGGCTTAAAAATTCCAGAAATTATATCCATTCACCTTCACTTTTTATCTTTACTCTAAAATAATGACAGCCACAGTAGTAGAAGTAATACTTTTGATGTTAATGTGGGTATGATCCTCTTGCAGAATAACAACAAATTTTCTGTGTAGAGTATCATGTAAACTGGCTCTGACTGGCATTAGCTATTTCATCACAGAGTAGAAGACCAGCATAGCACACTCAGGATTCAAATTTTGGAAACATTAGATCAAAAGGTCCTAGCATACATGATCACAATCCTACCAATATAGACAGGAGCAGCTACAAACAGAAGGTGGTCCAGTGAGGCTTTCTTCACTCAACATTCTGAATTGCAAATCACCTCTGTCAAGCACACACATTCCTTAAGTTGGTGCCACATTCTGTATACTAACATACTAAGTACCAGGAATCCCAGAAGGCACTTCCTTTTAGCAAAATCTCAACTAAAGTTGATGCAATTTACATGGAAGTGGAAGTAGATATATATGCATAATCTAGAAGATGCTGATGAGGTAAGACTTTAAATGTCTTGCTAAAGAGTCTAGAATTTTGAATATGAATAATTGATAATAATTGTTATCAATTAATATTTTTAACTGGCATGTCCCCAAGATACTTCATTCGATCATTTTAATTAAGCAATATATTTAAGTGCCACAAGGTGGAGTGGGAGCAAGGTGGCAGAATAGAAGGCTCCACTAATCATCCACCCCACTGCCACCCAGGACACCAATTCAACAACTATGTACACACAAAAAGCACTTTCATAAGAAACAAAAACCAGGTAAGCATTCACAATATCTGGTTTTAAAGTCATATCACTGAAAGATGCACGGAAGAGGTAGAAAAAAACAGTCTTGAATTGATGATACCACCCCTCACCCATCTCCCAGCAGTGGCAGTGTGGTGCAGAGAGCATTCTGGCATGCTGTAGAGAGGGAGATCAAAGGATTTCTGAGGCATTGAACTCAGTGATGCCCTATTATAACAGAAAACAAGACCACACCAAACTCTGCTGACACCTGCCCACAGAGGGAGCATTTAAACTAGCCCTAACCAGAGGAGAATCACTCATCTCAGTGGTCTGAACTTGAGTTCCCACAAGCCTTGCCACTGCAAGCAAAAGTGCTCTGGGGCTCTAACTAAACTTAAAACACAGTCTAGGTTGCAAAGAATGCAACTCTAGATGAGTCCTAGTGCTGAACTGGGCCCCAGCCAGTGGACTGGGGTAGGGGGGATATGACCTACTGAGACAGAAGCCAGCATATTTAAGGGAGTCCTGGCATCACCCCTCCCCTAACCTCAGGCTGTACAGCTCACAGCTCCAAAAGACACTCCTTCCCTCCACTTGAGGAGAGGAGAGGGAAGAGTGAGGACTTTGTCTTACATCTTGGATACCAGTTCAGCCAGAGCAGGATAGAGCAACAAATCAGTCATGAGGCAACCCCTTTCCAGGCCCTAGATCCTAGAAGACATTTCTAGACACACCCTCAGCCAAAAGGAAATCGGCTGTCTTAAAGGGAAGAACCCAGTCCTGGCAGGATTCATTATCTACTAACCATCAGCAATACCCAGGTACTACATTGAGGACCCTGGGTGAGATTCTGACACTTACTGCCTTCAGATGAGACTCAGCACATTCCCAGCTGTGGTGTTTATGGGGCAAGACTCTTTCTACCTAAGAAAAGCAGAGGGAAAAGCAAAGGGGACTTGGTATTGCACACTACATACCAGCTCAGCAACAGTGAGGGTAGAGCAGTAAGTGGGCTCTTCGGTTCTCTAATTCCAAGTCTTGGCTCTTAGGCAGCATTTTTAGACCTGCCCTGGGCCAGAGTAGAGCCCATTGCCCTGAAGGGTGAGTCCCAGGCCAGGAAGCATTCACCACAATTCAGCTTCAGTCAGGAAGCTGACTGAAGAGTCCTTGAGCTTTAAGGAAATACTGTTGGTAGTCTGGCAGTACTTCCTGCGGGCCTGTAGCAGGGGCAATGGGGTGAGGTCCCTCTGCCTCTGCAAATGGAAGGGAAGAGTGGTAAAAACTCTATCTTGTGGCTTGAGTGCTAACTCAGCCATAGGACAATAGAACACCAGGTAGACTTCCAAGGTTTTTGATTCTAGTCCTTGATTCTTGGATGGCACCTCTGGACATGCCCAGGGCCTGGGAGAACTCACCAACATAAAGGGAAGGACACAGGCCAGGCTTGCCTTGCCACTTGCTGATTGTAGAGCCTCAGGGCCTTGACCAAGTATAGGTCATAGGCAGGGAGTGGTTACAGCAGGCCTTGGGTGAGTCCCAGTGCTGTTCTGGCTTCAGGTTTGACCCAGCGCAGTCCTAATGGTGGTGGAAACAGGGTGTGCTTTGTCACACCATCAGCAGCTCCAGATGGCTCAGAACAGAAAAAGAGACTCTGTTTATTCGGAAGAAATTAACAGAAAAGAACAGTCTCTGCCTGGTAATCTAGAGAATTATTCTGGATCTTGTCCAAGACTATCAAGGCAGTACATCTATGAGTCTGCAAGAACCACAGCATTAATGAGATTGGGGTGCCCTCTAAAGCAGATACAGCTTATATCACAAGACCTAAGTCCTTTCGAATATCTGGAAAGCCTTCCCATGAAGGACAAGCGAAACAAGTCCAGACTGAGAAGACAACAATAAATAACTAGGTCTTCAATGCTCAGACACCAAAGAATATGTTTAAGCATCAACACCATCGAAGAAACTATAATCTCTCCAAATGAACTAAGTCACCAGGGGCCAATCCTGGAGAAACAGAGATACATGACCTTTCAGACAGAGAATTCAAAATAGCTGTGTTGAGGACACTCAAAGAAATGCAAAATAACACAGAGAAAGAATTCATAATTGTATCAGATAAATTTAACAAAGAGATTAAAATAATTAAAAAGAACCAAGCAGAAATTCTGGAGCTGAAAAATGCAACTGGCATACAGAAGAATGCATCACAGTCTTTTAATAGCAGAACTGGTCGAGAAGAAGAAATAATTAGTGAGCTTGAAAACAGGCTATTTGAAAATACACAGAAGAGACAAAACAAAAGAATAAAGAACAATAAAGCATGCCTGCAGGATCTAGAATACAGGCTCAAAAGGGCAAATCTAAGAGTTATTGGCCTTAAAGGGGAGGTAGAGAAAGCAATAGGGGTAGAAAGTTTATTCAAAAGGATAATAACAGAGAACTTCCCAAACCTAGAACAAGATATCAATATCCAAGTACAAGAAGGTTACAGAACACCAAGTAGATTTAATCCAAAGAAGACTACCTCGAGGCATTTAATAATCAAACTCCCAAAGATCAGGGATAAAGAAAGGATCCTAAAAGCAACAAGAGAAAAGAAACAAATAACATACAATGGGGCTCCAGTATATCTGGCAGCAGATTTTTCAGGAGAAATCTTATAGGCCATGAGAGAGTGGCATGACATATTTAAAGTTATGATGGAAAAAGTATTTTACCCTAGAATAGCATATCTAGCAAAAATATCCTTCAAATATGGAGAAATAAAGACTTTCTGAGACCCAAAGAAAAAAAAAAAAAAGTTGAGGGATTTCATCAATATCAGGCCTGTCCTACAAGAAATTCTAAAGGAAATACTTCAATTAGAAAGAAAAGAATGTTAATGATCAATAAGAAATCATCTGAAGGTACAAAACTCACTGGTAATAATAAGTAGGCAGAAGTACACAGAATATTATAATACTGTAACTATGTTGTATAAACTACTCTTTGTTTTTTGTTGTTGTTGCTTTTTTTTTTGAGATGGAGTCTCACTCTGTCACCCAGTCTGGAGTGCAGTGGCGTGGTCTCAGCTCACTGCAACCTCCACCTCCCAGGTTCAAGTGATTCTCCTGCCTCAGCCTCCCAAGTAGCTGTGATTACAGGTGCCCACCACCACAACCAGATAATTTTTTGTATTTTTTTTTTAGTAGAGATAGTGTTTCACCCTGTTGGCCAGGCTGGTATTGAACTCCTGACCTAAGGTGATTCACCCACCTCACCCTCCCAAAGTGCTGGGACCCACTCTTAAGTAAAAAGACTAAACAAGGAACCAGTAAAAAAAATAACTATAATTTTTCAAGACATAAACAGTACAATAAGATATAAATGGAAACAACAAAATGTTAACAAGTGGGGGCACAAAGTTAAGGCATATGGTTTTATTAGTTTTCTCTTTGCTTGGTTGGTTGCTTACACAAAGAGTGTTAAGTCATTATCAGTTTAAAATAACGGGTTATAACATAGTATTTTCAAGCCTCATGGTGACTTCAAACCATAAAACATATAACAAATACACAAAAAATAAACAGCAAGAAGCTAAGCCATATCACCAGAGAAAATCACCTCCACTAAAAGGAAGACAGGAAGTAAAAAAGAAAAGACCACAAAACAACAAGAAAAAACATAACAAAATGATAGGAATAAGTCCTTACTAAAAAAAAAAACATTGAATGTAAATGGACTAAATTTTTCAATCTAAAGGCATAGACTAGCTGAATGAATTTTAAAAAGACCCCAAAATCTGTTGCCTATCAGAAACACATTTTACCTATGAAGACACACAAAGACTGAAAATGAAGGGATAGAAAAACATATTTCATGCCAATAAAAACCAAGAAAGACCAGGAATACTTGTATCAGACAAAATAAATTTAAAGACAAAAACCATAAGAAGAGACAAAAAGGTCACTGTATAATGATAAAGGGGTCAATTCAGCAAGAGGTTATAATTTTAAATATATATGTCCCCAACACTAGAGAACCCAGCTATATAAAGCAAATATTATTAGAGCTATAAAGAGAGATAAGTCCCAATACATGCATAGCTGGAGACTTCAACAACCTACTTTCAGCATTGAACAGATAGATCTTTCAGACTGAAAACCAACAAAGAAACATCAGACTTAATCTGCACTATAGAACAAATGGACCTGATAAATATTTACAGAACATTTCATTCCATGGCTTCTTAATATACATTCTTCTCCTCAGCACATAGATCATTCTCAAGGACAGACCATATATTAAATCACAAAACAAGTCTTAAAACATTCAAAAGAAATTGAAGTATTATCAAGCATCTTCTCTAATTGCAATGGAATAAAACTAGAAATCAATAGCAAGAGGAAATTTGGAAACTATAGAAATATATGACAATTAATCAATATACTCCTGAATGAACAGTGGGTTAATGAATTAATAAGGAAATGGAAAAATGTCTTGAAACAAATGATAATGGAAACACAACATACCGAGACCTATGGGATACAGCAAAAGTGTACTAAAAGGAAAGTGTATAGCTATAAGTGCCTACACCAAATAAGAAGACAAACTTCAAATAAACAACCTAATGATGCATCTAAAAGAACTAGAAAAAGAAGAGAAAACCAAACTCAAAATTAGTAGAATAATAAGAATCACAGCAGAAATTGAAATGAAGAAAACAATGCAAAAGATTAATGAATCAAAAAGTTTTTTTCAAGAGTTAAACAAAATTGGCCAACCTTTAGCCTGACTAAAAAAAAAAGAGAGAGAAAGAAGATCCAAATAAATAAAATCAGAGATGAAAAAGGAGACATTACAATGGATACTCTAGAAATTCAAAGGAGCATTAGTGGCCACTATGAGCAACTACATGACAATAAATTGGAAAACCTAGAAGAAATGTACAAATTCCTAGACACATACAACCTACCGAGATTGAACCATGAAGAAATCCAAAACCTGAATTGACCAATAATAAGTAATGAGATCAAAGCCATAATAAAAAGTCTCCTGGTAAAGAAAAGCCCAGGACTCAATGGCTTCACTGCTAAATTCTACCATACATTTAAGAAAGAACCCATACCAATCCTACTCAAACTATTCCAAAAAATACAGTAGGAAGGAATACTTCCAAACTGATTGTACCAGGGCAGTATTACCCTGATATGAAAACCATACAAAGACTCATCAAAAAACTAGAAAATTACAGGCCAGTATCAATGATGAATAATGATGCAAAAATCCTCAACAAAATAGTAGCAAACCAAATTCCATAACTCCATAAAAGGGCCATTCATCATGACCAAGTTGGATTTACCCCATTATGCAAGGATGGTTCAACATACACAAATCAATCAGTGTGATACATCATATCAACAGAATGAAGAACAACAGCCATATGATCATTTAAATTGATACTGAAAAAGCATTTGATAAAATTAAACATCTCTTCATTATTAAAAAAAAAAACTCAAAATACTGGGCATAGAAGGAACATACCTCAACATAATAAAAGCCCTATATAACAGACCCACAGCTAGTATCATACTAAATGGAGAAAAACTGAAAGCCTTTCCTCTAAGATCTGAAACACGACAAGGATGCCCACTTTCACCACTGCATAGTACTGGAAGTCCTAGCTAGAGCAATCAGACAAGAGAAAGAAGGAAAGGGCACCCAAATTGGAGTGGAAGAAATCAAATTATCCTTGTTTGCAGAAGGTTATGTTCTTGTATTTGGAAAAACCTAAAGACTCCACCACCAAAAAACTATTAGAACTGATAAACAAAGTCAGTAAAGTTGCAGGCTACAAAATCAACATACAAAAATCAATAGCATTTCTACATGCCAACAGGTAACTATATGAAAAAAATAAAATCAAGAAAGTAATCCCATTTTTAATAGCTACACATAAAATAAGATACCTAGGACTAAAATTAAAGAAGTCAAAGATCTCTACAATAAAAACTATAACACTCTGACGCAAGAAATTGAAGAGGACACCAAAAAAAGGAAATATATTCCATGTTCATGGATTTGAAGAATCAATATTGTTAAAATGTCCATACTGTTACACGCATCCGTGTGAAGAGACCACCAAACAGGCTTTGTGTGAGCCACGAGGCTGTTTATTCACTTTGGTGCAAGTGGGCTGAGTCCAAGAAAGGAGTCAGCAAAGGGAAATAGGGATGGGGCAGTTTTATAAGATTTGGGTGGGTAGTGGAAAATTACAGTTACAAGGTGGTTATCTCTTGTGGGCAGAGGCAGGGGTCACAAGGTGCAGGGTGGGGAGATCATGAGACTTACTGTCCAGGGGAGGGATGTCACAAGGTCAATTGATTAGTTAGGGTGGGGCAGGAACAAATCACAATGGTGGAGTGTCATCAGTTAAGGCAGTAACTTCTTTTATGGTTCTTCAGTTGCTTCTTTTGTGGTTCTTCTTTTGTGGTTCACTGCTTTTGTGGTTCTTCAGTTGCTTCAGGCCATCTGGATGTATACGTGCAGGTCACAGGGCTTATGATGGCTTAGCTTGGTCATCATATGTGTTAGAGGTATGTGTTAGAGGCCTGACACATACTACCCAAAGTAATATACAGATTCATGGCAGTCTCTATCAAAATACCAATGACATTCTTCACAGAAATAGAAAAAAAATCCTAAAATTATGTGAAACCAGGAAAGACCCAGAAGTGCCAAATCTACCTTAAAGCCCCCCCCCCCAACAAAAAAAAAACTGGAGGAATCACTTTACCTCACTTTAAATTATACTATAAAGCTAGAGTAAACAAAACAGCATAGTACTAGTATATAAACAGACACATAGAGCAATGGAACAAAATAGAGAACCCAGAAACAAATCCGCACACCTACAGTGAACTCATTTTTGACAAAGGTGCCAAGAACATACACCAGGGGAAAAAGTAGTCTCTTCATTAAATGGTGCTGAGAAAATTGGATATCCATATGCACAAGAAGGAAACCAGACCCTTATCTTTTGCCATATACAAAAATCAAATAAAAATGGATTAAAAATTAAGCCTAAGACCTCAAACTATGAAACTACTACAAGAAAACAGTGGAGAAAGTCTCCAAGACATTGGAGTGAAAAATTTATTGAGTAATATTTCACAAGCACAGACAACCAAAGCAAAAAATGGGCAAATGGGATCACATCAAGTTAAAAGCTTCTGCACAGCAAAGGAAACAACAAAGTGAAGAGAAAACCTAAAGAATGGGAGAAAATATTAGCAAACTACCCTTCTGACAAGGGATTAATAACCAGAATATACAAGGAGCTCAAATAACTCCATAGGAAAACATCTAATAATCCAATCAAAAAATGGGCAAAAGATTTGAATAGATATTTCTCAAAAGAAGACATACAAATGGTAAACAGGCATAGGAAAAGGTTCTCAACATCACTGATCATCAGAGAAATGCAAATAAAAACTACAGTGAGATATAATCTCAACCCTGTTAAAATGGCTTTTATCCAAAAGGCAGGCAATAACAATTGCTGGCAAGCATGTGGAGAAAAGGGAACCCTCATACACTTGATGTACAAATGGCAGTGGTAACGGAAATTAGTACAACCACTATGGAGAACGGTTTGGAGGTTGCTCAGTAAACTAAAAATATAGTTACCATGTGATCCAGCAATCCTACTGCTGGGTATGGGCCCAAAAGAAAGGAAATCAGTATATGGAAGAGATAATCTGCAGTCCTAAGTTTGTTGCAGCACTCTTCACAATATCCAAGACTTAGAAGCAACCTAAAATGTCCATCAACAGATGAGTGAATAAAGAACACGTGGTATGTATACACAGTGGAGTACTAGTGAGCCATAAAAGAGAATGAAATCCTGTCATGTGCAACAACATGGATAGAACAGGAGAGGTCATTACGCTAAGTGACATATGCCAGGCACAGAAAGACAAACACCACATGTCCTTACTTATTTGTAGGGAAAAATCAAAACAATTGAGCTCATGGAGACAGAGAGCAGAAGGATGGTTACCAGAGGCTGGGAAAAGCAGTGGGAACATACATTGGAGGAGGGGATGGTTAATGGGTACAGAAAAATAGAAAGAATGAATAGGCCAGGCGCAGTGGCTCATGCCTGTAATCCTAGCACTTTGGGAGGCCGAGGCAGGTGGATCACTTGAGGTCAGGAGTTCGAGACCAGCCTGGCCAACATGGTGAAACCCATCTCTACCAAAAATACAAAAATTAGCCAGAAGTTGCTTGAACCCAGGAGGCGGAGGCTGCAGTTAGCCGAGATCGTGCCACTGCACTCCTATCTGGGCAACAGAGCAAGACTCTTGTCTCAAAAATAAAAATAAAAATAAAAATGAATAAAACCTAGTATTTGATAGCACAACAGAGGGATTATAGTCAATAATTTGATGTATACTTAAAAATAACTAACAGAATATAATTGGATTATTTGTAACACAAAGGATAAATACTTGGGACGGATACCCCATTTTACATGACATGATTATTATTCATTGCATGCCTGTATCAAAACATCTCACGTACGCCATAAATATATACACCTATGTACTCACAAAAAGTAAAATTAAAAATTTTTCAAAAGAAAGAAAAGAAATGCCAGAAAGACACACAATAAGCTTTGTTTCTCTTATTGATAAATGCATGTAAACACATGCAAAACCCATGCAGGGACTGGCAGATACTCTTAAGAATGCCCAGGTTGGTAGGCACTTAAACTTCATTATCTCTTTTGTAGACAGTGCACTACACATAGAAAATGCCTCAATATATACATTGAGTTCTACACTAAAGTATTTTTTTCTTTTGTGTTAATTTTATTTTTTAAGTTCCAGGGTACATGTGCAGAATGTGCAGGTTTGTTACATATGTACTATGGTGGTCTGCTGCACCTATCAACCCATCACCTAGGTATTAAGTTCAGCATGCATCAGCTCTTTTTTCTGATGCACTCCCTCACTTCTGGGCAATCTAAAATTAATCTGTATTTTCATGAAATATATTATATGGTTTGAGACAATAGCTTCTCCTTGGGTAAGACTGCATTTGTATTGTCAAAATACAAACTTGTTCCAGAAGTAAAGACTGGATTAGGATCTAAAATTAGATTATGACTTACATAATAGATAATATTTTAAAAACTAACAACTCGCTGCATAATGAATTCTCAAATTTTGAGGACTGGTTACCAAGTTAGTTGATTAATTATCCAGGCCCTCTGTCACTATTCTTCTAGCCATTTTATTATTAACCCATATGTTTTTAACAGAGAATGAAAAAAATAAATCACAGTATATTTAACTGTTGTCGGCAGCCAGGGTCCACAGGTTGGTACCAGAGGTCTATTAAAGATTATTGAAGATTATCTATTAAAGACCAATAATTTTCTGTTCTTGGGTTTGTTACCCATGATTTCCCTGACCCATTTATCCAAATAATTAAGAATTGTTTAAATAAAAGAGGAAAATTAAAAATTTCTTCAAGCCAATGCAAGGTACACATTCTTAAAATTATATGCAAATTTTAAGAAACAAAAGACTGGGTGCAGTGGCTCACACCTGTAATCCCAGCACTTTGGGAGGCCGAGGCAGGAGGATCATCTGAGGTCAGGAGTTTGAGACCAGGCTGACCAACATGGAGAAACCCCGTCTCTACTAAAAATACAAAATTATTTGGGCATGGTGGTGCATACCTATAATCCCAGCTACTCAGGAGTCTGAGGCAGGAGAATCACTTGAACCTGGGAGGCGGAGGTTGTGGTGAGCCAAGATCGCATCATTGCACTCCAGCCTGGGCAACAAGAGCAAAACTCCATCTCAAAAAAAAAAAAAAAAAAAAGGAAAAAGAAACAAAATCCCAGGCCAGATATCTCTACTAATAATGAACTCTTAATCTCCTAGAATTGTTTGTTTTAGAACTCATAATCTGCCATTTGTTTTTAGTTCTAAGAAAACAATAGAGGATGAATAATGAATGTGAGCACTGAAATCATCCTGGCCCTCCACAGTTGACCATAGCTTAGTAATAAAATCTTTCTTTCCAATCATTTTATGTTGAACAAGCAGGAAGAAGTTTATTCTTCTATGAAACATTCAAAACTTTATTCTTTTATCTCTTGCCTTCATCTTGTCTGTCATCCTTGTAGAGGATTTAAAGTTGAAACATCTGAACTACTTCATCCACCTCTACACTCCCTGCTTCCTACAGAAGCTGACCTTTTTATACAACTGTTCAGGCAGCTGGATGACCTTTTATATACGGTAAATTTTCTCCTATTTTCAAAGCTTTTACTGGCTTCTTTTCTGGCACCTACACTTTCACGTAGGTAATATATAAATGTGTAAGTTTGTGAATGCTCTTGAAATCCAGCTGGCAGAAAATGCCAGTTTATAAATAAAATTTACCATGCTCATTTCATTTTCCTTTATGAGAAATGTACGTTAAAAGGAAATAGTGTCGTGCTGAACAAAAAATCCAAGAACAAAATATAAACCGCTCTCTGGTCTAATGAAAGTATTTTAAATGGGTAATAAGGCATGAAAAGAGAAAAAAATTATAACATGGATCACTGAACCAAATGATGAACTAAGGAGTCCTCTCTAAAGTAACAGTCAACACCCAGCATGCACTTAGGGGGTTGTCAAGCAACCGAGATTTCAGCAGGATCCTTTCTGCTTAAACAAGTTGAAGTTCAATGAAACTGATATGAAACTCAAAGTCGTATCAGTGACATTCTACCACGGAGCAAATAACATTTTTACAGGATTGAGGTTCTTGTTCAGTGAAGTTGTAGTCACGGTATCAAATGCTTGGTTGCTTTAATAAAACAACCTAAAGAGAAATAGCAGCTATAGTTGAAAATGTTAAAAGAAATGTGCTTTAAAAGTACTTGATCTACCATCATTTTCCAGAGCAGGAGAACAGAAAGCCCCAAGTAAACTAGGGATCCAATTCAAGAGGCTTCATCTGGGCAGGTCCTCATGCTCTGATTATCCATCTAAGAAATATCTCCTGCCACAATCGATGATCATACCAATTACTTCCTTCTAAGGAGTACAGTAAAAAATAACTTCTAGTTCTCATTTCTCAAGCTGCAAAAACTAGGTGTAGAATATTTACTTGAATCTAAGGCTAGTCTTGATTCTAGGCCAGGATCTGGAAAAATTTTCCTATAAAGGGCTAAATAGTAAATGTTTTAGGCTTTGTAGGTCACATACAGTCTGTTACATATTCCTCGAGGTATTTTTGTGTGTTTTTTGCAATCCTTTAAAAACGTAACAAACATTCCTAGCTCATGGGCCATGCAAAAATGGGTCACTGCTGGATTTGACCCATGAGCTATCTATCATTTGCCGATCTCCGTTCTAAGCATTGTTCTTCCAGTGCTTACCTGCTAATTCCCCTGGAAACTGACCACACACTATTATAGCCAGCAGGAATCTTTGGTTTGAACAGGCACCCACTCCCAAAATATCTGTTAAGAGATTAAGGGAACCCTTAAAGGAAGGGCTTGTGGCCCAGTTGTGGGGAACGCACTCAGCAGATGGCCTCCAGCTGTCAGCTCCTTCAGAATTAGCCTCAGCTGGAGAGAGATGCTTCTCCAGATTACACCCTTTTCAGAGCAGCTTTCGTCCAGTAATTGAGCACGGCATGAATATAAATGTCAGGCCATTGTGTTCCAACATGGACAATTCTGCTTCCTCCCCATTCCTTTCACAGGTCTTGATCCCTAATAAACATCTTGCACCCAAACTCTGTCTCAACATCTGCTTCTGGAGAGTCCAACCTGTGACAAACTTAAACTCTATATATGGCAACTGAATTATTCAGTATGCTACACCAAATTAATGAATACCCTTTTCCCAACTGCAAACCAAAAAGGTCACTTTCAGTAACACAACTGCATACAATTTTTTTGTTACTGTAGTCAACATCTTACATTTTTTAATTTTTCTCATATCTAAACTTTAAAGAATAGTAGAAACTAATTGTGATCTTATTCCTGTGTTTTATGAGATTTCTTACCTCTTTAGAAGTCCTTGTTTGAGTTTCAAGTTTGTGGCAAAGCCCTCAATCATTCTTCAATTCCTCAAAATTATTTTAAAGATTTTTCAGCACAAAAGAGAGGTATTTGAAAGATTTTTCAGTATGCTAGTCTCTCTCCATTAACCTATCAAGTCTGCTCTCTACTCATGGGCCTTTCCCCAAGATAAAGATTTTTAATGATTGTGCTTTAATGCAAGGTCACTAACTCACACTGAGAGACAGCATAATAAACAGTGCTATGAAACCTGTCAGTGTTTCTGTTGTAAGGATACATGGAGAATGTTCATCATTAAACTGAGCAGTGTCATCTTCATGAGGCCATTCAGGGGCAATGTTTCTTATCTCACTATCAGAAATTGTTGTGCTTATCTTAAGCAATTCATTTTCTTTTATCTTACCTGAATCATGTAGAACTCATCACGTAAGAAGGCAGTCCAGGGGAGTGGTTAGACCAATCCGGACTGCTTCATAGCCTAGCTCTGCTACTTACTTGCTCCACAACCTTGAATGAATGACTTCAACTTTCCGTACCTTACTTTCCTCATCTGTAAAATGGTAATAACAGTACCTTCCTCACAGGGTGATATCAAGAATGTATATAACATGTACGTAATACTTAAAAGTCCTAGCACAGAGAACACATTCAATAGCTGTTATATTATAATTTCCTTTTTCAAATTGGGACTACTTAAGGCCAAATTCATCTTACCCCATGCGGCACTTTGTCTGCTCACTTCCCATGTCTTTTTTGCACTTGGTTTTCACTTTGACTTAAATTTCTAAACCTCCTCTTTTTGAAATGTGTAATATTCATCATCTTTTTCTGATTATAAAATTAATAAATCTGCAAGGTCTAAAATTTATAAAATATGAAATTATGTGACATTACTGATATAAATACTGTTTATTAAATACTTGGTATATGCTAAGCACTATGCTAAACATTTTGCATATATTGGCAAATTTAACCCTCACAGCAACTGTACTGTTATTTTCTTCATTTTATATATGAAGGAATTAAGACCTGGAATAACAACAAAACTTAACCAGAATCTCACAGTTAGAAGTTGGACCCGCATCTACTTTATGATTTCACCATCCTGAGATAACTACTGCAAACATTTCAATAAATTTTCTTCACTTACATGTGTTCTCTGCCTATACATATATATGCAATATACTTATATTTTTTAATTAAGAAATTTTATATAATTTTAAATTTATTTATGGTTTCATGTCATTAATTAGTATTTAAATAGAGGTTTTAGTAGCTGCATAACACTTTACCTCATGTTCATGTCAAAATGTGTTTGAGCCAGTTGCCTCATTGATTTTGCCAACTTTGTTTTTTTTTTTTAATAGAAAAGGTCTCACTCTGTCGCACAGGCTGGGGTACAGTGGTGCAGTCATGGCTCACTGCAGCCTCGAACTCCTGGGATCAAGTCATCATTCCACCTCAGCCTCCCAAGTAGCTTGGGACTACAGGCATGCACCAAACCACCACACATAGCTAATTTTTTTTTTCATTTTTAGTACAGACAAGGTCTCACTATGTTGCCCAGGCCAATTTTCTTTACAAAACTTTGACAAACATTCTTAAACATGGAGTTTTATTATCACTTCCAATTATGTATCTAGTATCAAAACTAGAAGTATTAACAGATCTGAACATTTTAAGATTATTCATATTTTCAAAATGTATTCAAGAAACATTGACCAGTTTATTCTCATACCAAAGTCCAAAGGCCTTATGTACCATGTCCAAAGTCAAATTTTGAAATGTGTGTGTATATGTATTTAATCCTATTGAATTTTTATTGGAACTGTATTATAAACATTAGCTCACTCAAGGAAAAGTAAAACCTTTACAACCAAGAATATGGCATGCCCCACCATTTATTCAAGTCTTTTTTTTATAATTCAGGAAAGCTTTATTTTTCTTCATATAGGTTTTATATGTTTGGGGTAAAATGTATTTCTAGATATTTCGTAGTCTTTATTGTTACTGTAAAAGTGGTTTTTCTACATTGTATTTTATACTCGATTTTCTATTGAAAGAAAGCTATTTAGTTATGGTTTTATTCCTTTTATTAACATTTAACTTGTAACAGAAAATCTTATTTCCCGTTTTAGTACTATTCACTGCTTAGATGGTTTTCTTGTATTTCTAGATGCCAATTTGAAGGTCAGTAAAGAAGTAAATATTATCTACTTGCAGCTTCCATCCCCTCCCTCTTCCTCTGCCTTTGGACTTGGTGGAACAGTCTCTTGGAGCAGTGGCATTAAGGGGAGAGCAGAGATTCATGTGGTCAGCCCCAGCAGAGACTAGTATTTTCTCATTGACATTGTTTAAAAGTCCAAGTTAACAGCAGCAGATATGCTCTCTGTGCCCTGGGAAGACCTCTCCCACCACAGCCCCTGGGTAGCCACAGTTCTGGAAAGGCTCCGAGAGGACTTCGCACAGGAGTATGCTAGTAGGAGATCATACCTGGTTCTACATGGCCAAGAGCGGACAAGGGCATAATAAATTCATTAAATTCTCCTAATATTTTTCAAATGTAGACTATCTGTAAGGTGTTTTAGTCTTTAAAAATAACTGCTTAAATCAAAAAGGACCATCGTTTGCTGCCTTACCAAGGGTGAAGGTGTTTTATTATTTTTAAGACCATAGTAGCATATTGCTCAAATATTATCCCCATATTTTATCTTTATTGACTTAATCTTTGCTTCAGAAGCCATGTGCACTCTAAGTTTGGGATTTTCCATGTGCTCTGGATATGTATGTTTCCTGGAGAACTGCATATTGTGTTTCTAGTTTCACGGCCTTTGTCTTAGGAACCCTAAAGCACCTTGTTACACCCACACAGACACACACCCCTAATCTCAATGCTGAGGTCACTGCTATGAGTTAGGACAGTGTGGCTCTATCTGGTGCTCTGCTACCAGCTTGATATATGATCTTGGAAAATTCACTTATGTCTCAGCCTTGCTTTTCATCCTTAAAGGGGAAAAAGACAGTATTTCTAACATTCCTATGATTCTGTAACAATCAATGCTCCAAACAGCCAACTTTTAGTTTCTCAAAGATGTATTATCCAGCTTATGGTTAGTTTATGGTTTTTCTTAGCTTTTTCTGCCTACTATTAACCATGCAATTTGACAAAAGCCAGTCACAAAAGGTAAAGCCCTGAAAAGCCTAGGTCATGAAACGTAAGAGCTTCATATCTGTCTTAGTTTCTGAGTTTCCCATCAGATACGCTAACTGCATGGAGGCGTCTGGATTCCTTGGTGTGATATGTAGCAGCACTGCACCTGCTTTGTTCTCTTCCTTAGCATTGCCACTTACTAAATTATGACAGCAAAAACGTATCCAACTGCTTGGTTTCAGTGCTGGGAAATGTATCTGGCTTAAGTAGGAAATTAAATGAGAATTGCAATAAATATTTTTAAGTTTATAGGCATTTATTATTTAAAGCTTAAGGTAAATCTATAGCAAAACTAAACTACTCTTAGTGACAAAAGGAAAATTACTTAAAATTCCATTCCTTAGACTCCTGTTGTAACATCTGAACATTTACTACATTATTTTCCTGCCTTACAAAATACAAAGAAAGGCTGGGTGCAGTGGCTCACACCTGTAATCCCAGCACTTTGGGGGGCTGAGGCAGGCGGATCACCAGGTCAGGAGATCAAGACCATCCTGGCTAACACGGTGAAACCCCGTCTCTATTAAAAATACAAAAAATTAGCTGGGCGTGGTGGCAGGTGCCTGTAGTCCCAGCTACTCACGAGGCTGAGGCAGGAGAATGGCGTGAACCTGAGAGGTGGAGCTTGCAGTGAGCAGAGATCACGCCACTGCACTCCAGCCTGGGCGACAGAGCGAGACTCCCTCTCAAAAAATAAAAAAAGAAAGAAAAGAAAAAAATACAAAAAAAAAGCCTCCTCAATGGGTTGTATCACTTACACATCTTCAAGAAATTATAGAAAGGGCATGTGTATTAGTCAGGGTTCTCTAGAGGGACAGAACTAATAGGATATATGTATATATGAAAGGGAGTTTATTAAAGAGAATTAGCTCACACGATCACAAGGTAAAGTCCCAAGATAGGCCATCTGCAGGTTGAGGAGCAATGAAGCCAGCGGTGGATCAGTCCAAGTCCCAAAACCTCAAAAGCAGGAAAGCCAACAGTGCAGCTTTCAGTCTGTGGCCAAAGGCCTGAGAGTCCCTGGCAAACCACTGGTCTGAGTCCAAGAGTTCAAAACCTGAAGAACTTGGAGTCTGATGTTCGAGAGCAGGAAGCATCCAGCACAGGAAAAAGATGAAGACCGGAAGACTCAGCAAGTCTGCCCTTCCATCTTTTCCCGCCTACTTTATTGTAGCCACAGTGGCAGCTGACTAGATGGTGCCCACCCAGATTGAGGATAGATCTGCTTCTCTCAGGCCACTGACTCAAATGTTAATCTCCTTTGGCAACACCGTCACAGGCATACCCAGGAACAATACTTTGCATCCTTCAATCTGATCAAGTCGACACGCAATATTAACCATCACAGCATGTTACCATCCTGGTCAGAAAATGAAGACCTGAATCACCCATGCTGAGATGTGAAAATAGTTTATGGTTATTTTCTTCCACATATCCCTTATGGAGAGATCTTTTGAAATGACAACATGGTTATGCATTATGAGTGCTTACTTATCAGCTCTATAAGTTGTCTTATGAGGTAATGAACTATTACTATTTTATTTCATGGTTATTTTATCTAATTAAGTCAACTAACCTCCTGTTCTTTCACGTAACGCCTAAAGCTTTGAAGTTGCATATTATCACACACAGAGAGAGGAGAAAAGAGCAAGCTGCCAATGTGTGTGATCTGCTGAGCCCTGCTGCCTTTCCCCTGCAGAGAGGCAATGCAGGGCAGAGGAGGAAGACCCTAAGCGAGGTATCTTGGGTTGAAACACACTACCCAGGAAACACTGGGCAACTGACATACCCTCTATGCCTCTGATCTATAAAATGAGAATAATACTGACATTGGCCTCACAAGGTGGTAGTAAGGACTTGAGTTGATTGATGGCTCCTCCTGACACATTGGGTGTGCTATATAAGCATTTTCCCATATCTTCCTTATTGGTGCCCTGCTCCAGCACCCTGGGATTCTTTAATTCTTCAAACGTGAGGAGCACACTCCTGCCTCTAGAACTCTGCACAGTTTATTTCATAATACTCACCGCATAAGTAATGATGTGTGCATTTGTGTGACTATTTGCTTAAGATCTGCCTTCTCCATGGGCGTAACTTCCATGAGATCAGGAACTCTATTTTGTTCCTCACTGAATAACCAGGGCTATGTCAATGCTCACAATGAATGCTCAACAGATGTTTGTTGAACATGGAGTGAATAAATAGAAAACCTAAAAGAATAAAAACATCTAAATAATTTTTAAACCATTATTGAGTCTGTTAAGTCTTCATGGTTTAAGTCAGTTCCTTATCTGCAGTATCATATTACAATATCAAATCTCAATTTAGCTTGAAACCTTAGAGGTATGTTTTTACATATTTTCTTTCAAAGTGCTTCTTGAGAAACCATATTGCAGAAGTTAATTATGTCTTTTAGAGAACTACATAAATAGGATCCCTGGGATTATTTCGTTTTTTTCTTCTTTGGAAGAAATACCATGAACGAAAATCTAATCAAATTGGATCAGTCAATAGTAAACACAGTGTTCCCAGAACAAAACTTCTTCCCAGATGATGCAGGACTTTGAAACTCAATGTTGTTCCCTTTAGGAAGCATAGACAAAACTCCAATAAGTTCACTGTACCCTAATGATACTATTATTTTGGTTTTGGGAATACAATTTTTAATGAGGATGTACATGCAGAGCAAGAAAATGATGTTTTGTAGGAAGTACATATTTGATTTTTCACATTAGTAGTATATTATTATAATACTATCTTTGTAAAAGAGAATTAGTACCCTCAAAGAGCACTTTGAACCATTCTGGGAGAGGGTTTTATATAAAAATATTATTCAAATAGTCATTCAAAATACACAAAGGGTTTAGTAAACCTCTGACCACTGGGAAAGCAAATATGTTTGTCAAAGGCTCTGTTGAGTTAGCAGCCTCAGAATGCATCACTGTGCCTTTTATTCGGTTCATTCAAATATACAACCTAGTTACACATTTATATTTTTCATTTATTTTTTACCTTACTATACATTTTCATTAATATTTTTCCCTAACTACCTTGCTACTCAAAGTGTGGCCTGCAGACCAGCAGCACTGGCATCACCTGGGAGCTTGTTAGACATGCGGCCTGTAAGACCACACCTGATGTACTGAATCAGAATCAGCAATTTAACAAGATCCCCAGGTGATTTCTATGCACATTACATTTTGAGAAGCATTGCTGTAAAGTTTCACCCAAAGCAATGAGAGTTAAATGAGTAATTTCAGTGCAGAGAAGAAATATAGTACTTAGGAAAAAAAAGTGAATTTGTTAAACAAAGTTCAGGAGAATGGTCCTGTAGCAGCTGATGGCAATAGAGTCAGACAGACTTAGCCTCCAGCTCTGCCTCTCACCACCTGTGTACATGAAACACTTCTTAGTCCCACCGCACACCCTCTCAACCTGCCTTTTTACTCCAGCCATTGCGTGGGAACCAACACGGCAAACCTGTAACCTGGTAATACCTCACCTCAGCTGCTCTAGGTAGCTACCACTTTCACCCAGGGTTTCACTGCTGCCCCCATGACAGATGCCTTTGGGAACCTGCTCAGTCATTCTGAGCCATCTACATGCCTTGAAGTCAGAATTCTCCCTCATGGGGCAACCCTTGACCAACCCTGAATGACAGCTGCATTCCATTCTAAGCTGCATTTTATGAGACCTCTCGGAGCGTTCCCAGCCGAATAAGCCCCATTTGCCCACAGCAGTGGCTAGCTGTATATAGAACTGTGGCTTTCTTCTAACCAGTATAATATGCAAAGACAGTAGAACATCATTCTTGTGATGACATTACATTATATACAGCTCTCTCTTGCTAACAGACTCACTAGTGATTCTCTCTCCTTAGCTGGCTCTGAAGAATTCAATGGTCATGTTGGGAAAGCCACATGGCAAGGAGCTGAGGGTGGCCTCTAGGAACTGAGAGTAGACTCCAGCCAACAGGCAGCAAGAAGCCAGGGCCCTCAATCATGCCACAGGGAGGTGAACTCTATCAACACAGCAAATGAGCTTCAAAGCAGATTTTTCCCCAGTTGAGCCATTGGACAAGGCTGCAGCCTGGCAACACCTTGATCGCAACCATGTGAGGCCCTGAGCCAAGGACCCAGTAAGCCATGCCCTGCGTCCTGCCCACTGAAACTGTGAGATAATTAATGTGTGTTGTGTTAAGCTGCTAAGCACACTGTAACTTCTTATGCAGCAACAGAAAACTAATACACCCTCCATTTTATTCTGCAAGCTCCATGAGGTTAGGGACTGTGTCTGAAATGTCCAGGGCCTAATAAGAGTGACACAATTAAAGGAACTAGAGAAGCAAGAGCAAACCCATTCAAAAGCTAGCAGAAGTCAAGAAATAACTGAGATCAGAGCAGAACTGAAGGAATTGGAGACACAAAAAACCCTTCAAAAAATCAATGAATCCAGGAGCTGGTTTTTTGAAAAGAACAAAATTGATAGACTGCTAGCAAGACTAATAAAAAAGAAGAGACAGAAGAATCAAACAGATGAAAGATAAAATGATAAACGGGATATCACCACCGATCCCACAGAAATACAAACTACCATCAGAGAATACTATAAACACCTCTATGCAAATAAACTAGAAAATCTGGAAGAAATGGATAAATTCCTCGACATATACACTCTCCCAAGACTAAGCCAGGAAGAAGTTGAATCTCTGAATAGACCGATAACAGGCTCTGAAATTGAGGCAGTAATTAATAGCCTACCAACCAAAAAAAGTCTAGGACCAGACGGATTCACAGCCGAATTCTACCAGAGGTAAAAGGAGGAGCTGGTACCATTCCTTCTGAAACTATTCCAATCAACAGAAAAAGAGGGAATCCTCCCTAACTCATTTTATGAGGCCAGCATCATCCTGATACCAAAGCCTGGCAGAGACACAACAAAAAAAGAGAATTTTAGACCAATATCCCTGATGAACATCGATGCAAAAATCCTCAGTAAAATACTGGCAAAAAAAATCCAGCAGCACATCAAAAAGCTTATCCACCATGATCAAGTGGGCTTCATCCCTGGGATGCAAGGCTGGTTCAACATACACAAATCAATAAATGTAATTCAGTATATAAACAGAACCAAAGACGAAAAACACGTGAATATCTCAATAGATGCAGAAAAGGCCTTTGACAAAATTCAACAACCCTTCATGCTAAAAACTCTCAATAAATTAGGTATTGATGGGATGTATCTCAAAATAATAAGCGCTATTTATGACAAACCCAGAGCCAGTATCATACTGAATGGGCAAAAACTGGAAGCATTCCCTTTGAAAACTGGCACAAGACAGGGATGCCCTCTCTCACCACTCCTATTCAACATAGTGTTGGAAGTTCTGGCCAGGGCAATCAGGCAGGAGAAAGAAATAAAGGGTATTCAATTAGGAAAAGAGGAAGTCAAATTGTCCCTGCTTGCAGATGACATGATTGTATATCTAAAAACCCCATTGTCTCAGCCCAAAATCTCCTTAAGCTGATATTCAACTTCAGCAAAGTCTCAGGATACAAAATCAATGCGCAAAAATCACAAGCATTCTTATACACCAATAACAAACAGAGAGCCAAATCATGAGTGAACTCCCATTCACAATTGCTTCAAAGAGAATAAAATACCTAGGAATCCAACTTACAAGGGATGTGAAGGACCTCTTCAAGGAGAACTACAAACCACTGCTCAACAAAATAAAAGAGGACACAAACAAATGGAAGAACATTCCATGCTCATGGGTAGGAAGAATGAATATGGTGAAAATGGCCACACTGCTCAAGGTAATTTATAGATTCAATGCCATCCCCATCAAGCTACCAATGACTTTCTTCACAGAATTGGAAAAAACTAGAGTTCATATGGAACCAAAAAAGAGACTGCATTGCCAAGTCAATCCTAAGCCAAAAGAACAAAGCTGGAGGCATTATGCTACCTGACTTCAAACTATACTACAAGACTACAGTAACCAAAACAGCATGGTACCGGTACCACAACAGAGATATAGATCAATGCAACAGAACAGAGCCCTCAGAAATAATGCCACATATCTACAACTATCTGATCTTTGACAAACCTGACAAAAATAAGAAATGGGGAAACAATTCCCTATTTAATAAATGGTGCTGGGAAAACTGGCTAGCCATATGTAGAAAGCTGAAACTGGATCCCTTCCTTACACCTTATACTAAAATTAATTCAAGATAGATTAAAGATTTAAATGTTAGACCTAAAACCATAAAAACTGTAGAAGAAAACCTAGGCAATACCATTCAGAACATAGGCATGGGCAAGGACTTCCTGTCTAAAACATCAAAAGCAATGGCAACAAAAGCCAAAATTGACAAATGGGATCTAATTAAACTCAAGAGCTTCTGCACAGCAAAAGAAACTACCATCAGAGTGAACAGGGAACCTACAGAATGGGAGAAAATTTTTGCAATCTACTCATCTGACAAGGGGGCTAATATCCAGAATCTACAATGAACTCAAATTTACAAGAAAAAAAACAAACAACCCCATCAACAAGTGGGCAAAGGACATGAACAGACACTTCTCAAAAGAAGACATTTATGCAGCCAATAGACACATGAAAAAATGATCATCACTGGCCATCAGAGAAATGCAAATCAAAACCACAATGAGATACCATCTCACACCAGTTAGAATGGTGATCATTAAAAAGTCAGGAAACAACAGGTACTGGAGAGGATGTGGAGATATAGGAACACTTTTACACTGTTGGTGGGACTGTAAACTAGTTCAACCATTGTGGAAGTCAGTGTGGCGATTCCTCAGGGATCTAGAACTAGAAATACCATTTGACCCAGCCATCCCATTACTGGGTATATACCCAAAGGATTATAAATCATGCTGCCATAAAGACACATGCACACGTATGTTTACTGTGGCACTATTCACAATAGCAAAGACTTGGAACCAACCCAAATGTCCAACAATGAGAGACTGGATTAAGAAAATGTGGCACAAATACACCATGGAATACTATGCTGCCATAAAAAATGATGAGTTCATGTCCTTTGTAGGAACATGGACGAAGCTGGAAACCATCATTCTCAGCAAACTATCACAAGGACAAAAAACCAGACACCGCATTTCTCACTCATAGGTAGGAATTGAACAATGAGAACACATGGACACAGGAAGAGGAACATCACACACTGGGGCCTGTTGTGCAGTGGGGGAGAGGCGGAAGGGATAGCATTAGGAGATACACCTAATGTTAAATGGTGAATTAATGGGTGCAGCACACCAACGTGGCACATGTATACATGTGTAACAAACCTGCACGTTGTACACATGTACCCTAAAACTTAAAGTATAATTTAAAAAAAGAAAAAAAAAGAGTGACACATAGCAGTTCTTCAATAAATATGTTATATGTATAAACATATCTCTGAGTTTCCTAAAACAGAATTCACAGTACTCATGTCTAAAAGTATATTCTTCCAGCATTAATATGGTATAAGAAGAGATAGCCATGTATTAAATCCCTACCATCGGGCTACATATTATACAAATTATAACACAAAAACGCAAACAAAACAGGCAATCAAAAAGGAAACAAACCCAGAAATAGTTTTTGCTTGCAATTCTCCTAAGTGTCTGACCAAGATTTGCCTCAGTATTTTGTCTCGGGGTTTAATGCTCCAGGCTTCAATCACAGAAAGACACAATTAACATTCATTTCCTTCTAGCCTGTTTTCCTATGCCTTTAAAAAAACAGTTGAGAACATACTACGCATAAAATTAATGCCTGGGTTATTTCTCTTAATATCCTATTATGAGCATATTCCTTGTCATAAATCAGCCATTTTCACAGACACATTTGAAACGCTAGGCCTTGCATGATTTTGGTAATATTCTCCCAGCATTCTCTGCCAGATATTATCTTATATAAACAGCCAGTCATGCAGAACAGGTGTGACGCAGCTGACTTCTGCTTTGGTGCAGCCAACTAGACCCAAGTTTGCTAATTTTAGTCACGTCCCTCATCAGAACACTGATTCAGTGTTCCAGACGAAACCCTAACACATTGAACATCACAACACTCTAGTTTATAATAAACTTAAATCCTCTTCTGGCCTAAAACTCCTTGCCAAGGCCTGTTATAACTACTGCAACAAATTGATGCTAAGTTGTTTTATATACATATATAAACATTGGTAATTTGGCCACGGACATTCACTTCCTGGATGAATTTTTCATTTTCCCACTTCATTGCCTTAATCTCACTCAGTATGGATTTCCCATCCAGATGCCATATTAAATGTGTGCCAATAACTAGCATGAGTTGGGCTCAAAAACCCCTTGCTTATATTGTTACCTTGTTTACTTAGTACCCTTTTACAAAGCTGGTGACAAAAAAGTGATTAAATATTCTGGGGGGAGGATAAAAGACACAAAGTCAGAGCTATTGGTTACTTTCGAAATACCAGAATCAACAGGTGTTTGGATCAGTAAGTCTAATTACTTACTTTTCCTTATTGAAGGGACTTTCTAACCAGAGAGAATCTACTGTTATTGAAAATCAGCCAAAGGCTGGGCGCGGTGGCTCACGCTCGTAATCCTAGCACTTTGGAAGGCCGAGGCGGGCGGATCACGAGGTCAGGAGATCGAGACCACGGTGAAACCCCGTCTCTACTTAAAAATACAAAAAATTAGCCGGGCGTGGTGGCGGGCGCCTGTAGTCCCACCTACTCGGAGAGGCTGAGGCAGGAGAATGGCGTGAACCCGGGAGGTGGAGCTTGCAGTGAGCCGAGATTGTGCCACTGCACTCCAGCCTGGGCGACAGAGCGAGACTCCGTCTCAAAAAAAAAAAAAAAAAAAAAAAGAAAATCAGCCAAAAACAAAACAAAACAAAAACCTTCTTCAGGAATAAAAATTTCATGCTTGTTTTGTTATTGGTTCTTTGACCAGGAATGGGTCTTCTCTTAAATATCTCAGGGTTGTTCTCTTTTATTTTTATTAAAGGCCATTTCTCTCATTTGATTTCCCAAAAACATTGAGAATAACAGCTAACATGCAGTCAGCCCTCTATATCTGAGTTCCATATCCATGGATTCAACCAACCATAGATGAAAAATATTCAGGAAAAAAACCACATTTGTATTGAACATGTATAGATGTTTCTTGTCATTAGTCCCTAAACAATACAGTATAACTATTTACATAGCATTCACATTGCATTAGGTATAACTAGAGATTATTTAAAGTATACACGAAGATGTGTGTAAATTATATGCAAATACTATGCCATTTTTAATTTTTATATTTAGACATGGTATCTCACTATGTTGCCCAGGCTGGCTTTGAACTCTTGGGTGATCCTCCTACTTCAGCCTCCTGAGTAGCTGGGATTATAGGCACACACCACCAACCTATCTTTATTATGCCATTTCAAATAAGAGGATTTTGGTATCCTGGAGGGGTGGGGGTTGTGGGGGTTTTGGCAGCAATCCGCCATGGATACTGAGGGACGACTGTACTTGAAAATGGTAATCAAGTCATCACTTTCAAGCCTAGTTGAATCCAGCGCTTCATCTACTCCACACCTGCACCCACACAGCTGAATGTGTCTGAAGAAAAACACATAATTGTGCTGATTGATCTCACTTTAAATTCATGACCACCCATTTCCTAACAAAGCTGACCCCTCCATTTGAACACATAAATCTAATTCCATCTCTCCTGCTCAAGGATATAACTCCCACAATTGCCCCTTCCTCCTACATGTTTTATTTTCCCATCTGTACTCAACATGCAGTAGTTCTATCATTTTTTTAAGGCACTGATAATCCCACTTTCCTGTCCTGGTATGACCCCATTTCCACATTTTGAAACAAATAGACTTGCTCCGTCCAATTTCTCTCTTCCTGTTCTCACTTAAACCCACTCGGAGTATGCTTTTGCCTGATCGCTCCAACAAAACTGCTCCTGCCAAGCTCTCCAATCATCTCCACAGTGGAAATCCAGATTCTTCATCTTACTTGACTTAGCAGCCTTTGACCTGGTTAAACATTATTTCCTTCTTGAAGCACTTTCTTCACTTGACTTCCAGGACACCACATGGTTTCAAATGCTTCCTCTCAGTCTTGGCTTGTTCCTTTACTCCCCAACCTTTTCATGTTGGAATACTCCCAGCCTCCCTTGCCCTGGAACTTCTCTTTCCTATTATCTGTCTATATCTCTAGCTTCAACTATCTATCAATCTATCATGATTCCCATTCAAGTCAGAACAGGCTAAGTCTTCCTGGGTTACCAACAAACAACCACCAGCCCCAGTAGCTTAAGAAAGGTTTCTCACTCATGTTGCCTTTCAGTTGTGGTTTGCCTAGGTGTTGTATCTCATGTTGTCCTTTCTCTGGGACACAGCTCATAGAGCAGCTACCATAAAGAGTACTGCCAGCTGCTGTGACAGAGATAAGAATGTGACATTGTGCATTAATTACTAAAGCTTCCATCCAGAAGTAACACGTATTATTTCCACTTGATTTTAGTTGGACAGAGCAAGTCACAGGGCCATCATGAGTAGAAAAATATAATTCTAACATAAAACCATATTAGAAGGTGAAATGGAAATATTTGGTGAACGACACCAGTGATTACCAAAACTCCCAATGTACAGCTCTTGCGTAGGCTTCTCCTAAACTCTTTTTTCATGTACCTAACTCTCTGCTCAGCATCTTCACTTAGATATCTAACTAAAACCTCAAACTGGCGGGGCACTGTGGCTCATGCCTGTAATCCTAACACTTTGGGAGATTGAGGCGGGCAGATCACCTGAGGTCAGGAGTTCAAGACCAGCCTGGCCAATATGGTAAAACCTTGTCTCTACTAAAAAATACAAAAGTTATCTGGGCATGGTGGCATATGCCTGTAGTCCCAGCTATTTTGGAGGCTGAGGCAGGAGAATCACTTGAACCCAGGAGGCAGAGGTTGCAGTGAGCCAAGATCGTGCCACTGCACTCCAGCCTGGGCAGCAGAGTGAGACTCCATCTCAAAAAAAAAAAAAAACAAAAAAAAAACTCAAACTAAGCGTCTTCAAAACTGAGGTCTACTCTTCTTACTCCAAACCAAACCTTCTCCTACAGTTTTTTAATCTCAGTTCATGGCAACTCCATGAACTCCATATATAAGCCTCATAAGGGTTTACTGTTGTATCTTCAATGCCAAACAAAATGTGTGGCAAAAAGTAGGTTGAACAAATGAATTGATGAATAAATATTGTGTTTTTGTCTCAGTTCATGCTCTGATTTCTTCACATCTTTAAAAAATGGTAAAGTAGATACCTTCCTTAAAAAGATTCTGACTAATTGAATATAATGATCAACACTGTAGCTCGAGCATACAGGGCCTGTTACTATACCAAATACTGTGTTGAGTTCCTTGCATTCTCTGCCTCCCCCACCTAACAATTAGCCTACAAGTGCTGTACTAGTAGTTCTCTGACACTGTTAGCCTCCTGAGTCCGAGCCTTCAATACCTACATCCCCTCCCTCTTCATATGGCCATTCTCTCTCCATATGAGTATACAAACCTTTTGGGAATCCATTGCATATGTCACATTTTTTAAACAGGTTATCCTGTGATCCCCGTTAGACATTTCTAAGACCATTTACTACAAGGTTGATTTTTCTTTTAGAACTTATTATATTTACTTTTGGACTCAACACATTTTTTCTCATTAAGCTTCTCAAGTCATCTGTCCTTACTCATCAGACAAATGCCATTCCAGGTGAGGAATTTTGTGTCCTAAAAGCCTGAGTTTTTAAAGAGCTATTTGCAAATTATTGTTATTTTGTGGATCTGACTGACATACCAGGTGAGAGAGTTGTCAGCTGTTAGCTGACAGTTGCAAATCCAGGGGCCTTAAGTCAAGACTCCAGATAAGAAACACAGCAGCCCAAACTAAAGGTACTATTTCCAAATACATGTCCAGGCATTTGCTTCTCTTTTTTTAAAATAAGATCAGATTATATATAAATTATATTATTGCATAGTATTTCTTTCATAAGGTCTGTTATGGTGATAAAAATCAATAAATCTATGTGAAGTACTTAGAACAGTACAACGCAATTTAAGTATGTGTTGCTATTTTCTTTTCCTTAAGGTGACTAATTATTTAATAGTCTAGGTACTATATTAGGGTTCTCTAGAGGGACAAAACTAATGGAATAGACATATATATAAAGGGGAGTTTATTAAGTATTAACTCACATGATCACAAGATCCCACAATAGGCTGTCTGCAGGCTGAGGAGCAAAAAGAGCCAGTCCAAGTTCCCAAACTGAAGAACTTGGAATTTGACGTTTGAGGACAGGAAGCACCCAGAGTGGGAGAAAGATGTAGGCTGGGAGGCTAGGCCAGTCTCTCTTTTCACATTTTTCTGCCTGCTTATATTCTAGCTGTGCTGGCAGCTAATTAGATTGTACCCACCCAGATTAAGGGTGGGTCTGCCTTTCTCAGCCCACTGACTCAAATGTTAATCTCCTTTGGCAACACCCTCACAGACACACCCAGGATCAATAATTTAATTCTTGATTGAATCCTTCAATTCAATCAAGTTGACACTCAGAATTAACCATCACAGGTATACTCTCTTAAATTATAATCCAAAATACAATCTTCATGTGCTGTTGTTATTATTTTAAATCTTTGGTAGATTAAAATAAGACTTAAGTAGTTTAAATTCACAGTGTAATTGTAACTATACATATGTTTGGAAACCTGGATATATCAATGCAGCATGTGAGACAGGAAAATAATTAGGTTCCAAAGACCGTACAGATCTAATAATTCTGTCCTGTTGGAGCACATAACAGAAGAAAAACACAGGAGAGGTAACACTGAAACCTAATGAAAACAACCAAAAGGAACAGCCCAGCAGAGAGGAAGAGACTCAGACGCAGCAGTTTTGGCCACGTAACTGATTGACTAAGCAACCTGAAGCCTGTCGTGAATCGGTGTTTTATTCAAATGTGAATAAAGATGAATGCCCCAAATTTTAGTTACCACGGTGTGAAAACATTCATTTTTCACGGTCAGTCAGTCAAAAAATATAAATTCTCTGTTAGCTATGTCTCCAGACACACTCTCAGCCATGGCTGGAGTAAGCTTTGATCCATCTAGGCTGGGAGTGTAACCTACTCATTTCCTCACACTGTACCACGGCTATCCCAATACAGGCCTCCAGGAGGCAGTGTCTCTTCATTTTAACTGAGTGCATGAATTCTGCCAGTTCTTCAATATACTTAACTTCTGTCTTCATTCTCCTAGGAAACCTTTCTAGTCCAAGAAAAAGTATTCTGTAATGGTAGCCCACTCACCGGCCCACCCATCACGGAATAATGCATCATGACTTTGCTAGGCTGGGCGAGTTCGTTCAAAGGTCACACACAGGCCTTTGGTTTCGGGAAAGGTAGAGAGAAAGGGACCCCAATTTTGAGAGTAAAAGGACAGGAATGATTTTATGTTTGCAGCACTTGAGGGAAGATGTGATTTTTAAAACAGAGCTTAAAAACCTAAACAAACAAAAAATTTTGACCCTCATATGTGTATAGGTTGTCCTAAGGAATGCCTTTATTGCTTTACATAGAACAACCAAAGTTTCTGTTGAGACCTCAGGTTGACCCTTTGTCACTTTTCCCACTGAAAGTTGCTTTTGATGTTCATTCGCACTGATTTTTACCTTCAACTAAGCCCTTAGATGTGATGTTAGCCATTGCCACTATCAAATACCCTAGAAGAATGGATATAACCCTTTTTGTATGAGTGTCTTTGAAGCTCCAATGAGATATATGTATATTGCTGAACCTACACACGTATATATCCTTATGCTTTGGTAACAATTTCAAGGATCTCCTAGACTTTGTTCAGTAAAGTCTTCTAGGTGAAGAAGAGAGAGCCCCTTACAGCTCTCTCACTGCTATCCTAGGTCAGTTAGATTAGTCTGGTAATCAAGTGGTTTTCTGTGAACCAGTAACTGTACTGAAAGTCAAATATCAACAATCCGGGAAAACTGTCTTTGACTTCTTTATTTGGAAATATTCTATGAAGAGAGAATTTTTAATTACCACATAGGACTGATGTTTTATTTGTAGTTTGATCACCAGGTAACTGCTTCTTTCATGCATTTCATTTATTTTTACTATCATTACCTCACTTTACATAATAATATTTAACAATTACTGTAATCAGAACACTATTCACACTTTAACCGAGCGTCTTTTATGACACTCCTGAGAAAGTGGTATCTCTTCTGGATAACCAAGCCAGAAAAGAATAGTTCAATAGCTTTATTTGTGATAGTGAAAGTTGATATCAATGCTAAATTGATGACTCTCTATCCTAGGATCATCAAACCACACCTTTCTCCTTTATAAAAGTTAGCAATACTTCCACATTTGCTAATTTCATAAATGATTTAGTAATATCAACTAATACAAAGTATTTGCAAAGCATCCGAAAAAAATCATTTTCAGACAAAATCGTCATCAAGCTTAAAATTTCATGTCCTAAATGTGGAATATTATATTCACACAAACTACCTCCATTTTATCACAGTCTATTGATGTCACCACCATTGTCATTGCTGCAATTGTCATTCAGTGGTTCAAGCTTTAAGATCAGAGTGGCCCCTAGCGGTGCATTCTTTTTCTTCCCTCCCCCCTTTTGTTCCCTTTCAAATTATCAACAGGTACACTGTGAATACACATTGAGTACTCATTATAACAACAACTATTAATGAAATGCTTACTACCACCACACTTCCCTAAACTTATAGAAACAAATTATTTTGGAATTTGAAATCTCTATTTTGGAAATACGTGACACGAAAATGTTGACAGCACGGAAGCTCATTGGTAATATTTACTGACGATGAAAGTTCTAAAATGGAATATAAAAATGAGACGTTTCTTTAAAAATCAAGAAATATAAAAGGCATGCTAATAATATGATAATGGCCATCCCAAGACAATAACTCAAGAATTAACTGTCTGCAAATAATCATCTGTGTAAGCAGTACCTTGACTTTAAAGTCCTTAAAAATGCAAGCATGAAGACAAGGGAGGTAATCATACTAATTAACTCACTGTGCCTTGTAACAAATTGATTTTGAGTAAAGGAACAGGCAACTAGAGAAAAAGGCCAAAATCTCAATTAGTTAATCTGAATAGAACATAGATACTCTCAGAACTTATTTGGCCTTTAGAATAAGAGTAGAACCGGGAGGATGGGAGCAGTGGTCACTCCATGCTGACAGCCTGGAATTGTTATTTATGGCACCGTTTTTTCAGTTCTACATTCCAATGGGAGAATTTACCACGTTTGGGCAGCAGAACATGACAGGTTGACATAGACTATCCATAACAGGCTCCACCCTCAGAGAACTAATCTAACCTGTAACTTTAGCAAGCTCTTCCTATTACTAGGAATAATAGCTTAGCTTCTGTTTAAAATGTGTTCCTGACAGGCAAACTTTGTAGACTAGGTCCTGCTCAGTACCGTCAGCATTCATTTTTAGTCATCAAGTTCTAAGTAAGAGTCCTTTGCATACCTGCTACCATTTCACAAAGACTATATCACCATTCTAATAAATGCTGATATTTTGAATGTTTAGAAAGTAAAAATATAAAGAGTCACTCCTTACTCCTAGAGGATCTAGTTCTTGTATCTGCCCATTCCTGTCTCCTCAGCTTCTTCTTCCACAGGTTGGAGCCACCATGTCTTCAAAGGTACTCAGGTGTTACCGGCCGAAAAGCTGTGTTTCACTGATGGTACCACGTCTCTCTCCAGCCACCATCCTCGAGGTAGCCTTCCTTTCACAGAGTTCTTTAAAAGGATATTCTAAATACAGTATTTTCACGCTCTCTCACACACACACCTCTTAAAATTCCTGTCATAACCAGCCCCTCCAACCCCACATTCATAAATATAAATAAATAAAATAAAATAAAAATCAGGCTTCCCAAACTACTTTTCTTCCAAAATCTGTCAAGACTGACCGATGACCTCACCAAATCCAGTAGCTTTTTCTTAACCCTTAGTTTCCAAGGCCTGTCTGTTCTAGCCGACATTATTGACTACCATCATCTCAAAATCCTTTCTCCTCTTGGATTCCATGACACCACATTTCTCTGATTTTCTTCTCCCTTTACAACTCCAAGACATATATCATATATTCTCTGTCTGAGTACTATATACTTCTACTATGTGAATGAGTACAGTATTGACCACAATTATGTATATTTTTTCTTTAAAGAAGACAATACGAGGACAATGGAATGACGAGGGAGAGGGACAACAATGTACTTTTTGGCCAATTACACCTTTGTGTGATGTCTGCAAAGCACACCCCATTCTGAGTGGCTAGATGTGTGGTTTAAAGGAGAACTTGGAGACTCACAGGACATAAGAGACATCTGGCCTTCTGAGACCAATTGTGTGCATTCTAAATACCTCCTGAGCCCCCAGCAGGCCTACTAACAGATATGACCTTGGGTAGACTACATTGATTCATAGCCTTTTCCAATAACTTATTTGTTTTTAACATTATCATTTACTGTGTCTAAGATTTCTATTCAACAGACTTTTTAAAAAAGGTTTTAAACTGTGAAACCATGAGAATATGCTCTGACCATTTTTGAAATTATCAGGTGTCAGTTTGGCCAAAATCACATACTCTGAGTATATTCTTAATATTAAAATTACAAATGTTTTGTCCTTTATTTAGATAGTCAAGTAAGCAGAGGAAGGCATGTTCTCTAAAGGCAATTAGAGGAAGCTTGTTGAAAAGATCATTTTGGTTGTTTTCATTCTGTTATGAAATGCCATTCTGTTCATTTCATTCTCTAACAAACTTCATCCTGTTAGTTATCTCAAAACTCAAACTAAGAAGAACTTTAAAGCAAATGAGTGAGTTGATTGTGAAAACATGATGCTCTGCATAGCACACTGATGGCCTCTGTTCAGAATTGTTTTGTTTCTGTTTTGTCTTTTAATAGTGAAGGTCAATTAAGCCATAAAATGATAATCCAAAAGAATCCCCTATGGAAGATTCAAGGAAGGCCCAGAAGAGAAATACTAAAATTGAAAGGGAGGAGCAGCTCTACTGGCCATCTGGAGTAACTGGGAGAGACAGGCAGTAAATATCCTAAATCCACCTATTAGCCTGCATCCTTCTACCTTTCTGGTCCTCTCTTAAGATGATTAATTGATACCATTAACTTCTTAGGGTTTTTTTTCCTTTTTATGTACATATGTATGTATTTATTTATTTTAGAGATGGGTCTTCCTATGTTGCCCAAGTTGGAGGGCAGCGACTATACACAGATGCAGTCATAACACACTAGTCTCCAACTCCTGGGCTCAAGTGATCCTCCTGCCTCAGCCTCCCAAGTAGCTAGGACTATGGTGCAAACCACCGTGCCCAACTAACATCCTGTATTTTGGTATATGAGCTTATTTATTTCCACTGTAATGATCTGTATTGTCCTTTGACTTAGAAATTCTGCAGTCTCATTTGGAGAATGGGATATGAGTAGATAATAAAATTTGGAATTCTTCCTCTTCCACAAATGTATTATGTAATTATAATAATTTCTATCATTTCTGAATGCTTACTCCCTATCAGACACTGTGTGAAGCACTTTGTAGACATTATCTCATGTGATCACAGCTATTCTACATGGTAGTATTGCCCTCAATTGATTGACAAGAACCTGTGACTCAAAGAAGTAAAAAAAACTTGGCTATTCTCTAGTAGGCAGATTCAATCAATCAATCAATCAACACAAACTCGCCTAGCAAGTAGCTGAGCCAAGATTCCCAATCTGCATTTTTTTTTTTTACTCTGAAAGAACATGCTTTTCCCAGCTAAATTAATATTGCTGTTCACCATATTTCTGATGTATAATCACTGGACATTGGAGTAGACACATATTTTTAGCACCCTAATCCAGATAAGGAACTTCAAATGCTCACCAGCCCAGGCTGTGTATCCCAGCATGTTAGGAACCAGGAGGGAAGTTAGTACCACTAAAAGAAATAACTGGACCAAGAAGCAGCTTCTCCACCCCTTCTGGAATCTCTGCCTGCTTCAGCCCACCTGTCTCCACTCCTGCCTCCACCATGTCCATCAGGGTGACCCAGAAGTCCTACAAGGTGTCACCTTTCTCCCGGGGGCCTTCAGCAGCCACTTCTATACGAGTGGGCCCAGCACCCTCATCAGCTCCTTGAGCTTCTCCTAAGTGGGCAGCAGCAGCTTCCAGGGTGGCCTGGGTGGAGGCTATGGTGGGGCCTTCACAGTCAACCAGAGTCTGCTGAGCCCCCTTAACCTGGAAGTGGATCCCAACATCCAGGCCATGTGCACCCAGGAGAAGGAGCGGAACAAGATACTCAACAAGTTTGCCTCCTTCATCGACAAGGTATGGCTCCTGGAGCAGCAGAACAAGATGCTGGAGACCAACGGGAGCCTCCTGCAGCAGCAGAAGACGGCTCAGAGCAACATGGACCACATGTTCCAGAGCTATATCAAAAACCTTAGGCAGCAGCTGGAGACTCTGGGCCAGGAGAAGCTGAAGTTGGAGGCGGAGCTTGGCAACATGCAAGGGCTAGTAGAAGACTTCAAGAGCAAGTATAAGGATGAGATCAATGAGCGTACAGAGATGGAGAATGAATTTGTCCTTATAAGGATGTGGATGAAGCTTACCTGAACAAGTTAGAGCTGGAGTCTTGCCTAGAAGGTCTGACTGACGAGATCAACTTCCTCAGGCAGCTGTGTGAAGAAGAGATCCGGGAGCTGCAGTCCCAGATCTGGGACACGTCTGTGGTGCTGTCCATGGACAACAGCTGCTCCCCAGACATGCACAGCATCATCAGTGAGGTCAAGGCTTAGTACAAGGAGATAGCCAAGCGCAGCAGGGCTGAGGCTGAGGGCACGTACCAGATCAAGTATGAGAAGCTGCAGACGCTGGCTGGGAAGCAAGGGGATGAACTACGGCGCACAAAGACAGATCTCTGAGATGAACCGGAACATCAGCCAGCTCTAGGCTGGGACTGAGGGCCTCAAAGGCCAGAGGGCTTCCCTGGAGGCCACCATCACAGTTGCCCAGCAGCTGGGGAGCTGGCCGTTCAAGATGCCAACACCAAGCTGGAGGGTACCCTGCAGCAAGCCAAGCAGGACTTGGAGCATCAGCTGCGCAAATACCAGGAGCTGAGGAACATCAAGCTGGCCCTGGACATCGAGATTGCCACCTACAGAAACCTGCCGGAGGGCGAGGAGAACCGGCTGGAGTCTGGGATGCAAAACATGAGTATCCATACGAAGACCACCAGCGGCTATATAGGTGGCCTGAGTTCGGCCTATGGGGACCTCGCAACTCCTGGCCTCAGCTATGGCCTGGGCTCCAGCCTTGGCTCTGTCACGGGCTCTAGCCCACCAGGGTCGTGGTTGTGAAGAAGATCAAGACCCGCGATGGGAAGCTGGTGTCCGAGTTGTCTGACGTCCTGCCCCAGTGAACAGCTGCAGCAGCCCCTCCCGGTATACCCTTCCTGCGGCTGCCCCAGAGCCTAGGAGGGAGGGCCGCTGTGCAGGGGAGCACAGGGAACAGGAGACCCACCTGATGCTCAGCCCTAGCCCTCAGCCCACTCACGGGGGAGTTTACTGCCTGGGGACGCCCCTGCCCATGCCTCCAGCTACAAAACAATTCAATTGCTGTCTGTGTGTGTGTGTGTGTGTCAATTGCTGTGTGTGTGTGTGTGTGTGTGTGTGTTCAAAATAAAACCTCAGCTAGCTCTGCCCAAAAAAATAAATAAATGAGGACAAACCGCCTTACTTCTCCCGTTCTATGGATAATGGCACCCACTGTTTATTATAAGATGTGACTTGCCTTAGTAATCAGAGAAAGCTCAATTAGGAAAGAATGCAAAGCAGTGCTATATTTTGGAGAGACACTTTATCTATATAATTTTCTGTGAAAGCCTATTCCTGTAAGCAGGACTTGGAATGTGTTGCTTACTCTCATAATCATCAGAACCATGAAATAAATACATCTTTTATAAACCTACAGCCCAGATCGGCCTCCATCTTCAATTCTAGGCACTCTGGCTAATGCCAGTAAAAAGAAGAAAAGTAATTCATGCCTTAATTAGACCAAAATTATTATTTCTAAGTGGATCTCTTAAAGTAAATCTCAAATTGATTTGTGGTGTGTGTGTGTGCGTGTGTGTGTGTGTATTTTAAAAGCATAAGGAGGTCATATTTTCTCAAACGTGCACATTTTGGCACAAGCAAGTCTACCAGAAGTCTTCTGAAAACATAGCTTAGTAGATTATACAATTATTAAAGATTGACGTTTTCTGTTCAGTTTAATGAACCAGAAATTGCATTTTTAACCTTGACTGACGTGCTGTCAGATGTCAGTCATCTTTTTTTAATCTATCTGAAATAGACTATAAATTAAATTGGTCCAAAAACTAATTTATTAGACCAGCAGAGGGGCAAAAATAGCCAGTGGTAATGGAGAAAGATTTCAAGGAAGATTCGTTCTGAAGTCACGTTAAGAAGACGGCATATGGCAATGAGAATGACTGATTTACAGACACAGTCAAGAGATCTATTGGGAGAAGGGAAATCCTGCAGCAGGATTTCCTTGAAGCCCTTGTAACTTGCAATGTAATATAAACATGTACTCAAAGCCCGGTGAAGACCGCTACACACCAGACAGAATCCTAACAGTGTGAAACATACATTCTCAAGCCAAATTATACCTAAAACAAGTCTATCACTAAGCTTACAACACTTTTTACAATTGTCCATTGTTGCATTTTATAACTTTCAATGTAAACATTTTGTACGTATCTCCCTTACCAATCAGTTGACTATTTCCATTTCAAACAGAATCTATTTGCTGCACGGTATTTCATGTGTTAGGAAAAGTCAACATCTCCATTAATGTTATAAAACAAGCATCTCCATAACACCTCCTTTGTTTTGTTCATACCATTTTTTCCTATTTCCTTTTTAAGGACATTATTCGGTTTGTAAAAGATTTTCCAGTAAATAAACTTGTGACCTCTGCTTTTCCCACAAGCTTCTTAATACATTGCAGGTGAGATATTTCTGTGGGTTGAAGCTACTTGTATGAAATGTTGGAATAATTAGTAAGTTCAATCAATTCTGCAAAACAGCTGGTCAGTTCTGATAGGAGGAATATAATCAACATAACAAATTGGACACACATTCCACTTCAGACACCAGCGCAAGGTGTCCATTGACTCAAGAACAAACAGAAGCCAGCCTCTGTCCTCAAGGAGCTTGGAGTCCTGGGGTAGGAACAAAATATGTGTAAATGACTGTAAGTCCTTTGGTGTTAAGCCAAGAAGGTAAACTCAAAAGTTGATAAAATACGTTTGCTCAAATAAAATCATCATCTTTACTAGTTCATTTGTTTTATTTTAAAGGAAAGTAACAAGTTTATTTTTCAGTACATAGACAAGCATTAAAAAAAGAGGTGGGAGAGGCATTTTATAACTTGTCAAATTACGATTTTTTAAGTCTTACGTTTTTACACACACACACATCACACACACAGGTGATGGGGCTGCCTTCCCTTCCCTATCCCTGGCAGGAAGGCAACCCAGTGTGAACAGCCAGGGACCACACAAGGTAGGGGTGAGAGCAGGGCAGCACCCCAGCAAGGTCAGGAGATTACTTACTGGAGAATTGAGTAAATAAGTGAACATATCAAGAATAATGATAACCAGGCTTTTCACTGTCAGAGAACATGAGGTACAAATATGAGAAGGGGGAAGGAGAAACAACCCCTGCAGCATTAGATTGGAATTAAAGTTTATCTGGATGGACTCATGGTTTTCAGTGTATACCTAGAAAGATAGATACAGAGATATAGAGAGATGAAAATGTGTATATACATGTGTATGATACATATATGTGTGCAGATATGTATATATTATGTAGGTGTGTATGCAGGTATATATATACTTGCATAGATTTCCTTGCTCTGACCACTGAGAAGACGTAGGGGCAGCAACATCTCAAGAGCAATAAAGCACACCAAGCACACAGATCTCGACTTTTGAATGCCACTTCTCCATCTTAAAAGACAAAAACAGGACATCTTAGACAAATGGCAGACTCCAGGTGGTTAGGGGCAAGGAAAGAAGACGTGCTTGTGCACATCTTGGTACATCAAGTTTAGGAAGCTGTCACTTGTCAAATCTGGGACAACTTGAACATCAAAATAAATAATCATTGTAATGGATTATAACTCATCGATGTAAGTCTCTAAGTACACACTTATATCAATACATATGTACATATACACATACATACATCTTTACATACTACCGAATGGCAACTAATAATGGCATTTGGCAAACTGTTATGCTAACAATTAACTCAGGCAAGAAACATCAATGGAGGCTAAAACTGGTAGATAAAATTGGGATAAGCAGATTTTACACAGTCTCCAAGTGACTTTCCACAAAATACCCATTATTACAAAGGAAAAGACAGATAGGTTTGCAGCAGAAAAAAAATGTCAGACATCATCTTAACTAGGGGATCAGTGTTAACTTCTCCAGCAATGAGACAAGCAGACAAACAACTGCCATCAGAGAGGATGAAGTAAGAACACAGCAACACTTCTGTGAAATTCTGGCCAAAAATTCTGGGTCTTAACATAAGGAAACATCAAACAGACCCAAATTGGCCTTTAATCTTCATAACTCTTCAAAGTCATGGAAAGTAAAAAGACTAAAGAATTGCTCCAGGTTTGCAGTTTGAGCCACATTACAGCTGGGTGTAAGGTCCTGTCCTAGATCATACCCCATTGTTATAAAGGAGACTAAAATGGAGTCTCTGGGGTAAGGATATATTTGAGACATTTATACTATTTAACTTTTCTGTACATTTGAAAATGTTTCAAAATTAAAATTATAAAAAGAGGTAATGAGTAAAAGCACTTACTCTAAGGGTAATCCAAGTAAAGTGAGGTGGGGTTCAGAAGCTAGAAAATCCCATTTCCATAGTAACAGAGCCCAGGTCTGCCTTCAGTATTACTGTATCTTGAGAGCCAAATTGGCATATGTTGAATGAATTCTTTGGTTAATTGAGCAGAGAGAAGGGGAGGTGTCAGCCAAGAAAGGTTTCATGAAAGAGACAAAGGGGAAGAGGGGGCAGTCTAAGCATGGGAAAATGAATAAATAAGGTCACAGAAGTGAAGAAGCAGATAGCACATGAAGCAGCAAGTGGTTGGAGTAGAGAGAATGTTTTAGAACACAGGAGGAGTGATGGTTAGGAAAAGTAGTTCATACAACATAAGAAATAACTTACAATATCAGGGTGAGGTAAGGAAGGAACACTAACTTTAGAAGGCAATTGAAAAAGCTTGTTAGTCCTTTCTAAGCAAAGTCCAATTAATCTTCTTTTTTTTCTATTTTTGCTCTAATAGAGGTACCAAGGCCCAATGGTGTATCCAAGGAGGAAAGAATACGAGCAAAGATTAGGGTTAGTCTGCAGTCACATGACAAAATCCCCCAGGGAATTCTACAGGATTATGTTCCATAAACCCTATGTTAGTGTTTTGTGATGGAATAATTTTGAATTGGGCTAAATTAACCATATTTTTCTCCTAAATGACTCTTTACTGGGATATTCCAAAAGGAAGAGAATATGCAATTTGACCCAAGGTAACCTCAGTACCATTCCCCACTCCACCTCCATCCACCAGGAGACTCTAGCGGAACTGCAAAAGCACACTCCAGGAAATGTTTGTGTGGTTGAGCAGAGGGAAAAAGGCTTATTCCAGGTATTTGTGAACAGCCATCTCAACCCTGCAAGGCATGTGAGGATTTTAAGTGAAATCAGAGATGAAGTATAAAGTGATTGAACTCAAATGGTGGCAGAGGAGCAAGGCCCTGCACACCATAATTTGCCTACTTCTTTCTTTTGAGCTCTGTCAGTTTCTATGTAAACAGCCACACACAAAGATTGTAAGGATAAAGTTAAGCCCTCCCAAGGGCTCACATGAGCTGACCTTTTCGTGGCACTGCGCTAGCTGTGGCCCAGTTACCATGGATATCAGAAGAGTTAGAGGAAGCTTGCAAGAAAGCATTGATTCATGAACGGGTGAGGGTAGTGCCTATGGCAGTTGGGGTGTAAAATAAGGCAAAAAAAATGAAATGAGTGGGGAGAGATTGAAAGGCCCGTTTGATGGAGGCTCAAAGTGCTGCCGGCCTGTACTCATCCTCTCACTCTACCAATGCCGACAAGAACACCTTCAGTGAATGTTCCCATTCAGGGTCTGGTGACTCTCACTGACAGAAATACATTCAGCCCAGAAGGGGGAATGACTGATGATGCCTATGGAATTGAAATTCAGCAGCGTGTAAAGTATGCACAGTGCCTCTTCAGTGACCATATTGGACAATTACCAAGTTGAAAGACACATAAGTGCCATGTAAACTTTTCAAACATTCAAGGAGAAAATAGCTCTTCCCTGCACAACTGTGGTTCTTCCTATGAGAAGGAGGAGGCAGCAAGAACTGGTAGTAGCAAAAAGCAAGAGATAAATGGAGAAAAAGTGAGGAAGATCTTTAAGGTTTCTCCTCCAGGTACTATGGAGTAGAAAAGAGGGAAGATGTGAAATGGAGAAGGGAGGAAGCCTGCACGTGCATGCAATCAATTTTTTGAAAAGGTGTAAGATGCCCCTCTGTGATTCTCAAACTTCAGTTTGCTCCGGAGTTCTCTGGGCAGTTTGATAAGAAAGCAGATTGCAGGGTTTCATGTTCCATAAAGTTAGGGCTCACTAGGTTGAGATGTATACTCAGAAGTCTGAAAGATAAAAAGATCTTCAGATGATAATGATGCCAGCATCCTTTGACCACAGTGTTATAAATCCTGGGCTATGATGATCTAGTAAAAGTTATTTGGGCTGAGCATTTCCTGAGACTATAATGAGTCCATGACTGAGTAAGCCAAAGCTGATGAGCAGGCTAACAGAAGGCTCCTAGTACAGGTGACTAGAAAGGGATAAAATATAATCTCTTTGTCATCTATGTATTGGTCTATGTCAAGTCTTGCACATCAGTGGAGAAATACAGCTAGATATAGGTATATAGATATAAATATAGATATAGATATGTGGGGGGGAGGAAGGGACCCACTTTAGGTAAGAGAAGTATTGAACAGGAGAAGAAATGCAATATGGTCCAGGTCTTGATGTTATATAGTTGAATCCAAGTAAATTAATACATAATCCACCCAATTATTTTAAAAAATTGAGCTCAAATAAACCTTAAAATGAGGGACTCTATTCCAAGCAGTCAGCCACATGTGTCCCCTCACAACCATGTCCTGGAGGCAGCGAAGTACTGAGGTGACAACCCTACAAGAACATGTGCGTGCATATATCTTTACAAGGTAGTGATCTTATTCCTGTCGAATATATGGCCAGAGGGTGATTGCTGGGTCATATGGTACTTTTGTTTTTAATTTCTTTAGAAATCTCCATACTGTTTTCCATAATGGTTGCACCAAGCTACATTCCCATCAACAATGTACAACTGTTCCCTTTTCTCCACAGCCTCAACATTTATCTTTTGACTTTTTAGTAATAGCCATCCTAACAGGTGTATAAAATGGGTAACTTTGTGAGAAGATGGATATGTTAATTTGTTTCACTACAGTAACCACTTTACTATATATAGTATTCCCTATTATCATGTTGTGTACTCTAAATAAACACAATAAATTTTTGAGCCCTGTATGATAGTCAGCCTGCCTGGTTTCAAATCTGGTTCTGAAACTTCCTGGCTGTGTGACTTTGGACAAATCAGATCATACAACTATCTGAATCACAACTTTTTTGTAATAAGGGGATTTTAATATAGGAAATTGGTTGTACATATTTTGGAAGGGCTAAAGAAGAAAAAAGAGAGGTGCTGTAGGAGAAAGGAGGAAGAAGGACTGACCCCTAAAGATTAGAAGCTGCTAAAGCCCCTAGATTGGAGCCCTCTAGCAGCACCTCCTACTGTGCTGTTGGAGAAACTATCTCAGTTGGTTCTGCATTCATCAAAAAGTCCCTGTGGTGACTGGGGTTGGAACCACAGAAAAGATGTTGACTTGGTCTAAGCATAGGGACTTCAGAACCTCTCCACCTTTGTTGCCATAGCAACAAACAACAACCATCACATTATTAGTGTCAAAAGCAGGAAACTTCTCTCGGTCCACTTCTGATCTTCAAACAGGAACTTTAGATTCCCATTAGCATAATTGAAAAGTAAGCCAGCTGGCAATGGAAGCTGGGAAATGTAGTTTGCATACTTCAAGCCCCAGTAGTATAAAATACAGCATAATTGGGCAGATATGAAGCTGAACAAGATGAGTAAATAACTAGCACAAATGCTCATGAGAGATTGGCCTGTAGTTTTCATTCTCATAGTGAATTTCTATCATTTCTTTTAAACATGTCTTTATTTTACCATATATTTAAGGTATACAACATGATGTTTTGATATATATAGTAAAATGGTCACTATAGTGAAGCAAATTAACATATCCATCATCTCACATAATTGCCCCTGTATGTGTGTGCATGAACTCATTTAAAAATCTACTCTCTCAGCAAATTTCCAGTATACGGTTGTCATATTTTCCTCTAATTTGGTCTTGAGGTCTCTCTTTGGAAAGTGGTACAAATTCCAATGCTGCACTCACAGGGCTCCAGGGTAAATGGTCATGGTTATTTACAGTGTGCTTTCACAGGGTACTTCTTTATTCTCATGGATAGCCTAATGCCCAAATGTTCAACCCATGACCAGGTGTCTCTCACACAGGAAAATCTTATTCTGGCAGACACCCCTGTGGGACTCTTGTCTGACTTGTGGATAGCCACTCTCTAGGAGAGAACCTAACTTTTCTCCAGGAAAGAAGTTAGGTTCAGGTGTATTGGTCAGACGAGACACAGAGGAGGCAGCACAGCAAAACAAAATAACAAAAGCAGTTTCTTACATACAAATCCCAGATGGAAGAGGGCAGCACATCTTGTAGGGCCAATGGGAAAGGGGAGCTTTCAGGACATGCACACTCAATCAGTGGGTAGGCAGAGAGAGAGAAAGTGAGGGACTTATGGTACCTCTGTCTTTCATATGGTTCAGGGCATTGCCCAAACAGATGTTCCTCAAGGAATTCTAATTGGTGGGTTTAGAGCAAGCAGGATTCAGTTCCCAGGAGTCATGCTATGACTGAGAGGTGGTCACTATGGCATACCTGCACATTCCATGAAAGGTATGGGGTCACTGGGGCAAGTCAAGTAGATTGTATCTAGCTTTACCATAGGAAGGAGGTCCACGCCTCCAATCTGTGGAACTTTACCCTGTTCAAGTCTCTACTTTCTATGATAGCATTTCTTAAATGCTTACTAACAATCACACTGGCCTGGAAATCAGAAGACCCTAGTTCAAGAACTGACATATTTACTAATGACATTGAAAAAGTCATCTTACCTCCTTGAATATCAGCTTCTACTTCTAGAAAATGGAGCTAGCACTATCCCTATTGGAGACTGAGAAGTTCAAGATCAAAGCCCTGGACTGGAACCATTAGCAGCACCTGCTAATGGGCTAGTGGAGAAACTATCTCAGTTGGTTCTGCATCCATCAAAAAGGTCATGTACTGACTGGGGTTGAAACCACAGAAAAGATGTTGACCTGGCCCAAGCTTCAGGAGCTTGGAATCTCTCTACGTTTGCTGTCACAGGTCATCTTACCTCTTTGAACATCAACTTCTACTGCTATAAAATGGAGCTAACAGTAACTCTTGCCAGCAAGCAGTTAGATCAAATGAGAATGCAAATGTCCAAATAGTCTATAGACTGTAACACTGTAGAAATTTGAAGCATGAGCTGGTTACTACTGTTCTTAAGAGTAGTTCAAATTCTGGTGGAGATTGGCTTTTCAAGATTGACCAAAAAACTATGTTCACACTTAAAGCTATTATCAGTTTCAGCTTGAATACCACTCATTTATTCAAGTTAATTCAGAATGATTCACTTTCTGTCACATGAATCAAGAACCCATTGCTATATTTTGAAAGTTTGTTTTCCCCAAAAGTTCATGTTGAAATCCTAACCCACAGGATGATGGTATCAGGAGGTATTAGAAGCTGAGGCCTTTGAGAGGCTCTGCCCTCAGAAGTAGGATTAGTGCCTATATAAATGAGGCCAAAGGAACTCATTCACTCCTGCCACTATAAGGAGGTTTTAGAGGAAAGTGACCCTCTATGGACCAGAAGACAAACACCGAATCTGCCAGCACCTCGATCTTAAAATTCCCAGCCTCTAAAATTGTGAGGAATTTCTATTGTTTATGAGCTGCACAATGTATGGTATTTTGTACAGCAGCCCAAACTGACTAAGACACAGAATGCATTTGCCCAACTAAATAATTTTTTAATCCTGTGAGAAAAAGAATAGCAGGGACTTTGAAGAGAGTCGGGCCTGAACCTAGTCTGCCATCTTACTTTGCTTACAACACAGAACACAGGTCTGCCTGGTGCAGTGGTAAGAGGCTTTCCAAGCTTTGTGCCATCCCTTCAGTGGAGCCTATGGGCAGAGCCAGGGCATCTGATCAGAGGGCGGGTGTGTTCAGGGTGCTCTTCCAGAGCAAGCTGCCCCCCAGCCTTGGCCAATGAACAGAATATCAGGGCAGCAGCAACTACAAATCATTCCCAGTCACCCAGAAATTGCCGGGTCTGAAGGAAGCTGACAGCTATCAAAGCCGCTGTGGCTGACTGACTGCTACTCACCAAGGCAAAGAACAGCTTCCAGTGGAGGGCTGAGGGAACGGGGCTGAGTCCTGCCAGCAAAGACATGACCTCTGCAAGTCACCCTCTTTGCTGCACTGTTGAGACTTCGAAACTAGAGAATTCATGGGAAACACATAAGAAACATCTGAAATTCCATGAGAAAGAGGGCACAGAGATGCTGTCTAACTCAGAAGTGGCAGTTGTTGTCATGCCCAATAACAAACTTTGCAGTCCTTTTTTCTAACTGATATTTTTAATAATCCCTTTACCCACAAGCAACTCAGAGATATTAGGTTTTCTGTGTTTCCAGGGGTTGCTAGGCAACATTTCTAGGCAGCTGGAGATATTTCCATAGTAAGCAAGTCATGTTCTACCACAAAGGCCATGGTTTGAAAAATACATTTTTCATCTATCATCTATAAACCCAGTGTTTTAATACTAGGGGCCTTTTATAATAGCTAAAATGAGATTCAGCATTTGATAATAGTAACTATAGCGTGCCTTAGCATCGAGCCCTGATATAATTCTGCTCTGAGAACATGCATATACCAAAGAGTGCGTCAGTTTTTATAGGTACCATCACTCAAGCATGGTCAACAAGATGAATTTTTTTTAATTAGAGTTTTTTAAAGAGCTTTTAGAGGTTGGTTCTTTGGTTTTTGTTAATTTCAAACTGAAAAGATTTGTTTTCCCTGATTTTATTATTACTTCAAAAAATGTGAGATAACCTCTAATAGAATGAAATTTACTTGTAGGAGTCTCCATTTTCCTAATTAAAATTTAATACATACCAGTGATCTGTACATTTTTGCTAAGTTCTAATTTTGATTCTCTTTAGTTGGATGCTTACAAATCCCTTCAGCGTGTGGGACGCTTTAGAAAATTTAAACATTGACTGTGCCTGGAGGTATTTTTAAAAGTCTCCAGAAACCCTGAGCTGCATCTCTGCTGTTACAGAAAATTAGCTTTTAACAACAAACATGTTAATCGACAGTGGATTTAATTATTTCTCATCCTTTGCTCATTGCCATTCTTTAGAGCCATGCAGTTGTACCCAAAGCAGAACCTTCTTCTCCTCTGGAAGGTATGCAGTGCCAAACTTCTAATCCCCAGGTTTTGAAAGAGTTACATATCCAGAGTCCCAAATAGTTTTGCAGAATTGGCATCCACAAAAGGACACTTCTAGAGTTGTCTTAAGCACAGAGTCACCCACTCTTTTTTCACCAGCCAAAAAAAAAAAAAAACATGTTCTAAGTCAGCAGTGTTGTTTGCTGGTTCCTCAAGATACTAAGAATAACAATTAAGTTTACCATATGAAAACCAAACTCTTTTTGGACCCATTTCTCTAATGCTTTATTATTTATGTAGCTTCAGAAGGTGAGTTGATTGGTTTCAAAATAACACATTTATATCTGATTCTTTTCTAATTGGGTTTTATACAGGTGAAAAACAGAAGTACAAAATATAATTAAAGATAATAAAATTATCTTCCACATGTATATGCTATCTGTTTTAAATTTTTCTTGCAGCAGTGGGTACTTCACAGAACAAAAGGGTCAGAGGTTAAGAATTTTATCTTCAAGAGAAGTAGATGAAGTGGCACATTTAGGCACCAAGAATAAGTTTCTCCTGTAATTGACAATTTTCAAAATCAGGCAGATCTACAGAATTAAAGTAACTTTAATATTTGTATTCTTAACCAAGTCTTTGTGTTGTTAACCACACCCACAATTAGGAAAATAATTTTTTCTTCTGCTAAGCAATAAAATCTCATTGATTCATCCAACAAATCTCGAGACCCTACTGTACATCAGGTACCTTGTCCGTCTCTAGGGATGTAAGTGAAGGGAATGTTTTCCCTGCCTTCAACGAGTTTATGGCCCGGGAAGGAAATACAAATAATTAGCTAGGCAATTATAGCTGCGCAATTAGCGCCAGATAGAAGTAAAAGCAGGGAATTAGGAGAACCACAGCAGAGCTCAGGAGAGTCCTCCAAGCACCTCCAAACTGAGACCTGAAGGATCCACAGAGTTAGCAAAGAGGATGTGTGGGGGAAGGGGAGGAGGGAGGGCAAGAGTGTTTCAGACAGGAGCCATGAGTACCAAGAAAAGCAGCACCTCTCTCCTTCGCTGGGGACAGTCATCTTCTCCCTGTGTCTGTGTCCTAATCTCCTCTTCTTATTAGACACCAGTCACAGGGGATTAGGGCTCACTCTAATGACCTTGTTTTAGCCAAATTACCTCAAAATTATATTTTTTAAAAAAAAAACCTTATCTGTAAACAGTCACACTCTGAGTTACTGGGACTTAGAACTTCAACATATAAATTTTGGAGGAACGAATTTAACTTGTAACAGTCACTTTTGCTGTAAAAGTGGAGAAGGTAAAACTAGAGGATAGAGACATGACAGGAAAACCCAAAGAGTGTATTTCCAGGAAGGGGGAGGAGTTAACAGCACTCTAAGTGATCCAAGGTCAATAAGAAGGTAAGGACTGAAATTGTCCTTCAGAATTAGGGGCAAGGAAGGGACGATGACTTCAATAAGTGCTGCTTTGGAGAGTGATGGGTGCCAAAGGCCAATCTCAGTAGTTTATGAACTGTCTGGGAGTTCAAAGGTGCAAGCAACCCCTCAGGAAGTTTATCTGAGAAAGTCAGGAGAGAGCTATGGGTAACTGAAGACAGAGTCACAAGAGGACTTATTTTGTCAACAAATAATTATTAAATTCCCACTGTGCACACAGGGCTGAGGAAGTACATTAGATAAAACCTTGCCATTGACAAAATCAAAGTTTTGAGTTAATGGAGAAATTACTAATTTCCATATATGATCAAGGACTGGAATACATAAAAATGATATCAGATGCTGAGTTTGGGAGTCAGAAGTAATCTATTTTTTAATTTTTAGCAATTTATTTAATGTAGTAATAATAAAAGCTATCACTAAGTATCACGTATTAGGCAATGTGCTAAGTGCTTTACACTATATCTTCTAATTAATATAAAAACTGTATGAGGTAGCTAATATTATTTTCTTCATTTTCAAATAAGGAAGCTGAGATTTAATGAAGTTAAATAACTCAGTGAAGGTCTAAAAGCTAGTAAAAGTAGACCCAAACACCATCCATGTCCATGCTATTAAGAAGAAATGCCAAAAACTCATTTCAAAAGGAGTATCTGTGTTTGAAAAAGGATGTGCTGAGGGGGCGTATTTTGTGTAACATGGGGAAAAACAAGACAGAAACTGTGTTATATGATTATGGCAAAAGAAAAACTGTTTATAGAGTCACTTAGCACTGGTCATCTGCATTAGAGTGCAGACCTTGGTTAAATTCTATCATGAATCAAAGAATCCTGGGAGTTCCATGTTGTATGTACATCTCGCCTGCCAATCTGACATAAATTTCTCAAGAGTAGCTATGCCTTTATTACCCTTTGTTGTTCCCACCAAGCCTAGCTCAGTGGTTTCACTGTAGGAGTCTAATTAAGGCTCAATAAATGTTTGCTTTAATTACTGAATGTTAAACAAAAATATTGAAACAGAGAACAAAACAATCTCAGTATCAAAACAAAGGTACTGGGACCTTTTGAGAAAAACATTCTCCTTCTGAGACACCATTTTCTCCTCCTTGCTTAAATATTTTGGGCCTTTGATGATATTTGACAGCATTTCCTAGCACTGATTCACTGGCTCTGGGAGGGGAGGGTGAATCTCTTCTCTCCCACTGTATCTTAGCAATGATAAAAACAGGCCATTTCTGTCATTTTTGCAAGCTGAACAGAGATGCTTTACTTCCAGCTGCTTATCAGACATATAAATCAACACCAACAATCAATTATACATCCTTGCTTTGCTGCTAAGATCACTAATAGAATACAGTTGGCTCATACCATTAGTAGTCAAGAGTCATGCATAAATGTAACAGTAACTGGTAGCTGCTTAATTCCAAAATCACATTTTTAAAGATACATTAGAAAGAAGCTATTGTAACCCTTCATGCACCAAACTGCATTGGTTCTACTTTCGTAAATCCCTAATAGCATTTCTTCAATCGTTAGTAGACTCCTATTTGCATGTGTAGTAAGGCATATAATGTCTAATGATAATTTGGGTGATCATGGTATTATAATGCAATAGCATTTTTAAAGTAAAAGTTCACATGTATGAGAGGAATTTTCTGTCTCTAGACAACTGAAAGATTATTCAAAGGTCTAATTGCCTTTTTACATACATAATTCCAGCCACCAAAATTGCCATCTTGGAGGGAAGTATTGAATAGTGGTTACACGTGTGGTCTGTGGAGTCAGACTACATCGGATCAAACCCAAGGTTTACTATTTATGTGATCTTGGAAAGTTGGCCTCTTTTACCTCCATTTCCTCAACTCTAAAAAGAAATAATATTCAACCATAAAATAGAATGAAATCCTGTCATCTGTGGCAACATGAATGAACCTGGAGCTAATTGTGTTAGTGAAATAAGCCAGACACAGAAAGACAAACACCATATGATCTCACTCTTATGTGGAATCTAAACAAGTTGATTTCATAGACAGAGAATAATGGTTACCAGTGGTTGAGGAGGAAAAGCAGGAAGGAATACCAGGAGAGGTTGGTCAATTGGTACAAAGTCATAGTTAGACAGGAGAAATAAGTTTTGGTGTTCTATTACACAGTAGGGTGACTATAGCAAATAATGCAGTGTATATTTCAAGGTAGTGAGATTTTGAATGCTGTCATCACAAAGAAATGCTAAATGTTTATAGTGATGGGTATAATAATCATTTTGATTTGATTATTATACTATGTATACATGCATTGAAACATCACATTGTACCCCAAAATATGTACAATTATGTTTTTGTTATAAACACATACATTAAATTTAAAAATAATAGTGACACTTATTGGTTGCTTTGTGGATAAAAATCAGATTAAAAATAAATAAAAATGGGATAAAAAGAATTAAAAATAAAAATATAAATATGAAACATTGATACATAAAACAGTAATGTAGGTGACTTTCTAACCAGAGAGACATCTCATTTTATTGAAGAAAAATTGACATCACATAAAATTCACTATTTTAACCATTTTAAATAGTACAGTTCCGTAGCTTTTAGTGCATTCACAATGTTGTATAACCATTGCCATTATCTAATTTTAGAGCATTTTCATCTCCCCTAAAAGGAACCTCATACCCATTGAGTAGACAGGCAATCACTCATCATTCCCCCACATCCCAGCCCCCTGGCAACCAGGAATCTGCTTTCTGTCTCTATGGATTTGCATATTCTGGACATTTCATATAAATGGAATAATACGAGAGAGAGTCAAGTAAATTCATTAAGCAGAAGTATTAGCATATATCTAGAGTTTTGAAGATAAATACCCAAAGAATTAGAAATAATTAAAAGGGTTTCTTCTGGGGAGAGAGGGTGGAACTTAGGGTAGAGAGAAGCAGCATGAAAGGGTGCTTTTCACTGTAACGTCTTTACTGTTCAGCATATGTCTAGTGCTTTGATAATTTATTTTTCTTTTAAAAAGAAATTTTATTTTTAAAAAGAGGATACTATTAGTATTTAATCAGGTTGTTAGAAGTTGAGTGACATAATGGACATAATACCCATGAAACAGTTGGCCCAGTGCCTGACACACAGGAGATATTTGATAAATGTTAATTGTTAGTATGATTATTACCACTAATAATTAACCAGGTTATCAGTGTTATACAGCAATGGAAGCAGAGCCATTTTGGGGACAGATCCCAGGGCACTTTGAAAATGAACAGTGCAGTATTGTGTATTTTATAGGCATACCACTAATATAATATCAAAATAGTTCTTTAAATGTAATTCTTAAGTTTCCTTCAGTCTTTTAGATGATTAGATAAATTTTGATTGAGAAGAAAAAAGTATTTAAAATAAAACTGAAAGCTTAATGGAGTTTTGCTACTTAAGTGTCATGCTGCCTAGTGAGTCATTGTTCAACCAGGTGGAGGGAAAGGTCCTGTGGGCAGCCAACAATACATGGCAGGAGGATGGCACTGAGCTTCTGACCAAACAAAGGTCATAAGCGAGAGACGTCTCTTTTCTCATTGTGACCTTCTATAGAAGTTAACATGTCAACGCACTTTATTCTGGAACATGCTTTATCAATTCCACCTATTAAATGTTAACCATCAAAGTGACAGGTGAGAGGCATCACCTTGAAATGAGGCTAACTGCCAGCACTAAAGCACTGCTTATCACAACCCAAATCCACGCTATGAGCGGCAGGTGGGTTGAAGACGCTCAGAACTAGAATAGACCTTGGTAACAGTATTAGTCTATTTTCACACTGCTGTAGAATACCATCCGAGACTGGGTAATTTATAAAGGAAAGAGGTTTAATTGACTCACAGTTCTGCATGGCTCGGGAGGCCTCTTACAGGAAACTTACAATCATAGTGGAAGGCGCAGGGGAAGCAGATACCTTCTTCACAAGGCGGCAACAGCGAGTGAGGAAGTGAAGGAAGAAGAGCCGCCCCCACCCCCGCCCCCTTATAAAACCATGAGATCTCTTGAGAACTCACTCACTATCACGAGAACAGCATGAGGGAACCGCCCCCATGATCCATCACCTCCCAGCTGGTCCCTCCCTCAACACCTGGGGATTACAATTCAAGATGAGATTTGGATGGGGACACAGAGCCAAATCATATCAGTAACCAACCCTTCAACTCTTAAATCCATTCTACCACATAATTTCCAACACTCTGCCCAGAAAACCAAGAAGTTGCTGAGGAATATGCTGCAAGCAATAGAAGTAGTCACAAGCAGGCAAGACAAAAGCTTTAAGGATTCCCTAAATAATAGGTCTCTTCTGGGAGACAAGAAGCTATAGGTATTACTTAGAAAAGACTTCAAGCCTCTGTAACTTGAGACACAGCACCAGAAAAAACAGAGCATGCCCCAGGTTTAAATCCCAGCTCTGTCCCTTACCTTAGTTGAGTGTCTATTAGATGAGGCTATTGAAAATCCAATGTCATAATATTTGTGAGGATTCATTATAATAATAATCATCCTTGGAAAGCACTTAGTTCCACGTCAAATAGTAAGAGCTCATTAAATGTTAGCTATTATATTATGTTTAATACTAGAAATATCTCTAATCAAAACCACATTCTCATTGAGGGAAGTATTCTTTTGACACAAACTGGACTGTTCATGTCAAAACTGCAGAAAAATTATACTCTGTCAAATAGTTTTTACCTTAGTACAATTGAAGCCATTGGGATAGAGAAATCTGAAAGCAGCCTCACTTCTTCCTATTGAGCTTAAGAGAGCGTTTGATGCTCCCTGATGAGCTGAGATCAGAATCTCTTTCCACTTCCCAGGATTCTTACAGTACCTGTGTACGAGTCAGTTCTGGAAAAGAACAAACAAAACAATCACTACTTACCTTGGAAGGTATCCAAATAAGAAGTCAATAAGGCAGTCTGCATGATTTGGGAAATAGAAAGTCATCCCTGGTATGTTTCTTTATAGGTATTACCTTCATTTGAAACATTCGTTTCAGTTGCTCTTGTGAAACGTCTTGGCTTTTAGCCTATTTCTCCTCTCCAGATCTGTTACTGGGCATGAGTCTACATTGTTCCATAAAATCTCAAAGCTGGAAAGGATGTTAGAGAATTTCCAGTTAAGCCTCTTTATGTTACAGATGAGGAAACTGAGGCATGAAGAGATTAAATGAGTTGTCCAATATCGAGATTAGAATATAAGCTTTTGGAATCCCAGTGCTAGTTCTTTTTTCTCTGTCATAAAGCTCTCATTTATTAGAGATAGAAATTGAGTACATGGAAGATTGATTTTAGCCAAAGTACAAAAGGACTAAATGCTTTGCTAGTTATTAGCATCCAGAATTACTGATTCTTGGTTAGTGTTCTAACTACAGAATAAAACTCTATTCCTAGCTACCAAAAGCAAGCAATTTAATAGCAAACTATGCTGAAACGGTTATGGTCACTGTTTACTCTCAACCACCATAGGATGCCAGGTAATACTAGCATGCTAATTAATCCTGCCCATCTGGCTAAGGCAGTCTTCATAATTTATAATCCAAAGCCTCTGGGCACAAAGACCTATTAACATGCTAATATACCTTCTCATTCTAGCTGTTTTTCAATTAGTAATTATCTATAGACTGAGCCAATGAGAGGCAATTTTTCCAAGTGATTAGCACGTTGGAAATCACAGTCAGGCTCGTTGCTGATTAACATTCTTTGGTTTTGGCAGTTAGCATTTCTCATTCCAGCAAATTACTCTAGTGAGTTCAGTTGGCAGCTTGGGGCCATGGAAACCCAAACCTATTCAATGGCCAATGACTATTTCAAGAAAATATAATTATGGCATATTGATATGAGAACTTGATTCACTTGACAAAATATGTGAAAACATTTGTTTCAGCTCTCAAAAACATTCTGGGGATAATTACAAAAATGTGAATATAAATGTATATTAGATAATATTATTGAGTTATTATTGATCATCTAAGGTGTGACAATGATATTATGGTATGTAAGTCAGATGATGAAGTATTTACAGGTGGAGATTCATGATATCTACAACTTACATTCAAATGATGCAGCCACAAATTAGATAAATAGAAAGAAATTGTGGCAAAATGTTAAACATATTTTTGTTTCAAATAGATCTATTACTTTACCTTCATACGGAAAGATTTGTACAATAAATGTTCATTTACAGAAAAGTATATATTATATATACCTAAAACACCATATATAAAACCAATATTTGGATCAAGTGTCACTCCTTTAGTTTGTCAATGTGTTTCTCCCCTTCTCCCTGAATTGTTAAAAAAATAGGATTTCAAACGAAAAAAAATTCAAAACATTCTAAACATATATAATAGCTTCTACGTCTTAATATCTGTTGGGCTACAGCGATATCTAAGAAGTGAAGACAACGTTCCCACCACCGAAGTGCACAGCTGTAGTACATATTCTCATCATGTCATCCCAGCTTTCAGTTGCTTCAAAAATTCCCACTGACACAAATGTGAATGCTTTAGAGGCATCTACCAAGTAGCCACCTAGGCCACTCGTAACACCTATTATGCTTTTACTTCAGAATCACCTTCACTTTTATTTGGTGTTAGTCACTCAGGATCAAACAGCAACATGCTTGAAAGCATGGCTTCATATAGCTATAAACACAGCTAACTTTATCTTTTAAAATTCTTTTGAAAGCAACATAATAAACTGATTTGAATATAGTGGCAAACTAATAATGGCACTGAATCTACTTGCCATAAAAATAAAAAATGTGGATGACCAGACAAGTATTCCAAATATATCAAACCCCATAGCCCCCAAAGAACCATAAGGAGCTTTTATCAAATTAGTTAAAGACGTAATCCTGAACTAAAAGCTACCACTGAACAATGATTCAAGCAGCAAACATTCACTGAAACATCAGAATAACATAGCTGACATTTCCACGTGCATTATGACTCCTCCTAATATCTCTTGCTGTTGATAAGACAAGCATGAAGTCATGTCAGTGCAATACAATGTTGTAGCTATTTTGAAAACAGCCCATTTTTCATTTAATAGCAAATTAATCAGGCCTAGACACTTTTCAGAGGACTAAATGTCGATAAACAAAATGTAAAATGTCACATTATATATTCATCTGCACTTTTGATGACACTAATTTCTGTCCTTTATTTTTTCCTAAAGGAAACTAATTACTAGTAAAGAATTGAGAAATACATTGTTCTACATTAAATAAATACATTTAACAATAATGCCAAGTATTCTATAATTACCTCTATAAAGTTAGAAATTATATACATTTCATCAAGGATGAACTACAAACCCTCATTAGAGCCAGCTGTTGGTATACTCAATGCCAACACACACACATGAAAACATGCACACACACAAACACATGCACGCGCACACACAGAGAGAGAGATACACACACATACTCTAGCCATTTGCAATTGATTCCCGTTTTTTTATTTCATTTTTTATTTTTTTATTATTATTATACTTTAAGTTCTGGGTTACATGTGCACAATGTGCAGGTTTGTTAGATATGTATACATGTGCCATGTTGGTGTGCTGTACACAGTAACTCGTCATTTACATTAGGTATATCTCCTAATGCCATCCCTCCCCCCTCCCCCCACCCCACAACAGTCCCCGGAGTGTGATGTTCCCCTTCCTGTGTCCATGTGTTCTCATTGTTCAATTCCCACCTATGAGTGAGAACATGGGGTGTTTGGTTTTTTATCCTTGCAATAGTTTGCTGAGAATGATGGTTTCCAGCTTCATCCATGTCCCTACAAAGGACATGAACTCATCCTTTTTTATGGCTGCATAGTATTCCATGGTGTATATCTGCCACATTTTCTTAATCCAGTCTATCACTGATGGACATTTGGGTTGGTTCCAGGTCTTTGCTATTGTGAATAGTGCCTCAATAAACTTACGTATGCATGTGTCTTTATAGCAGCATGATTTATAATCCTTTGGGTATATACCCAGTAATGGGATGGCTGGGTCAAATGGTATTTCTAGTTCTAGATCCTTGAGGAATCGCCACACTGTATTCCACAACGGTTGAACTAGTTTACAGTCCCACCAACAGTGTAAAAGTGTTCCTATTTCTCCACATCCTCTCCAGCACCTGTTGTTTCCTGACTTTTTTTTTTAATTTTCTTTTTTTTTTATTATTATTATACTTTAGGTTTTAGGGTACATGTGCACAATGTGCAGGTTTGTTACATATGTATCCATGTGCCATGTTGTTTTGCTGCACCCGTTAACTCATCATTTAGCATTAGGTATATCTCCTAATGCTATCCCTCCCCCCTCCCCCCACCCCGCAACAGTCCCCAGAGTGTGATGTTCCCCTTCCTGTGTCCATGATTTCTCATTGTTCAGTTCCCACCTATCAGTGAGAACATGCAGTGTTTGGTTTTTTGTCCTTGTGATAGTTTACTGAGAATGATGGTTTCCAGCTTCATCCATGTCCCTACAAAGGACATGAACTCATCATTTTTTATGGCTGCATAGTATTCCATGGTGTATATGTGCCACATTTTCTTAATCCAGTCTATCGTTGTTGGACTTTTGGGTTGGTTCCAACTCTTTGCTATTGTGAATAGTGCCACAATAAACATACGTGTGCATGTGTCTTTATAGCAGCATGATTTGTAGTCCTTTGGGTATATACCCAGAAATAGGATGGCTAGGTCAAATGGTATTTCTAGTTCCAGATCCCTGAGGAATCGCCACACTGACTTCCACAATGGTTGAACTAGTTAACAGTCCCACCAACAGTGTAAAAGTGTTCCTATTTCTCCACATCCTCTCCAGCACCTGTTGTTTCCTGACTTTTTAATGATGGCCATGCTAACTGGTGTGAGATGGTATCTCACTGTGGTTTTGATTTGCATTTCTCTGATGGCCAGTGATGATGAGCATTTTTTCATATGTTTTTTGGCTGCATAAATGTCTTCTTTTGAGAAGTGTCTGTTCATGTCCCTTGCCCACTTTCTGATGGGGTTGTTTTTTCTTGTAAATTTGTTTGAGTTCATTGTAGATTCTGGATATTAGCCCTTTGTCAGATGAGTAGGTTGCAAAAATTTTCTCCCATTCTGTAGATTGTCTGTTCACTCTGATGGTAGTTTCTTTTGCTGTGCAGAAGCTCTTTAGTTTAATTAGATCCCATTTGTCAATTTTGGCTTTTGTTGCCATTACTTTTGGTGTTTTAGACATGAAGTCCTTGCCCACGCCTATGTCCTGAATGGTATTGCCTAGGTTTTCTTCTAGGATTTTAATGGTTTTAGGTCTAACATTTAAGTCTTTAATCAATCCTGAATTAATTTTTGTATAAGGTGTAAGGAAGGGATCCAGTTTCAGCTTTCTACATATGGCTAGCCAGTTTTCCCAGCACCATTTATTAAATAGGGAATCCTTTCCCCATTTCTTGTTTTTGTCAGGTTTGTCAAAGATCAGATAGTTGTAGATATGTGGCATTATTTCTGAGGGCTCTGTTCTGTTCCATTGATCTATGTCTCTGTTGTGGTACCAGTACCATGCTGTTTTGGTTACTGTAGCCTTGTAGTATAGTTTGAAGTCAGGTAGCATGATGCCTCCAGCTTTGTTCTTTTGGCTTAGGATTGACTTGGCGATGCAGGCTCTTTTTTGGTTCCATATGAACTTTAAAGTAGTTTTTTCTAATTCTGTGAAGAAAGTCATTGGTAGCTTGATGGGGATGGTATTGAATCTATAAATTACCTTGGGCAGTATGGCCATTTTCACAATATTGATTCTTCCAACCCATGAGCATGGAATGTTCTTCCATTTGTTTGTATCCTCTTTTATTTCATTGAGCAGTGGTTTGTAGTTCTCCTTGAAGAGGTCCTTCACATCCCTTGTAAGTTGGATTCCTAGGTATTTTATTCTCTTTGAAGCAATTGTGAATGGGAGTTCACTCATGATTTGGCTCTCTGTTTGTCTGTGATTGGTGTACAAGAATGTTTGTGATTTTTGTACATTGATTTTGTATCCTGAGACTTTGCTGAAGTTGCTTATCAGCTTAAGGAGATTTTGGGCTGAGACAATGGGGTTTTCTAGATATAAAATCATGTCATCTGCAAACAGGGACAATTTGACTTTCTCTTTTCCTAATTGAATACCCTTTATTTCCTTCTCCTGCCTGATTGCCCTGGCCAGAACTTCCAGCACTATGTTGAATAGGAGTGGTGAGAGAGGGCATCCCTGTCTTGTGCCAGTCTTCAAAGGGAATGCTTCCAGTTTTTGCCCATTCAGTATGATATTGGCTGTGGACTTGTCATAGATAGCTCTTATTATTTTGAGATACATCCCATCAATACCTAATTTATTGAGAGTTTTTAGCATGAAGGGTTGTTGAATTTTGTCAAAGGCCTTTTCTGCATCTATTGAGATAATCATGTGGTTTTTGTCTTTGGTTCTGTTTATATGCTGGATTACATTTATTGATTTGCGTATGTTGAACCAGCCTTGCATCCCAGGGATGAAGCCCACTTGATCATGCTGGATAAGCTTTTTGATGTGCTGCTGGATTCGGTTTGCCAGTATTTTATTGAGGATTTTTGCATCAATGTTCATCAAGGATATTGGTCTGAAATTCTCTTTTTTGGTTATGTCTCTGCCAGGCTTTGGTATCAGGACGATGCTGGCTTCATAAAATGTGTTAGGGAGGATTCCCTGTTTTTCTATCAATTGGAATAGTTTCAGAAGGAATGGTACCAGTTCCTCCTTGTACCTCTGGTAGAATTCGGCTGTGAATCCATCAGGTCCTGGACTCTTTTTGGTTGGTAAGCTATTGATTATTGCCACAATTTCAGACCCTGTTATTGGTCTATTCAGAGATTCAACTTCTTCCTGGTTTAGTCTTGGGAGGGTTTATTTGTCGAGGAATTTATCCATTTCTTCTAGATTTTCTAGTTTATTTGCAAAGAGGTGTTTGTAGTATTCTCTGATGGTAGATTGTATTTCTGTGGGATCGGTGGTGATATCCCCTTTTTCATTTTTTATTGCATCTATTTGATTCTTCTCTCTTTTCCTCTTTATTAATCTTGCTAGCGGTCTATCAATTTTGTTGATCTTTTCAAAAAACCAGCTCCTCGATTCATTAATTTTTTGAAGGGTTTTTTGTGTCTCTATTTCCTTCAGTTCTGCTCTGATTTTAGTTATTTCTAGCCTTCTGCTAGCTTTTGAATGTGTTTGCTCTTGCTTTTCTAGTTCTTTTAATTGTGATGTTAGGGTGTCAATTTTGGATCTTTCCTGCTTTCTCTTGTGGGCATTTAGTGCTATAAATTTCCCCCTACACACTGCTTTGAATGTGTCCCAGAGATTTTGGTATGTTGTGTCTTTGTTCTCGTTGGTTTCAAAGAACATCTTTATTTCTGCCTTCATTTCATTATGTACCCAATAGTCATTCAGGAGCAGGTTGTTCAGTTTCCATGTAGTTGAGCAGTTTTGAGTGAGTTTCTTAATCCTCAGTTCTAGTTTGATTGCACTGTGGTCTGAGAGACAGTTTGTTATAATTTCTGTTCTTTTACATTTGCTGAGGAGAGCTTTACTTCCAACTATGTGGTCAATTTTGGAATAGGTGTGGTGTGGTGCTGAAAAAAATGTATATTTTGTTGATTTGGGGTGGAGAGTTCTGTAGATGTCTATTAGGTCCATTTTGTGCAGAGCTGAGTTCAATTCCTGGATATCCTTGTTAACTTTCTGTCTCATTGACCTGTCTAATGTTGACAGTGGGGTGTTAAAATCTCCCATTATTATTGTGTGGGAGTTTAAGTCCCTTTGTAAGTCACTCAGCACTTGCTTTATGAATCTGGATGCTCCTGTGTTGGGTGCATATATATTTAGGATAGTTAGCTCTTCTTGTTGAATTGATCCCTTTACCATTAGGTAATGGCATTCTTTGTCTCTTTTGATCTTTGTTGGTTTAAAGTCTATTTTATCAGAGACTAGGATTGCAACGCCTGCCTTTATTTTCCATTTGCTTGATAGATCTTCCTCCATCCCTTTATTTTGAGTCTATGTGTGTCTCTGCACGTGAGATGGGTTTCCTGAATACAGCACACTGATGGGTCTTGACTCCTTATCCAGTTTGCCAGTCTGTGTCTTTTAATTGGAGCATTTAGCCCATTTACATTTAAAGTTAATATTGTTATGTGTGAATCTGATCCTGTCATTATGATGTTAGTTGGTTATTTTGCTCGTTAGTTGATGCAGTTTCTGCCTAGCCTCGATGGTCCTTACAATTTGGCATGTTTTTGCAGGGGCTGGTACCGGTTGTTCCTTTCCATGTTTAGTGCTTCCTTCAGGAGCTCTTTTAGGGCAGGCCTGGTGGTGACAAAATCTCTCAGCATTTGCTTGTCTGTAAAGTATTTTATTTCTCCTTCACTTATGAAGCTTAGTTTGGCTGGATATGAAATTCTGGGTTGAAAATTCTTTTCTTTAAGAATATTGAATATTGGCCCCCACTCTCTTCTGGCTTGTAGAGTTTCTGCCGAGAGATCAGCTGTTAGTCTGATGTGCTTCCCTTTGTGGGTAACCCAACCTTTCTCTCTTGCTGCCCTTAACATTTTTTCCTTCATTTCAACTTTGGTGAATCTGGCAATTATGTTTCTTGGAGTTGCTCTTCTTGAGGAGTATCTTTGTGGTGTTCTCTGTATTTCCTGAATCTGAATGTTGGCCTGTCTTGCTAGATTGGGGAAGTTCTCCTGGATAATATCTTGCAGAGTGTTTTCCAAGTTGGTCCCATTCTCCCCGTCATTTTCAGGTACACCAATCAGAAGTAGGTTTGGTCTTTTCACATAGTCCCAAATTTCTTGGAGGCTTTATTCGTTCCTTTTTATTCCTTTTTCTCTAAACTTCCCTTCTCGCTTCATTTCATTCATTTCATCTTCTATCACTGATACCCTTTCTTCCAGTTGATCGCATCGGCTACCGAGGCTTCTGCAATCTTCGCGTAGTTCTCGCTACTTGGCTTTCAGCTCCATCAGCTCCTTTAAGCCCTTCTTTCCATTGGTTATTCTAGTTATCCATTCGTCTAATTTTTTTTCAAAGTTTTTAACTTCTTTGCTATTGTTTTGAATTTCCTCCCGTAGCTCGGAGTAGTTTGATCGTCTGAAGCCTTCATCTCTCAACTCATCAAAGTCATTCTCCATCCAGCTTTGTTCCGTTGCTCGTGAGGAACTGCCTTCCTTTGGAGGAGGAGAGGCGCTCTGCTTTTTAGAGTTTCCAGTTTTTCTGTTCTGTTTTTTCCCCATCTTTGTGGTTTTATCTACTTTTGGTCTTTGATGATGGTGATGTACAGATGGGTTTTTGGTGTGGCTGTCCTTTCTGTTTGTTAGTTTTCCTTCTACCAGACAGGACCCTCAGCTGCAGGTCTGTTGGATTTTGCTAGAGGTCCACTCCAGACCCTGTTTGGCTGGGTGTCAGCAGCGGTGGCTGCAGAACGGCGGATTTTCACGAGACCACAAATTCAGCTATCTGATAGTTCCTCTGGAAGTTTTGTCTCAGGGGAGTACCCGGCCGAGTGAGGTGTCAGTCTGTCCCTACTGGGGGGTGCCTCCCAGTTAGGCTGCTCGGGGGTCAGGGACCCACTTTAGGAAGCAGTCTGTCTGTTCTCAGATCTCCAGCTGCGTGCTGGGAGAACCACTACTCTCTTCAAAGCTGTCAGTCAGACAGGGACATTTAAGTCTTCAGAGGTTCCTGCTGAATTTTGTTTGTCTGTGCCCTGCCCCCAGAGGTGGAGCCTACAGAGGCAGGCAGGCCTCCCTGAGGTGTGGTGGGCTCCACCCAGTTCGAGCTTCCTGGCTGCTTTGTTTACCTAAGCAAGCCTGGGCAATGGCGGGCGCCCCTCCCCCAGCCTCGCTGCGGCCTTGCAGTTTGATCTCAGACTGCTGTGCTAGCAATCGGCGAGACACTGTGGGCATAGGACCCTCCGAGCCAGGTGCGGGACACAATCTCCTGGTGTGTCGTTTTCCCGGCCCGTTGGAAAAGCGCAGTATTAGGGTGGGACTGACCCGATTTTCCAGGTGCCATCTGTTACCCCTTTCTTTGACTAGGAAAGGGAACTCCCTGACCCCTTGTGCTTCCCGAGTGAGGCAATGCTTCGCCCTGCTTCGGCTCGCACTCAGTGCGCTGCACTGGCTGTCCTGCACCCACCGTTTGGCACTCCCTAGTGAGATGAACCTGGTGCTTTAAACGGAGATGCAGAAATCACCCGTCTTCTGTGTCGCTCAGGATGGGAGCTGTAGACTGGAGCTGTTCCTATTCGGCCATCTTGGCTCCACCCTTCCTGACTTTTTAATATCACCACTTTTATTTCTTATTTTATTTTATTTTTAAGACAGAGTCTCACTCTGTCACCCAGGCTGGAGTGCAGTGGCACAATCTTGGCTCACTGCAAGCTCCACCTCCTGGGTTCGCACCATTCTCCCGCCTCAGCCTCCCAAGTAGCTGGGACTACAGGCGCCCACCACCACGCCCGGCTAATTTTTTTCGTATTTTTAGTAGAGACGGGTTTTCACCATGTTAGCCAGGATGGTCTTGATCTCCTGACCTTGTGATCCACCTGCTTCGGCCTCCCAAAGTGCTGGGATTACAGGCGTGGGCCACCACACCTAGCCAATTCCTGTTTTAAATAGAAATGATGACCTACTCTCTTCCCCCCTCCAAAATAGACCTAGGTTAACGGAAAAGTCAAAATATAGAATTCCAAAAATATTGTGTCCACATTTAACTAAATGGAATTAAAAAAAAAAAAACACCACAAAGGTTCTAACCTAAGCCATGCCTGACCTAATAAAATAATCATTAAACCATATGGGAGTAAAATGTGATATTTTTTTCTTTGACGTTCATACAAATCTGTACTTCTAAGAGAATTCTTAATCTTATAGAACTTTATATTTATGACTTCTTTTGGTATCAGAAATGAGCTCAAAAAGAACAAGGTTAATCAGGATGGAGAATGACGTATGTGAAAAGAAACTGGAAATAGGAGTACAAAATTGGTGAACTCAAGAGAATTGTGCCTCAGTGATTTTTAACATTTAATCCCTTCTATTTTTTAGCACAGAATAATATTCTGACAAATCCAGTGAATGCAAAGATCCAAGATCCACTTTCTTGGATAGGATTTTTATCTCGCGCATTACTGAATGGTTTCCATTGCTTCTCCTTGCAAAAATCTTCTTTAAAACAAAGCAATCCTCTAAGTTTAAGATGAAATCTCTCAGTATTAAATGCTAATTTATTAGACGGTTGTAAAACTGCAGTACCATCAACTCCAGCAATAATGAATCCCCATGGTCTCTCATTTCACACAGAATTTGACATATCATCTGAAAAAATGAAGAAACATAATCAAATGTCATTGTTAATGACATTCAATTATTCCACCTGTGACCTGAGCTATTATAACTATTGCCTTACAATTGCAACTCATCCAGTAGGAAAGCCAACTTCAAACATTATATCTTAAAGGTCACTCAGAAAGTATGCAATTATAGCAAAATTTTGTGATAGTTATGAAAATGAATTCTTTTTTTACTTAGTTCCACATATTTGTTCTTTAAAAAATAAGCCATAGAATATGAGTTAAAGTATTGTATTTACAGCATATTTTGTCTCTCATACATTTTTTATAAGACATCAAGAACATATTTTCCCTGTCCTTTTTCCAACAACTTTTTCTCTTCTCTATACAGCAGCTGCCATCAGCGACTTTCATCTCCATGGGACCTGCTAGGTATTTGCAGGTACAGAGTCAATTCCTTCCCCACTTCTTGCCCCACCTCTCACTCCTCTCTGCCCTCCGCCCTCTTGAACTTGGCATGGAAATACTCTTAGGCCTCTGGATCACTTCCAATAATAAGGAAACAAAGAGCAGTGAGTAAGAACGCAGTTCCCTGTTCTTTATTAGCCTAAACAAAAGAAATTTCCTGATTTTTATCAGCCTAAATCCAAAGCTTTACATATAAAAATAAGCATAACTTGAAAATAAGCTCTACCATTTAATTATATTTAGATCCTCATAACTTCCATTTGTTGAGAGCTTTCTACATGACAAGTACTGTGTTAGTTACTTTACACACATCTAATTTATCTGCTTCTTTCTTTCTCTTGGTTTGATTTGCACATGCAGAAATGCTCACTCGAAGTTACTGTCCATTGAGAAATTGATAAGAAAGAGAGAAATATTAAGATTTCCATATCCAAATAACCTTGGCAGCAATTATTGTAAAACTGTCACTGGTACTTATATATTCAGCTAAGAATTCAAAGGGGGAAAGGGGTGGGAATAGCAGGAGCAGGAGAAGCCCAGGAGTTTCTGGGCCTACTCTGAGTCCCAAATTACAGGACAGGACAGGAAGAACTCTCGCCATGGGGATGAGGTTGTAAAGCAAATCTAAACCACAATGTTGGTCAAAGAAGGAAAAGGAACAGATTAGACCAATGACAGATAATGAGTGATGAAGCCTCAGTAGGAAGTTAGAAGAAAGAGAACTCAGGGTCCTGGAGAAGTGGGAACTGCAGGAGGGGTGCAGATTTGCTCTTTGTACAGAATGTCAAGGCCTGCTGCAGGTTTTTATCTGCTTCTTTGAAATAGTTTGACTGTTTTCTCCAATGAGTTGACTGAACTGAGCAATTATTTTATTACAGAGACGATGAGACAGTTACTGTTAGAATAAGATAGGAATTTTGGCACCTCATTTCCAGAAAAGCAGCATTAACTCTTTTAAAAACTTTTTTTTCATTTAAGAAAGATTAAAAGTAATATACATCGACAAGCACAAATCTTAACATAATACTGATGAAAAATAAGTATGTATGCATTTGTTGTACTTTCAAAGCACAGAAGAAATGCTATATGTTGTTTATAAATGCATTTATATGTATATAAAATTATTGAAATTGACTGAAATTACTTCTTTTTTTCTCCAACATTAATTTTTTAACAATATTTATTTAGCAAAACAATAGTTCAACTTTAGTCAACTATGTTACTGGGGGTGGGGTCCAGGGAAGGAGGGAAGTAATTGGTTAAGTTGGTTGTCAGAAATTATTTAGAAAAGGCGTCAATAGATAAATATTTTTCTCTTGAGTGTTTTCTTACACATGTGGTCCAGTATTATTTTTTCTTTTTCCAGTTTATATTCTTGCTTTACCTCCATCTATGAATGATCATAAAATTAGACTCATCAAAGATTAGAATTAGTCCAACTTTCAGGAGAAAGTGATGACTTTCATTCTATTTAACCCTTTTCCAGTGGTTTAGCAAAATCAGACAGATAGACATTGTCCTCTTTCAGGTGATTATAACTTGCAACAAGTAGTAGCAGGTAATATGGTGACATAAGCAATTTACAATACTGTTTACCTATTCCCATTATCTATAACTAAAATTTTTAGTTTAAGCCTAATTACAAGTAGCATTATTGAACTGTTCATAAGTCAAATTTTACTTGGTCTATAAATTAAAATACCCATAAAACATTTTTATGCATAGATTGCTGTAAAGAAACAAAAAACAGTGTTTGATATCCTTCGTAGGCCAAGGTTCTATATAAACACAAAAAGAAAGCAGTATTTCAAGACATAACTCTTTTAAAAGGAGAGCTTTTTGTTTTTAATGTGTGGGGATGGGGGTAATTTTTCAGTCCCACTGGACAAATCAGTCAAAGCATGCAGATTGATCTGAACACGGAGTCATAGCCTAAATCCAGCATCCATTCTGTGATGCAGAGGAAGTTTCTACATTTGTTAAACTACTCTGCCACAGTGTCTCATCTTTCTCAGAGCATCTCTCAGCATCATCACGATCCATCAGAAAAAGTACGGTGACTACATAAATGAGGGTAGCCATTAGGATGAACTATTTCAGAGAGCAACGCCTTGAGGAAAGAACTGTTTGCATTATACACGGCCTTACACTCAGTTCTCTCCCCAGATCACAAAGGGAAGATGGATATTCCCGGTCAGATGAACAGTTTATGAGGTTCTGTACTATAAAGAGACATCTTCAGGGCCTCGTGTATGTACATTGTAAAACCTTGAGATATTTTATGTTACAGCATACATATTTAATGTGATAATAAAAAAAGCTTATTTGTTTCAAAGTATCTTTTTATCCTTGCTTATATAACCAAACAGCTTGATGCTATTGGCTACATTTTCAAAACTTACTATTCACAGTAGCAGTGGGAACATGCCCAACTTCCACAGATATATAAATCAGATTTGAGAAGCAAACGACACATTCTAGATGAATAATGTGACGTCCATCTGGGAGCACAGTGTTGAGGATCAAGGAAACTTTTTAAGGCCCAGTGAGTTTCTTTAGTTTCATATTGTTTCTACAGGGAGATATTATTTTTTTATTTCCAAAAGTGGTTAAATTACAAGCCAAAAACTATTCAGTAAATTGAACATGACAACATAAAAAAGCAAGGGACCCTTTTGACAATAGGCAGAAGTAGCACTATACTAGGAAGGTGAATGGACAAAGTGTTGAAAAATCAGATCTCCAAATAAAAATTTACTTGAATGGCACCAAATGGCAATTTACTACACAACCAATGTAGGCTACTTAAAGACTTGCCAGATCATCTTCATGCTGTCTGTTACTGCCAGTGCAGTTATTAGTCAGCAGAAACTCCTACTGTAAATAATTTTCTAGAACTAGCATGAGCAAGTCCTAGAGAAATGACAGCCATTGTTGAGTCTTACAGGATCTCGAAGATTGAAATGTAAATAGTGGGTTGAATATCAAGCAGCACATTATTTCACAGCCAAAACATGACAAGGAAGTGAACTTATGCATCAGTCTTGCCTCATTTTATTCTAAAGGTAGCCCAAAATGATGTTTATAAAGAAATATTTCTGAGTTATAATGTTGAGTGGATCACTTAAGACATAGTATATTATAAGAAAAGAAAAAGAGTCTCAAGTATTGTTCTATACTATTTGGAAAAAAATTGCTGAAGATACTATTAGAGTAACTGCTTAATCAAAGTATTTACCCACTTTGATCTGAGGCTATTTCTTCATAATCCAAAAGATTTGAGAATTTGAAGTAAGTTTGGTAATTACTAGTTTAATCTACACAGCAATCAAAATTTATAACTCAAACGCCTCAAATTTTCACTACATTAATCATATAAAGATAACAACAGGTCTATTCATTTTACTTTGGGAAAGACAATTTTATTCTAATATGTGTTCTTGACCTAGGCTTTTTATGTAAATAATGTAAATAAATCAGATGTTTATTGATGTTCTGTGAATGCTTTCTCAGTTGTTTTTAGTTTTTATCTAATTACATGGTACAATAATATCTGTTAGCATTGATCTAGGTGAGACGTTTTAAATGAAGCTCACTTACCATTTGATAGACAAACGTTCAATAGTGTCATCAAAGCTACAAGAACTTTTAAATTGAAAGAAATAAACCTTTATCCTAATTTTCCATTTGTCATAAATTTTAGGTGGTTAGTGTCTTTCATAGTCTGACATTATTGCACATTACAGGATGATGGAAATGGCTGTTTTGCTTTAAAACTATCCCCTAATCTAAGCTGAGCATTACTTTATTCCACTTACTGAGGATCTCTGTTTAACTATATTTTTTATTTATATTCTTCTCTGATAGCCAAAAGGCACCATAGGAAATAATTTCAGTCACTGTTTCTTGTATCTTTTTTTTTTGGTTATAGTTACTTGAGAAAAAGCCCAGTGAGCAATTTCAGAAAATAAAGAAAAGAAATATTTAATTATATTGTTCTTAGGAGAAGAAATGGAAGTATACATTTTCACATATGGTGAGGTAGGGTTATGGAGGAGACACAGGGTTCCTTCATTATCCAAAGACACTTTCTCACAATCATTAGAGAGCAAGCATTGTGTCCAAGCCAAGCTAATCACAAATATTTGCCCTGAAGATCCTGGCATCAGGAGGTATTATTTTCTCAGGTACTCTGAAAATACTTATTGAAAAAATGACAATCATTCTAAAAGACAAGGAAAGAATAATGAAAAATACGTTTTCTACCTATTAACCTCTTTATTTTTAGAGATCAGCTCTACCACAACCAGGTGTGCAAAATAAATATGTGTTCAAGGCAACTGGGATTTGAAACTGGAGACTGAGAATCATGCCCAATAAACTAAGTAGTTTGCATTTGCAGTTAGTTTTTTAAATGTGTATTTCAACACCTAAGACCTCAGCAAACATTCCATTCTATTAGATGTTTGGCTAGATGATCATTTACCTACTCCACAAGTAATTATTAAGTATATTTTCAGTAGGGAGAGATAGAGTTTTAGAACAGAAAAGAATATGCAAATAAATAATCATAGCAATGTGATATAATCCATATATTAACTTCATGGGAACCCAGAAGAAGTCCTTACATGTCAAGGACATGGTTGCTTTTGACCTGCATCTTTAGACATAAGTAAAAATTCCCTGGAAAGAAAGGGAATGGAAAAAGAGAATAGAAAGAACAGCTAGAACATTCCAGGTAGAGCAAACAAAATTTGTAGAGGCATAGAGAAAATGAGACAACATGGCAGCAGCTTCCGGAAAGAAGTTGGGAGTCTGCATTTACTAGAGCAAAAGGGGCATGCCAGGTAGTGGAATAACCTTGCTGCAACAGTAAATTTGGAGAGAAGAAAGCAGAAGAGATACTCTTATCTACTTCCTTTTTCTACTGAAATATAATGGAAACCACTGCTGAGGGAAAACAAGTGAAATCGGGAAAGTTGGAAATGGGGCTAACATTCTTTTGAAAGAAAAGTCTTCAGGGCTACTCATTATATGGTAAAAGTTACCCAAAGCCTCTAGTATGGTACACTCCCTACAGATAAGTGAGGAAAGCTCTGGTTTATGGCATTAACATAGTGCAGAGAAAGAGCAGAGCCCAAGTATGCTAAGAATGATGGGTTCTCTCCTTCTTTGCCATTCTCTCAGATGACAGGAAAGTGGAGAGAATGAAATTCCATCCCTTTCACTATACCTTGAAGAGGGAAAAAGAAGGAATTCCTTTCAGGATATTTTGTGAAGACAATCAAGTCATCACCCATACCATATCCAAGTACATCAGGTCTATCATACCCCAGCATAAATAGGTTACTCTGATAACCAGTCAGAGTAAACAGGCCACACTCAGAGCCACCCAAGCTTGAGTAAGGTAAAAAGAAATGGCATGAACATTTTACAAACATATTACAGCAAAAATAAATAAATAAACAAATAAATAAATAAATGCAACAGCCAGAAAAAGAAAAATATAACTCAAAGAATAGAAAGAAAATGGTATAATTAGTTGCTTCATAACACAGGACAACTTAATATCAACACAGAAAAAGAAAGAGCCCAAAGAACAGCTAATAAATAAAACGAGATTAAATTTGAAACAAGAAACAGAATAGATAATGGTGAAAATCATATTATTTAACATAGAAAAAAAGGCATAAGACATCGCAGTGACTTCTAATAGAAAAAAAGATTAAAGATATTAGGCAAAAGCCAATATAAATGGAAAACATAAATCACTTAACACAAGGATAATGTGTTACAATGGCATCTAGCAAATGAAACAGAAGATTAACTCAAAGATATAATACAAGAAAATTTCCCAAAAGTGAAGAAACAACTGTGTCTTCAGATTTAAAAGAATACACTACGTTCCAGGAAGTAAAGAAACAAACCAATCAACTCTAAGACAACTCCAATTAAGTTATGAACTTCAAAAAACAAAACAAAACAAAAAAAACCCTTCCAGCATCAGGTAAATAAAGTGTGTGGCAGCAGAGGGTACAATCATCTTCACACACACACACACACACACACACAAATCAGGTTGCTGCTGTAACATTAAATCACAGAGATAAGGAAGCACTATGCACAAATTCAGTAAGAAATTATAACCCAAAAATATAACACAAGTAATACAGTAGTTATGAGCATTTCTTAAAAAGTTTACATGATGGTGAAATCTAGTTAATTGGGAAATAAATAGATATAAAGACCTTCACAATAAAGAAACTCTAATAAAGAGACTGGTAGTGAGCTTGAATCAACTTAAATATAAAACCAATCTTAAACAATTGTGAGAATTGTAATTATATCTGTTAACAAAGATTTTTAAATGATTCTAATCTTTAGTGTTTTGAAAGTTCTCTTTTATCATTTTTACAGGGAATCTAAGAAATAAAATCTCTGTTAGAAGGATGTTTTACTCATTTGTTTTTCCACCTTTAAATTCTAGCAAAATTAATAAAATCCCCTTCATCTGAAAATATCATCAATAATAAGGCTTCATTTTTGTAACGGCATTTCTATTTTTCTATCATTTATCTTTTCACCAATGTACATGGAACATACTTAGAATGATGTTTACTAATGGGAATTTCTAGGAGATGTGATTTAATGCTTTTGCACTTTACAGCATTGATTTTGGTAATGCATGCTTATCATTTTTACAAAAATGAAAACTAATGCACCATGGTGTTAGCAATGGCTAATTCAGGATTTTGGGAATATAGACTTATTTATTCATTTATTTAAAAATATTAGGCTGGGTGTAGCAGCTCACATCTGTACTCCCAGCACTTGAGGAGGCTAAGGCAGGCAGATTGCTTGAGCTCAGGGGTTTGAAAAAAGCTTGGGCAACATAGTGAAGCCCCTTCTCTACTAAAAATATAAAAATAAAAATATGGTCGTGGTGGTATGTACCTGTAATTCCAGCTACTAGGGAGGCTAAAGTGGGAGGATCACTTCAGCCTGGTGAGGTAGAAGCTGCAGTGAGCCATGACTGCACCACTGCACTCCAGTCTGAGCAACAGACTGAGATCCCATCTCAAAAAATACATACATATATATATATATATACACACATATATATACACACACACACACACATACATGTATGTATATTTATATATGTGTATATATATAGATATGTATATATAGATATAGATATATATGTATATATAGATATGTCTATAGCTATATTTCTCTCTATCTCTTATATGTATATCTCTATCTTATATGTATATCTCACTAGATATATAGACATAGATATGTAGATAGATAGATATCTCTAGATAGATATCTGTATATATAGAGGGAAATTAGACATAGATCAAGAGAGAGAGAGAGAATTCATTATGTAGCACGTACTATCCACAGTGCTGAATATACAACACAAAGAAAACAAAGTCCCTTCAAGAAACTTATGAGAGAGAAGAGACAAAAACACATAGAAGGTAAACATGTACCATGTCAGACAGTGATAAGATAAGCTATGAAGATAAGCTATGAAGAAAAAAATGTCTAACAGCAGAGTGACCATATAATCCTAGTTTGTCAGGGCTAGTCCCAGTTTATGACCCTTGTCCCCACTTGCTATGTGACTGGGGTTCCTTTTCACTCCTAAAGGGGTCCTATTTTGACAGCAAATTATGTTTACCCCTGTGGTAATGGTAATATGAACTGCTCTGGGGTGGGAGTCACAGAGGCTGGCCAGAGAAGACCTTATGATAAGGTAACATTTGAGTAGAGACTTGAAGGAAAGTTCTGAGCATTACTTTATTGGTCTGAGACCAAGTCATGGAGATACCCAAGGGAACAAACTTTCCAGGCAGACAGAGCAGCACAGGCAGGGACTTTAAAGCAGGACATATTTGGCATCTTTCCAGACCACAAAGAGGGTCCAAAGGGATGGTGGTAGGAGATGACGTCAGAGGAGCTGAGGGGTCAGGATAGAGAGAGTGGGACAGTCGTAAAGGGCCCTATAGGCTATTGTAAGCAGTTTGGTCTTTTCTGCGAATGGGACAAGAAGCTGTGAGAGGATTTTTAAACAGGGAATGATTTGACCTGACTTATATTTTTAAATAGTTAATCTGGCTGCTGTATGGAGACTAGACCACAAACAAGCAAGGTAGAAACAGAAAGCAGAAGGGGGGATATTGGAATAATTCAGGTAAAGGATGATGGAACCAGGATGGTAGTGGTGGAGATGGTAAGAATGGGAAGAAGATAATTGTTCTTTTTATTGTTATCGTTATTTTTAATAATTGTTATTTTTCTTCTTTGGGCTTTTCTTTTTTAAATTTAACCAAATTAACATTTTTAAAGAAAAATACTGATAACAACTCCAAGATATATTTGAGTAGAATCTAACAGAAGCTAATGTCCATTTGAAGGAGGTGGAGGGCGGACAGTCCTTTAAAAAGGTTTTCAAATTTTGGTTTGAACAGCAAGAATCATGCCACCCGTAAGCAAAACAGGAAACACAGAAGACATAACAAGCTTTAAGTGTTAGGACATCGAATTCAGGTGCCCACAAAACAGAGCTAACCACGCACTATCCAGGCAGCAGTTGTACTTTTGGGTCGAAGAAAGTGTTCTGGGTCTGAAATAAAAAATTCAGGAATCATTAACAACAAAGTTGTTGATGAAGTTATGTGGTAATAACTAAAGAAGAGTGTGGACTCAGAGAAAATGGAATGACGCCACGAAAGAAGAGCAGCCTGTTTGTTGGACAACAAGAGGACATAGGAGATGTGGAAGAGAATGGTGTCTCAAAGACTCCAGAATAAAGACGTATTAAAACTCATGGCGAAAACTGCAATTACTTTTGCACCAACCTAAATACACAGGAGCACCAAACTTCACATATACTACCACTATGTCAACTCATTTGACTCAATATAAAGGTCCATCCAGCTCTGAGAAAGACGTTTACAAGTGTTTTAAGTACCTATTTAAAAACAGAACTTAGGTGTAGCAAGTTCCCTTCCATTATAAAGTTGAAAGAGATAAAATTTGAACAAGTCTTTGATACCACCTTAGTATTTGTTTTATAATTTGTATAATGCTATCATTGTCTTATTTTAAGTGTATCTTTAAAAAAGCCTTTCTGAACATTATTGGCTACATAATCTATAGTATAATGCCTGCTTTATAATTAAGATCTCCATTTCTATCCTATTAAGCCAGCTGCAGTCTTCCTTAATATTCTTACCTTAAACACTGTCACTCTGAGCTTGATTCAGGTCAAGAAAGACTGTGGATGTTTCACCTGTCCAATTCTAAATGCAGGAACAGAAGTCTGTGAAAGCTTGATTAGTTTTTATCTATTCCACTGTAAGGGCAAGTTCACACACTGCTGCTTTTTATTTTTTATGCATAAAAAAGTTTATTTGATATAAACTTTCTACTGAAATTTTCCTTTGACTTGAGTAGGTATTTAAAACATCCTTTTTCCCAGTCAATCTGTGATTGGTAGGGCATAACAAGAGAAAAGGATGCCCTGGCAAAGAGCCTATTTTCTTATATTATAAAATATATTTATAATAAAAAATTGATAAAATAAAAGTTTGAGCTCTTCCCAGTCACTGAATGTTATTCCATCCATACATCTACAAAGCCTCAGTTCTCATCTATACACCCTAAGGAAGAAATTGACAAGGTAAATTTCTCATTTTCCTGATTTAAGGCGATTGAAGCCCTAGAGTCCCTATAATTGATGTTCATGGACATTTAGGATTTACACTCTTCAGGAAATAGACAATTCATACATTTTAACACTCAAATCAACCTTGAGTGCCCTTCTATGCCTCTATAAGTAATGAAGATGTAATGATCAATTTTGCACATTTTTTTACTGGCATCTTACATGGGCTGTGAAAGTTTAATAGAGGTCTATTTCTGAAAATTATGCTATGTTGCTTCAGCTATTCTGATACCCAAGGATTTGGAAAGGTGAATCATTCATTCTGTTGCTTAGAGAGATATTTACAAAGAAAAGGAATCTGAGTTTCCTTCCAAATCTAAAATTTTCTTTCAAAATGTGCTTTGTTGAACATGTTATTCCTTACCAGGTGTCCCCTAAATAATGTTTTCTTTTCTTAGAGGATAATTTCAAACTAGCACATTTGCAAGCGACCAACCTTTGTATGAAGAAATTTTTTTCTGTCAGCCAACTATCTCCTTGATCAAATGCAGTTGTGTTCATTTGGCCACACAGTGTTGACTTTCCCAACTATAAAACTGTACCAAAGAATGGACTTTTGTGTCCACCTGCTTCCTTCAGCCTGAAAAAATATATATGTGTATTGCATACACAGCATTAATAGTAAAATGAAATGAATGCACTGGCTCTGACGTATGACCTGCAGACAATCAGCATCACAAAACTTGTGAGAAATGTTCATTCTTGCCCCCGCCCTCAGACCTAGTGAATCAGAATATAGAGGAGTGGGGCCCAACAATCTGAGGTTTAATAAACCCTCTAAGAGATTCTGATGCAAATTAAACACACCCAAAGCACATTTTTTTAAATGATAATGTAAGGGAAAGTGGAAGGTGAGGCATATCCAACTAATTAAGTCAAAATTTCTGGGGCTGGGGCCTGGACAATTATCTGTTTTTAAAGCTCCCAGGTAATTCTAACGAACAGCCAGATTTGAGAGCCACTGCTCTAGAGACACCATGTCTCAAGTGGTGAAAATCACTCTCCAAATTACTGGTTTTGCAATTTACTAGTTCTATTTATTGAGGTGTTTATTTTATTGCCTTTTTAGGTTGAGGTGAGAGTCTAAGTATTATTTGCAACCTACCCCCTGCAGTGCTTAGCACAATCCCATGAACACACTTTAATGAGAATATATTTCAATACTTGCTTCATGAAGAACCATTTTACTTGGTTCTTGCATCAAACTTCTGAAATAGGCAGATCGTTATTAATTTTTTTTAAAAAAAGGGCTCACAGAGGGTAACTGACTGACTTTCTCACAACTAATTACAGCAGAACCCGAACGACCAACCCAGATATCTTTCCACCACAAAGGTTTCTCCTTTTCTTCAACTTCCTTTTGGGATGCAATTTCCATACTGTGAGCCTTTTCACTTAAGATTATAGGACCTTCTCCTATCCCATCTCCCTACTACCACTTCAGAGCCCAAATTTATGTCATTCAAAAGGCACCCCTAGGCTTCAACATTCTCACCAGCTTCAGAGAGTTTGAGCTATGTCCACCCTGCAGAGACATTATGCATCGTTCGTTTCAAGGTGTTGAAATGCTGCAAATAAAGAACACAATCTTTGCTAAGAAAGTTCTCAAAAGGGAGGGAAGTAGGTAATAAAATGAACATGTCTCTGGGTTTATTGAGCTTTACCACCAATAAAAGGAAATCATCAAGTGGATGTGACAGTATACTTTTTTCTAAAAGAATTTGCTATGGTTTTAATCACAGCTTTCAGATGGCTCAACACTTTCTGTCATGAAAATGTGGACCCAATGAAGTTATAACCTGAGTAGCATGCAAATATATCCCCATGAGGGCCATGCACCATCTGCAAGAAAGGCCTGTAAATAATCCTTCTTTTCCTTCCAAATCCAAACGATTATACGGTACACAAGCCTTATTTACAGATGGATCACTGTACACACTCTCATTAGAAGCTTCAGAGTGTTATTTCCTTTTTCCCAGCATCTAAATGTTGAATAATTGGTCTGCGTTCCTCAGAGTGTGGGTGGGCTATGTGAAATATTTTAGGTGTTGATCAGAAGTGTATTCAAGGAGCAGCCTCTGCCCTTGGACAGAACCAGCATCTGTCTCGATTATCAGTCTGCTAAAGAAGTCAATCTTAAGGCACATATTATGTTTATTTCCAGAAGTTGTACAATTCCAAAGATTTTGTAAGTTTTTTTTACTGCATTCCCACAATAAAATTTAAACCTTGATAATCCAAATAGGGAACAAAGCTAAAAAAACAGGATTATGTAAGATCATATCTGCATCCTTGATTCAGATAAGAAGATACGTTACCATTCAGGAGGGGAAAGTCCATGAATCTGCCAGTGAAGATGTTAACGCTGCAATGTTACATTAAGTCCTCTGGTGTCAGAACACACTCCCTCCTATGACCAAGAAAGGTCACAGCTTCTCCCTGACGGTCATCAAATAAGAAAAAGGAAGTGAGCTGGTAAACAAGCAGAAAAGGATATGACAGTAAAAATGAAATTAAAGATTTAAAACAGAAACCATAAGAAGTTCTTAACAGGATAACCCTCATGTAAGGAGCACTGAGAAGAGAAGCTAACATGAAAATACTTCTTCATAATCAAAATTTAGAGGTTACTAATACAAGACGTAGAATCAATAGCCTAAATTCTAATTGTGGATACACTAATTTGTGTGATCTCTGATAGTTTATTTCACCTTTCTATGCCTCAGTATCTTCATCTGTGAAGTGGGGAATGGTTCCTATGAAAGAAGCTTGGCACATAGCACGCAGTAATATTTGGTATTATTATTCCTTGAGGTCTTCTTTAGACTCTTCTTTTTCTGTAAAACCTACAGGATAGAAATTGAAGGTGGTTCTTTTGGCTCACCCTAGCTTTAACGTTGTCCTCCTGGCCATGGTAATAACAGCTTCCTCTTCAGTAACTCACACCTCTGGCCTCCTTACTTTTCATGACCATCTTCAAATATCTTCAGATCTTTTCCTCCCTTATGCTTAATATATAAGTTGCAAAGACTTTCAAGTCTAACTTATTTTAGTTGTACAAGAACTCTATCCTGCAGATTATGCAAGAAAATGAATGAGTTTTGCTAACGTAGGGTATAAAAATCGTATGTAACTTTCAAACCTATAGTAAATCAAGGGCTACTACATCTGGAAAGACTGCCAGCAGGGATGAGCTGACTTCACTTGCATTTATTTTGTAGAAAAAATACCCAGGTCAAAATAACTAATATTTAAGATGGACCCAAGAACTACTGAAGTTCAGCACAAGATTTAAATAGCAGGGCTACGTGATGTATGTATATACCAAGACAAGCATCCTCCAAATTCCACTGTGTTATTTATACCCAATATTTTTCCTCTTCTATAATGTTAATCTACTCAGTAAATATCTAAAAATAAAGCTTAAAAGAGGTCCCAAGATGGCCAAATAGGAACAGCTCCAGTCTACAACTCCCAGCATGAGCGACACAGAAGACGGGTGATTTCTGCATTTCCACCTGAGGTACCAGGTTCATCTCGCTGGGGCTTGTTGGACATCGGGTGCAGCCCACAGAGTGTGAGCCAAAGCAGGCCAGGGCATCACCTCACCCGGGAAGCACAGGGAATTCCCTTTCCTAGCCAAGGGAAGCCATGACAGACGGTACCTGGAAAATTGGGACACTCCCACCCTAATACTGCACTTTTAAATGGTCTTAGCAAATGGCACACAAGGAGATTATATCCTGTGCCTGGCTCAGAGGGTCCCATGCCCACAGAGCCTCACTCACTGCTAGCACAACAGTCTGAGATCAAACTGCAAGGTGGCAGCGAGGCTGGGGGAGGGGCGTCCGCCATTGCTGAGGCTTGTGTAGGTAAACAAAGCCGCCAGGAAGTTCGAACTAGGTGGAGCCCACCACAGCTCAAGGAGGCCTGCCTGCCTCTGTACACTCCACCTCTGAGGGCAGGGCATAGCTGAACAAAAGGCAGTAGAAACTTCTGCAAACTTAAACGTCCCTGTCTGACAGCTTTGAAGAGAGTAATGGTTCTCCTAGCATGGAGTTTGAGATCTGAGAACAGACAGACTGCCTCCTCAAGTGGGTCCCAGACCCCTAAGTAGCCTAACTGGGAGACTCCTCCCAGTAGGGGCCAACTGACACCTCATACAGCCGGGTGCCCCTCTGAGATGAAGCTTCCAGAGAAAGGATCAGGCAGCAATTTTTGCCATTCTGCAATATTTGCTGTTCTGCAAACCCTGCTGGTGATATCCAGGCAAACAGGGTCTGGAGTGGACCACCAGCAAACTCCAACAGATTTGCAGCTGACGGTCCTGACTGCTAGAAGGAAAACTAACAAACAGAAAGGACATCCACACCAAAACCCCATCTATACGTCACCATCATCAAAAACCAAAGGTAGATAAAACCACAAAGTTGGGGAGAAACCAGAGCAGAAAAGCTGAAAATTGTAAAAATCAGAGCACCTCGTCTCCTCCAAAGGAATGCAGCTCCTCACCAACAACGGAACAAAGCTAGACAGAGAATGACTTTGACAAGTTGAGAGAAGAAGGCTTTAGACAATTGGTAGTAACAAACTTCTCCGAGCTAAAGGAGGATGTTCGAACCCGTCACAAAGAAGCTAAAAACCTTGAAAAAAGTTGGACAAATGGCTAACTAGAATAAACAGCATAGAGAAGATCTTGAATGACCTGAGGGAGCTGAAAACCATGGCATGAGAACTACGTGACACATGCACAAGCTTCAGTAGCCAATTTGATCAACTGGAAGAAAGGGTATCAGTGCTTGAAGATCAAATTAATGAAATGAAGCGAGAAGAGAAGTTTAGAGAAAAAAGAGAAAAAGAATGAAAAAAGCCTCCAAGAAATATGGAACTATGTGAAAAGACCAAATCTACGTCTGACTGGTGTACCTGAAAGTGACAGGGAGAATGGAACTAAGTTGGAAAACACTCTTCAGGGTATCATCCAGGAGAACTTCCCCAGCGAGCAAGGCAGGCCAACGTTCAAATTCAGGAAATACCGAGAACGCCACAAAGATATGCCTCAAGAAGAGCAACTCCAAGATGCATAATTGTCAGATTCACCAAAGTTGAAATGAAGGAAAACATGTTAAGGGCTGCCAGAGAGAAAGGTCGGATTACCCACAAAGGGAAGCCCATCAGACTAACAGCGGAGCTCTTAGCAGAAACTCTACAAGCCAGAAGAGAGTGGAGGCCAATATTCAACATTCTTTTCATTTTCTTTTTTTTTTTTTTTTGAGACGGAGTCTCGCTCTGTCACCCAGGCTGGAGTGCAGTGGCTCAATCTCAGCTCACTGCAAGCTCCGCCTCCCGGGTTCACGCCACTCTCCTGCCTCAGCCTCTCCGAGTAGCTGGGACTACAGGCGCCCGCCACCACGCCCGGCTAATTTTTTGTATTTTTAGTAGAGACGGGGTTTCACCGTGGTCTCGATCTCCTGACCTCATGATCCGCCCGCCTCGGCCTCCCAAAGTGCTGGGATTACAAGCGTGAGCCACCGCGCCTGGCCTCTTTTCATTTTCTTTTTCTTTTTTTTTTTTTTTTTTTAGACGGAGTCTCACTCTGTCACCCAGGCTGGAGTGCAGTGGCACAATCTCGGCTCACTGCAAGCTCCGCCTCCCAAGTTCATGCCATTCTCCAGCCTCAGCCTCCCTCGTGGCTGGGACTACAGATGCCTGCCACCACGCCTGGCTAATTTTTTCTATTTTTAGTAGAGATGGGGTTTCACCATGTTAGCCAGGATGATCTCAATCTCCTGACCTCGTGATCTGCCCACCTCGGCCTCCCAAACTGCTGGGATTAGAGGCATCAGCCACTGTGCACGGCCTCAACATTCTTAAATTAAAGAATTTTTCAACCCAGAATTCCATATCCAGCCAAACTAAGCTTCATAAGTGAATGAGAAATAAAATCCTTTACAGACAAGCAAATGCTGAGAGACTTTGTCACCACCAGGCCTGCCTTACACGAGCTCCTGAAGGAAGTACTAAACATAGAAAGGAACAATCAGTACCAGCCACTGCAACAACATGCCAAACTGTAAAGACTGTCCATGCTAGGAAGAAACTGCATCAACTAACGAGCAACATGACCAGCTAACATCATAATGACAGGATCAAATTCACACATAACAATATTAACCTTAAATGTAAATGGGCTAAATACTCCAATTAAAAGATACAGATTGGCAAATTGGATAGAGTCAAGACCCATCGGTGTGCTGTATTCAGGAGACCATCTCACGTGCAGAGACACACATAGGCTCAAAATAAAGGGATGGAGGACGATCTACCAAGCAAATGGAAAACAAAAACAAAACAGGGGTTGCAATCCTAGTCTCTGATAAAACAGACTAAGCCAACAAAGATCAAAAGAGACAAAGAAGGCCATTACATAATGGTAAAGGTATCAATTCAACAAGAAGAGCTAACTATCCTAAATATATATGCACCCAACACAGGAGCACCCAGATTCATAAAGTAAGTCCTTAGAGATCTACAAAGAGACTTAGACTCCCACACAACAATAATAGGAGACTTTAACACCCCACTGTCAACATTAGACAGATGAACGAGACAGAAAGTTATGAAGGATATCCAGGAATTGAACTCAGCTCTGCATCAAGCAGACCTAACAGACATCTACAGAACTCTCCACCCCAAATCAACAGAATATACATTCTTCTTAGCACCTCATGACACTTACTCCAAAACTGACCACATAGTTGGAAGTAAAGCAATCCTCAGCAAATGCAAAAGAACAGAAATTATAACAAACTGTCTCTCAGACCACAGTGCAATCAAACTAGAACTCAGGATTAAGAAACTCACTCAAAACCGCTCAACTACATGGAAACTGAACAACCTGCTCCTGAATGACTACTGGGTACATAATGAAATGAAGGCAGAAATAAAGATGTTCTTTGAAACCAATGAGAACAAAGACACAACATACCAAAATCTCTGGGACACATTCAAAGCAGTGTGTAGAGGGAAATTTATAGCACTAAATGCCCACAAGAGAAAGCAGGAAAGATCCAAAGTTGACACCATAACATCCCAATTAAAAGAACTAGAGAAGCAAGAGCAAACACATTCAAAAGCTAGCAGAAGACAAGAAATAACTAAGATCAGAGCAGAACTGAAGGAGATAGAGACACAAAAAACCCTTCAAATAATCAATGAATCCACGAGGTGGTTTTTTGAAAAGATCAACAAAATTGATAGACTGCTAACAAGACTAATAAAGAAGAAAAGAGAGAAGAATCAAATAGACACAATAAAAAATGATAAAGGGGATATCACCACCAATCCCACAGAAATACAAACTACCATCAGAGAATACTATAAACACCTCTACGCAAATAAACTAGAAAATCTAGAAGAAATGGATAAATTCCTGGAAACATACACCCTCCGAAGACGAAACTAGGAAGAAGTTGAATCCCTGAATAGACCAATAACAGGCTCTGAAATTGAGGCAATAATTAATAGCCTACCAACCAAAAAAAGTCCAGGACCAGATGGATTCACAGTCGAATTCTACCAGAGGTACAAGGAGGAGCTGGTACCATTCCTTCTGAAACTATTCCAATCAATAGAAAAAGAGGGAATCCTCCCTATCTCATTTAATGAGGCCAGCATCATCGTGATACCAAACCCTCGCAGAGACACACACACACACAAAGAGATTTTTAGAGCAATATCCCTGATGAACATCAATGTAAAAGTCCTCAATAAAATACTGGCAAACCAAATCCAGCAGCACATCAAAAAGCTTATCCACCATGATCAAGTGGGCTTCATCCCTGGGATGCAAGGCTGGTTCAACATACACAAATCAATAAACGTAATCCATCATACAAACAGAAACAATGACAAAAAAAACATGATTATCTCAATAGATGCAGAAAAGGCCTTTGACAAAATTCAACAGCGCTTCATGCTAAAAACTCTCAATAAATTAGGTATTGATGGGATATATCTCAAAATAATAAGAGCTATTTATGACAAACCCACAGCCAATATCATACTGAATGGGCAAAAACTGGAAGCATTCCCTTTAAAAACTGGTACAAGATAGAAATGCCCTCTCTCACCACTCCTATTCAACATAGTGTTGGAAGTTCTGGCCAGGGCAATCAGGTGTGAGAAAGAAATAAAGGGTATTCAATTAGGAAAAGAGGAAGTCAAATTATCCCTGTTTGCAGATGACATGACTTAGAAAACCCCATTGCCTCAGCCCAAAATCTCCTTAAGCTGATAAGCAACTTCAGCAAAGTCTCAGGATACAAAATCAATGTGCAAAAATCACAAGTATTCCTATACACCAATAACAGACAAACAGAGAGCCAAATCATGAGTGAACTCCCATTCACAATTGCTTCAAAGAGAATAAAATACCTAGGAACGCAACTTACAAGGGATGTGAAGGACCTCTTCAAGGAGAACTACAAACCACTGCTCAGTGAAATAAAAGAGGACAAAAACAAATGGAAGAACATTCCATGCTCATGGGTTGGAAGAATCAATATCGTGAAAATGGCCATACTGCCCAAGGTAATTTATAGATTCAATGCCATCCCCATCAAGCTACCAATGACTTTCTTCACAGAATTAGAAAAAACTACTTTAAAGTTCATATGGAACCAAAAAAGAGCCCACAATGCCAAGACAATCCTAAGCAAAAAGAACAAAGCTGGAGGCATCACACTACCTGACTTCAAACTATGCTACAAGGCTACAATAACCAAAACAGCATGGTACTGGTACCAAAACAGATATATAGACAATGGAACAGAACAGATCCCTCAGAAATAATACCACACATCTACACCCATCTGATGTTTGACAAACCTGACAAAAACAAGAAATGGGGAAAGGATTCCCTATTTAATAAATGGTGCTGGGAAAACTGGCTAGCCATATGTAGAAAGCTGAAACTGGATCCCTTCCTTACACCTTATACAAAAATTAATTCAAGACGGATTAATGACTTAAATGTTAGACCTAAACCCATAAAAACCCCAGAAGAAAACCTAGGCAATACCATTCAGGACATAGGCATAGGCAAGGACTTCATGAATAAAACACCAAAAGCAATGGCAACAAAAGCCAAAATAGACAAATGGATCTAATTAAACTAAAGAGCTTCTAATTAAACTAAAGAGCAAAAGAAACTACCCTCAGAGTGAAAAGGCACCCTACAGAATGGGAGAAAATTTTTGCAGTCTACTTATCTGACAAAGGGCTAATATCCAGAATCTACAAAGAACTTAAACAAATTTACAAGAAAAAATCAAACCACCCCATCAACAAGTGGGCGAAGGATATGAACAGACACTTTTCAAAAGAAGACACTTATGCAGCCAACAGACACATGAAAAAATGGTCATCATCACTAGCCATCAGAGAAATGCAAATCAAAACCACAATGAGATACCATCTCACATCAGTTAGAATGGCAATCATTAAAAAGTCAAGAAACAACAGGTTCTAGAGAGGATGTGGAGAAATAGGAACACTTTTACACTGTTGGTGGGACTGTAAACTAGTTCAACCGTTGTGGAAGTCAGTGTGGCGATTCCTCGAGGGTCTAGAACTAGAAATACCATTTGACCCAGCCATCCCATTACTGGGCATATACCCAAAGGATTATAAATCATGCTGCTATAAAGACACATGCGCACGTAGGTTTATTGGGGCACTCTTCACAATAGCAAAGACCTGGAACCAACCAAAATGTCCATCAATGATAGACTGGATTAAGAAAATGTGGCACATATACACCATGGAATACTATGCAGCCATAAAAAAGGAGGAGTTCGTGTCCTTTGCAGGGACATAGATGGAGCTGGAAACCATCATTCTCAGCAAACTATCACAAGGACAGAACACCAAACACCACATGTTCTCACTCATAGGTCGGAATTGAACAATGAGAACGCTTGGACACACGTTGGGGAACATTACATACTGGGGCCTGTTGTGGAATGGGGGGAGGAGGGAGGGATAGCATTAGGAGATATACCTAATGTAAATGACGAGTTAATGGGTGCAGCACACCAACATGGCAAATGTATACATATGTAACAAACCCGCACCTTGTGCACATGTACCCTAGAACTTAAAGTATAATTAAAATGAATAAATAAGAATAAAGCTTAGTATAAACTTGATATATGGTCTAATCAGCTCTCTTCAATCTGACCAAAATCAGTATGTTTTAAAGCCAAGATTCTGGCCATGTTTTTAAGAATTGGTGCTACCTATTTCTTTCTAAAACTAATATTCATGATCCCATGTATTAGCTAAGCTTCTTCCAAAATGTTCATGTATCTGTCGTGAAGTAAAAAGACAACCAAATATTTATTTAGGAAACTTCCCAAAGTCTTTTTCAGTACTGAATTGATAATTAATCTGACTCTGAGACACAAGAGAGAAAAAAATGTTAATATATTAGTGCACTTCTGACTGGATTTAATTTTTAAATTATCTCAAAGAGCTCAATAGCAGGTTGGTGATTTATAGGGCAATTTCTATGTGAACAGCTATTAGACTCCTAGTGACAATCCAGCACATGAGACATCCTGTTTTATGAAGAAAGGAAAGAATAGTCAGAGAGACCTGATGTGATTTCTATTTATTTTTCTTTTTGGAATAAGAAAAACCAGTGTTTCTTTGCATACGTATTCTGCTAGACAAACATTTCTCAAGTGGCATTCCACAAAATGCCAATCTTTCCACATTTGCCACTGTAAAACTGAAGGGTTATTCTGCTTCTATTGGGGATATGCTGGAATACAGGGAATGATAACAAAATGAAAACCTCTCAAGAAGATGATTAGGTGAGACCAATTCCACAATCTACTTGTTCGAATCATCTCCATTACCTCTCATAGGTTCAAAAGCCTGCTTGGGGTACAGCCTGGTGTTTGGTAGTGCAGAATGTCAACACCTACTAATCCTAGATCCAATTCCTATTCTGGAGTTTCTGTTATGTCATTATATATTATGGTGATAGTGATACCTATTTTCTAGAGTCACTATGACGATTATTTTGGATAATTCATGTAAAAAGCCATCCATATAATGGGTACTCAATAAAGAATATATATTTTCCTACTTTCTGTGCTTTTATTTCCTTCAGTGGGTTTTTTCCAATTAATTTTATTTATTACTTGAATTAGATAAGTGTGAAATATTAAGCTAATTCTTGGGATATCTGAATAATTAAAGTGAGGGGTAGGCTGAGGAAGAATCCAATAATAGGGTTAGATGGACTCTAAGATCACCGGGAAAAAATCATAGCGTCTTCGATTTATAAGGATCTATATCTCACAAGAAAGTAAAGATTGTCGAAAAGCATTGAATGGGATTTCAAAGAAAGACGAAATGAAGCCATAGAGCAGACATTTTAGCTGTGTCTGTGCATACCAAGCAAAATGAAAGATTAACAGGAATCACTTAGATAACATAAATCAGCAGAACAGGGCCTTTCTTTCCTCAAATATTCACATATTTCAGAACAATAGTCTATTCTCTTCAATTATTCAGTAATTGCTTCAATTCTGTAATTCGTGTGCTACACATATAGATATGTCCTATTTCTTTGAGATTCTACAAAGAAGAAAATGGCTGCTTAGTTGTACTCTGGTCATGAAAAAGCAATTTAAAAAGCAATCAAGCCGTTTGGTTAAAGGCAGACCAGGAGAGGGCAAATCTAAGATTATAGAGCACTTTTATGAGTCATCCAGGGCCCAAAGAATATTGTAGCTTTAGGATCAACCTAAAGAACATATCCCAAATTTTATGGCCTCTATGTAGTTCAGGAAATACAATTTCACTCTTTCCTTCTGCCCAGGCACTATAGAAGATTATTTATCAGGTGGGAGGCAGCAGAAATAGACAAACTCCTAAGGCCTTTCCCATCAAAGTCTGCTTTGTTCAAAGGTCCATTTCCCTTTATTAGCCTGCACTCTTAGGCTATGGCTGTAAACAGAATAAACAGTACAACTGAGGCTACTATCCAAGTAGTTCGTTTCTAAAACTCCTGCTTTCACTGCACATGTCTCAGTGCTTTTCACCCTAAATTATACATATACTAGCATAATTTTATATTACATTTCATTTTCCATGTACAGATAGAGAGTCTTATGTTAACTAAGGAGTTCATCTAAGATTATAATGTATTCTGTTTGCCATGCTTGGTAATGAAGAACAAGGCATTGAATTACAAAGTTACTAAAGTCATTGACAAGGCAAGATGAATTCCATTCTGGTCAGTAAAAAGAGAGTCTACTTTTCTAAGGTCATGAAAATCAAGCTAAGTTTGTATAATTCATGAACTTTTGTTTAAATTATTTTTAAAAGCAGAATTATATGTAGGTCAAAAGCTAAATGACATTATTTTTGAAATACATTTTCTGTCTTATCCCTTGATATGTAGTTTCATTCCTATTGTCACTATCTTAGTTCAGATCTTGATTTTTTCTTACTATTACTATTGTGATGGACTTTTAACTGGTCGTAATGTCTCCCAGCTTATACCCTTCCAATCTATCAGTTCATGCTGCCACCACATTTTTAAATAAAAACCCCAATAATAAAACAATATCTAAAGTGTTTCAATAACACCCCACCACTAATATCTTTATTGCTTGGAAGAAAAAGTCACACAGTTCCACTGCATGTAGGTGAATACTTCAAGGCCTGTGGAACCTTCAACAATTTCCTCAGGCTCATTTCTCACCAATTATCCATTAGCATCGATTACTTGCACTTCTCCAAGTATGACACATTTCATATCCCTGTGTTTGTGTGTTGCTTCCTTCACTTTGTCCACAGATGAATAACCATCTTTAATACAACCCTGGTTTTTCTTTGGTGTTTTCCCTGGTGTCTACCCATCTCCAGGATGAATTGACCAATTCATCTTTGGTGTCCCCATACTATGGAACTCCATTTGTTGAAATTATATTCAATCTGCAAAGCCAATATTAAATGTTTCTCCCTAAATCGGATAACCATATGATTTTTCTTCTAAACTGGAATGCTTTAAAGAGTGGAAGAGGGCCTACTAATAGTTGTCCTAGGACAATAGATGTAAACTGGAGGTATCCCACACAAACCAGGACATGTGCTTGTCCAATCCATAAAGGTCTTGTTTGATGAGCAAAACTGAGAGTCCTTCCACCTTATACTTCTCTTATACCATTGCATCCTTGCAATATTCTCATCTGTTTCTCTTATACCTATCAATGGGTCATATGCTCCTTAAGGGCAGGAATTATATTTTATTCATCTTCATATTCTCTACAATACCTGCCACATTTCTTCACATTTAAAAAGTATTTCATAAATACTTGTTATCTTAATGGATAAGTGTGATGCTATCTATGGCAGTATGAAGAAACACAACTAGATCTTTTAAATGACAGAACTTGTGGATTTCACTCTAATTAGCACTATGTTCACAACTAAACTAACCAATCTGTGTCAACTGTGCTTTGAAATACCAGCAATTTGTTTCACACATTCTTGAATTTGAGAAATGCTTTCTTTCTCCTACATTGAGTTTTTGATATGTCTTGGTGATGAAGACAGACATCTAAACTTTTAATTTTTCCTAAATAAATTACTTTTGAGGAAATTATCTTCCAAAATTCTTTGGCTCATTTAAAAACAAATTTTGCTTTCACTTGTTTTTTAGAAATATTATTCCATTTAATTAATTCAGTCATGTGCCAAAATACTGAGAAACTTAAGAAAGAGCTAAATTACTTGATTCCAAAATAAAAAAGATTATCAGTACATACCAAAGAGAAATTTTATTAACTAATAATTTTGAAGATGTCACATTCAGTGACTAGATTGTAGCTGATCATTAGAAAATTTTTACAGATACATTTTTTCCAGAAACTTATAAATTTTCTCAAGGAATTCAAACACAGCATCTCCTATTAGAATCTTTACTCCAAAATACTTTTTAAATAAAGTCTAATGAGAAAGAAATGCTACTTTTCTTAATTTTGTATCAAGTGGCTCTGTGTCTAGACAGTTAAATACCTTTTGTGGGGTAACCATGAAAGCAAACCAGCCCTGGACCATACAGTTTTCTGATTAGATTATGCCTCCAATGTGGGAGATTATCCACTGCAGATAGTCAAATCCATTGTCACGTTTCACATTGCTATTGTCAATGGACCAGCAATCCAGACTCAAGGAAATATTACTTCCAATAACTTAGATCTGGCTTTCGTCAGTAACTATATATCTGCTTGAGGAAGAAACAATTCTACTTCTCAACCTCTGCCAATTTGTCAAGGCTTGATTATTTCACACCATTTTCTGAACTTAGACTTTAATTTATTGCACTTGACTTAAAATATAAGTACTTAGTAATATCTAGGTTACAGGACTTTCATAGTACGGTAGACACCCAAGAGAAGTACTTAAAGTTATTATTAAAAAAATATGTATCTGAGTAGAACCTATCCAGCACATTTCCCCCAGACTGATCTTAACAAATTTGCTCACTTCCCCTTCCTACCAACTGCAAAACACAACAAACACGATACCTATGGAATAACATCACAACCCATCACCAAATGTCCCCCTCATTCTCAAGCAATAGATGCTGGATACTTTCCAGTGACAGGTAAATCTATTTTAATTCATTTATATCTTCTGCATAGTTAAAGGGAATTTATAGAGGCTCACAGAAATGCCTACAATAGAATGGGGTTTTTAAATGAGTAGATTAAAAAAAATCAAAACTAAAAGAAACTAGATAGGGTAACATTACATCAGGATTCAAATTAGATGCAGAAATGTATACCATAAGCTCTATATAATTACTGAAGATGGCCTGTAAATTTGACTCAGGCTTCTAGCAGCCAAAGCAAAAAGAGAATTCTTAGAGTTAATATAAGAGAAAACTGTGATTTTTCAAGAGAAGCTCCAATTTCTCAAATCTGATTTTTTAAAAGAAATCTCCCCAAGACACTCATTAAGGGGATTTTATGAGTTAGACTGGACGTTGTTCTTTTCTTCCCACTTCTAGTGAGTGAGTGAGTGAGGGAGTGAGTGAGTGAGTGAGTGAGTGAGTTTTAATAATGTAATAAGCATCTGTGAATCTACCACAGATGACCAGAGGTAGGACCTTGATGTTAACCTATACCACCTCTCTGCTCCCAACCCAGCCCAATTCACAGACTCCTCCAAGAAAAATAACCATCATCCTGTATCACATGCTCCTCATTACCTTGGTTCTCTTTTTATATATATGTATAGGATTTTATATATACTCCTAAAATTTTACTTTCTCCTATTTTAGTTGTTTGCAACTTTATAAAAATGGATATCATTTTGTACGTGATTTTAGGACTTATTCTGTCACTTAACATTGTATTTCTAAGATTCATTTATATTATTGTGTGTTGCTATAATTCATTTGTTTTGATTCCTTAATAACTTCCATTGTGTGACTATAACACAGTTCCTTCGTTTACTCTCTTTGGTGGATGTTTCGGTTATTTTGAGGTTTTTGCTATTGTGAATAGTGGAACTGTGAATATTGTGTACGTGACTCCTGTTTAAAATGTACAGGAGTTTCACTTGGTTACATATCTAAAAGTGAAATTGCTGGGTCATCAAGTATGGATCATATTTAACAACATCCCCTTAATAAATATGGCCACTTACAGATAAGTGCTCCATAAAGGGTGGAACTTCACACGGTGCATAAAGAGGAGGACATCAGAGCATAATTCCCTTAAAGCCATTCACTGCTCTCCTATAATGTGACTTGATCCAGGGGTAACATTTATTGAGAGAAATAGATAGATTGCCTGTCCCTCTATGAATATTATTCCCCTAAGTGAGCTTTAGGAAAGAGTTGAGCAGCAGGGAACTCAAGGTTAATGTTTCTGTCAGGAAGCTAAAAAGTAGATTGACTATGTGGTTGATTAAGACTAGGAAAAAGTATATGCATTTATTCCTACACAACAATGTTGCAGGTAGTTACCCATTGTTCCTTGGAGGCTTTTCTTCCAATGTCCATTTTCCTAATGGTATCAACTCCACCTTTCTTCTTAGCACATTGGACTCTCTCTGTAAACAAAGTGCTTCTTCTCTGAGCTAGAGCAGATAGCCAGACAAAGATGGGACAGAGGAAAGAGGTTGCTGAGCAGAGAGATGGTGTGGATGAAGGTTTAGTGGTGAAAGCAAGCAAGCCTCTATGAGGATATGCATGACAGTCACTGGTCTAGAGCAGAATTCGAATTGGGAACCAGAGAGAAAAAAGCTGGAGATGTATGCAGAAGCCAGAGAACAGGGAGGAGCTTGTTAAAAAAGATATTGGTCAGCATCTACTTGACTAATTAGGAGCATTGATGGTCCCAGCCGCAACCTGACTCTATGTTCCCTGTGCCATTCTGATGTCAATCCTGTCATTTCTTGGTATTTGACCTTGACTTCTTTTTCAAAGGCCTGGTGTTATTTTCAGTGATACTGTCTCCGTCACTCCTGGGCAAATACTTCTGACTAAGTCCTGCCTGGCACCCTCCTGCTCCAGCATTTCTGTCTCAGCAAATGCAACCAGCAAAACTAGCACCAGATAACAGGAGATAACTGAACATTTATCAAAACATATGAAAAAGATGTGTTACTGAAAAAGTAACGTCCAGAGTTTACTGTTCCTCTCTCTTGTGTGTATGTTTTTTTAAGTCTTCAGTGGAAATGACTGAATCTTTATTAGAATCAAACCTTAGTTATCTCCTGGAGGAGTATTCATTTTGCATGAAAGGACCAGAAGTATTCCCCGGCTTTTCATGTGTTGAATACGTACAGCTCACTTGGAGCTGGAAGGGCACACAACTTGAGAAATCTGCCTTTTCTTTAAATATCCAGATCTAACCACAAAGAAAAACATTTAAAATAAAAATAGGCACTCCCATCGTCTCCTTCCCAAACAATATACACTAAACAATCGGAGAATCGAGGGCAAAAGTAAAGCTCAGTATAAGCAAAATAAAGCTTCACACTGTGGAGGAGGAGCTGCATAAGCAAAGGGAAGACTTAGAAAATGAGACAATTTTCCATGTTCTTCTGAGTTCTCATAATGACTTTATGATTGTATTAGAAACATTATAAAGCCCAAAATAGCTCCTAACACAAGTGCACATAATGGAGATTCAGTCGGGTATGTTTCCTTTATATTATGCACAATATTCCTTCCCTTAATTTCCATGGCTAATAGAGACTGGTCTAGGCTTTTATGATATTGTGCCTCTATCACTAGGGGACACTACTATAAAAGAAAAAGTTTAAAGGTGAGATTAAAAATGAGAAGCAACATAATAAACAGTATCTATTCTAGAAGACTGGTAATCTTCCAAAATTTGAAAGAGGTTTCCCAAAGATTACAGCAACTATCAGACACAGCGCCAATGAAAACAAGCAAATTGCTATGTATTCAGGGTGTATACAAATCATGACATCCTCAGAGGAAATTACATGGCAGCCTGAATAATAACACATAAATCTAAGAGAAATTTGAGTCTCTGACACACATATCTCCTCTCTTTACATTTCACCAAAGTTGTACTTGTGAAAAAACTTGGGAAAAAAGTAAAATGATGAATTGAAAAAAATTACCTGCATAATTCATGATCTAAAATACATATTTCCCTGCAATATCTAGACAATTCAAGTAAATTGGTGGGTGGATGGGGGTTCTTTTAGGTGTAAATTACCTGCATAAATGCCTTAACACTCTACTTCAAAGTGGACAGGTAGACTAAGCCTTCATATGCATGATACAGTAAGATGATGCATTTCCTTAATTGACAATATCAGGAAAAGAAGCGTGACCTAGAAGTGTATGCCCATTCTGTGCCATCTAGATTTCATTCCCAAGTGCTTGGCTGCCCTAACTACCTATTATGCTTCCAAGTCCTTATCTCTCTTCCTCACTCATTCCCTTTGAATTTGTACGTATAATAAGGGCTAGGACAAGAACCCTACTCTGAACACTAAGTATCAGTTATATCTGCTGTAACCTGCTGTTCTTCATGTAGCCCCTGAGCTTGTCTACAACAACAAAGTACATTAAATCGCATTCATATATGTGTTAAAAGATAAAGTTAGACACATTCAAATATTGAAGGGTTTATTTATGAAAACAGTGATACATGAATCGTACTGCACCAGACTACAAGCAGCTCTGGAAAGGATTTCACAGGGTAAATGCAGAAGCAAGGCAAAGAGTATATTCCAGCAGGAAGTTCCAGGTGAGAAGTTAGTTGGCTGTTAATGACCAGTTACACTGAGTTAAGTTTTGGTTTCCTTACCTAGGATCCCAGGACACTGGAACCACCTCAGTCCAATGCCTTCCCAATTAATGATCCTAACATAAGTAATATCAGTGAATTGAAAATAAAGCAACTTTCCAGGACAACCTTATATTGCAGGAGGAAGGAAGACTAGAGAGGGGCATAAGTGGAGAGCATGGGCTGAAATTATACCTAGAAGACCCTTAAGATGGGTCCCCTAGATCAGTGGTCCCCAACCTTTTTGGAACCAGGGACCAGTTTTGTAGAAGACAATTTTCCCACAGACAGTAGATGGAGGTGATGGTTTGAGGATGACACTTGTACCTCAGATCATCAGGCATTAGATTCCCATAAGGAACATGCAACCTAGATCCTTCCCACACACAGTTCACAATAGGGTTGGCACTCCTATGAGAACTAATGGCTCTGCTGATCTGACAGGAGGCAGAGCTAAGGCCGTAATGCTCGCTTGCCTGCTGCTCACCTCCTGCTGTGTGGCCTGGCTCCTAACAGGTCACAAACTGGTACTGGTTCATGGCCAGGGGTTGGGGACACCTGCCCTAGATGGTAACCTAGAAATGACAGATATGACAGAAGACCGTACTGTGCAGCCTGGCCAACAGTTACCAAAACAAACTGATATAAACAGAAATAAATGAAATAGAAACCAGAAAAAAAATAGAAAAGATTAATGAAACTAAGAGTTGGTTTTCTGATAAAATACAAACCCTTAGCTAAACTAAAAAAAATGAGAGAAGACTCAAATAAAGTCAGAAATGAAAGGGAGATATTACAACTGACAGCACAGAAATCCAAAGATCATAACTGCTATGAATAATTATATGCCAACAAACTGAAAAACCTAGAAGAAATTGATAAATTTTGAAAACATATAACCTACCAAGACTGAACAATAAAGCAATTAGAAATCTGAACAGATCAACATAAATAAGGAGATTGAATTAGTAATTAAAAGTCTCCCATAAGGGGACTTCCAGTTCCAAATGGCAGCACAGAAGCAAGCTGGCTTCACTTTTTCCCACAGAAAACAGAAAACAAATATGCAGTGCTGAGATGATCATTAGCAATATTCTAGAACTCACATATGAAGATGAGACAGATCCTAGGGCCGCAGGGAAGTGAAAAAACTCCAAGCAGGTGACAGGGAAATTAATCTTCCATATCCACAACACCCCTCCCTCCATTCTGCCTAGCACCAAGCATGTGGGAAATTTTTCCCCAACTCACAGTTTCTACACTAGAAAAAGTGAGATTGATGTGGACAACCAGCTTCCCCATCATCTTAAATTCCCTGGCAAGAGAACTGTCTCTGCCTTCACCCACAGGAAGATCATGAGTGTGTGAAGGGAGTAACATCCCTGAGGATAGGCAGAGGATGCGGCAGTGGGGGGAATACCGCCTTCAGCCCTGAAGACTCTACCCTGTATCTCGGCCAGAGGAGATGCCAAATCAGAGTGGTTGAATGGCGGCAGCATGCTGTAGAAAGTGTGTTCCACAGGTCCGCTGAGCACGAACACCAAGACAAGGAAATGAAAAGCTGCTTTTCTGAAAAGATAAAATCAACAAGTTTTAGCTAGACTAACTAAGAAAAAAGGGAAAGGACTCAAATAATTAAAATCAGAGACAAAAAAAGGAGACATAACAACTGAGGCCTCAGAAATACAAAGGATCATTACAGACTATTACGAACAACTATACACTAACGAACTGGAAAACCTAGAAGAAACAGATAAATTCCTGGACATATAAAACCTGCCAAGATTGAACTATGAATAAATACAAAATGTCATCAAATCAACAATGGTAACAAGATTGAAATCGTAATCGTCCCATCAAAGAAAAGCCCAGGATCTGATGGCTTCACTGCTGAATTCTACAGAGCACTTAAAGAAGAACTAATATCATCGTACTCAAATTCTTCAAAAAAAATTGAAGAGGAGGGGATACTTCCAAATTCGTTCTATGAGGCCCACATTACCCTGATATCGGGGTATCCAGCATACCCTGATAACCAGACAAGGACACAATAAAAGAAAGAAAATTACACGACAATATCACTGGTAAACATCAATGCAAAAATCCTCAACAAAATACAAGCAAACCAAATTCAACAACACTTTAAAAAGATCATTCACCACGACCCAAGTGGGATTTATTCCAAGGATGCAAGAATGGTTCAATATATGCAAATCAATAAATGAGATGTACCACATTAACAGAATCCAGAACAGAAACTATATGATTGTCTTACCAGATGGCAAAAAAAAAATTGAAAAATTCAACATCCCTTTCAGATCAAAACCCTCATCAATATGGGTTAGAAGGAACATACTTCAAAATAATAAAGGCCATATATAACAAACCCATAGCTAATATCATACTGAAAAGGAAAAAATTAAAGGTATTTTCTCTAAGGACTGAAACAAGACAAGGATGCCCACTTGTACCAATTTTATTGAACATAATGCTGGAAGTTCTGGCAAGAGCAATTAGGCAAGATAAATAAATAAAGTTCAACCAAACTGGAACCGAGAAGAGTAAGGATGTTCCTCAAAAACTAAAAATAGAACTACCGTATGATCCAGCAATCCCACTGCTAGGTATATACCCAAAATAAAGGAAATCAGTATATCAGAGATATCTGCAGTCCCATGTTTATTGTAGCATTATTCACAGTAGCCAAAGTATGGAATCAACATAAGTGCCCATCAACAGATGAATGGATAAATAAAATGTGGCATAAATACATAATAGAATATTATTCAGCAATTGAAAAAACTGGAATCCTGTCATTTGCAGCAACATGGATAGAACTGGGGTTCATTATGTTAAGTGAAATAAGCCAAGCACAGAAAGGCAAATATCACATGTTCTCACTCACATGTGGGAGCTAAAACAAGTGGATCTCATGAAGATAGAGAGCAGATTGGTGGTTACCAGAGGCTGAGGAGGATAGGGAATAAAGGGATGAAGAGAATTTCATGAGTGGGTACAACTATACAGTTTAAGAAGAAATAAGACCTAGTGTTAGATAGATTAGTAGGGTAACTATAGTTTACAATCCTAAAAAGCTACAAGAGAATAATTCAAATGTTTCCGGAATAAAGAAAATCAAATATTTAAGGTGATGGATATTCTCAGTACACTGATTTAATCTTTACAAGTTATATGAATGTATTAAATTGTCACATGTACTCCCAAACTATGTACTTCTATTATGCATCAATAAATAAAATGTTTTTTAAAAGTCTCCCATCAAAGAAAAGCTCAGGACCAGATGGCTTCACAGTTTAATTCTACCAAACTATTAAAGAATACCAATCTTTCTCAAATTCTTTCAAGAAATTGAAGAGAAGGGAATACTTTCAAACTCATTTTATGAGGCCACCATCACTCTGATACCAAAGCCAGACAAAAACACTGCAAAAAAATAAAACTACAAGCTAATATCCCTGATGAACATAGATGCAAAACGCTTCAACAAAATACTAGCAAACCATATTCAGCGGTACATTAAAAGAATCATTCATCATGATCAAGTGGGATTTTTTCCTGTGATACAGATTGGTTCAACATACAAATATCAATAAATGCCATTTACCATATGTGATGGTTAATATTAAGTGTCAACTTCACTGGATTGAAGGATGCAAAGTATTGTTTCTGGGCGTGTCTGTGAGGATGCTGCTAGAGGAGATTAACATTTGAGTCAGTAGACTGGGAGAGGCAGATCCACCCTTAATCTGAGTGGATAGTATCCCCTGGGCTGCCAGCACAGCTAGAATAAAGCAAGCAGAAGAAGGTGGAAAGAGCAGACCTGCTGAGTCTTCCGGCCTTCATCTTTCTCATATACTGGATGGTTCCTGCCCTCGAACATCAGACTCCAAGTTCTTCAGCTTTTGGACTCTTGGGCTTGAACCAGTGATTTGCCAGGGGCTCTCGGGTCTTCAGCCACAGACTGAAGGCTGCACTGTTGGCTTCCCTACTTTTGAGGTTTTAGGAATCAGACTGGCTTCCCTGCTCCTCAGCTTGCAGAAGGCTTATTGTGGGACTTCACATGTGATCATGCAAGTCAACACTCCTTAATAAACTCCCCTTCATATCCTATTAGTTCTGTCCCTCTAGAGAACCCTAACTAATACAGCATATTAACAGAATAAAGGACAAAAAACCTTAAGATTATCTCAATAGTTGCAGAAAAAACATTTGACAAAATTCAAAATCCTTTCATTATTAAAAAAAACTCTCAATAAATTAGGTTGAATGGACGAAATTTTCCCCAATTTAATAAAGACTGCATATGACAAACCCACAGCTAACATCATGCTTAACAGTGAAAAATTAAAAGCTTTTCCTCTAAGATCAGGAATAAGACAAAGATGCCCACTCTGACCGTTTCTCTTCAATAAAGTACTCAAAGTTCCAGCCAGAGCAGTAGGCAAAAGAAGAAATAAAAGGTGTCTAAACTGGAAATAATGAAGTAAAATTGTTTGCTGATGACATGATGTTACAAATAGAATATCCGAAATGAGGCAGAAATAAAGATGTTCTTTGAAACCAATGAGAACAAAGACACAACATACCAGAATCTCTGGGACACATTCAAAGCAGTGTGTAGAGGGAAATTTATAGCACTAAATGCCCACAAGAGAAAGCAGGAAAGATCTAAAATTGACACCCTAACATCACAATTAAACAAACTAGAGAAGCAAGAACAAACACATTGAAAAGCTAGCAGAAGGCAAGAAATAACTAAGATAGAGCAGAACTGAAGGAATTGGAGACACAAAAAACCCTTCAAAAAATCAATGAATCCAGGAGCTGGTTTTTCGAAAAGATCAACAAAATTGATAGACTGCTAGCAAGACTAATAAAGAAGAAAAGAGAGAAGAATCAAATAGAGGCAATAAAAAATGATAAAGGAGATATCAGCACCTACACACAGAAATACAAACTACTATCAGAGAATAGTATAAACATCTCTAAACAAATAAACTAGAGAATCTACAAGAAATGGATAAATTCCTCGACACATACACCCTCCCAAGACTAAACCAGGAAGAAGTTGAATCTCTGAATAGACCAATAACAGGCTCTGAAATTGAGGCAATAATCAATAGCCTACCAACCAAAAAAAGTCCAGGACCAGACGGAGTCACAGCCGAATTCTACCAGAGGTACAAGGAGGAGCTGGTACCATTCCTTCTGAAACTATTCCGATCAACAGAAAAAGAGGGAATCCTCTCTACCTCATTTTATGAGGCCAGCATCATTCTGATACCAAAGCCTGACACAGACACAACAAAAAAGGAGAATTTTAGACCGATATCCTTGATGAACATTGATGCAAAAATCCTTAATGAAATACTGGCAAATCAAATCCAGCAGCACATCAAAAAGCTTATCCACCATGATCAGGTGGGCTTCATCCCTGGGATGCAAGGCTGGTTCAACATATACAAATCAATAAATGTAATCCAGCATATAAACAAAACCAACGACAAAAACCACAAGATTATTTCAATAGATGCAGAAAAGGCCTTTGACAAAATTCAACAACCCTTAATGCTAAAAACTCTCAATAAATTAGGTATTGATGGGACATATCTCAAAATAATAAGAGGTATTTATGACAAACACAAAGCCAATATCATACTGAATGGGCAAAAACTGGAAGCATTCCCTATGAAAACTGGCACAAGACAGGGATGCCCTCTCTAACCACTCCTATTCAACATAATGTTGGAAGTTCTGGCCAGGACAATCAGGCATTAGAAAGAAATAAAGGGTATTCAATTAGGAAAAGAGGAAGTCAAATTGTCCTTGTTTGCAGACGACATGATTGTATATTTAGAAAACTCCATCATCTCAGCCCAAAATCTCCTTAAGCTGATAAGTAACTTCAGCAAAGTCTCAGGATGCAAAATCAATGTGCAAAAATCACAAGCATTCTTATACACCAATCACAGACAAACAGAGAGCCAAATCATGAGGGAACTCCTATTCACAATTGCTTCAAAGAGAATAAAACACCTAGGAATCCAACTTACAAGGGATGTGAAGGACCTCTTCAAGGAAAACTACAAACCACTGCTCAATGAAATAAAAGAGGACACAAACAAATGGAAGAACATTCCATGCTCATGGATAGGAAGAATCAGTATTGTGAAAATGGCCATACTGCCCAAGGTAATTTATAGATTCAATGCCATCCCCATCAAGCTACCAGTGACTTTCTTCACAGAATTGGAAAAAATTACTTTAAAGTTCATATGGACTCAAAAAAGGGCATGCATTGCCAAGACAATCCCAAGCCAAAAGAACAAAGATGGAGTCATCACGCTACCTGACTTCAACTACACTACAAGGTTACAGTAACCAAAACAGCATGGTACTGGTACCAAAACAGAGATATAGACCAATGGAACAGAACAGAGCCCTCAGAAATGATACCACACATCTACAACCATCTGATCTTTGACAAACCTGACAAAAACAAGAAATGGGGAAAGGATTCCCTATTTAATAAATTGTGCTGGGAAAACTGGCTAGCCATATGTAGAAAGCTGAAACTGGATCCCTTCCTTACACCTTATACTAAAATTAATTCACGATGCATTAAAGACTTAAATGTTAGACCTAAACCCATAAAAATCCTAGAAGAAAACCTAGGCAATACCATTCAGGACATAGGTGTGGGCAAGAACTTCATGTCTAAAACACCAAAAGCAATGGCAATGAAAGCCAAAATTGACAAATGGGATCTAATTAAACTAAAAAGCTTCTGCACAGCAAAAGAAATTACCATCAGAGTGAACAGGCAACGTACAGAATGGGAGAAAATTTTTGCAATCTCCCCACCTGACAAAGGGCTAATATCCAGAATCTACAAAGAACTTAAACAAATTTACAAGAAAAAAACAACCCCATCAAAAAGTGGGCGAAGAATATGAACAGACACTTCTCAAAAGAAGACATTTATGTGGTCAACAGACACATGAAAAAATGTTCATCATCACTGGCCATCAGAGAAATGCAAATCAAAACCACAGTGAGATACCATCTCACACCAGTTAGAATGGCGATCATTAAAAAGTCAGGAAACAACAGGTGCTGGAGAGGATGTGGAGAAATAGGAATACTTTTACACTGTTGGTGGGACTGTAAACTAGTTCAACCATTGTGGAAGACAGTGTGGCAATTCCTCAAGGATCTAGAACTAGAAATACCATTTGACCCAGCCATCCCATTACTGGGTATATACCCAAAGGATTATAAATCGTGCTGCTATAAAGACACATGCACACATATGTTTATTGTGGCACTATTCACAATAGCAAAGACTTGGAACCAACCCAAATGTCCAACAATGATAGACTGGATTAAGAAAATGTGGCACATATACACCATGGAATACTATGCAGCCATAAAAAAGGAGGAGTTCGTGTCCTTTGTAGGGACATGGATGAAGCTGGAAACCATCATTCTCAGCAAACTATCACAAGGACAGAAAACCAAACACCACATGTTCTCACTCATAGGTGGGAATTGAACAGTAAGAACACTTGGACACAGGAAGGGGAACATCACACACTGGGGCCTGTCATGGGGTGGGGGCGGGGAGGGATAGCATTAGGAGATATACCTAATGTAAATGATGAGTTAATGGGTGCAGCACACCAACATGGCGCATGTATACATATGTAACGAACCTGCACGTTGTGCACATGTACCCTAGAACTTAAAGTATAATTTTTAAAAATGCACAATTAAAAAAAAATCCCAAAGACTTCATGAAAAAGACTTTTAGAACTGATACATGAATTCAGTAGTTTCAGGGTGCAAAATCAACTTACAAAAATCAGCAGTGTTTCTCTATAGTAATAACAAAGTGTTTGAAAAAAATAAGAAAACAATCTCACTTATAGTAGAATCAAAAAGAATAAAATGCTTAAGAGTAAATTTAACAAAGGAAGTGAAGATCTATATATTGAAAACTATAAAACACTGATTCAAGAAATAGAAAATGACACAAAGAAGTGGAAAGATATTCCATGTTGATGCATTGGAAGAATTAATATTGTTAAACTGTTGATACAACTCAAGGCAATCTACAGATTCAATGCCATCCCTATCACAATTCCAATGTTATTGTTCACAGAAATAGAAAAACATAAATCCTAAAATTTGTACAGAACCACAAAAGACCCCAGATACATAAAACAATCTTGACCAAAAAGAATAAAGCTAGAGGCATCACACTATCAGCTTTCAAAATATATTGCAAAGCTTTAGTAACCACAACAGCATGGTACTCACATAAAAACAGAGACATCAACTAATAGAATAGGATAGAGAGCTGTGAAATAAACCTACACATCTACCATCAATTGATTTTCAACAAAGATCCCAACAACACACAATAAGGAAAGGATAGACTATTCAATAAATGATGTTGGGAAAACTGGATAGCCAACACATACAGAAGAATTTAAATGGACGCTTATCTCACCCCTTATACAAAAGCCAACTCAAAATGGATTAAAAGCTTAAATGTAAGACTTTAAACTATCATACCAGAATAAAACATAGGAGAAAACTTGATGACATTGGTCTAAGTAGACGTTTATTGGATGTGACCCCAAAAGTGAAAATGGACAAATGGAATTGCATCAAGCTGAAAACCTCCTGCATGGCAAAGTAAACAGTTAATAGAGTGAAGAGAAAACCATGAATTTGGAGAAAATATTCGCAAATCATGAATTAGATAAGGGGCTAATATCAAAAATATGTAAGGAACTCAAATTACTCAATAACAAGAAAACCAATAACTCTGTTAAAAATGGGCAAAAGACTTGAATAGACATTTCTAAGGAGAAAACGCACAAATGGACAACTGGCAAATGAAAAAAATGCTCAAAATCTTTAAATTTCAGAAAAATGCAAAATAAAACAATGAGATATCACCCGATACTTGTTAGATTGGATATTGTCAAAAAGATGAAATATAACAAGCGTTTGCAAGAAATATAACAAGTGTTGGCAAGAATGTGGAGAAAAGGGAACCCTTATAACCTGTTGGTAGTATTGTAAATTAGTATGGCCACTTTGGAAAACAGTATGGAGTTTTCTCAAAAAAAACTAAAAATAGAATCATATGATCCAGCTTTCCCACTACTGAGTATATATCCAAAGGAACTGAAATCAGCATGTCAAAGAGATGTCTGTACTCCCATGCTCATTGCAGCATTATCACAATAGCCAAGATACGGGGAAAATTGAAGCGTTCATCAACTATGAATTGATTTTAAAATGTGGTATATACGCACAAAGGAATATTATTCATCCTTAACAAAGCAAGAAATTCTGTCATTTTTGACAATATGGATGAACCTTGAGGACATTATGTTAAGTAAAGTAAACCAGGCACAGAGAGCTAAATACCATATGATCTCACTTATATGTGAGATCTATTTCTAATGGATCAAGACTCTTTTTGAGGCCAGGCGTGGTGGCTCACACCTGTAATCCCAGCACTTTGGGAGGTCAAGGTAGGCAGATCACCTGAGGTCAGGAGTTTCAGACCAGCCTGGCCAACATGATGAAACCCCATCTCTACTAAAAATACAAAAATTAGCTACGCATGATTGTGCATACCTGGAATCCCAGCTACTTGGGAGGCTGAGGCAGGAGAATCGCTTAAACCTGGGACACTGAGGTTGCAGTGAGCCGAGATCACTCCACTGCATCTAGCCTGGGTGACAGAGTGAGACTCCATCTCAAAAAAAAAAAAAGACACTTTTTGATTCATATTTTCACATTGAAGATTTGAGTCCTCATCCACAGCTTCATTTTCCTCAAGAAAACTCAAATTCATAGAAGTAGGGAGTAAATTGTGGTTACCAGAGGCTGGTGGAGGGAATGGATGGGGCAAGGGGAGACATTGGTCAATAGATACAAAGTAACAGATAGGAGGAACACATTTTGGTGTTCTATTGCATAGCAAAGTCACTATAGTTAATAATAACATTATACATTTCAAAATAACTAAAAGAGAAGATCTTAAATGTTCTCACCACAAAGAAATGATCAATATTTTAGGTGATAGACATGCTAATTAACCTGTTTTGGTCATTCCACAATGTATACAAATATCACATTGTACCCTATAAATATATACAATTATCATTTGTCAATTAAAAGTAAAACAAAAGCCGGAAGTAGTGGCTCATGCCTGTAATCCCAGCACTTTGGGAGGCCAAGGCAGGTGGATCACCTGAGGTCAGGGGTTCGAAACCAGCCTGGTGAAACCCCGTCTCTACTACAAATACAAAAAAATTACCCGGGCGCAGTGGTAGGCGCCTGTAATCCCAGCTACTCGGGAGGCTAAGGCAGGAGAATCGCTTGAACCCAGGAGGCAGAGGTTGTAGTGAGCCAAGATCGCACCATTGCACTCCAGCCTGGGCAACAGAGAGACTCCATCTCAAAAAAAAAAAAGTAAAATAAAAAACTGGTATATATTTTGAGTGTGAAATTGCAAGTAGAAAACCAGTTTTGATATTTTAACATAAGTTGATCAGAAAGTTTCACTATTATGTGTGCATGCTGTGTACACACACAAATATACAGAAATACATGTTATTTGATAGTCACTACTTAATGATCAGCCCTTGTGAAAGTATACAGAACACACTTGATTGCAAGCTGATGAAATGATTTTGAAAAATATCATTTTTCTTGAGTTCTTTATAAAGAACCCCAAATGTCCTGTAAGTAACAAGGCATACTTAAATATCTGAAGTCTCATATTGATCAGCTCAATTGCAAACGGTGAAGTTACCAATAATGTGGTATTTCCTTTGAATTTGAGATTTCTAGATAGAAGAGATAGCATCCGATCTTTGTACAGTAATGGTAAATCTTATTGCCTGTGGCTGATACTGGTAAATCGTGTTGCCTGTGTTTGATAAATTATGAAATATATTTAAATGCATTTCCTATTCTAGCACTCTAATTCTCTTCTTAAAACTTTAAAAATCCACATACTGTACCTTCAAAGGTCATCCAGGATATATGCTGCATATACAGAGACCCATATTCACCATGGGTCACCACTGTTTATCACTCATCCCTCAAATAATAAGATCCATGTATATGGGAATAAATAGCATGTATTTATATAATTTATATTTATATGATTTACATATTATATTGAATCATTTTATCATCTAAAATTCACATAAAAAAAGATACTGGGCTTTCATTCTCAAATGTGCAGAACCAAGTGTGAATCTAATGCTAAACTTCTATGAAAAGAAGTTTTTATAAACTCTCTTCACACTTACCAATTCATAATGGGGAATCATATTCTAGTCATGTTAGGGGTCACCTTGTCCATTTATATTAAATTCTGATTTGCTCTGGGCCTGTGAGCCTAGAGACCTTAGCAATAGATGAAATATTTCTTGGTAAAAAAAAATTCCATTTGAAAGACATTATTCTTTCTAGCACTATGCTCATCAGTACTTTGAAAAGGGGCTATGTCCCCGTGGTAGTCATTAGAACTGTTCACACACATTCTGTTTTCCCTTATTTGGGGCATGTGATGGTACTTTCCTGCCACTTTGAAGTTAGGCACAGCCCAGTGATATCCTTGCCCAACAAAATGACTAAAAATTACATATACCCTTCTGTGTAGAAACTTTAAGAGAAAATATTTAATTCACTAAGTTCCTTTTCTCTTGTCTTGTTAAGTATAGAAGCACATAGTGTGATAAAAGCTCCAGCTGGCTGCAATGAATCTGTGCAATAACTCACAATAGACATTTAGTATATAAACATTTTCCAGAAATAAACATATAGTGGTAAAGCACTGAGAGTTGGCGGTTGTTTTTTACTTCAGCAAACTTAACCTATCCTGACTCAATAAAGATTTTTAGTGGTTCCAGTAATTTCTAGAAGTTCCACTCACAAAGCAAGTGTAAGCCATCTATTTAAGATTCTTTAAAATAATAAATCACAGTAAAACCATAAATATGATGTTAAAAAGCTAAGTGCAGAATGTTGTACATTAACTTCAGCAATTACTACAGAAAGTCTCAAGCAATAATTCAAGTAATAATTCCAGATCATCATGCTCTAAAAAACCCAAGTCTGATTAATGTCTGTACCCTAAATAAAGCTGAACATACTAATAAGCCAAATGGCAGATTAAGACACCTGAGGAAATAAATCCATTAAATAGACGTATAATAATTTTTTAAATTTTTCTGTCTCTACATTCTCCCTCTATAAATTATCTTGACATGTCACTGCCATATACATTGTTCTAAGCTATTATGTCATCTCCCTAATTCAGAAACCACAATATATTTCTACTATTTTTTAATCAAAACCAAACTCTTTGACACTGGCCTACAGGCTTCCTCAACTTTACTTGTATTTCCCACCACAATCCAACGTACACACCCCTGCCATTCTTACCCATCCTAATCAACTGGTTTCTTCACCACACACACTGTATTCTTTTCAATCTGCTCTACCCATTGCCCAGTCTCTAAATTCTTGCAATTCTTCTAGTATACATGTAATCTGGCATTTGATTATAGATGATGTTTCCATTTATTATTGTGGATATAAATATGTTATCACTTTCTATCCCCATTAGACTGCTGGCTCCCCAAAGGAAGCAACCTGTCTTCCAATGCCTAGCAAATTACTGGATACATTATATATACTTAGAAATGTTATGTTAATTTTATACAACTTTTGACAACAGTAGCAATGAATGCAAAATAGCAAAGATGCACCAAAGCAAAAAGTAGAAAATGATATTTTAAATTATTCGAAAACAACAAAATCTTGCTTATGCTTCCTTAAAAACAGGATTTATTTTTTCAAATAAAATCTTCCTCTTCAAAATAAAAGAGCAGCTTGACTCCCACAAGACAGGATCAACGTGTCTCCAGAAGAAAATTAAAGTATATGTGTGGATTTGCCCAAATATGATATCCAAGGCCTTACTGGAGAAAGTGGAACTTACCGAGAGGACACCGTATACTTAAGAACCAGACAAAACATCAACTTTACTTATTAGGCAAAATGCATCCATATTAACTGCCAAGCCGACCTGGAGTGTGACCAGGTAGCTTAACACAATTCTAATACACAGCTCCCAAGAGGTGCAGGGACAGACCAGCAACTCAGTGAGTTGGATCATCAAGTTCAGTAACAACCCTTGCCATAGAGACAAGTCAGTCCAAAACTCTGTTCATAAAGAGCTCAGGGCAGAAATACTCTGTAGCTGGCTTTACAGCCTCATGGTAATGAGCCACGCTCTGAAGAGTTCATGTACTAAAACCACTGAGCTGCATATTCCCTTTGGTAAATGAGCCAATACGTTTGCATTTAGAGAAATACTGATTTTAATATCACTTACACATGATCAAAGAGATTCCAGATGGATTTTACCTTTTTATGTGCCTATAGTTTTATTAAATGTTATGAAACTATCTAAAATGTATTGTTACAATTAAATTTGTGCAGCTAATACACCTTTCCTTTTATCTGGTTGGAACAAATCTCTATGAAGGACTAAGAGAAAAACTCTACCCTGAAGGACTTCTAAATGCGGAAGTAATTGCATCCCAAATTCTATGGATGGCAATATGTTTATTCCACGGTGATACATTTTCTTTCCTTTCTTTCTTTTTTTTTTTTTGAACAGCGTCTCCCTCTGTTGCCCAGGCTGGAGTGCAGTGGCGTGATCTCACCTCACTGCAACCTCCACCTCCCAGGTTCAAGTGATTCTTCTGCCCCAGCCTCCTAAGTAGCTGGGATTACAGATGTGAGCCACTACAACTGGCCTCCACAGTGATACATTTCTAATGGATCAAGACTCTTTTTGAGGCCAGGCATGGTGGCTCATGCCTGTAATCCCAACACTTCGGGAGGTCAACGTAGGCAGATCACCTGAGGTCAGGAGTTTGAGACCAGCTTGGCCAACATGATGAAACCCTGTCTGTACTAAAAATACAAAAATTAGCCAGGCGTGGTTGTGCACACCTGGAATCCCAGCTACTTGGGAGGCTGAGGCAGGAGAATCGCTTGAACTCGAGAGACTGAGGTTGCAGTGAGCCAAGATCACGCCACTGCACTCCAGCCTGGGTGACAAAGTGAGACCCCATCTCAAAAAAAAAAAAAAAAAAGACCCTTTATGATTCATATTTTCACATTGAAGATTTCAGTCCTCATCCACAGCTTCATTTTCCTCAAGAAACACTTAGGATCCCCCATTTTTCAAAGTCTTTTGTAATCAACAGCAGCAGAAGTAGAATTTTCTGTTTACCACTCCTTCTGGGCAGAATTCTCAGCGGAAGCACCATCCAGGTCCTGGAAGGAAAACCAAGAGGATCTCCTATGACGTGGCCTCCCTTATGAAGCCGCTTCTGGCAAAGACTCAAGGAAACTATCATAGGCCAAGTTCAGGACACTGCTATTTCACAAGTTCTGATTATGTCCAAGGAGCAAAAGATTTCTTTCAATATGTGCATTTACATAAAAATTGAAATGAAATTTGTGGGATTCTTATGAAATACATTAATGAAAGAAAATAGCCTTTGCTGTGATCATGTAATGTTTGAGGTAAAAATGTTTATTTAGCTGAATCATTCACGTTTTTGCCTTGCTTCTCCATTTCTCTTTGTGAAGATCATTACTGCCACTCAATTTGCTTGAAATGTGCTAGGATCCTTTTAGGACAGGCAAGCATCTTGGCAAAGATGTCATTGTATTGTTAGATCACCTTGATAATATATTCGTGCAGACAAACTCACACTTCTGTTAAACAATTCTATTCCCCCTAGAGGTGCTTTATAATTCATCTATAACTTAAATATTTAGAAGACAAGATATTAATAATAAAAAGGAACACCAAAACAAATCACAAGTCCATCTGATGATTTTCATAAAAGAAGAACATAATTTTCAAACTACCATTGTAGTGTCTAGTCCTGCAGAACGAAGGAGAAAAAGCATGGCTCAATTCAGGCAAAGCACACTCAGATATTGCATGACTTTGAGCAGATCATCTGACTGCTCTGTATGTTAAGTTTTTTCTCCTATTGAAAATATCTGGCCTTACTAATACACTTAATTATCATGCGAATAAAATAAACTGTCAGATACATAAAGATAAATAAGTAAATATATGTAAGCACAAATGTTTATGTAAATTAGAAACATTTTGTATTTTACAATAGTTATACATGATTTGGAAATATGTATATTCTTTAACTCAATAAATACACAGCTAGAAAAACCTATCTTAAGAAAATAATGAGTAGTTATCCAAAGATTATGCATAAAAATATTTACTGAAGCACACTTTTATTTAGAAAAAGATGGAAACAACCTAAATGATTATTAAAGTTCATAACATGCAGCTATTTAAAGTTTTCAAAGACTGGTAATGACTTGGAAAAATGACACAATGTTACATTTAACATTTTACAAACTATATGATATCAATTGTTAAATATATATGTACATAAACAATGTACAAACAAAAAACTGGAAGAAAATATATGAATATACTAGCCATTTTTATTTCTGGGTAATTTTTATTTTCTTTATTATACTTTCATATTTTTAGATGTTCTAAATAACCATGTATTACTTTTTAAATTTAAAAAGAGAAGAATGTTATTTTGAAAAAAATGTTTACCCGCAATAATAAAAGAAAATTGAAGCAAAATGAATATTGTATCATTTAAATTTGTTACAAAATAGCATACTAGGCTGTCTAGCAGGGGTGTGTCCACTCTTGTTTTGGTATGCAGTGTAAGCCCCTCTTTTAGGAAGCACCACATGACCACTACATAAACACACCTCACAACCAGATGAATCTCTTCTCCACTGCACACCCCAACTTCTGGTGCACCAGCACCCTGGGACCCGCTGCTACATCCCTCATCATACTGCACATGGGCAGTGAAGGTCTGGCACTTCCATGTTAGCATAATGCCTTTGGCCAATATTTAGGGATAACTTTAAAAACTAGCCTATAAAACAACTCCTTCTATTTAATGTGAAGACACTTTCAAATGCAAAATATTGTTCCTTAATTATGCACACTCCCCTTGTGAGGATCATTTGGGAGAAATTCTCTCTGGTCTCAATTTCAGGAATAGTCACACTTCTTTCCAACATGTTTGACTTGAATCTTGTGAACATTATGAATTGTTTAACCATGCTTCTCTCAACTTGTTTGCTGCTAGAAAGTTTAGCGCTCATTCGGTAATCCACCTCTGGCAAAACAAAACAAACCAACAGCATGCTTTTTTTTTTTTTGAGACAGAGTAGTGCTCTGTCATCTAGGCTAGAGTTCAGTGTCATGATCTCGGCTCACTGCAACCTCTGCCTCCTGGGTTTAAGCATTTCTCCCACTTCACCCTCCCAAGTAGCTGGGATTATAGGTGTGTGCCACCATGCCCGGTTAACTTTTGTATTTTTAGTAGAGACGGGGTTTCGCTATGTTGGCCAGGCTGGTCTCGAACTCCTGGCCTCAAGTGATCCACCCGCTTCGGCCTCCCAAAGTGCTGGGATTACAGGTATGAGCCACCGCGCCCGGCCCCCAGCAAGCATTTAATGTGTGACTCTTGCAGGAAGTCCTTCATTCTACTTCCAGGCACTGTTTTTCTTCCTTACCACTCTGTCCTCATTTTTAAAAAGCTATGTTATTTTGGTGTTTGAATTTATGATTGCAAGACTCTTTTGAAGCCAATCACACTATGTATCAATCAACTAGTTAATGAAACAACTTCAGATCATTTTTATACTATTATTTTTTGTACTGTTGTATAATAATTTTACATCTTCTATGTATGAGGCAATGTTGCCTGATTGCTGAATTTATTTAATTTTTCTTTGTGGAGAAAAAGTATTTCTACATTGCGTTTTTTAAAAAAGAAAATTTAAATAATTACTTGCGAGGGGTGTTTGTTTTTTCTCCAGATGGTTGGTGACTTGTCAAGAGGGCCACTATGTGTGTGACACTATTTTTTCCGCCACATCATAAAATGATTAGGTAGAAATTTTAATGTATTCTAATGACCAAAATCTTAGTTTACAACATCCACCATGTTTTAAAATATTCAAACATCTGTTCCAGTTGCATTGCAATGGCAAAGATTCATTTCTTATTTGGCAAGCACTACAAATATATCTGTTATTTACAAGCATGTTGCCTCATCTATCAAGGTTGCTCAGAGCAGACAGCATTTAGTGACTAAGTACGGCATGGCAAAGAATGATAAAAAAGAAAAATGATTCCGGCCATAGTTATGTTAATTCAGGAATGTCAACTGTGAAATGTTAAATCTCCCATCAAGTAAGCATTTCCCAAAAGGAAGCTTGACCACCATCTCAACACAAACTCAATAAATATAATTAGTTCAGTTGAAATTGCGCAGTCGAAGCAATCATTGTACTGGGTTTTTTTCTTTTTCTTTCTTTCTTTCTTTCTTTCTTTCTTTTTGTTAGTTGGTTTCATATCAAAGTCTCAAATTAAACTGAGACCTCTAGAAACCCCAACAGAGCAGCCCACAGCAAAATTAAATGGGTAATGACAAGAGTGAGAGGAAAAATATTTTAATTGAACATTAGATTTCATGAATTTAGGTTCTCTCACAAATTTCCCAAGGCACATTTTATATCTTTGATATTTGGGGTTTTTTTCCATTTTATTTCATATATCTCTCTAGGGCATCACTCTAAAGGATATCTAGAGGGGCAAAGAAAATGGCATCAGATATTAGTCCCCTCAGAACACTTCTAAATAAGGCCCTCCCCGGGATATTTATGGATAGCAATTCTGCTTTCCCCTGGGCATTCCCCCATGTGATTAAATAAAATATAGTAAGGGCATTTTTAGATAGAGAAACCTTGTGTAAGGAAATACCTATGGGACAGAAAAAAATAGATATAATAACTTTTCATTTAGATATCTCATAGGCAAGTGCAGCACCTAACTTCCTTAGGAAGAATCAGGTCTGAAAATTGTCAGGTAGTATGAAACCGTTATGCAAGAATTTGGTTGACCCAAGGTCAAGGTTTGGAGGAGCAAATAAGCTTGGAAGATTGAGGCAGAAACTCTAAGGCCAGACAAACAGGAAGTGGAATCAGAAGACAGGGATTAGCTATGACAAGAGAGTCCCACTGTTACCAAAGGTTTATACAATCTTTTGTCTTATGGCATGGATTGGGTGGCTAAGCACTACCACTATTTATCCCAAGCACAATGTGAGGCCCCAGGCTTCCAAGGATTTGTGAAATGCCATCCCCAGAACAGCACAATGTAGTCAAAAAAGCAGATTCACAAAGATAAAGTAGCAACAATGACAGCCACTTCCATTTATCAGCATGCCTCTATACCAGGCACTGTGCTGAGCATTTTATTTTCCCTTCTCATTTTCTCCTTCTCACAACCCTCTCCCCTGGGCCACACTCCTAGCCAAGGAGAGCACCCTAAGCACAAGGCTTGCCAGCTTCCACAGGGCAACCCCAAGGAGGCAAGCACCATTATTTCCCCCACTTTACAATGAGGAGAGCTTCAGAGAAGCCAAGTAACTTATAAAAGCAAGACAACTAGTGAATGGCACAAGCAGGCCTCATAACAATATTTTTAACCATGTCTGAAATATCAGGCAATAAGAACAGGTAATTGATTAAAGAAGTAGTACAAAGGACCAGCGAATCTATGATAAAAATGTAACCTCTCTGGTAAATAAATAATGCTAATTAAAATGAGATCACATTTGTCATTGATCAAACTGGGAACATTTTATTTTGCCGCATATCTTTTGAGAAAGTAGTAGGTGCTCATATCCTGCCAGTAGAAGCTCAAAGTGACCACTTTCTAGAAAACAATTTTATAATAGGAACTGGTTTAACAAAATGAATATATAAAACTAACAAATCAACTTCTACATTTTTACTTTAAGAAACAAAAATAAGACCTAATACTTTCTATGTATATATTTTCTAGGCACTTTGGGATAGAATGGTGAGCAAGATATCGTTGGTCTCTGTCCCTACTGAGTTTAAGAGTAATGATGCTCATTATTATATCATTCACATAATAGCCAAAAAATTGGAACTAATGGGGATTGAGTAAATAAACTATGACACATCCATAAAATAGAGTAAATTGCAGCTATAAATGAAATACTATGCTGTAGAATAACTTTAAGGTGTTGGCAAATGTTCATAATATTTTGTGGAGAAGTAGATTATAAAATATAAGGCTGTGAAACACAATGCATGTTCTTTATAGTTCACATTTTGTACATTCTTTAAATTGTGTTTATTCACTTAACAAATGTTTATTGAAAACATATTTCATGGCAGGCCCTAGGGAAACAGTTATAAACAGATAAAGGCTTTGCCTTACTAGAGCTTACATTCTAATTAGGAGAAGAGACAATAAACAAAAGTAATAAATATATGATATAACATTATTATGAAAAAAATTGATTAATATATGTTAGCCAGAGAAGGAAGCTCTGATCAGGTAATATTTGAGTGAAGACTTGCAAAAGGTTAAAAAAAAGTGAGCTCTGAGGTAATCTGAAATAAGAGCATTAGAAGCAGAAAGAACAAGGAGTGCAAAGGCCCTGAGGCAGAATGTGCTTGTGTTCTAGCAAGAGCAGAGTGAGTGAGAGAGAATGGTAGAGGATTATAGGAGACAGCTTAGTGGAGGGGTCAGATCGTGTAGAGGCTTGAAGGTCATGGTAAAGAATGTGGACTTAATTTTGAATTAGATAAAAGAGTTAGGCAAGTTTGAAGAATAGACTTTAGGGATGGCAAAAGGAAGATGTTAGACTAGCTGGTAGTAGTGGAGCTGATGAGAAGACCCTGGAGTTGACCTGACATTGACTGAAATGGAGAAACTAGGAGAGGAGACATTTTACAGTAATAGATGGAAGAAAAAAATCAAAATTTGTCTGGGGACATGTGGCAGCCATGAAAAAATGCCTCTCAGATCTCCAGCTACAGTGAGTGTGTTGAACCACAGCCCAGCTGCTGGACCCATTCACACCCAGGCCATGCTTTTTCCAGGCTGCTCCCAGCTGAGCACTCCTAGGGATACTAAGTCATGCCCATCACAAGAAATGTGGGATTTCTCCAATGGTGACTTTGGCTCAAGGACCCCATGCCAACTTTGCTGAAACTTTCTTAGGACTGCATCAAAGTCTAAGACTTCCTACCCAAAGTCCTAAGACTTTCTTCCCTCTGTCCCCAAAATAGGGTAGCTCTGCATCCCAGTGTGACAGCTCCCCCAGCCTCCTCCAGGTCCCCCACTCTTCTCCAGTTCCCTCCCCATTTTTTCCTCACAAGCATTTCCCCCAATAAATAGGATTGAACCTCTAATCTCATCTTGGTATCTATAATACTTCTCAGCAGACTCAAACTTACACCAGTGTTGAGCTTAAGATGCTAATAAACACCCAAATGAAGACGTCAAGTAGACAGTGTACAGTTCAGAGTTGGGAATAGAGATATAAAATGGGAGCCATCTGCACACAGATGGCATTTAAACCAGAGAGCTAGATGACCTTGCTTTATTCAACCTTCATTTCCTTCAGTGCCCAGATCCTAGCTAACCACCTAAGAAGGATAATCCTAGCACTCTATTTCATGCTGAAGTGTGCTTTGTGATGAACGCCTTCCTGGCAAGGGCCACCCCTGTAGGAATGTCTGCCTTTACCTTAGGATGTTCATGAAGTGAACCCAAAAGATCAACCTCTCCTGGTGGAATTTCAAGTCCCAGGGCAGTTGAGTGAGTGGGATTATTTTTTGCTTTCTCTATGTCCATTCAGAGTCATACTCTTATCACTTTTGACTAAATCAAACTTGTAGATATTTTTGTTTTTTTCCCTTTGGTTTTTATCCTCCAGTTTCTGTGCTCCACTCCAAATCACCCCTTCGCCTTCTCATTCTTCTCTTTTTTACTTTCCTTCAGTGATAACTACTTTATTCCTGGAATTGGTTTGTAAGCAATTTCACTAACTATGCTCAGGAATATGTAGTTAAGGCCCCTAAATCTTCCTGCAACATAAAATAAAGGAAGGTGCAATATCCTCTACCCAAATAAGCCAATAGCAAGTCTATTAGTTAAGGAAAGTTCAATTTGCAGAAACACTGAAAAATATGATGAAGAGCAAGAAAATAATATGAAAGTGGAACAGTTAAAGATAGACAAGGATAAAAGAAATGTTATTTATATAAAAGTAATAGCCACTCTTTCCCCTACCCCCTTATTTTTATCTAGCATTTCCAGCAAAAAAAATATTCTCTAAATTCATCCTTTCCTCTGGTTCCTGTCAGTTGTTATATTCAGCTTCCATCTGCCTTCCTCCATGTGTGAGTGCACACTTATTTCCTCCCTTTTTACATATACACAGGAGAGATAAACATTCTCTTGGTAACAAAAATCAATAAACTAGATGTAAAATCTGTGAAAACTACATTAGCAAAGTTAAGGAAAACCATATTTATATCCTCTTGACTGATGAGTAAACATTATGCATTTCTCGGTGGTGTCTTCTTCCACTTACAACGTTAGCATCTCTCAAAACCCAGTGACAGAACACATATCTTGGAAAGCATGGGTATTCTTATGGAGGTAAAGGAGCAGAATGTTAAGATCTAGTTGTCCTCAAAAGTCCAAAATGTGTCACCACTGTGCCTAATTATTGCATTAATTTAAAAGCCTAGGTCTATAGTAACATCTCACTTGGCCTCATGGTGCTGCTGCAACTAGCCCCTGGCTCAGCCCATGTACTGTTAGGTTAGTGCAAAAGTAACAGCAAAAACTGCAATTACTTTTGCACCACCTAATAGCTTAGAAAGGCAGCCAGGACCTTTCTGCTATGCCAAAGGGCCTTGGGGAATTTTTAGAGTTAACCTGATTTTATTGTGAAACCCCAAAATAAACTACCACTGAGACTAACAATCCCAGGAAACGTTGCAGTGCAATACCATGAAGCTAATCTTGATGTTTTCCCTTTCTCTAACCAAAGCTGTAATTAAGATCATTATGGGATTTCCCTCTGCCCCCAGGGAAACACAGTTCCAATTTTATAACACAGTCAATGGAACAGTAGGAATCAATTTGAAATTTTCGAACAGAATCTTTGGCAATACACACATCCGCTTTTAAATTCAGGTATACCTCAATATACACAAACTCCCTAAAGCTCCAAGAATATCAAAAGTAATTTGGAAAACAGGATTGATGTTTGTGTGAAAATATAACATCATTTAATACATTTAGCTTGCTCAAGGGAAGAATAGCTTACAAGTACTCTTTCTGTGAACTGTAAACACCACAAAGATTTTATATAGAGAAAATGAATTAAGAAAAATTAAATGGCTATCAGGAAAAAGAAAAACTGTCTCCATATCATGATTATCTCCCCCCTTGGATTAATTAAGATATTAAATGGACTTACTCAAGAACTAGTAATGACTCTAACACTGGGGATATGTAATAGCTTTAAATTAATCATGAGGACAGGAACAGCCTACGTGCCCATTCTTGGGTCTTTAGAGTTTTTCTTCACCCTTGGTTTCAGGAAGGTTAAAATTCATGGAAAAGCGGGGAAAGGAGAATATAGCTGACAGAATACAGCACGCAATTCAAAAAGCTGCAATTGCTTATGGCAGTTTCCAGGGAACATGGAGCACTAACTCTCCACCCCACCCATCCCCAGAAGGCAGCCTCACTTGTATGGATAACGTGCTTCTCTTCCATTCTGCTTTAACAATGCCATGGCTTGCACTCAGTGAAAGCTGAATGAAATGTATCATCATTCTCGAACCTCAAGGATTTTAGTTTTATGGAGTACTGAAAAACGACACTGCTGGCATAGATGTTACTTTTCTTAGGAAGAATAGTTGGGCAGGGACATTGTTTCAAATGCCTTTAGACCAGCAAATATGCACAAGTGGCAAAACATGAGGGGATTTGTTCATAAATCCATGGGAGGCACTCTCTGTACACACAGGTAGAAATATCTGGGGAAAAGACATTTTGCATGGAGTGAGATGTCCTGTCCAACGAGGGGTGCTACACCACCAGCAGCATGCAAGTTATTACCATTAATGGGAATTTCACTTGTACATACTGACAGGTGAAGACTTGGAAAGTCTGAATTTCATACCAAAGTTTCCATTTGGATAACTGAAAAAATTTCATTCTATTTATGTAATCTGAATATTTTTATCCAATTTACTCAACATTAAAGTATGGTGCTATTAAATAAAGAATGGAAGGATTCCTTACTTGTTAATCATTTGTGTTTCTAATCTACAGGTGGTGAGAAAAGATGTAATAAGAACTTCTTCTGCATACCATCAGCTGTAGTGCTCCATGTCAAGATCCCAGCAATCCTACTCAAAAGGAGACATTCACTTGCTAGCTCTAGTGTTAGCTCAAAATCTGTGTAGTGTCCTATGCTGGTAAACTTACCTCTGCCACATGGGAACTGCAAGGTTCATTTCAAACACCTAACTCAATAGTCACAGCAAACACATAGTTCTTACCACATCAAGACACTCTTCTAATGGCTCTACACATTGTAATTTATTTAATTTTCACTTGGCCCTATTAAGTAGTTGCTATTTAATCCATGCCTTAAAGAGAAGGAAATCATTGCGCAGAGAGTGAAAAGCTAGGCTGTGTAAGCAGGCAGTCTGGATCCAGGGTCTTAGCCAAACCTGAAGACTTAGGCAGCTAGCCCCATGCTACCTGCTGCTCCAGGTTCTGCTGGAGAGGAGAAGGTAGTGCTAGCAAAAGGGACAGCCAGGCACAGTGGCTCACACCTGTAATCCCAGCACTTTGGGAGGCCAAGGTGGGCAGATCACCTGAGGTCAGGAGTCCGAGACCAGCCTGGCCAACATGGTGAAACCCCATCTCTACTAAAAATACAAAAATTAGCCAGACATAGTGCCAGATGCCTGTAATCCCAGCTACTCGGGAGGCTGAGGCAGGAGAATCACTTGAACCTGGGAGGTGGAGGTTGCAGTGAGCTGAGATAGTGCCACTGCACTCCAGCCTCGACAATAGAGTGAGATTCTGTCTCAAAAAAAAAAAAAAAAAGAAAAGAGAGAGAGAAGGAGGAGCCATTAAGCTGCTTAAATATACCAAAGACAAATTCTAAGAGGAAGACAAGATGCAAAAAACAAAAGCAAAGATCCAAAGTGGGCTGATATAATTTGGCTTTGTGTCCCTGTCCAAATCTCATGTCGAATTGTAATCCCCAGTGTTAGATAAGGTGCCTAGTGGGAGGTGATCTGATCATGGGGGCAGTTTCTAACGGTTTAGCACCCTCCCCCTAGTGCTGCTTGCTTAAAAGTGTGCACGACCTCCCCCCACTCTCTTTCTCTCTCTCTCTCTCCTGACAGTGATGTGAAGATGTGCTTGTGTCCCCTTCACCTTCTGCCATGACTGTGTTTCCTGAGGCCTTCCGTGAAACAGAAGCCTGTATAGCCTGCAGAGCCATGAGCCAATTAAGCCTGTTTTCTTTATAAATTACCCAGTCTCAAGTAGTTCTTTATAGCAGTGTGAGAATGGCCTAATACAGAAAATAAGCCACCAGAGGCAGCACCAAGCTGCCTCTAGCTCCAATCTTTTCACTTTTACAAAAAGCAAAACTTTCTTTCTTAGTGTCTGTATTCTTGACGAATGCCAAAGCTTGTTTAGTGGCAGTGATCTAGAAGGTGGGGTGCATTTTTTAAAAAACAAGTTGCTACAACAATATGTCCCAAGACTACCTCACAATATCTATGCTGTGGCCATGAGGAGCCACATCAAGAATGCCACTCTACCTCAATGACATCAGTGTAACAAGGCATTTCTGGCAGGTCGTGCTATTACTCAGAAGTTGTAAACATCTCATTTCTCCCTTTTCTGTCCACCCACTCCAACCTGTTTGTTTTCACTGATGTGCTTGGGAGCTTTGGTTTTGTAAATGGAGAAGAGAGGAGTTTTGTTGGAGAGGGACTGGGGAAAAGCTGAGGCTCCATAGGGGATGGAATGGCTTCTGGCCTTCCCTTAATCTCTTGAATTGATTTTGAGCCCCTTTGGAGAAGGAGACTGAAGACTTTGTGAGTCTCTGGTAAAAGCAGAGCTGCACTGGGGTCAAAGTGACCAAGTGTGGCCCAGAGTTGGAAGGAGCCCATTCTATTCAGCAATACTCACCACTCCAATAACCAGGGAGCATCCAGATGTATGACTCTTGGCATGAACACTGGCACGTCATGATTGGCAGTGACAAAAGCAGTTTTGTAGGTAATAAAGGTGGACAAGGGGGCACCAGGGAAATGAGAACAAATTTCATTTGACAGCTGACACGCTGCTTGGTAGGCCTACATGAGGCAGACCTTTGGGAACATCAAATCCAGCTAATAGGGCCTTATCCCACCTAATTTTAGGTAGGAAAAGGAACTGTGGCCTTGTTTTATAATCAATGCTAGCGTGTGATGTGGCATATTTATTTAAGTGAGCGTCCATCTAAGCTCCATGTCACCTTATACTTGAACTGCAGTAGCCTCTCTGCCTTCAGACTCTCCTTCCTGTAGGCTGCATGGTATTTCCAATAATTTAATTTCCTTGCCCAAAATGGCCTCTATTACCCAAGATGAGATGTGCCTGTGGGCAAGATAAAATGTAATTGTAATTACTGAGGAGAGCTGGTAGGGTGATCAATCATCTGCATATTCCCAGGACTATCCTGGTTTTCACATCAAAAGTTTCATGTGCTGGGAAACCCCTCACCCAACAAACTAAAAAGGTTGTTTATCCTTGCTGACCATTGACTTTGGCTTCGGATTAGCATAAAGGTGTGTGGGGTTTTATAAATATATTTATATTTCTAATGATGTGGTCCAACACAGAGAAGAAGCATTAATAGATGCTATTTTTACACCAAGGAGCAATGAAATTTAGTTGCTTACTTCATATAGGCAGTTTGGTTGCTATGGGAACAGTGAGTGGCAAACTTAATTGTACAAACATATAAAATTGACAAAAATGTGCTTGTTTTATATCTTTAACTTTTATATTTGCTACCACAGGCTAAGGCCCTCAGATTGTGAAATTACATTATAACACTTTAACATAATTATTTACCTTTCAAAATGTTATTACCAACATATTTGGAAACTAATTAGTTATCATATTTATAACTTCTGTTTAAAACATGTCTTTACTTTGGGAAAATGTTTAGGCCATCAATTTAATTCTAGACATGAATTATAAACTCTCTGAGGACAGCATGTTTGAACAACTACTAAATTCTTGGTGCACAGACGGTACCTAATGTACACCCACAGTTACAGGGAATAGTCTGCACATTTTTATGTGCTGAAGTTAAGACTCTGAAATCATTTATTTATTTAGACCCTACCCTATAAAGAATTTAAGGAGGTTTTAAAAATATAAGATAAAGCAAAAAAGGAAGAAATGAATATAAAATGTGGGTAGAAAAGTACATTGGCTCCAGGAATAAGGTTAGTACAAAACAAAACGCATGTCAAGAAGTTGCACTTCCTCACAAAATTCTAAATATGGGTTACATGTGTATTTCTGAACCATCTAACAGGCAACTGAAAGGGAAAAACATGCTCTATTATAAAATTCAGTATTCATTTGGTAAAAACAAACCAATTACCTAAAAATAGTATAAACATTGATAGAAAAATGAAAGATATTTATCATATGGTCTTCACATAAAGGACACTATTCAAGATGGTAAATATCTAAATCAATTGCCAAATATCTAACCTAAGACTACTGTGTAAGTGAGGATAATTACATAATTACTTAAAAGGAAAAATATCTTATTCATCTAAAAAGAGAAGTGGGCAGCTCAAGAAAATGTAAAATAATGATCTCAATTAACAGTAATTAAGACCTAAGTAACAAAGTAATTCTTTGTCATAGGTAATAGATAATAACTACATGGCTTTGAAAAAACTTATGTCAAGAATTTTATTTTTCTCTGTTAAAATAATATCTATGTGCCCCCAAATACCCTGTGAAACACTGTATACAATAAGCTATACCAATAATAGCAAATAATTTCTATTTGATAGAAATTATAGATCTTTCTAACATACAACAGGTTTTACACACAATACTTCATTGGTTCTTTTATGACACTAATCATACGAAACAGAAAACAAGTGACTTTTTCAACTTGAAAGTTGATCTCAGATTCAAACTTATTTCTGAATCAAGCCTATATTCACTCCAATACCTCTGACTAATTAAATAAATTAACACATAGTTCATAATATAGAGATTCTTTAATAAAAATATATTCAAGTTACAAAGCATAATCTTAGCTGCGACATTATACTACAGTTAGCCCTCCATTTCTTCAGATTGTGCATCTGCAGATTCAACCAAATACAGGTGGAAAATATTTTAAAAATTAAAAAACAATATAACTAAAAATAATATAAATAAAAACGGTAATAATAACAACTATTTACATAGTATTCTTATTTTATTAGGTATTTTAAGTAATCTAGATTGATTTAAAGTACACCTGAGGCACTGTCCACCCCGCCATCAACCATGCCCCCACATACTGCTAAGGGGCCTGAAGACCACCCTGCCAGAGGCCCATCACCACTCATGCTGGTGACTCCACATCTTCCAACAGTAAGGCTGCTGCACATGCCACCCAGGGGCCCAAGAATCAGCACACCTAGCATCCCTATCCCCAGCAAATCTGCACCACAGCCTCCACAAACAACCTCAGTTGAGGCCGTCAGGGAACTCACAAACACTGAAGACACTGATTACAACTAAAGAAAATACACAGAGACTACACTAACGCACCCACTCAGAACCAAAGCCAAAACACCCTAGTGAACTAACACTATAGAACACATGTATAAGAAAAAGACTTTCTCTACAAAAGCTTCTTCACAAAATTGGAAGAAGCAACTGTTCCAACAGATGTGCACATATTAAGATAGGTATACAAGAAACATGAAAAAGCAAGGAAACATGCCACTTCCAAAGGAACACAATAATTCTTTAATAACAGAAACCAAAGAAACAAAAATTGATGAAATGCCTGAAAAGAACTTCAAAACAATGCTCGTAAGGAACTCACCAAGATACAAGAGAACACAGACAGATGATTCCATGAAATCAGAAAAACAATTTATGATCTGAACAAGAAATTTAACAGAGATAGATATAAAAAAGAATCAAACATAATCTTGGAACTGAAAAATTAAATGAGTTAAATTAATAATACACTTAACTGCTTGACAACAGACCCTAGATCAAGCAGAAGAAATAATATCTAAACTTGAAGACAGGACTTTTGTTTGTCTTTGTTTTTGAGACACGGTCTGGCTCTGTTGCCCAGACTGGAGTGCAATGGCACAATCTCAGCACACCGCAACCTCCACCTCCCACGATCAAGCCATTCTCCCACCTCAGCCTCCCAAGTAGCTGGGACTACAGGTGTATGCCACCATGCCTAGATAATTTTTGTATTTTTTGTAGAGATGGGATTTTGCCATGTTGCCCAAGGTGGTCTTAAACTCCTGAGCTTAGGCAATCCACCTGCCTTGGCCTCCCAAAGTGCTGAGATTACAGGCATAAGCCATCACACCTAGCCAGGTCTTTTAAAATAACTCAGTCAGATATTAAAATAAATAAATAAAAAGAATTTTAAAATGAAGAAAGCCTACATGACCTATGAAACACAACACCATCATCACACAAAAACGTATTTATACTATGGGAATTTCAGAAGGACAAGATATGGGAAAAGGCATAGAAAACCAACTTGGTGAAATAATAGGTAAAAATTTAAATCTTGGAAGAGTTAAGGACACTGAGGTACAAAAAGCTTAAAAATCACCAAACAGATTCAACCCAAAAAGGTCTTCTCTCAGACACATTATAGGCAAACTGTCAAAAGTCAAAGACAAAAAGAGAATTCTAAAAACAGCAGAAGTGTCTAGTCGCATGTAAGGAAATCCCCATCAGACAAACAGCAAAGTACAAAGTAAAACCTTACAGGCTAGAATAGAATAAAACAATATATTCAAAGTGCTGAAAAAAAATCACTGTCAGCCAAAATTACTATACACAGCAACACCATCCTTCAGAAATGAAAGACACATAAGGAAAGAAAGAGTTCTTCCAGATGGGCAAGAACTGCAGGAATTCATCACTAGGCTGGCCCTACAAGAGATGCTAAAAGGAGTCCTATAACAAGAAATGAAAGAATGATATCTGCCATCACAAAACCCTTCTAGACATTGGCTTAGGCAAGGATTTCATTATCAGGAACCCAAAAGCAAATGCAAAAAAACAAAGATAAATAGCTAGGACCTAATTAAACTAAAGAGCTTTTGCACAGCAAAAGAAACAGTCAGCAGAGTAAACAGACAACCCACAGACTGGGATAAAATCTTCACAATCTATACATTAGCAAAGGACTAATGTCCAGAATCTACAATGAACTCAATGAACTCAAAACAAATCAGTAAGAAAAAAATAAAAAATCCCAACAAAAAGTGGGCTAAGGACATGAATAGAAAATTCTCAAAAGAAGATATATAAATGGCCAACAAACATGTGAAAAAAAGTGCTCAACATCACTAATGATCAGGGAAATGCAAATCAAAACCACAACATGATGCCACCCAACTCCTGCAAGAATGGCCATAATAAAAAATAAAATAAAAATAAAAATAAAAACAGTAGATGTTGGCATGGATGCAATGAACAGGGAACACTTCTACACTGCTGGTGAGAATGTAAACTAGTACAGCCATTATGGAAAACAGTGTGGAGGTTCCTTAAAGAACTAAAAGTAGAACTACCATTTGATCCAGCTATTCCTCTACTGGGTATCTACACAGAGGAAAAGAAGTCATTATACAAAAAAGATACTTGCACACTTGCACATGTATGTTTATAGCAGCATAATTCACAATTGCAAAATCATGGAACCAACCCAAATGCCCATAAAGCAACGAGTGGATAAAGAAACGGTGGTATGTGTATATATATATTTACACACACACACACACACACATATATATATAAACACACACACACACAGTGGAAGACTATTCAGCCATAAAAAGGAATGAATTAATGGCATTTGAGTGACCTGGATGAGATTGGAAACTATTACTCTAAGTGAAGTAATTCAGGAATGGAAAACCACATATCATACATTCTCACTGATATGTGAGAGCCAAGCTATGAGGACCCAAAGGCGTAAGAATGATACAATGGGCCTTGGGGACTTTGGGGGAAGGGTAGGAGAGGGGCGAGGGATAAAAGACTGCAAATAGAGTGCAGCGTATACTACTCAGGTGATGGGTACAGCAAAATCTCACAAAGCACCACTAAAGAACTTACTCATGTAACCAGACACCACCTGTACCTCAATAACCTATGGAAATTTTTAAGAAAAAAATAAAGAATTATAAATAAATAAATAAATAAACAAATAAATAAATAAAAGAGGCATTTTCAGCAGGTGGCCTCTTTTGGTTCCTTTGCTGTTCCACAAGTTGAACAGAGTCACGTAGGAAAATAAGTGCATATTTGAATGCTGACTATCATTTTTTGGTGATGGAACTCTAGCAAATCAAGTAATCTCCCTGAGCCTCTCTCTGTTTTCTCATTTGCCTCATTCCTTTGTCTCAGTGACAAAGGAATCCTGCTTTTTGAAAACTGCAAAATGCTAGAGAAATACTAGTTATTATTACTATCTGCTAGTTCAAAGTGTTCAAAGAGACATACATGATTTCTATGAACATACCAGAGATAACTTTAGGAACAGGAACAATGGGTTAATCATCTAAATGATGCAGTGGGATATGAGGGCGCTAGAACCCAACTCTCCTAGAAAAGAAATAAGCCCATCCTTTACCCCTAGTATACCAAAATACTTGATATTCTATCACTGAAAATTCAATTTTCTCTAACAATTCAATTTCTCTAATAGTGTCAACACCTCAGGGCAAGCTTAGCTCTTATCACTGCATACCCATATTTCATAATGCCTAACACAGAGTAGGTGATCAAAAAGTACTGGATAACCATGGAAAAGGGTTTGTCTCTAGAAATTCCAAGTTTAAATTCCAACAGAATTGCAAGGTATGTTGAGGTTTTGTGAATCATTGACTCTTTAAATGCTTACCTACTGTAGTGGATGCTACAGTGCAATGCTCAGACCCCCACACTGGAGAACTGAAGCACACATTCCCATGGCTACAGGAGTGTTGAGTACTGGTGGTCCAGAGCTTTCACCTAAGTCCCTTCTTAGACTTGCCCTCAGCTAAAAAGAACCACCTCACCAAAAATCATACCTTACCCCCGACCCCACCCAGGGGTATAAAGGCCCAGCTTTCATGTCTTAATTTGGGCCCGTTCTAAAGCACAGTCCTACTCCAGAGCGCTCTGTGGGGTCAGCTGAAGTTTCTGTTACAACTTCATCAACTTCTCCCTGTACCCAATCCTGCCTCCTTCACTCTCCAATAGGTGTTGATCCCTAGATCATTCCCAAGTAAACTTCCAGCATATAAAATGTTCATCTCAGGGTCAGTTTCCTGGGAAAACTCACCCGTGTTACCTACTTCTCCCATAAATAGAGCTAGCTCTAATACTTCAGTTCTTAAAGAGCTTGAGATGGTGCAAAGGACACACATCCATTTCGATGAGTCAGCTCAAGTAAGAAACCATATTGGGAAACCAGGCCTGCCTTTTGTGCCATTAGAAACCTAATAACTATACCAGAAAGATGGTAATTATGGTCATGCTTTTACGAGAAAGCTTAGCTTTCATCAAACCTCTCAAATTTTTTCCTCTCATGACGTGTTAAGAAGACACCCAAGTTCTGAATTTTCTTGCTGTGTTTTATCAGGACAGCATGCAAATGCAATTGCTGATCAATAAGAACTAGTTTGTGGTATCTTTTCACACTGTCTCTTTGAGTCGCTGGAATGTAACTGCGAAGCTGCTGGTGTATTTTCCAAGCTGAGTTATTTGGCCTATGTAACTTTACACATCGAGTAAGTGTTAAAATTGATGGGAGCAGAATCATTTTTATTGCATTCTGAGAAAAACTACTAATTTAAAGGAATAGTTTGCTAAATGTCATTTATTGCACTGATTTTAATCTATGGCAAGTATATACATAAATTATACTTATTTAATTACATTAAAGAAGCATCAACACACACAACCTGGAAAATGCTTGATGTCAAGGGACTATTGAACAGAGAACTTCACTATTTGTGTCATTTAAAGGCAGCACACCTGAGATTCACTAAATTTAGTTCATTCATTTAACAAACATAATTTGAGCCTACTTCGTGTATTAAAACTCTGTACCATCCCAAGAATGTGAACAAAATGGAAATCATGTTTACTTTTACTTTGAAAGCATTTTGCCTGACAGAGTTTACTATTCCTGTCAATCATGAAGTAATTCCAAACCAGAAGGAAAGATGAACAAATCAAGCTTGGTGGGCTGTCCATCTTTCATGACTTTTAAAAATTCTTAATGAGAATCAAATCATCACTGGCTCTGGAACTTTATTCTCTCTCTAAAATCTTAAAGGCTGGTCACTTAGACCCTCCTTCAAACTCCTTAGAAGATTTTAAAAATCAAGTAGGAAAATATATTTTTAACTTCACAGCCCTGATTGAATATTTTTAGCAGACTCAAATCTGGGTTCCAGCAAGGTAATTTAATAGTCTCCATGGTAAACGAAATGTAGAGTTATTTTTTAACAGCACGGTACATTAACAAATAAAAATTGTTCTTATGCTTGATGTAGTAGAAGATACAAACACTTTGATTACACTCAGTCATTACCTTTTTCATCTCTCTGGACAAATAAAACGTCAAGGAAATAAATATTTTATATATATATATATATATATACTATCAAGAACAAAATGAAGATTTTATTTCCATAAAATATGAATAAATTTCAATTTAACTGGACAGTGTTGCTGAAACTTAGCCCAATATTTAATACAGAAATATGATCAGATGAGTTAATATGGATGAAAATGCTTGGTAAACCCAAAGAATTAGCAAAGATGTATGATCGTTACTAATCAGCTACGTGACTAATTTATGTGGTACCAAATAAGAGACTTTAAATTTTGGCTAGCACTGCAAAACCCATCCTGTAAAATCCTGCATACTTGAATCTGAAAATGATCGATGCTGACAAATTATAGGTTCTTTCTGAATATTCTTCCAAGAGTGACATATTTTCAAAACAAGTAGGAACCAGCTACCTTGGAAGATGACAAAAACACATAATGTGTGCTGTTAATTGCTGACATTTATATAGAGTTGACACCAGATATTGCTTATGATAGCAATTACTAATAGCAATTTGCATATCCAGAGCCCATAATGAAATTTTGCTAAATTCAATTTTTAAAATTTTATTTTCAACCTTCATGCTAACGTTCTTTTTATTAATGTGAAGTATAGAACAAGGCTTCCCAACATTTTTTATTACACACATAAAAGCTGATAATGTTTGTACCAGTTCCCTCCTGGCCACCCTGAGGAATGAGAGAAGTGACATTTAGGCACACCTAAAACCAAAGTGGGGTACTTTCTTAACACAGTCAGTTTTGCAGAGATCATCTGTTCTATAGTTCTGTAATGCAGCAAACCATGCCAAGCAAAGTCCTAGATCTTTATAATTAAGGTAAAATCTTATTATAAAAAAATCTTAAAGTTATTTTCACATTTTTATTGAGTTAATTACAATGAATTATATATAACACATGGTTCATGGCCCTGTCAGTTCTCCTTGTTGTTGGGATCAAGCCCCCCAAAATCTGGCCATAAACTGGCCCCAAAACTGGCCATAAACAAAGTCTCTGCAGCACTGTAACATGTTCATAATGGCCCTAACACCCAGGCTGGAAGGTTATGAGTTTACCGGAACGAGGACAAGGAACACCTGGCCCACCCAGGGTGGAAAACCGCTTAAAGGCATTCTTAAGCCACAAACAATAGCATGAGCGATCTGTGCCTTAAGGACATGCTCCTGTTGCATGCTGCTGCTAGCCCAACCTATTCCTTCAATTTGGCCCATCCCTTTGTTTCCCATAAGGGATACTTTCAGTTAATTGAGTATCTATAGAAACAATGCTAATGACTGGCTTGCTGTTAATAAATATGTGGGTAAATCTCTGTTCAGGGCTCTCAGCTCTGAAGGCTGTGAGACCCCTGATTTCCCACTTCACACCTCAGTATTTCTGTGCGTGTGTCTTTAATTCCTCTAGCACCACTGGGTTAGGGTCTCCCCGACCGAGCTGGTCTTGGCACCTTGTCTATAATACAATACTTCTTTTTTGTTGTTTTGTTAGGAAACACAGGTGGCATTCTTACCAGAAAAATCTGAAAGGCAGGAGTATGTAATGAGCTGATTAACCACATTGGCTATTGCAAAAATGAAGATCTGTTACTTAATCTAAAAAGAAACTGCCCTTTTTCCCACAGTGGGTCCAAGAGCATGAGGGGATTTCCAGTGGACTAAATATGGACCATTCTGAAAAACAGTCTGAAGTTGTTTGAAATCTTACCCAAGAAAATCCTACCCTGAAAGGAAGAGCAAGAAGACACCAACAGAAGTCTTGAAGAAACGGACCACATGAGAACTAGGGGCTGAAAGGGTAGTCCCTTCCAGCAGCCCAGGGCTAGAAGAGCCCCCAAGGGAGGCTCAAATAGCCCACAAAAGTGTCCACAAGGTAAGAGCAGCTATAAATGGCTGTCAGGCCCATATATGCCTCATATATACGCATCCTGCATCACTGCTGAATCAACACCATCCTGCATTACTGCTGAATCAAATTAGAACATCTGGGACCTTCCCCTCCCCACTAACTCCATAGCTAGCAAATGGAAGAGGCTGAGAGGTGGAAACGAAGCTTCTTACCCCCAGTCCTCAACAGCAGCCTTAGGTCCTTGATGGGGTGAAGGGAGATTTGAGATTAAGTCACACTAAGAATTTTCATCATTGTTAAACATCAGATACTCTGTTTTCTGAGTTGAGACTATCTGTAGCGTAAAGTGACGTTAGGACTATTACCTAAAAAATCACCAAAAAAGTCCTGAGACCTGCCTAGGTTTCATCCTGGGGAGGGAATTATAGTCACCCCCAATGAGTATACATTAAAAGACCAAGAGGGATAAAAAATTAACTTGTGCTTATTCATGTTATAGATTATACAGAAATTTGCTTAAAACAGAACATCTGTAAATGTACTGCCTTTTCATGTGGCATACCAAAAATCTGGCCTTTCAGGACATTTTATAAGAGGAATCCAAGTTTCAAAGTTGTCTGAGAATGTAATTGACCACCTGGAAGAACCAAAAATGAAATCAAAGTCTACATGAGATAAGAAAATCTTCAGGCAAACTCAGGACCTAAAGTCAATTTAAAAAAAAAAAAGAAAATATGGAATTTAAGTTATCAAAGAACATATAAACTAGAAAACAAAGCTACATATCTCATGAAAAATCAGAAAATTACTTCAAGCTATCAAAATTATGACCTAAAAATATTGCAAATAGAAAAAAAATGGTTGTTAGAGCAATGATACATCTAATTTTTTTTACCTGCAAAATTTCTTTCTTTTGAAATTTCATAAGTTCCCTGCTGTCAAGTAAAGACTAATTTAGTAATGATGCTAAAAGAATATGAAGCTTTCTATTCAAGTTTTCAAAAAGCTTTTTTATTTTGACTTTATATAAAATGAATTTTTGGAGAGAAGTCTGGGATTTTATAGGAGTTACTTCCTCTTTGTATACAATGGTATTGACTGACCAGCTGGCTTAAGAAAACATGGATGATAAGTTAGTATGGAAGAAAAAGAAAATCAAGGAGAGACAGACATTGTAGACTATTTTCAAAGCAACCTTGTACTTTTTAAAAACCACTTATTTTTAATTATGATAAAATACAAATAACATATATTTTACTATTTTAATCTTTTGTAAAAAATTTTTAGAGACACCATCTCTCTCTGTCACCCAGGCAGGAGTGCAGTGGCAGGATCATAGCTCACTGCAGCCTTGACCTCCTGGGCTCAAGCAATCCTCCTGCATCAGCTTCCCAAGTAGCTAGAACTGCAGACACAGGCCACCATACCCAGCTAGTTTTTTCTAGTTTTTGTAGAGACTGAGCCCTGCTCTGTTGCCCAGATTGGTCTCAAACTCCTGAGCTCAAGTGATCCTCCCATCTAGTCCGAAAGTGTTGGGATTACAGATTACAGGGGTGAGCCACTGCACCTGCCTTCTATTTTAACCATTTTTTTGTTTTTCTTTTTTGTTTTTGTTTTTTAACGGAGTCTCGCTATGTTGCCAGGCTATAGTGCAGTGGTGCGACCTCGGCTCACTGCAACCTCCACCTCCTGGGTTCAAGAGATTCTCCAGCCTCCGCCTTCTAAGTAGCTGGGACTACAGGCACGCGCCACCACGCCCAGCTAATTTTTGTATTTTTAGTAGAGACGGGATTTCAACGTGTTGGCCAGGATGGTCTCAATCTCTTGACCTCGTGATCTGCCCACCTTAGCCTCACAAAGTGCTGGGATTATATGCATAAGCCACGGTGCCCAGCCTATTTTAACCACTTTAAGTGTACATTTCAGTGGCATTAAGTACATTCACATTGTTGTACAACCAATATCACCATCCATCCACAAAACAATTTTCATCTTGCCAATCTCAAACTCTGTACCCATTAAACAATATCTCCCCATTCCTCTCTCCCCTTAACTCCTGACACCCACCATTCTACTCTCTGTCTCTATGAATTTGACTACTCTAAGTACCTCATATGTGTGGAATCATATAGTATTTGTCCTTTTCTGTCTGACTTATTTTGTTTAGCATAATGTCCTCATGGTTTATTCATGTTATAGAATGTGTCAGAATTTTCATCCTTTTTAAGGCTGAATAATATTCCACTATATTTGTATACTATATTCCATTTATTCATTTAACCATCATGGACACTTAAGTTGCTTCCACTTTTTGGACTACTGTGAATAATGCTGCTAAGAACATGAGTTTACATATATCTATTCAAAATCTGCTTTCAATTATTTGGGGTATATACTCAGAAGTGGAATTGCTAGATCATATGGTAATTCTATTTTTTATTTTTGAGGAACTGCTATATTGTTTTCCACAGCAGCTACACTACTTTACACGCCCATCAGCAGTGCACAAGGGTTGCAATTTCTCTACATCCTCACCAATACTTGTTTTCTCTTTCTTTTTTTTAATAATAGCTATCCTAATGGGTGTGAAGGGCTATTGCATTATGGCTTTGATTCATATTGCCCTAATGACTTCCTAGTGATGTTAAGTATCTTTTCATGTGCCCATTGGCCACTCGTACATCTTCTTTGGAGAAATGTCCATTCAAGTCCATAAAGCAACTTTGTACTTTATTCTTTGTTAACTCTACAAATGATACCATATTGTTTTTAAAAATTGATGTTTTCAGCAATCACCACATCTAGCAGCATAAAACAGTTCAAATTTCAGATCCTTTTTTTTAATTTTTCATTTTTTGTAGTACTAGTATGCAAGCCTCTTTACAAAGAAAAAAATACCAACCTAGCTACTTTGGGATCCTGTTCAGCTCTGTGCTTGTAGATCTACACAACCACACAGACAATTAAGTGTAGAAGGCATTCTATCATGTCAGATGATGTAGAGCTACACTGTCCAATATAATAGCTATAAACCTCATATAATTATTGAGCACTTAGAATATGGCTAATCCCAATTGAAATGTTTTATAAGTAAAAAATTTACATCAGATTTCAAAGATTTAGTGATATGGTTTGGCTGTGTTTGCACCCAAATCTCATCTTGAACTATAATCCCCATAATCCCCATGTGTTGTGGGAGGGACCCAGTGGGAGGTAATTGAATCATGGGGTCCGTTTCCCCTACGCTGTTCTCATGATAGCAAGTGAGTTCTCATGAGATCTAATAGTTGTATAAGCATCTGGCACTTCCCCCACTGGCACTCATTCTCTCTCCTGCCACCCTATGAAGAGATGCCTTCCACCATGATTGTAAGTTTCCTGAGGCCTTCCCAGCCATGTGGGACTGTGAGCCAATTAAACCTCTTTTCTTTATAAATTACCCCGTCTGTGGTATTTCTTCATAACTAATGAACTAATACACTTAGTATTTTATAAGTAATATGAAATATCTCAATAGTTTTTAAATTGATATGTTAAAATAATATTTTAGATGTACTGAGTTCAATAAAACATGTAATTAGATTTAATCTCACCTGTTTCTTTTTACCACTTTAACGTGGCTATTGGAAAATTTTAAATGACATATGTGACTCTGATTTATGGCTCACATTCTGCTTCTACTGGACTATAGATATAAATAATTGTGACTAAGTAGACCACTTCTATGATAGTGGATATACAAGTTAACTCAGAACTAGAAAATTTTCCATGTAATTCAAATTGTTTTTCAAAAACAAATTCTGTTCATTATTAGTATATTATATTGTCCAGAATTATCTAGGTGAATGCCATTATTCTATATTCAAATTTTTTAGGATAAACACTGCCTCTTGCATTTAAGTTTACCTCATGGGAATTTCTATGCCTGTTCAGAAATAAATTGTTGGAAACTCTTTTTAGTATAGTGGCAGAAGGGCAAAAAAGAGACAAACTCTCTCCATCAAGCCCCTTTTTTAAATATCGTTTCAACTTTTACTTTAGATTCAGGGAATACATGTGCAGGTTTGTTACATGGGTATATTGTGTGAGGTTTGGGATACCAATAATCCCACCACCCAGGTAGTAAGCATAGTACCAAACAGGTAACTTTTCAACCCTCGCCCTCCTCCCTTTCTCCCTTCTAGTAGTCCCCACAGTCTACTGTTCCCATCTTTATGCCCATGTGTACCCAATGCTTAGCTCCCACTTATAAGTGAGGACACGCAGTATTTGATTTTTTGTTCCTGAATTAACTCACTTAGGACAATGGCCTCCAGTTGCATCCATGTTGCTGAAAATGACATGATTTCTTTATTTTATGGCTGCATAGTATTCCAAGATGTATATGTACTATATTTTCTTTATCCAGTCTACCACAGATGAGCATCTGGGTTGATTCCATGTCTTCACTATTGGTAGTGCTGCAATGAACATACTAGTACGTGTCTTTTTGGTAGAACAATTTATTTTCCTTTGGGTACATACCCAGTAATGGAATCACTAGGTCGAAAAGGAGTTCTAAGTTCTTTGCAAAATCTCCAAATTGTTTTCCATAGTGGCTGAAATAATTTGCATTCCCGCTAACAGTGCATAATCATTCCTCTTTCTCTGGAGCCTCACCAGCATCTTCTTTTTTAACTTTTTAATAATAGCCATTCTGACTAGTATGAGATGGCATCTCATTGTGGTTTTGATTTGTATTTCTCTGATTAGTGATGTGAGCATTTTTTCCTATATTTGTTGTCTGCTCATCAAGCCTTTTTATAACGGCATTAATCCATTCATAAGGGTAGAGTCCTCATTACCTACACACTTCCCAAAAAGCCCCACCTCCCAACACTATTGCACTGCAGCTAAAGCTTCCAACACATGGGTTTTGGAGGATATATTCAGATTATAGCAGTGAAGGACACAAAGGAGGGCTAAGATTATTAATTTATTTAAAGATAATTTTTAAAAACTGAGGCAAATCAGTCATGGTGTTAAATTTATGTGACAAAAAATATTTTGTCAATATTGTCTGAAATATTTTCTAATTTTATTGATATAAAATCAAACTTCTATTGGTAAATTCTCTTTCCCTTCTAACTTGTAAGAGCAAGTTATTGGTAAGAAATAGAAATAATTACAAGCTACACTTTTTCAGTCAGACTGGTAATACATTTTCTTTCAGCCTATTATCTGAGAAATGTTATGAAATCTTCAAACCCAGTATTAACTAGATTTGTCTTTAAGATATATTTTGCAAACAGCAATCAACTTTTGATTCGGGAAGTTTCTCTAAACTTTCTTCTTATTCAAGATATCTGCTTCTGTTACAGCCTTCTTTCTTTCACTGCTTTCTGCAATAATAAGATCATCCTATAAGCTCCGTGAGCTGAAAATAAATGTATTCCTGAGGTAATCCTCTCTGGTCCCAGGTTTCTAATTAAAACATGGTACTCTGGTGTGCCTCTATTTATAATCAGAGAGCTAAGGATTTATTGACAAAGGCTCTCCATTCCCCAATGCCCCCAGCCCTCCACGCACAATTAAAATAAATAAATAAGATTTTTTTAAAGCAACGGGAGGCAGGGTGTTTTGAAAGTGTTTAAAATAACTGTAAATGTTCATGCATGCCAGTACCAACACACTTTACACCTCTTTGCTTTTTATTGCAACAGCACCTTTCACCAGGGAATCTGAAATTCTTTAGACATTTGCACTTCACCTCACCAATGCACACTAATTTTGCTAGATCTCACATTTCCTGCTCAACTGCTGCTCAATCTGTCTCTCCATTTCTCTCCCTTCACCTTCCCCTCCTCTTACCTACTTCAAATTCAGTGTGCCTGAGCCGGAGTCTTAGCATAACAGAGAAGCATCTCTCCTCAGTTGGAACACCCTGAATCCAAGACAATGTTTATAAGTTCAGAATTGATTGAATTGTGAATGTTTTACATTATCTGCATTTTAAAATCTATCCTATGTCAATTAAGTAAATAGATTATATAATCAGCTGCTGATTTAATTATTTTGTTAGTTGTTACATTGGCATTGTGAAGCTCTTTCAAATCCTTCTGCAGTGGTTCCACCAAATCCTAATATCAAGTACATACTGAATTTACAAACAATTCTAAAAGAAAATTCATCAAAAAATCCTTGTGGTTCCATACATTAAAACAGAATAAACACATAGCCCTTTGTACACAAGGTTGCCTTCCTAACCAACACTTAGGGCAAGTAGGTGAACTCCTTTAATTACCCAGAAAATTCCTTTTTAAAATGTGATTGCTATATTTGAAAGAAAAAAAATAACAATTTACAGATCTTAGTACTTTAAATACAATGTTCTGTGAAACCAGGTAATTTTTATGTTTGCGGATTAACCAGGCTGGTTTTTAAATTGTACTCTACAGATGAGAAGCGATCAGTGACAACCTCTCTTTCTACATGTAGTGCTTTCTCTGCGAAGAAATCGGTCATCATGAATATTCATTGGACACCACCAAGTGCTACACCAGACTGAGATGGAGAACGAGAAAGAGAAATGATCCATCAAATTAGAAGAAAAGCCCTTCTCATGATTTATGAAAAAGAGAACTATTAAACCTTATGCACTACAAGATTTTATGTCTTTTGTGTCAACCTCTGAATAACTTTTCCTCTGCAATATTCCAATTTTATTTTCCCTTTAATAATACAACTTTTAAGTACTAAGGATACATACGATACTTTGTATTAATGATACTTAGTCAGTCATGGATGCCTGACTTATAAAGGAAAACTTAAAATATTCAAATATTTATGTTAGTAGATCTGCTTTAGACTACAAGGAAGAGTTGCTATCTGACTGCTTATGCAATGCTGCTCTGTCCACTACCTTCCTGTCTTTTTTTAAATTAGGTTCTATTACCCAACTTGCCTGTTTTAAACATTTAGCCAATGTCCTTGAAGTGTTTTCATCATTATCAAGTGAAAATCTGAAAATGAGAATAGTATTAGTATTAGTATCTACAGCTCTCTATTTTTGTCTTTAACTTACCATGCACCTATTTTGTTCTATTATGTATATTCAGTATCTTACATATAACCTTATTTAAAGAGCATTGCACCATTGTAAAGCAGATACATTTAGGTCTCTGTTTTACAGATAAAGAAATCGAGGTTCAGCAAGGACTTGCTCAAAGTCACACAACTGGCAAGTGACAGACACTGTATATGAACTGAGTCAGACTCCAAATTTTGACTCAAAAAAGACACTACCTTTGTGCTCTATAAAGTGCATTCATTAGGGCTTTTATCATGCCAGTCTATCAGCAATTGTGCTCCCCCTGGCTCGGAGCCTTTCCTCCACACTTCAATCAAATAGCAATCCCTCATTGCAGTTTAGAACTAAGTGGAGTTACTGGCCCAAAGTATTCAGGTTAGCTCTATGGATAGTTTCCAACTTGACCAAATCGTAACTGACCTCTTGAGAGACGCAGGTGATTCAGGAGATAATTTTTTTCATACTATACTGGGAGGTGAATGGTAAAAAATACCATAGGATGAGGGAAACAAGGGGAAAATGAACAAAAACTATATCCATTGTAACTATATAAAAAGATAAACTTGTACACTAAACATCACTGTTATTATGAAGAGCTATTTACCATCTGAATCTGACCACAGTTAGAAAACCTGACACATCACAAGCGCCTTGGATAATAAAAACTTCTATTTCAAATGTTTTCCTAAAAAGCATTTTAAGAACAAGAAATGAAGAATAAATAAGATTTCAAAATAGAAATAAAATCTAACTGCATAAACTGAACACAATGCTGAATACTATCCTCATGCAAACTGTCTTTCCTTTATCTTATTATCACCTTCAATATACAATAAAAGTTCAGCCACAAAATCAGCTTAGAAAGGAGAATTACCTGGCCCAACTGCATAGATTGATTTAATAGCGAGATACTTTCCTGCAAAGACATTTATGTGTTATCTGGAAGAACTTTTAGCTCTTCATTTTATATTTTATCAGCGACTGATTTATTATAGGAAAAAGATTCAATCTTTCCTCTTATTCTCGCAATGGGATTTTTTTAAGAAACAACAAACCGAGCATGAGAGTTCATGCCTGTAATCCCAGCACTTTGGGAGGCTGAAGTGTGTGAACAACTTGAGCCCAGGAGTTAAAGATCAGCCTGGGCAACATGGTGAAACCCCATCTCTACAAAACACTTAGCTAGGGGTGGTGGCACATGCCTGTCATCCCAGCTACTTGAGAGGCTGAGGTGAGAGGATCATTGGAGCCCAGAAGATCAAGGCTGCAGTGAGCCATGATTGTGCCACTGCACTCCAGCCTGGGTGACAGAGTAAGAGCCTGTCTCAAAAGAAAAAAGACAGGTTCAGTTCAAATAGGAAATCAGCATCTGTGGTTTCAGCTGGATTTCCCAAGTTACAGGGTTCACCTTCTGAATATGCTGCTACGCTTCCTCTTTTTGACCTGCTTCTGCACTTCCTAAGATCTCTAGCCCATAATCTTGCTCTAGAGACTACCATCTTTGAAACCTAACTCTCTCTTGTACTCTTACATACATTTTTGGTTTAGATGCTCATTGCCTAACCCTCAAACTAGAACTCTTGTTCTTCTCGAGCAAGAAATCTTTTCCTTCCTATTTACTTTTGTTTTTCCAAAGGCTAGCACAAAATTAGCACTTAAAAATAACTTTTGGCTAGCTGACTATTTCAAGAATTCCAAATGACTTGGACGGAGACACAATTTTAAGTCATGAAAGGTCCGTGACAACATATAAACATTGGACTGTTTCAAGATGGAGGTCTGACTGGTGGTTTTTCTTCCCTTTTTTGGTGCAATAGAATTTATATATTTAAACATTAGGTCAGTTACCTAAAATAAATTAAACATTAGACCAGTAACCTAGAAAGAAAACTTGCTTTGAAGTTGCTAGTAATTTGGGTTCCAAGTTTAATGAGCCAATAAATCAAATGCTAAAGAACAAGATAATTGAATTTGAGAAGACAGTAGAAATAAGGATGTACCCCTTGGAGAAACAAGGAGTTCCCCTAGATAAACAGAAGAAATGGACATGGAGCAATAGAAATGGGGCAGTGAGTACAAGGCAACCTACAAATTCTGGAAGTAGTCCTTAGGAAGTCATTCAAGGAAGGTAAAGGGCCACAGCCTCATAGGAGTTGAAAGAGTAACTGACAAAGGACCATTAAGCCCAGAAACTGACTAGAAAGTGAGTTGCTCAGGCAGAATGCCCAGCCCTTACTCAGCAAGAATGTCCCATTTCGTGTGCCCAGCAATGACACCAATTGTTCTTATTGACCTACATGCTCAGAACTTCACTTCATTATCATCCAGCACCTCAACCACAGATTGCCCTGTGTGGACTATTTTCCTTAAACCCCATCAGCTTGTGCTAATGCACTCCAAGAAAGGGAGGTGGGACTGTGGACCTCTGGTGGGTAAGGAAAATTATCAGCATATCTGGCAGGTAGGGAGAATTATTGGTACATCTGTACTGTGTGGGATGAAATGAGCAAAGGGTGGTAAGATCCCTACTCTACTGGCATCAAAAACAGTTGAACCATCTATTCTCAAGTGTGGAATCCTTGAGGCTTTCAATGTAACAATTTCTTTGCAACTTACTAGTGAGGCCACTCATCATACATGGTAGTTTAAATATACCTGCTTTATTCTATTCCATCCTAAAATATCACCAGAATAATAACAGAATAGTAGAGGGGATAACGACAGATAAGAGATATTATAATTTTGGAAGACAGAAAGTAGATGGACCAGTGTTAATTAGCAAAGCAGAGGAAATGAAACCCAAGTGCATGAAACTGGAAAGCCAATAACAGGGAAGCTAGTTGGTGCTCCAGAATCCCAGGAAGCATGAGGAATTTGAGAAACTGCTTACTACAGAGGGTGAAGGGTGAAGCGTGGGACTAAAAACAAGAGTGTGGCTGAAAACCTACATAGAGGACAGTTGTCTTCCCAGCCTTTCACCCACCCCATCCAGCCAGAAAACTTCTCATACACTATTTCATCAGGAAAGAAGAGGTTGACTCTAGATAATTAAACCACCGATCTCCTTCTGCCTATCAACTTGTAAAATACTGGAAGTCAGAAAATTGGGGAATTCTTTTCTGGAGAACTTGATCAGCTCAAGGGAAAAGAACTAATATTGAGAGCTGGGCGTCTTCTCCCACATAAACTACTAGATCTTTGCCCGATCAACAAGCCCAGCCAGATTTTAGTGTCTCAGTCAGATTCTTAGTGCCTCACTCTTTAAATACAAACAGTAAGCCAAGCATGTTAGCCTTTTGAGGAAAGCTTCAACATGAAAGAGACCTAAACAAACAAACAAAAATTTTAACAAAAACAGAACTCAGCAAAGAAAAGCAATATGGAGAGAAGCAGCAGCCACTTGTAATAAATAACCTCACAGGAATTAAGGGAGCATTACAGTCATAAAACCAGGTCAGGATGCTATGTTTCAAAAAGAAAATTCAGTGAACAATAAAGCACTCTGAAAATTTAAAAAATAAAATAAAATTTTACATTTTAACAAAAGAACTGAAAGACAAAATTTTTCATTTTAGTATTTCTTATAACGTTTGAAAAATAAAGACATGAACAATAGGAGTACCACTAGAAATTACAGACAGACAGAATAGGGAAAAAAAATCTATCAAAGAAATAAGATAATTCCCAGAATTGAAGAATGTGGGTTTTCAAACTAAAAGGTTACACTGGGGGCCAAGGAGTGTCCCTTTGTAGTAGCTTTCAGATTAAAAAATCATATACAAAAGTTCAGCATAATAATAGCATCAGACTTCTCAACAGCAATACTATACTAGAAGCTAGAAGACAATGGAGCAATGCCTTCAAATATGACAGGAAATTTAGAATTCTATGCCCAGACAAACTATCAAGTGTGACAATGCATAAGACATTTTCAAAAATGTAAGTTTTCAAAAAATTAATTACCTTCCACGCATCATTCTCAGAAAGCTATAGGAAATTGTAATCCGCTAAAACAAAGTGTTTATTAAACTCTTGATATCCTTTTGACACATGTAATACCTAGAGTGATATCCCCTCATTTTTTTTTTTTTTTTTTTTGAGACGGAGTCTTGCTGTGTCACCCAGGCTGGAGTGCAGTGGCACGATCTCAGCTCACTGCAAGCTCCGCCTCCTGGGGTCATGCCATTCTCCTGCCCCAGCCTCCCAAGTAGCTGGGACTGCAGGTGCCCACCACCACACCCAGCTAATTTTTTGTATTTTTAGTAGAAACAGGGTTTCACCATGTTAGCCAGGATGATCTTGATCTCCTGACCTCATGATTTGCCCACCTCGGCCCCCCAAAGTGCTAGGATTACAGGCGTGAGCCACCACGCCCGGCCCCTCTTTTATTCTTAATATTAATTTATGTTTTCTCTCTCCTTTGATTCTCCATTATATTAAAATTTTATAATTTTATATATTATATTTATATTACTTGATATGTTTGTCTAGCATATTAATCTTTTCAAAGAATCCAATTCAACTTCATTAATTTTCTTTCTGTTATTATTTTCTTCTTTCTTCTTACTTTAGGCTTCACTTCCTCTTCTTTTTCTGGCTGCATAAGGTAGAAACTTGCACCATTTATTTTCAACCTTTCTTCTTTTTCTAATATGAGCATTTCAAGCTATAAATTTCCCTCTAGGTACTTTTTTAGCCGCTTCCCACAAGATTAGATATATTTTCATAATAATTTATTAAGAAATATTTTCTAACTCTCCTTATGACTTCTTCATGATAATTTATTGAAAAATATTTTCTAATTCTCCCCATTATTTCTTCTTTGACCTATGGGTTACTTAGTATTACTTAATTTCCAAATAATGGAGGATTTGTCAGATATATTACTGTCACTGATTTATAATTTAATTGGTTGTGGTCAGAGAATATGCTCTATACAATTTCAATCTTTGAAAATTTATTGAAATTAATTTTACGGTCTGGCATATGGTTTATCTTAGTGAATGCTCCATGTGCCTTTGAAAAAAAGGGTATATTCTACCTTGTCAATTAGATCATGATAGTGTTTTCCAGATCTCCATTCTTATTTTTTTTTTGTCCAGTTACTCTATCAGTTATTGGAAGAAAATTGTTTAAAAAATATTCAGCTATGATTTTCCTATGTTTCTGCCTGTATTTAGTTGCTCCTCTATGTCTTCAAATAGCTGTTTTTCATATTTTGCTTAGAGTTTATTATTGTTAACTGCAGGATTAATCTGATACGAGCTGCCCCATCATTACTAGAGGCAGAAAACTAAGACTCCATTTTGAGAAAAATATTTGTATTCTAACGTTTGACTCCAATTTCTAAACATATCGTTTTATTTCCCATATCTGCTCCACACCCTCAATCCTGCCATGATATCATGAAAGGTTCTGATACCAAAATATATCATTTCCCTTAGTAGACTTTAGAATTACTTTCTTTCCCTTTTTTTTCTGTGAACAAGCATTATATTGCCCTTTATTGAAATGCCTTTAAAGCTTTATTGAAAACAGATAAACATAAGACAAGAGGAAAATCTTCTCATTCCACTAGCCTGCCCAATTTCCACTTCTTCTCTCTAAAGAGGAAAAGGAACAATTATGAGAGGACATAAAAAATACAGGAGACCCTATCTATGGAAAATATTTTCTAGAAATTCCAGAAAAGAGAAAATTCAAAACCACGAGAGGGATTGGTCCTGACCAAACTACAAGGTAACAGTAACAGAAGAGATCAATATTTGGCAATCAGAAGAATTGAAAAGGCCAGGCTGAGATTTAAAGGGGCAGTTTTGGAGAGAAATGAGAACTGCCTGTTGCTATTGAATACATGTACTCTTTCTGCACAGTACAAAAATCCAAAATCATGAATCTCAAAATCCCATATCATAAGTTATATCACCATTATAAAAAGCAATTTTGCTGAAGCATCTATTTTATGTGGCAGTATCCTAAAAGCTCATAAATATTTGAGCTGCAGACAGACATTTTTCTGAAAATTGAAACTAACTTCATAACTCTGCATTACCTTTTGGAAGGTGTAGAAGTAAAACTTATCCAGCCTATAGGACGAAGTTGTCTGTCCTATTCTTATCCCTGTGAAAAGCTTTTCTGTAGCTGGGCTTTTTTTCATGGGAGCACATGAGTCCTCTCAGGTTCTGGCACATTTAATTGCCCCACATCCACTCTGCAATAGTCCAGCTAGAAGATCAAAGAAGAGATGAGAAGAACTACTCTACCTTGAAAAAGAAATCACTCTAACTTCTTCAATTATCTTAACGAAAAAAAGAAAAATAAAGAGGAAAGGAGAACGTCTGGTTCAGTAGAGAACACAAGTAAATTCAGAATCCCAAAGTTCCAATATTAACTCTGTTATTATCACAGTATGTGACCAAGCCATCAGTAATGTTTATATTGTTCATCTGTTAACTAAGGGCATGTATAGAGAAGAAATGAAACATAGGCCATGAAAATGAATGCAAGTATTTTTTATCTTAAGTGCCTAACATGTCCTGATAACAACCATTCCTTTCTTTCCATAGAACTACTGAAAACCTTGAAAAAGCTGGACTTTTATACTTTTCTCCAAATCTAAGACTGGCAGACAATCTCTTCAAGAAAACCTTCCTTAGCTACAACCACCGCTAACCTGTCATTCTCTGTTCCTTATTCTATATTGTTTTTCCTCATAGCACTTATCACTGTCTGAATATATATATATACGTGTGTGTATATATATGAATATATATGCAGATATATATACACATCTATATACATATATTCCTCCATTTATTATTCAGACTATAATCTCCACTAGGAAAGAAAGGCACTTTGGTTCCCTGCTATGTCCCCAATATTTGGAAGCCATACCTAGCCTAGCCATAGTAGAGACTAAACAAATGTTGATTGAATAAATGAATAAATCTAACGCTGGCAGTCAAAAAGAATACATAACAAAGCAGATTGAACTAATTTAGCATTTCTCATATGGAGATCTTGAATTATCTGGAAGTCAGCTACAAGTACAATCACACTGGCTGGGCACGGTGGCTCATATTTGTAATCCCAGCACTTTGGGAGGCCGAGGCAGGCAGATAATGAGGTCAGGAGTTTGAGACCAGCCTGGCCAACACAGTGAAACCCTATCTGTACTAAAAATACAAAAATTAGCTGGGCATGGTGGCGGGCACCTGTAGTCCCAGCTACTCGGGAGGCTGAAGCAGGAGAATCGCTTGAACCCAGGAGGCAGAGGTTGCAGTGAGCCGAGATCATGCCACTGCACTCCAGCCTGGGTGACAGAGCTAGACTCCGTTTCAAAAAACAAAAAAAAGTACAATCACACTGTTAGGTGAGGCTCTAAAGACATTTCATCCTAGGCTGTAACAATTCCATAATAGTTCACTGCGTTCCTGGTACTTTATACTGCTGAATGACTTCTATGGGCTAAATTCAGTATTTTTGCAACTATTCCAGTTCTCTATAGCCTACTCACATGGCTTAACTTAACAAAGGATTTTCACACTGGGTACTTAAAATAAAAGCAGAAGGATATCCATATATTGAACATGTGGACAAAGGAAGAAATAGAAATACAATGAATTGACCCATCCTACAAATTCCACTCTGGGTCTCATAATAGGAGACCCTTATGATTGTCGACACATTTTCCTTCCTGGATTGTAGACTGGCTTCTTGGCTTTCCATCTTTTCCATTATCAGTTAGAGACGTAGGATATCATACTAATGAATAGATATAATAGCAACAACAGCAATCTCGTGCTGTCAACAGGGTGCATGCCACACCACCACCCCCCCACCCTGCTCCACACACACACACACACACACACGCATACACTCTGCTCCTTTAGAACAAAACTAGCTTCTCAATGATCTCTCTACCTCTGAGCCCATTTACTCCTAAGGCCCAACAAAGAGGATAGGGTTTTTACGGTACCAGCAAGAGGATGGTGGCCCTTGGCCTCCCAGTGCAGAGCGTCAGTCCCACGCTGGGAGCGTGGAGAGCTGTGTGGGAAGCAAGCCATTCTTGAAGTGGGGCCAACAGAGAGAAGTCAGCAGCTCCTTAGCCCTCACGCTTCCAAGGAACAGAGAACAACGGAGAAGCCTGCAGGCAGAAAAAAGAAGACACCGACCCAGAGGGAGAAAGCCGATGCGCAGAAGAGTGTTCTCAGAGAGAAGGCCTCCGGGGACAGAAGCCACCTGAGAGGCCCACTGTGCCCAGCAAGGCCTGCACAGAGCCCCACTTGAGTCCTGAAGAACAGCACATCTTTGATGCCTTCCACGCTTCATTTAAAAACGTCTTTGAGGGGGTTTCCGTGTTAATTCCTTTTCAGAGGAAGAAACCCTAAGAGTGCAGTGAATGGAGGTGGATCTTTAAGCATAAGACAGACCACATTCGCCATCAGAGGGTCCACACCGGGGAGAAGCCCTTCAAGCGTGAGCAGTGAGGGAAGGCTTTTCAGCACAGCTCTGATGTCACCAAACACCAGAGGACTCACACTGTTGGCCTTCATCAGCCGTGTTGCCTGGGGGGTGTTCTGCTCTTGGGAGCACACTGGAGGGGCCACTCCAGGTGCAGGTGGGCAGGCAAACCACCAGAGGGGAGCCGTGGCACCTATGGCCTCCTGACAGTCCTTCCACCACAGTCATTGCTGGAAGCATGGCCTTCGTGGTTTCTCAGTGGCCCTTGGTCCCGATGGGGGGTACGTGGCACGTCCATGGTGTCGTGTACCTGCCTATGTGGTGACCGCGTCTGGCACTGCTGGGCGTGTGCTGGGGAGGCCAGTCTCCCTATGGGGCTCCCCCGGTCTGTGGTCAGCTCACTGCTGTCAGCATGGGGGTGAGGGAGCGAGCGGGGACGGCCTCGACCTCACCTAGATAGACTGTCCCTGGATGCCTTTGGCAGACCACAGCCGGCGTTGCCCCCCACAGGGCAGAACATCCTGGTGGGCCCCCTGCCCCAGATCTCCTTGTGCAGCCGTTCCCTGTGTGTCCTGAGGCTGGATGGCCTCAGCCAGCTGTCACCAGGAGAGGAAGGCTCACACTCCCAAAAATGGACATCTCAGGAGGTGAAACTGTTCACAAGCAGGCATCAAAGCACGTGTGATATGTGATCCTGGATCAGAAGAGTTGTGAAGGACCTTGCTGGATCGTTTGGCAGACCTGGAGTGTAGACCAGGCACAGTCGGCGCCAGCTCAGCAGCGACAGGGGAGTCCTCACTGACATCCTCCTACTACAGACGCACACTGAGGCTCTCAGCCGTGGAAGGCGACATCTGCAGTTCGTGCCAACAGTGTGTACATGTCACTGGAGAGTGACAGAGGAGACTGGCTAAATGTCAGTCACTGGGGAATCTAGAACACAGGGCTGATAGGATGGACCCCCAGATGCAGAATGATATCTCACCAGGTCATGCCCACAGAGACACCAGCAGCAGCGCACAGCTGGCCGGACCACCTCGGCCTCTCTAGCAGCAGGCAGGCTGATAGAACAGATCACCCCCAAAGGGGGAAGTTCCAGATGAAATATGCATAAGAAGCAACCTCAAAACTAACACAAAAGAGTTGCACATTCCTCAGTTCAGAGGAGGAGCAGAGATTAAGAAAAAGAGAATAAAAGTGCTTGAAAGAGAAGAAAAAGAATCTCCTTCTGTGCAGCGGGCTCCTGGGCCAGGGAGGGTGGTCTGCGGCAGAGTATATGCAGGGAAGCACCCTCTGAAATGCCTAGAAATAGCTGAAGGGCTTTCACTTGGTTCCCATCAAAGGTCAAAACCATCACAGTGGGCAACTTTGCACCAGCGACCAGTGCTCACTGTCCTCAGGCCACTGCAGAGCCATCCTAGTGGGACGGGGCTCCTGACTCCAGTGAGGCCACACTGGAGGGGAGTCCCAGGAATCAATCTGATGTTCAGAACCTTTCTGGCATCTCAGAAGTGTACTAGGGGAGAGGTGAGGACCCTTTGGCCAAGTGTCAGCATTCTCACTGCAGGAGAACATTAAAGCCACAACCCAGAAACTTCTCAGGAGCATGGCACACCCACACCAGCCCTAGGCTCTGCCTGGACAGCACCTCCTGGGCAGCACCTCCTGAGCTGCCCTGACCAGCAGACACCATCTTTCCAGCCTTGTTCGGCTGCCCTGACCGGCGGGCACCTCCCTCACTGCCTCGCTTGGCCACCCTGACCAGAGGGCTGCCCTGACCAGCAGGCACCATCCTCCCAGCCCCACTCAGCCACCCTGACCAGCGGGAACCATCCTCCCAGCCTCGCTTCGCCGGCCAGGCTCTGCGGGCCTCAGAGTGCAGAGAATCTCTGAATGTTGTGACTTTGCGCTGCTGCAGGGACCTGCCATGGAGTGTCCCTTGTGCAAGCATTTTGTGAGCTATGCCAGCATCTGTCCCCACAGGCCCCATCCCTGAGCCATTTCCCAGGAGAGCAGGAAGTGAGCACAGGGAGGCGCACTCCCAGCCAGCCCTGGGACCACAGGTCTGGGGACGCAGCCGGCCAGCACGGCAGAGCCCTACTAGTCTGGGTCTCTGTTTCCTCTTCCACACAGGGAAGCAGGGAGGGGCCAATCAGCAACTTAGGCTGGTTGGCTCTGGCGGAGGCCACCTGCGTTTCTGGGGAGCCCACGGACCCTGGGGTGCATGTGGGCTTTATTCCCAGTGACCTCTCCTATCGGTCCCCATTCTGGGCACTGAGATGTGATTGTTTCTTTCCTGTGAATGAGCTGACATCAAAACATGCTGCAGAGGAAGATGGGCCTTGGGTGCTCCTGCCCCTCTGCACCAGGAGGAAGGTTGCGTCCCCAGGGGAGACTCAGAGCTGAGGCGGTGATGGGCGGGGCTCCTGTGGAGCCAGGGTGGGGCAGGGTGTCTCCAAGGTCACTGGGGAACAGCTGAGGCCCAGGGAACACAGGAAGGATAGGGTGCGCTCCGGGATCAGGTAGTCAGGGAGCCTCTTGCCTGCAAGCCTGGTGTTGGCACTCTCCTGGTTTCTTCCACAAACCCAGCCAGCCACACGTTCAGGGAGCCTGGGCTGAGCAGGCGGCCTTGACAGAATCCCCGGGATCCTGCGTGGAGGTGGGGGGTACTTCACAGCTGAGACTAGGCCTAATGCTGCTGTCCCACAGTCACCCCTGCAGGGGGCTCAGGGCAGGGCTCCAGCCTGAAGGGGGGTTCCTGGATACGGCTCTGAGCCGGGAGCCCCTGCCCCCACCCGCACCCCTGCACCTTCCACGCCTGTCTCGCCCTGGGGCCCAGGTGCAGTTCTGTGGGTAGCGCAGGGCCATGCTCCAGTGACCACCGCTCAGCCAAGTGGATTCGGCGAGTTTTCAGTGTTTGCGCCTCTGTCCCCGTGTGCCTGTTTCCTGGTGAGGCTAGACTCCTGGCATGTCTGAACACTCACATTCCCCAGGCATGCATGTGCAACTGCCGCCACCCGTGTACTGTGACGCTGACCCCTCCTGTAGCAGCCATGGTCTTGGCCTCTCGCGTTGCTGGCAGATGTTGTCCCATTTCCCACTGTTACTTTCTGTCGTCCAAAAGTTTAACTGTCCTGCCAGCCAAAGCTGTTGAGCTTTACTTTGACAGACCATCAGTCCTTGGTAAGTGTCCTGCGCATTTGGGATAAGCGTCCGTTTGTTTTCAGCTGCGCTTCCTGTGACTTGCTCTGCGTGTGTCCTCCTGGGTCCCGGTGGGCTGCTGCATTGGTTCGCCTCCCTTCCTTGCTGCTTGCTGGCTTCTGTGTTCTCTGCAGTAAACATTGATTTCTGAAAAAAAAAAAAAAAAAGAACATCTTAAGTCACATCAAATTAATTTTAATTTATTGGTTTTCTGGAGAGGGTATTTAATCTACTAATTCGTTTTGCTTTTACAGTAGTATAGAGTTAGAAGTTTATCCCTAGCTTTAAGATGGAATATTTTAAGAAACATTGTCATAAAAGCTCTTTAGTCAATGCTGAGGACCTGTGAGAAATCAATCCATTAAAAGAGGATCATACATTACTAAAGTTTGAGAAACACTGAGACAGACAAAAATAAAACAATTATTGAATAGCCCGTTTTTCACTTCATGAAACATTGTTCCCTTTGTACCTGAAAGAAAACTGAAATACTGCTTCTCCCCATTATCTACACCTCCCTCAGAGACCACCCCGTAAGCCAAATAGCAAAACAGGCAGCTGACCCCTAGACAAAAGCACTGATTTTTAAGGCAGCAAAATGTTACTGAACTATCCACATACTCCTAACCCCACCCTACCTCCACCCTCAGACACCATATTCCTACATGCAGGGAGTTTGAACTCCCAGAAAAACATCCAGACATAAAAAAATGACTCGTTGCTCTAAAGTAATTATATTTCCATTAAAAAAATAAAACTTCTGCAAGTGAATGAGGCAGGAAGTGTCCTGGTAACTGTGCAAAGGAAAGGCTGCAGTCTTTGCATAACCTGCTTCCTTGAAGTATCAGAGAAATACACAGAGATAGGAAACAATCATAGTTATGTACAACAGAGCTGCCCTAGATAAGCAACTGATAGACAGTGAGAACTGAGCTATGTACATCAACTTACCTTCATGCTATAAATACGAGGAAAGGCTTTGACAGACACCTAGATTCAAGGAGCACATCCAGTCATAGAAACTAAAAGAAAAACAACAACATGCAATCTATTTTTTTAACTTCAAAAATGAAGTTATCGTAAAGATGGAAGGGAAGAACAGTCGTCTGAAAACAATTTGCTACGGAAACCAAAATAACATTCTAGAAAACTTTTGACAATAAGATGCAGTACCTGAAAGTCACAAGGTCAGAATATGCTGAGATGAAGTGGAAAACAAATGACATTAAAGAAAAAAAATGACAAAACTAAAATGAAAATGGACATATAAGATAAGAAAGCTAACAAGGCAATAAAGATGTACTGTACATCAGAGTAGAATTTACACTGGAGAAAAATGCATTCATAATTTGAAATAAAAAGTTGAAAAGTTATTTCACAAGTCAAAGGACAGGAATAAATAGTTGGAAACAACGCAGGCACACTAGATATAGAAGAGGAAGAATAAAACTCCAAACTAAGAATTATAGATAGACTTGAAAAGGAAATCAAAACAGTTGACACAGGTGCAATAAATCAAGGAAAAATCTATTTAGCTGAAATGTATACATATCTAAAGATCTCTTCATGCTCCAAAAAAGTTAATAAATAGACACATCCTGGCAAATTTTTAACTTATAATAAAGAAAACATCCAACAAGCATTTAGGCCAAGACACTAGTTAACTACAAATAAATATACCATAATATTTACAAATACATAAATATGCACTGTTAGGTAATAGAGAAGTTGCTACAGCATGTTAAGAGAGGAAAACTCATTTTCTACTACTCAGTCAAGTTGCCATTCATGTGTGTAGAAAACAGACATTCTCAGAAATGCCAGGTCTCATAAAATGTAACATTTAGGGATCTAAAATTACTTAAAGGCACAGTCCAGCCTGAAAAAAGGTGGATAAAAATTAAAAGCACAAGAATGTAAACAGGGGGTTAAAAGAACTAGTACATGGTCTAATAAACTTCACATCTATAAAGGGAAATTAGTTCTTTCATGCAGCTTCTGGTATGACAAGCTCCCAGTAGACAGACCCTTTATTCCCAAACATAGATTTCTTCTCAGACCATTGTCAACATCATGCTCTCCTGATAATAATGGTCCATGGCCCCTTACCCACAATATCAAAAACCAAGAAACTTTGAGAATAGAGAACTTTGAAGTCAGAGAACTGACATGAGGCTATTTATAGTTTTTTAAATCTTCTGAATGTTAATATTCGTCATTTTGCTGCATAAATATTAGCAAATCGGATTGCAGCTTATTGCCACATACTCTTCTGTGGCTATCATATAACATGCAATATTTTCCCTTCTAAAAAAAAAAAAAAAAAACCACTTATAATTCTGGAACACATTCAAGGATTCCAAATAAGGCATCATGGAACTCCAGTAGACAAACTCACTCAAATGGTTCACTTCCTTATAGCAACCCTAGCCAGTTTATGCATCAATTATGTACACCACCTCTTACACCACTCTGGACACTCAAGACAACTGATTTCTTTCTATGGTGTGCAAGGGACTCTCAATCTTAGAAGACATTCAGGGAGGAGGACTCTTACCTGACTCTCACCTGAATACCTATACTATCTGCCATGCTGCAAGCTGGAGGAACACTTCTTGGGCTCCTTGAAAAATGACGACACATTCCATTCCCATGGCTTGTCTCAAACTGTCTCCCTTCATGCACATGTATCCCATATTTAACCAATTACTATTCTATCCAACCCACTGGAAGCCTGTCCTTGACTTTGGGCCTTAGACATCTGTCCCTAGCAAAATGTCAGGTCTAATATAAGAGGTTGTATATTCCTGACACACCTGTGGGACACTCCAAGTATCTGAACAATCAGATGACATTTACTGGAGGATGACATCCAAATTTTGAACACTATGGTACATTAATGTTTTCCTAAGCTTTGCTTCAAGGATGGGAAGGATCAGATTATGCTTCCCTCTGTTTCTCCAGCTCAAATTACAGGAATTTACAAATGTAAATTCCTATTTGCCCTCTTGGAGATCCTTCTAGTCTCTAACTCCAGATCTGTTGGCTCTAATTCACTTATTCTCTATCATGACTATTCACTTTAGATTCTCCTTTGGTTATTTATCCAATCTTTTTTCTGTATGCTTTGGATGTTTTAAAACTTCTCTTCACCCAGAATACAAAATTTTGTTTGCCTGTGCTCAGTGCTTTGCAGCCATAGGCGAGCCCTATTGTATTTGCTAGAATTAAAACATGTAATCAAAAATAAAATAAAATTACAATTAAATAAAGTAACCGTTTATCTATTTCAGCTAATGGAATTCCAAAGATATCCCATCCAAGACTTAATGGCTTCCCTGTGGTGAAGAGGCAACCAAGCATCTTTGATCTTTATATTCTACTATCGGAACATATGGCTTCCATGCTCAAGGTCATCTCACAGACAAAGATGGCTGCTAGAACAATAGATTTCATTTACATCTCCCAGGCAGCAGGAAGGAAAAGGAACAGAAAGGCAAAGAGGACACACTCCTCAGCTGAAGCAACTTCTAAAGACGTTCTGAAAGTGTCACTCAAAGCTTAATGCTTAATGTCATTGTCCCAACTCAGGAATGTGTATTCACCTAGCATAGGAAGGCTAGCTTGAATTTGGCCAGCTGCCCAATACATACACACACACATACACAAACACATAGGGTTTTGTGTGTTGAAAAAAGAAGAAATTAGGCTGGGCAACTAGCAATCTACCAGCAGTTTCTGCCGTAGTCACCTACCATGATGCCTTAGTCCCAGCATTAGGAGATCAGATGTTAATCAGCAATAATAAAACATGCACTCTCAATTCATTGCTCATCCAGATTCATACAAAGTAGCGAGAATGTCAAGGTTACTGAAGTCACCATTTTCTATTAATAAATAAAAGGCAAGAGATATGTTTCAACGGGTTGGAAAAAGCAGGAATGTCCTTTTTGAAATTTCAATGTGGAGTTTGTAGGTGAGAGCTCTATTGACAATGTCCAGGAAAGCTGAAAATGGTACTGACCATAATCACTTCCTGTTTTACTCTCCATCTTCTCCATTATAGAAATTCCAGCCATGTCAGTGATACCACAGACTTATCCCTTCCTTTCAACTTGGCAGCACAGGCCAGGGTTACTGACGTGTTTGCCTTTTCCAACACAGCTAGCATCCCTGTATTGTCTACAGTGGGGCTCTCTGCAATGTCAGATGTGTTTTCCAGTTATGGTACCTCTTAAAAGTTTTAAGACATTTATAAATAAATAAAAAACACTCAAGAAACCTCACAGAACATAATCTCAGAATCCTCAAAATATTTTGTGGCAACTAGAAAAGAGGAGGATGAGGTCTGGGAAATCTCTTCACCCAATTCTTGTGATCAGGTTTTCTAATTATCCAGAAGAACCAATACATATAGGCAAGCAACTTAAAAACATGTTATTCTGAAATGCTGTGTGTGTGTTTTTTAAGTTTTTTATTCCATCATGTTTTATTCCAAAACCATAAATTAATTATATGCAGATTAAGAGGCAGACATAAAATCCACTGTTAAAAATATTTCATTTATGTTATAAAAATAATTTAATCTATTTTCTGTCTCTATAGATTTGCCTACTCTGGACATTTCATATAAATGGAATCATACACTAGATGGTCTTCTGTGACTGGATTCTTTATTTAGCATAATGTTTTCAAGAATTGATGGTATGTCAATTACATCTCAAAATGTTATTTTTAAAAATCAATGTTAAAAAGTAAAATAATAATATAACATAAATTGATTTAAAAGAAACTCAAATATAACAAATCTAAGATGACTTGAAGTAAAATTTGAATAAAACTTTAGGGGAGGCCAGGCGCAGCAGCTCCCACCTGTAATCCCAGCACTTTGGGAGGCCAAGGCGGGCAGATCACTTGAGGTCAGGAGTTCGAGACCAGCCTGGCCAACATGGCGAAACCCCCTCTCTCTACTAAAAATACAAAAATTAGCCAGGCATGGTGGCACACGACTGTAATCCCAGCTACTTGGGAGTCTGAGGCAGGAGAATCACTTAAATCCAGTAGGCAGAGGTTACAGTGAGCAGAGATCGTGCCACTGCACTCCAGCCTGGGTGACAGAGCAAGACTTTAGAAGAAAACTAGCAAGAAATACAATAGAAATAATTATTAATTCAGATAATATAAACTTAATGCAAAAAGTATCAAATGTAATAAGAAAGATTTTATTAAACATACAACTGTCAGGTTGGTGCAAGAGTAATTGTGTTTTTGCTATTACTTTTAATGGTAAACGCCATGATTACTTTTGCACCAGCCCAATACAATAAAGAAACAAAAGACATAAATTGTTACAAGCACTAGAACTCAAAATAAACACAACGGTGAGAGATAATTATACAACTCTCCCAACCTCTAACAGAACAAGTTAGAAAAAGATGTATTAAAATGCAATGAATAAGACTGATTTCACAGATAAATATCAGATTTTCAGTCCTTTTTAGACGATATATTTGCTTTAAAAAAGTGAAACAATTACAAAAATGATCATATTTTAAGTCAAAAAGACAAATTCAACAAATTCCAAAAAGCAGAAACTGAACTAGTTAAATTTTCTGAACATAAAACAATAAAGCTATAAATTAATAGTAAAGGTTTAAACAGAAATCATTTAGGAAAAAAATGTAACTTCTTCTGGATGAACATTGTAGTGAAAAGAAATCCAAACCACAATATCAGATTATTCAGAAAACAAAGACAATGAGAACACTGTTTTATCAAACCTAAGGTATGTGACAAAACTTATACTAAGAAGCAAATGTAACCTTAAATGTTTTGACCTTATTATTAAAAAGGAAGGATAAAAATAAATTAATTAAGTGTACAAATAGAACTCGAAATAAATAAGAAAAACAGGGAAAATGAAATAATAAGATAAACATAGAAAATTAAAAGAGAGAGAAATAAACTGGAAAACAGAAAACAGTGTTGATACACAAATATGAGATCTTGTAGTTCAATATGGATAATAAAATATATTTATGCCTGGTAAATCCTTTCAAGAAAAAAAATAAATAAAACAAGTTATGAGACTAGAGAGCCAACCAATACAGAAAAAAAAACTTAAAAACCAAAGAGAATAGTATATAATACCATAAGATGTTTGAAATATATGATGAATTAATAAAAAAATAAGAAGTTCTCAACATAATATCTACCAAAAAATCAGTAATATGCTTAATGGTGTGAAATGCTAGAAGCAGTCCCATTATAATAATGAATAAAATAAGAAAGTATGCTTTCTCCTTTACTAACAAACACTGTTCTAAAGACACTGGCCAGTGAAATAAAGCATGAAATAGAAATGAAGTAAAATTATTAAAAAGCAAGAAACTAAATTATCATTACTTGCAACTGATATTATCATATAGCTACGGGGAAACGCAAGAGAATCAACTATAAATTTTATAAAATTAATGGAAGAGTTCAATAATGGCCAAATAAGTATTAATGGTCAGATAAAATACATATGCAAATATTAACAGCATTTCTACATAAACGGATACAATTGACAATGAGAAAAAAGTTTCCACTCATAATAGCAAAAAAAAAACTTTAATACCTGGAAATGACAATAGAGTCAGCCACTACAGATAACATTTACCGAACTTCAAAACAGACAGAGAAGTAATGGCCAAAGAAACAGAATTTGGGAAGGTTTGTTTTTAGGAATATTTTTTTTTTTTTTTTTTTTTTTTTTTTTTTTTTTTTCAAAAATCATGGACAGACGTATATGCCAACGAAGACGATCTCCTTGAAAATGAAATGTTAAGTACTTGAAAGAGAAAGGCGGCCGGGCACGGTGGCTCACGCCTTCACGTCTATAATCCCAGCACTTTGGGAGGCCAAGGCGGGCAGATCATGAGGTCAGGAGATAGAGACCATTCTGGCTAACACGGTGAAACCCCGTCTGTACTAAAAATACAAAAAAATTAGCCAGGCCTGGTGGCGGGTGCCTGTAGTCCCAGCTACTCGGAGGCTGAGGCAGGAGAATGGCATGAACCCAGGTGGCGGAGATTGCAGTGAGCCGAGGTCATGCCACTGCACTCCAGCCTGGACGACACAGCAAGGCTCCATCTCAAAAAAAAAAAAAAAAAAGAAAGAAAGAGAAAGGCAAGTTGCTCAAATTCATCTAAATAAATAAGTTGAATTTATGAATACACCAGCTCAGTTCCCCATCCACATTAGATATTTTACTAACAATTGTTCCCAGTGTGCTATGGTAAACTATGGTCATGGAATACCATTACTCTGTTTGTCTGATTGTGGGCAAATCAGAATAAAAGAAATAAATTTATTTGACCTAATCTCCATCAATAATCAACTTAATTGGAACAAGTATCCAGATAATCATGATAATTTGTGTTTTTAAAGATAAAAGTAATCTATTGCACTGATTATGCAAATAATTACCTCAATTCTTCAATATACGCTGCTAGATCAGATTTGGTAAAAAATAAAATTTATGTTATTATCACTTTATTTGCGTAATTATGCAGGGAGGAGAATGGATAGAAAATTTCGTTTTGATATCGTTCCCTTTTCCACCTCTCTGGCATTGTTTCCACATAGTATTTTCTCTTGAATATCAAAGATAGTCACGAAGGATTGTGATTTATCCAGTTAACCCCACCAGACAACATCAGCTATGCAAACGTGAATATGGATCACATCAAATCACTTCTGTCTTGGCATGGTACATATGTGTGGAATCAAGACTTTGTGGAGGTAAAAAAAATATTATCAGCTCCTTTTCTCTCTTTTGTTCTTCTGTTTACTCTTTTAAGTAGTAGCCTTTTTTATAATTTCTTGATGAGAAGGTCACACTTCAAGATATCATACTACACAAGATGTCCGAATAGGAACAGCTCCGGTCTCCAGCTCCCAGCCCCAGCGACACAGAAGACGGGTGATTTCTGCATTTCTGCTTGAGGTACCGGTTTCATCTCACTAGGGAGTGCCTAACAGTGGGTTCAGGACAGTCGGTGAAGCGCACTGTGCGCGAGCCGAAGCAGGGCGAGGCATTGCCTCACTCGGGAAGCGCAAGGGGTCAGGGAGTTCCGTTTCCTAGTCAAAGAAAGGGGAAACAGACGGCACCTGGAATATCGGGTCAGTCCCGTCCTAATACTGCGCTTTTCCAACGGGCCTGGAAAACGGCACACTAGGAGATTGTGTCCCGCACCTGGCTCGGAGGGTCCTATGCCCACAGAGTCTTGCTGATTGCTAGCACAGCAGTCTGAGATCACGCTGCAAGGTGGCAACGAGGCTGGGGGAGGGGCGCCCACCATTGCCCAGGCTTGCTTAGGTAAACAAAGCAGCCAGGAAGCTCGAACTGGGTGGAGCCCACCACAGCTCAAGGAGGCCTGCCTGCCTCTGTAGGCTCCACCTCTGGGGGCAGGGCACAGACAACCAAAAACTCAGCGAGAACCTCCACAGCCTTAAATGTCCCTGTCTGACTGACAGCTTTGAAGAGAGTAGTGGTTCTCCCAGCACGCAGCTGGAGATCTGAGAACGGACAGACTGCCTCCTAAAGTGGGTCCCTCACCCCTGAGCAGCCTAACTGGGAGGCACCCCCCCAGTAGGGACAGACTGACACCTCATTCAACCGGGTACGCCTCTGAGACAAAACTTTCAGAGGAACTATCAGACAGCTGAATTTGTGGTCTCACAAAAATCCACTGTTCTGCAGCCACCGGTGCTGACACCCAGCCAAACAGGGTCTGGAGTGGACCTCTAGTAAACTCCAACAGACCTGCAGCTGAGGGTCTTGTCTGGTAGAAGGAAAATTAACAAACAGAAAGGACATCCACACCAAAAACCCATCTGTACATCACCATCATCGAAGACAAAAAGTAGACAAAACCACAAAGATGGGGAAAAAACAGACCAAAAAAACTGGAAACTCTAAAAAGCAGAGCACCTCTCCTCCTCCAAAGGAACGCAGTTCCTCACCAGCAACGGAACAAAGCTGGATGGAGGATGACTTTGATGAGTTGAGAGAAGAAGCCTTCAGACGATCAAACTACTCTGAGCTACGAGAGGAAATTCAAAACAATAGCAAAGAAGTTAAAAACTTTGAAAAAAAATTAGAAGAATGGATAACTAGAATAACCAATGGAGAGAAGGGCTTAAAGGAGATGATGGAGCTGAAAGCCAAGTTTCGAGAACTACGCGAAGAATGCAGAAGCCTCAGTAGCAGATGCGATCAACTGGAAGAAAGGGTATCGCTGATAGAAGATGAAATGAATGAAATGAAGAGAGAAGGGAAGTTTAGAGAAAAAAGAATAAAAAGAAATGAACAAAGCCTCCAAGAAATTTGGGACTATGTGAAAAGACCAAACCTACGTCTGATTGGTGTACCTGAAAATGATGGGGAGAATGGAACCAAGTTGGAAAACACTCTGCAAGATATTATCCAGGAGAACTTCCCCAATCTAGCAAGGCAGGCCAGCATTCAGATTCAGGAAATACAGAGAACGCCACAAAGATACTCCTCGAGAAGGGCAACTCCAAGACACATAATTGTCAGATTCACCAAAGTTGAAATGAAGGAAAAAATGTTAAGGGCAGCCAGAGAGAAAGGTCGGGTTACCCACAAAGGGAAGCCCATCAGACTAACAGCTGATCTCTCAGCAGAAACTCTACAAACCAGAAGAGAGTGGGGGCCGATATTCAACATTCTTAAAGAAAAGAATTTTCAACCCAGAATTTCCTATCCCGCCAAACTAAGCTTCATAAGTGAAGGAGAAATAAAATACTTTACAGACAAGCAAACGCTGAGTGATTTTGTCACCACCAGGCCTGCCCTAAAAGAGCTCCTGAAGGAAGCACTAAACATGGAAAGGAACAACCGGTACCAGCCCCTGCAAAAACATGCCAAATTGTAAAGACCATCGAGGCTAGGAAGAAACTATAGCAACTAACGAGCAAAATAACCAACTAACATCATAATGACAGGATCAGATTCACACATAACAATATTCACGTTAAATGTAAATGGGCTAAATGCTCCAATCAAAAGACACAGACTGGCAAACTGGATAAGGAGTCAGGACCCATCAGTGTGCTGTATTCAGGAAACCCATCTCACGTGCAGAGACACACATAGACTCAAAATAAAGGGATGGAGGAAGATCTATCAAGCAACTGGAAAACAAAAAAAGGCAGGGGTTGCAATCCTAGTCTCTGATAAAATAGACTTTAAACCAACAAAGATCAAAAGAGACAAAGAAGGCCATTACATAATGGTAAAGGGATCAATTCAACAAGAAGAGCTAACTATCCTAAATATATATGCACCCAACACAGGAGCACCCAGATTCATAAAGCAAGTCCTCAGTGACCTACAAAGGGACTTAAACTCCCACACAATAATAATGGGAGATTTTAACACCCCACTGTCAGCATTAGACAGATCAACGAGACAGAAAGTTAACAAGGATATCCAGGAATTGAACTCAGCTCTACATAAAGTGGACCTAATAGACAGCTACAGAACTCTCCACCCCAAATCAACAGAATATACATTTTTTTCAGCACCACACCACACCTATTCCAAAATTGACCACATAGTTGGAAGTAAAGCTCTTCCCAGCAAATGTAAAAGAACAGAGATTATAACAAACTGTCTCTCAGACCACAGTGCAATCAAACTAGAACTCAGGATTAAGAAACTCAGTCAAAACCGCTCAACTACATGGAAACTGAACAACCTGCTCCTGAATGACTATTGGGTACATAATGAAATGAAGGCAGAAATAAAGATGTTCTTTGAAACCAACGAGAACAAAGACACAACGTACCAGAATCTCTGGGACACGTTCAAAGCAGTGTGTAGAGGGAAATTTATAGCACTAAATGCCCACAAGAGAAAGCAGGAAAGATCCAAAATTGACACCCTAACATCACAATTAAAAGAACTAGAAAAGCAAGAGCAAACACATTCAAAAGCTAGCAGAAGGCTAGAAATAACTAAAATCAGAGCAGAACTGAAGGAAATAGAGACACAAAAAACCCTTCAAAAAATTAATGAATCCAGGAGCTGGTTTTTTGAAAAGATCAACAAAATTGATAGACCGCTAGCAAGACTAATAAAGAAGAAAAGAGAGAAGAATCAAATAGATGCAATAAAAAACGAAAAAGGGGATATCACCACCGATCCCACAGAAATACAATCTACCATCAGAGAATACTACAAACACCTCTATGCAAATAAACTAGAAAATCTAGAAGAAATGGATAAATTCCTCGACAAATACACCCTCCCAAGACTAAACCAGGAAGAAGTTGAATCCCTGAATAGACCAATAACAGGTTCTGAAATTGTGGCAATAATCAATAGCTTACCAACCAAAAAGAGTCCAGGACCCGATGGATTCACAGCTGAATTCTACCAGAGGTACAAGGAGGAACTGGTACCATTCCTTCTGAAACTATTCCAATCGATAGAAAAAGAGGGAATCCTCCCTAACACATTTTACGAAGCCAGCATCGTCCTGATACCAAAACCTGGCAGAGACATAACCAAAAAAGAGAATTTCAGACCAATATCCTTGATGAACATTGATGCAAAAATCCTCAATAAAATACTGGCAAACCGAATCCAGCAGCACATCAAAAAGCTTATCCACCATGATCAAGTGGGCTTCATCCCTGGGATGCCAGGCTGCTTCAACATACGCAAATCAATAAATGTAATCCAGCATATAAACAGAACCAAAGACAAAAACCACATGATTATCTCAATAGATGCAGAAAAGGCCTTTGACAAAATTCAACAACCCTTCATGCTAAAAACGCTCAATAAATTAGGTATTGATGGGACGTATCTCAAAATAATAAGAGCCATCTACAACAAACCCACAGCCAATATCATACTGAATGGGCAAAAACTGGAAGCATTCCCTTTGAAGACTGGCACAAGACAGGGATGCCCTCTCTCACCACTCCTATTCAACATAGTGCTGGAAGTTCTGGCCAGGGCAATCAGGCAGGAGAAGGAAATAAAGGGTATTCAATTAGGAAAAGAGGAAGTCAAATTGTCCCTGTTTGCAGATGACATGATTGTATATCTAGAAAACCCCATTGTCTCAGCCCAAAATCTCCTTAAGCTGATTAGCAACTTCAGCAAAGTCTCAGGATACAAAATTAATGTACAAAAATCACAAGCATTCTTGTACACCAATAACAGACAAACAGAGAGCCAAATCATGATGAGTGAACTCCCATTCACAATTGCTTCAAAGAGAATAAAATACCTAGGAATCCAACTTACAAGGGATGTGAAGGACCTCTTCAAGGAGAACTACAAACCACTGCTCAATGAAATAAAAGAGGATACAAACAAATGGAAGAACATTCCATGCTCATGGGTTGGAAGAATCAATATCGTGAAAATGGCCATACTGCCCAAGGTAATTTATAGATTCAATGCCATCCCCATCAAGCTACCAATGATTTTCTTCACAGAATTGGAAAAAACTACTTTAAAGTTCATATGGAACCAAAAAAGAGCCCGCATCGCCAAGTCAATCCTAAGCCAAAAGAACAAAGCTGGAGGCATCACGCTACCTGACTTTAAACTATACTACAAGGCTACAGTAACCAAAACAGCATGGTACTGGTACCACAACAGAGATATAGATCAATGGAACAGAACAGAGCCCTCAGAAGTGATGCCGCATAGCTACAACTATCTGATCTTTGACAAACCTGACAAAAACAAGAAATGGGGAAAGGATTCCCTATTTAATAAATGGTGCTGGGAAAACTGGCTAGCCATATGTAGAAAGCTGAAACTGGATCCCTTCCTTACACCTTATACAAAAATTAATTCAAGATGGATTAAAGACTTATATGTTAGACCTAAAACCATTAAAATCCTACAAGAAAACCTAGGCAATACCATTCAGGACATAGGCGTGGGCAAGGACTTCATGTCTAAAACACCAAAAGCAATGGCAACAAAAGCCAAAATCGACAAATGGGATCTCATTAAACTAAAGAGCTTCTGCACAGCAAAAGAAACTATCACCAGAGTGAACAGGCAACCTACACAATGGGAGAAAATTTTTGCAACCTACTCATCTGACAAAGGGCTAATATCCAGAATCTACAATGAACTCAAACAAATTTACAAGAAAAAAACAAACAACCCCATCAAAAAGTGGGCAGAGGACATGAACAGACACTTCTCAAAAGAAGACATTTATGCAGCCAAAAAACACATGAAGAAATGCTCCTCATCACTGGCCATCAGAGAAATGCAAATCAAAACCACAGTGAGATACCATCTCACACCAGTTAGAATGGCCATCATTAAAAAATCAGGAAACAACAGGTGCTGGAGAGGATGTGGAGAAATAGGAACACTTTTACACTGTTGGTGGGACTGTAAACTAGTTCAACCATTGTGGAAGTCAGTGTGGCGATTCCTCAGGGATCTCGAACTAGAAATACCATTTGACCCAGCCATCCCATTACTGGGTATATACCCAAAGGACTATAAATCATGCTGCTATAAAGACACATGCACACGTATGTTTATTGCGGCACTATTCACAATAGCAAAGAGTTGGAACCAACCCAAATGTCCAACAACGATAGACTGGATTAAGAAAATGTGGCACATATACACCATGGAATACTATGCAGCCATAAAAAATGATGAGTTCGTGTCCTTTGTAGGGACATGGATGAAACTGGAAAACATCATTCTCAGTAAACTATTGCAAGGACAAAAAACCAAACACCGCATGTTCTCACTCATAGGTGGGAATTGAACAATGAGAACTCATGGACACAGGAAGGGGAACATCACGCTCCGCGGAGTGTTGTGGGGTGGGGGGAAGGGGGAGGGACAGCATTAGGAGATACACCTAATGCTAAATGATGAGTTAATGGGTGCAGGAAATCAACATGGCACATGGATACATATGTAACAAACCTGCACATTGTGCACATGTACCCTAAAACCCTAAAGTATAATAAAAAATAAAAATAAAAAAAAAAGATATCATGCTACAAAAAAAAAGTCTAAAGGTGATATATGTCTATAATGTATTAAATTAACAAGTATAAACTTTACATTATTTTAGAAGATGATGCTAATTTAGGCACAGCTCAAGTCCCACTTGGGAAAATATACGTTGATTCTTCCCATATGTACCATGAAACTATTCAAACATAGAAGATCCCACAGGTCAAGTCCCCAGGAAGAATACTCTGAGGAGGAGGCTTATGTGCGGGAGGTTTATTTAAGATGTGCTCTCAGGATCAATGCTTGTAGGCGAATGAAGAAAGAAGGATTGAGCACAGGAGCAAAATGAATGAACATTGTATCAATATCAAGACAGGCCTCAGCTAATCCCATAAAATGCTGCTTCAGTGTTGTCCTGTGTTGGAGAGAAACAGGGACTCAGCCAAGTGCTGTCAGCTGCCAACATTCCCAGCAATTGGAGAAATAAGTACTTTAGTCCTAAAGTACTCATTTAGTCCTAAAGTACTGGACAGTATACTGCAGCATCTACTAATCCATTACATAAAGGTGTTAGGAAACAAAGATTTTTTTTTTAATCCAAAGCTTCTAACCAAGAGGCATGTCATAGCCCTTACTGGGTTGGGAATCAAAGGAACTATATGCTATCTTGTCTCATCCACTTAAAAAAAAAAAAAAAAAAAAGTGGCTTTTGGAAAGCACTTTTCCTCTCTGTCTTCATCTATAATACTTCTCCTCTCTGTCTTCCTCTATAATATCAGGTTTGACAAGAGAATCACCTATGGTCTCTTCTACTTTGACAATCCTAATTTTGGTGCCTTCATTTTTGACAAAATCAAGAGGAGGAAAAGATTTTAAATGTAGTCATGACTCTTAAAAAAAGTTTCATTTCACTAAGATTTAAAAGTCTTAGATCCTCTTATTTCCCAGTTAAATTAAATCCCAAAACTCCAAAGTTATTTTCAAGTCCCTTTGATAATATTAGTATGTGAAACTTTTAACAAAATCTAAGAGTAATATTTAAGCCCCAGAAGAGGAAGAATAAAGATGATTGATCATAGGCTCTACTGCTTAGACTAGAATCCCAGGATGTTGAATTCAAACTAGGAATTCAAAAGAACTTCTTTAATCCTAACTAACACCATCATCACCAGTTTTTCCAAAGAAACAGAATTGCTAGTGAATCCAAAATGAATTTCATTATCCCTGCAAAACCAAGTGTGCTACATTTCTTCTACTGGGAAGAAGCAGAATAGCCAAACTGCCTCCTTTATTGTCTTCCTCTGTCCTTCTTTGAAAAGGTCAGTGGCACATCTGGGGTCTCCATTACTCAGAACAGCCAACCGACAGACATAAAAAGATCATCTACCCTTCCAAACATATGAAAGTCAGTCGTCTTTATTTGGGCACTTTAATATAATTGCCTGGGAGAGGTGCAAAAGAAAACTAAAATGACTACATTGGATTTACTGTCTCACTCCATTAGGACTTGTGTAGCATCTTTGTCCCTTATAGGAACAAAATGGAGAGAGCTAAAAATAGAGGACATTGATCTTTTCCTGGCACTAAGCTTCATGAAGAATAGCTTTTTGCAAAAGAGCAGCTTTATTTCATCTATTTAAGTATTCCACATCATGCGTGTGACATAGCATTTTCTTTAATATGTTCCATTTCTAGCTCTGCCTTTTATTTTGTCAACAGCAACTTTAATATTAATGATTCATGCCAAAAAGAGGAGACTGAAAATACATAGTTAGAAATAAAATGACTTCTCCTTTTGTCATAAGCAGGAAGCTAGCTTCAACTGATGTTAAACTGTCACTGAACATGAAAAGAAAAAAATGTAAGCCATTGATTTTAACAGAACTTGTGCATTGTTTATATTTGTGAAAGCCCATTTTTAGTTATTTGCAACAATTTTCTATTGTAACACACTGACATGTTTCCTGCTATTTTCGTCAAGCATATGTTTTCATTTTCTACTGGAATATTTCCATGTACTTGTATTTAATTATACCTCAATTTCTACATAACTCTTCTAGAATATATAATGATAAGGCTGCACTTTTATAGCAGGAAGGGAATGCTACGTTATTCAACAATAGCCATACTACTTGGTATATCCCAACAAGTTTCCAAAACTAAGAAAAGCCATATAAATAGTTCTTGAAGATTGATAAACCAACAAAAAACAACAATAAATTATTTCTAATATCTAATTTCCACCAAACTGTGCAGCTAGTTTGTTTTTCTTTCAAGACATTAATCTGAGTCATGCCAAAAGCAAGGATACTGAAGGAGCCAGTTTCACGGACCGTAGATCGAAGCAGTCATTTGTGATATGCCACATACCACCTGGCTCCCCTACTCAATATCCCCAAGTGCTATCTTGAGATCTGCATACTGCCATCCCATCCAAAGAAATGATTTTGGAACAAAATGGGCAGTGAACACATAACACAAAAATGCAATATGTTGGTATAAAAACATGGGAGGAGGGGAACTGGCTGCTAACTGATTGGCAGGGCAGAAATGAGGTTTTTGCATTTCAGCTGAGAGTTCTACCAAAGTACCCAGAGCTAGAGTCTCCTTGGTGAGGAAGGTGGTTGAGGGATGCTGCAGACTAGCCATAATGCCAGCTGGCTCAGCTATGCAAAGACTTGGAGTGCATCAAACTCTGCAACCTTGTGTATTAGAGAGGGGCTTAAAAAGTATATTCTGTGGAAGCTAATAAACTTGGGAAATACTACAAATTAGAAAAAAAAAAAAAGCCTGCAGCTGAACTGCACTTCCAGAGTCAACACTAAATCAAGAATGAGAATTAAACATGCCTACTATTGTGGGTTGAATTGTGCCCCCTGAAGACATATGTTGAAGTCTTAACCTGGTACCTGTGAATGAGGACTTATTTGGAAGTAGGACTTTGCAGATGTAATCAAGTGTAGATAAGGTTATACTGGATGGGAGTGGACCCTAGTCCAATGACTGTTGTCCTTATAAAAGGGGAGGAAAGATACACACATGGACAGAGGGAAGATGATATAAAGACACACAGATAGAATGCCAGGTGATCAGAGTAATGTGTTTACAAAGCCAAGGAACACCAAAATCACCGTCAATCACCAGAAGCTAGGAAGAGGCAAGGAAAGGCAAGGAAGAGGCAGGGGCTCCCTTGGAGTCCTCAGGGACGGAGAACGCGGCCCTGCCAAAACTATGATTTTGGATTTCTGGCTTCCAAAACTGGAATAAAATAAATTTCTGTTGTTTTATGTCACAAAGTTTGTGGTAACTTGTGGTAGCCCTAGTAAACCAATAAACCTGCCATGAGAATAGGAACAGGGGAGGAGATGACACTGTGTGGAGGGAATTAGAGAAAGCATCATGAAGAAAGCAACACTGAATCTGTACCTTAACAAGTGAATAAGGTTCAATAAGTTGAGATAATGGAGTAAGAGGGGAAGAACAACCCAGGAGACAAATACTGCACAAAGAAAGAGAAGCAGTGGGAGAAGACAAGGCATGTTTGGGAAACCCCAGGAAGTTCAATTTTACCATGTCATAAGGTGTACGTGGAACAGAGGGAGGTAAGACTAGAAAGTGAGATGAGACCGTGTTGTGCAGAGCCAGCCTAAGGAGCTCAGATTTAACCCATAACTAATAAAAAACTATTGAACTTTTTTGGCAGAAATGTAATCTGATCAGAGCAAAGTTCAAGAATATTAATTTAGCAGCATATGTAGAGTGATGTGATAAAAGGAGAGAAAATTTTGAATAAAGGAGAGAAAAAAAGTGAATACCAGTTAGGGAATTACTGTAGTAGTCCAAGCAATAAAAATAACTAAATGCAATATAAAGTAGGCTAGAGGGAACAAGAAAGAAGCAAAAGAGACAGAAGTACAAACTTGGTAGAGATAGAATTGACAGTTCCTTGCATTTAATTTCAGGTAGGGATATAAAGTGTAAGTGAAAAATAAAAACTTTGGTGACTAAGATGAGAAGCAACATTACCAGAGATAGTTAAGTCAGAAGAGAGGTGGGCTGAGGGAAAAATGAGTTTGGGAAGCTGGTTTATGCCAGGTTAAACTGAATTCTTTCCTGCTACACAAAGATGCTGCATTCTTGTTTGAGAATGCTCAGAGCAAGTTTATATCTCAGCCTGAGCTGTATAGCACTGACCTGAGGGTTGGGCGAAAGCAAGGGAGAAAATGGGAAAAGGAAAATGGACCAGAAAAATGTTTGACAACATCTCAGTAGGGCACAAGTATGGATCCTGAGATAGTTGGAAAGCAGCCATGATGAGAGATTGAACAAGTCCTGGTCTTAATTGTCCCACATGCTGACTCCTCCAAAGCCCTGAGCATAGCTCATCTGTTGCTGGGTCAATCTTGGAAAGGGTAGCGATGCAAAGACTGGAAAATAGACCAAAGACCTACAGGGGGTCCATAGGTTAGTGCTCTTTCTAGTTCAAAAGGGAAAATAAAACTTGCAAAAATCCCCAAATGCACATATTTTATTAAGCACTTGTTTACTATATAAGAAGAAGCACTCTAAATGCAATAAACACTTTTTAAAAGGGAATTTTAAAATGTCTAGGTCAAAGTTAATTAATATGTATTAAGGGCACTAAAGCATCTAGTTAAAGTTGTTGAAAGTATGCACTGGAAAACTGTATTAACCACATCTGAAAATTCTTTTTCAAAACCAAAAAAAAATAGAAAATTCTCATTTATTAAATTAATGTAGATGCGGAAGTTACTGGTCTTCAGAAGAATGTGTTACAGATCATGTTACAGGAAAGTTGTGCCCCCCCACCCCACCCCCCTGCTTCATTTAATAGCGTCTACCGTTTGGCACTGGAGTAAGCAGAAAAAAAAAAAAGGTGGCCCCTACCTGTATGAAAATTATAGACAAAAAAATAAGGAAACCAACAAATAAATAGATGAAACAAACAAAAACAAGGATGCTATAATATAAAATGGTAAAAGGGAACATCTACTTTAAGTAGAGTGGTCTCAAAAGCCCTCTCGGAGGAACTGACGTATAAGCAGCGACCTTGGAATGAGGAAGAGCCTGCCTGTAGTGGAACTGGGGTAGGGACTGGCAGGAGGGAGTGCTTCTGCCAAACAAATGGCAAGAAGGCCTTATTTAGGTGAGCCCTCAGCACGTTCAAGGAACTGAAGAAAAAGATCATTCCAGCTGGGGCGACGCGAGAGGCATGAGATGAAGCTGAAAAAAACAGCAGGAGCAAGACTGAGCAGCGCCAGACAGCACATCATAGAATTTGGAACTGTTCCAAATATCATCTTCCCAACCTGCTCAGAAGCTGAAGAAGAAATTTCAACTGTGAACACGATCCAGCTTACTTGCTTAGAAGTATATCTTTTTGCTGTGTAGAGCATCAATAGTACAAAGCTTAGCAAACTCTGGATACTTGGTAAATGGCAAGAACAAAAGATAGGAGACTCCATAATCCAGGTTGGGGAGAAGACATGGGAAGAAGTGGATGTAACCAAGAGATATTTGAAGTGCAGCTGAGAGGAATTAGGGATTGGTTGGAAGAGAGAGGTGATGGAGAAGGAGAGATCAAGAATGCTTATCCCTGTGGTTACCTGGACAACTGACTAAATGATGTGCCGTTATCTGATGGAGAAGACAGGAGCAAGTTTAGGGAGGAAATCAAGAGTTCCTTTCTGAGCATGTCAAGTTTAAGCCTGCAAGACTGTCATTGAGACTCTCGCATATGTGAGGGTAGAGGTTGGAAAAGAGATTTGGGCTGGGCATGTATATTTAAGAAGACAGGAGACCACTGAGAGGACATGCAGAGAGAGACGAGAAATTCTTACACATACAAGTGAGGTGAAGGAAGAGGAACCTGCCAAAAGTCATTATCATCATCAGCACACAGGTCAACACGTGCCCTTTTTGAGCAAGGTCTGTTCCCACCCCCTAGAGTTAAGCATTGTCTTGACTGGCAGAATAATCATTTCCTTACTCTTCTTTATAGTTTTACCACCTGAAATTCTAACTTAAGGATATGTGCCGTTTGCCTGCTTCTGGCATCAAGGTCAGGCTATCCACATAACGTGCGTTGGAGAGCAAATGCTCTTTTTCTGTTCTCTGGAATAGCTTGTATAAGATTGGAATTATTTCCTCCTTAAAATGTTCAACTGACATCTCAGGTAAAGTCTTATGGACCTGAAGATTTCATAGCTGGACTGCTTTTAATTACTGATTCAGTTGCTTTAATAGTTACAGAGATTTTCAGGTTGATCTCAATTATTGATGCTGATATGGCTTGACTCTGTGTCCCCACGCAAATTTCATCTTGAATTATACTCCCATAATTCCCATGTGTTGTGGGAGGGACCCAGCGGGAGAAAATTGAATCATGGTGGCAGTTTCCCCCATACTGTTTTCGCAATAGTAAATAAATCTCACGAGACCTGATGGTTCATAAGGGGTTTCTACTTTTGCTTCTTCCTCATTCTCTCTTGCCACCGCCATGTAAGATGTGGATTTCACCTTCTGCCATGATTGTGAGGCCTCCCCAGCCAAGTGGAACTGTGAGTCCATTAAACCTATTTTTCTTCCCAGTCTCAGGTATGTCTTTATCAGCAGCATAAAAATGGACTAATACAGATGCTAAGGCAAAAAAAATAGTCAAGTACTGACCAAAGTGAACACGACTTTTATAAACTTGATACATTTTTTTTTTTCATTTTGGAGGGAGTTGAGGGAAGGGTGAATTGGGTTAAGTTGCTATTATTATTAAATTTGCATTTTCAGAATACATATTGAATTACTCAAAAAAGGCATTGGATCGTTGACCAAAAAAAAAAGATTAAATTTTTACCACAGATAATAAACTGGACTGTTCCGTGTCTCCCTGGATTTCCTCGGCCAAGATTTTTGTTCAGTGTTACTAGTGACTCTGTTAAGATCATCTTGCATTGATTGCATTGTTGAAAGCTCCTAAGAGGAAGTTTTTCTTTTCAGTGAAAGAAGATTCATTGCTGCGTTTGTTATGGGGCTATCCTCTGTGGGACTCTGCCTGCTTGGCTGGCTTCGCTGCAGGGGTGGCTGCCCCAGGTCCTACCTATCGCTTGCAGACACAACCTGAGAACACATCTCCTCTTGCCGACCGCCATCAGCTTCCCTGTTGCCTCTGAGGCATGAGACACTGGAAGATCCCCTCAGGACTCTCTCTCTCTCTCTCTCTTTCACACACACACACACACACACACACACACGCATATGGCCAGGCCCAGAAGTCTGCAGGCTCTGGGCCAACAAATAATGCCCTGGCTGGTGTTAATTTCAGGGGCTCATTCCCCTGGGTTATTGCTCATGCAGAAGATGCTGCCTCTGCTGGGTTATTATTATGTTTTTAATTGATACATAATGATTTACAAAGAAACGATAAATGTTCGAGGTGATGAATATGCTGATTTGACCATCACACATTGTAGAAAGATATCAAAATCTCACACACTAGCCCAGTTGTTTTGAATCTGGATTCCCAAGCCAGCTCTGGAGGGGCCTCAGAGCACTATCCAGAGGCACAGGATAGATGGCACCCACAGGAAAAACTTTGACTATCAAACTAAGAATGCTGGCAAATTTTTTTTCTCTCTCTGATCTGAGACTGAGTTGAGGTACGGTAATTCATGCCATAACCTCTGCACAAATGTTTTGTAAAACCAGGTAGTCATCTGCACGTGTCACAAAGCTCCGGCCAGCATCAGTAGCATGCTGGTTGTATTTTCTATCCCTCCTTGCCTGCCACCATCCTTTGTCCCCTGGCTCCTGAGCTTAGGATTGCACTTGACAATTAAGTGTTAACATGTTAACAGTACTGCAGGCACTGCTTTCCAAGGAGCCCAGGCTAAGGCAAATAATCAAGTATTATTATATACTTTAGGCTGAGATTATTTTTCTCATTTTCACCATGTGCTGCTATCTCACCTCATCTGTTCATCATTATAATTACTGTCTTTCAAACACGTTTAAATCCATTACTACTATCTTTTCTCACACTTGCCTGTCAAAACCCAACCATTTCCTTTGACTTTTTCTTCCTTCCCTACTTCCTCCCTTTCTTCTTTCCCCTTTTTTAAAAATCCTTTTAAATTGTGAAATGTAATACACATACATAAAACTGAATGGAGCATAAATGTATATTTTAGCTCTAGAGTTCAGCATTATCCTACTTTTGGCTGTCAATAGGTACCAGTATATTATCAAATTAATAGACGGAATTAGAACTACCCTTCTCTGACATCTAGATGTAGAAGTTCTCTCTACCTTACACCTAACATCCGAGTAAGGCCCAAAGTTTTACTATGATTATGTGCACAGTTTATGGCCATAGGCTATACAAAATAATTCATCTCCTTAGTCCGAGAAACAGCAAAATCTTCAACCACCGTAATAACAAGTAAGAGAATGTCAAATTGATGAGCTCAGTTTCATCCTCAGAAACATACACCATGATGAAGAGAAGAATTTGGATACAAAGGGTAGCTCAGGCCAAAGGACAAACTGAAGATTGAGGGTTTTATTCCTGGGCCTGCAATTAGCTACTACTATTAGAAAGTGCTTACTTTTTCTCTTTATCAGCAAAATAACATATCTACAACAACATCAACAAACCCAACTACCAAGGCAAACAGACAGGTATTGATTTGCTTTCCCAAGGACCAGGGGCTTCAATGAATCACACTTCTGGCAAACTGTTCTTTAAACACTTGATAGTTTTGCAACTGAACTGTGAAACTCAGACTGGCACTTTCTCTCTAGGCTTTGGTGATTTGCAGGTAGGATGTGTAAAAATTTTCACCTGTCAAAGAGCAAGGGTTTTTTTTCCTTTCACAAAAATAGTGAGAAGAAAACACTCACATCAGCAATGAAACAAATATTCTTAAATTATTTTTTATATTAATTATCTTCATCAACTCCTCTTCATTCCCACCCCGTAACAGCCCTATATGCATCCTCCCACACCTTTATCATACAAACATATTGAAACATAGGTACACATTTACAGTTTCTTGGTTATTTGGTTATATACAAATAAAATCTTCATACGCATATCATTTTGAAGTTACTTTTACTAGCTTTACATATATCATGAACATAACTTCGGATCAATAAACAAAGGATACATTCATTCTAGTAGCTAAGTAACGTATTATATATATACATGTAACATAGTGTATTTAATTATTTCCATATCAAAGTGCCTTCAGGTTGCTTTCAGGTTTTTGTTTCTACAAATAATTCATCAATAAACTTCTTATGTAATGGAGCTTTTATTTTATAGGACAAATTTCCAAAAGTGGGAGTCCTGAGGCAAAGAGTACCCACTTAGCCTACTCTTCTTAAATGTCATATAGTAACTTATAACCCTGCTAGAAAGAAAGGAGCACATATCTTTCTCTTTTTAAAATTTAACTTTATGTTCTGGGATACATGTGCAGAATGTACACATTTGTTACATAGGTGCACATGTGTCATGGTGGTTTGCTGCACCTATCAACCCATCATCTAGGTTTTAAGCCCTGCATGCATTAGGTATTTGTCCTAATGTTCTCCCTCCCCTTGCCCCCCACCCCCTGACAGGCCCTAGTGTGTGATGTTCCCCTCCCTGTGTCCATATGTTCTCATTGTTCAACTCCCAGTTATGAGTGAGAACATGCAGTATTTGGTTTTCTGCTCCTGTGTTAGTTTGCTAAGAATGATTGTTTCCAGCTTCATCCATGTCCCTACAAAGGATATGATCTCATTCTTTTTCATGGCTGCATAGTATTCCATGGTGTATATGTATCACATTGTCTTTATTCAGTCTATCATCGATGGGCATTTGGGTTGCTTCCAAGTCTTTGCTCTTGTAAATAGTGCTGCAATAAATACGTGCAAGAGCACATATTCTTTCATTGGCCATAGTTACTCTGGTATTTGCCAATCTGGTAGATGGTAAGTGGTATCTCATGGTTGCTTTATTTTTTTTCAACTTTTATTTTAATTTCACGGGGTACATGTGCAGGTTTGTTACCTGGGTATAGTGTGTGATGCTGAAGTTTGGGCTATAAATGACTCCATCACCTAGGTACTGAGTATAGTACCCAATAGTTAGTTTTTCAACCCTTGGCTCCCCCCTCTCTCCTCATTCTAATAGTCCACAGTTTCTATTGTTCTCATTTTTATGTCCATGAGCACTCAATGTTTAGCTCTCACTTATAAGTGAGGACATGAGGTTTTTTATTTTATGTTCCCATGTTAATAATTTGCTTAAGATAATGGCCTCCAGCTGCATCCATGTTACTGCAAAGGACATGATTTCATTCTTCTTATGACTGTGTAGTAGTCCATAGCATATATGTAACACATTTTCTTTATCCAATCCGTTATTGATGGGCACCTAGGTTGATTCTGTGTCTGCTATTGTGACTAGTGCTGCAATGAATACGCAAGTATGTGTGTCTTTTTGGTAGAAAAATGTGTGTTTCCAGGAACAGAAAGCCAAACACCACATGTTCTCACTCATAAGTGGGAGTTGAACAATGAGAACACATGGACACAGGGAGGGGAACATCACACACCGGGACCTGCCAGGGTTGGGGGGCTGGGGGAGGGATAGTATTAGGAGAAATATCTAATGTAGATGACAGGTTGATGGGTGCAGCAAACCACCATGGCACGTGTATACCTATGTAACAAACCTGCATGTTCTGCACATGTATCCCAGAGCTTAAAGTATAATTTAAAAAAAAAAAAAGGCGGCCAGGCGCAGTGGCTCACGCCTGTAATCCCAACACTTTGGGAGGCCGAGGTGGATGGATCACGAGGTCAGGAGATTGAGACCATCCTGGCTAACACCGTGAAACCCCATCTCCACTAAAAATACAAAAAATTAGCTGGGCGTGGTTGTGGGCGCCTGTAGTCCCAGCTACTTGGGAGGCTGAGGCAGGAGAATCGCTTAAACCTGGGAGACGGAGCTTGCAGTGAGCCGAAATCATGCCACTGCACTCCAGCTTGGGCAACAGAGTGGGACTCCGCCTCAAAAAAAAAAAAAAAAAAAAAGAAAAATGTGTGTTTTCTTTTGGATATATACCCAGTAATGGGATTGCTCAGTCAAATGGTAGTTCTCTTTTAAGTTCTTTGAGAAATCTCCAAACTGCTTTCCACAGTGGCCAAACTAATTTACATTCCCACCAATAGCGTATAAATGTTGCCTTTTCTCCAGATCCTCACCATCATCTTTTGTTTTTTCCTTTTTATTAATAGCCATTCTGACTGGTGCGAGATGGTTCTCATTGTGGTTCTGATTTGCATTTCTCTGATAATTAATGATGACAAGCATTTTTTCATATATTTCATATGTTGGCCACTGTATGTCCTCTTTTGAGAAATGTTGATGTCTTTTGCCCATTTTTAATGGGGTTATTTGATTTTTGCTTGTTCAATTGTTTAAATTCCTTATAGATTCCAGATATTAGATCTTTGTTGGATGCATGGTTTGCGAATATTTTCTCCTCTTGTCTGTTTACTCTGTTGACAGTTTATTTTGCTGTGCAGAAGTTCTTTAATTTAATTCGGTCTCACTTATCAATTTTCATTTTTGTTGCAGTTGCTCAAGGATTTCATCATAAATTACTTCCCAAGGCCAATGTCCAGAATGGTGATTCCTAGGTTTTCTTCTAGAATTCTTGGAGTTTGAGGTCTTACATTTAAATATTTAGTCCATCTTGAGGTGATTTTTGTATATGGTGAAAGGTAGGGGTCCAGTTTCATTCTTCCGCATATGGCTAGCCAGTTATCCCAGCACCACTTATGGAATAGGGAGTCCTTTTTCCATTGTTTATTTTTGTTGACTTTGTCAAAGATTACATGGCTATAGCTGTACAGCTTTATTTCTGAGTTCTCTATTCTGTTCCATTAGTCTATGTGTCTACTTTTGTACCAGTATCATGCAGTTTTGGTAGCTGTAGCCTTATAGCATAATTTGAAGTCAGGTAATGTGATGCCTCCAGCTTTGTTCTTTTTGCTTAGGCTTGCTTTTGCTATTTGGACTCTTTCTGGGTTCCCTACGAATTTTACAATAGTTTTTTCCTAGCTCTGTGAAAAATGACATTGGTAGTTTTATAGAAAGAGCATTGAATCTGTAGATTGCTTTAGGCAGTATGGCATTTTAACAATATTGATTCTTCCAATCCATAAGCATAGAATGTTTTTTCATTTGTTTGTGTTATCTATGATGTCTTTTAGCAGTGCTTTGTAGTATTCCTTGTAGAGATCTTTCACCTCCTTTATTAGATGTATTCCTAGGTATTTTTGTGTGTGTATGGCTATTGTTAATAAGATTGCATTCTTGATTTGGTTCTCAGCTTGAACATTATTGATTTTTAGAAATACTGCCAATTTTTGTCCTTGCGATAGTTTGCTGAGAATGATGGTTCCCACCTTCATCCATGTCCCTACAAAGGACATGAACTCATCATTTTTTATGGCTGCATAGTATTCCATGGTGTATATGTGCCACATTTTCTTAATCCAGTCTATCACTGTTGGACATAGGTGGGAATTGAATGATGAGAACACATGGACACAGGAAGGGGAACATCACACACCGGGGCCTGTTGTGGGTTGGGGGGAGGGGGGAGGGATAGCATTAGGAGATATACCTAAAGTTAAATGATGAGTTAATGGGTGCAGCACACCAACATGGCACATGTATATATATGTAACTAACCTGCATGTTGTGCACATGTACCCTAAAACTTAAAAGTATAATTTAAAAAATTAAATAAATTTTAAAAAAAGAAATACTGCTAATTTTTGTACATTGACTTTGTATCCTGAAACTTTACTGAAGTTGTTTATTAGTTCCAGGAGCCTTTTGGTGGAGACTAGGGTTTTCTAGGTATAGTCTATGAAGAGAAATAGTTTGACTTTTTCTTTTCCTACTTGGATGCCTTTTCTTTCTTTCTCTTGTCTGATTGCTTTGGCTAGCACATCCAGTACTATGTTGAATTGGAGTGACGAAAGTGGGCATCTTTGCCTTGTTCTAGTCCTCAAAGGGAGTGCTTCCAGGTTTTGCTCATTCAGTGTGATGTTGGCTGTGGATTTATCGCAGATGGCTCTTGTTATTTTGAGGCATGTTCCTTCACCGTCTAATTTCTTGAGGGTTTTTTTTTTCATGAAGAGATAATGGATTTTATCAAAAGCTTTTCCATGTCTATTCAGAGGATCATACAGTTTTTGTTTTTAATTCCATTTATATGATGAATCACATTTATTGATTTGCATATGTTGAACCAACTTTGCATCCTAAGAAAGAAGCCAGCTTAATCATCGTGAATTAACTTTTTTGACATGCTTTTGAATTCAGTTTGCTAGTATTTTGTTGAAGATTTTTGTGTCCATGTTTATCAGGGATATTGGCCTTTAGTTTTCTTTCTTCATTGTGTCTTTGCCAGGTTTGATATTAAGGTGATGATGCTGGCTCCACAGAATGAGTTAGGAAGGAGTCCCTCCTTCTTGATTTTTTTGGTATAGTTTCATTAGGATTAGTACTAGTTATTTGAACATGAGATAGAATTCAGCTATGAATCAATTTGGTCTAGGGCCTTTTTGATTTGGTAGTTTTTTTTATTACCAATTCAATTTCAGAATACAATATTGGTCTGTTCAGTATTTCAATTTCTTCTTGATTCAATCTTAGGAGATTGTGTGTTTCCAGGAATTTTTTTGTGTACTTCCTCTAGATTTCCTAGTTTGTGTGTGTAGAGGTGTTCATAATAGTCTCTGAGGATCTTTTGTATTTCCATGGGATCAGTTGTAATGTCACCTTTGTTGCTTCTGGTTGTGTTTATTCGAATCTTCTGTTTCTCTTTTTTTTTTTTTTCTTTTTTGTTAATCCAGCTAGTGGTCTATCTTTTTGGTTTTATTGATTTTTTAATGGGTTTTGGGGTCTCAATTTCATTCAGTTCCTCTCTGAATTTAGTTATTTATTTTCTTCTGCTAGCTTTGAGGTTAGTTTGTTCTTGTTTTTCTAGTTCCTGTAGATGTGGTATTAGATCATTAATCTGAGGTCTTCCTAACTTCTTGAGTTAGGCATTCAGCACTACTTAAAAAAATTTTTTTAATTATTTGAAATAAATAAAAACAAAGACACAACATATCTCTTCTGCCTATTTAAGTATTGTTGGGAAGTCCTATTAGCCTGATGGGGTTAATTTTGTATGTGATTTGATCTTTTTCTCAGCTGCCTTTAAGATTTTTTCATTAAAGTTGACTTTGGACAGTTTGGTGACTTTCTTGTATCTGCCTACCTCTCTAGCAAGATTTGACAAGTTTTTTTTACTTATTCCCACAAATATGTTTTCCAGGTTATTTACTTTTTCTTCTTCTCTCTCTCAGGAATGCCTATAATTTGTAGGTTTGGTTGCTTTACCCAAACCCATATTTGTCAAAGAGTTTGTTCATTTTTTAAATTTTTTTATTTCTGTCTTGCTGGGTTAGTTTGAAAGACTGGTCTTCAAGCTCTGAAATCCTTTCTTCTGTTTGGTCCAGTCTCTTGATAAAGGTTTTGATCATATTTTGAAATTTCTTAAGTGAGATTTTCAGTTCTAGAAGCTCTCATTGATTTATTTTTAAAATGTTTATCTTTTCCTTCATTTTCTGGATTGAATTAGAAGTTTATTTGTGTTGATTTTCAACCTTGTCTTGGATCTAACTGAGCTCTCCTACAATCCATGCTTTAAATTCTCTGTCATTTCTGAGTTTCCTTTTTGATTAGGCAACATTGCTAATGAGCTAGTGCAATTGTGATGGTTAATACTGAATGTCAACTTGATTGGATTGAAGGATGCAAAGTATTGTTCCTGGGTGTGTCTGTGAGTGTGTTGCCAAAGGAGATTAACATTTGAGTCAGTAGGCTGGGGAAGGCAGACTCACCCTCAATCTGGTGAGTACAATCTAATCATCTTCCAGAGAATATAAAGCAGGCAGAAAAACGTGAAAAGGTGAGACTGGCCTAGCCTCCAAGGTACATATTTCTCCCATGCTGGATGCTTTCTGCCCTCAAACATTGGACTCCAAGTTCTTCAGTTTTGAGACTCAGACTGGCTCTCTCTGCTTCTCAAGCTTGCAGACAGCCTATTGTGGCACCTTGTGATTGTGTAAGTTAAAACTTAATAAACTCCCCTTTATATATATAAATATATTTTATTAGTTCTGTCCCTCTAGGGAACTCTGACTAATACAGCAATTCTCTGGTGGGGTCACTACATTCAGATTTTTCATAGTGCCAGAATTCTTGTTCTAGTTTCTTCTTGTCTGGAAATGCTGGCACTTCTAATTTTTGTAATTATTTTCATGCGAGTAGGATTTTTTCTTTTTATTTATTTCCCCACAATATTTTTTTCTCTGCCTGTCTCCTTTCCCCTGCTCCATGTGCAACTGGAGAGAGTGCTGGGTAGGGTCTTTTGGCTTTGCTTCTATAGCTCTGTGCATTCATTCTTTCAGTAGGTTTTATATTGGGCTGTGCAGTTCAGCCTATATGCCAGTTGATGGTACTTTTAGGTAAGAGCCAGCTGTGGAAAACCTGGCTGGGTATATACTTGATCCTTGTTTACTGGCAGATGCTCTCTGTTGCCTCAGGCAATGGGGTGGTTCATGGAATGCACAGTGGTCTGGGCTCCCTTCTCAGTCCTAGCATGGGTAGGGGCCACAAAGGACAGGGCCAGGCCAGGCAGGTCCACTTACGGGTCCCCTGATGACAAAAACAAATACCAGGCACCAAGGAAGAATCCAGGGGGCAGCCACTAAGCACCCAAACATGTGCCTACGCATGGAGCTGGGAAACTTCCTCAGCCCCAAGTTCCCTGCACAGGAATAAGGGGAGGTGGCCTAAATTCCTAATCCAAGAGAGTGGATGCTCCAGATGCCTGGAGAGCTGCCTGAGTGTGGAACAGAGAGGGCCCCTACTGCACCAAGATCTCTGCACAAGGACTGGTGACCCAGGCTGCTGGACCATGCAAGTAGGTGCTCTGAATGCCTGGGGATCTGCCTGAGTGTGTAGCAGGGAAAGCCCCTTTGTACCAGGGTCTCTGCACAGGATGGGTGGGGCAGGTCAGGCAGCTGATCCAGGTGAGCAGGTTCTACAAATTCCTGAAGATCTACCTGGGCATGGTGCAGAGAGGGCCTCCACGGCACCACAACTGATATCCCAGGAAGAGGGGCCCAGCTCAGGCTATTGAACCAGACGAGTGGTTCCTCTCAATGCCTAGAGATCTGCCTGCACCAGGATCTCTGCACAGGAAGGGCAGGATGGGTCAAGCTGTTGGTCCAGGTGAATGGGTATTCCAAATGCCTGGAGATATGCCCGGATGTGAAGCAGAGAGTCCCACTGCACCCTAATCTATGTCCAAAAAGAGTGGGCATCTCAGGCTGCTGAACCAGGCAAGTGTGTGGAGCAGAGAGGGCCCAGCTGCATTGCAATCTATGTCCATGAAGGGTGAGGTGGCTTAGGCTGCTGGTCCAGGCAAGTGGGTACTCAGAATGCCGAATTTTCTGCCTAGAGGTGGAGCAGAGAGGGTCCACCATGGGTGCACCATGCGCTCAGGGGAGCAAGCAGGGGCACCCAGCAATGGCACATGCAAATCAGTTCCAGGTCACCAAGCCAGCCCTGGCTGCAAGTCTCACCACCCAGGAGAAAGTGCAGCTGTAGCAGCTCTCCTCCCGCCCCAGGCTTACAATGGGGGAAAGCACAATTCCAGCATCTACTTCTGAGGCACTTCCCACATTTCTAACTGTGGGAGCCCGTACCCTACTCTAAAGCAGGCTCTTTAATCTCTGGCCCAAGACTAAAATGCCTGCATGGTTGCATTGCCAGGTCACCTAAGAATAGTTGCCTTTGTATGCTCGTGGAGTAAAAATGGCTTCCTGCTCTCAGTCCCAGGTCTGGGAAAATGTCTGCAGCTTTTCCTGATATCTTTCCCTCACAACATCTTCAAGCCTCTCCTCAGGTTAGCTACAGGGCTTGAGTGAAACAAAGTGCTTTCCCTCAGCCTGGGTTGCTTATATCCCCAGTGGAAAGAAAGTCACAGAGGGAGGCTATCTATATCTCTCATACTGGGGCTTCACTCACCTTTATCAGCTGGACGCCATCATGAGAGCTGCTTGCTCATGTTCTCCTATCCGAGATCTGGGGTATCATTCATAATTCCAGTGTACTCTCATTTCCCTTCTTGAATTAAAGCTCATAGAGTCAATCTTTATTTACTATCTTGCTATCATGAAGTGGCTGAGGAACGCTAAGAGCCTCTAATCTGTTATCTTCTCATGGCTGCTTTAATGTGCATTTCCCTAACTTCTCATGAAGTTGAATGTCTTCTCTATGGTGTTTATTCTATATTTGTGGTTTTCATTGGTTTGTTTAGCCTTTCAGTTTTTTAACTTGAGTTTATTTTTGCAATCAATTCATGGGAGAACTTTGAGGACTATAACCCTCTTGTTTGGCATATTGCTAATATCCTTCAAAACTCTCCCACAAATTTCCATATGTGATGTCCATTTTCTTCTCAGTCCATGGCTCTCTTAATTTTGATGTCTTTTACCATGTAGGTTTTTTTTTTTAATTTTTATGCAGTTGTGGTGGAGACTACCCGTTGCCTGCTAAAACCCATTCTGCTTGCTTCTTTGGCATATGGCTGCACTGTACTTCCCTGTTCCCTTGCAGTTAGGTGTAGCTCTAGGACAAATTTTCATCAATGTAATATGCACAGGATAAATGTGTACATCTTCCCACATTTAGGTCTTAAGAAGTATTCGTGCCCCCTCCATGCTCCCTCTCCACCAGATAGAACTTGGACATGACAGCAAATTTTGACCATGGAGGGAACAATATCCTATGAGACAACAAAGCCACATGTATCAGTTAGGGTCCAGTCAGAAACTGGGTGGGAGTGGGGCTTAATATAAAGTATTGTTAAACTCTGATAAATGGGTGACTATAAGAGAAAACACCATAAGGTACCTGATATGGTTTGGCTGTGTCCCCACCCAAATATACACTTGTAGCTCCCAGAATTCCCACATGTCCTAGGAGGGACCCAGTGGGAGATTACTGAATCATGCGGGTGGGTCTTTCCCATGCTGTTCTCATAAGAGTGAATAAGTCTCATGAGATCTGATGGTTTTATAAAAGGGAGTTCCCCTGCACATGCTCTCTCTCTTGCCTGCTGCCATGTAAGACATGCCTTTGCTTCCCCTTTGTCTTCTGCCATGATTGTGAGGCTTTCCCAGCCACATGGAACTGCGAGTTCATTAAACCTCTTTCCTTTATAAATTACCCGTTCTCAGATATGCCTTAATTAGCAGCATTAGAATAGAATAATACAGTGCCATTGGGCTGAGGAAGAGCCCCTGAGGAAGTCCAAACCTAGAGGGGACCCCCTTTCCCAAGGCTGGGGTTCAGCCCGCTAGATAGCAGAGAAGTTTACTTGTTTGCCCAGGCCAGAGCTAACTGCAATCACTGGACAAGCAGGAAGCAATCTTCTGGAGTAGAGGCTGGGCACAGGCAGTCAGCAACTGGGGATCTGGTGGCCTGGGCATGCAGAGAGAGTGAGGCTCTCGGGCACAGGTCTGCAAAGCAAACTGCACTTGTAGGGGCAGGAGGCCTTCAGAAGCCATTTTTCAAGTGAGTTGGGCTGCAGAAAGGTCATCCCCAGGCCAGGCTTAGGCTGTAACAGTGCTAAAGGACCACTCATTCTGAGCGCATGGTTAGGCAGAACTCTACAGAATGGCCTCACATTGACACTGCTGACCCACTGTGTAGCTGCCAGAAATGGCAGAAGCCCCTTTCACTAGCAGTGTCCCTCCAGCACCCTCTAATGAGAAAGTGTAACATCTTACCCACTGTAAATGGAAGACGGCTGAAGGAATTCTGTCCACTGTTTTCACAGAACATATGAAAGAGTGCAAGTGGAGGTTTAAAGGCAATAAATTGTTAACTAGCACACTGAGACTTGTCAACTTGAAAGAGCCACAGTTCCTAAACGACCACAAGGTCCCCACCAGTGGTCAGCAACCACCTGGAAAGCTCACCTATGAAATGTTTCATGAGAGAAAAAGAAGCTTTTGTGTCCTTTGAGCCACATGAAAAGGGGAGGTTATTTGCAATAGCAGTTTGGTTTTATCCTAATTCAGTACTCTTTCCTTTTAGAGTTTCTTGGTTTCCTGCCTTGTTTAGGAAGATCCTCTAGAGTTTATTTAAAAATACCCAGCAGGTGATCATCTGATTAGGAAAAAAACTCATCAAAAGAGAATATGGTCACTTTGGTTATGGTTAGTTAACAGCTACTTCCTAATATAGACAAGGAAGAAAATAAAAAGACAAACGAACATTGTATAAGTAAAACGCCATAAACAAACCACTCTAGCTCCTTTGAGTAGCTTCTGTGAATACTTTCCAAGATGCAGACTTAAAGCAGCTGCAGAGAGGATGTTGTTGTTTTTTTTTTTTAGAGACGGAGTCTTGCTCTGTCGCCCAGGCTGGAGTGCAGTGAAGCAATCTCAGCTCACTGCAAGCTCTGCCTCCCGGGTTCATGCCATTCTCCTGCCTCAGCCTCCTGAGTAGCTGGGACTACAGGCGCCCGCCACCACGCCCAGCTAATTTTTGTATTTTTTTTTTTTAGTAGAGACGGGGTTTCACTGTGTTAGCCAGGATGGTCTCAATCTCCTGACCTCGTGATCCACCTGCCTCAGCCTCCCAAAGTGCTGGGATTACAGGCGTGAGCCACCGCGCCCGGCCTTTTTTTTTTTGAGAGGATGTTAATGTAAAGTAATCATAACAGTTAGGTCTCCTAGTATATCGAGCGTCTTGACCACTCTATAGAATACAAACATTCGTTAATTAAGCAAGAGGCGTGAGCAGCTGGAAACACGGAAGGTATAGTTCAGTACAAAGTTCTACACTGTCTTATGCCAGAGAGAATTCCTCTCGGCATTTGGATTGCCCTGCCATGTGAAAAGTTAATTATAGCCTGTCCGCATCGTCTCTGTCATCCTCCTTTCCTCTAGCATCATTTCCTCCTTTGTGAGAAGTCAGTGTGGGCCTTATAGATAAAGTCATTCAACATTTACGGCTGTGCTGTGTATGCACATTATATTGCCTGGCACTGTGGGAAAATACAAAGGAAAAACAGGCCCTCATCCAGATAAATAAGCATTTATGGCCTATCAGGGAATCTGAACCAACACATGAGCAATACAGAATAGGCAGGCCAAAAGAACATATCACTAACGAAAGCACCAGTTGTAACAAGTGCCCACCCGTAGTAAGAACAATGAAGAGATGCTGAATGAACACATTTTCATCTCCCCTTTCCTATGAAATCAGCATATATGTATGTGTAAATACTGGCTGACTAATCAAGTCCACCAAAAGACAAGTCAGAATTTGGTGATTACCTGAAAGTGAGTGGAGATAAATATTTTTGATGCTGGTGCTTTTAGCATATAATGGATTTATTATATTTCAGCCACTTGTTCTAAACAATAGCATAAAATCTACTGGCAAATATCATCTTTCTCACTATTGTTTTGTTTTGTTCTGGGGCTCTGTTCTGGAAATCAAGGCTTACATTTTAGGGTAATAAAAAACAAAATGACCTACCCTGCTCAATATTTCAATAACACCTTTGTGCCTTTCTACCTTCCTCCATGTAGGAACTCCCTGCATCCCCGACCCCACCTGCCTAGTGAATTCCTGCTATTCAGATTCAGTTCATACAAAACTCCTCTGTGGGGCCTCTTCTGAGTTCCTCTAGACGGAATTTATTCAGCTAGCATGAGTGTTGTCATTGCATTTTGGAAACATTTACTACATGTTTTTACATGTTTTTATCTCCTACTGATCTGTGGCAAGGATTTTTGTCTTCGATATTTATATTACTACAGCATGGCATTTGTAGATGGCCAATGTAAGTTTATTAAATGAATAAATTTTCACTTTTGCTATATAGTTTCCATAATCTAGTGTCAGAACTTCAAATTCTTACAACATGTCACAAACAGACTAATAATATTCTAGTAAAATTGTGTATGGGTTTGTATTTAGAGCAGTGTTAAAAGTCTTTCCACCGATTGTTCCACAGCCCATGACAGCATTGAGCTGTGTTTTGGAAGTACACTGCCCTCTGCTGGCGTACTTTTCAACAAGCACATCAGTGCAAGGCAGGCCTTTGTTTAGGTGGTGGTGGTTCTAATCCCCCCACCATGCTGGGCAGCAGCTAACCACATGGCCATAGCTATTTATAGAAGGACTGTAGTGTAGAATATTAATTTTCATTTTACAGTCTGTGAAACATAAGCAGGGTACCAAATAGGAAATAAAGGCTGGTAAATTTCTTTATGTGTATTTTATATGGAGCCCTGAGTTGCTTAGAAAATTCATATCATTTTTATTGTTTCATAATTTGAAATGGCTTTATACCAGTCTTGCTAAGACCACATAATTGTATCAAAGAAATGTAAGACATTAACACCACAGATCAATACACACACACACACACACACACACACACACAGGGTGTGCTTCTAATTTTGTAAATACATGTTCTATATGCACATATCTGAAGGAGGAAAGGTAAGGAATAATGTCTCAGGATGCTAGTAAATGACAAGATTTTTAGCTGCTTTTAATTTAATTTTTGTTATCTTCTGTATTTTCTAATTTTTCTGAAATAATCATGAGCTACTTGGAAATTAAAAAAATGAAGAGAGAAAAGTTTATAGATAACGTTGCCAGGGGAAACAGTAATAGATAAGGCCTAAAGGCAAAATTAAAACTATACTGCTTAGTGCAAGTAAAAGAAGTACCTTCTGATGCTTAACATCACTAAGAAAAATAAATCTATAGTTGTCGATTACAGGAAGAAATGTGCTTGTCCTCTCAGGGAGCCACTGTTTAGCCAGCCCCTCCAAGACAGGTCCTGTGAGGCTTGGTTCAGCCCCATTTACCTAGAAATTAATCATTAAGCCAGCCTGTTCTTCATTAAGAAGCCAGTGAAGTCGGTCTGCCATAGTCCCAGAAATATGGCTTGTGAAAGACTGCTTGAGTTATTCCAAAAAGAAACCAAATCATAGGCATTTGAATACCCTAAGAAAGCTCAAGAAAGGGGGGAAATGGCATGAACACTTGGCAAAGAAAGCTCAGCAATTTTCTTTTTAATTATTGAGATACGAGAGTGAGTTTGGTTTCATTTAGCTGTTCAAATAGAAATCTATTTAAATATTTAAACAGAAAAGCCTCCTGATCTACCAGCCTGCCCTCCTGTAACAGCTATGGCCTCTCCACAGAGATATATTTTATAGTGGATTTGGTTTGGGAAACTTCTATTTTATGGGTTAGAAATTGATTTCAAGAGCCTTTAGCAGAGTAAAATACACACAATTGTGTATTTGCTTTGGGGGTAAGTCCACACTCCCTTGCAGTACAAACTAAATCTCCTGCTGGTAAACACTAGGATGTTTGGCGTTTGAATTGCTTCTCTTTTAGAGCTGTGGTCCTGATAATCTCTTTCACAAACTATTAAGGGCCCAAACCTTCCACGAATGCCTGGCCCTTAGTTCCTGGGCATCATCCTGTGCTGTGTTTCTTCATTCTATGTGGGCAAATAAAATTCAACAACATCAAAGCAACAAATATTTGTTATATGCCTACTTGTTGTCCCCAGTGAAAATTTACCCTCCCAAGTGGCTCCTGATAATCAGACAAATCTTGCTGCTTTCTTCCATAACCAAGCCCATTCCAGAATTTAAAGATTTCTTTAAATTATACACTCTTCAAGAAGCAATTCCACAAGATGGGGAAAGGCAGCCTGTCACAGCATTTAACCCATCAGACATTTTATACTTCCAGTGTTTTACTCTGCCTAGAATGTCCAGCCCATTTTTTTCTTCCAGCAAAATTCTTTAACCTTAAAGGTCTAGCTTGATTCTCAACACTTCAGCCTCCCCTGAAGCACCACCTCCCTGAAGATGTAAGTTTCAATCCTTCCCTGATCATCGTTTCCAATTTCCTTGTTCCTACTACAGGCAGAGCTCCAACATTGTATTACAATTTTCTGTTTACCATGTCTGCTTTTCCCCCTTTAAACTATGAGTTCCCAAGGAAACAGACTGTCTCACAAAATAATATTCCCAGTACCTACTGTTCGATAAATAAATACTGAGTGAATGAATGTAACAACCCCTAGAGAATCCAATTTGTCTGTATACTTTTGAATGCACAATAAAAAGATTAACAGATCCAAAAAGACAGCATGAGAACTTTATCTCAACTCTTCACAATACGTGATAAAATAGAATTGAACAAGTACTATTTTAATTAATACTTAACAGAATGGCATTTATTAATATTTCTGTAGAGAGTAGTGTGAAAGCAGCAATTTTCACTTTGAGATTTCTCATGGGGAAAAGAAATCAGCTTTTTAAGAAGAAAAGTAGATTTTCCTAGCAGCTCAAACTTCCTTTCACCAAATTCTGTTAAACCAAAACAGCTAGCCAAAAGCGGTTGCACATTTTGTCACCCCAAAGAATGTGATTTTTTTTTCTTGCTACGTTGGTGTGAGCTTTCCCACATTGCTTTATTTGGCTGTGTGTGTGCCATTGGTGGCTGAGAAAAGAAAATCTCAGATATCATTCCTTGATCTAACAATTATAAATTTTGTAAAAATTTGTAAAAATACAAATTTCAAACTTGTATGTTCCTAGTTAATTTAGCATTTTATTTTTTTAAATCATATTTCTCTTCCTTGGGAAGCTTATGTCTCCTTAATTATGAATTGTGCTTTTCCCCTAAACTATTCCCTGTTATTATTCCTGAACATTCCACACATAAATTCATCCTCTGACCTTTTAGATTAATCCCTTTGTTGTTTAAGATCAATTTTGTCTACTTCTTGGTAGCCAGCTAGCCTGTTGGAAAAATATATTCGTTCTTTCAAGTCCACAGTAGCACAAAATGCATTCCACAAGCTAGTATAAAACCATTTACAAACCACAGGCTCCCAGGCTGGTAATTCAGCAAAGGTCCAGGCTGTCACTAATCCATCACATAAATTGTTCACCTGTGAAACCATAGGTTCAGTATACGGAAATACAAAGCTAAGTCATTGTCCTCATAATTCAGGTTTTTTCAACTCTAACCTCATTACCTGAGTATTTCAGATGAATGTGGGGGTTAGATCAGCCTGAATAGTACAAGTAGAAATGGTGGGTTAATATCTTTGCAATAGCTAATGTCCGTCTTTCATAGGCAAATCAGTATACTCTGCCCAGTTTGACACTTCTGTTTCCAACTTAAAGATTTGTTTAACTGATTCAGCTCCAAAGTCTATGACTAAAATCAACCCTTAGGCAGTTAGAACATTTACCGTTTTGTTGAACTTAGCAAAATGATCATTTATGTTGTGCATACTCCAATTCTCAAGGCTGAGTTAATGTTAATATCACCTTGATGTGCTAAGATCTCCTAATGATGTGGTACCCAAAATCAATCTTCTTGTGTGCTGATTAGAGATTGATGTGAATTGAGTTATGAGTTTATCCATGATAGACACAAGACAAAGCTTTGGTGGTTTCAGAAAGGAAAACATGGTGAGTCCCTGTCTCTACAAAAAATACAAAAATTAGCCAGGTGTGATGGTATGAACGTGTAGTCCCAGCTACTTGGGAGGCTAAGGTGGGAGGATCACCTGAGCCCAGGAAGTCGAGGCTGTGGTGAGCTGTGACCAAGCCACTGTACTGCAGCTTGGGCAAGAGAGTGAGACCCCATCTCAAAAAAACAAAAAGGAAAAGATTTTAGAATATCAAATGTCTTTTATCTCCTAAGTTAGATGCATAGACTAGCTTTTACTTACAAACAAGGATGAATACACTCCACCCGTGCATCTGTGGCAACCAGACACTATAGTTCCAAGGTAGAATTGTTATATAAACTTGAATTTCTTTTTTCCTAAGCTGCTTGGGGTTGTAAGTAGAATAAAAACCTATATTCTGAATTTAGAAACTGGAAAAGCAGGTGTGCTAAAATACAGAACATGATGGACAGCATAGCACTAATCTTGTTTTTGGACTTATTTCTCTCATGGAAAATGTCTTCACAAAGAGAGACTTACTGAGAGAAAGTCCAGTTCCCATTGTGCTACAAAAAATTCAGGAGCTTAGATAGACAGAGACCATGTAACAAAGTTAGGATATTTGGTTGTGATGCAGGGCAGGGGATTTAGAAGATCTAAAAATCATATTAAAAATTTAAAACACTTTGATTTATCATAAATTTGATATATGATTTATCAAGTTAACAAAACATTTACTTTTAATAATGCTTGAAGCTAATATTGCAGCTACTGTAGTTATGAATAATTTAAATTTAAATTTACATTTTTAATCATTTCTGTCTAAAAAAATAGCAAAATGCAATATTAGGTTGACTGTTTCTCTGATTTCCATGTAAATTACCAGGGTTAGTAAATTTGCTTGTCACTTAACAGAGTCTAGAATTATTTAATTACTGAATATTTCTTCCTGTGATTTTATATTTTTCTTAAAAGGTCTTCTGGAAGACAAACTTTGTAGTAATATAATACCTGGCTCCTTTGACATATTGGAGTAAAGATTACATTTTTAAATCTAATAAAAAACAGATTATTTAAACAAAAATTAAACCTTGAATCCAACTATCTTATTTCAAATGTTTGTTTTCTTTACTTTTACTGTTAATAACATTGTCTCAGAAGCTTAATACATTTTCCTTTGTGTTTTTCTCAGTGCATTTGACATATTTGTTTTAGGTAAGATCTCATTCAGTTTAGTTGAGATTCCTGTTCTCTAAAGGAAATGGGCCAGGGAAAGGTGAGAGGGGAGTAATAGAGCTGTCTGAGGAATTGTAGAACTTGAGATGATAAAACAACAGGTGGTCAATGATTTTTATAAACCTATACCTGAGCACAGACAAGAAAAGCTGTGCTCTAGAAGAAGACAAGCCCAGAGGTCATCAGCAAGTTATGCTGTCTCAAGAGCTCTGTGTCAAGGGGGAAAATGTTCACAGATATCAAGAAGCTGACCCAAGCCAAAGACCACACTTAGACCAAACTTTTATGACACATGGGCTTCATCCTGTCAATATACTTTTCCCCTCGCTTTTCCATGAGGTACCACCAACACGTTCTCTTATTCACTTATGTATTCATTTAGCACATGCCTGTTGAGCATGAAGTGTGTGCAAAGCACTGGACCATGCACTAACGCCACAGGCATGGCTAGCCCAATGCCTGCACCTTGAGCCCCTTATGGAAGTCAGCAACCCGCACATGCTCAGACCCCTACCCACACCAGGAAAAAGCACACTGACTGTCTCCAAGTGTCAACATCAAACAAAAAAATTCCACGGAAACCACTTAAAATCAGAAGACAAAGTTGAAGCCGTATATGTTGAAGTTGTTATTAGACTTGCTGCCTGTTTCTCTTTAGACTAGCAATTTAACCTTCGTTCTGGTAATCAACCCTTTTTTTATGTATTTCAATATCGTGGTGCCTGGACCAGGACTTATATTTTCATAGCTAATTACAAATACACACATATTTCCTTAAAGGTACAAAAAATTATTATCTTGGCCTAGATAAGTTTAAAAGCCTTTGTGCTTAAATTCCCCTATGGTTCACCAGAAGTGCTGTAGCCAGTGTCCTCAAGGTAGTGAAGAACCATGATGGGCAAGAGTAGATGCAGGAGATAACATGTGCAATGATGAACACATCTTTGTTTCCTTACCCTGCACCAGGCTTCGTGCCATGTGCTGGGGCTACAAAGATAGATTTGACCACAGGATGAAAATAATCACAAGTTAAATTCCTGCCTCAAGTTTCTCATGCTTTCTCAAAGCACACAGACACATAAACACTAACCATGCAATCAAATGGACACATAAAGACACATATGAACTGGATACTGCAAAACGGAAGCATTACAAAATTGATCTGAAAACAGGAGAGGAGTCAGAGAGAGTTTCACAAAGTAGGTGACAACTGACTCAAATCCCATCAGACAAGCGGGAGCTTTCTAGATAAAAAGAGTGGAAAGGCATTCAAAGCAGTGAAATAGCCTATTGCATTTGGAGAATTGGGGAGCAGTTTGATGTGGCTACAATAAAGATGTGGCGAGAGATCAGGCTGAAAGGTAAGCAGAGATAAGATCCCAGTGAGCTTTGAATTCACCACTAAGGATGAGCTTGCGTTTGAGGCTGGAGAATTACATAATTAATTTGGGTATGAAGCTAGAGGTATAAATTGGGAGTCTTTGATTTTTGGGTTGAATTTAAAAGTACAATACATTATATAGAGCTTGTGAGTCAGAAGAAAGGCTGAGAATCTAACTCTTTTGAGCACCATCATTTAAGAAGCAGGAAGAGAAATGAGAGTCCACAGAGGAGTTTTTAAATGAGCAGCCAGAAAAGAAGAAGAAAATCATAAATGAGGAAGAAGCCACAAAAAGGGAGTTTCGAGAAGGAAGTCTCTAGCAGTGCAGTGAAGAGGTCAAGCAAGATGAAAAAATAAGATTCCAATAGACTCACCAAGCAGATGATCCCTGATAGAATAGGAGAGAAGTCAGATGGCAGGAGGCTAAGATAGAAATAAGAGATGAGGGAGTGAAGACAATTCAGCCATGCCTCATAAAGAAACATAAGGCTAGAAAGGACTCAGGAGCCATGAGGTTTTGTTTTGAAGATAAATGAAACTTAAGCATTACACCAGAGGCGAGGAAGAGGTTCAAAATATGAGACTTAAAGAAGGTCACTGCAGAATTGAAGTGTCAAAGGCAGTAAGAGCAGACAGGACTGCATTGTCAGCAGAGGAACTAACCTTGGACTCTAAGAAAAAGAGAAGAAAAGAAAAATGGGTGCAGTTGAAGACTATTCTAAAAAAAGTCAATGTTAAGTGAACAGTGTTTATTCCTCCCAGGTCTGGTGAGAAGAAAGGTCTAGGGTAAGAGACATTAGGAAAGTCATAAAAGTCGGAAAAACTTGGCATAGGAGGTAGGAAAGGAAGTTCAACAACGGCACTTTGAAGGATCACTGGGTGGTTTTGAGGATCTACTTAGGATTAGAGATCCTACCTTTTTCCAATGACATTAATCCACAATGCTCTGGGTTTCCAAGAATAAAAGGAGAGATGAATTGATCTGGGTTTGGGCATTGCATGGCAAATGGGCAAGAGAGTTGAAGGTGCTAGCAAGAGAAGCTTAAAAGATGCAGGTGGAAAAGGGAAGGAAATTAATCTAGCTGATGTATGTTACTTGGAAGGCAAAGGGAAATGTCAAGGAACTAGAAGTCTACACAAATTCAAAGACCAAAGAGGATGAAACTTAGAAAGTGAGACAACTGTTAAGGACAGAAAGCAGTAGTTCAGAAATAGATGAGTTCCTAGTTCCTAGTGGTGACCAGATCCAAGTTGTGACCATGAAAGTGCGTTCTGGGAGCAGAGTGAAGGTATAGATATTGGCATTCAGATAAATGAACTCGAAGCTACTGATTGTGTATACCAACTGTATGTTTCTCAGGGCTTTATTTATTAGGTGCTAAGCATAACACCTCTAACAACCCTATGAGATAGAAACTATTATTTTCATCATCCTCATTTTACAGATGAAGAAACTGAGACACAGAAAGATGAAGCAATTTGCCTAAAGTCACACAGCTATATTAGAAGGGCTAGGGATTTAAGCCCAGGCAGTCTGGCTCCAGAATTCTTGCTCCCAACACTACACGACACAACTTTCCCTAGAATGGCACAGTAGCATCTTGGAGCCATAAGCAGCATGGCTCAAATCAAGAGATATTTTTGTAGGAAGGTGGAAGATGAATGATCACCTAAAATGTAACTAAATGCCCTCCCTAATATCCGCAGCATTAGTATTGCATTTATTGAGCTTCCACTATGTGCCAGTTTGTGCTGTTTTAAAACAATTGATCCTAGTATAGCAGCTATAGAGCTAGGATTTCATTTTGTCTGTATTCCTTCCCTGGAATTTGCACAAAAGGTTTTTTGTTATTTAAAAAAAAAAATGATAGCCTGGTATTCAGCCTGCTGGGTAGTAGGATCTTAAGTTAAATGATTCTATAAAAATCTACTGTCTAGCAGCCAAATATACTCATCTGAGAAATAACTGAACAATTCACAGTAGACTCAAATGGTGCTGCATCCACCGGAATAACCAGCTGGTGACAGTTTACTTTACAGCCCACCTACAACAAAACTGAGAAGTTGCACCTGACGCTAGTCAACCTGGCCATCCTAGAACTATCTATACTGCAATATCTTAGCACATCCTAAGGAAAATATTTAGAGATAACACTCACTTTTTAACTCAGATTTTAAACACCCTAGAATACTGTGGCTACGTGAAAGAGCTCCTCCTCACTCAAATATTCAACTACATCATGTTGCTTTTGTCCGTTTTCAACATTTTCTGAGAATTATACCAAGAATTGTGGCTTAACTATCAGCATTGCATAAATTTTCTAGCACATGAGTCATCGGTGGAAGTAGGATGTCAATATAATGTCATAACATACTTTATTCAATATTCGTGGTAATAAACAGAATGAACTATGACATACCATAATTTTTCTGTGTTAATAAAGGATAGAGTTGCCTGTGTTTAAATTGTATAGCCTCCTTTTAACAACAGTTACAATTTCTTTTTTTTGTTTGTTTGTTTGTTTTTGAGACGGAGTCTCACTCTCACCCAGGCTGGAGTGCAGTGGTGCGATCTAGGCTCACTGCAAGCTCTGCCTCCCAAGTTCACGCCATTCTCCTGCCTCAGCCTCCCGACTAGCTGGGACTACAGGCGCCCGCTACCATGCCCAGCTAATTTTTTTTGTATTTTTAGTGGAGACGGGGTTTCACCATGTTAGCCAGGATGGTCTCGATCTCCTGACCTCGTGATCCACCCGCCTCGGCCTCCCAAAGTGCTGGGATTACAGGCGCGAGCCACCGCGCCCAGCCAACAGTTACAATTCATTGGTCTTCTTCCAAAAATCTTTGTAGGGAGTATCTTATCCCATCCCACTCTCCATCAAAAAATAGTAAAGTCAAAATGTAGCCATAGTAAGCTAAAAATTTAAAGTTAAGAATCATTATTCTCTACAATGTGAATTGTCAGGACTTGCTAATCAGCCATAGGAAATGCAAACACTGGCATTGAAATAGGAATTTTTGGAAGGCAGCATAGCCTAGAGGCTTCATTTTGAATTTCTTCATTTGTCTGAGTATGTTTCCTTGTCCATAAAATAATGACTTCTTCCCACGATTGTTGTGAGAATCACATTTATTCCAGCACTTGCCACACTGCTTAATTTAGCACAAAACTAGATAATATCATTTATATTTTCGTCCTTTTCATTTGACTTCTCAGCAGCTCTTGTCCCCGTGGCCCTCATTCCTTCTTGATACACCCTCTTCTCTTGGGTTTTCTCACATTTTCTTTGTCTTCTGATATCTTAAGGACTCCTTTGCTGGTTCTTCTTCATCTATGCAATCTCTAAATGTCACATTACTTTACAGTTCAACACTAAGTCCTCTTCTATTTTTCTCTGTCACCTCTCTCACCAGGCAAACTCATCCTCTCGCAGTCCTCAAAGAGTACCTACCTGCCAAACTAACAGCTCATTTCTCTCCTCTTAGTTTCAGACTCGTGTATCCTTTGTAACTACTTGATATCCCAACATGGAGATCTTACAGACATCTCAAAGCCTCATGTTCAAAACCAAGTCAGGGCCGGGCGCAGTGGCTCAAGCCTGTAATCCCAGCACTCTGGAGGCTGGGGTGGGCAGATCACGAGGTCAGGAGATCGAGACCATCCTGGCCAACACGGTGAAACCCCGTCTCTACTAAAAATACAAAAAATTAGCCAGGCGTGGTGGCGGGATCCTATAGTCCCAGCTACTCAGAAGGCTGAGGCAGGAGAATGGCATGAACCCAGGAGGCGGAGCTTGCAGTGAGCGGAGATGGTGCCACTGCACTCTAGCCTGGGTGACACAGTGAGACTCTGTCTCAAAAAAAAAAAAAAAAAAAAAAAAACCAAGTCAGAAGTGACCCCTGAAGGCCATGCCTGCTCAGACTTGCCCTTTCTCATGCTCCCTCTCCCTGGAAATGCTCCACCATCCACCCAGTAGCTCCAGGCCGCAATCTGAGCATCATCTGATTCTGTTCTTTCTCCACCGTCCATACCTAATCCATGCCAAAGCCCTGCCTGTGCCCTATAAGAAGATCCTCATGTTTCCTTTCAATTCTAAAGTCTCGGCTTCTTAGAGCTGGCATTCAAAAGAATTAGCACATTTCAAAACCCTTTACTAAAGTGTACCTTAAAGATTATTTATAAATGAAGGGTTTGATCACAACTATAAAAATATTAATAGTTTAAAGGCAAAGAATATTCCTTAGAACACTCAGTGTTACTAAGTTTTAAAAAAGAGATACATGGTAAAATAAGTTTGGAAAATGCTAGATTAAACAGAATTAAGCAGGTTTTCACTGTTGTCATTGCTGTTTTTACTCCAGACTTCTCAGAGTTTTTGAACAATCCTCCTGAATCCATAAGAGGAACATGACCCGTGTGTCATATATTCCCGTCCCTCTGGTCTATTCTATCAAAAGGGGCCCAGAGCCAACTTCATTCTTATCTCGGCCACCCTCAATTTCCCTAAGGATTGCCATTCATTTTATATCTTGTTTTCATCTGGAACTCCTGAACTCCTGTTCCTTTTCACATGACATTCCTCTTCTTCTTGGCATCAGCTGTGGGGTAAATGTGAAGTTTACCACATATCCTTAACTGCCCTTTATTTCCCACAAGAGCACCAAACAAGTTTTCATAAAAAAATCAGACTTTTCCAAGGGCTTGGAGAGGCAAGGAGCATTACGTCATAGCAATTCAAACACCTTACAACCAAAGATTAGATATCTCCATTCTTAAAAATCCTCTCCTCCTCTCCACCAGAAACCTCTAAATGGCCAGCCACCATTGTCCATTTATTCCAGAGTACTGACAGACTGCCTAATTCCTCTCCTTCTTACTCCCTTCCCTCTCTTCTCTACTCTTCTTGGCTCCTCTCCTCTCTCAAACTATACAGTATTTACTTTTAATGCATATCAGATTGACTATTTATTTGATTCCTTCTTCTTTTTCAATCCAGACAATCTACTCCCAACTGCTTACCAAGTCATTTTTCTAAACAAAGCATTTCCTTCAATAGAAAAACTACAAGATATGGCTTCAGCTACCAACCTAAAATAATTCAGCATCTTATAGTCAGCAGTTGAGTTCTTTTGAAGGGAAGTGTCTTTGCTTAGAAAACTTTGATTGTGACATCCCTTTATTTCAGAACATATTCTAGAATTTCTGTTTCATAGAATTCTTCTTTGAATCACAAATTTAAAAAAAAAGACAAGACAGAAACAAATTGACATCTCAGGGTAGTTGAATGTTGGGAAGTGGATGTAAAGAAAAATCAACCTGCTACTTATATAATTGTCATGCAACCCAGGACCTCATGCCATGCCCTTACCCATCCCTGTGGGTACAGGAGTTGTCTCAACAATGATCAGACCAGCAGTTTGATAGCAAAAAATACCCTACTGATTCTCCTCTTTTCTCCCACCTCATCCTCATGCACACACATGCATACAAATGCATACACCTTCCCAGGTTTTTCCCACAGGGCTCTCTGGAAGTCTGATCAGCAGTGTCTTAAACTCCTGCATTAGAGCAGGTTGTTGCCTGAGGCCCAGAATCACTCAGGTCTGGATGGACCACAGCCCAGTGTGCTCAATGCCACTGTGTTCCAGAATATGTTGCTGAGACATCACTCAAGCTACCACGAACTCCGCTGCACCTCTCCTACCTGTTGGAGTTGTTGCTGGCCATGTTGTTACCCTCCCCAAATCACCCACTTCAACTCTGATTGAGCATCAGTCAGCACTACAGCTTCTGGCCCCTGTACTTCCTACTCTCTGCCAGTGCTCAGCTTCTCAAGGTTCTGATATACCTCCCTCTTCTCAACATTGCCTGCTCTTAAAGGAGCCCCTTAGCAGACCTGCTTTTTTCAGCTACTATGACCCTTTTGGGATTCTATGCTGAAAATTCTTTCTTCCCACAGGCATGTGTGCCACCAGGATGGCTAGTCCCATGGTCATTTTCTCAGGGCTGCTATAGAGCAGGGAAACAATTCATGGGCCAAATCTGGCCTGTCACTTGATTTTGTAAAGTTTTATTGAAAAACAGCCACACTAATTCACCTGCACATTGTCTAGGGTTGCTTTCTACTACAATAGTGGAGGTGAACGGGGTGACAGATGAAGACCTTGTAGCCCACAAAGCTTAACATATTTACTTTTTGGTTCTTTTCAGTAAGTATGTTGATCTCTGCTATAGATGAAACAACAGAACTGTATTATTCCTCAATTTAGCCAGCATAATTTGAGGAGGACCCCCTTGGTGCACACAGACCCAGTAATCTTATCTGGAAAACTAACAGGATAAATGAATCAAAGGATAAAACACTATTCTAACACATGCCTGGGACACTGTAGGCCATTCTGATCATGAAAACTAAATAAACAAAACAAATTTTTGGGGGGGAGGGAGTCTCGCTCTTGTTGCCCAGGCTGGAGTGCGATGGCGCCATCTCAGCTCACTGCAACCCCTGCCTCCCGGGTTCAAGCAATTCTCCTGCCTCAGCTTCCCGAATAGCTGGGATTACAGGCACCCACCACCACGCCCAGCTAATTTTTGTATTTTTAGTAGAGACAGAGTTTCACCATGTTGGCCAGGCTGGTCTCTAACTTTTGACCTCAGGTGATCCACCCACCTCAGCCTCCCAAAGTGCTGGGATTACAGGTGTGAGCCACCGCACCTGGCCAAAACAGGTAAAAATTTAAAACTGCATGGGAATAATAACCCCAAGATAAAGATCCCGACTATCTGTGGATAAAGGGAAAAGAACATGTTCAGGGAGGGGTAGAGAGGATTTCAACTGTATTTATAACAAAGGTTTCTTAGATTGAATGGTAAGTACAAATGGATTCATTTCTTTCCCTATGTTACATATCTTCCAGATCTACTCCCCCTTTCTCTGTCCTCCTCTGAGCCACAAGAGGCTGGCTATGTAGACCTCACCAAAGGGCTCTTTTGCCTCCTGTTTTCTGACTGGATCCAGCAAATAGACAACTGCAGCAGGACAGGGAAGAAAGACAGGGTATTTATTCCTCCAACTTCCTGCACACTGAATGTGACCCTTGAATGAAAGCCACAGCTCTTAGCAGGAGACCGCCACACAGCCATCTCTGACTCCAGTAACTGTTTTCTCCCCAACTCCTTGAATTAGCCATCTATTGCTACATAACAAGTGACCCCCAAGAACTGCAGCTTAAAACAACAATCTTTTATTATCTCAAAGTTCCTGGGTGCTTCTTCCTCAAGGTCTCTCGAAAAACTGTAATCAGGATATTACCTGGAGCTGTGTTTTCACCTGGCTCAACTGCGGGAAGATCCACTTCCAACTCACTCATATGGTGTTGACAGGATTAATTTCCTCACAGATTATTGGACTGAAGCATCCCTCAGTTTCTTCTCATGAAGGCCTTCCCATAAGGCAGCTCCAATCTTGGCAGCTGGGTTCCCTCAGAGCAAGCAAGGCAACCAGACAGAAGACATTGTTGTTTTGTAATCTAATCTCAGAAGTGACATCCTATTACTTTTAGCATGTTCTGTTTATTAGAAGCATATGACTGTGTTCAGCCTACACTCAAGAGGGAGGAAGTACCCAAGGGCATGAACACCACACTCACTGGGTGGTGGGAATCCTAGAGATGGTTTACCACACTCTTTCAGGCCTACAGCAATAACCAGCTATTACTAGTCCTAGGGTTACTGAAACATTTCAGATTTTCCCTAAACTCTGGTAGACAATCCCTCATTAAGCTCCCTGCAAATTATCTCAGCTTTCCAAGACCCTGATTTGAAAGTGTAATTAAAGTATATTCACAACAGGAAAGTGGCTGCAAACTAAGCTTGGAAATGAGGACATCAAAGACTACTGTACAGAGAGTTTGAAGGCCACAATGGTAATATTTAACTCAGGGCTGATACTTCATTTTTCCAAACAGCTCAGTGTAAAAAATAACAGGAAAAATAGCCTGAGAAAGGTTTTAAACAAGCAGAAAGTAGAGATGCCCAAACAAAAGGAGGAAGAGAGAATGAAGTTCAAATAAAAGTTTTCCATTGTAATTCCAATCCTTCCTTGGTCCTAATGTGAGAAATAGAATTCGTTCTGACAGAACAGGGAAAGATAAGAAAAAAAAATGGGGAACTAGAAATAAAGATAAGCTAAAAGCAATAATGAAAATTAATTGTAACATCTGGGAAAATTTAGTTGGCCTTTCTGGGAGCAGAGACAAAAATTTCACAAAGATTAATTACCTTATTTTCAACTTTGACTTTATATTAAGTATGAATCTAGAGGGTAAAACAAATATTTACCTTTAATGAAATGATTTTCAATAATACATTTATGTCTCTCAGACAGGTTGAAAACTTTTTCCACCTCTAACATTTTTGCCAGTACGTAAGATTTTTATCAATCACTGCCATACTTATTAACCTCAACTTCAGTACTAATGTTAAAATAATTTACATTTTTATTAAAATTCCTGGTTTCTTAGAAAATTATTTTTATCTCAATAGTATCTACCATGCCCTGAAAAAGAAACAGTAGGCAAGACTTTACATGTTAGCTCAATAGCTACAGATATTAATAGGATCCCTTGTAGGACAGAAGGGAAAACAGAACAGAGCTAGGGTTCCCACCCTTCCCTTCAACTTTTCTCCATCTAAGTATAATTCACCAACCCAGAGTGGAGGCAACTCATTTCTGGGATATCCATCCATTAGATAAGAGATGCAGACATAATAGCCAAGGAATAAGTCTAAAATGCATGGAAGTTTTTATCCTTAGTTATTGAATGAGTTATGTATTTTCTAATTTTCTGCTGAGCCTAGAGAAAAAAATGACCAATCACTTTGGAAAGACATCGATGTTTATGAAGTATAGCCTCTGAATATCTCATACGGAAAGGAAAGACTATGTTAAAACCAAGGAAAAAATTTTACATGAGTACAATTTTATTACTAAGGACTAACTTTCATATATAATAATTGCTTACACATAAAAATTCATCTATGACATTAAATACCAATTATGTAATTCAATTAACTTTATTTTTCCCTTATAATTATCTGAAAAATTTATTCTTTTACAGTGAACAAATTATTCCCACTCTTCTGAGCAACCATCTCAAAATATAGTAAGTACTGGCCATTTAAATAAAATAAAATTCCCTAAGTAAGCTCATCATTGGTAGTGATGACTCACTACTCTGTTTATAAGTAGGTTATAGTTGAGTAAACACTGTCAACACAAATAAATCACCTCAGACCATTATGTTGAGAAGATCAAGGTTGTATTAACTGGTTTTCACGTGTGCCTCATTACTTCTTTTTCTGGATTATTCATTGAGAGGGAGCATTATCTATTTAATTTTTTTAATGTCACGAAAGTAAAAGATGTGTGATGGGCACAAAAACTCTCCTGTGAATGTTAATGTTAACTTTCACTTGATTGAAAAACTGCAGTATAATTTTTACCTGAAAAGAAACTTTGCCTTGAGTATAATACCTTCAAATTATGTAGAGCTTTTGTCCCTTAGAGTTCACAGCTCCACAATACCTAGAGAGAGATAACTGAGCTACAGAATAATAAGCTGATATATTTGAAAGAAAATTCTGGTACATTTTATTTAATCAAAAGATTTTTAAAATGACATTATCAGCTCTTTCAGACAAAAAAATGACTTGTTTGAAATTGGACATCAAACAAAAATTATACAGTGAAATTCCATTATAACTAGATATTTTCTTTAAATATCCACTCCTTCAGCGAACACATATTGGCTCACCAAATATTTTCTGAGCCCAACTATCATGTGCTAGGCACTGTGCCAGGTAGTGGGAATACATAGATAGAGGACATAGTCTCTAGCCTCATGATACTTAAAGTCTATAGAGAAAAAGGTAAATAGATTACTAAAATATTGAGAAATAAGGACTCTAATAAAGGTGTACATTCTGCGATAGTCTCTCATTACTGTTGTAATGGAGTTGTGTTGTAGTCTTTTTTTTTTTTTTTTTATTGAGACGGAGTCTCCCCCTGTCGCCCAGTCTGTAGTGCAGTGGCATGATCTCGGCTCACTGCAACTTCCACTTCCCGGGTTCAAGCAATTCTCTGCCTCAGCCTCCTGAATAGCTGGAATTACAGTTGCCTACTACCACGCCCAGCTAATTTTTGTATCTTTAGTAGAGACGGGGTTTCACCATTTTGGCCAGGCTGGGTCTTGAACTACTGACCTCGTGATCCACCTGCCTCGGTCTCTGTAGTCTCTTTTAACAAGAGCTAAGACAGTTCTTTAAAACTCTTTTGGTAATGACCTCATCTTGGAGGTAAGGAAAGAAAAGGTATCAGTCTATGTTTGGGGAATTTTCTTATATACCATTAATACCCTTGTTTGAAAAAAATAAACAATATGTTGATGTCCTAAAAATCTGATGAGAGAACATTGAACTGATGAGCAAGACTTGACAAAAATAAAGTTTTAATAACCAAACTCTACCTCCTCAAGCAATTAGAAAAAAATGAATCAACAGGAGATAAGCCCACTCCATTCTACCCTGCAGCTCAGTGTTAACAACAGCCTTGAGGTTAGAGGACCAGTGAGGAGTTTATGAGTGTGTGCACGGAGGAGGGGAATGGGGAGCTCTGTGAAGTCTGAGTCCCAATCACAGAGACATTAAATCTCTCCCATTCAGAACATCTCTAATCTTTTCTCCTCTAACATCCCCTAAATTGGAGTTTTCAAGGTGAGGGACAGAAATTACACAGCCAAGTCAGCCTCCTCTCAGCTGCTTTCATTCTGTGAGAGAAAACGCCCCAGCTGACCCTGAAAGTTTATGGTCCTGATCAGGATGGGCAAACAAGAGATGGACCTGCCCACACCACCAAGTCGATCAGTTGTTTCACGCCTTTGTCAAGGAGCTGGTGGAAAGACTGCTCAAAATGGTCAAAATACATAAATATTTAAGTTGGTGCAGAAGTAATTGTGGGCTTTGCCATTACTTTTAATAAATTACTAATAAATTAAGTAACCACTTAGAAAAAACTTGACCAGAAGTCATTCTACAATAGGCACTTACCACATTGCAAATGCGGTCCTGTTACAGGGTAGGAACTGTTATAAACCGAAGGTTTGTGCCCCTCCCAAAAAAATTCATATGTTGAAATACTAACCCCCAAAATGATGGCATTAAGAGGCGGGGTCTTTGGGGGATAAATAGGCCATGTAGGTGGAGCTCTCCTGAATGGGATTAGCCTTGTAAAAGGAACCCTGTAGAGCTCTCCATGCTCTTTCTGCTACATGAGAATACAACAAAAAGACGGCAGTCTGCAACCTGAAAGAGGGCCTTCACCAGAAGGGGACTGTCTTGGCACCCTGATCTCACTTCAGAACTGTGAAAAATAAATTTCTTGTTGTTTATAGGCCACCCAGTCTACGGTACTTTGTTATAGAAGCTCAAACTAATACAGGGGCCAAGTCTTTTCATCATTATATCCCCAGTGAAACAAACCAGTTTGTTTTCCACTGCATGAGATGCTTCAGAACTTGATTGTATTGAAATGAGTGAATGAGTGAACGATTCCCTGGGATTTATACTAAAGTCAAATATTGGCTTCTGGTTTCCTTATTTTATTTTTAAGCATAGGTATATAAGACAAGTGAAATAAAGACCAACTTCACTCTTTCAGCGGAAATGGGACAGGCTAGAATCCCTTCTGACCCAACTAGCCATGCTGTCCTGAAATGACCTCAGGTTTCCTGTACACTTCTCTAAGTGGTGAAACATGCTCAGCATCTACCAGGTCCCAGATCCCATGAATGACATTCATTGTTTCCATAAGGTTTATTCAAAAAGGGGAGTGGAAATTGGGATTCTTCTCTCTACTACTGGCATGTTATAACGAATATGAATTATATGAATAAGTGGCAAGGCATGGCTCTTGGCATACTCTAATGGTCTACTACAAAAATCAATAGGAATATGGCCAGAATGTGACAACATGGAAAATAATAAACTTCTAGTTGACTCAGTTTTTTCACCTTTGCCCTGAGAACCATGATGAGCCATGAAATTCCAGAGTGCCCACGCATCGCTGCAAATGCTAGTGGACCAGGGCATCTTATTCTTTTTTTTATTTCCTCCCCTGTCTTCTAACCCCAACTCCATCCTAAGACCTAAGACAGTTTCCAGAGCACAGTAAATTTCAAATGCTGTTCAGATCACTGGCATTTCTTCATAGCTAATATGTCATGGGGGAAATAAATATCCTTAGAAATCCTCACACATTTGAAAACCTCAACAGGCCAAGAAGTGATAATTCAGATGAAGTTTACACTGAAAAACCACAATAGAGAGAACCAAACATCTCATTATCTGAAAGTAATTGCTTGAGTCTGCTATAAGTGTATTTTTGTAGGGTTTCCTTAAAACTTTACTGCATGACATTTTAAAATTGAAAATAAAGCTATTTTAAATCGTTGAAATTCAACTGCCCACTTGCTCAAAGAAGATATTTATATAGTTATTTGTTTCTCCAATAGGAATAACTGGCTCACTGCATGCAATATTGAATTCTTTTGATGATATTTCAGTTTCCAAGTATATCTAAAAAGTAGAATGATCTGGCATTTTATTGAATTCTTTGATTCTATATAGGCTCATATGAGTATCAACATTTTTTTCTATACTATAGATATCATTCATATTCACCAAGATAAGAAATTGGGTTAACCCTAGTTCACTTTTTTCTTCAAAAGTGATGTCTTTTAAATACTGGGACAAGAAATCTATACTTGAGTTTGTTATTCAGCATGGCTTATAGTTTCTATTCAGAATTCTACTTTACAAATAAATCAATTCTAATTTTCCCAAAACCAAAATTACTCCAGGAAAAAATCAGCAATAGCAAACATTGATCCAGCATGAAAACTGAAATAATTTAAAATTTATTATTTGATCTGCTCTCTCATACATTCAATATTGGAAATAAAATAATTCTCAATACCCTTCCCCAAATTCTATGCCAGTAAAATTGAGTTGCTTCATCATTTTTTATATCAAAGATCCCTTTTTTAAAAACAGTTATGCAAGTCAGGAATTGCTTCTCAAAAACCACATTATGTTTTATAATGATTTAATAACTATGTAATCAAAATTCTCCCAACTTTTAGTCAATATTATTTATTTGGTGAAACTCAATGAATTTTTTATGTTAAGTTAAACACAGCTTAAACTTCTTTTATAGATGTTACTTTGAATCCATCTGTTATCATTAGATTGGGAGGGAGGAGATAGACTTTAAAATAGTTTAGCATAATGATTAATTCTAAATTTTATTAAATCCTAATAACTTGCAGATATGTTACCTAATGTGTATGTTTATGTATATATTAAATATCTCTGACATACATAGGATGCATACATATCTCTTACATACATACATATTTTAACTCCATTTTATTGATGGAGAAAGTGAAAGACTAATGGAATTGTAAAAATTAGTTTGAAATAAAAGGAATAGGATCTGGGTTTCCCCCTCCTACTCAAGTGTATCTCTTCTGTTTATTAACTTTTGGAGATATAGATTTTTAAGTGAATTACATTAATACATTTTTAAAATCAAAATTTGTCTCACTTATTATAGCAACTTGAAGTACGAAGATGTTGGTAATTTTCATTTGTTCACATTGTTCAATTGCTGTAAAGATCAAGTTTAGAACACCGTATTCAATTAATCTGAAAGCACACACTGATGACACTGACCAATATGGAGAAAGAAGAAACTGCAGTTGTAGTGATGACTGCAAACGATGAGCGCAGATGGAAAAATACTGAGTGTAGGACCTAACGGGAGCTATTCAGGTAGAGATGTTCATCAGGTAGCTCCATTTATGGACTCTTACTGTGCATCAGTTTATTACAAAGGCACGTGGGACACAAAAACAAATCCCAGTAAGGAAACAAAGGAGGGAACAGGTGTCAGTGTCTGTCAGAGTCTGGTTAGGGCATAGAGGTCACACTAATTACTTTTAATAGAAAAAAATTTAGTGTAGATAGTTACATTGAGTAGATGAAAAGGCAAAGAGAGAACTCTAAGGTATTACAGAGATGTCACCTGCAGGAAGCCTCTTCTACCCCTACAATTGGGAAAACAAAGTGAAAGGTTGGGATTATTAAAATTTAGAAGGTTTATACAGAATGGGAGAAAATTTTTGCAATCTACTCATCTGACAAAGGGCTAATATCCAGAATCTACAAAGAACTCAAACAAATTTATGAGAAAAAAACAACCCCATCAAAAAGTGGGTGAAGGATATGAACAGACACTTCTCAAAAGAAGACATTTATGCAGCCAACAGACACATGAAAAAATGCTCATCATCACTGGCCATCAGAGAAATGCAAACCAAAACCACAATGAGATGCCATCTCACACCAGTTAGAATGGCGATCATTAAAAGGTCAGGAAACAACAGGTGCTGGAGAGGATGAGGAGAAATAGGAACACTTTTACACTGTTGGTGGGACTGTAAACTAGTTCAACCATTGTGGAAGACAGTGTGGCGATTCCTCAGGGATCTTGAACTAGAAATACCATTTGACCCAGCCATCCCATTACTGGGTATATACCCAAAGGATTATAAATCATGCTGCTATAAAGACACATGCACATGTATGTTTATTGCGGCACTATTCCCAATAGCAAAGACTTGGAACCAACCCAAATGTCCAACAATGATAGACTGGATTAAGAAAATGTGGCACACATAAACCATGGAATACTATGCAGCCATAAAAAATGATGAGTTCATGTCTTTGTAGGGACGTGGATGAAGCTGGAAACCATCATTCTCAGCAAACTATTGCAAGGACAAAAAACCAAACACCGCATGTTCTCACTCATAGGTGGGAATTGAACAATGAGAACACATGGACACAGGAAGGGGAACATCACACTCCGGGGACTGTTGTGGGGTGGGGGGGAGGGGGGAGGGATAGCATTTGGAGATATACCTAATGTTAAATGACGAGTTAATGGGTGCAGCACACCAACATGGCACATGTATACATATGTAACTAACCTGCACGTTGTGCACATGTACCCTAAAACTTAAAGTACAATTAAAAAAAAAATTTAGAAGGTTTAGAGGACGTGACTCATATGCCTGAGACCCAGACATCTAAGAAGAGGCACTGCTCACCTAATGTGTCTGATTCTGCCAGTGTTAGAGAACCTAAACTGCAAAGTGCATTTGATTGCTGCTATTGGATTCAACCGCCACTGCCAGGGTGAAGTGAGGCAAGAGTGACCCTGACAAAATTAGGAAGCACACATAAACTCAACAGAAAAGAGTAAGTGCCTTTTCCCTCCACCAGCTGTGCAGTCTCCCTGGAACCCCTGCTGAGAGAGCCTAAGATGAGAGAAATGGCCAGGCAGAGATCTGATTTACAGAGTTCCAGCCCCAGCACCACAGAGCAAGCTATACAAGGATATGGGTTTGGAGCTGAGAGAAATCATAGCTCCATAACTGAAGCAGAATGATTTGTTCCAATTGAGGGAAAGGGGTTCAAAAAGGTTTTGATAAATAAAGTTGAATTGAGTCATAGAAGCTATAATTTGTTGAATAATTAGAATGTGTCAAGCATGGTATTAAGCACTTCAAGTTCATTAGTTCATTTAATTTAATCCTCACAACAACCATTTGAAGTAGATATTATTATCCCAAGTTTATAGATAAGAAAATTGAGGTTCAAGGAGGTTATGTGACTTGACCAAAGCTATATAGTTAGTAATTGGGGATCCAGGACTCAACCCCAGGTCCACCTGCCTCCAAAATATAAGCTCTCAAACATTATACCATACACTCTCTTGAAAGACTGGTAGGAGTTTAATAAATAGAAACTGAGCAAAGGACATTCCAAGCAGAGAGAAAGCACAACCAAAGTCATAGAGGTAAGAAAGAGCCTGGCAGAAGTAGGAAACCAAAAGAAATTCCACAGTTTAAATCTAACGTAAAAAGGAATACAGAGACCAGGCGCAGTGGCTCATGCCTGAAATTCCAGCACTTTGGGAAGCCGAGGCAGGCGGATCACCTAAGGTCAGGAGTTCGACTCTACTAAAAAGGAATACCAAAAAATTAGCCGGGTGTGGTGGCGTATGCCTGTATCCCAGCTACTCCTGCCTCAGGCTGAGGCAGGAGAATCACTTGAACCCGGGAAGTGGAGGTTGCAGTGAGCCGAGATCGCACTCCAGCTTGGCAACAGAGTAAGAATATGTCTCAAATTAAAAAAAAAAAAAAAAGAATACTGAGTAAATGGTTCATTGGATAGTTCATCAGAAGCCAGTGCAAGGAACACTCAATAGAGCATGTTTTCATGGATCCATGTTTTCATGGATCAGCTTTATCCTGAGGGCAGTGGAGAGCCATTGAAAGGTTAAACAGCAGAACAGCGTAATAAATTTTGTACTTTTTTAAAGTGTTCTTGCAAATATGTGGAAGGCTTATTGAACAGATGTCAGAATGGAAACAAGAGAGCTAGTTAGGAGACTTTTCCCAGGATCCAGAGAACATATGAGAACGGCGTGAATAAAAGCAGTAGTGGTGGTGGTGGACAGAAGAGAATCAAGAGGAGAGACGCTAAGAAGGTAGAACGCAGGAACTGATGACACACCGTAAGGGATTTAAAGGACAAGAGAGAGAAAGCAATGCAGGACAACTCCTGATCGTCTAAATGGGGGACCAGTTGAATGATGGTGCCTTTGATCAAGTCGGGAAAAGGTTAGAAATAAGACATTTGGGAGAAGGAGATATTAAGTTTTATACATGTGGAGTTTAAGATAGAAAATACAGGTTAAGATATGCAATCAGCAGTATGATATAGATTGCTGGTGTTCAGAAATGAAGTATGGGTCTGAAGATCAAGGTCATCATTTTTAGTGATTAACGTCTTTATCTGCCTTTTCTGGAAAATGCACAAAACCAAGGGGCTAAACATTAGGAAAATCTCTTTTAACCTTGAAAGTATGAAAACTTGGATTTGCAGCAAGCTAAAAAATCCAGGAAGATTAGAAGAGAGTGTTTCAAATCTATTACATATAATTGGTACAAAAATTTCAACTAATTGAGAGAAAAAATAGAAAGACACAAACATCAACCAGAAATATAGCACTCTCCGCATGCTCCTTGAATTTCACTTTTAAATAAATTTAGAATTGTTCTTATTGCATAAAAAGTCTCATCAATTATTTTAACAGATATCCCAAACCTACTCCTAATGTACTAGATTGCTATATATTTCTATGTATTAGAATGTGGGAGTATTTGTAATAAATCAGTAACTCAAGCAAACTGTACCAGAACACATTATCTTTTTTTAAAGACAAGGTGTAGCTCTGTTGCCCAGGCTGGAGTGTAGTGGTGCAATCACAGTTCACTATAGTCCCAACCTTCCAGGCTCAAGCAATCCTCCCACCTCAGCCCCAACAAGTAGCAGGGACTGCAGGTGCACCACCAAGCCCGGCTAATTTTTTTTTTTTTTTTTTTTTTTAGGGAGACAGGATCTTGCTATATTGCACAGCCTAATCTCAAACTCCTAGGCTCAAGTAAACTTCCTCCCTTGGCCTCCCAAATTGCTGGGATTACTGGCATGAGCCACCAGACCTGGCTCATTATCCTTTTTTTAATAATACTTAGCCCTGATTCTTCACAAATTGCTACATAGGATTATAATTATTGATAAAAATAAGAACAATCTTTTCAAGTAATAATTAACGTAAATACTTATCCACTCCAAAAGACAATTTTTATAGCTATAATAATATTCAATCCCATTTCTCACTCTTAACATAATCCCTAATTTCCAATCATGTACTTAGAGATTGGTTTAAGCACGTCAGCAAAATTACAAGCTCTGCCACAGTTATTGATTCAGGGATGGTAAAGGAACCCAAACCTAAACAAGTCAGTGCAGTATATAACACACTCTTGGCATGCTATCTAAGTCAATCCACGGAGAGTGATTCTCAGGACTTTTGTTTGATGGTTAGAAGAGAAAAAATAATATCACAGGAGGCAAATAAAGAGATAGGAAAAAACTGGTACTCGGTGATATCACTGGGTATTCAGACCAATCCTAGATTAAACCAACATTATATAAAACCAACTCCAAATTCCAGCCTATCTCTTATTCAAGTCAGTTTGAGTTGGGTTCTCTGAAACATCACCAACTGTTTCATTTTCTGCAATGAATAGAATTGATATTACTTATCAGGTTTTTTTCTTCTATTAAGAAAGGTATTAACAAATCTCCACTATGTAACTTCTTGAAATCTATCTGAAATGATCACAAAAAAAAATTCAAGTAGTTAATATCCTAAAGTTAAGAATTTTTTTTTAGGCCAGACATGGTGGCTCATGCTTGTAATCCCAGCACGTTGGGAGGCTGAAGTGGGTGGATCACGAGGTCAGGAATTTGAGACCAACCTGGCCAACACAGTGAAACCCCATCTCTACTAAAAATACAAAAATTAGCTGGGCATGGTGGCAGGCACTTGTAATCCCAGCTACTTGGGGGGCTGAGGCAGGAAAATCGCTTGAACCCAGGAGGCAGAGGTTGCAGTGAGCCAAGATCGTGCCACTATACTCCAGCCTGGAAAACAGAGCTAGACTCTATCTCAAAAAAGAAAATTATTTTCATTAAAATTGCCTATGTTTATCAATAATGTAATACAGATTCGAATATTCCACAGGAAAAAAATTAACAATGATTAAACATTTTTATTTATACAGAGATTTTATTTCAAGGTTATTGTATTAAATGTTATTTACAAGTAATATCCATTGTTACTGAAAGATAAAATTAAGGTTCTATACTTTCAAACCTTGAAAATTTTATTACAACACCTCCGGTTCCAATCACTCACATTTATAGACTTCTATAACCTTATTAGGTTACCTACCTCATACGCTGTTTGACTTTGGACAACATAGCATCCGATTCTCTGATACTAAACTCAGCACAACATCCTATCTTGCTCTGAGGTGGGCAGAGGATTGTTTTTGCTAGCAACACCCAATAATAATAAAGAGAGACCTTACACCTCAAGCACCATATTTCTTCTCTCTGTGGCTTCTCTCATGATACTGCCTCTTCTTTTGTCCATTGCACTCCAACCCAATCAATTTAAATGGGCAAATAAGCTTACCAACCTATTTGAAATTTCCAGATGGGAAATAGGAGCAAATGCATGTAGCTGAGGTAATTCACAAATACTGCCTCCCCTGAATTAGCATACTATAGATTTAAAATATTAATCAGTCCCTTCAGAGACTCATTTTAAAAATTTGACTAAGAAAACACTACGTAACAGAAAATAACTAACAAAATGGCTATAGCAAATCCTTTCCTATAATTACTTTACATGTGAATGGATTGAACTCCCCAAGCAAAAAAAAAAACCAGAATGGTTGAATAGATTAAAAAAAACAAGACCCAATTATATGCTGTCTACAAGAAACTCACTTTATATTTAAAGACATACATATGCTGAAAGTGAAGTGATGAGAAAAGATATTTCATGCAATGGTTACTAAAAGAGAGCAGGGGTGGCTATACTTATAACACACAAAATACACTTTAAGTCAAAAACTGTCACAAAAGACAAAGAAGGGCACTGTATAAAGATAAAAAGCTCAATCCACCAGGAAGGCATAATAATTACAAGTACATGCACTCAACATCATAGTACCTAAATATATAAGGCAAACATTGACAAAACTGGAGGGAGAAATAGACAGCAATATGGTAATAATAGAATACTTCAATACTTCACTTTCAATAATAAACAGAACATCCAAATAGAAGATCAACAAGGAAGCAAGACAGCTTGAATTACATTATAGGCCAAATGTACCTAAGAGATGTATACAGAATATTCTACCCAATGGCAGCAGAATACACATTCTTCTCATGTGGATCTTTCTCCAGAATAGATCTATTGTGATATAAGTCACGAAAAAAGTACTTGATGCAGCAAAAGCAATACTAAGTGGGAAATGTAGCACAATAAACACCTACATTTAAAAAAAGAAAGATCTCAAATAAACAACCTAACTTAACACTGCAAGGAATTTTAAAAAGAGCAAATTAATTCCAAGTTAGGAGATTAAGAAAATTTTTTAAACTAGAGCAGAAAACACAAGAAATTAAAAATAGACAAAATAAGAAACTGAGTTTTTTTAAAGATAATCAAAATTGATAAACTCTTAGCTAGACTAACTTAAAAAAGGAGAGATGATCCAAATAGATAAAATCAGAAATGAAAGAGGCTTTCCAAGTGATGCTACAAAATAAAAAGGATTATATGAGAATACTGTGAATAATTATACACCAAAGAAATGGATAATCTAGAAAAATGGATAAATTCCTAGAAACACAAGCTGTCAAGACTAAATCATGAAGAATTGGAAAGCCTGAACAGACCTATAACTAATATGGAGATTGAATCAGTAATCAAAAACCTTCCAACAAAGAAAACCTCAAGACCAGATGGCTTCACTGGTGAATTCTAACAAACATTTAAAGAAGAATTAACATCAATCCTTCTGACCATTAAGGAAGGGGGAACATTTCTAAACTCATTTTATGAGGCCAACATTACCCTGATACCAAAGAGCAGCAGACACTGTGAGAAAAGAAAACTGTAAGCCAATATCCTTGATGAATATAGATGGAAAAATCCTAAACAAAATACTAGCAAACTGAATCCAACAGCACATTAAAAGGATCATGCACCATGACCAAGTGGAATTTATCCCTGGGATGAAAGGATGGTTCAACATATGAAAATCAATTAAGGTGATACACTGTGTTAGCAGAAGAAAGAATAAAAATCACATGATCATCTCAATCAATGTAGAAAAAACATTTGATGAAATTCAACACCCTTTCATGATAGAAACGCTCAACAAATTAAGAATATAAGAAAAGTACCTCAACACAATAAAGATCTTACATAAAAATCCCACAGTTAACATCATACTCAATGGTAAAAAACTAAAAGCTTTTTCTCTAAGCTCAGGAAAAATGCCCATTCTCACCACTTTTATTCAACATGGTACTAAAAGTTCTCACCAGAGCAGGTAGGCATGAGAAAAAAATAAAAGGCATCCAAATTAGAAAGGAAGAGGTGAAATTATCCCTGTTTACAGATGATATGTTCTTACATATAAAAAATTCTAGACTCGATTTAAAAACTGTTAGAATAAAAAATTCAGTAAAGTTACAGTATAGAAATATAACATATAAAAATCAGTAGCATTTCTATACACTAAAAACAAACTATCCTAAAACAGAAATTGAGAAAACAATCATATTTAAAATAACAACAAAAAAATAAAATGCTTAAGAATAAATTTAACTGAGGGGGGGAACGACTTATATAATCAAAACTAAAAAACACTGGTAAAAGAAATTAAACAAGACATAAACAAATGGAAAGACGTTTGATGTTAATAGATTTAAAGACTTCATATTGTTAAAATGTTCGTACTATTTAAAGTGATCTACAGATTCAATGCAATCCCTATCAAAATCCCTTGGCATTTTGTAGAGAAACAGAAAAAGCAATTCTAAAATTTATATTGGAACCACAAAAGACCACAAATAGCCAAATTAATCTTGAGAAAAAAGAACAAAGTTGGAGGCATCACACTTCCTGATTTCAGAAAAATATCACAAAGCTAGAGTAATCTAAACATCATGGTACTGGCATAAACACAGACATATTGACCAATATAACAGAATAGAGAGCCCAGAAATAAATCCACACATATAAGGTCAACTGATCTTTGGCAAAAGTGCCAAGAATATACAACGGGGAAAGGACAACCTCTTCAACAAATGGTTTTGGGAAAACTGGATATCCACATTCAAAAGAATAAAAGTGAGGATGGACGCAGTGGCTCAGGCCTGTAATCCCAGCCCTTTTGGAGGCCAAGGCAGGTGGATCACTTGATGCCAGGAGTTCAAGACCATCCTGACCGATATGGTGAAACCTCGTCTCTACTAAAAATACAAAACTTAGCCGCGCATGGTGGTGCCTGCCTGTAATCCTAGCTACTCCGGAGGTAGAGGCAGGAGAATCGCTTGAACCCAGGAGGCAGGGGTTGCAATGAGCTAAGAATGCACCACTACACTCCAGCCTAAGCAACAGAGTGAGACTACGTCTAAATAAATAAATAAATAAATGTGGACTCTTATCTTATACCATACAAAAAATCACTCAAAATAGATTAAAAAATTAAAACTAAAACCTGAAAATGTACAACTTCTAGAAGAAAACATAGAAGTAAAGCTTCATGATATTGATCTTAGTAATGACTTCATGGATATGACACCAAAAGCACTGGTGACAAAAAACAATATAAATAAGTGAGACTACATCAAACTAAAAGTTTTTGCACAACAAAGGAAGCAATGAACAGTGTGAAAAGACGAACTATAGAATATGAGAAAATATTTGCAAACTATATATCCAGTGAGGGTATACAATCCAAAATGTACAAGGAACTTCTACAACTCAATAGAAAAAATAAAAACCTAATAATCCAATGTAAACAGGGGCTAGGGAATTGAATAGACATTTCTCCAAAGAAGATCTACAAATGGCCAATAGGTGTATGAAAAAAATGCTTGACATCGCTAGTTATCAGGGAAATGCGTATCAAAACCACAAAGAGACCACCTGTTAGGACGACTACTATCAAAAAAATAATGTGGAGAAACTGGAACATTTAGCACACCGTTAGTGAGAGTGCAAAGTGGTGCAGCCACTATGGAAAACAGTATAGTGTTTCCTCAAAAAATTAAAAATAGAATTATAATATTATCCAGCAATTCTACTTCTGGGCATTTATACAAAATAATTTAAATCAGAATCCCAAAGAGATATTGGCACTATCACATTTATTGCAGCACTATTCATAAGAGCCAGGAGATGAAAATAACCTAAATGTTTATGGACAGATGAATGAGTTGATGAAGAAATATGATACGTAGATACAATGGAATATCATTCAGCCTTTAAAAAGCAGGAAACTCTGCAATATGTGACAACATATTCATGAGGACATTAAGGACATTGAGGACATTAAATGAAGTGAAATAAGCCAGTCACAGAAAGACAAACACTGCATGATTCCACTTATGAAGTAACTAAAATAGTCAAATTCATAGAATCAAAAAGGAGAACAGTGGTTGCCAGGGGCTGGAAGGGGGAAAAATGTGAAATTACTAATCAACAGGCATAAAGTTTCCATTGAGCAGGACAAATAAGCTCTAGGAATCTGCAGAACATCATTGTACCTATAGTCAACAATACAGTTTTGTATACAGAAATGTATTGACAGTAGATCTCATGTTAAGTGTTCTAGCCACAATAAAATAAAATCTTTTAAAAAGAAATCATTCGTGGCATAACTACAATGTGCAAGATTTTGTGCTAAAGGCTGGGTGGACAAAAGATGTATTAGATGTTGCAAGGCTGGGCTATTAAATACGAAGTACTCTAAGACACTATTTCTAAAATTTGTATGGCTGCTGCAAATGATTCATGTTTGCCTAATTTAAACAAATCATCAGGATTTCCTTAGATGTAGATAATATCAGATGAACTTATTCTACATTGTTTCCCATTCTAATAATCAGACACTTTGATTAACATTCAACTTTTATTCAAAAGCAGAATTCTGATACTAGGGAAAATTTACAAGAAAAGCCAACACCAACATACAAGTATGTTTATCACTAAGCTAATATGGCTATGTCAGTCTAAGCATTTGTTTTCCTTTATAACTGGAAATAGTGGTTTTCAACCTGTGGTCTGTGGAACCTCATGCTCCGTGAGGTTACCTGAGGGGTCATAGTAGGAATGACAATCACATGAGGCTTGGACCCCATGCCTGCTTCAAACTGCAGCAGCTCTATTTGTATGTATTTCATAAATGACAGGGGTGCAGAGGAAATGTGAGGAGTCATGTAAAATTTTACTTAGAAGAAAGGAATTTACTGCTGACAAGGTTTGAAAACTTCTCCCTTCAAAGAATAACATCGGCTGTGCATGGTGGCTCATGCCTGTAATCCCAGCACTTTGGGAGGCCGAGGTGGGCGGATCACGAGGTCAAGAGATCGAGACCATCCTGGCCAACATGGTGAAACCCTGTCTCTACTAAAAATACGAAAATTAGCTGGGCGTGGGGGTGCATGCCTGTAGTCCCAGCTACTGGGGAGGCTGAGGCAGAAGAATCCCTTGAACCCGGGAGGCAAAGTCTGCAGTGAGCTGAGATCGCGCCACTGCACTCCAGCCTGATGACAGAGTGAGACTCCGTCAAAATAAAAAAGAATAATATCTTTGTTTTACCCTATAAAGTTGCTCCTGAACAATTCCTGAGTTCTTGGTTAACTGTCTCTTGTCACCTATTCTAGTTTGCCTCTCAGATTAAAGGTACGAATCGCTTCTTACATATCCTACTGGTATTATTTAACTACTTCCTTTCCTAAATTGATGGCTCCTACTAAGGAAAGATGCCTTTAATGTATCCCAGAGTAGGATAGACTCCGCAGGGCACTTGGCCCTCTGCATTGTATCTCCCCATCTCAAGACTGAAGCCCAGAGGGAGCCTTCTCTCCCAGCCAGCTCCAAATTCACCTGCTCATTACCCCTCCCAGTCAACGTTTGGCTTCTCCAATTTATAACCCAACCTCCTGCTAAGTTTCTGTAGCTTCTTAAAGGAGAGAAACTATTTTTTCCTCCAGAGAGTCTAAAATCATAATACATATATAATGATTTTAAAAGAAAGCCCCAGAAAGAAGTCTACTGACATCCTGTTCAGTCTTATATTTCCACAAGTCAGAAAAGTCAGACTGCAGAACAAAGGGAGGTAAGCACATAGGAGAGTGTGTCTTGATTTCACTTTGAAGAACTTTGTGCTAAGTCAAATTCATGCACTAAATAAAGGGTTACCAAGGAGTAGTTGTCCTTGATCTAAAATTTGTAAGTCTTTCCAATTATAAAAATCAATTTTATTTCCACCGAGTCAAGTATTTTAGTCATTATGTGAAAGCTATATATAATTATCCTTTGTGAATAAGGCGGGGTAAAAAGATTTTAAAATTTGGATCATACTTATAATTGGTTATTAATATGCACATAGGGAAAATCTTTATGCATGTGAAGCTTTGTCAAGGACTTTCTGCAAGTATATTGAAGAGCCACAATATGACATTGGGTAAAGATGCAAATTAATTTTCAGGCATGTGGAGCCATTAAGAATGAGAATGAACATGCCATGAAGAATTAAAGGAAATTAAAAACACTTAGACTTTTTAATCTATACAAAACAAACTATAACATTTTATCATCATAAAGCAACTAGTCTTCATAATATTTAAATGCTCACATAAGAATTAGAGAGAGTGAAATTCCTGAGAGTAACTATGCGTGGCTTTGCCATTTACAAAATACTTTTCTGATCAATTATTTCAGCTAGAGAATAATCCTTTGCCCAAGAAAGGTATCTCTATCCTCAATTTACAATACTCAGAGACATCTAGTGATATGCCCAAGATCACACAGAAAGGTAAAGAGAGAGAATGACAAGCTGGTCTTCTGCTACATCACACACAGTATCGTGCAAGGCAGTGGACATAGCAGTGTGCTTGTACCTGCACACTAGTATAAACACAGGCTAATGCAGGCATACACGGGGTCTCCTTACACCTTACCCCTAAAATAACCAAGAAAAATGAAAATCCTATTTTTTAAAATAGCATTTGGATACTACATGTTCTCACCTATAAGTGGGAGCTAAGCATTGGATACACATGGACATAAAGATAGTAACAATAGAAACTGGGGACTACTAGAGGTCGGAGTAAAGGAAAAGGGCAAGAGTTGAAAAACTAACAATTGGGTACTATGCTCAGTACCTGGGTGAAGGGATTATTTGTGCCCCAAACCTCAGCATAACGCAATGTATCCATGCAACAAACCGGCACAGATACCCCTGAATCTAAAATAAAAGTTGAAATGATTTTTTAAATAAAGAAAAATTATAGGATAGCAAAAACAAAAATGGTTTTGGAGAAGCTTTATTATATAAAACCATAAACTCACATAGCTAAACTTAATTTTATTATATATACATTTATAACAGTCTGCCAGGTATTGCTGCATTTTTATACATCTCAATTTCACTACTAGACCACAAACTCTTTGAGAGAAAGGACGATACTTTATATTAAAGCATACTTTTGGACTCAGAGCATTTAACAAAATGCCTGGTATATAGTATACATATAATATGAGGGGTGAATTCAGGCATAACTATACCACAAATTTTAAGAATAAAACAAATTTAACTGTTTTTTGCAAAGTAGTCAACTGAAGCAAAGCCATTGTGTGAATCAACCAAGATAAGTTAGTGGCAGAGGCAGATCTAAACTCTAAAATCTAGAAAACAATGAACTTTTGAGACTTAGAAGCCATTTTATAGGCTATTTTACCCGTCACCTTTGTTTTAGATTGATTTTGTTGGCCAGGCAAAGAGGCTCACACCTGTAATGGCAGCATTTGAGAGGTCAGGCGGGCTGATCACTTGACGCCAGTAGTTCAAAACCAGCCTGACCAACATGGAGAAACCCCGTCTCTACCAAAAAATACAAAAATTAGCCAGGCGTGGTGGCACAAGCCCATAGTCACAGCTACTCAGGAGACTGAGGTGGGAGAATCACTTGAACCCGGGAGGCGGAGGTTGCAGTGAGCTGATATCATGCCGCTGCACTCCAGCCTAGGCAACAGAATAAGACCCTGTCTCAAAAAAAAAAAAAATTTAAAAAGACAGCTTTATTGTGATTACCATGTCAAAGCCCTAAATCAATGTACATCATATATACACGCAGACACACACACACACACACACACACACACTCACTACTTATATTGAGCCGCTGCTAGCTTCTTAATAAAAATGTTATCTGTGAATGAGTGGAAGGACGCCATCAGCAAGTAGCCCAGTGACACCAGAAAGATGGTGATTTGTGTGGCTCAGGCCTCAGTCATTGACACCAAATGAGATTATCAATTGCTCCTCCAGCTCCTTCGAGTCCCCCCACTGATAAGAAAAGAAGGCAAGTCACATGACAGACCACTGACATCCACATCACACACCAGAAAGAACCATTATAACTTGCCGCCATTGAGACAAGTGTACATTGCGGTCTAACTTTTCCAGAAAGTCCCATCAGCTTCACTCACAGCTACTGTGGAGGCGAAACACTCCCTTACACTAAAAACCTCATTATAATTCCACTTCTTTCATTTTCCCAGAATGAGACCGGTAGGCATCTGGACTCAGATTCTGAGCCAGGCCAAAGAGTGAATGAATCAATGCGCATTCTATCCAGCAATAAAGGAACTGTATCCCTAGACTTTATGTTTAAATCCTGTTTATATTATATTCTGCATTTACATACAAACCCTATCGTTAACAGCTTTTCGATAGTTTGAAATTTCATTTAAAGACAGTGAGAAGCTTGACTTTATTTCTGAGCACACAGCCATAACAGCCATTTCTATTTTTTAAATTCTCTATTGGAAGTTTCTAAAAAGTTCTTTGAGATTATTTTCAATGCTATATTGGATTGTGATTGATTTCTATTTTTATTTTATCCTGTCCTTCCATTTTTTAACCTATTAATGAAGAATCACTATAGCCTAAGTGCCTTACATGAAACCATACTCAGTATTTCTCACAGGCTCTCCTGACAAAAAGTTTGGCAATCTCTATTTAAGTAATAAACTAGCAAAGAGGTGAAGGAACAAACAATATTAGTAAATTAATCCTTCTCAAAAGCAAATGTGAACAAATGCCACTTCACTGCATACATTACCTCCTTATTAAAATTATGTCAAAGATGGTTTTAAAGACCATCCAAAATCCTTTCACAGAGTTCACTTCAAGCAATTTGAACTGTAGTGTATAATTCCACTGCCTTTGTACTGTATGGAAATCGTGTACATTTTGTGTCATAGACCTCACATAAGAAGATGTTTTGGAAGAATCACATTTTTCAGATATTTCCTACCAAGCTCAGCACATTGAAATAGACTGAATACAAGAGAGAATGAAACTAATTTAAAATTTTGGGAGAGAACTGCACATAAGCCATATAATTTAAGAGCTCTACTGAACATTTACAGACCTGCCCTCAATGCTGGATTTGTCTCTATTATACCTAAAAATTAATTTATTAACAAAGATATATCCTACACTATTCCACAAAGACTTTTTTCTCCAAAAGGAAACTTCGAAATACAGGAAAGGACTATTCACTAATATGACAAATGGCAGAGTGACATTCCAAACAAGCATAGCTATGATTAATGTATGTGCAAACATCCATTCAATAGAAAAATCTCTACAGTACCAAATAGAAATTCTGACCAAATCATGAGCTGTTATGACAAGTCCTCATTATTTTTACAACCCAGGAAACTGTTACCCAGTTGGAATCTCAGTGGTTCGGCCATGCCTACTGGTGGTAAAATAAGGACAGATAATCCCTAAACAAAATATTTACACTATAATGAGCGCCTTCTCTAAAAATGACTTCTCTGAGCTCTGACAGCTGTATCTATATTACATAACCATGCAAATCACAGTTTGTTGGACTAAGGATGGATGCTTAATCCAATAGCATAAACATTTCTTCAACTAAAAATTTGGTATTGGAATCAAGTAGCCAGTCAGCAACATGCAAACGTGAGGACTGTGGAGCACCTCAGAAAATGAGTCAGTGGGAGGATGGGGGAGCAGGAAAGAAGAGAAGGGAGGTAGGTAGTGGCTTTTCAGTTCTTCCAGCTCCTTTTCTGAGGCCCTGATGCATTCCTGATCTTCAGATATGTTTCTGTCTCCTTATAATAAATTCCTCTGTGTTGCTTACTTCTTGAGTTGACTTGTTATCTAAAACCCAGAATCCTAAGTAATGATACATCTATATATTAAGTTACTCTTATATTTTACTTACACTTTCATAGGTCTACAGCTTATCTCTTCATCCAAAGTATAAGGTCCCTGAGAGCAAAAACTATTCTTTATACTTGTTTGCAGTCATACACCACATACACAATACCTTGAATAGAGCAAGCAGACTTCAAACATTTGCTCATTCATTATGGCTCTATGTTGATATATTTTTTCCTTTTTATTAAGAAATATTGTTGTAAATTGCATTATCATGAAAGTTTATAATTATGATCCATCGCATGACCTACATACAAGTACACATGTTGTTTTGGTGGTATTTTCTCAGTATTTGCAAACACAAGCAATTAACCTCCTGGCTCTGTTTTCCAACTTTTGGATGACAGATTGTGTTATGTGCTGTTCCTTGTATTACTTCTGCTACTTGTCCATGTTAAAAATGCAAACTAAGAAAACTGAAGTGCAGCCCATTAGATACACAGTTAAACAAGTTTCTCCGGGGGAGGCTGTCAGAGCCACACATCCTGACCAAACAGTTTATGTCACCAAGTCAGAAAAAGTTCAACAAAGATACATGGCTTGTTGAAAAGCAGATGGTGGGAAAGAAAAGGGTGAGCTTTAGTAATCATCCACCTTTCTTTCTTAAAAGGTCTTTCTAGCCCATAATCAAATTCCCTATTTTCAGAATTGCCTCTCTGAGCCATTTGGGGTGGACCTCTGACAGCCATATGTATATTATTTAAACCCAGAGTGACTAGGAGCAGATCTCTTTGCTTCTTCGGTTGAGGTTCTCATATTCATACCTTCCTATTCCCAGTAACAAGAGTCAATGTTCTCATGGTTTCCCCCGTGGGTCACAGCAGCAGTGTCCCAGCAGCACTCTTTAAACTCATCCCATTTCTTTCCAATTCATTCTCCGTAATACTACCAGTTCTAAAGCCATCTGTTTCTACATAACTCCTTTACTCAAGAATCAACATGTCTTTCAGAGGCCAAAACTGATCCCTTTACCCATTTGTCCTACTTTACCACTACTGCTCATTTATCTATTCAATAATGTGTATCAAAGACCTGATAGGGGCAGGCATTGTGCTAAGCACTAGGAACACTATGGGAAACACAGACAAGTAAACAGGTTGTAATGCTGTGGTGATATGTGATATAATAGAGATAATCATACAGTACTAAAATGGCTCACAAAAGGCACACCAAATCCTGTCTGAACAGCAAGAAAAGGTTTCCTGGGCAAAATGAAATCCAAAAGGCAAGTAGTTATTAGGAACATGGTGATGAGCAAGAAGAAATATGTGCATATGTGCATGGGCCAAGATGCAAGTGGCAGCAGGGGAGATGATGAGAAGTAGATGAAGATAGATGGAATCAAGAAGACTTGGTAACAGATTGAATACGGGAGCTGAAGGGATGTGAGTGGTAAAGGGAGAGAGAGGTACCAAAAATGACTACCTGAGATCTAGCATAAGCAGTCACATAGACAGGAGTGTCTTATAATTAAATGGAGAAAAGTGATAAGAAGATCATAAAGCCTAAAGAAAAATTGTGTTTAATATGGCTTCTTAGATATGGGTAAGAACATCTTCAAAGTTGAGTTCTTGTGGACAGATCAATATATTTATAGAAAGGATATACACCAAATAGTTAACAGTTGCTAGTTCACTATGGTGGCCTTTTTACTTACCTATATTTTCTAAATGTTTGGTGTGAACACATAACACTTTATAACATAGCGATATTTTAAAGTATTATAAAGGATCTTAAAACATATGTATAAGCCACGATAGATGAAATAGGAGCATGAGACAAGATTGCAGCAAAATGTTACAATTTTTCTATGTTTCTGGGACAAATATGATCCTTATTTCTTCTTTTAAAAATAAAAGAATTGCATATTTGTAAAAACACAAATGAGGTAGCACCATCTGGTATTCAGAATGAACTCATCTGGTGAAGTGTGGCAAAGCAATATTTCAAGGCTCACAACCTCTACTCGCATGTTCCCTACAGTGTTAGCTTTCTCCAAACTGGAGAAAGCAGTAGGCAAGACAGGCTCATGGCCCTCAACATAACTCATCAATAGTGCTGAGAAATTAAAGAAAAATTATTTCTCATAAAGATTATAAACTTAATTATTTGAATTTGAGCCTTACTTCTGCCCTAGGTCTTCTGACTCATGTAAGTTATTTTACCATTAGAGTTATGCAGGGGTTTTTTACTTTATTCATTATTTTTTACCTTCAACTCAAAGAGCTTGAGATGACTACAGACCTTTAGCTCCCCTTTAAAACTGAGGAAAATGCCTTACACTTACCTTATAATATTCAGCATTTGGAAAACTAAGTAATGTTGTTAAAAAGTCATTATCAGATAATAGGGATGAGGAAGAGAAAACAACCATCTGCTGATGAACCTGTTTGGCATCCATGGCAAAAACTGCTCACTAATCAGGCTTCATATTCTTCCTGGTGGCAGGACTATCCTGCGTGTAGTTATATGGCTATTTGGATGAGAATGGTGGTATTGGAGATGGAGAAAACTGATGGACTTGTTAGGCAAAATCATTGAGGTTCTGTGGCAGATTGAGCATGAGGAGCCAGGAGACAAGGAAGTATCAGAAACGACTGCAAGATGTGTAGCATGAGCTGCATGGACAGGGTGTCATAAGGACGTAGAGAAGAGTACTAGACTGATAAGGGGATCATAACATCTAAAGAAAAATTTTGGTCAATATGACATCTTGTGATGGGTGAAAACAATGGAATGTGAATAGAAACTGTGTTTGTCATTTACTTCCCTGCTTCATAAAAATCTCCCATGTGCCATCCCTCATTCTCTTTCTCCACTCACTGGCTAAAATAAATGCAGCTGCTTAGAACGCCTTGTATCAGAGTCATAAAATGAAAATAGACTGACTTCCTGAATGACTACATGGAAGGTGGACTACTTTCCTATCACTGCTATAACAAATGATCACAAACCCAATGGTTTCAAACAAGGTAATTTATTATCTTACAGTCCTGGGGATCAGAAGTCCTAAAATCATGTTGGTAAGGCTGTTTCTTCTGGAGCCTTAAGGGGACAATCTGTTTCCTTGCCTTTTCTAGCTTCTAGAGGCCAGCGGCATTCCTCAGCTCATGGCTCCATCCTCCATCTTCAAAACCAGCAGTGCCACATCTTCCAGTCTCTCTCTCCATCCCTCTGCTTCTGTCATTGCCTGCCTCTGTGTCTCTCTTGCCTCCCTCTTTCTCTTTTCAGAGCCCTTATGATTAGAATGGGCCCACCCAGATAATTCGGGATAATCTTCCCATCTTGATATTCTTAACTTAATAACATCTGCAAAGTCTCTTTTGCAATGTAAGGTAACCTATTCACAGGTTCTAGGAAGTAGGATGTCTTTGTGGGGAAGGTCATTATTCTGCCTACCACAGAAGGTATTTTGGACTTCACATGAGTGAGAAAAACTTCTGATTGTGTTCATTCATTAACTTCATGAGGCTTGTCTCTTACTAACTGATATGACTAAGTGATAGTATCTAAAATACAGTAAACCATAAAACAGTAAACATATGTCCTCAGCTGAATTGTAGTTTAGACAGCAACCATCTCTTACTCCACTTTGTTACTAAACAAATTGTCCTCCACATAATAACATGTAATGATACTTCGACAATGTTTACTAATGATAAGGGCATCATGGTATGACAGCTAGAAATAGCCTAGGGGTCATTTAAAATCTTATTTAGCAAACAGCTTCAACCTTTTCCAATATTAGAACTTTAATTAGAACTTCCAATACCTAAGGAAAAATTTGCTCATTTATTAATACATCTTACCTTTTTTTGCCTGAATTATTTAAGACAAAGGTGCTGCCAAGAAATGAAGTGCTACAAAAAGAAGCAAAGACATAAGAAGATACTGGTGAGACCAATAACTCATGGATAAAGTTTAAATAATCATATATTTAAAGTTCATTTTTCTCCATTTTATGAAATGTGGGGCTGTGGAATTATTACCCAAAGGTCAAATTGACCTCAATGTCCATGGATTTTACTTTCTGTAAACTTTCTATTGCAATTATGATTGGGTTATCTCCAAACATTGTTTTTATCAGAAGAAAACTAAAAGATGAAGATGACTAATGTTCCCCCTAGATATTCATCACCAACAATCTCCTTATTACTCTAATGACTGTTCACTAGAAAAATATTTTAATGCACTTTCATTTTTTCCAATTTAGAAAAATAATCAGACTTTAATGTGAATGCATTTTTAACATTTTTCCATGCTTTAGGGATGCTGCTTTTAGGAGGAAAATGTAATGAATGTTTTAATAATATTAAAGAGGTTTGCCCAGAATCTGTGGTTTAATTCAACTTTTCAGTGACAACAAAATAAAAAAGACTAAATGCAACTATCAGCTAGGACTCCTCCCTTCTCCATATGGCTACCTATTGTTTAAATATATTTGAAAGATATAATTCACTTAGGGAGACAGGAACAAAAATAAGCATGCCAGGTTAATTTTCACAATTTTTTCCCACACAGATCTATACAGATCGTTGCCATTCTTCTGAGAACTCCTGACCTCATCCCTCCAAGATGGCTCTCGTCCTCAAAACACACTTCACCATATCCCACAGATACATCCCCTTCCCCTTTCTCTAGTTTGTTCTCATGTGCCCTTCAGGTTTTCAATGTATTCTTAGTGTCATCAGTGAAAATTCACTACTGAAGAGATTTAAGTGCCATTTGTCTATGCAGGCCTTTAACTTCAATGTAAACAACCTGCTTTCCATAAGTTTATCCTCAGATTTAAACTGAACAGAAATCAAAGAATTATTTTTGTCCCATTTTTCTTTTCCTTGATTTAACTCATAGTCTCAGAGAGGATGCTCCAACTGCCTTACCAACTCCACATCACCTCACTACCTGCTAAAGTGTCATAACCAAACCTCAGTAATATTCTAATAATGTCGTTCTCTGTCCCAGTCTAGAAGATGGCAAAAAACAAGGGCAGGCAGATTTAAAGACGGGAATAAGGCATGTGATAAAGGCTTCTGCACACAATAAAGAATTGATCTGCAGATGTTGACTGGTTCTTGAGAAAGAAAGAGTTGATGCACAAAATAAATCATCTGAGGGAAGGGTTTTCTCCCCCTAACCAAGATATTGTATAATGTCTCAACTGATATCCATAACCTTAATGAAGTTACCAGGAAATGAAATATTTAACCATGTCTGTATATTCTACCATTAAACATGCTTCATGGACACACGTGAGCAATTATATAATATCACACTTCCAAGTTTTCAATTTTTAAAAAACCTCATAGACAATTAAAAACTACTCTTCAGATCACCTGTTTTGTCAATGCACCTGTTAACTTCCCTCTCTCAAGAACTACTCCCAAGGAAGTAGGACAAGAGACTTTATTCTAAGGACTTCAGAATTCTTCACTAAAAGGTGTGATTAAGGACTAAAACTATTACTATCCAAACTAATTAGAGGGAGTTATGGTCTAATTTAGTTCTATGATATGAAGCTATTCTGAGTTGATTTTATTGGAAACACAAATTCTATTATATTCTAAATTCAATTGCACAATTCCACAGCAAAGAATTGGGTAATCCGTATAGCTCTTCAATTTTCTTGTGAAGATTCAAAGTTTTGCTTATTTTGAGTTATAAAACGTGAATTATTTCAGTGAATCAACCTCTAATTTCGAGGAGATTTGAGGAACAACTCTTTAATTAATCTTTATCATGCTTGCTTAAACTTTGCCAGCCATCTCACTCCTGAAAGTAAATTAAAGTGAGAGGAGAAAGAATCTGAATGACCTGCCATAACACAGCTGGCTACTTGACAGATAAGTCTTTATAAGACCCATCATCCTGAAGAATGACATAATTTTAGTTTCAAGAACTACGCATGCTCAGAAAAAGTTATAAGGCAGTGCAATAAGAAGTCAAAGTAATAATTTGTATGTGTGTGTGAATAGACTGCCTAGGTAAATATTTACATCTGATAAGTAGTGAATACTCATTATTATTCATATTTAATAGTTTTCATGCCTTAAAAATATTTCTTTACCCAATCATATACTCAGCTTCTCTGTAATTTTTAACTATTACCAACACAGAGCATATTAACTTTTACTAGCACTATATATTTTTTCATTATTATTATGTTTTCAGCTACAATTCACAAAACAACCACCTAAAAACCAAGCCTTTCCAGTTCCAGTAAATGTCAGTTTAAAAAGTAAAAAAAAAAAAAAAGGATTCAAAGCTTTGCTTATTTTGAGTTATGAAATGTGAATTATTTCAGTGAATCAACTTCTAATTTCAAGGAAATTTGAGGAACAACTCTTTAATTAGTCTTTATCATGCTTGCTTTTTCCTTTCTTTTAGCCACCAGATAACACTGGGAACAGAAAAAGACACAAAGTAAATAGATTGGCAAATATTTTTTTTTTTTTTTTTTTTTTTTTTTTTTTTTTTTTTTGTTAAGGAGTCTCTCTCTGTTGCTCAGGCTGGAGGGCAGTGGCGCAATCTCAGCTCACTGCAAGCTCCAAGATTGGCAAATATTTCTATTCTATGACTCATAGAAGTAGTTGCCATCATGTATTCCCAGATACAGTGCAAAGTACTTTATATGTCTTATCTGATTTAATTCTTTTAAAAACTCTCTAAAAATGTTCTGTGTTATCTCTTTTGATCAATGAGGTAACTGAGGCTTAGAAAGGAAAGGAACTTGTCCAAGTCTCACAGCTAGAGACTGACCTATAGTTTAAGTCCTCATTTGTCAGGACAAAATGCTTAATTCCTATTACATGTTGCCTGTATATGCAGACATAGAACCCACTGCAAATTGGCATGTGATACCTGCTCATGTGCTATGGCAGAAATACTAAGGTGCCTAACTATGATTTGTGCCACCCTCCCATAGCATAATATTGATGTAGATACATGTCCACCCATTGTCCAATCCCCCTTATGTATAGGAGTGGCTATCATATAGATAGGTTGTTACCAAGAAAATGTGCCCAAAACTAATTTGCCACTTTCAGGCCTGTCCTATAAAAACTTCCCAAAAACTCGTCCATGTTCACCAGCCATCCCATTTGATGTCAACTGGGGTTGCCAGATAAAATGCAGAGCACAAATTTAAATTTGAACTTCAAAAAACTAAATTATGTTTTAGTGTAAATATATTCTATGCAATATTTGAGACATATATTTACCAGGAGCACTGACATTCAAGTTGCCAGATTAGCATATAGAAAGCATCAAAAATGTAAATGTCCCAAATATTTCATGGGATATACTTGTACTAAAAAGCTATCTGTTGTTTATGTGAAATTCAAATTTAGCTGTGTGTCTAGTGTTTGTATTTGCTAAATCTGGCTGCCCAAATAGCAACACCTCTAGTTACACTGGCAGCAGCCACATGCTAAAGGCAGTAGAGCGACCATTAACACAGATCTGATGACTGCAACCAAGGGTACCCCGCCTTTGAGCTTTACATTAGGGAGAAATAAAGTTGTACTGTGGTAAGCCTCTTAGGTGTGTGTGCTGATTAATACGATACAAACAATACTAGTGTGACAGTATTAATAAAAGTGCCAAGAGTTTATCATTCAAGTCTTAAAGGGAAGCAGCATGGAGAGTATAAATCATTTAAGTTTGGAGTCACACCAGCATGTCCTGGGTTCCAATTTCTGCTGTATCACCTCCTAGCTTTGTGGCTCTAATTTCTCTAGCTTTGATTTCTTTACCTATAAAATAATGAAATCAACGCTTTCTTGAAAAAATACCTTTAAAAAATAAATAACAAATGCAAAAAAAAAACTAGAATATTTAGCATATAAATGCATAATGTTCTAATACTATTACTGATTTTTATCATTAAAAAGAATAGGCTAGTTTCCCATTTTTTATGTTTATTGAGCTGCAAAGTGATGAATTTATGCCTTTTTAATGAGAGTTCATTTTACTGTTTATAATTAAGTCCATACGGCTCACTTTTATAATTAGCTATTTTTTATCTCACTGTCTTTGAACTCAGTAATTGACTTTGCCAGCAGATTTTTAAGCTGAGATCAGTCTTTTCCCTGAGTTTTCTAATCAGAATAGCACAGCTGTTTTGACTCATGGACCTCAGTGCAAGCCCAGTAGGCATTCTGGATGGTCTGAAATCTGCCTTTCCTCCTCATTGCTGAGCACATCTCAAATTGATCAGCTCAACAGGTAGAATTCAAAAGTGTCTTTCATTTGAAATTAGACAACCACCAAATCACCCTATTACAATTAAAACTGAGAATGCTCAACACCATAAAGCCCAAGACTGAAGCACAGTACTCCAATATGCACATTCCCATGCGTTCAGAACCTAACTGCTTCCAAGCACTAAATGTTTGGCCCTTTCTGGCTTAGACAACTTGCTTTATAGGAAGAAAATTGAAGCCTAACCTGAAATACTTTTTTTAAATGGTATTTGTTGAAACATTTTAATCAAATTTGTTAAGTCTTGAGGTGCTCAAAATTAAGCTATGTTTTCAGTGTCAACCTATTCTCATAAATCTCTTCTCAAAGAGAAAACCAAGGATGAAAGTGAATCTCTGATCTCTTACTGATTTGGAATAAATCAGTTAGTGTCACTTTCTAACCTTGGCTACAAACCACAAAAATAGACCATTTAAGAAAGGGACTCTCGACCTGAGATATGGAAACTTCCTTAAGTTGTAGACAAAACTCTGCATTTGTGCATAAATATGCTTTTCTCAGATTCCAAAAGGGATTCAGAGGTCTATACAGGTGTTCCACAGGGTTTCTGTCATTAAAAGCAACAATGGCAAGGTTTTTTTGGGAGAAAAAGTCCATAAATAACCAACATTTTCCCCTTTAAAATAACATTTTAAAAGTCCTGTTATGAATAGAGTAATTTTAACTACTAGTAGTGCAGATCCAAAGAGCATACCCATAACCCAGGGTGCCACATGGCTGAGCACGCTAGCTACCAGAGGGCATGTGGTCACAAAACAATTAGAGTACTTTTTTTAGCCATTTGCTGCTTAATTTGCACACATAATGGACTATTGGTTAAACTCAGGACGTTTAAAGAGCATGCCATTAATACTCAATTTAAAGAGGCACTGAAAGTGACAGTAATTCTTAAACATCACCTCAAGATGTTCTTTTCCAGAATTCTAAATTGTATTCATCTGATAAAAATTCTTATATAGCACCTCAAGACATATTCAATACTTTAAAAATAAAGTTAAGAGGATGAAATTGCCTGGCAATTACGTTAAATTTGTCTTTTAATTCATTGAAAATAATACTTAACTACACCTGTAAGATGTTACAGAAAAGTGCTAACAAAATAGCAAGAATAAAATTTTGTGTATCTCATCACAAGGAACCAAAACACAAAAAGATACAAAATAAAGCAGCTGCTTTTTATTTAAAGTGTAAAATGCAAGAATTGCAAACATCAATTTTTTTTAATGTTCTTCTACTTTTGATGTCACCAAAGAATTAAAATGTAATCTCCTTCCTTCCTGCTATCTAGAGGCCATGTGAGGAGGATTCTGAGACAGCCATCAAGTCAGGGGAGGTGGTGGCTGAGTAATGGTGGTGTCAGAGCCTGAATGAGCTCCCACTGATCAAGTCTATGACAATTTGAACATCAAACTAAATGATAATAAGGGGAAGTGGCTAAGATGGCCAACTAGATGCAGCTTAGGTGTACGGCTCTCAAGGAGAGGAACAAATGGGGTGAGTAAATATAGCACCTTCAACAGAAACATTCAGGTATCGCACTGGTACTAGTCAAGGCAACAACTCAAACCATGGAGAAGATCTCCAGCCACCCTCACTAGTGGTCTCTGGCAGACAGATTTGAAAGCTCCCTAGGACAGAGCTCCCAGAGGAAGGGGCAGGCTTCCATCTTTGCTGTTTGGGTGACTTAGCAGTTCCAGCCTTTGGGCTTTGGAGCGCCCAAGCCAACTGGGGCAGGAGCGGTACCCCAGCACAACACAGCTGCTCTAAGAAAGCATGGCCAGAATGCATCTTTAAGTGGGTCCCTGATCCTGTTTCTCCTCACTGAACGGAACCTCCCAACTGGGGCCTCCAGCCACCTCCACCAGTGTTCTCTGACCTACAGAAATCAGAAAACTACCTAGGACAAAGTTCCAAGGAGCAGGGGCAGGCCACGATCTTTGTGGTTTGGGCAACTTAACAGTTCCAGCTTTCAGGCTTTGGAGAGCCCAAGCTGACCAGAGGTGGAAGCAGTACCCCAGCACAGTACAGCAGCCCAAACAAAACTGTGGCCAGACTGCTTTCTAAGTGGCTGCCTGACCCCATTCCTCATCACTGGGTGGAGCCACCCAACCATGGTCTCTAGCTATACCCACCAGTGTTCTCTGGCTGACAGAGGCTTCAGGCCCCCCTGGGATGGAACTCTCAGGAGGAGAAGCAAGCTGTTGTTCAGGCAACTTAGCCATTTAGACAACTTAGCCATTCCAGCATTTGGACTTCAGAGTACTTGAGGTGACCAGGGGCTAAAGTGGATTCCCAGTACAGCAAAGCTGCTCTACAAAAACATGACCAGACCACTTTTTTTAAGTGAGTCACTGATCCTGTTCCTTCTGACTGGATGAGACCTCTCATCCAGGGTCTCCAGCCACCTCCTACAGGTGTGTTTGAGCCAGCAGGAGGTCTGTACATCATTTGCATGGAGCTCCCAGAGGAAAGGGCAGGCTGCCATCTTTGCTGTTTTGCAGCCTTCACTGGTGATACCTCCAGGTACTGGAAAATCCAAGGCAAGTAGGGACTGGAGCAGACCCACAGCAGCTCTATGGAAAAGTGGCCAAGTTGTTAAAAGAAAAAAAGAAATCCAAAGATCAGCAAACTCAAAGACTGAAAATAGATAAGCCCACAAAGATGAGAAAGAATCAGCACAAGAACATTGAAAACTCAAAAAACCAGAGTGCTCTCTTTTTCCAAATGACCGCATCACCTCTCCAGCAAGGGCTCAGAACTGGGATGAGGCTGAGATGGCTGAAACAATAGAAGTAGAATTCAGAATCTGGGTTGGAAGGAAGTTCACTAAGCTTAAGGAGTACATTGTAACCCAATGCAAGGAAGCCAAAAATCATGATAAAACATTGCAGGAGCTGACAGACAAAATAGCCAGTACAGAGAAGAATGTAACCAACCTGACAGAGATGAAAAACACAATACAACAATTTCATAATGCAATCACAAGGATTAATAGCAGAACAGACCAAGTGGAGGAAAGAATTTCAGAGCTTGAAGACTGTTTTTCTAACATAAGACAGGCAGACAAGACTAGAGAAAAAAGAATGAAACAGAATGAACAAAACCTCCAAGAAATATGGGATTTTGTAAAGAGACCAAATCTACAACTGATCAGTGAACCTGAAAGAGATGGTGAGAATGGAACCAATTTAGAAAACATAATTCAGGATATTATCCATGAGAATTTCCCCAACCTAGCTAGAGAGGCCAACATTCAAATTCAGAAAATGCATAGAACCCCAGTAAGATACTCCATGAGAAGCTCATCCCCAAGACACATAATCTTCAGATTCTCCAAGGTTGAAATGAAGGAGAAAATGTTAAAGGCAACTAGAGAGAAAGGCCAGATCACCTACAAAGGGAAGCCCATCAGACTAACAGTGGACCTCTCAGCTGAAACCCTACAAGACAGAAGAGATTGGGGGCTAATCTTCAATATTTTAAAAGAAAAGAAATTCCAACCTGGAATTTTATAACAAGCCAAACTAAGCATCATAAGTGAAGGAGAAATGAGATCCTTTTCAGACAAGCAAATGATGAGGGAATTTTTTTTTACCACCAGACCTGCCTTACAAGAGCTCCTGAAGGAGGCACTAAATGTAGAAAGGAAAGATTATTACCAGCCACTACAAAAACATACTGAAATACACAGACCAGTGATGCTATAAAGTAACCACATAAGTCTTCAAAATGACCAGTTAACATCATGACAGGATCAAATCCACACATATCAATACTAAACTTAAATGTAAATAGGCTAAGTGCCCCAATTAAAAGACACAGAGTGGCAAATTGGATAAAGACCCATAGGTACGCTGTCTTCAAGAGACCCATCTTACATGCAATGAGACACAGAGGCTCAAAATAAAGAGATGGAGAAAAATCTACCAAGCAAATGGAAAACAGAATAAAAGGAGGGGTTGCAATCCTAGTTTCTGACAAAACAGACTTTAAACCAGCAAAGATCATAAAAGACAAGGAGGACATTACATAATGGTAAAGGGTTCAATTCAACAAGAAGTGACAACTATCCTAAATATATACGCACCCAACACAGGAGCACCCAGATCTATAAAGCAAGTTATTAGAGATGTTCAGAAAGACTTAAACTTCTACAAAATAATAGTGGGAGACTTTAACACCCCACTGATAATATTAGACAGCTTCTCGGGACAGAAAATTAACAAAGATATTCAAGACCTGAACTCAGCACTGGATTAAATGGACCTGATAGATGTATACAGAACCCTCACCAAAAACAGAATATACATTCTTCTTGATGCCACATGGCATTTACTCTAAAATTGATCACATAATTGGAAGTAAAACACTCCTCAACAAATAAATGCAAAGGAACTGAAATTCATAATAAACAGTCTCTCAGACCACAATACAAACAAATTAGAACTCAAGATTAAGAAATTCACGGCTGGGCACAGTGGCATGAGCGTAATTCCAGCACTTTGGGAGGCTGAGGTAGGCAGATCACCTGAGGTCAGGAGTTCGAGACCAGCCTGGCCAACATGGCAAAACCCCATCTCTACTAAAAATACAAAAATAGCCAGGTGTAGTGGTGGGCATCTGTAATCCCAGCTGCTTGGGAGGCTGAGGCAGAGAGAATTGCTTGAACCCAGGAGGAGGATGTTGCAGTGAGCTGAGATCAAGCCATTGTACTTCAGCCTGCATGACAGAGCAAGACTCCATCTCAAAAAAAGAAAAGAAAGAAAGAAATTAATTCACTGAAAACCACACAGCTACATGGAAATTGAACAACCTGCTCCTGAATGACTTTTTGGTAAACAATGAAATTAAGGCAGAAATCAAGAAGTTCTTTGAAACTAATAAGAACAAAGATACAATATACCAGAATCTCTGGGACACAGTTAAGGCAGTGTTAAGAGGGAAATTTATAGTGCTAAATGCCCACATCAAAAAGTTAGAAAGATCTCAAGTTAACAACCTAACATCACCACTAAAAGAACTAGAGAACCAAGGCCAAGCAAATCCCAAAGCCAGCAGAAGATAAACAACCAAAATCAGAGCTGAACTGAAAGAGATAGAGACATGAAAAACTATTCAAAAGATCAATGAATCCAGGAGCTAGTTTTTGGAAAAAATTAATAAAATAAATAGACCACTAGTTAAACTAATAAAGAAGAAAAGAGAGAAGATTCAAATAAACACAGTCAGAAATGACAAAGGGGATATTACCACTGACCTCACAGAAATACAAACAACCATCAGAGAATATTATGAACACCTCTATACACATAAACTTGAAAATATAGAAGAAATGGATAAATTCCTGGACACACACACCCTCCCTAGAAAAAATGGATAAATTCTTGGACACACATACCCTCCCAAGACTGAACCAGGAAGAAATTGTATCCCTGAGTACACCAATAACAAGTTCTGAAATTGAGGTGGTAATAAATAGCCTACCAATCAAAAAAAGCCCAGGTCCAGATAAGTTCACAGCTGAATTCTAGCAGATGTACAAAGAAGAGCTGATACAAAGGCTAGACACAGTGGCCCACACCTGTAATCCCAGCATTTTGGGAAACCAAGGTGGACAGATCACTTGAGCTCAGGAGTTTGTGACCAGCCTGGGCAACATGGCAAAACCCCATCTCTACAAATAATACAAAAAATTAGTCAAGCATGGTTGTGTATGCCTATATTCTCAACTACTTGGCAGGGCCAGGCAGGAGTTTGTGACCAGCCTGGTTGACAAAGTGAGACATTGTCTCAAAAAAAAAAAAAAAAAAAGAAGAAGAAGAAGAAAGAAAAAGAAGAGCTGGGCCGGGCACGGTGGCTCACGCTTGTAATCCCAGCACTTTGGGAGGCCGAGGCCGGCGGATCACGAGGTCAGGAGATCGAGACCACTGTGAAACCCCGTCTCTACTAAAAATACAAAAAAATTAGCCGGGCGTGGTGGTGGGCGCCTGTAGTCCCAGCTACTCGGAGAGGCTGAGGCAGGAGAATGGCGTGAACCCGGGAGGCGGAGCTTGCAGTGAGCCGAGGTCACGCCACTGCACTCCAGCCTGGGTGACAGAGCGAGACTCCGTCTCAAAAAAAAAAAAAAAAAAAAAAAGAAAAAGAAGAGCTGGTACCATTTCCATACATCTTCTGAAATCTAGGCAGGGGGTCTCAAATCTCAATTCTTGACTTCTGTGCACCCACAGGCTCAAGACCACATGGAAGCTGCCAAGGCTTGGGGCTTCCACCCTTTGAAGCAACAGCCCAAGCTGTACCATGGCACCTCTTAGTCAGGGCTGGAGTGGCTGGGACACAGGGCACCAAGTCCCTAGACTGCACACAGCACAGGGACCATGGGGCTGGCCCACGAGACCATTTTCTCCTAGGCCTCTGGGCCTGTAATGGGAGGGGCTGCCATGAAGACCTCTGATATGCCCTGGAGACATTTTTCCCATTGCCTTGGGGATTAACATTTGGCTCCTCGTTACTTATGCAAATTTCTACAGCCAGCTTCAATTTCTCCTCAGGAAACCGGTTTTCCTTTTCTATCAAATTATCAGGCTGCAAATTTCCCAAATTTTTATGCTCTGCTTCCCTTATAAAACTGAATGCCTTTAGCAGCACCAAAGTCACCTCTTGAATGCTTTGCTGCTTAGAAATTTCTTCAGTCAGATACCCTAAATCGTCTCTCTCAAGTTCAAAGTTCCACAGATTTCTTGGGCAGGGGCAAAATACCACCAGTCTCTTTGCTAAAACATAACAAGAGTCACCTTTGTTCCAGTTCCCAACAAGTTCCTCATCTCTATCTGAAACAACCTCAGCCTAGACCTTATTGTCCATATTGCTATCAGGCTTTTGGTCAAAGCCATTCAACAAGTCTCTAAGAAGTTCCAAATCTTCCCACATTTTCCTGACTTTTTCTGAGGCCTCCAAACCATTCCAGCCTCTGCCTGTTACCCAGTTCCAAAGTCGCTTCCACATTTTCAGGTATCTTTTCAGCAGCACACCACTCTACTGCTACCAGTTTACTCTATTAGTCCATTTTCTTGCTGCTGATAAAGACATACCCAAGACTGGGCAATCTACAAAAGAAAGAGGTTTATTGAACTTACAGTTCCACATAGCTGGGGAGACTTCACAATTATGGCAGAAGGCAAGGAGCAGTAAGTCACATCTTACATGGATGGCAGCAGGCAAAAAAAAAATGACTCTGTTCAGGAAAATTCCTGTTTTTAAAACCATCAAATCTCATAAGACCCATCACTATCATGAGAACAGTATGTGAAAAACCCACCCCCACGATTTGATTATCTCCCACTGGGTCCCTCCCACAACACGTGGGAATTATGGGAGCTACACGATGAGATTTGGGTGGAGACACAGAGACAAACCATATCACATGGAATCAACCTATATGTCCACCAACAGCAGACTGGATGAAGAAAATGTGATCAATATACACCATGGAATACTATGCAGTAATAAAAAAGAAAGAGATATGACCTTTGCAAGAACAAGAACACAGATGGAACTGGAGGCCATTATCCTTAGCAAACTAACACAGGAACAGAAAACCAAATACTGCATGTTCTCATTTATAAGTGGGAGCTAAATGATGACAACACATGGACACACAGAGGGGAACAACACACGCTGGAGCCTTTCAGAGGCTGGAGGGTGGGAGAAGGAAGACAATCAGGAAAAATAACTAATAATTCAATAACTAATGGGTATTAGGCTTAAGATCTGAGTGACAAAATCTGTACAACAAACCCCCATGACACAAATTTACCTATGTAACAAACCTGCATTTATATCCCTGGACTTAAAATAAAACTTTTAAAAAATAAACAAATGATAATAGCAGATTATAGCCCATTTAATAAACTAGGAATTCATGAGTTCAAATTACATAAACAAATAATTATTCCTTAAATAAGAATGCTAACTACTGTATGCAGAAGTAAAGGTAGAATTGGAAGGTCATTATTTGGCAACTATTATAGTAGTAGTTGATTGAAGAAGAAAGCATCAAATGATGCTGAAACTGAGTGAAGATTTGATGGCAACCAACATGGTCTCAAATTATCTCCCCACAAAGTGTTGTTAACTGCAAAGGGGAGATGAGTTACTTTGCAGTCAGAAATGTTGTATCACTGGGCACAGTGGCTCATGCTTGTAATCCTAGCACTTGGGAAGCTGAGGTAGGCTATTTTCTTTTAGTAATTTCATGGCTTGTGGTCTTAGATTTAAGTCTTTAATCAATTTTAATTTGACTTTTGTATATGGCAAGAGATAGGGGTCTAGTTTCATTCTTCTGCCTATGGATATCCAGTTTTCCAAGCCCCACTTATTGAAGAGACTGCCTTTTCTCCAACATATATTCTTGGTACCTTCATTGAAAATGAGTTTACTGTAGATGTGTGAGTTTGTTTCTGGGTTCTCTATTCTGTTTCATTAGTCTATGTGTCTGTTTTTATGACAGTACCATGCTGTTTTGGTTACTGTAGCTCTGTAGTATAACGTAAATGACAAGTTAACCGGTGCAGCACACCAATATGGCACATGTATACATACGTAACAAACCTGCACATTGTGGACATGTACCCTAGAACTTAAAGTATAACAAAAAAAAAAGAAAAGAAAAGAAAGGAAGAGAGGAAAAGGAGGAAGGAAGAGAGGAAAAGGAGGAAGGAAGGAAGGAAAGAAAGAAGGAAGGAAGGAAGGGAGGGAGGGAGGGAGGGAGGGAGAGAGGGAGGTAGGTAGGTAGGTAGGTTGTATTAAAATGAGAAAATTGATTAGTTCACCAATTATGGATTAAAAGGCCCACAGTTTACTAGATCTATAAATTCCTCAGAACCCCTAAATACATTGGCTTTTTAGAAAAAGTATTAAATACACACACACACACACACACACAACCCACAATACAACTGATGTGGCCTTGTGGGAGGAATACGTAAAGCTATTTGCATTATAGTGCTAATTTAGCTTTTCTTTAAATTAAACCTTAATAACCAGAATCTGCTTCTTTGTAACTTCTGTCCATTTATCCAGTTTCCACCCAAAGAGATAGAGCAGCAAGTCTCATTGCTCAACTATTCTAAATCTGCCACCAAGATCCCCTAAATCTTTTCCAGGCTGAACACTCCAGATTTCTTCTACTCTTCCTTAACTGATAGGACTTCAGTTCTCTTGGCTGCTTTTCTCTGAAGTATCCCATTTTGTCTGAGACAGTACTGTGACGGTACTATGATACCTCTGAGACAATACTATGGTACCAGTGTCTGAGCAGAATGGACTGGCACTCACAAAACCAGATATAGTATTTTCAGTAGTGCACCCAAGGGTGATACTATTATTTGTTTCTTTTAAGGAATTTCCAGCTGGAGATGCAGTCTGGCATGTGCTATGAAAACAATCACCAATTTCTGCACTTGATTTGTCTGCAGTCACTATGCATCAGCCATTGTCAGCCATGTCCCGTTATTCGAAAATGCATTGCAATGTATTTAGAGTTATGAAGTCCTAGAGTTTGTACATCACTCTGTAAATAAATCATTATTATGGCTATTAAAACTTTTTAAAAGCAAATTCTCCTCACCTGCTCTTCTTTTCCCAAATTAATGAGCTTTCCTGAAGATGTTTAATCTCAGAAGTTCATCCTACAGTATGCAAGATTAGTCACTGCAAGGTAATGTTACATTTCATATCTGAGGTCAGAATTATATTATTTGGAGCTGTTGAAAAATTTAGAAGATAAACTGATTTAGTATGATTTTTAAGATGAGAATCAAACAGAAAAATCCTTGCTTCGGACTGAATTAAGAAACAATATACAAACTAGCAATATGACAACATCAAACCAATGTATCACTATATCATTTTAATTACGTAAGAAATAAAACAGCTAATGTTTGTTTACTGTTTCATATGTGCCAGGGATAATTCTAAACGCATTATGTCTATCATCTCATTTAATCCTTAGAATATGGATGAGGAAATGAAAGCCCAGAAAACTTGCTGTGTCACACAGCTAGTGGGTAACAGAATCAAGATTTGAAACCAAGCTGTCGATGTTGAACCCATACCACCTCCTGGTTCTCATTAGCTGCAGTCAAAGGCACTCTGGCTGGAAAATCCAGTGGCAGTGAGGACATGGAGTGTGTGGAGGCAGGCTTCCAGTGCTACTGGCAGGACTGTCAGCTAGTACAAGCTTTCCAAGGGAAATCTGGCATTCTGTATCAAAAGCCTTAACATGTATTCTGCAGAAATTGAACAAGGGTCAAAATATGTCTTCTGTAAGGTCAACTGAGGAAATGTAAACAACAAAAAAAAATTAAAATGACCTACTGTTCAACACAGGTGATTTGGTAAATAAAATGGTGATACATCATAGAATGAGGCTATTGTACAGCCATTAAAATTATGATTTAGGTGTGTAAAGACAAAAAAGGTATAGACACAGCTCAGTGAAAATTCATGTATAAAACAGAATCTAAAATGTGTTATTCTTTATAAAAATGTACACATAACATTTATATATATACATACTCATTTTTAATAGCTCAGAAGTATGTAGACTAAAATGAAATCAAAACCGTATTTCTGCATGGTTATATTAACAGTTGTTTTTCCATTGTAATTACCTGCATTTTTTCACTTGTCTACATTAAGCATGTATTATTTTAGAGAAAAATACAAGTTTAATTCCTATCTTTAAGGATAGATTTAAAAGTAATGACTAATAAGATACATACTATCTATTAAATAAAAGAATAATTCAAAACAGAATAATGTGATCTCATCTTTGTAAAATCTGTACAGTTTATTTTAATAGTATATTATATTATAAAAGTACACTTTTATATTTAAATATATTACATTATAAAAATGCTAGTAAGTTCAGCCTTATCTCCAAATAGCAGAGTTAAGGATGGATTTTATTTTACTTCATTTTGCTTATCTACATATTTTATTGTATGCTGCTTTTATAATTAAAATGTGCTAATTTTAAATAATCTATTAGTAATGAATATTAATGAGTTGTATAAAAAGTTCAAAACTTAGATAACCACAGCAAAAAAAAAAAGTGCCAGCATTCAAAATGGCTTAAAGAAATATAAGTTATTAATTCTCACCTAGCACTCAGAGACTTGTCCACCATGGTGCCCAGGGAAGATTAAAATTAAAGCACTTAACATAACTTGAAAATATGAGGATCCCAGCAAGCAACCTTGAAATGCTCTTAGTATAGCAGACACAGGGAAAGCCATCAATGTGTTTTTTTCTGGAAGGTTTATTTTAATGACAAATGGAAACATTATAACTTACATTGTATCCTTCTTATCATATGAAAGGGATTAATTCAATAATAGCCTTAGTACTTATTAAATTATACCCTGAAATTTCTCCGTAACGTAAAAGTTAACTTTTCAATCAAATGTGTAAAAATTGGATTTGTACATTTGTGTAATCATAATTCTGTGTTGCACATGCAAGAAAATAGTCAAAATAGGGAGGCACAACATGTCAAAATATTCTAATTTAATGCCAGTACAGCTCAATATGTTCTTTCCAATACTCTACACTAAATTGATGACCAGAAGGCTAAATGAAGAAAAAGAAGAGCTAAATGCATGCTGAACAAAGCTTTAAAAGGAAAACAATTTACTGTCAAATAGCAAGAAAGGATGTGTTATTTAAGGTTACATCTCAGACAAGGATCACTAATAAAGAACCAATCATTTTGACAACCTTAGGGCAATTACATTATTTTTAAAAAGATAATCATATGAGGTAATCAAAAAATATTTAACAACGATAATTAGAAATGTAGAACTACTTGAGTCTCATTTTATTCTAACAAAATATATGGCAAGTCTGTCTACTCTTAGGAATGATAAATAGGATGGCAAACAATGAAAGTATTTAAAATGCTGAGAGAAGAGACACTCCTAAGAGGAAGACCCACAAAAACCATGGTGACTCAATTTTATACAGGCTAGATGTGATCAATACTCTCGCCAAACATTTGATTAAATGATTAAAGGGACAGGGCAGTTCCAAGATGGCCAAATAGGAACAGCTCCATTCTACAGCTCCATTCTACAGCTCCCAGTGTGAGCGACACAGAAGACAGGTAATTTCTGCATTTCCAACTGAGGTACCGGGTTCATCTCACTGGGGCTTGTCGGACAGTGGGGACAGGACAGTGGGCACAGCCCTACAAGTGTGAGCTGAAGCAGGGCGAGGCATCGCCTCACCCAGGAAGTGCAAGGGGTCAGGGAATTCCATTTCCTAGCCAAGGGATGCAGTGACGGACAGCACCTGGAAAATCAGGTAACTCCCACGCTAATACTGCACTTTTCCAAGGGTCTTAGCAAATGGCACACAGGAGATTATATCCTGTGCCTGGCTCGGAGGGGCCCATGCCCATGGAGACTCACTCACTGCTAGCACAGCAGTCTGAGATCGATCTGAAAGGAGGCAGCGAGGCTGGATGAGGGGTGCCCGCCATTGCTGAGGCTTGAGTAGGTAAACAAAGTTACCAGGAAGCTTGAACTGGGTGGATCCCACCACAGCTCAAGGAGGCCTGCCTGCATCTGTAGATTCCACCTCTGGGGGCAGGGCATAGCCGAACAAAAGGCAGCAGAAACCTCTGCAGACTTAAATGTCCCTGTCTGACAGCTTTGAAGTGAGTAGTGGTTCTCCCAGCACGGAGTTTGAGGTCTGAGAATGGACAGACTGCCTCCCCAAGTGGGTCCCTGACCCCCAAGTAGCCTAACTGGGAGGCACCCTCCAGTAGGGGCAGACTGACACTTCACACGGTCAGGTATCCCTCTGAGATGAAGTTTCCAGAGGAATGATAAGGCAGCAACATTTGCTGTTCAGTAATATTCGCTGTTCTGCAGCCTCCGCAGCTGATACCCAGGCAAACAGGGTCTGGAGTGGACTTCCAGCAAACTCCAACAGATCGACAGCTGAGGGTCTTGACTGTTAGAAGGAAAACTAACAAACAGAAAGGACAGGACATCCACACCAAAACCCCATCTGTACATCACCATCCTCAAAGACCAAAGGTAGATAAAACCACAAAGATGGGGAAAAAAACAGAGCAGAAAAGCTGAAAATTCTAAAAATCAGGGCGCCTCTCCCCCTCCAAAGACACGGAGCTCCTCACCAGCAACGGAACAAAGCTGGATGGAGACTGACTTTGACAAGCTGAGAGAAGAAGGCTTCAGACGATCAAACTTCTCCAAGCTAAAGGAGGAACTTCGAACCTATTGCAAAGAAGCTAAAAACCCTGAAAAAAGATTAGACAAATGGCTAACTAGAATAAGCAATGCAGAGAAGTCCTTAAAGGACCTGGTGGAGCTGAGAAACTTGGCACGAGAACTACATGATGCAGCACAAGCTTCAGTAGCCGATTTGATCAACTGGAAGAAAGGGTATCAGTGATTGAAGATCAAATGAATGAAATGAAATGAGAAGAGAAGTTTAGAGTAAAAAGAAACAAACAAAGCCTCCAAGAAATATGGGACTATGTGAAAAGACCAAATCTACGTCTGTTTGCTGTACCTGAAAGTGACAGGGAGAATGGAACTAAGTTGGAAAATACTCTGCAGGATATTATCCAGGAGAACTTCCCCAATCTACCAAGGCAGGCCAACATTCAGATTCAGGAAATACAGAGAATGCCACAGAGATACTCCTCGAGAAGACCAACTCCAAGACACATAATTGTCAGATTCTCCAAAGCTGAAATGAAGGAAAAACTGTTAAGGGCAGCCAGAGAGAAAGCTCGGGTTACCCACAAAGGGAAGCCCATCAGACTAACAGCAGATCTCTCCATAGAAACTCTGTAAGCCAGAAGAGAGTGGGGGCCAATACTCAACATTCTTAAAGAAAAGGATTTTCAACCCAAAATGTCATATCCAGCCAAACTAAGCTTCATAAGTGAAGGAGAAATAAAATACTTTACAGAGAAGCAAATGCTGAGAGATTTTGTCACCACCAGGCCTACCTTGTAAGAGCTCCCGAAGGAAGCACTAAATGTTGAAAGGAACAACTGGTACCAGCCACTGCAAAACTATGCCAAATTATAAAGACCATCGATGCTAGGAAGAAACTGCATCAACTAACGAGCAAAATAACCAGCTAACATCAAAATGACAGGATCAAATTAACACATAACAATATTAAACTTAAATGTAACTGGGCTAAATGCTTCAATTAAAATACATAGACTGGCAAATTGGATAAGGAGTCAAGACCCATTAGTGTGCTGTAATCAGGAGACCCATCTGACGTGCAGAGACACACATAGGCTCAAAACAAAGGGATGGAGAAAGATCTACCAAGCAAATGGAAAACAAAAAAAAAGGCAGGGGTTGCAATCCTAGTCTGGATAAAACAGACTTTAAACCAACAAAGATCAAAAGAGACAAAGAAGGCCATTACGTAATGGTAAAGGGATCAATTCAACAAGAAGAGCTAACTATCCTAAATATATATGCACCCAATAGAGGAGCACCAAGATTCATAAAGCAAGTCCTTAGAGATCTACAAAGAGACTTAGACTCCCACACAATAATAACGGGAGACTTTAACACCCCACTGTCAATATTAGACAGATCAGTGAGACAGAAGGTTAAAAAGGACATCCAGGACTTGAATTCAGCTCTACACCAAGCAGACCTAACAGACATCTACAGAACTCTCCACCCCAAATCAACAGAATATACATTCTTCTTAGCACCTGATGACACTTACTCCAAAACTGACCACATAGTTGGAAGTAAAGCAATCCTCAGCAAATGCAAAAGAACAGAAATTATAACAAACTGTCTCTCAGACCACAGTGCAATCAAACTAGAACTCAGGATTAAGAAACTCACTCAAAACCGCTCAACTACATGGAAACTGAACAACCTGCTCCTGAATGACTACTGGGTACATAACGAAATGAAGGCAGAAATAAAGACGCTCTATGAAACCAATGAGAACAAAGACACAACATACCAGAATCTCTGGGACACATTTAAAGCAGTGTGTAGAGGGAAATTTATAGCACTAAATGCCCACAAGAGAAAGCAGGAAAGATCTAAAATTGACACCCTAACATCACAATTAAAAGAACTAGAGAAGCAAGAGCAAACACATTCAAATGCTAGCAGAAGGCAAGAAATAACTAAAATCAGAGCAGAACTGAAGGAAATAGAGACACAAAAAACCCTTCAAAAAATTAATGAATCCAGGAGCTGGTTTTTTGAAAAGATCAACAAAATTGATAGACTGCTAGCAAGACTAATAAAGAAGAAAAGAGAGAAGAATCAAATAGACACAATAAAAAATGATAAAGGGGATATCACCACCAATCCCACAGAAATACAAACTACCATCAGAGAATTCTAGAAACACCTCTACGCAAATAAACTAGAAAATCTAGAAGAAATGGATAAATTCCTCGACACATACACCCTCCCAAGACTAAACCAGGAAGAAGTTGAATCTCTGAATAGACCAATAACAGGCTCTGAAATTGTGGCAATAATCAATAGCCTACCAACCAAAAAGAGTCCAGGACCAGATGGATTCACAGCCGAATTCTACCAGAGGTACAAGGAGGAGCTGGTACCATTCCTTCTGAAACTCTTCCAATCAATTGAAAAAGAGGGAATCGTCCCTAACTCATTTTATGAGGCCAGCATCATCCTGATACCAAAGCCTGGCAGAGACACAACAAAAAAAGAGAATTTTAGACCAATATCCTTGATGAACATTGATGCAAAAATCCTCAATAAAATACTGGCAAACCGAATCCAGCAGCATGTCAAAAAGCTTATCCACCATGATCAAGTGGGCTTCATCCCTGGGATGCAAGGCTGGTTCAACATATCCAAATCAATAAACATAATCCAGCATATAAACAGAACCAAAGACAAAAACCACATGATTATCTCAATAGATGCAGAAAAGGCCTTTGACAAAATTCAACAACACATCATGCTAAAAACTCTCAATAAATTAGGTATTGATGGGACATATCTCAAAATAATAAGAGCTATTTATGACAAACCCACAGCCATTATCATACTGAATGGGCAAAAACTGGAAGCATTCCCTTTGAAAACTGGCACAAGACAGGGGATGCCCTCTCTCACCACTCCTATTCAACATAGTGTTGGAAGTTCTGGCCAAGGCAATTAGGCAGGAGAAGGAAATAAAGGGTATTCAATTAGGAAAAGAGGAAGTCAAATTGTTCCTGTTTGCAGATGACATGATTGTATATCTAGAAAACACCACTGTCTCAGCCCAAAAGCTCCTTAAGCTGATAAGCAACTTCAGCAAAGTCGCAGGATACAAAATCAATGTGCAAAAATCACAAGCACTCTTATACACCAATAACAGACAAACAGAGAGCCAAATCATGAGTGAACTCCCATTCACAATTGCTTCAAAGAGAATAAAATACCTAGGAATCCAACTTACAAGGGATGTGAAGGACCTCTTCAAGAACTACAAACCACTGTTCAATGAAATAAAAGAGGATACAAACAAATGGAAGAACATTCCATGCACGTGGGTAGGAAGAATCAATATCATGAAAATGGCCATACTGCCCAAGATAATTTATAGATTCAATGCCATCCCCATCAAGCTACCAATGACTTTCTTCACAGAATTGGAAAAAACTACTTTAAGGTTCATATGGAACCAAAAAAGAGCCCGCATCGCCAAGTCAATCCTAAGCCAAAAGAACAAAGCTGGAGGCATCATGCTACCTGACTGCAAACTATACTACAAGGCTACGGTAACCAAAACAGCATGGTACTGGTACCAAAACAGAGATATAGATCAATGGAACAGAACAGAGCCCTCAGAAATAATGCCGCATATCTACAACTATCTGATCTTTGACAAACCTGACAAAAACAAGAAATGGGGAAAGGATTCTTTATTTAATAAATGGTGCTGAGAAAACTGGCTAGCCATATGTAGAAAGCTGAAACTGGATCCCTTCCTTACACCTTATACAAAAATTAATTCAAGATGGATTAAAGACTTACATGTTAGACCTAAAACCATAAAAACCATAGAAGAAAACCTAGGCAATACCAGTCAAGACATAGGCATGGGCAAGGACTTCATGTCTAAAACACCAAAAGCAATGGCAACAAAAGTCAAAATTGACAAATGGGATCTAATTAAACTAAAGAGCTTCTGCACAGCAAAAGAAACTACCATCGGAGTGAACAGGCAACCTACAGAATGGGAGAAAATTTCCGAAAGCTACTCATCTGACAAAGGGCTAATATCCAGAGTCTACAATGAACTCAAACAAATTTACAAGAAAAAAACAAACAACCCCATCAAAAAGTGAGCAAAGGATATGAACACACACTTCTCAAAAGAAGACATTTATGCAGCCAAAAAACACGTGAAAAAATGCTCATCATCACTGGCCATCAGAGAAATGCAAATCAAAACCACAATGAGATACCATCTCAGACCAGTTAGAATGGTGATCATTAAAAAGTCAAGAAACAACAGGTGCTGGAGAGGATGTGAAGAAATAGGAACACTTTTACACTGTTGGTGGGACTGTAAACTAGTTCAACCATTGTGGAAGACAGTGTGGCGATTCCTCAAGGATCTAGAACTGGAAATACCATTTGACCCAGCCATCCCATTACTGGGTATATACCCAAAGGACTATAAATCATGCTGCTATAAAGACACATGCACACGTATGTTTACTGCGGCACTATTCACAACAGCAAAGACTTGGAACCAACCCAAATGTCCATCAGTGATAGACTGGATTAAGAAAATGTGGCACATATACACCATGGAATACCACGCAGCCATAAAAAAGGATGAGTTCATGTCCTTTGTAGGGACATGGATGAAGTTGGAAACCATCATTCTCAGCAAACTATCACAAGGACAAAAAACCAAACACCGCATATTCTCACTCATAGGTGGCAATTGAACAATGAGAACACATGGACACAGGAAGGGGAACATCACACACCGGGACCTGTTGTTGAGTGGGGGGAGGGGGGAGGGATAGCATTAGGAGATACACCTAATGTAAATGACGAGTTAATGGGGGCAGCACACCAACATGGCACATGTATACATATGTAAGAAACCTGCACATTGTGCATATGTACCCTAGAACTTAAAGTATAATTAAAAAAATGATTAAAGGGCTAAATATGCCCAATACTAAAAGCTTTACTTGCCGTATTAGTCTGCTTTCACACTGCTATAAAGAACTGCACGAGACTGGGTAATTTATAAAGGAAATGGTTTAATTGACTCACAGTTCCTCATGGCTGGGGAGGCCTCAAAAAATTTACAGTCATGGCAGATGGCAAAGGGAGAAAGCAAGGCCCTTCTTCACATGGTGGCAGGAGAGAGAAGAGCTAGCAAAAGCAGGAAAAACTGCCTTCTAAGCCATCAGATCTCATGAGAACCCCCTCACTATCACAAGAACAGCATGGGGGAAACTGCACTTCCCACCAGGTCTCTCCCTAAACAACTGGGGATTACAATTCTAGATGAGATTTGAGTGCGGACGCAAAGCCTACCTATATCACTTGCCTAAGATTAATGTGCACTGTCACCAGAAAACAGCCCGTTTCCAAAGTAATGAGTAAGTGGAAGCAACAGAGGCTAGATTGGGCAACACTTGGTTGCCTCATAAGCAAAGAAGAGAAATATTTTAGGACAAGCCTTCATGTTATATGGTTTCAAGGCAGACCCTACCATTTTACCCAAGAAACGCATTGCTATGGTACTGCACAAGCCCAGAAGCACAAGTCACATAGAACACAGTGATGCCTGGAGCAAAATGGTGACTTCATACCCTGGGATGCAAGGGAAGAGCTGACAAGACAGATCTAATAGAAAATAAATGCAGTAAAAGGTAACAATTTTAATGTCTTTACCTACAAAGGAACGTACTTTCTACTGACCAGGCTTCATATCTCAATTAATAACATTGTTTAAGTCCACAAGAAAGACTGTGTGTGTGAAAAGTGTATTGTATTTTTTTCATATAAATTTTCAGCTCACATGCTGTTTCATTAGCTAACTTCACCATAGAAACACAACTGTGTTAAAAGGCAATCACAGGGTGGATACAGACATTGGGCTGGTTCTAGCCTTGGACAGCCAGACACAAGAAGAAGGTTGAAGGACAACAACAAGTCAACCCCAAGATCCCTCTTTAATATTTCCACCATTAGAATCCATGGAATTAAATTATACTACCTCTTAGAGACCCGTGTTAAATGCAACTAGGAGACACCTGAGCAATTGCTCAGTTGAGATTGCACTCAGCTGCAAGTAACAGATGCCTCACTCACCTGAGAGGAATTTACTAATTTCACACCCGGAGTCTTGCAGGAATAGCTACAGAGCTGATATGTCACTGAGGACCCAGATTCTTCTATATTTTTGCTCTGCCTTTCTTACTGTCTGACTTTCTCCCTTAAGGCCCCACAATGGCCACTACAAGTTCTATCTGCTATTACAAAGCTGAATAACAACATTAAAAAGTAGCTTGCCAATTCCAAACACCTGATTGTCTTTTAAAAGCCCCCTTCTCAAGCCGAGGCAGTGGCTCACACCTGTAATCCCAATATTTTGAAAGTCCAAGGAGGGAGGATCTCTTTTGGCTAGGAGTTTGTGACCAGCCTGGGCAATATAGCAAGACTGTCATCTCAACTTAAAAACAAAATTTTAAGCTCCCCTCTCCCATTCTTCCTAGGCAAGAGTAGGACTAACTTTTGATGTGTATGATTACTGCCTCTATTAATTTTAGTTGTAGTCTAAGCCTATATTGTTCCACTATGGTAGCAATGACAAATCGCCAAAAATCACACATCCAGGAGGTGACAAAGCTGGATTTAAACCCAGATTGTCTGAGTCAGGCAGGAGGTTGAGACTCAAATGTTTATAGTCCCTTTCTCAGATGAGCTGTGGCAATAGGCCAAAGTTTTAGCAAAACATCTATTTCTCTCCCAAAAGCTGAGAATAATTTCAACTAAACTGAAAGAAAGGGGGCAATAATGCAAATTCAAAACAGACCCTTTGGTTACAAAAGCCATTTTCTAGATCCAGGGATCCTCAGCCACAGGGCTTTAAAAGATTTTTGCAAATGTTAGTTGCTAAAAGCTTTTGTATGAACTATTATATTTTCCCATAGATTAAACATGAACAAATATAAAACACCATCAGCGACTTAACTTAAAATACTGCATTCTCTTCACAATGTATCCACTGCTATAGAAAGGACCCTGTTTGATCACCACACCAAGAGCATAAATACCATTCATGCTAAACTGCATTTTTCATATGAAGTAAATACCTGCTCATAACGTGATAGAAGCAATAGCAAAACAAAGAATACAAATAATGAGAGTTATTAGTGACTATTTCACCATAAACTAGGTTGAAGAACAGAGTACTACAATCAAGTCTTCGTCATAAAGATAAAAAATATCCTTTAATAAGTTCGAACAACATACTAACACACAAAAACTACACAGACATGGTGACAGAGCAGCATTGTTGACATTCCCTTAAGTCAGCAAAAACCTGCCATCACGAAGTCTCACAGGTGGCAAGATAAGTCATGCCCTTCTGGAAAGTAAAAACAAGCCTGATAATTTTAAAGGTTAAAGAATAATAGGTTTGTCCTCTGTGTTTTAGGGATGTTTTTTTTTTTTTTTTAAAGCAATGGTCAATCGCTTCTTGGCCTCTTGACTAAGATCAAGTGTAAAGCAAATGGCCTATTGTTTTATGAGGCCACGGCTTGGGAAAGTTGAGGCTTGGAAGTTGTGTTTTTGTTTTTGTTTTTACTTTGCCTTTTCTAAATCAAGGGGAAATTCACATAATATAAAATGAACCATTTTAAAGTGAACAATTCAGTAACATTTAGTATGTTCACAATGGGTGCAACCACTACCTCTATCTAGTTTCAGAACATTTTTGTCACTCCAAAATAAAACCCTGTACCCATTTAGCAGTTATTCCCTGTTATCCCTACCCGGGCCCTGGCAACCCCTAATCTGCTTTGTGTTTCAATGAAGAACTTATGACATATCTATTTTAATAACTTTACCCAAAAGTTTTAAATATTTTAAGCCTTTCCTGTAAAATGGACAGACTTACTAAATAAAATGGACAGACTAAATCAGGGAAATAGTACAATTTAGACACAGCATTTCTAATGGAATGCTTCCTCCTTTTTTTCTTCTTTTAGTATTCTCACCTACAAAATACACACTGCCGTAGACTGTGGATATAAACAACTGGTCATTTCACAGTAGTGAAAGGCGTGAAAGCCCCCAGGGTCATAAAAGCACAAAGATTCTCTGTCCCTCCGTGTCTGTGCAAGTTGTCTATTGTTTTATTTGGCAGATTCTGACAAGGCCACAATATAGACTTTTAAGCGATATTCCTGGAACTACTTAGCTTTACAAATGTCAAACCACTCCCCAAATCAACTGTGAGCTAAATTGTTATCCATAATATTCTGCTCCAGAAAACAGTCAAAATAAAATCTGCTACTTTATGGCTCAATTCTCACCCAAAGTGTATGGGAAATGGTGGTTACGATATAAAAATTTCCTTTGTTGCAGTCCCCATATACAGATCACATTGTCGTATTAGATATAAGTCCATGTGAAGGGAATGAAAAGGAATATGCATAAAAGATGTTCAATCATTTAACAGACATTTATGATGTGCCAGCTAGGAACACAAGAAGAAGGCACTTGGAAGGATATCAGAAAATAATCACAAATACTTAAATGGTGCTTACTCTGCTCCGGGCACTGTTCTATGTATATGTGTGTGTATTTATGTATATTATATACAAATATATATAAAGACTGTGTATTAAATTAATTAATTCATTAAATGAGCAGATATAGATGCTCATTTAATTTTTATAACAACTGTACAAGAGAGATTCTATTGTTATCATCCCCACTTCACAGAGAATAAAACTGAGATAGCATGGTCAAATGACTTGTCAGAAAGTCTAATATCCAGAATCTATAACGAACTTAAATAAATCAACAAGCAAAAAAACAAATAAACCCATTAAAAACTTGGCAAATGATCATGGTGGACGGGAGGCAGGACCAGATTCCAGCTCCGACTCAGGTGGACAGAGCAACGTGTGGAGCCTCGCACTGTGAACTTTATCTCCAGAATGACTACAGGAATAAATCAGGAATCCTGAGAGGACCCACAGACCCGTGAAGGAAGCGGACTGATCCTACAGGACCCGGGAGACACTCCAAATACTGTGAGCGCCCAAACTGTGGAAGTGGGAACGGGAGATCCTCTGCCCCCGAACACACACCCCAACCAGGGAAACTGAAGGTCTAGTTCGCGGGAGAAGATTCCAACCTTACCTGGAGCTGAGTCCATTTAGACAGCTGAGTGAAATACAGGGGTAGAGGAAGCGGCAGGAAAGGCCCTGGGAACTTGCTGGGTCCCCATGCAGGCCATTCCTGCCTGAAACCACAGGGATCCTTCAGGAGGGCGGCCAGAGGTGCAGGGAAAACGCCACCGGGAGAAGGAAGTCTCCAGCTGAACTTTGTAACAATTTGAACCAATCAAAAAGCCCCCTGACCAGAACTCGGGGGAAGACGCAAATCCTGCCTACAGACTCTACAGGCGGAGGAAGAACTAAAGCCCTTTTCTTCTGAGGCTGGTAGGCAGGTATCCTGGGGAAAATTCTCAGCCCTCCTTGCCCACTGCCTGCAAACAGACTTGGCATTGTTAGGGGGACATGGTGGGAGTAAGACCAGCCTTTTGGATCACATGGGAGCTGGGTGAGGCCTGTGACTGCCAGCTTTCCCCTACTTCCCTGACAACCTGCATGACTCAGCAGAGGCAGCCATAATACTCCTAGGTATACAACTCCAGTGACTTCCCCAAGTGCTGGGATTACAGATGTGAGCCGCAATGTCTGGCCAGATATTATTTTTTGTAAAAGAGGAAGGAATGGTAATTAAGCACTTAAAAAATACAGAAAGTTTTATTGCAAGATAAAAGTTGGAAAATATGCTACTTTACTTCTATAATTTTTTAACATTCCCTAGCCCAGGCGACATTGATTTTATGCTGTCAGTTCTGGGAAGACATCTGTGGTGTTCGTCACTATCCGTTAATATTAGCTGTTGATAAGTGTCACTAAGTGATTTTGAGGTTTTAAAAAACAATTGGTGCCTTGGGAATTTTCGGCAAGGCTGTGCACACACCAACAGTTGGCAACAGTTCAGGAATGGGGTGGCCAACTCCCTGATCTGTTCTTTAAGCAAACAGGTACAGAAGAAGGAGAATGGCAATAAGGGGAAAAGGCAGAAGCCAAGAATCATTTTTTTTTGGATAGATGAGATCAGCTTCACTTAGAGAATAAACTTTTACATTATGATGCAAGGTTGGAAAACAACAATTTTGAAACAAAGGGTGCGTTCAAGGAGGATGATTATACATGACCCTCACAACAGCCTTGCAGGGTAAGTATTTTCACCTCCACTGTAGAGATGACAAAAACAAATATCCAGAGAGTGTGTCTCTGGTGATGGACAGACCACCAGCGACCATCTTTAACACCTTCTTCCATCCCGGCAGTAGGTGTGCCATGGCCTCGTTGAGACATCCTTCCCTTTGAGCAGTCAAGCAAAAACAGCTTCTCTGAGCTCTGCCTCCTTCTCCTGGCTCTCCACTGAGGACTTCACTTCTCTAGCAACCCTTGGGTAAGCACTGCTTATCACTCCATATCCCTGAGTCAAGAATGGTGCAGGAGAATTCTTACTCTATAATGCTTCTTCTCCTTTACATAAAAGACACTCCTCTGGAGGACATGTCACTTTGTACACCACCTCTTGCTTTCCATAAAGCTGTCATCTACCCACCTCCATGTCAGACCCATCAAAGAAGTCTTTGATGTGAGGATCACTCTATTATTCCATTCCAACTGCTGGAAGAATGTGCAAAAAAGAAAGTGGATGTGAACCAAAGTTCGCTTCACTTCTACTTTGCCATTTTGCCTGTGGCTATAGCCCAAGTATCACCCTGGATACCACTGAGAACCACCTGCAACTTGGAGAGCTACCAGCTTTGGCACATGTATCCATCTGCTAATGACTGAGCTGTGCAATACTGAAGTATCTGGATTTAATTATATATCATTAATAGAAATTACAGAAATTCAAGTTTCTAATATCCAGCAATATTTGGAAAAGCTAGAAGTATTTTTTCAACATTACCAGTAACGTTAAAATAACAAAAAGATGACTAGATTCAGACCATGACCCACTGTCTGAAATGTTACCATTTCAAGACCCAGGGAGGTGACTCAGCGGGGATTATAAATAATGATCAGCTGAAAGTAGCTAGGCAGCAGCTAGAGACAGTGGGGAGTTTTCAAAGGCTGCCCCTCAATGGCAGCATCACCTCCCAACCCCTCCAAATAGTCTCTATTCAGGACTCTGCCCCTGTGATATAATTGACTGCTGATAACCTAAAATATTATCCTTCCCTGGCCAATGTTTATAGTTAGGTTCTATGAAAATGTCTATTTCTGCTCTTCGTAAACATCCTAGTGACCATATTCCTTATAAATCTGCAATTTATAATCTTCAGTTCTTAGCTCAAAAATTTAAAAATAACTCCCTTCTTGAAAAAATTCAAATCTCATGTATACTATGGTCTTATAGTGGGGCTGGAGAATAACATTCATGTTATCTATTCACACGCAGATATTTCTGCTTTCCTCACAATCCGTTTTATATTAATATTTTCCCACATGAGTCATGTGGCTCGGTGGAAATTGACTCCATTCCAGCTCCAGGAATGGATTCTAATCAGTCTAAGTTGATCATGGTAATCCAATCCCCTTGATTTAGGAATCGAGGCTTTAAAAAATCAACACGTGGCAGTGTTCCATAGCTGGTATCGATCCAGAGGTGAACACAAGATTTAAGTTGGTACAATCAAATTATTCCATGATTGAGCATTTTCTCCCTCTGCAACTGGATGTGAACAAAGAAGCATGTGACCCGCATGCTGTTGAGATCCATCTGGCTACCATGCAGGAAGCCAGCTGAAGACCAGCCAACATATATAGGAAGGCAGAGTCAGGGAAAAAGATCACAGAGAGGCTGAGCCAGAGCCTTGATTATACTGTGCCTGGAGACAGCCTACCTTCAGACTTCCTGCTCCTAGAGTAGTAAATGTCCTCATGAATTAAGCTAGTTTGAACCAAGGGTTCCCTCACTTGTAGCTAAAAGCCTCCTGATTGGCACTACATATATGTTACAGATGTTTTTGAATAAAGATAGTCATATATTTGAAGAAAACATCTGGGCTAGGCACAGTGGCTCATGCCTGTAATCACAGCACTTTGGGAGACCGAGGCGGGCGGATCACCTGAGGTCGGGAGTTCGAGACCAGCCTGACCAACATGGAGAAACCCCGTCTCTACTAAAAATACAAAAAAATTAGCTGGGTGTGGTGGTGCATGCCTGTAATCCCAGCTACTCGGTAGGCTGAGGCAGGAGAATCTCTTGAACCTGGGAGGTGGAGGTTGCAGTGAGCCCAGATCGCGCCATTGCACTCCAGCCTGGGCAACAAGAGCGAAACTCCATCTCAAAAAAAAAGAAGAAGAAGAAGAAGAACATCTGATGGCTACCTACCAAACTGAACATTTAACCTCTAGTGAATGGCACTGGGATTAGTGGTGTGAGAGCCAATATTGGCATGGGAGGAGTTTTATGCTTCATATTGTATGTTGCTACTCTTTTATTCTCACAATAAGTATACACTACTTTTTAGTAATAATGGTTTTAAGGAAGCTGGATGAAGAGATTGACTAGTACATCTTTCAAGAATATCTCCATATACCTTAATATTCTGACTTTCTTTATTATTATTCTAAGAGGCTTGAAACCACCAATTATATAAGAAAAATCATAATAGACAAGGTTTATGGTATCTACCTGGCCCAAGCATCTGTTTACTGAGAAATAGCCTACTTTTCTACCTTTCTCTCCCCACACCTCTGTCTCTCTCTCCTCTTCCCCACACCCCACCACACATACACAAACACAGACAGGCCCCACAAGCTACATTTCTACTATAGACCCTGCTGTCCTGTCCACAGCCTCTTAGCCTGGTAGTAGACACCTGACCAAAATATGCTTCCTGCCCTTGACTGAAAAGTTTGTCTTTCTGCTAATAATCAGGCAGAAAGAGAATTGTTTGGATCTCAGCAGCAGGGATTAGGTTAGACATAAAGAAAAATAATTGCTATGAGATACTTAATAATCTGTTATGAGATAATAATTTTATAATCACAGTATGTAATTCACTTCTAAGCTTTTTGTGTATTATGTGTTTCTCTTTAGTTATTTGGGCTTTTTGTTTGTTTGTTTGTTTGCTTGAGACAGGGCTCGCTCTGTCAACCAGGCTGGAGTGTGGTGGCACGATCACAGCGCACTGCAGCCTCTTCCTCCCAGGCTCAAGCAATCCTCCCACACCAGCCTCCGAAGTAGCTAGGACTACAGGCACGTGCCACCACATCCAGCTAATTTTTCTGGTTTTGTAAAGACAGGGTCTCACTATATTGCCTAGGCTGGTCTCAAACTCCTAGGCTTCCCAAAGTGCTGGAATAACAGGCGTGAGCCACCTTCTTCAGCCTCTTTAGTTTCTAAAAGCACATGCCACCCTAACTTTGAATCCTTCCAATAAACTCCCTTCTTGCTTAAGGAACTAGAGATGTATTTCTAGTAATTGCAATCAAGAGTCTTAAACTGCGACAAGTACGGAATTGAAGTTTAAGTGTTTACTTATTACTTCCCTACACAGGAAATATTCAGATTTTTTTAAATGTCCAGAGAGAGGCACATCCACTGGAAGGCCTAAGCAGAAGCGTCTGTTTGACTTGCCCAGGACAGTTGGCTTGCAGACCTTAGGCTACATATAGCTCTTCAATGCCGGAGTGATGAAGAAATGGCCATCTCAAATGATACAATATTGGGGCTAAAATAAACCAAGGATAACAGCACATATTTCATAAATTACTAAAAAGGAAAACCATATTTTACCTTAGGTATGTTCTATACCCTGCTTTATTTCAAGAAATACTTGAAGGAGGGTTATAAAAATGCGTAATGGCTAGGTGCAGTGATTCATGCCTGTAATCCCAGCACTTTGGGAGGCTGAGCAGGTGCATCACTTGAGGTCAGGAGTTCGAGAACAGCCTGGCCAACATGGCGAAACCCCATCTCTAAAAAATACAAAAGTTAGCCGGGCGTGGTGGTGCACACCTGTAATCCCAGCTACTTGGGAGGCTGAGGCAGGAGAATCGCTTGAACCCGGGAGGCAGAGGCTGCAGTGAGCTGAGATCATGCCACTGCACTGGGTGACAGAGTGAGACCATGTTTTAAATAAAATGCATAACATACTATGATGATTAATTTTATGTATCAACTGGACTGGACCACAGTATCCAGTTATTTGGTCAAACATTATTTTAAATGTTTCTGTGACGGTGTTTTTCACATGAGATTAATATTTTAATCAGGAGACTTTGAGTAAAGCAGATTATTCTCTATATTATCTGGGGGCCTCATCCAGTTAGAAGTTTTAATAGAAAAGACTGACTTCCCCCAAAAAGGAGGGAATTCTGCCAGCAGAGAGCCTTCTCACTCAAACTGCAACACCAACAGTTTCCTGGCTCTCCAGCTTGCTAGCCTACCCTGCAGATTTTGGACTTGTAAGGCCCCATAATTGTATGAGCCAATTCTTTAAAATAAATAGATGACTGACATAGATAGATAGATAGATAGATAGATAGATAGATAGATAGATAGATAGATAGGGACAAACATCTATTAGAGTTCTCTGGAAAACTCTAATAAAAGTATCAAAGAATTTATGATAAAATCATAAAATGAGGATGGGGAAAAGATAATGCAGGGATAAAGTTTTCATCCAAGATGCATGCCATAGATCTTGCACCTTTTTTAGATATGGGCCACAATTTTGACTCTGAGCTTCCTAGCAACCAACTCAAAGAAGTAAACCTAATTATATATATAATTTAAGAGTATCCATAAAATAAAAATATAGTTGACTGTTGAACAATGTGAGGGTGAGGGGTGCTGGCCATGAATGTAGTCAAAAGTCCACTTAACTACTAACAGCTACTGTTGACTGGAAGCCTTACCTATAACAGAAACAGTCAACTAACACATATTTTGTAAGTTGCATGTATTTATGTACTGTATTCTTTTTTTTTTTTTTTTTTTTTTTTTTTTTTTTTTTTTTTTTTGAGACGGAGTCTTGCTCTGTCGCCCAGGCTGGAGTGCAGTGGCGCAATCTCGGCTCACTGCAAGCTCCGCCTCCCGGGTTCACGCCATTCTCCTGCCTCAGCCTCTCCGAGTAGCTGGGACTACAGGCGCCCGCCACCACGCCCGGCTAATTTTTTGTATTTTTAGTAGAGACGGGGTTTCACCGTGGTCTCGATCTCCTGACCTCGTGATCCGCCCGCCTCGGCCTCCCAAAGTGCTGGGATTACAAGCGTGAGCCACCGCGCCCGGCCGTACTGTATTCTTACAATAAGATAATCTAGAGAAAAGAAAATGTTAAGAAAATTATAAGTAAAAAATATACTTACTATTCATCAAGTGGAAGTAGATCATCATAAAGGTCTTCACCCTCATTATCTTCACACTGAGTAGGCTGAAGAGGAAGAGAAGGGGTTGTTGGTCTTGCTGTCTCAGGGGTGACAAAGGCAGAAGAAAATTCATGTATACTAATCACCCGAGAATGCAAATCAAAACCACAATGAGATACCATCTCATACCAGCCAGAATGGCTATTATTAAAAAGTCAAAAAATTACAGATCTTGGCAAGGCTGCAGAAAAAAGAGAACAATTACACATTGTTGTTGGGAATGCAAATGAGTTCAGCCACTGTGGAAAGCAGTTTGGAGATTTAGCAAAGAACTTAAAACAAAACTTACTATTTGACCCAGCAATCCCATTACCAGTTATATACCCCAAAGAAAATAAATGCCACACGTTCTCACTTATAAGTGGGAACTAAACATTGGGAATAAAGAACTAAACATTGGACATAAAGAAAGGAACAATAGAACTGGGGCCTGGGCTCAGTGGCTTATGCCTCTAATCTCAGCACTTTGGGAGGCTGAGGTGGGTTGATCACCTGAGGTCAGGAGTTAGAGAGCAGCCTGACCAATATGATGAAACCTTATCTCTACTAAAATATAAAAAATTAGCCAGGCATGGTAGCGCATGCCTGTAGTCCTGGTGTGGTAGCGCATGCCTGTAGTCCTGGCGTGGTAGCGCATGCCTGTAGTCCCGGCGTGGTAGCGCATGCCTGTAGTCCCAGCTACTTGGAAGGCTGAGGCACCAGAATCACTTAAGCCCGACAGGTGGAGGCTGCAGTGAGCGGAGATCGCAGTACTGCACTCCAGCCTGGGTGACACAGAAAGACTCTGTCTCGAAAAATAAAAAATAATAAAAATAAAAATAGACACTGGGGACTACTAGAGGGAGGAGAGAGGGAGTGGGGCAAGAGCTGAAAAACTACCTATTGGATACTGTGCCCACTGCCTGGGGGACAGGATCATTCACAGCCCAAACCTCAACATCATGCAATAAACTCATGTAACAAACCAGCATATGTAGCCTCTGAATCTAAAATAAAAGTTAAAATTAGTTTTTTCAAAAAACCTGCAAAAAATAAAATTTATGTATAAGTAGACCCACGCAGTTTAAACACAGGCCATTCAAGAGTCAACTATATCTATCTTTTGCTCAAGACATATACAACTGATATTTTCTACCATAAGACCCATAAAGAAGGGTTATGAGATATGGTGAATCATGTAATCATATAAAGATAGACAAGTTCCTCAGAAACAAGAAACACTTTTGTGGGCTTATAACACATGTATATAGGGGGTACCCAGCACATAGTAGTTACCAGTAAATGATGGTTGAAAGAATAATCAACCAGATATCAAAATTTCGAATGACCAGTTGAATTAGCTATTTACATTTTTGGAGGACAAAATTTATTTCAGCCTTCACTAATAAGATTAACAAAGTCAAGATTTCCACTGAAGTTTTTATATGAGATATGTTTTCACCACCAGGCTACCTCAATGCAGCAAAGGGACAGGAGCAACAAGCAATGCAATTTAGATCTTCCTTTGTCATTTGTAAAGTTTTTCAAATGTTTCTAAAATGTGAAAAAAAAAATAACTGACTATAAAGTTTCTACCTCCACTAACAAGAGAAGCAGGAAAACATTTAAACCAGAGCAATATAACCTTAGCTTAGACATTGAGAGGAACTTTCTGGGGGCAGTTATGAGGTCTAGAAGCCATCCAAACTCCAGAATCCTATCCTTGATCAATTGGGAGATAAGTTTTCTTCTTTGAGTTTCTTTTTAGCTCATAAAAACATTAGCTCCCAAAATTCTCCCACCCAAACAATAATAATGAAAATTGCGTTTTCCCTTGAAGTTGAACTAAAGGTTATCCCAGAAGCAGTGTATAACATGATAGGAAATTATCAAAATAGGAACTGTTATTCAGATATTAAAAACATCCAGACCATTCAAAACAAATGGATGTTTGATTTGTTAGCTATACTATATTAATGTTTTCCTGGAATGTTTTTCATTCAGTTATTTAATATGGCATAGATATAGTCCAAACTTTTATATTAGCGCTAGACCTGTCTGTTGCACGGGGACAGTCTTTTACAGTAACATGAATTATAGCACTATAAAAACATTAAAATTTTATTACACCTCAATGTAGTTTGCATATTTGTCCCTGCCCATATCTCGTGTTGAACTGTAATCCCCAATGTTGAAGGTAGGGCGTGGTGGGAGGTGTTTGGATCATGGAGTGGATCCCTCATGAATGGCTTGGGCCATTTCCTTGGTGATAAGTGAGATCTTGCTATCAGTTTACACAAGATCGGGTCATTTAAAAGTGTATGACCCCTCCCTCTATGCTCTCTCTCTCTCTTTCTCTTTCTCTTTCTCTCTTCTCTCTCTCTCTCTTCTCTCTCTCTCTCTCTCACTCCTCTTTTCGCCATGTGAAGCATATGCTCCCACTTCATCTTCCATCATGAGTAAAAGCTCCCTCAGGCCTCCTCAGAAGCCAAGCAGATGCCAGCACCACACTTCCTTTACACCCTGCAGAACTGTGAGCCAATTAACCTCTTTTCTTTCTAAATTACCCAGTCTTAGAGATTTCTTTATTGCAGGGCAAGAACAGCCTGTATTATCAAAGAAAGTCAGATAAGTATTGCAAACTAAAAGAACTTCTTAGCCAAGTAAAAGAACAGCCTGAAGTATCAAAGAAGGTTAAGTAAGTATTGCAAACTGAAAAGATTTCTTCAGAAATTTATTAATTCCAGCATAAACTTTTCCATTCCAACAAACTATTATTTTATAAATTCCAAAATTATATTTAATTTATATATAAGAATTCCCCCCACTCAACTTTGTCATCATCACTTTTTACTAATTGCATTGTTTACTTGAATTACTTATTCAAAACAACATTTGATTATTACAAATAATGTTGCTCCATTTTAATTGAATCCTCGAGCAAGCCAGCATGCAGCTTCTCAGCTTGCATAGTAATTCATCAATATATTCATTATGTATTACTCACAGATAGGACATGGATTAAAATGAAAGATTTGGCTGAAGGTACATCTGCTCTTCTTTAGGCAGAATAAAAAAGAAGAAATAAAATACATGTATAAAGCTACTTTTTTCTAACAGTTCAAATGCTTTATATTGTTTCAATTATTTTTAATGTTATGAGTCATCTTTAGGGAATTAAAAACATTTTTCTGCCTGTAACCCAGAGGGTGACTTTTTTTTATCCACAGCCAAGGAGTGAATAACTTGAAGCCTACAACAGCTAACTCATTGGTCTAAAGCTACAGAGAATCTTCCAGAGTCCAAAAGCCCAAACTTCCTGACTTAGTGCACTTTCTGTGACTTACAACAGGTATTTTTATATTTATAACAAGTAATTAGAAGGACCACAATTGCATTTTCATAGAATTTGTATGCTATCAGCAGCTACAAACTGACAGCTGGAGCAGAATCTTGCTCTACATTTAGAAGTATCTTTTAAGCCAGCACAGCGTTTTTTATTTTTTGTTAATAGATTTGAATACGTTTAGGCCAGGATACACTGCCCAGCCCACCAGAATCCTCACCACTGCCTAACATCTTACACTGGCGACTTCATCCTTTCAGAGGGCCTACCAAAGCCAAAGGCCTTTGAGTTTATCCTTGACCTATGTAGACTGTGTACTCTATTTCCAACTTAAAACTTAATTGTCCTTCATCTTTAAAGCCATTTCTTACTTCTTAAAGCTTTTTTTTTTTTTCTGAGACAGTCTCACTCTTGTTGCCCAGGCTAGAGTGCAATGGTGCTATCTCGGCTCACTGCAACCTCCACCTCCCAGGTTCAAGCAATTCTCCTGCCTCAGCCTCCCGAGTAGCTGGGACCACAGGCACACGCCACTATGCCCAGCTAATTTTTGTATTTTTAGTAGAGACCAGGTTTCACCATGTTGGCCAGGCTGGTCTCGAACTCTGACCTCAGGTGATCCACCTACCTCGGCCTCCCAAAGTGCTGGGATATAGAGTTTTCTTATTGTCATTCCTTCAATCTTCCAACTCAGTATCACTATCATCAATACACATTATTAACTGTATTCAGTCAGCAAATATCTGCTTTATTCTTATTAGCATGGTCTAGGGGCAGCTGAGAGCAAACAAAATAGGCAAACAAAATGGGCAAAATAGGCGATCTGTTTCTCGTACTAGACTATGCACCCCTGGAGGGTAAAAATATCCTGCCTTCCAGGGGTGCACATTCTAGTAGAAGAGACAGATATAAACAAATCCAGATTAATGCTGTGGGTGGTAGAGGCCAGCAACTATTTTGAAGAGGATATCAGGAAGGTCTGTCTGAGAAGATGCCATTTTGAGCAGAGATGTGAATACAGAGAAGGTATGAGTCACACAAATTGCTCAGGGAAGAACAAGTGAAAAAGCACCAAGACAGAAGCCTGCTTGATACACCTGTAGAACAATAAAAAAGCACATAGAACATGGAGGAGAGACATAGGGAACAGGGTCAGAGGGCTGACCAGGGGCCAGTTCATGCATGGCTCTGGAAAGCACAGTAAGGACACAAGATTTTCTCCAAGTATGATGAGAACTGTTGGAGACTTTGAACAAGGGAGTGATATGATTTGACTTGATACTTTTAAAAAATTAATGTGACTACTGTGTTCAGAATAGACTCTAAGCGGACAAATATCCTTAGGCGCCTCCCTTCATTTTCATTTTCATGAGACTTGTCTTACCACATATCGTAGCTATTGTTCCAAGGGACTTGCGGCTCAACCTTTCTTTTGTAAACAGACCCTACCACCCTCTCCCCAACCCTACCATCCTCAAACACATTGCAGTTCACATTACAGGTTGAAATACAAAACAAACTCACATGAAAAAAATTTTCATGTCACTTCATACGAGACAAACTATATTTTTATGTATTTTAGATCATTGGTTCTCAAATCTGTTCATCAAAATCACCTGGGAGCGTGTGTGTGTGTGTGTGTGTGTGTGTGTGTGTGTGTGTGTGTGTGTTTGCTTGTTTGTTTTAAGGTAAAATTCTCCACTCCAGACCTAGCCCAAAAGAGAATCTTGAAGCTAGGGCCCAAGAATCTGCATTTTAAGTCAATTTTGAAGATTAGCTAGGCTTAGGAGCCACTATTATAAACTATAAGCTTTTCAGAAATTCAGAAACCATCAAAATCTGTCAGGGCTAAGCAATCAGAGAAAGCTCTGTGACAGAAGCAGGATTTGACCAAGCAGAGGAGACTGTCAACTGTAGCAGACTAGAGACTGATGGATGGAGGAAAGGCATGGGTTCTCCAGGTCTGAGCGTTACTATGACGAAGGTAAGAGGCAACACGAACTGGTGCATGTGTGATCCTCTGAGAGGGTTAGACTCCCAGAAAGCAGGGGAGATGCAGCAAGGAGTGACAGGATGCAAATTAGGCCAGGAGGCACCTTACAGTTAGTTCCAGTAAATAATAGCTCCAGCTTCAAGAAAGAGAGGTGTGACACAAAGAACATGAGAAAGGGAGTCATGACCCTACCAGAGTATTAGCCCAGCTCTGAACTTACCACCTAAAGCCCCTCTGCAGGTGATTCTGAGGGATGATTCTGGGCTAAATGATATTTTGTCCAGATTTGTGACTCTATGTAAAATGAAAAGACAGGACTAAATGGCATCTAAGTTTTTTGCAGATCTAACATTTATAATTCTATTTTTAAGTCCTACTATTTCATCATTTCCAATGAGTCCCTTTAAGTATTCTTTGCCGTTCTTTGAATTCTATTTCTCTCCAGTATGGAGAGACTAAACCGCCAAGTAATGTGGGCATTGGTAGGTGGTGTTTTTCATTAATCTTACAATAGGAAGCCCTGCATCTACATTCCAGTAGCAATCAACCTGGAACAATACACACCTTTCTCCAAGGCTTGCTCTAGAGACTTTGTGACCTTAATACTGATTTTTTGACAAAGATAAGGCCTTAAAAACACACAACACAAAAGACAGATTCATATGCCACATTGACCTGGAAGAATAAAACTCTGCAGTAAGCAGCATGTTAGATAAATCTGACATGACAAGCATTTCTGTGGTAGTAGTCATTTTTCCCGAAGGACTTAGTGATATATGAAGACTAATATACTCATGGGATAAAGACTGCACCTTCTGTTTCCAAGTATATGTGACACAATGCAAAATCAATTTTCTCCTCTTTTCAAAGTTAGTTCCAATCTGTCAAGATCCATCCTTCTTTGGCCTCATCTCTAGCTATGTCCCTTTTTCCATCATATTATTTCAAGACTACAATTGCAAATCACACAGATGAAGATTCAATGGAAGATATGTTGCTTCTGGAAGAAAATTTAGTATTAACTACTTTAAAACTGTCTTGCAGAAAGCTCATGAGATTATTCTGTGGTACAATTCTTTAGTTATTTTCTATAAAGTTAAGAGTAATGTCCAAGGGAGATTTCAAGGACAAGGGAATTATGATAAAGGTCTGCAAATGAAGCAAAAAGCAAAATGAAGTTAATAAAGCCTCTTTTTCTTAAGTCTGCCTAGTGCTATCACCCTGTACTAGATTAGGGCTGTCTGATGGCTTTTCCAAGTTCCCAACAAAAGACTTTCAGGATAAAAGCTGTTGAGGAAATAGAACGATTTACTCTGGAAGACCTAGTTCTGTTTCTCTTATATGATTTGGGTCCTGACAAATTATCTCTTTAAAGATGATCCTAGGATGGAATGGAACTGATTTTCTATTGTAAAATCCCCAAGTAAAGAGTACCAGTAGCAAACCCATTCATTGTTTTCTGACCTCTGTTTATTAGAGTTAAGTATTTAAAAAAAAAAAAAGAAGCGTATAAGAGAATTTCAAAAGGTAAGAAGCTTGTAGAAAAGGATAATGTCAAGACAAATGTCACTATACATAAGAGCCAGTATATACTTGTTACGATGGCCATAAATCTGGGCACATATATGATGGATAAAAGAGGGGTGGCCGGGCGCGGTGGCTCAGGCCTGTAATCCCAGCACTTTGGGAGGCAGAGGCGGGCGGATCACGCGGTCAGGAGATTGAGACCATCCTAACACGGTGAAACCCTATCTTTACTAAAAATACAAAAAATTAGCCGGGCGTGGTGGCGGGCGCCTGTAGTCCCAGCTACTCGGGAGGCTGAGGCAGGAGAATGGCGTGAACCCGGGAGGCGGAGCTTGCAGTGAGCCGAGATCGCGCCACCGCACTCCAGCCTGGGCGACAGAACGAGACTCCGTCTCAAAAATAAAAAAAGAAAGAGACAGGAGTCTCTCTTGGCTGTAAATTATCAGGAATAGTTTTTTGAAAAATCGGATTTGAACCAGACTTTATGAGATCAGCAAAGTTAAAACCTTAATTTTCTGAGGGTGCCCTCTGAGTGTCCTGTCAGTTCTAGCAGCTACGTGGATTGTACAATGCGTTACCTTCTCTCCATCTCTTCTGCCGTTGTCCTAGTTCCAGCCACCATCGTCTCTCACCTAAATGCCTGCAATAGCCTCTTTTCTGCTTCCACTTTGGCCCCCTCCGATCCATTTACTGTGTTGGCCTACTTTCAGTTCCTGGAACATACCAAGCCTTTTCCACCTCATTGCCCTTATCTGTTGTTTTTACTGCTATAGAGTGTCTGGCACATAGTAGCTGCCCAATAAATACATGTTGAATCAATGAATAATTGTTTCTTCTAGTTTGTAAGCTTCACAAAGGCAAAGACCATGTTTATTTTATTCCCTACCGTATTCCCAGAAGCCAGCACAGCATCTAACACAGACAGGGTGTGCCACGAATAGTTACTGAAAAAAGAAAACAAGGAATGAAGAATTGAATGAACAAATACCAAATGTGCTGCATGAATTTTGGAATGGTATGTTGTTATCCTTGTCATTATTATAATTCATAGTTCCTTTTGAAAGCATATAATGACATCATCACCCATTATTGAATAAAGATAGGAAAGTCTATGTTAGTATTTGCCATGTTAGAAATGTTCGATAATGATCTCTTTGGCTAAATGTGCTATTTTGAAAAATAATGAATAGTAATAAAAATTTTATAATTGCACATAAATTAGCCCTACAGCATTATTACTAATACCTACTGTCTGTATTTCCAAATCTTAACTAATAACTAAATATGCATGTTTTCTGTCATTTTAACAAGCTTTTTACATGGATATTAAAAACGCTAGATATACAATAGAAACGATCTTATTAATATCCATGTGAGGTGGTTTGATTCCTATAAAATAATTGCATATGCTCAGAGAAACATCATGTTTTCATACTGAAGGTAATAATACTTCAGTGATACTTGCAAAATAAATTATACTTTTTCATTACATAAAGACGTATGCCATTATCTGTTGGATTTAACAAACATACAACATCAAGGCTGATTCATATTTAGCATCCCAGGGTATACCATGTAGTAATAACGTACTGCAAAAGGAAAATTGTTTTGTACCCTTCCTTGTAGATTATTCTTTCTTTCCCGTTCCCCATGTAGTGGTGTTGGTGTTGTTTTTAAGTAACACTTCCTAAGCACAGAGATGTGCATGGCACTTGACCAAAGTTAGTAACAAAATCATATTTTGTTAGTCCATGAGGAACAGTAATATAGTATAAAAAACAGTGCAAACCCAGAAAACAAGATGAGAGGGTTGTTTTTCCCTGTGGTATCAAGAGAGCTGTAAATACCTCTTTTGGGTAAGAAATTTAAAAGCATATGATACATCTTGAGGAGTGTATATAAGACTTGCAAAATATAAGTTGGACATCATTCACCACAATAAAAATTTTAATTTTATAAAAAACTCCATCAACTATTTTTCCCAAGTCAGAAAAACAAAAATTGAACTTAAGATAAAAATAAGTTCAAGTTGAATAAAAGAAATTGGAGGTAAAGTTTCCTAAAATTGAATTTGTTATTTTATTCCAAGGGTACTGGTCCAGTTTTTAATAAGGCAAAACTCTTCAAAAGAACATTACACTGACCTTTCAGGAGTTATTTCTCTGGGATTATAACTGACCTTAATAATTCTCTTTGCTGTCAATTTTTATAATTAATGAAATTGATCTTCTGCTGGTATGTTAATAATGCAGATGTTTTATTGTAAGAAACTATCCAGCTTCATTGTTTGCTTTTCTTCCTGACCATTAAAAATAACACAGTGCACATGATTTTTTTTTAATTTGATATGTTTACAAGCCAGGCTTTCCATACCAATTTTAATAACTTTCTTCTAACTAGAGAGAAAACTGGAAAGTATAGAAAAGCTCTAACATAACACTATAATTCTACCTTCAAAAGAATCATGAGTAACATTTTTGTGTGTCTTTTTCTATTTAATGCATTTTAAGCAGTCATTCAGGCAATTAATCAACAAATATTTATTGATTGTCTGCTATGTACTAGTCATTATGCTAGTTACTGGCAATGCCACGATGAACAGAACAAAGATGGCTGCCCCCATAGAACTCACCTAGTAGTGAAACAAACAAATATAATAGAGAAGTATAAACACTCTGAAGAAAAAGGATTTCTGCTAAATAGTATCATTTACATAAATGAGGAACACTAGGAAAGAAAATGTTTGAAGTAACCAAGAGTCTGGTTTTAGGCATGTTCAGTTTACAAGGGCCATTAGGTCCTCTGGATAGTGATGGTACCGTACTGTTTATAATGGTTTGTGGTCTGCTGCACTTGGCATTTTATGGGTATATCATCATTTGAAAAGTCATGCTTCTGTATGGTGATCTTAAAAATCTATCTAGAAATCCACCAAGATTCTGGCACCCAAAATGAACAAAACCAGATCTCTAGACTTGCTTACAGAATGCTGTCTTACAGGCTTATTACTCCTGGACATGCTACAAGTGCTCTTTTATATTCATTATTTTATTTGTTCCTTACAATAGTCTTATGCATTATCCTGGGACAGAGATTTGAAGCCCCATTAAGAATAAGGAAACTGAGACTCAAAATAGATGACCCATTCAAGGTCACACAGCCAGTGAGTGAGGCCTGGAACTCTGGCTCCTATTCAATCACAAACCAGTTCTTTTTCATTTCACCAGACTTTTGCACTTCACCATGATTTTAAAGTATATATACAGAAATTGCTCAGTTCAATAAGCTTATTATGAAACTTGTTTTTTAAAAATGGAAGTACCACAGTTGGTCATGCAAGCTATAAAAACTCTCCCCATGGCTGTGAGAGCTTTGTTTACTGCTCATTGATCACCATGACAATGCTACCATAAATAACCCCAGATAGATTGCTATGTATAATCACAGAAGACATCCATATGCATGAGTCACCCATCAGCTCTCCAATCCCATCATTTCCATTACCTGTCACCATGTCATCAAGCACTCTGAGTTTATGACACAAACAAAACTTACTCTCTCAGGAAGTTGAAAATCATGCAATGCTACACAGATTCATGGTTGAAGAAAACAAAATAAGCAATGCCCACTATTTATGAGGAAAGATGTGTATGCATTTTTCAGAACTGTTCTTTGTCCCACTTCCACAGTGTAAGGATACAGACTCAAAAATAGAAATTCAAATCCACTTTTTACCTGTGGTTGAACAATACCCAGATTCACTTCACATCAACCTCAAGACGCAAGGCATGAAATTCTCTCTCTGAATCTTTTACAACAGACTACCAAATGGTCACTTACTGTTACGTGGTGCATGTCAGCCACAGCAATTTTTCAGGAAAGGCTTTGGTCACGTGGACAGTATTCGTTTTGATGGGTCAGTATGAACAAGAAGACATTTAGACTGAGAAGGCTGGCCAGGTGCAGTGGCTCATGCCAGTAATTGCAACATTTTGGGATGCTGAAGCAGGAGGGTTACTTGAGGTCAGGAGTTTAAGACCAGCCCTGGCAACACAGCAAGATCCCATCTCTCAAAAAAAAAAAAATTTAGATGGAGGAGGCTGTCAATAATATGAGGCCAGACAGGAATCAGAAGTCAGGAAAGACAGGCCAGCTCCAGGTTAGCAAGCTGAGCACTATGTAATTACTCAAACCCAGGAACGGGGAAAATAATGAGATTACTAACAGGCAAGAGCCAGGAATCAATTAACCACAATGAGAAAGAGGCAAGAATACAGTAATCCATGTAGATAATTCACAGGTAGGAGGAAGCAAGTAGTAGAGGTCCCAGGAAGTAAAAGATCTAAAGCCTGGGGAGACAAGTGAGTCAGTCCAAGGCATCAGTAGTCAAGGCACCATGTTGTAAATCTGACTCTGATACAAGATTTGTCTCATTCAAGGGCCTGTTACATACTGCCTGCCAAGTCTCAGTGCACAGCTGCAAAGAGATAAGTGGCCTCACCTGTCTCAGAGACAGCTTCTGTTGGTTCTGAAAAACATACGCCAAAAATAAAAGCTCAAATAAGAGTAAGTTTGCATTTTCTAATTGATCTAGTAAGTATATGTGAATAAATGAATGACCCATTTAAATATAGGCTAATAATACACAAAACTGTACCCCTGAGTCTATTTCACTATCCATAGAAAATGACCAATATGGGAAACAGTAATAATGATAGTGATAATAGTAAGAACATTGCTATGTGCCAGGCACTTTTTATACAAGAAAATCACAGTAAGAATACTATATGGCTAATTTTATTGGGCACTTTTTAGCCACCAGGCTCTGTTTCTAGGTGCTTTATGTGATTCTTTCATTGCTCCCAATAATTCTCAGTGAGATACTGTTATTTCCATTTTACAAATGAGGCACGGAGGCATTATGTAGTTTTCTCAAGATCACACAGTTGGTGAGTTTGAGTTTGAACTCATTTTCCAACCTCAGCAGCCACCATAGGAGGAAGGGCTAACCTGACACCAGATCTTATGATGGATCAAAAGAGAAAGGAAAATGGTTGCTCCACGCTCCAAATTCTTCCTTGTTTTCAATTCTGATTCCATCTAGCAAACAGTCTAAAACTCTCAAATTTCCTTCACCATCATCTCCTTCATCTGACATCTGAAAATGCTAAAGGTAGGAAAGTAGCAAGGAACTAACATTTACTAAAAGCCTACTTAGTGCCAGATTCTATGCTCAATACTTTATATATGTGATCTCATCAGCAGCCCCTTTGGAGGACCTTTAGAATGTTCAAACTTCCAATCAGGTCCCTCCAGAAATAGGGCAGAAGATCAGAGCATCCCTTTACTAGTAGCAATTGTTGCACAAAGTCAGAGGGCAAACACCAAATCATGTCCACAGGTCACAGCCAGACAGGTGAGTTTCAGAGGGGGATTTAGGTCAGAAATGGAAGGTAAAAACAGGAAGGGAACCTGTGACAGACTCAACGAACACTACAGAAGAGAAATTCACTGGTGGGTGCCTGAACACTTACATGTTCATGATAGCCCTTGGTCTGAGGTATTCAGAAGGCCTAGGCTTGAACAGACAAGTTCTTTGAACTTCTGAAGACTGAGCCAAGCTTCATGTGTGATGAATGAGTATCAGGCTCACTCAACACTGTCTTTCCAACCAATGACAAATATATGGGGGTAGTAACTGCTTTTCCGCAATCAGATACTAAAAAATTATAACAAACAGGAATATATCAAAAAGAAAATGAGGAATGAATATTCTCTTGGTCATGAGGGCAGAGGATAGTTAAGTGGCTTTCTCCACTTAATCTGTCTGCTCTAACCTCTCTCATGAGGGCATCTCACACATTAAGAAGGGACAAGAAAGCAACCAATTAAACAGCTGTCACTACTTTCTTTTTAGTGTTTAATTTGAAACAACTTTCCATTTCCTTCTAAATGAGAGTTGATTATTCAAAGGAAAGCTGCCTGCATTGTACATGACTTTGGCTTGGCGCAGAGAGACATTAATCAGCCAGTGCATCAACAGTGAAGCCTGCAGGTTCAACAAGATGAAAAAGGAATGTTTTCACAATAGTTCATCAGATGTCTTTGTGCGAGCATTGCACTCACTGACAATAAATTACAAGATTAATGAATATAGCCACGAGGGTGGTGCTCTGATTGTTACCCCCAAGCTGATTTTCTAACACTGCTAACAAAGGAGCCAAAAATCACATAATGAAACTATCATATCTAATGCCTATATGGCAACAGATATTGTCTGTCAGTGAATGTGGGAAATGCTTCATGTTTTACTTGAATCTTAATTTTTCAGGTCTTCATTATAAGGGAGGTGACTACCACAACTGACTTTGTGACATAAATCTGTTTAGATCATTAGCTCTCACCCTCCTTAAGGAGCCCAAGTGTTTTTCCATTTCTGCTCCTTTTGCTTAGAGGGCACTTTGGCCAGTATTTATAACCCAAGAGGTATTACACCAAATGGTCATTTCCTTCATAGTCATTCACAGCTTCTCAAAAAATGTGCCTCACTCACTTATCTCCCACCACATCCCCTCACGTGCCTTGTCTCCAGCCTCATGGAGAAACTCATCTGTCCCCAAATACACCATGCAGCTTTGTGTCTTTGATCATCATATTATTCGACTGGGGCTGTCATAACAAAATACCATGGGCTGGGAGGCTTAAACAACGAAAGTTTATTTTCCCACAGTTCTGCAGACAAAAAGTCCAAGATCAACATGCTGGAAAATTTGGTTTCTGATAATGGCTCTCTTCCTAGCTGGCAGATGGCCACCTTCTCACTGTGTCTTCATATGACCTTTTCTCTGTGCATGCACGGAGGGAGAGAGTTCTGGTGTCTCTTCTTCTTATAAAGACACCAATCTTTTCAGATTATGGCGATTCATAGGCCCTCTTTAAAGGCCTTATCTCCAAATAGTTACATTGGGGGTCAGACCTTCAACATATGAACTTGGGGAAGGTGACACACAGTTCAGTCCATAACACTTATGCACTACAATGAGCCCAGAAAGCATTTCTCTCTTCTCCACTGAGAGATGATCCACTGAGTCTTCCAGATTTCATCCAAGCATTCTTTTCCAAGAAGCCTTCCCTAGTCCCAAAATCCCAGTTGGGAATAATCTATTCCTACTGTGGAATTTATTGCATTCTCCTCCATGTTGTTTCTTATTAGTTGCTTATGTGTCTCCCTCCACTAAGTATTATGAGTTTTTTAACAACAAAAACTGTTAGATTCATCTTGCATGGGCCATTACATCTAGACAGTCTTCTGTGTCATGGTCACTCACTCCTTCTATATCTTCTGTGCCTACCTCAGTGACTATACACAGTAGCCACTCAATAGATGAGAATAAATGAATTCTCTCCCTCTTTCTGCTACTGACATTTTCTCATTTCCCTTCAATGCCTTTTTTCCCTCTTCTTGAACTCTCTGATATAGTTTGATGTGTATCCCAACTCAAAGCTCATATTGAAATGTAACCCCCAATGTTGAAGGTGAGACCTGGTAGGAAGTGATTGGGTCATAAGAGTGGATCCCTCATGGCTTGGTACTGTAGTGATAGTGACTTCTCATGAGATCTGGTCATTTAAAAATGCATAGCACTTCCTCTGTCACTGTCTTGCTCCTGCTTTTGCCATATGACGTGCCTGCCCCCTTTTACCTTCTGCCATGATTGTAAGTTTCCTGAAGCTTCCCCAGAAGCCAAGCAGACCTTGGCACCATGCTTCCTGTAAAGCTTGCAGAACCATGAGCCAATTAAACTTCTTTTCTTATAAATTAGCCATTCTCAGGTATTTCTTTATAGCAACATGAGGATGGACTAATACACATTCCCTTTTTCCTTTCCCACTACATGAATTAACACTTTTTCAAGCCCCCTAAAAGTAGAGTTTGCTCTGTTCCCTGACTTCATCTCCTATATTCTTTGCAAACAAACACTGACAGCTTCACCTATGAAGTTGCACTTTTATTCCAGCAATCCCAAAGTGTGTCTGCAGCCCAGCCTCCCTGTGGAGCTTGAATCCAGTATGCCCAGAGCCTTGCTTGGCATCTCTTGGATGTCCCACAGGCAGCCTGAACACAACAACCCATCTGAGTTTAACCCATCCCATATCAACTTAGCCTCCCAGTTCTGTAGATTAGACAGCCCCAACATTTCCCTTTCTGCTACTTCCTTTATTGAGCCAGGAGGCTACTTTCCAGGACAATGATAACAATGATGTGGGTGTGAGAGTGGGGTCAAAAAGTGGATAATGATGTGATTGGTGGTAGTGATGACAACAATAATAGCAACAACTTAATTATTTTTCCCAATTGCCGGCCCAGGCTCATTTCCACCACTCCCCTACATTCTCTTTTTGATCCCATCATACCAAATCCAATTTCCTCAATTACATGTTATATTCCCTGCTGTGTTTCTTTCTACACATTGATCTCTCAGCCAGCAGAATCATCCTCCATCTTCTGCATCCAGTTGATTCTCACTCATTCTTCAAGACTTAGGGTCAGCCACCACCTACTTTCAGAAGATTTCCAGGCTATCCTTTGTGCTCCAATGGCACAGAAAGCATACCTTTCCCATTACAGTTTTTGTTGTGTTGGGATAAAATTTGGAAAGATAAACCAAGGGTTTTCCTACTGACTGTCCTGATTTTCCTCTTACACAATGGAGACAGTGGTATCCATTGATCCAGGAAAAGGATCATACACACACACACACACACACACGCCATGAACTAAGAAGCCATATAAATAGAAATTGAGTATCATATTGTTTTCCTCAGTCACTAACTTGAATTATTCAGAGCACATGAGAACTTGGGCTCAACTTTTTAAATATAAAACTATATATTGAGTTATACTAGGTATCATTTTCTTACTTACATTAAGTGAGCAGAGAACATTCTATTTCTTCATGGGTAAATGAAGAAATGAATGAATCTCAACTAAGAGTTATTCTACAGCACTGAGATGTTCTTGAGACTGCCATAGCTGCAGTCATCTCAAAGTAGGTTTAAAAGCAATAAAATATTGAATAGAGTTGCAAAGCAGTCAGGTTGGGATTACATCCTTCAGACCAAGCCCATTATGTACAAATGATAGTGTGACTGTGAGATCTGCAACTGCCACTGCCAACTCACAGGGCTCCTTGAACAGTTTCATCAACATTGCCAAACACTAAATGATGAGACAGATCACCCTCATCCAGGGCCTGAAATGTTATCAATGCTACAACATAGAAATGAGGTTTATTACATTTTAAAGTGGCTGGGTTTAAATGGATAATAGCAGAATACAAAGAGTTCTTTATGTACTCTTATAAGAGAAGACATAAGAAACCCTTGACAAATGGGATAAAACACAGCTTCACAAGCAAGAATAAATTTTGATTGAGCAGTTTCTCTCAGTTCAAGGACTGCAGTAGAACTAACAGCTGAGGTTTGCCGAAAAAATGTCAGTGCAGGCAGACCAGCCCACGGTACTGAGGAATGTGGGAGGGATTAGTTCTATTTGACTAAGATTTCAAGATGACCACTCATCAATGTACACAAACTGCTTGATAAAAATGCTTCTGAAAGAAACTTATTCAATTGTCAAGGTTTTTAGTATGGATGTAAATTATATCCATCCCAATTTATTGTGAAAACAACTATTTACTGTCTAATAACTGGGTTTTTTAAATTTAATTTTACAAGTTACATTCAAACTAATGTTTGATTGCATTTAACCTACATTATCTTTCACAGAACTGATTTTCTAAGGCAGAAGAAGACTAATAGTCCGTGTTGCAAAGATCAACAGACCACAGTTGTGATGACTCAAGCAAGCCATAAAATAACCCTTCTCAGAGCAGAGTGTGAGAATGTTCTTGCAGCCTCCATTACATGTGCAAAAAGTAATCAGAAGTCATACATCACCTTCCCACACAAAGCGTAAAGAGATCCGTATACACATATAACAGAGAGAAGTGTAAAACAACAGGACTAATATTCTTATAATACAGCAAGTCTCATTGCTTTGTAATTTTAATAAAAATTACCTTGAATTACAAACCATAATACCAAATAACCTTAATTCACATCATGAGGTATAAGTTACCAAGTACTTTCTTTTTTTTTTTTTTTTTTTTTGAGATGGAGTCTCGCTCTGTTGCCAGGCTGGAGTGCAATGAAGTGATCTCAGATCACTGCAACCTCCGCCTCCCCGGTTCAAGCAATTCTCCTGCCTCAGCCTCCTGAGTAGCTGGGATTACAGGCGTGCACCACCATGCCTGCTTAATTTTGTATTTTTAGTAGAGACAGGGTTTTGCCATGTTGGTCAGGCTGGTCTCAAACTCCCGACCTCACGTGATCTGCCTCCCAAAGTGCTGGGATCCAAGTAATTTCATATATGTTATCTCATATATGATGTTTATAATATTACCCAAAGGTATCATCTCTAATTTCAGCCAAAGAAACTGAAGTTCAAAAAGGTGAAATGGCTTGCCCAAGCGGTCGTGCAACTGGTAAAGTCTGAGCCAGAGCTTCACCAACAAGTCTTCTAAATTCAGAATACTTACCATGTGCCATGCACTGTCCTAAGTTCTTTCCAGTCATTATCTCAACTTAGTCCCATATAAACTCTGTGAGTTAGGTAGTAGTAATATCACCATACAGATGAGAAAATTAGGGCAAAAGCCAACTATTACAAATATTGACAAGTAGTAAAAAGAATAGTTCAGGCCAGCCACGGTGGCCCACTCCTGTAATCCCGGCACTTTGGGAGGCCGAAGCGGGTGGATCACTTGAGGTCAGGAGTTCGAGACCAGCCTGGCCAACATGGTGAAACCCCAGGGGTTTCACTAAAATACAAAAATACAAAAATTAGCTGGGCGTGGTGGTGGGAGCCTGTAATCCCAGCTACTCAGGAGGCTGAGGCAGGAGAATCTCTTGAACCAGAAGGCAGAGGTTGCAGTGAGCTGAGATCGAGCCACTGCACTCCAGCCTGGGCTACAGGGTGAGACTTCGTCTAAAAAATAAATGAATAAATAAGCAAATAAATAATAGTTTGGTACAAAAACAGCAATAAAGAAATATCAACAAAGTGGGGTACTATTTGAGGTGGGCTGTAAAAGATGCACTGGGCTGTGAAGGATTGAAAGAAAGATGCTTATGAGCAAAAGACAGTATGAAAAAGGTAGCAAGCCTGACCAGAGGTACAAGGAGGAGCTGGTACCATTCCTTCTGAAACTCTTTCAATCAATAGAAAAAGAGGGAATCCTCCCTAACTCATTTTATGAGGCCAGCATCATCCTGATACCAAAGCCTGGCAGAGACACAACAAAAAAAGAGAATTTTAGACCAATATCCTTGATGAACATTGATGTAAAAATCCTCAGTAAAATACTGGCAAACCAAATCCGCAGCACATCAAAAAGCTTATCCACCATGATCAAGTGGGCTTCATCCCTGGGATGCAAGGCTGGTGAAACATACACAAATCAATAAACGTAATCCAGCATATAAACAGAACCAAGGACAAAAACCATATGATTATCTCAATAGATGCAGAAAAGGCCTTTGACAAAATTCAACAGCCCTTCATGCTAAAAACTCTCAATAAATTCGATATTGATGGGACATATTTCAAAATAAATATATTTCAAAATAAATATATTTCAAAATAATAAGAGCTATTTATGACAAGCCCACAGCCAATATCATACTGAATGGGCAAAAACTGGAAGCATTCCCTTTGAAAACTGGCACAAGACAGGGATGCCCTCTCTCACCACTCCTATTCAACATAGTGTTGGAAGTTCTGGCCAGGGCAATCAGGCAGGAGAAAGAAATAAAGGGTATTCAATTAGGAAAAGAGGAAGTCAAATTGTCCTTGTTTGCAGATGACATGATTGTATATTTAGAAAACCCCATTGTCTCAGCCCAAAATGTCCTTCAGCTGATAAGCAACTTCAGCAGTCTCAGGATACAAAATCAATGTCAAAAATCACAAGCATTCTTATACATCAATGAAATAAAAGAGGATACAAACAAATGGAAAAACATTCCATGCTCATGGATAGGAAGAATCAGTATCATGAAAATGGCCATACTGCCCAAGGTAATTTATAGATTCAATGGCATCCCCATCAAGCTACGAAAGACTTTCTTCACAAAACTAGAAAAAACTAATTTAAAGTTCATATGGAACCAAAAAAGAGCCCACATTGCCAAGACAATCCTAAGCCAAAAGAACAAAGCTGGAGGCGTCATGCTACCTGACTTCAAACTATACTACAAGGCTACAATAACCAAGACAGCATGGTACTGGTACCAAAACAGAGAGATACACCAATGGAACAGAACAGAGCCCTTACAAATAATACCACACATCTACAACCATCTGATCTTTGACAAACCTGACAAAAACAAGAAATGGGGAAAGGATTCCCTATTTAATAAACGGTGCTGAGAAAACTGGCTAGCCATATGTAGAAAGCTGAAACTGGACCCCCTTCCCTACACCTTATACGAAAATCAACTCAAGATGCATTAAAGATTTAAACATAAGACCTAAAACCATAAAAACTCTAGAAGAAAACCTAGGCAATACCATTCAGGACATAGACATGGGAAAGAGTTCATGACTAAAACACCAAAAGCAATGGCAACAAACGCATAATTGACAAATAGGATCTAATTAAACTAAAGAGCTTCTGCACAGCAAAAGAAACTACCATCAGAGTGAACAGGCAACCTAGAGAATGGGAGAAAATTTTTGCAATCTGCTCATCTGACAAAGGGCTAATATCCAGAATCTACAAAGAACTCAAACAAATTTACAAGAAAAAAAAACCCCATCAACAAGTGGGTAAAGTATATGAACAGACACTTCTCAAAAGAAGACATTTATGCAGCCAATAGACACATGAAAAAATGCTCATCATCACTGGCCATCAGAGAAATGCAAATCAAAACCACACTGAGATACCATCTCACACCAGTTAGAATGGCGATCATTAAAAAGTCAGGAAACAACAGGTGCTGGAGAGGATGTGGAGAAATAGGAACACTTTTACACTGTTGGTGGGACTATAAACTAGTTCAACTATTGTGGAAGACAGTGCCGTGATTCCTCAGGGCTCTAGAACTAGAAATACCATTTGACCCAGCCATCCCATTACTGGGTATATACCCAGAGGATTAAAAATCATGCTGCTATAAAGGCATATGCACACTATGTTTATTGCAGCACTATTCACAATAGCAAAGACTTGGAACCAACCCAAATGTCCATCAATGATAGACTGGATTAAGAAAATGTGGCACATATACACCATGGAATACTATGCAGCCATAAAAAAGGATGAGTTCATGTCCTTTGTAGGGACATGGATGAAGCTGGAAACCATCATTCTCAGCAAACTATCACAAGAACAAAAAAACAAACACTGCATATTCTCACTCATAGGTGGGAACTGAACAATGAGAACACTTGGACACAGGAAGGGGAACATCACACACTGGGGCTTGGGGAGGGGGGAGGGGGGAGGGAAAACATTAGGAGATATACCTAATGTAAATGACGAGTTAATGGGTGCAGCACACCAATGTGGCACAGGTATACATATGTAACAAACATGCACGTTGTGCACATGAACTTAAAGTATAATAAAATAAAATAAAATAAAATAAAATAAAATAAAATAAAATAAAATAAAATAAAATAAAAATAAAAACGTAGCAACACTGAAGAGCTACACCGCCTCCTCAAACATGTGATGTGCTCTTTGGCCTCCCTACCTGTGTGCTTTTCCTTTAGCTAGAATTCTCTTTCCTCTTATCCAACCTAACTACCTGTCGGGGCTTATTGATTAATTAGATACGGTTGGAAAGAAAAATGACCTCAAGTATGACTCCAAAATATTTAAACTGAATGATAGGAAGGCTGGAACGGCTAGCAACTGAAATGGAAGACAATGGGAGGAGCCATTTGAAGGGGAAGATGAGGGAAGTTGCAAATGGCTGCACCCAAGCATCCAGCCAAAGCTGTGCACCCTCCACAGGCAGCATCTGCCGAGAGGATGAGAAGTATTTTTCTAATTTGCATAAAAGCAAATGGTATGACAACTTTAAGAAAAATCACAGTTTGGTTTCACACATGTTAAGGGATTTTTAAATATATATCCAAGTAATTTTCAAGTAAACAGTTGAATGAACAAATTTGGAGATCCCTAAACAATTCCAGAAGAGGAAATATAACTTGAGAGTTGCCAGCTTAATTATACTATTTAAATCCATGAGACTGGATGAGTTATCAATGGAGTGGGAACAAATAAAGGTGAGATCCAAGGACTAAGGTCTGGAGTATCCAGTGTTAATAAACCAGAGAGTGATGAGGAGAAAGTAACAAGGGAGACCAAGAAAGAATAACCAGTGAAGTAGGAGGAAACTCAAGAGATGTCCTGGAAAATGAGAAGACTAACGCCAAATGCTGCTGGCAGAGCAAGTAAGACAAAGACTGAGAGGTGACCCCTGGAGTTAGCAATAGCCCAGTTTTTAGTAACTTTAAGAGCAGTTCTGGTGGAAGAGTAAGAAAGAAAGCTTAATTGGATTGGGTTTAAGAGAGAACGGGAGGGGAGGAGTTGGAGACAGGAAGAAAAGACAACTCTTTGGAAGTCTGGCTGTAAAGGAAAGCAGGAAATTGGAGCAGTTGCTGGCAATGGTACTAACTACCATTTGTTATGTTTTAAGTTGGGAGACATAACTGCATGCCTGGAAATACTGGAAATTTTCCAGTATAGAAAGGGGAAACTATGATGAAGAACAAAGAAGAGAGAATTAGTGGAGTAATGTCCTTGAGTAGATAATAAATGATGGGATCTGGGGAACAAGTGAGATGACTGGCCTCGGCCAAGAGCACAGACACTTCTTTCATAAGCCTAGGAGAAAAGGTAGAGCGCAGGGCACTGACTCAGGTAGGCAGGTAGAAGTAGCGATGGGAACTCTGGCATGTCTATTCTTATCTATGTTCTCAGAGAAATGGGAAGGTAAGTCATCACCTGAGAGCAAGGACTGCAAAATACTGTAAGCATCGTTGGCAAAATGTTAAAGTCTGACACACACATAAAAAGGAGTTATCCAGAATGAGGAACGAAAGAAACTCTCATTCGCTACTGGTGGTCATGAAAATTGGTAAGCCCACTTGGAAAATAGTAACATTATTCAGTAAAGGCAAAAATGTGCATATAGTATGACCCAGCAATGCCATTCCTAGGTGTTTATCTTATAGAATTATCTGTGCATGATTATTGTCCTGTACAAGAATAATCATGGCATGACTGCTCTTACAAAAGGTGGTTTTAAAAAACTTTTTTCAAAGAAATGTTAACCAGTCATCAATACAGTAGTTACCACTGGGAGGAGGGAGGAGGCTGTGATCATGAATGACCATACTGGAAGATTCTGAAGCAATAGCATGTCCTATTTCTTAACCTGGATGATTTGTTAAACTCTAAATAGATGCTTTATGCATTTTATCCTTATTTTTTGTTTTTTTCTCTCACTTTAGCATGCATCAGAAGCATTCTTATTTAAACATTTTTAAATGTTTAATTTCAACTTAAAAAATATTTTTAATCCCTTAGTCATGCCACTTAAAGTTAACCCAGTTACTTTTGATTTACCGCTGTTTCACTGAATAAGTAGTCTGTCAATTCAAGATTCTCTCCTTCCCCTACACCATGCTTCTCCTGCAATGATGACAAAATTTCCCAAGGGGTTTATATGAAATCCTGACAGCTGGAGAAAGGCATCTGCTCCACATGTAATCACCTGTACTCACCAGCATCTACAAAAGGGTAGCTCACCCCACCAGTCACAGGACATCATGCATTGGTGTCTAATACACATGCATGTACTCAGTTCCTGCCTCAACCCATGCCAATCTCAAAGTCAGTGCACACCTAATCCTCCTCACCGAGACCTGTCCCCTCTTTCAACCAATCGACCTTCTCAGCACTTTTGCAAGGCCCTGCAGGCTCAGGGAATTTCAGCCACTTTCTCTGTGCTGCCCTGTTGAGCACGAGGCCTTAGTGAAGCTGCCCGGGCTTATTCGTCATTTGCTGTCCATCTTCCTGCACCCATGCCATGGCAAGCAAGGAGCAAATCTTCATATTCTGGCCTTCTCCCAAATCTGCCATGTTTCTTCAGCTTCCTCCTCTTCACATCCATTCCCTACAAATATCCACATGCTGCATCCCCTCTGTTTTCAGGTTTATTTAATACATTTTGTCCTCTGAGTCCGTCAGGCTCTGACTTTTAATATTTAACAAAAGCTTTGGGGATCTAGAAAATTCTCAAGTGCCTGGTGTTTGTCATTACCTTTAATTTTTTCCGGTTTGCTTCATGTACTGTGAAGCCCTGTGATTAGGCATATACTTATTTGTGATTATCACGTCATCCTTACAGAGTGAGCTTTTTAACACTACAAAGACTCCTTTATCTCTTACAATATCCTTTATCTCAAAACCTGTTTTATCTGATATTGATACGGTTTACTCAACCTTCGTTTTTTTTGTTTTTTTGTTTTTTTGTTGTTTTTCTTTTTGAGATGGAGACTTGCTCTGTTGCCCAGGCTGGAGTGCAGTGGTGCGATCTCAGCTCACTGCAATCTCTGCCTCCCAGGTTCAAGCGATTCTCCTGCTTCAGCCTCCCGAGTAGCTGGGATTACAAGCACCCGCCACCACACATGGCTAATTTTTGTATTTTTAGTAGACTACAAGATTTCACCATGTTGGCCAGGCTGGTCTCGAACTCCTGACCTCAAATGATTTGCCCTCCTCGGCATCCCAAAGTGCTGGGATTACAGGCGTGAGCCACTGCACCTGGCCAATTTTCAATCTATTTTAACATTGCCCTACAGGTTGCTGAGACTCTGTTTATTTTTTCCAATCTTTGGAAATCTCTGCCCTTCAGCCAGGGTGATTTCATTTTTTAAAAATTTTACATTAGGTAATAATAAAAATAATGTTAATAATAATAATAAAATAATAAAATAAAATATTTATTTATATATAATAAAATATCTAATAAAGGAAATAAAATAAATAAAATATAATATAATACATAATAAAATTATTAATAATAATGTTAGTCTATTTAAGTAACAAACCCAAAGCAGTCACCAACTAACAAGAGTTACAGTTCTGATCCCTGTACCCATACACACAGCCTTTATACAATCTATCGCACACATTTTTATCCAGAACTGTCTGCTACAAATTCTTTTGTTATTTTATTTTGTGTGTATTTTATTTACGTCTTTTTATTTGTTACTCTTATCAAAATTATTTGGTGAGTTTTTTTGTTTTTCCATAATTGATTTTTTTCAAAATGCTACTAAACAACCACATCAACCTTAATCGTTTTTACAAAGCAGAAATAGCTAAAAATTGAGTCTCAGGTTAAGTGAGAGGTGGAGGAGAGTTACTAATCTACATAGAATAATTTGTAATCGCATCAGCAGAGTGACAGTGCTGAATGAGCTTTGAAAGATGGTTCTGTCTGATAAGAACTCATGTTGACACAAACCTTCTCTTTGTCCTGGAATCTTTCCTCAAAGGTATGTATGAGTGCACTAAAAAAGAATCACCAAGAGAAAGAAAAGTAAGAGCTGAGTTCCAGCCATGAGTTAGAGTGCTGACCGAGGCAGTCAAAGCAGCACCTAGCCTCTATAAACTCAGCAGAGGATGCACCATGTCCTGGCTTGGCTGTCCCCAAAAAAGCATGGGGGGCAGGACCCGGAGCAGGGCTCAGGAGGAGACGGCCCCTGTGGAGCTGGCATGGGAGAGAGCCCTATTCATGTGAATGAGGAGCACTCCCTGCCCCTTGAGGAGTCACCTCAGGGGAGCTGGTCCTCCACACAGAGGCCACCCCTTCTTTCAGATTGCCATCCTCAGTTTATGATCCTGTCTCTTCCCTTTCCTCCAGGACATTTTCCTCCAGACCTTCCGCCTCCTGGCACAGAAAATGGAAGAGCTGGTTTCTTCCTCTTGCTCTTCACCATCTGAATCAGACTCATCGTTATAGAAGTATATCATGGCTTGCACTGGAAAACTGACCAGCACTTTTTCCCCAGAACACTGCAAATATTCTTGACATTTCAAAAAGGGTAAGTAAAGTTTTACAGGATGCTGAAACCTGAAGACTTCCTTTAATCCAAAAGTTTCTTGATCTCCCCCAGGTTTAAACTGGCTTCCAGTTCTGGTCAGCTCAGCATCTGCCGGTGTCAGGATCATAGGTCTCCATGCTGTGAGGCTCCATGCTGGAGATGGTCCTCAGGGCAGTGACAGACGTGCCCCATGCCTCCCCAGCTCCGACATATACCCCGGGTTGCCCCTGCACCCTGATCCAGTAGGCCCAGTGTGCTCACCGAGATTGGGTGATTTCCATCCATCTATCTTAAATTTCTAACTATGACTTCTATCATCTTCAATCTATGGGTTTTTTGTTGTCGTTGTTGGGTTTTTTTTAAGTTTTTTGGGTACATAGTAGGTATATATATTTATGGGATACATGATATCTTTTGCTACAGGTATGCAATGTGAAATAATCACACCATGGAGAATGGGGTATTCATGCCCTCATTACACTCTTTGTTTTAAAATGTACAATTAAGTTATTATTGACTATCGTCACCCTGTTGTGCTATCAAATAGTAGGTCTTATTCATTCTTTCTAACTATTTTTTGTACTTATTAACCATCCCTATCTCCCCCTCAGTCCCCTACTACTCTCTACTCTTGATGTCCATCCTCTATTCTCTGTGTCCATGAGTTCAATTGTTTTGATCTTTCGATCCCACGAATAAGTGAGAACATGTGATGTTTGTCTTTCTGTGCCTGGCTTATTTCAGTTAACATAATAAACTCCAATTCCATCCATGTTTTGGCAAATGACAGGATCTCATTCTTTTTTATGACTGAATGGTACTCCATTGTGTATATGTACCACATTTTCTTTATCCATTCATCTGTTGATGGACACGTAGGTTGCTTCCAAATCTTAGCTACTGTGGACAGTGCAATCTACTTTTAAACCCACTCAGTAGATTTTTATTTCAGGTATTATATTTGTCAGTTCTAAAATTTTAATTTCACTGCATGTTCTAACTTATAAGTAGGAGCTGAACAATGTATACACATTAACATACAGACAGGAATAATAGGTGTGAGAGACTCCAAAAGGGAGGACAAGAGAAAGACAAGGAATGAAAAATTACCGATTGGGTACAATGTACAGTATTCTGGTGATAGGTACACTAAAAGCCCAGACTTCACTGCTAGGCAATATGTCCATGTAACACAACTGCACTTGTACTCTCTAAATCTACAAACATTAAAAATAAATGAATAATAAAATTTTCATTTTGTTCTTTTTTATACTTTCAGTTTATTTGCTATTATATTTTAGCTACTTGTTCATTGTAAAATATTTTTCTTTTATATCTTTGAATGTAGTTATTACTGCTGCTTTGAAATTTTTTTTATTATTATACTTTAAGTTCTGGCATATATGTGCCAAACGTACAGGTTTGTTACATAGGTATACATGTGCCATGGTGATTTGCTGCATCCATCAACCCTTCATCTACATTAGATATTTCTCCTAATGCTATCTCTCCCCTTGCCCCACCACCCCTGACATGCCCCTGCATGTAATGTTCCCTTCCCTGCGCCCATATGTTCTCATTGTTCAGCTCCCACTTATGAGTGAGAATATGCGGTGTTTGGTTTTCTGTTCCTGTGTTAGTTTGCTGAGAATGTTGGTTTCTAGCTTCATCCATGTCCCTGCAAAGGACATGAACTCATTCTTTTTTATGGCTGCATAGTATTTCGTGGTGTATATGTTCCACATTTTCTTTATCCAGTCTAACATTGATGGGCATTTGGGTTGGTTCCAAGTATTTTCTATTGTGAATAGTGCTGCAATAAACATACATGTGCGTGTGAATTTATAGCAGAATGATTTATAATCCTTTGAGTATATACCCAGCAATGGGATTGCTGAGTCAAATGGCATTTCTAGTTCTAGATCCTTGAGGAATTGCCACAATGTCTTCCACAATGTTTGAGCTAATCTACACTCCCACCAACAGTGTAAAAGCGTTCCTATTTCTCCACATACTCTCCAGCATCTGTTGTTTCCTGACTTTGTAATGATCTCCATTCTAATTGGCATGAGATGGTATCTCATTGTGGCTTTGATTTGCATTTCTCTAATGACAAGTATGAGCTTTCTGTCATATGTTTGTTGGCTACTTTAAATGTCTTCTTTTGATAAGTGTCTGTTCATATCCTTCACCCACTTTTTGATGGGGTTGTTTGGTTTTTTTTTCTTGTAAATTTAAGTTCTTTGTAGATTCTGGATATCAGCCCTTTGCCAGATAGATAAGGTTTCAAAAATTTTCTCCCATTCTGTAGGTTGCCTGTTCACTCTGATGATAGTTTCTTTTGCTGTGCAGAAGCTGTTTAGTTTAATTAGGTCCTATTTGTCAATTATGCCTTTGTTGCCATTGCTTTTGGTGTTTTAGTCATGAAGTCTTTCCCATGCCTATGTCCTGAATGGTATTGCCTAGGTTTTCTTCTAAAGTTTTTATGGTTTTAGGTCTTATGTTTAAATCTTTAATGCATCTTGAGTTGGTTTTTGTATAAGGTGTAGGGAAGGGGTCCAGTTTCAGTTTTCTGCATATGGCCAGCCAGTTTTCCCAACACTATTTATTAAATAGGGAATCCTTTCCCCATTTCTTGTTTTTGTCAGGTTTGTCAAAGATCAGATAGTTGTAGATGTGTGGTATTATTTCTGAGGGCTCTGTTCTGTTCCATCAGTCTATATCTCTGTTTTGGACCAGTACCATGCTGTTTTGGTTACTGTAGCCTTGTAGTATAATTTGAAGTCAGGTAGTGTGATATCTCCAGCTTTGTTCTTTTTGCTTAGGACTGTCTTGGCTATATGGACTCTATTTTGTTCCATCTGAAATTTAAAGTAGTTTTTTCTAATTCTGTGAAGAAAGTCAGTGGTAGCTTGATGGGAATAGCATTGAACCTATAAATTATTTTGGGCAGTATGGCCATTTTCACGATACTGATTTTTCCTATCCATGAGCATGGAATGTTCTTCCATTTGTTTGTGTCCTCTTTTATTTTGATGAGCAGTGGTTTGTAGTTCCCCTTGAAGGGGTCCTTCACATCCCTTGTAAGTTGGATTCCTAGATATTTTATTCTCTTTGTAGCAATAGTGAATGGGATTCACTCATGATTTGGTGAATCAGTGGTGACATGCCCCTCTCATTTTTTATTGTGCCTTTTTTATTCTTCTTCCTTTTCTTCTTTATTAGTCTGGCTAGTAGTCTATCAATTTTGTTAACCTTTTCAAAAAACCAGCTCCTAGATTCATTGATTTCTTGAAGGGTTTTTCGTGTCTCTATCTCCTTTGGTTCTGCTCTGATCTTAGTTATCTCTTGCCTTCTGCTAGCTTTTGAATTTGTTCGCTCTTGACTCTCTAGTTCTTTTAATTGTGATGTTAGGGTGTTGATTTCAGATCTTTCCCACTTTCTCCTGTGGGCATTTAGTGCTATAAATTTCCCTCTAAACACTGCTTTAGCTGTGTCCCAGAGATTCTGGTACATTGTGTCTTTATTCCCATTGGTTTCAAAGAACTTATTTATTTCTCCCTAAATTTCGTTATTTACCCAGTAGTCATTCAGGAGCAGGTTTTTCAGTTTCCATGTAGTTGTGCAGTTTTGAGTGAGTTTCTTAATCCTGAGTTTTAATTTGATTGCACTGTGGTCTGAGAGACTGTTATGATTTCCATTCTTTTGTATTTGCTGAGGAGTGTTTTACTTCCAATTATGTGGCTGATTTTAGAATAAGTGCTACGTGGTGCTGAGAAGAATGTATATTCTGTTCATTTGGGGTGGAGAGTTCTGTAAATGTCTATTAGGTCCACTTGCTCCAGAGCTGAGTTCAATATCCTTGTTAATTTTCTGTCTTGTTGATCTGTCTAATATTGACAGTGGGGTATTAAAGCCTCCCGCTATTATTGTGTGGAAGTCTAAGTCTCTTTGTAGGTCTCTAAGAACTTGCTTTATGAATCTGGGTGCTCCTGTATTGGGTGCATATATATTTAGGATTGTTAGCTCTTCTTGTTGCATTGATCCCTTTATCATTATGTAATGCCCTTCTTTGTTTTTTTTTTTTTAACCTTTGTTGGTTTAAAGTCTGTTTTATCAGGGACTAGGACTGCAGCCCCTGCTTTTTTTTTTTTTTTTTTTTGCTTTCCATTTGTTTGGTAAATCTTCCTCCATCCCTTTATTTTGAGCCTATGTGTGTCTTTGCATGTGAGATGGGTCTCCTGAATACAGCACACTGATGGGTCTTGACTCTTTATCCAATTTGCCAGTTTGTGTCTTTTAATTGGGGCATTTAGCCCATTTACATTTAAGGTTAATATTTTATGTGTGAATTTGATCTTGTCATTATGATGCTAGCTGGTTATTTTGCCCATTAGTTAATGCAGTTTCTTCATAGTGCCGATGGTCTTTACATTTTGGGTTGTTTTTGCAGTCGCTGCTACCAGTTTTTCCTTTGCATATTTAGTGCTTCCTTCAGGAGCTCTTGTAAGGCAGGCCTGGTGGTGACAGAATCCATCAGCATTTGCTTGTCTATAAAGTATTTTATTTCTCCTTCACTTATGAAGCTTAGTTTGGCTGGATATGAAATTCTGGGTTGAAAATTCTTTTCTTTAAGAATGTTGAATATTGGACCTCACTCTCTTCTGGCTTGTAGGGTTTCTGCAGAGAAATCCACTGTTAGTCTGATGGGCTTCCCATTGTGGGTAACCCAACCTTTTTCTCTGGCTGCCCTTAACATTTTTTCCTTCATTTCAACCTTGATGAATCTGACGATTATGTGTCTTGGGGTTGCTCTTCTCAAGGAGTATCTTTGTGGTGTTCTCTGTATTTCCTGAATTTGAATGTTGGCCTGCCTTGCTAGGTTGGGGACGTTCTCCTAGATAATATCTGGAAGCGTGTTTTCCAACTTGGTTTCATTCTCCCCGTCACTTTCAGGTACACCAATGAAACATAGGTTTGGTCTTTTCACATAGTCCCATATTTCTTAAAGGCTTTGTTCATTCCTTCATATTCTTTTTTCTCTAATCTTATCTTCACACTTTATTTTATTAAGTTGATCTTTAATTTCTGATATCCTTCCTTCCACTTGATTGATTCAGCTATTGACACTTGTGTATGCTTCACATAGTTCTTGTGCTGTGTTTTTCAGCTCCATTGGGTCATTTATGTTCTTCTCTAAATTGGATATTCTAGTTAGCAATCCCTCTAACCTTTTTTCGAGGTTCTTAGCTTCCTTGCATTGAGTTAGAACATGCTCCTTTAGCTTGGAGGAGTTTGTTATTACCCACCTTCTGAAGTCTACTTCTGCCAATTCATCAAACTCGCTCTCTGTTCAGTTTTGTTTCCTTGCTAGTGAGGAGTTGTGATCCTTTGGAGGAGAAGAGGCATCCTGGTTTTTGGAATTTTCAGCGTTTTTGCACTGGTTTTTCCTCATCTTCGTGGATTTGTCTACCTTTGGTCTTTGCTGTTGGTGACCTTCGAATGGAGTCTTAGCGTGGTCATCCTTTTTGTCGATGTTGATGCTATTGCTTTCTGTTTGTTAGTTTTCCTTCTAACAGTCAGGCCTCTCTGTTGCAGGTCTGCTGTAGTTCGCTGGGGGTCCACTCCAGACCCTGTTTGCCTGGGTATCACCAGCAGAGGCTGCAGAACAGCAAAGATTGCTGCCTGCTCCTTCCTTTGGAAACTTTACCCCAGAGGGACACTGGCCTGATGCCAGCCAGAGCTCTCCTGTATGAGGTGTCTGTCAACCACTACTGGGAGATATCCCACTACTGGGAGCCACAGGGGTCAGGGACCCTCTTGAGGAGGCAGTCTGTCCCTTAGCAGAGCTCAAGCGCTGTGCTGGGAGAACCGCTTCTCTCTTCAGAGCTGACAGGCAGGAATGTTTAAGTCTGCTGAAGTGCGCCCACAGACACCCCTTCCCCCAGGTGTTCTGTCCCAGGGAGATGGGAGTTTTATCTATAAGCCTCTGACTGGGGCTGCTGCCTTTCTTTCAGAGATGCCCTGCACAGAGAGGAGGACTCTAGAGAGGCAATCTGGCTACAGCGGCTTTGCAGTGCTGCAGTGAGCTCTGCCCAGTCTGAACTTCCTGGTGACTTTGTTTACACTGTGAGGGGAAAACCACCTACGCAAGCCTCAGTAATGGCAGTCTCCCCTCCCCCACCAAGCTCAAGCATCCTTGGCCAACTTCAGACTGCTGTGCCGATGAGAATTTCAAGCCAGTGGATCTTAGCTTGCTGGGCTCTGTGGGGGTGGGGTCCACTGAGCAAGATCATTTGGCTCCCTGGCTTTAGCCCCCTTTCCAGGGAAGTGATTGGTTCTGTCTCATGGTGTTCCAGGCGCCACTGGGGCACAAAAAAAAGACTCCGGCAGCTAGTTCGGTGTCTGCCCAAATGACCGCCTAATTTTATGCTTGAAATCCAGGGCCCTTGTGGTGTAGGCACCCAAGAGAATCTCCTGTCTGTGGGTTGCAAAGGCCGTGGGAAAAGCATAGTATCTGGGCCAGATAGCCCCATCCCTCACAGCAGGGTCTCTCACAGCTTCCTTTGGCTAGGGGAGGGAGTTCCCTGACCCCTTGCCATTCCTGGGTGAGGCGACGCCCCACCTTGCTTCTGCTTGCCCTCTGTGGGCTGCACCCACTGTCTAACCAGTCCCAATGAGATGAACTGGGTACCTCAGTCAGAAATGCAGAAATCATCTGCCTTCTGAGTTGGTCTGCTGGGAACTGCAGACCGGAGCTATTCATATTCAACCATCTTGCCCGGGAATCTGAAATTCTTTTTTGTTAAATCCAACATCTGGTTATTTTTGGGTCAGTCTTTTCAGTATGGGTCACATTTTCTTATATCTTCGTGTCCAGTAATTTTGGATTATACCTGGATATTGTGAATGATACATTGTGGAAAATCTGGATTCTGTTCTGTTTCTCCAAAGAGGTTCATTTTTGTTTGCTTATATTGGCAAAAAGTTAACTAGGCTGTACTCAAACTCCAAACTCTGAAATCTCAGTACAGTTCTTTTGACCTTGGCTGGGTAGCTTGGAGTCTTCCTGGACATGTGTAGTTCAGGGGGCAGTCAGATATTTGGGCAGTTAATATACAGGATTTAGGGCTCCCTCTTTGTGGCTCTCTTTTCCAGGATTCCTTCCTTACCTTCAGCTGCTAGCTGCCTCAAGCCCTGTCCTCAGTAAGGATGTGGGTTTTCTATCTATGTTTTGTTTTCTTAGTATACCATCTGAGACTTCCCTTCAGGCTAAAATCTATAAGAAATTGGAAACCCACCCAGTGCCACTCCCTTTCTCCAAATGTCCATCCATAATTCATATGCACGTGCCTGCTTTGGCTTGCTTTCTAATGCCTTCCGATGGTTGTGTTTTTATTTTATGCAGAGTTTGTTGTTATTTGAGAGAGGGTTATTCTGACAGAAGCTACTGTACCATTACCAGAAGCAGAAACCAACACTTGCCATTAAAATCCAGAAATTTTCTGTCTGTTGCCTCTAGTGTTTGTCTGATTTTTAATCCAGTTAGAAGCTCAATGAAATCTTTCCTTCTCTCTGTGCTTCCTTGTATCCTTCCTTCCCTGGGGCTATAAGATTCAACCTCACTGTCTAATGTTAATGCTGAAAGTGCTAAAGGAAATAAGAAAACGCATAGATAAATATTTCAAAATATCCTTCTAAAAATGTATGTATATTGTGGAGGAGGTACAACATTAAAACAATAATTTGAACAAATTAGGTCGCCAGTCAAAGACGCCCTGAAGAAGGGCCCATGAGAAGAGGGAGTGCATAGGCAATAAAAACACCTAGAGCTAAAAACAAAACAAAACACACACACACACACACACACACACACACACCTAGAGCTGAGTGAGAGACAGATGCAGGTGAAACCTCTTAGTGAGATGGTAGCAGGGGGAGAAGAGGGAGACATCTGGCAGGTGAAGGAGATGCTCCAAAGACAGCATACAATCCCTCAAAATGAGAAATCCCCAAATTTTAGAATTGTTGCATGACACTTTAAGACTGATACTTAACAAATGACCTAAATCTAAAAGCTTTATTTTAGAGACAAGGAAACTGAGTCCCACACTTTGCCTGGCTCATAATTTAGTCAAGATGCCTACTCCTCCCAGCACAGTGCTGGTGCTGTCATATTATTTTTAGCAACAGCCTGGTACCTGTTCACACCTTCTTTTGGTTGGTTTTTTTGACTAATCAATGTTGTGTGTGATAGCTTTGGTCTCAGCCATTCAGGTGATGCTTAAACATGATGGAGAATTCTAACATAGAACTTTTTGGTTTTTTTCTATGTATATCTCAGAGTTTAAGTCACAGCCGAGTGAATTGAAGCTTTTTTATGATTGTGTAGAAAACCCTAGGCTCCAACTCTCTTTTCTAGTTATGATAAAGCCATGTGGCCTCTCTCAGATTGCTTAGCACAGTGTCTGGGTATCAGTGGCTCACAGGATTTTACAAAGAATAATTTGGATTAGCTCATAAAGTTATTGAAGGAGGTATCTATTAGGTGTTCCTGTCTGTCTGTGTGGCTGCTATTGACAATAATAAAATGACATGAGTTTCAAACTCCCCTGTCCCATACTGCCTTCAGATTTTATCAGTCAGAATCTGCATTCTTTCCTAAGGTATCTTTTTATCATCTCAAATAAAAATGAGAAGCTGGGATCATTGAATTTAAAAAATTTTTATTTTAAATTCTGCTTCTATTTCCGCAGGTTTATCCTCTCCTCTCAATTTTGGTGTTATAATAAAAGTTAACACCTTCTGGACAAATCAATATACATCAAGATGAATAGAACAGTCTTTTTTCTCAAAAGATAGAATGTGCTTCTAATGACAGCAGTGGTCAAGTGAAGAGGGTAAACCATTGTTCACAACCCAAGGTCAAGCGTTGCTATAGTTTGTTTTAAAATGATGCAGCATATCCTTCTGCCTCCTGCCAAATAATAAGAGCCCACTCATTCAAACAGTAAGGTAACAAATAACTCCAAAGTGACCAATGCAATCAAAGAGCAACCTACCTTTAAAGGAAAATAAATGCAAGCATTAGGGCTTGTTTTTATTTTTTTCTTAAACAAAAAATATAAATGTCAATATTCTTTTAAAATCTATAATATTTACCATGTTATTTTTGGACTGCATAGCCCAAAGATAATTTAAAAGTTAGCACATGGAAATAACAAAAACAGCAGATGTCTTTTTTTTTATGTTTTTCAGGTTTAATATTAGAATCCTCACTAAGAATATCTTCTCCAGTCCCCAGACTACTGTTAGTTGCAGTGACAAACCTGGTGACCTCTATACTATATCATCTAAATTCATGTATACTATTAATAAATATTTTCTAAATGCTGAATTCTAATCATTCTTAAACAAAACACAACGATTTATTATTTCTAAAACACTACCTATGCAAATATACTTCAGAATAAATGATATCTGATTAAGCAAATTTACAAAATCACTAACAAACTCCACTAGGCTATAAGATAATATTCGGACACTGCCATCAAAATTCCATGCAAGGACTCTTAACCAATACCAATGGTCAGCGCCCATGAGCCGGAGCAGGAGGAGAGATAAGAGACATCTTTTTGACACTTTCACATCCCTTTGACTCTTGGCCAGATTTTTTTTCCCTACCATGTCCCTAGCAGTTATTGGACACTGTCCTCCTTAGCCTGGACAAAGTAAATAATCAATACTGGCCCCCTTTAACCTCCAGACAACTTTATCCTATCTGAATATAGTTGGTGTATAATATTAACTGGACACTCACACCAACTTATTTTTTGTGAATGTCCTATGGCTAATTTCAAAATCTCTTCTCTAAGTATTGAATGTATTCATTCAATGAACATAACACGACAGACCTAGATAAAGAAGCGGATGGGTGTTCCAGACAAAGGAAGGCTTGTGCATAGTTTTCCTAGTGCCAACCAAGAGCATCTTTGGCTACTGAGTTGCCTCTTGCCACTCGGCACAGTAATCCATCTGGGATTTTGAGTGGTCTTACCTCTGTTAAGCTCGATCTATCTAAGACTTTATATCAAGAAAAATAAGATTTTATTGTATAAGTACTTATTTTAGTGGTAGCTTGTGATTCAGCCCGTTATTGTTAATCTTTGAAAATTAACCCATCAAGCTAATTTTCAAGAAAAAATGTGATAATCACATATTATGTCTATCTGATAGTATCTGATTTTTCCACAATAGTATCAGATTTTTACATGTAAAAAATGCATTTTTGCATATATGCATCAGTGGGGTTAATAGTGTAAATAACAAGTAAATAAAGTACAACTGACAGGTAAGAACAGTGGTACCAATATGGTCTCTAAGATTAATTATACTTTCTTTCATTTTGAAGTTTTTCTTTAGATACTCATACCCTCTGACTAAATTGCTTGAATAGATAAATTGTCATCACTAAGACACATGTAATTTGGGGCCTTTTGATGCTTCAGTAACAAAACAAAAATCAGTTTTTCATGCATCATAATTCCTTTAAGTCTTTATTGAACTAATTCATCTTAAAGCAAAATGAAAAACATAACTGAGAACTATACTTGGTTAGATTGGAAAAGAACATATTTGCTTGTAGTTTGGCACTGTAATTATAGTTTTTAATACACAATGTCCCTGAGGGTTTTACGTTAGAAATAATCCCCAAGGAATCTACTTTAAGACATGAATGCATACAAGTATACAGAAAATATTATTAACACATAAATGTAATGTCTTCAGTTTTAAACAAATTAATTTTGTCCCTGCTTTTAAAAATCTTTTCTTTTGTATGATGTCACAAAATGACATTAGAAGTACAATATTTAATATTAAAGCTGAAAAATAAAAATCAGGCTGTTGGAAGATAGTTATCTCAACTGATTGTTCATAGTTACAGATGGAACTCCTTGTTCTACTCTTTCCCCCTTCTCACTACTACACTTGACTAGTCTTTAAATAAATAAGTGCAAAAACTACCTCAAACGCATTCCTTTAAGGTAAATAAAAAAGAAAAATATATCATATAATTATATAGTATATGTAAAAAAAAAACTAAGACCAGCCTGGCCAACATGGTGAAACCCCGTCTCTACTAAATATAGGAAATTAGCCGGGCATGATGGCACATGCCTGTAAACCCAGCTACTCGGGAGTCTGATGAACCTGGGGGGCAGAGGTTGCAGTGAGACAAGATAGAGCCACTGCACTTCAGCCTGGGTGACAGGGCAAGACTCCATCTCAAAAAACAAAAACTAGATGAGGGTGATATCAAGTAAGAATACCAGCATGCTGGAGGAAAAATAAAGAATGCTACCTTATTTCAGACAGAAACAAAAACATATCTCCAGCGTTTAGCTCTTCCTACTCCAGTTTTCTAGAAACAACAGAAAAGGATGGGGGAAGAAGGGAACTTCCTGACATTCTGTGCTCTGTGATAGGTTCAGGGGACTTATTAGGGAACAAAGCGGGTATGTTCCCTGCCCTTATAGATGTCACATGACAGAGACTGACAAGAACTGAGAAAATATAGTCTTACAAACAATGATGAAGCAACCAAGTGCCATGAGAGAGACCAATGAAACCTCTGCGTCAGATGAAGACCTACTCATCACCAGTTCCTGAAGATAAATACACAAAAGCCTTTTTGTTGCTACTTTTAATGTTTTTTGTTGTTAATTACTATGAAATGTGACAAAAATAAATGACATTATGAAAGTTTAAGAAACCTTACCTAGAGCTTATAAACATTGGCCCTGGGCTGTACTAGTTCCTGACTCATTTTTTTCTCAAATCATATTGAAGCCCTAGTGTTTACTTCATATTAAAAAAAAAATTGTGAAGAATAATAATCCATTTCAAGGATGGCTTGTGCATATATTTAACCCCAGCGATGGTACCACACAGAATCTACGGCCCTTGGCCTGGCGAGCATGGAAAATATAAACGGGAATACGTAACACAGTTGCAGTATTCAATCTGGTCTCTTAAGCACTAGTTTCAGGCTCCATAAAATCAATTCAACAGAGACAGATATTGATCATGAAGACAGCTAAAGCAAAGAGATCAACTCTATCCATTTCTTCTCATTTTTCTAGCAGTTCCTCAAGGTCAGTGAACATGTCTACTTCATTCTGTAAATCTTCATTAGGCCTAAGACAAGGCCATTCACAAAAGGAGCCCCTCCAGGTACCTTGAGGGAAGAGAAGGTATTAAAGGATTCAGTGAGTTATTTTCCCTGAAAGTAAATGCAGCCTCTTGAAACAGTGAATACATAAATCTGACTGAGAAAAGATGCATGTGGCTGGGCACAGTGGCTTACACCTGTCATCCCAGCACTTTGGGAAGCCCAGACAGGAAGATAGCTTGAGCCCAGTAGTTTGAGATGGCCTGAGCAACATAGTGAGGCCCCTGTCTCTACAAAAGTAAACAAAATTAACCAGGCATGGTGGCACATACCTGTAGTCCCAGCTACTCAGGAGAATGAGGTGAGATGATCGCTGAAGTCTGGGAGAGTGAGAAAGAAAAAGAAAGAAAGAAAGAAGAAAGAAAAGAAAGAAAGAAAGAAGAAAGAAAAGAAAAAAGAAAGAAAGAAAGAAGAAAGAAAGAAAGAAAGAAAGAGGAAGGAAGGAAGAGAGAAAGAGAGAGAAAGAGAGAGGGGGAGGGAGGGAGGAAGGAAGGAAGGAAGGAAGGAAGGAAGGAAGAAAGGAAGGAAGGAAGGAAGGAAGGGAAGGGAAGGAGTGCATGTGAGAAAGTGGTAGAGACGAGATTGGATGGTGGGTTGGGGGATAGCCTGAGAAAGGCCTGGACAACCAGGTCAGGGAGCTGGAACTCTGCAGGAAATGAAGTCATTAAAGGGAACTCCAGATGTACTACTTAATGCTGGAAGGAGACTACAGGGAGCTTGGAAGGAAAGAGAGACAGAATCTACAGAAACTGTCACGATGTGATTAAGAAAGAAAGTGGAAAGGGATGATGATGGCGGGAGATATGACGATAATTGAGTCATAGTGATTAATGATAAGAAAGAATATAGAAGAGTAGAGGAAAGTAAAGATGACTCCAAGCCTCCCCCACACTTGCCTGAAAGAAGAGTAAAGCCACTGACAAATGGGATCTCATGGAAATCAAGAGGGGAGTCAGTTTGGAGGGACAATGATAAATTTGGTTTTAACCATGTTGAGTTTGAGGTGACACTGAAGATCTTAAATGGAAATATTCAACTGGCAGTTTGTTATTTGTTTGGAATTATAATCTGCCTCCTTTTGAAAAAGGTTGAATTAGTTTGATTAAATTCAAAACAACACAAGGTACAATTTTTTTTAATGACAGCAATACAAAAGCCAACTGAAATAATTAGAGGAATAGCCATTACCAGACATCAATGAGTTAATTAGGAAACAATTGGAAGCTCAGAGCTGGAGCTCAAGAGAGAGGTAGGTTTAGAACTATAAATGCAGGTGTCATCTGCATACAAATATTTTTAAGAATTCTAGGTCAGTCCCTGTGCTCTCAGAAGGATGTCCAAGGGAGAGAATACAGTCACAGCTTCTTAGCTTCAGTTTCTGTTTCTGTTTGGGCCAGTAAAGCCCTTTCCTCTTCCCTCTTTTCTGCTTATCACTACAGACAGAAACTAAAAACCATGGCTTCAAGGCTGCTAAAAGCCTAAAACAAAGCAAAACAGAACAGCAACAACAACAAAATATGGTGAGTTGGACAAGCTTGATAGGGTGTGTAGGAGGAACAAGAAAGGCTCCAGAATGCGATTAAGAAGGTGGTTGGGTGCAATGACTCACACCATAATCCCAGCACTTTGGGAGGCCACGGTGGGAGGATCCCTTGAAGCCAGTAAGTAGTTTGAGGCAAGCCTGGTTAACTAAAGGAAACTTTGTCTCTACAAAAGAAGGCAAAAGAGAAATAACTGGAGCCCAGAGGATTTTTCTTGAAGCCACACTTGCACAAAAAGAGCACTGGGTTTTGTTTGTTTGTTTGCTTGTTTGTTTTTAAGACTTAAAGTTTTTTGGTAACAGGAAGTATAATGCTCCCTCCCCAAGTCACCCCTTGGCTCTAACAATGGTGCTAAACAAAGGAAGCCCTCTGCCCTCATGGAGCTAACAGACTAGTCTAGAAAAGAAATCATTTTGTAAGAGAAGGTAAGAGGTAAGGCAAAGAAGGAAAATAAATTATGTAAGAGAACTTTTCAGATGGGATGGGGGACATAATTCAGATTACAAAAATCAAGAAAGGCCATCTAAGTGATGGTTGAGCTAAAGCCTGAAGAATGAGTTGGAGGAAGCCAGAGGTGAGAGATGTGCAGACAGAACAGCATGCGCAAAGGCCCTGGGAAAGAAAAGGTCTTGCTGTTCTTGAGGAGCAGGGATAAAACGGCAGGTGTCTTGTTCAGAAAGCAAAGAGGACAGGGCACAATACTAGGTGAAATAGGTAGTAGACATTTTACAGATGAATCCTTTCTGAGGACTCTTAACCTCAGGAAAGTTAAGTAACACACCCAAGCTTACCCAGCTAGAAACTGAAAGCCAGTCCCAGAATCTAGGTCCGTTTGACTCAAAGTCTATACTCCTATCCCCTCCAGCAGACTTCCCAAATCTTCCAGATTTGAAGACTTACTTGAGCTGCTTGTTAACATACAGTTTCCAGGCCTATCCTAAAACTCCAGAACCAAAATCCCATAAAGAGCAGCATCAGGTAGTGTCCCTCAGGAAAGAGACAGTACATTCAAAGTGGATAATTTCAGAAGAGTTTAACAAAGGGCCTCGATTAGTCCCTAATACAGGAGGGAAGCCCAATCTCCAAAATCCACTTAAAAATTTACAAAACATGCACTCACTGAACCAAAGATGATGCCTGTGAGTTCAGTGCCATCGTTCTGTCAATTAATTTGGCTTTCACATAAGGGGCTGTTTTGCTAGAATACAGAATTACTACATTATGAAATGCTAATTGTTTTTGCTATCCTGCAAGACTTGCCTGGAATATGAGATGCGAATTAAGATATAATTGTGGCTGCTCTTACCCTATTCAAATGTATTCTTCATCTCCAACAGGCTCAGGTAAGTGGCCCTTATTTTTTTAATTTCCAGCATCCTACTCTACCTCCCACCTCTTGCAGCCTAGGGACTCTACCCTAATAATAAAACAATAGTGAGACTTCTTGTTTTAAACAAACATATTAGAACTTCTGCATGCAAATAAGTCTTATCTTTCTAAATAATCACCTCGGAAGGCTCAATATTTAGTCCACATGGCTGCATTTTTATACCAGTGAACTCTCATTAAAATACTATATTAAGCCCTTCCTTCCTTCCTTCCTTCCTTCCTTTCTTTCTTTATTTCTTTCTTTCGTTCTTCTTCTCCCTCTCGGGCCCAGGCTGCAATCTACTCGGCTTGCTGCTGCCCGCGCCGCGGACTCCCTGGGTATGCCGGCGCGCGCCACCGCTGCCTGCCTTTTCTCCCTTCGCTGCAGGCACGCGTTCGCCATCTTGGCCACGCTGGTCGCCAGCTCCTCACACCGAGTGCTCTGCCCGCCTCAGCCTCCCGAGCTACTGGAACTACAGACGGAGCCTCGCTCACCCAGTGCTCGGTGTTGCCCAGGCTGGAGTGCGGTGGCGTGGTCTGGCCTCGCGGCAGCCTCCGCCCCCCAGCCGCCTCCGCCCCCCAGCCGCCTGCCTTGGCCTACCAGGGTGCTGGGATTGCAGCCCCTGCCCGGCCGCCGCCCCATCTGGGAGGTGGGGAGAGCCTCTGCCCGGCCGCCCCGTCTGGGAAGTGAGGAGCGCCTCTGCCCGGCCACCCACCGTCTGGGAAGTGAGGAGCGCCTCTGCCCGGCCGCCCCGTCTGGGAAGTGAGGAGCGCCTCTGCCCGGCCACCCATCATCTGGGAAGTGAGGAGCGCTTCTGCCCGGCCACCCTATCTGGGAAGTGAGGAGCGCCTCTGCCCGGCCGCCCCGTCTGGGAGGTGAGGAGCGCCTCTGCCCGGCCGCCCCGTCCGGGAGGAAGTGAGGAGCGCCTCTGCCCGGCCGCCCCGTCCGGGAAGAAGTGAGGAGCGCCTCTGCCCGGCCGCCCCGTCGGGAAGAAGTGAGGAGCGCCTCTGCCCGGCCGCCCCGTCTGGGAAGTGAGGAGCGCCTCTGCCCGTCCACCCACCGTCTGGGACGTGAGGAGCGCCTCTGCCCGGCCACCCACCGTCTGGGAAGTGAGGAGCGCCTCTGCCCGGCCACCCACCGTCTGGGAAGTGAGGAGCGCCTCTGCCCGGCCACCCACCATCTGGGAGGTGAGGAGCGCCTCTGCCCGGCCGCCCCGTCCGGGAAGAAGTGAGGAGCGCCTCTGCCCGGCTGCCCCGTCCGGGAAGAAGTGAGGAGCGCCTCTGCCCGGGAGCCCCGTCCGGGAAGAAGTGAGGAGCGCCTCTGCCCGGGCGCCCCGTCCGGGAAGAAGTGAGGAGCGCCTCTGCCCGGCCGCCCCGTCTGGGAAGTGAGGAGCGCCTCTGCCCGGCCACCCACCGTCTGGGAAGTGAGGAGCGCCTCTGCCCGGCCACCCACCGTCTGGGAAGTGAGGAGCGCCTCTGCCCGGCCACCCACCGTCTGGGAGGTGAGGAGCGCCTCTGCCCGGCCACCCACCGTCTGGGAGGTGAGGAGCGCCTCTGCCCGGCCACCCACCGTCTGGGAGGTGAGGAGCGCCTCTGCCCGGCCACCCACCGTCTGGGAGGTGAGGAGCGCCTCTGCCCGGCCACCCACCGTCTGGGAGGTGAGGAGCGCCTCTGCCCGGCCGCCCCGTCCGGGAAGAAGTGAGGAGCGCCTCTGCCCGGCCGCCCCGTCCGGGAAGAAGTGAGGAGCGCCTCTGCCCGGGCGCCCCGTCCGGGAAGAAGTGAGGAGCGCCTCTGCCCGGGCGCCCCGTCCGGGAAGAAGTGAGGAGCGCCTCTGCCCGGCCGCCCCGTCCGGGAAGAAGTGAGGAGCGCCTCTGCCCGGCCGCCCCGTCTGGGAAGTGAGGAGCGTCTCTGCCCGGCCGCCCCGTCCGGGAAAAAGTGAGGAGCGCCTCTGCCCGGCCGCCCCGTCCGGGAAGAAGTGAGGAGCGCCTCTGCCCGGCCACCCATCGCCTGGGAGGTGAGGAGCACCTCTGCCCGGCCACCCATCGTCTGGGAAGTGAGGAGCGCCTCTGCCCGGCTGCCCCATCTGGGAAGTGAGGAGTGCCTCTGCCCGGCCACCCATCGTCTGGGAAGTGAGGAGCACCTCTGCCCGGCCACCCATCGTCTGGGAAGTGAGGAGCGCCTCTGCCCGGCCACCTATCGTCTGGGAAGAAGTGAGGAGCGTCTCTGCCTGGCCGCTCCGTCTGGGAAGTGAGGAGCTCCTCTGCCCGGCCGCCCTGTGTCTGTGTACAAGTGAGGAGCTCCTCTGCCTGGCCGCTCCGTCTGGGAGGTCTACCACGGAGGCCAGAAGCAATGTGGGGGCTGGACGTGGTGGCTCACGCCTGTGGTCCCGGCACTCTGGGGGGCGAGGCGGGTTGATCACTTCGGGCTAGGAGTTCGAGACCAGTCTGGCCAACTTGGCGAAACATGAAGAATACAACAGACAAACCAACCAACCAACCAACTCAGTGACAACAAAACAGGTCTACCCTGGAGTCATACTCTAATTTTTTCTATTTTCTTCCCTTTCTGATCCTTTATCCCACTTTCCTTTTCTTCCTCCTCCTTCTCCCTCTTCTTTGTCAAATAGAGGATTGAGTTATTATCACTGATCCATATAAAGTCCCTCTCTCATTTATTTTAACTCCCACCCCCCATTTCTATTCCCCGACTTCCCATGTGCAACCTTCCTAATATGTTTGATACGCATCTTTTTGTTTGTATGTATTTTTAGAAAATGTTTATTGTTTTTGTATGCAAAAATTAATAAAAAAAAAAAAAGAAAGAAAAAAAATACTATATTAAGATAAACTCTGAAAGAGAAAAGAAGACTCATCAGAGAGAGATGACATATATCGGCTTGGGAGCTGTGTGTAAAGGCAGAGCTATATTCTGCATTAACAGCCATGGAGAGTTTACTGGTAAGCAGAAACCTTGGTTCTTCTTTACCACCAGCTGGTAAACCCTCCTCTTAGCCTCCTTGCCAGCTGCCCCCTCTGATTCAGTCCCATTACCTGATCAGGACAGAATGAAATACATTACTGATGGAAGTGTTGCTAAAAAAAAATGAGGTGGAGAGGAAGAAGGGAGGGAGGGAGGGAAGGAAGGAAGAAATGAAGGGAGGGAGGGAGGGAGGGAGGGAATCAAGGGGAAATAAATGCCTTTAGGAGAAGTACCTGAAATTCCGGTGTCAATAAGGCATTATTAAGCACTCATGTTGCAGATTGTGAGTTGTTTATACTTGTAAATACTTGAAGCTGCTGAAGTGTTCAACCACAGTGGGTTGGTTAAATAAATAGATTATGGACTATCCATATGAGATGCAGCAGGGGCCCCTCTGAGGGGCCTGAAGGCCCCCCAAGCATAGAAATAACGGAAAGTCTTGAGTTCCTTCAAAGGAAATTCCAAGCACCAAGGAAGTCCTAAAAAGTAAATAAGTAACTTGATCAGCAAGAAGATAATAGTAGCTTGAAACGATATGCAAGGAAGTTTGAATCATAGGTTGTTTGGTTCCTCTAAAGGAACCGAAGATAACATCTAACATATGTCCCTGAGTTGTTTTTCAGAAACCTGGACCACCACCAAACAGATGCACTGACACACAGACCTCAGATAAGGTGGAACAGAGGACTGAAGTCTGACCATCATTCTTTGTTCTAAATTTCTTTGTAAATGGCCTGGTGGAAGTCACACCCAGGAGCCAGAGCTAATATTCTTTTCTGCTGACCCCAAATTTTTAAACAAAGCTTCTCTTCCTTAACCAATTGCAAATCAGAAAACCTTTGAATCTACCTCTGACCTGTAAGCCCCCACATCAAGACATCCTGCCCTTTTAGGCCAACACCAATGTGTAATCACCATGTATTGATTTATGATTTTGCCTGTAATTTCTGCTTTCCTGAAATTTATCCTTGCCTTTAAAAACCCTCTCTTGCAAGCCATCAGGGAGGTTGGGACTTAAATGTGAGCTGCTGGATTCCCCTTCCTTGGTGTCCTACAAATAAATGCCCTCCTTTCTCAAAGAACTAAAAACAGAACTACCATTTGACCCAGCAATCCCATTACTGGATATACACTGAAAGGAAAATAAGTTGTTCTATCAAAAAGACACATGCACTTGTATGTTCATCACAGCACTATTCACAATAGTAAAAATATGGAATCAGCCTAGATGCCCATCAAGAGTGGACTGGATAAAGAAAATGTGGCATATATACACCATGGAATACTACACAGCCATAAAAAGGAACAAAATCATGTCCCTTGCAGCAACATGGATGCAGCTAGAGATCATTATCCTAAGTGAATTAACACAGGAACTGAAAACCAAATACCACATGTTCTCACTTATAAGTGGGTAGACACTGAGTACACACGGACATGAAGATGGCTACAATAGACACTGGAGACTACTAGAGAGAGGAGGTAGGGAGGGGGTAAGACTTGAAAAACTACCTTTTGGATACTATGCTCAGTACCTGGATGATGGGATCATTCATACACCAAGCCTCAGCGACACACAGTTCACCCGTGTAACAAACTTGTACATACACTCCTTGAATCTAAAATAAAAGCTGAAAAATAAAAATAATCACCCTGCCTTCTCCTACTGCAAAACTCAATGCGGATGTTTGGCCTCACTATCCTGAGTGAGCGGACCCCAGTTTGGTTTGATAACACACACATACAATGGAACAGTTTTCCATGATTTAAAGTTATAATATAGACCTATCTTCATTGGCGTAAAAATTTAAGTGATAAAAGCAAGTTACAGAACTATACATAATGTGATCTTATTTTTAAAAGATGTATGTATACATATGTGTGTGTGTGTGTGACTGTGTGTGTGCACACAGAGGAAAGGAGAGAGAGGAAAGGGAAGATTCTCTTTAAACATCAAGATGTAAATGTATATTTTTGAGAGGGAAAAAACATGGATGATTTCTTTCCTTTTGCTTATTTCTATTTTCTAATTGTTTAACAAGGAATATGACTTACTTGTATGAAAAGTGAAAAAAGGCTGCCAAAAAGAAGACCGAGCAGCTGTGTCGGAAGGCTGTCATCCAAGTCAGTACTCAACATTTACTGTTCTGTGTCATATTTTAAAAGCAGGCAATATTATGCCATAGATACAGCGATAAGATTCATACACAAATCTCTGAAGTCCACATCTAACACTCTTAAAATCATCTGACTTTGCATCTCCAAAATGTATTATTAACTGAAAAAAATAAAAATAAAAATGCAGGAAATGTACGAAGTATGAAACCTGTTTTTTACAACAAATGTTTACTTTTTAATGCAGCATAATTTTTAATTCATCTTTTGTACTTCTCACTAACTTATGTATTCTATCACGTTTCCCCAGGGTTCACCTGTGTAACTGGCTTAGTGGTTTAGTCTTGATTTAACATTAATTATATTCAAATATCCATAGGCATTTTTTTCTTACGTTTCTACTGGCCTCTTTTCAAATATTAAAGAAAGATGACCAGAGTAAACGTGAACAGTATCAGCACCTAACAGCCAATCTGGTAAATATTTTTTCTCCATTCTTGTTAACAGGAGGTTAACCAAGTAAGTCATATAGAAAATAAGCCACAATTGAGAGTTGGTTGCTAACAGACATGTAGGAGGCACATATTCTTATTCATTATTCTATTTTGGATTCAATATTAACTTCTCTTGGATCACAATGCTGCCTCTTTTGTTTCTCCATTAACATGGTGCACCCAATGGGAACATCTGCCCAACACTAATGAGCTATTCACAGGAGAAACAAGAACAGGGTACCAGGAGCCAGCGTAAAACAATTAGTAGGGAAGGGAGACAGTTGGCTCCTGACCTACATTGAATTGCTTTTAACAGACAGAAACAGATTTTTAATTATGTAATCCCTTTGCTCCTCATTTCCTTTAAAATGGAAAGGTCAAACACTCCTTGCAGATGCTGAGGGCCAGAGCTGATATTTTTGTGTCTGTGATGACTGGCTGGACTGAAACCAGAAGAGGCACCCTGTTCAACTGGATGGATGCAAAGCATTTTTTCCCCTTTGTTATTACCCGAAGTCCTGTTTGGAATAATTAGTTAATAACTACTGTCTTTCTCCCTTTTTTAGCTCATTTTTCTTTCCAAACACTATTCTAAGAGAAATTTAGTCTGCCTTTGCTAAGAAAGAGAACTGTTTAAAGGCATACAGATTTGGGATAAACAGAAGTCTAGTTAAGTTTTTTTTGTTTTTTTTTTTTTTTTTTTGCAAGAGTTCACTTTGCTTTGAGGTTGCTTTAACCTACTTTTTCTCATATTTTATTAAGTTTGCATTAAATAATGGAAGAGATTTTTCTTCTCACACACTTTCCCTCTTTCCTTTGTGCCCAGCCCCATAGGAGCCTATAGATAAATCCTTCAGAGCCCAGCTAAGTCCACCTCTTCAAAAGCGACTTCCCCCATTGCCTCAGTTCCCTCTGACTTGCTCTTCTCTGATTTCCTGCGTATTTCTCTTTATATCATTCACCCTAGCACTTGAGCCCACATTATCTCATCTTTCATTGGCAAGAAATCTAATAAATGGACTGCATCAGTTCACGTGACAGGAAATAAAAGGAATTAAGGCACCTGTGCCCAGATGTGTAGTCAGTGTCAGTGAAATCTCTCCCTCTTTCTCCGTCTCTTGCCTCTGCTTTCCTTCTGTGCAGTCCCTTTCTCAGGCAAGCCCTCTCTCCCCAAGGCACTTATACAATCCTAGCAGCTGGAGACCCCAGGAAAAGAAGTCCTCTTTCCCAAAGTTCTAGGAGAAATCCCAGGGCTGATGGTAGAGGCCCAGCCCTGAGTTACATGCTCACCTCTGAAACAGGCGTGGAGATCAGCTCCACCCAAAATTCATGTTTTATGAAGAAAAAAGGAGTGGATCCCAGAAAGAATGGAGGGATTCTGACGCCAAATAGAACAATGCTGGATGGACACACACACATCAAAAAAAAATTTTTTTAAGTCATCCTCATGACGTAACACCATTACGGCCCCAGATTTATGTGTGGACATCTTGCTTCACCTACCTAGAAAGTAAGTTCCTGAAGATCAGAAACTTTCACTGCTCTCCAGCATCTAGCCCAATGTGAAGCACATCATTTACTGAATGACGTGTTTCAATATCATTCACTAATGATTATGTATATATAACATTCACTAATGATGTGAGTATTATTCAGGGTTCTCTAGAAGGACAGAACTAATAGTATATATGTATATATGACAGGGAGTTTACTAAGGAGAATTGACTCACACAATCGCAAGGTAAAGTCCCAAGATAGGCCGTCTGCAAATTCAGGAGCAAGGAAGCCAGTGGTGGATCAGTCCAACTCCCAAAACCTCAAAAGTAGGAAAGCCAACAGTGCAGCTTTCAGTCTGTGGCCAAAGGCCCGAGAGCACCTGGAAAACCACTAGTATAAGTCCAAGAGTCCAAAAGCTGAAGAACTTGGAGTCTGATGCTTGATGGCAGGAAGCATCCAGCACAAGAGAAAGATGAAGGCCAGAAGACTCGGCAAGTCAAGTCCTTCTGTCTTCTGCCTGCTTTATTCTAGCCGTGTTGGCAGCTGATTAGATGGTGCCTAGCCAGATTGAGGGTGGATCTGTCTCTGCCAGTCCATTGACTCAAATGTTAATCTCCTTTGGCAACACCATCACAGACACACCCAGGAACAGTATTTTGCATCCTTCAATCCAATCAAGTTGACACAATATTAAGCATCATGATGTGTTTTATACTGGGCTATATATATATATATATATATATATATATGTATATACACACACACACACACACACACAGCAGTCACTAATCGGTGTGTGTGTATATACATACCTATATATATAACTTTTTTCACTGAATAAGAAAATTCCTCTTGCCAAAAAAAAAAAAAAAAAATGAGAAGCTCAGTGTGAACCTTAGTCTCTGTAGGGCTAAGAACACTTTCACAAGCACAGCAGAGGAAATCCCCATCTTTGGGGCCAATAGACCGTGTTTTGAAAGGTGACAAAGGTGACAGGCCCCAGCTGCTCCTGATTCCCTGAACTCTCAAATTGTTGGCCGCTTCTTGTGCTGTGAGGAAAATTCCAAATGTTCTGCTTCCATTTTGAAGAGCCTAGAGCAGGAATCCATGACCCTTATTCTGTCAAGGAGCAGATAATACATATCATAGGCTTTGTGAGCCATGCGGTCTCTGTTGCAGCTATTCCACCCTGCTGTTTTAGTTCAGAAAGAGCAGTAGACAATTCTTAAATAAATGAGCAAGGCTGAGTGAGTTCCAATAAAATTTTATTTATGGACACTGAAATCTGAATTTCACATCATTTTCATGTGTCATAAAATATTGCCTTTTTCTGATTTTCTTTCAACCATTTCAAACTGCAAAACACGTTCTTAGCTTGTAGGCGATACAAAAATAAACAGGGATCCAGAATTGATTCATAGACCATAGTTTGCCTAGAGTATTTCACTTTTTTCTAGAAGTTCCTTCTTATAAGTTTACTGGCATAAGATGAAAACAAAAACCAAATTTGGCAAGTTTACATTTTTCATTTTAGGTTAATGTTTTGAGAGCTGATAACCAGTTGAAATATCAGTGTGCACGGTACTTCAGTGTACTGAAGTCTTTCGAATCAGTTCTTAATCTGAGGGCCTACCAAAAAAAAATAAACTTTTTTATTTATTTATTTATTTTTATTTATTTATTTATTTATTTTCTGATGCAGTCTTGCTCTGTCACCCAGGCTGGAATGCAGTGGCGCGATCCGGCTCACTGCAAGCTCCGCCTCGCAGGGTCACACCATTCTCCTGCCTCAGCCTCCCGAGTAGCTGGCACTACAGGTGCCCGGCTAATTTTTGTATTTTTAGTAGAGACAGGGTTTCACCGTGTTAGCCAGGATGGTCTCAATCTCCTGACCTTGTGATCTGCCCGTCTCGGCCTCCCAAAGTGCTGGGATTACAGGCGTGAGCCACCAGGCCCAGCCTAAAAACAAACAAACATTTAACCGTGTTCACAGGGGTTTTCTAGAATTGAAGCCATACAAGCTTAATAGCAGGAAAAAAACCCGCAGATTTAAAAGTCTTATCTGTAACATACTGGCTATTGGATTACCAATTAATATAACGATAATTTAGCTAACATTTCCATTTCCATTTATTCAGCCCCAAATTGATCAAGACACCTAATTCATGAGGAGGAGGGGTTCTAAATTCATATATAAATTCAATCAACATATATTGAATACTTACTATGCTCCAGACATTGGATAGCAGCCACGATGAACATTTTATTTTATTCCTTAAAGGAATTGAAGTAGCTAAATAACATTTACATAGTGTTTTAAAATTATCAAATTGTTTTGAGAATTATTGTGTCATTTATTTGTCATTATGTCATTTAATTCTCCTCTTAACTTGGTGAATCAGCTGGAAACATTTATATTTTCATGTAAACCCACTTTACTACAAAGAAACCTAGACCCAGAGAACTTAAGCAACTTGAAGAATCAGAACTTGAACCTGGGTTCTTTGGCACTAAATACTTTTTCTTTCAATAATATCTGCTTACAGATAGAGACTGTTTCAGGCCCTTTGTGAACATGAAATATCTATAGCATACCTGAAATCTTAAAAACTACACATGAAGACAGATATAGAGCAGTGAGACTATCAGTCTTTTTGCAAGAACAGAAGTTTAGATTGAAAATCCTATCTCATGAGGCAAATAGAATTTCCGGAACAGAAAATGGTCCTAATTGCTATGTCTCTGGAAAACCCCAACGTTTTGATGGAAATGCAGGCAGCGTTCCTACAGAAGATACAAATATATTTCCCCATAAAGGTAGATCAGAAATGTTAAAAGAAAAATCTTGGCCAGGCACGGTGGCTCACGCCTGTAATCCCAGCACTTTGGGAAGCCGAGGCGGGTGGATCACGAGGTCAGGAGATCGAGACCATCGTGGCTAACATGGTGAAAACCCGTCTCTACTAAAAATACAAAAAATTGGCCAGGCGTGGTGGCGGGCGCCTGTAGTCCCAGCTACTCGGGAGGCTGAGGCAGGAGAATGGCATGAACCAGGGAGGCAGGGCTTGCAGTGAGCCGAGATTGCGCCACTGCACTCCAGCCTGGGAGACAGAGCGAGACTCCATCTCAAAAAAAAAAAAAGAAAAATCTTAGACAAATTCAGCTGAGGCCTGGTGTGGTGGCTCATGTCTGTAATCTTAGCACTTCGGGAGGCCAAGGCGGGCAGATCACTTGAAGTCAGGGGTTCGAGACTGGCCTGGCCAACAAGGTGAAACCCTGTACCTACTAAATAAATAGCTGGGCTGGTGGTGCCTGCCTGTAATCCCAGCTACTTGGGAGGCTGAGGCAGGAAAATCGCTTGAACCCAGGAGGTGCAGGGAGCCGAGATCGTGCCAGTACACTCCAGCCTGGGTGACAGAGCAAAACTCTGTCTCAAAAAAAAAAAAAAATCAATTGAAGAAAGTTTAGAATTGAACAGAGTTTAACTGAGCAAAGAGGAATTTGAGAATCTGGCAGCCCCCAAACCAGAGCAGTTTCAGAGGGGCTCCACTGCAGCCACATGGTGAAAGATTTATGGACAAGAAAAGCAAAGTGAAATAGAAAATGGAAGACAAGTACAGAAACAGCTGGATTGGTTACAGTTCTGCATTTGCCTTGTTTGAACATGGTTTGAACAGTTAATCACCCTTGATTGGCTGAAACTCAGTGATTGGCACAAGAGCAGGTTACAGTGTGTTTATACATCCAGTTAGGTTGCACTTTACTACGTATGGAGAAATCTTTAGGCTGAACTTAAAATATGTAAGGAGGCAGCTCTAGTCCAAATGTAATTTAATAGAAATAACAGATGGTCTCATTCTTGCTTCCACTTTGCCAAGCCTTATCCTCTTTGCTCTTGCCACACGCATGCCCACATACATTTCCCTCCTGAGCTAATGTCTGCCCAATAAATGAGAAGCTATCTGAGCCATGGTGGTGGCCTAGAAAGACTCTAAAACAAAGCAGCTGTTCACAAGGGGCATCAATCATCCCAGGTGTGGAACATGAACTATTACAGAGCCCAGGGACCCAGAAGGCACACAGCAAATCAGCATCCTCCTAGGGAAACTCCTACTGTCTCTCAAAAATCATCCTCATTCACCAAGCATCCATGGCCTTGCCTGAGCATTCTATCCCCACACAGAACCCTTCTCTTAGCACAAATTGGGCACTTGAGTAAGCCCTGATGCTGTAATTCAGTGCTATCTAACAGTACCTATATATTCACCACATTGACAACTAGAATGTAATCTATCACTTTCACTTCCTTATATCCCCGCCCCTTTGTTAAAATCTACCACAGCAGTAGGCATTGTGAGAGTCTATTGTATCAGAGGCTCAATTCACACAAGTATTCACACACTGTTTCCTTCCCTCCCGTTTAGTTGGGGTTCTCTGTGTGACTAGCTTTAATCATAGAATGACAGTGAAAATGACAGTGTGCCAGTTCCCAGCCTAAGACTTGAGATAACCTACAACTTCTGCTTTGAGATCATGGGAATTCTGAGGTACTGTGTAACTTGAACTACTCTGCTGGAGAGAGAGAGAGAGGCCCAACCCTCCCAATGTCCCAATTTAGTCCAGTCCCAGCTGACCCACAAGAAGTGACCATCACTAAGATGAGCAGAAGAACTATTCAGCTGAGCCCATATTGCAGAACCATAAGAAAATTAAGTTACATATTTTTAAGCCCCTAAATTTTGGGTTTGTTATGCAACAATGAATAACTGAAACAAGTACTTGGAAAATGTTTTTTGACTCAATAAATGAATGATTTATTCATTTATTTATTGTGATTTATTCATTGCTTTTGCTATGAAACTACCATAGCAAAAAATGTCACATTAAAAACTCATAAAGAGGCCAGGAGCAGTTGCTCACACTTGTAATCCCAGGATTTTGGGTGGTCGAGGCGGGTGGATTACCTGAGGTCAAGAGTTCAAGACCAGCCTGGCCAACATAGCGAAACCCCATCTCTACTAAAACTACAAAAATTAGCTGGGCGTAGTGGTGGGCACCTGTAATCCCAGCTACTCAGGAGGCTGAGGAAGGAGAATCACTTGAACCCAGGAGGCAGAGTTTGCAGTGAGCCGAGATCACGCCATTGCACTCCAGCCTGGGTGACAAGAGCGAAACATCGTCCCAAAAAACAAAAAACAAACAAACAAAAAACTCATAGAGTGATTGCAAAAAAGGAGAATGCATGGAAAAAAAGAAAAAATAACATTTATTTAGAACTTTCTATGTCCTAGGCACTAAACCAAGACATTTTCACATTCACGTTTCATTTTCTCAACAACAACCCAATGGTGTAGATATTATTTTCCTATGTTTTTTATTGATGAGAAAACCGAAGTTCTGATCAAATTAATTTGGTCAAGATCAAACAGCTAAAACATATAAGAACTGGATTCAAATATACATATTTGTGTTTACAATAGCCATACTTCTTCCACTCCACTGTACTGCCCACATAGACATTTGTATCCATTGGGGTGTAACTGTTAGCCCTAGCTTCATCATTGGTTTTCTTTTTTTTTTTTTTTTTTAAGACAGAGTCTCACTCTGTCACCCAGGCTGGAGTGCAATAGTGCTATCTAGGCTCACTGCCACCTCTGCCTACCAGGTTCAAGCGGTTCTTCTGCCTCAGCCTCCCGAGTGGCTGAGACTACAGGCGTGAGCCACCACGCCTGGCTAATTTTTGTATTTTTAGTAGAGATGGGGTTTCACAATGTTGGCCAGGCTCGTCTCAAACTCCTGCCCTCAGATGATCCACCCACCTTGGGCTCCGAAAGTGCTGGGATTGCAGGCGTGAGCCACCACCCCCAGCCTTACCATTGGTTTTTCAATGGGATTTTGAGCTTCTTCTGTGACCCCATACACTCAGGTTTTATCTCCCTATGCATGACATTACCAAGCTGATCCCGCTGCCCCTTCCCTAAAATACATCCTAACTCCCAGAATGGTTACAAAATTGCAGCAACTTTTCTTGAATGATAGTTGCTTGTCTCTTCAGAACAGTCTGGGTGCAAGAAGCCTTTGGAAACAGGTCAGACCCGAGACCAGACTCAATGGTCCCTCTGGAAGAGATGCACCTGTACCAGTAGTGTCCCAGAAGCTTAGAAAAGCAAGAGGAAAAGGGCTGTGCCCCAGTCCAATGGCACCTCTTTAAATGCACTCCCGTACTCTGGTATACCCACGGTATGCCAGCTCAGTAAGTCTGAGTGTGAGAGCAAATAAGTATGCATTTGGAAATGCTCTCCAATGGATTCTGACGCACAGCCAGGTTTGAAAATCACTATTCTAGTCAATTTAAGAATATAACTAATTAAAGAAAAATTATTAGTCTTTACACCTCAGAGTACATACCACACTTATGGTATATGAAAGGTCATGCCTTTTTAAATATGTGGATCATCTATCTTGGCATTTTCAATTCACTAGATGTCATCACCTTCTTCTTTAATGTTGTCTTATATAAAAAGTTTAATATCACAAAAAAAATGAGTTTTTAAAATCTCAGTAGTAACCCTAATACTGATGCTATTACCCCGTATATGACAAGGTAGATTTAGGTTTCGTTCTTTGAACAGATACTACTGCACCTTTACCATAATGTTTCCAGCTAATATAGTTCAATAGATTTAAGAATATATACCCTGCCTTCATGTTTATTTACTTTGCTGATTAAATGAAATACGATATGGCTTCCAAATCAAAGTGTAATCTGGCTAACATCCTCCCATAAAGTTGCTCCTATGTTTGCACTAGAAGTATCCTTGAGAAATATAAGACAAAACCCACCACTCATGTAAGTACATGATCAATAATCTCCATTCCAGAATCTCAGTAGAATCAACACAAAGCCCAAGGCATTTGGAATTGCACTGAGAAAAAAATTACTGATTGTTCAGCAGATCACATACTCTGGTTTGCTTCATGAAAAAGAAGCCATTTGGAAAAGAAATGCACAAACAAAAAATATATTTCTATCCCACCACCTCCAATCCCCTGAGTCCAGAAGAAACACAGAGACCAGAGAATAAGGCAGCTGCCCTCTGTTCTCCCTTGGGTTCTCCTTCTCTATGTGTCAAACACAAAACTCTCCTCCCCAGCCCACTCCTCCAAATCTCTGCATCCAAGCAGAGATTACAAATTCGAGAACACAGTGGAGTGATTAGTATATGTACAGAGGTAGGAGGCACTAGGAGGGACTAGTGGCAGCCGGTGGCTTCTGGCTTCTGGCTTCTGCCATGGGAACAATGATTGCTGGGGATTTTGGTTTTTTATTCATTATGATGGTTCGCATATCATAGAATCAAGCATTTGAGACAGGTGTCACGTTAAACAAATGCCCACTGAGAACTGGGGAATTTGATTGAAAGTTCAGGGCATTAACCTCCCTTCACATCTCTTAAAAAAAGATACCGCAACAACACATGTTTGTGAAAAACATGGGTAAGGAGGGAATAAGAAAATAAGAAATAAGAAAGAAGAAAATGTCTATATATACTGTCTGATGACAAACATGGAGTCTGGCTTTGTCTCACCTTGTTCAAGAAAAAATACCAACACAAGTCTACGGTGAAAAATTATAAGATAAGGAAAGAGAACAATATTTAAGAGAGCAAGAAAAAGAGCTAACCTCTGAAAATAAACTCTTTTTATAATGCAGAAGAAAATTTCCAAACTGATTAATTTTTTAGGCATGGTACAAAAAGACAGAGTTTTTAATAAAGAGAAGCAGAACAAGGAAATGAGATAGTAAAATAATGAAAGATTTTAAGGAAATTAAAAATATTATAGCACACAGCACCGTTTTGGTAAATGGTTGGGCAATATCTACTAAAGCTGATTATATATATGCTCTATTATCCAACAAACCCTCTAGCAGGTATATTTACCCTAAGAAACTTTTCAGAGGCATCGAGATACAAATTTCAACAACGCTTATAGCAGCATTGTTTGTAGTAGCCAAAAACCATAGAAAACCCAACTGCCCAACTGTTGAGAGGGTAATATGGTAGTATACACAAATAACGACATGCTGTACAAAAAATGAGCAACCTATAGCTAGTCTCAACAGACAAGTGTCACAAATATAATGACTTGTGAAAGAAGAAGTCAAACCAAAAATTCAAATTGGTTGATTTTATGTATCTAAAGTTTAAAAACTAAACAACAGTATTTAGGGATGCACACTTGGGTTGCCAAGCTGCTAAAAACGAAAAGGTCAGAGGGGAGGGAGGAGAACACAGAGGTTGGTTGATCACAGGGAGCTCACCTGAGCGCTCCCGGGGCTTGCTCTGGTCCCTGGAAAACTGGTAATAGGATAAAGAAGCAGCCAGGTCTGCAGCAGGCAGAGAGGGGAGGCAGGAACTGGAGAGGATGCAAGTGATGGGAGGCGGGGGTGGTGTGCAGGGTGATGTCCACCAGGCAGAGAGTCTTCCTTGTTCCCCAGAGCCGAACACAGGGAAATCAGCTGGAAGCCATGGAAATGAATAAAGAGCTGTTGAAGTTGCCAGCTCTCTTGAGTAACTGTGTAAACCTCCGGTCTTCTATTCTTATGGCCAATAGTGCTTCCAGTGGTCAAAACTCAAGCCTCAAGATAAAGTATGTAAATAGCCCGAGAAGAGCAGTGTTGGTGCCCAGCAGAGAGGAGCCAGTCAGGGCCTTCAGCTACCCAAGGGGACTTGGATTGCATAGAATTTAGCGATCTCACTTTGCAGCGTGTCCTTCAGCAAGTCACTTACTCTCTCTGTGCTCCAACTTCCTCCTCTGAAAAACTAGAGAATCTAACTGGATCATCTCCAAGATCCTTTCCAATTGAAAAATTCCATCACCTGTGATGATTTTTCCGTACAATGCAATTTGAGAAGGAAACTAGCATTTATGAAGCCACTGATATGTGCCAGATCTTTCACAAGTATTGCTATTTCCATTTTAAGTGTAAGAATAATATCAAGTTCAGAGACGTGAAAGAAGTAGTCCAAGATCAATCATCCGGTACCTGGAGGACTCTAGATTCAAACCCACATTTATGAGACTGTAAAACCATGGCTCTTTTCATGACACCATGTTTTTAGGGACTGCCCATCTAGCGGTTCCTTCCAAGACAGTGCTGCATATAAAGGGGGAAATGTAACCTACTCTATGTGCAGCTATAAAAACAAAGAATCTGGATTCTAACCACTTAGCTTCTCCAGAGTCATAATGTGTTAGGAAAGAGTGAATGAGAAAGAATTTTATTGCTTCTCTGGTCTCCAACGTGACTAAGAGATTGCCTGAGATGTGTGTGCAGACGCTCAAAGAAAAACTTGCATAATCGTCAGGCACTGGACCTTGTTGTCATCTCGGTAAACCAAATCCTGGATATGGAATACAGCTGCTATCTCAGCAGCTGGATCCAGCTTGGAATGTGCTCATGTCCAGCGGAGCCCATGGCAGCCTTATGAAATCCCTCCTGAGCCTGTTTCTAGAATCTCCTCTGAGACCATAAGAAACTGCCCAGAGCTTAGCCCTTCAGCCCCACTGACAGCTGGGCCAGTCTCCACCAAGTCCAGGCTCCATCAAGGCCTGGATTCTGGCTCTTTCACTCAGTCACTCATCTGCCCCTGAGTTTTCCAGAGAAAGAAGTCTGGCAAGAGTCCAGAGCAGACAGCGAAGCAGGGAATCAAGGAAGCTCTTGGCCAGCTTGCAGGCAGCCCCAGTCCTGGCATCCCACGGGAGAGGAGAGGGGCCCCTGCCTTTCCAAGCCAAAGGCTCACACCAGTGAAGGATGGGCCTCAAATCCTCACTCTGGAGGCAACTGACCAAGGTCCTGCCACCCAGCCCCAGCCCCATGCACAACTGATAAGACAAATGCTTCCTGTCTTGAGTTCCCTATTTGGATAGTTGTCCCAGGGGTCTGATCTTCTCCCCAATCTCACAAGCTTTGGGCAGGTCACTGGGCCCTCATCCCTGAAGTCAGGCACTGGGCTGGATCTATTCTGGCTTTAGGGTTCTGAATGTGTGATGTCTCATCTTCTGCTGAAGGGTTTTTCATGGAGTACTGAAAACCCTTAAAGCAGAACATTTCAGAGTGTGTTCTGTGACTTGCAAATTATTCCATGAGGAGAATACGATGATGGGGGAGGCACAGAACTAGGTTTCTGTGGTCAGCTAAGTTGTGGAAATGGAGTAAGATCTATCTGTCTTTTGGAATCTTTATCCACGTGAACATAGGAAAGGCTCTGAGAAGCTCTTCATGCACAGACACACACACACACACAAATAGACAAACTGGACTTCAACACAATTAAAAACGTTTGTGCTTCAAAGGACAGTATAGAGAAAGTGAAAAGACAACCCACAGATTAGGAAAAAAATATTTGGAAATCATATATCTGATAAGGGTCTAGTATCTGGAAAATATAAAGAACTTCTACAATTTAACAATGACAAAAAATTGATTTTTAAAATAAACAAATGACTTGAATAGACATTTCTTCAAAGAATATATATAAATGGACAACAAGCATATGAAAAGATGCTCAACATCACTAATTATTAAGAAATGCAAATCAAAACCAAAATGAGATACTACCTCACACCCAATAGGATGGCTGCTATCAAAAGCACAGAAAGCAACAAACATTGGCAATGATATGGAGAAATTGGAACAGAATCTGTGTGCAATATTGATAGGAATGTAAATCGGTGCAACAGCTATAGAAAGCAGTATGACAGTTCTTCAAAATATTAAAAATAGAATTGCCATATGATTCAGCAATTCCACTTCTCAGTATACACCCAAAAGAATTGCAAGCAGAATCTCAAAGAGGTATTTGTACGCTCATGTTCGTGGCAACATTATTCACCATAGCCAAAGGTAGAAGCAACCCATCTGTCTGGCGACAGATGAATAGATAAACAAAATGTGATATGCAATGAAATATTATTCAGCTTTACAGAGGAAGGAAATTCTCATACATGCTACAACATGGATGAACCTTGATGAAATGCTAAGTGAAATAAACCAGCCCCAGGAAACAAAAAAAAAAAAAACGAAAAGTTCACACGGTGATTACCATCAAAGTCAGAAGAGTATTGCTGTTAAGAAAAGCAAAATATTGCAGTTGAGAAGAGCATGCTTGGTATGAGGCATGTGGGGAGGCTATAGGATGCTGTAATGTTCTGGTTTCTATTTTTTTTAGAGATGTGGTCTTGCCCTGTTATCCAAGCTGGAATGCAGTGACACAATCATAGCTCACTGCAGCCTTGATCTCCTGGGTTCAAGAAATCCTCCTGCCTCTGCCTCCCAAGTAACTGGGACTACAGGCACACACTACCATGCCTGGCTAATTTTTTATCTTTTGTAGAGATGAAGGTCTCGCTGTATTTCCCAAGCTGTCTCGAATGAAGTCCTGAGCAATCCTCCTGACTCAGCTTCCCAAAGCACTGGGATTATGTGTGTGAGCCACCACTCCCAGCCTACAGTGTTCTGTTTCTTAACCTGAGGTGATAAACAGTTTGTTCTCATGATTTCTCTAGGTGTATATTTAGGATTTATACCCTTTTCTTCATGTGCATGTATTTTTATTATTTTTAAAGTTTTATAAACATATTAGCAGAATTAAAATCTAGGTTGAGGAAAAATACAGGTTTAATAAAAGAAAAATGAAGATAAACTTGTATACTCATATAGAGTACAAAGGAAAAAACTAAAGAGAAAAACAATGAGAGATAAGATGATGACCACGAAGGAAAGAGAATTAAGAGATGGAAATTTAGGCGACTGATGTTCCCAGAAAAAATGTCCAAAATGAAACAGAAAGGTATGATAGGTACTAAACTTTATAATTGTATAGAATTTATAACTTTATAGAATTAATTCACTGAATCCTTACAATAACCCTATGAGAAATACCATTTTTAGGTTCTTTATACTAGTGGGAAAACCAACATCAAAATTTCCCAACGCCTTATGACTGGTAAGTGAGAAGCACGTCAGTGGTAGACAAAGGCCTTGAACCCCTCACTGTGTGTGAGATCCTAAAGTCAGCTCTCTGAGACACTGTATCACACTGTCCCCTACTATTTCCTGCTCCAGATTAAAATATAATGTACTGCAATACTCCATGCCAAAGAATGGCAGTAAAATATTTTAAAAGACTTTAGGGGAAACTCATATTTTGATCCAAGAATTTTATATGCAGTTGTCTTAGTCCATTCAGGCTGCTATTATAAAATACCCCAGACTGGATAGATTATAAACAGCATTTATTGCTCACAGTTCTGGAGACTGGACAGTCCAAGATCAAAGCACCAGCAGATTCAGTGTCTGGTGGGGTCCTGCTTCCTCATAGGCAGCCTTCTTCTCACTCTAACCACACATAGCAAAAGGGGAAAAGGGGTCTCTCTTGGGCCACTAATGTCATTCACGAGGGCTCCACCCCCATGACCTTATTACCACCCAAAGGCCCCACCTCCTAATACCATCACTTTGTGGGTGACCATTTCAACTTATGAAGTTTAGGGGGACATAAACATTCAGACCATAGCAGCAGCCAAGTTGTCTCACCCTTGTGAAAGCAATAAGACAAACTCAGGTATCTTAAAAAATACACCCATTCATGTGTAAATCTTTTTTAAGAAGATGTGTGAAGACAAATTTCAACTGACTGAAAGAAGAAGCCCTAAAAGGAGGTGAAAATGAAGAAGGAATGACATTACTCCCAGACCTCCAAAATGACTGAAACAAAGATACATTACATTGTAGGAACGGGTTTTTTTAAGAAGAAAAACTAGGATGGGCGTGGCGGCTCACGCTTGTAATCCCAGCACTTTGGGAGGCTGAAGCGGGCAGATCACTTGAGGCCAGGAGTTCATGACCAGCCTGGACAACATGGTGAAACTCCGTCTCTACCAAAAAAAAAAATACAAAAATTAGCTGGGAGTGGTGGTGTGCACCTGTAGTCTCAGCTACTCGCGAGGCTGAGGCAGGAGAATCACTTGAACTGGGGAGGCGGAGGTTGCAGTGAGCTGAGATTGTGCCATTGCACTCCAGCCTGGGCGACAAGAGGGAAACTCAGTGTCAAAAAAAATAAAAATAAGGAAAAAAAGAAAAACTAAACTAAAGCAATGTCAAAACATTCTTAATAATACAATTTTTTATATTTTTGTAATAACCTGGATTTTTTAAATCTAGATTTTTACAATTAAAAAAACGTTTACAATAATCCAGAATACATTAACAAAAATGGGTGAATGAGGAACAATGAGCAGCGAGAAGGTGGAAGGTAATGGAAAACATGACTTTACCCGTTAACAATTGAAGAAATGTTTTAAAAAGTGCTTCTGAAAACTAAGTACTATAGCAAAATTTAAATGTTTGTTTATCTGCAAAGAAGGACAAATAAGATCCATACTTCAAAAAATAGAAATGCAAAGAACTATCAAAACAAAACTTGAAACAAAATGGTAAGTAAGACCTAATGCATTAAAGTCAAAGGGCTGCAGATTGAGTTCAAACTGCTGTTTTTAAGAGGCTGTTACAACATAAAATGCCATAAATGGGATAAAAGTAAAAGAAAAGGAAAATATATGAAGACAAAGGCAAACAAACAAAAGAGAAACAGAAAAGAAAATACTAATTTCAAATTAAAATGAATTTAAGGCCAAAATCTTTACATAGGGCAAATACTATCATTTTATATTAAGGTTCCTTAGTATCACAGTAACAGTCCAATCCTTATATGCTGACTAGAATTGTACTGAAACACATACATATTTCTTAAAAATTCAAGGATACATTTTCAGTAACTCAGTCATAATAGGAGATTTTGACAGTCTCCACCTTGACAAATCCAATAAGAAAAAACTAAACACGAGACAATGTTTTAAAAAATACATAATACTATTTAATGAATATATGTCAAATTATGTTTCCCACAAGTCAAGCACCACCTTCTAAAAACCTTCTAAGTAAAAGAAAAAAATCAAAACTACCATTACAACCAATTTAGAAATAATCAAAATGAGAACACTGCAGTACATATAAAAGGATATGATATTACCAGTGAGGCACTCAGGGGAAAAAAATTGTAAGCACTTTAAATATTAAGCAATTTAAATGTCAAAATAATGAACTGAGAACTTATCAGAAAACAGTAAGGTCAGGTGCAGTGGTGCACACCTATAGTTCTAGCTGCTCAAGAAGATAACGTGAGCCCAGGAGTTTGAAGGAGTTTAAACCTGCAGGGCTCCATGACTGTGCCTGTGAATAGCCATGGCACTCCAGCCTGGGAAACACTGCCTGGTGGAGGAGATAAACAGTAGAGATTCCAGGTAAGTGTGAAAATCTTCAATCAAAAGGAGCTTGTATTTTTCTTCCTGCCTGGAGTTCTGTTCCACCAACAGACAGCTATATAAGTAGATAGTAGCAGGGAGATGGCCTAAGAGAACACCTGCTCACCCTCACTCACATGTACCAGAGTATGGCTGGGTTGCTGGGAAGAGCTTCAGGAGGTTTCAAAACCCTTAGTGAAGAGTCCAGAAGGTGTCTGAAAATTACAAGACAAAACATTGAGCTTAACCCAATTCAGTGGCAGTGTACAGCACACAGCCAGTGGCCACAGGGTAGACCAGATGAGTTTTGGAAGACCAGCAGGGCCACTGTGAGCAGATGTGGAACCTAGCCAGCAGGGGGTCATCGCTGCCCTCTCCTGGAGCACCCCCAAGAGAAACAGCCCACAAGATACAGGAGTAAAGATAGTGAGGAAAAGGCTGATGGCCAAAGCCCAAATGGAATAGCCTTCCAGCCAAAAGCCAGTGATGACCAAATGCCTCTTCCTTGATCTTAGGACCACATGAAAGTTCCACAAGCGTTTGATCATTCTCAGGAAAGGGGCAGAAAAGGGGCACAGATTCTAGAGAAAACCACTTGGGTTTACATCTCAAGTCTGCCAGTAAGGGCTATGTGACCTTGAGCAAGTTTTTTAAACAATCTATGCCTTAGTTTCCTCATTGAGAAAATGGGAATAATAACGGCACCTATCTTATGGGTTATCCTCCACATATAGAACCATGCCTGGTGCAGGATGAGCACTAAATTCATGTTGCCAGGTAGTAATAAAAACATGATTAGACATTATTATTAAAGACATATTAGTAATAAAGACATTATTAATGTACGTGGTGATGTACTTGTATACAATCTGTACAGTGCAATATGTGGGTGTCACTACTTACCAGTTGTGCAACCTGTCATAAGGTCTCTGAGCCTTAGTTTCCTAGTATGTAAAATGTAGATAATAATGTGATGTAGGGTACCAGGGTCAGGCATGGTGGCCCACACCTGTAATCCCAGTGCTTTGGGAGGCCAAAGCAGGAGGTTCACTTGAGCCCAGGAGTTCAAGACCAGCCTGGGCAACAAAGTGAGACCTTGTCTCTGCAAAAATAATAATAATAATGTGGAGTACCTGATAGACAATGAAGAGTTGGAGAGTAATGCCTCTCATTGGAATGATGACAGCCAGCACTTACAGGGCTTGTATTAAGTGCCAAGCAGTGTTCTAAATATATTATAGGTACTCAACTGTTTAATCTTCATACAACTCTATGAAGTAGGTGCTATGACTTTCCCCATCTTGCAGCTGAAGAAGGAGGCCCAGAGAAGTTAAGAAATGTGCCCAGTGTGACTGGACTGGGAAATGGCAAAGCTGGGCTTTGAATCTGTACAGTGTTCCAGAGCCTGTGCTCCTACACCTTTCACCCTGCCATTCCTCTGCTGTTTGCATTTGTGCTTAAAGTTAACATCAGTGGGGTCTTTTCCCCTAAAAGATATGGACCATATCTGTTTTTCCTTCTTCACTAGATGAAAATATATTTGATTATACTTAAAAAAGAAAATGTCTGAATCTAAACTCTGCTGGATTGCCTCTACTGGAAATAGCAAATACTGAGACATAGATACTTAGAACTATCTGAGACACCACTATTTCTAATGTTTACCAAGCTGTTTATCCCCACAGAAGAAGCCCTCCACTCAGATAAGTATTTCACTCAAGCACGGAAACTAAGGGAGAATTTTTAACATTCTAGAATCTTCCACTAGATATCACTTTCTGACATAAATTCCCCTGAGTATGGGTCTAGTGCTTTTGCTGGATCAAAAATATTACTGCAATTTTAAATCTATATTTAGGTTATGACCAAAATGAAAATGTGGCCAAAATATTAAATATTCTGCAAGAAATAGGTTAAAAATGTGGTCACATGTGAAGATGCTAGGATGAGGTGACCTCAAAATCCCACCCAACCTTTCTTGTTGTGCTATGGAATCCATAATTGCTGCTTTTAAAACAGTTGACTTACAGAGCATATAAAGAATTTCATTTATTTATAATTTTTTATGGGAACTCAGACTTTGAAAGTCTTTCATGCCTGGTGTGCAGCTAAAGTCATTTTTGAATTTTGTACCCTTTTGGCAAACTATGTTTTACTTTTGGGGTCCAATTATTTCAGACATGAGCAAGGATCACCTTTTGAAATCAAGGACTAAAGCGTGGGTGTTGATAGGAAAAGAATCACATAAAGAATTATTAATAGAAAGGTTCAGAATTTAAAGTGGAGAAAGATACTAAAAGCCTTGAGTTTCCTATTATAGAAGGAGCTACTGCCTCCCTGTGGTGATGAAGTGTCAGTGCCTTCAAACTACATTTGCTATTGATTGAAGTTTAGTTTATCCTCAGCATTTTCAGACATGAAAAGCTTTCCTCTTTATTTTTAGTTTATCCCTCTCGAATTTCTTTCTTTCGTCATTCTCTTATTTGTTCAAAGAAGCTTTAATAATATTAAAAAACAGAGTGAATTAAAACGTTCACTCAGTTCAAAAGCTATTTCAGCAATCCTACAAATAAGTAGAAAGTGAAAATAATAGAGAGAAATGTAATCTCCCAATAGAACAAAAGAGCGCAGAACAATTTGTGACTCCCAACACAAATTTTCACAACCCTTGTAAAATTTAACAGTAAAGAACACTTGACTAGAAATAAAATTGTAATATTAATTTTTAAAATCACAAGATTCAGAAATAAGGGACAATATACGCTAATGTATAAGTCATCTAACACATGGAAAAACATTTCATTGATTATTTGGAATGAAATTACAATTTTCTTTCCAGGGAGTGTTTTGGGAAGATAATTGATTAAATTCCGTATGCTTCTCTCCCCGCAGGTACCTGAGTGGTAGGTTAGTTCTAACTTTCTACAATCATGAGCAAGTGCTATTTTTAGTACAAGGTACTGCTCCATAAGTCATATTTATCCCTAGTCTATCAGCAGGTATGTAACCTACATACTATTGCATATAACACTATTGAATGATAATATCGCTGAGGTATTTTTCTAGCCACAACTGCCAAAAAAAACTTACTGATGTTATGCAAGATGTTATAAAGTTGTGCAAAGCAGTGTCCATGTTTGGCTCAGACTCCAGGCAAGTAGGGCATTTCTTCACTAGAACACCCTTCCTGTGGCTACAGGCCACAAAAAAATCCCCAAACTGCAGAGTGGACACAGCAGGCAGAAAGAACACGAACACACAACACTGCAGAAAGCTGTTGCAGCATCTCATTATTTGTATTAACAAGAATAGTAGACAGATGGCCTCATCCAGCATTTTGGAGACAAGCACGACCTTTCATTAGAATCCGTTGATAAGGATTCAGCTCTTAAGATCTCTCTCTCTCTCTCTCTCTCTCTCTCTCTCTCTCTGTCTCTCACTCTTTCTCTCTCTCTCTTTCTTCACGGGCTCTCACTCTGCTACCCAGGCTGGAGTGCAGTGGCATGATCATAGCTCCCTTCGGTTTTAAACACATGGGTTAAATCGATCTCCCACCTCAGCCTCCCAAGTAGCTGAGACAACAGGCATGCACCACCATTCCTGGCTCAGCTCCTAAGGTCTATTTGGGGGCAGATTGTAAGTAAATCCTGTGAGTAAGAATAAAGGTCTGGGTAGGAACTGTATATCGCAGAGCCAACACTGTGGGGCAAGCATTGAGTGGGTGGGGCCTAGGAGAAACTCTTCATGTGCTGGGGGAAGAATACATCAGAGAACAGAACCATTCCCAAGACATGCTGATTAGCAAGTATCCCTGAGAGAAGAACCAGAGAATGACAATGGAATTCTCCACGTGTGTATCATCTATACTTTTTTTATGGATAAATGTATAACAAGTGGCTTGGACTAAGATGCCAAGATAACTGATAGCAAATTCCAAGTGAGCTATAAGATAGATTACCATGGAGAAAAGTAGATGAGGTGGTACATGTTTCCACCTAGCACCGGACCTGGCCATTGTTAAACGGGGTTATGTCTACGGCTTAGAGTGACCTTTAAGTCTATTAGATTAAAGTGACCCAAAATCAGTCTGCTAGAGTCTTAAGCAAGTAGTTGGGGAGACTGGAGACTATATACATTGAGCAAGTTTAAAGGAACAGTTGGAGACAAAAATACAATAGTTTTCGTAATTTTAGCCCATGATCCCTGCTCCTTCAATGCACTATTTAAAAGAGTGTGGAGTGAGTTACAGGTAACTCCATTACTTATTGATATTAAGGCCTTATGGCCTCAGAAACCTTAGTAATCTGGCTGGATATTGTTAGAAAGACACCTAAATCGGGTGAACTTTATCCATCCTGAGTGGACGGATAAGGTAACATAGTGCATCTTCTGGAATCTGTCCCAATGTGGCACCCATCTCACTTATTATTTGTTTTCTCAATATTTAATCCCTATTCTTTGCAACACAGATCAAAAAGCAAATCCTCATGGTCACTGTGATCTTTGTTTCATGAGTAAGTTTTAGTCATCTCAAATAATGGAAACTTATTATACCAAATGAACACGTTTGGGAGTAAGTGTGAAAGAATTCCAAAAATGGCCATGTTTCAAGATGCAGGGCAGTCTAGAAACTATCACCCAGCAGAGTTAATGAACCTTCATCCTAATGTTCCACCATCAGTACACCTCTTCTGCCCCTTGTTTGTTCTTAGTCAATTTTTCTTTCATTACAGAATGGCTGCTGCTATCTGAGTCTTTCAACTTTTCAAGGAAGAGAGTATAATTAGTCTAGTTAATTATCATTATTCTTACTAAGGAAACTTTTTCCTTTCAAGTCATTTCATAGGTTCAACAACCAGTCTATGGATTAGGTGCCCTTAGGAAACTTGATCCCACCCCTTTGCTTAAGGAGGAGACAGAGGCTGGCTGCTTAGTCCAGCAGAGAGATGCAAGCAGGAGGATGTGGACATGCTGATTGACATGACTAGTATACTAATGTTAAGAATTAGGGTTTTCCACTCTGTACAGATAACTTTGGACTTTATTAATTAACAGATCTTATCTGCTATGGGAACAGATCCAAATTTAACATATAGCATAGCTACATTATTATTAAACATATTTTGTGATCACATCCTTCTTAATAAATAAAAGTAAGCTCTGGACATATTTAAACATGTTTCTATTTGACAATCACAGCTTCAATAATCTATTTAATAATAAGAAATCCCCGAATCACTCCACAGAGCTATTGTTTTGTGGAAGGTCTTGCAGAAAGGTGAGGATTTTTAACCCAGTTAGTTTCCTTCAACAGATACAGGCAGATTCTTAAGTGTTACAGATAGCTAATGATACCGACTTAAAACCAAAAGGTGCAGATGGGGAAGCAGATGTAGCTGTCACTGCATATATAGGCTGAGTACGCACAGCAGGTGCACTGAATGTTCTTGCCAAAGAACCTGCAATAATAAAACATTAGCTCCCTGAAACCGTGCTGGACTTTAGACTCCAAATGGAAAATAATCATTAGAGTCATTTACAACAAGCCATGTCAGAAGTGTGTATGGCACTCAATAAGTAAATATAATTCAAAAGGCCCAATGTAAATATCAAGAAGATAAAAAGAGTCACCACATAACACACACAGAAATAGAAGTCTGTTGGTCCAAAGTCTGCTCAGAGACTGTCACATTTACTTCTCTAACTCCAGGCAGAGCGATGTCTATCTACACTGTAATAGTTATCTAATCAATTAACAAACATACCTAATTAAGAACATTGCATAACATGCCTTGGCAATGTATACTATGGTCCTAAAAAGTGGGAGATATCTTCCTTAAAATAATTAAAGACTTTTTTTTTTTTTGAGATGGAGTCTTACTCTGTTGCCCAGGCTAGAGTGCAGTGGTGCGATCTCAGCTCAGTGCAACCTCCGGCTCCCAGGTTCAAGCAATTCTCCTGCCTCAGCCTCCTGAGGAGCTGGGATTACAGGCATGCGCCACCACGCCCAGCTAATTTTTGTATTTTTGGTAGAGACAAGGTTTCACCATGTTCACCAGGCTGGTCTTGAACTCCTGACCTCAAACAATCCACACGCCTCGGCCTCCCAAAGTGCTAGGATTACACTTTGGGAGTAAACTGAGCCACCGTGCCTGGCCGAAAGATAATTATTAATCAAGCCATTTCACAATTTATTACTCAGAATCTTATTTTCTCAACATCCCTATTAAATTAAGAACCTAACTCTGGGTTTTCACCAAAACCCTGAATTTAATGATAACATTCTCTTCAGTTACATGATATTGTACTACCATTAATATTTCAGCAAGCTAATGGCCTTTTTAATAGAAATACTTCCTTGCTGAAAACGATATACTTGATAAATCAATAGGCTTAACGTTCTCATTAGAAATCGAATTTTAGAATTAAACATTGCAGGAGACCATACAGGATGGCATAATCTGTGCTGACTCTGTGCTCCCTAACTACCTTATTAGTATTTAGTAAGTAACTGAAGAAGAGCAATTTCATCTATTCTCATAACTTCAGCTATTATTCTATGCTTATGGCTCCCAAAACGGAGTCTCCTGAGTCCAAAATGCACATTTCCAAGTGACTGCTGGACTTCTTCCTATGGGAGTCCCAAAACTTGACAACGCTGCTCTTAGCTGACATTGCCATTTAAATTGTGGTCTGCCACAGCAGCAGCACTGGTAACACCTGAGAGCTTGTTAGAATGCAAAACCTCAGAACTACTCGATGGAAATCTGCATTTTATCATTATTCCTTGAGGATTCATGTTTAAGTTTGAGAAGCACTGCTCTATGATTCTTTCATCTCTTCTTTACAAATGTTTTCAAACATGCAGAATACTTAACCTATTAGCATCTCACAAGGATTTGATAAAGATTAATTTTAAAACCTCTGCAGATTTGCTTTTAAATTGCCTTGAAGAAAAGGCTCTAAGACACTAAATAAAGTGAAATGTGATCCTTCTTTATCGGAGGTTCTTTATTCGGTATACTTATCACTTCAAAGTGACATCTTTACTGCTACTCATAAGTAATCTTCAGATTTGTTATTCTTAGAAAAAGTTCTAATCTCTACAAAAATTGTTGATTTTGTCGATTTTCCTATTTTGCCAAAACTAACAGTGCAGTCCCCAGAACAGGTTAAATGTACACATAGGATCATTCTGTGGATGCTTCACCCTGTACCCTGTTAAGGCAGTTGAGCAAGATCTTGACCAGAAGAGAAAACAGCAGCTTCCCCAGCATAGCAGGCCACACTTTCCATAGGAAACAGACTCATAACACCAAGCTCTACAATGTGCTTTTCTCCACTTCAATAGACAGTTATTGCAGTTGGAAAATACACAGTTCTGTGGAGAGTGTGTCCACGATGTCCTACTTGGAAGCATTCTTCTAATCGGCAAACACCTGCTACATAACTGTCTACCCACTTTCTTTTAATGACAGTATCAAAGACTGCCAGGTGGCCTTTTAGGTGAAAGCTAATAGCCCCTCAGATTGTGTTATTGTGTAAAATGGAGTTAAGTATTTCCCCATAAAATTCTGGTCAAAGTTTACTTTGGTATGTCATATACAAATCCTTCCTAACTCAGCAACATTCTTTTCTCTAAAGGTAAAAGTCACTCACAGCAATCAGCAACTTACAGCTGTGTTGTTTGAATTATCACTGAAAGTATTTTACAGAGGTCAGGTGACCAACAGTGATACTGTGGAGGGATTCTTGAATGAAATGGGTAAAGAGATAGGACCTAACAATTTCAATGGACCCTTTTAACTCCCAAAGTCCAGTTTCCCAACCTGTATTCATGAGTAGTGAATGTATGATTGTTACATCAAGTCTCACTTGAAATTCATTAGAGGAAAAGTAGATGGATCTTGATCATTAAATAACAAAGCAATTATGCTTCTTAATTGGCCTGGGCAAAAAACTTTGAATAATTTTTAAGATTAATGTAAAAAAAAAAACATGTATTTTACGCTTATCAGAAGAATTGATATTCAATTTTTTTCTTAGCTTTAGAAATGGATTAATACTTTCAAACTATCACTTTTTTGCTTTTATGAACGTCTCCATTGATTCGTTTTGTTCATCTCATTAAAATTCCGATTTTAAGCCAGGCACGGTGGCTTGCACCTGTAATCCTGGCTATTCAGAAGGCTAAGACAGAAGGATCACTTGAGGCCAGGAGATTGAGACCAGCCTGAGCAATACAGCGAGATCCTGTCTCTAAAAAAAAAAAAAAAACAGAAAAAGAAAAATTCTGACTTTATCATTATCTCCTTTCCCTTTCTTTCTTTCTTTAGATTTATTTCTTCTCCTTTGCTGTTTTCTTGGGTTGAATGCAAGATTTACTTCTTTTCAATTCTTACTCCAGTTGCATTTAAAACAACTTATTTCTGTGTAATAATCGCTTTTCGTTACAAATTTTGGCATACTTTTACTGTTCAGTTCTAAACGTATTATCATTTTCATTGAAATTTCTCAACTCATGAGTAAATCAAACCTGATTGATTGGTTTCCTAACGGTTTAACAAGGATAGAGCAGTAGGTTTGAATTGTATTATCACCCCGTGCCAGCAATTATAAACAAATGCAGTAATACTCCAACCTGAAAAAACTTTTATTGGTCTACGATCTATACAATTGCTGTAGTTACTCCCTGAGTTTTAATAATGTGTGTGTAACCGTCTGATTGGAATATTTTTATAAGTTATCTTTCAATAAATATTGTGTTCTACATGGAACTTAATTCAGAGAACCCCCAGTTATATGATGTGGCCTGAACATACATGGATACCCTGACATTTAGAAGGTAAGTTAGTAACAATTTTTGAACAATTTCCTCTCTCTTAGAGTTGCAGTTTGTGTCTTGAATATCTATGGCACTACATTTTTTTTGAACTGTTGTTTAAAACTAAAGGACTAACCAAAAAAACATATCATTCCATCAGTGGTGCAATTTAAGTTTTTCCCACTGTGAAGTTTTAGGTAAGATTAATCGGAGACCAAAATATTTGCAAACAGTAAAAATCAGGCTTGAACAAAGTAAAATACTGAGCTTTAAAATTGCTCCTTGAAAATTAGTACACAGAAAACGTAGAAAAAGGAAGACAATAACAAAATGTAAGAAAATAGACACAGAAAAAAAAAACCAAGTCTCAAAGAAAAGCAACAGAAGATGCTGGTCAATATAATCCATAGGTAGGGAAGAAAAAAAATCAAAAATATTTGGTAATGTAACTTCACTGTTGCATATCTTAATATTATTCTGTTCACTGGATAATAATACATTAAGCCTAGAACAGCAGTTGTTTCAATAGATAAACAAAGGAGGAAGAATGAACAGAAGAAAGGAGACTTAATTTCATTCATAAACTATTAAAAAGCAAACAAGAAAAATAGAAACATCTGTAGAATAACTTGATAAAATCCTCAAGACGAATGAAAGTCAAGCATTTGAAGAGCACAAAAAGTACATATGCATGTATACTGGATGCATGGGCAATGACAATAAAAATGTAAAATGGATGTCAGAAAGGAAATAATATGGCTGGGCGAGGTGTCTCATGCCCTGTAATCCTAGCATTTTGGAAGGCCGAGGCAGGAGGATTTCTTGAGGCCAAGAGTTCAAAACCAACCTGGCCAACATAGGGACACCTCATCTCTATTTTTTTTAATTTAATAAAAGATAAAGAAAAGAAATAATCCTAATTCATCAGCAGTTTAAAAATAACTGAAAAATACGATGTTCATTTAAAATAACAGCAAGTGCAATAAGCCATGGAATTTAATTTGTAACAGCCAGTAAAGAATGCATTTGCTTTTGACACTATATAGATACCAAATACCACACTTAAATTTAATGCTTGGGTACAACTAGAACCCCTCTCCAATACACCTTTTCAACTGTGTCTTTTATACCATTTTTCTAGGAGAGAACTGGGGTATGATCTGATATATGATATACAATGTTACCAGGCCAAAGTGTCTGGACTTTATCAGGAGGGCAAAAGGAAATGACTGAATCAGACCTGTATTCAGAAATAGCACTCTTGTTGCAGTGTGGAAAGTGAATTGAAAAGAGGGATAGAGAAAAGGAGACGGGAGAAAGCAGGCTAGTTAGGAGGCTGTTTCACCAAACCACGTGAGATATAATGAAGGCAGAATAGCAGTAGGATAGAGAACTGGAAACAGATTACAGAAATACTAGAGAGGTGGAATTTGTACAACATAGTTACCAAAGATACTGAGGAGAGTAAGAATTGAAAATGATTCTTTGGTTTCTGGCCTGAGCTGGACAACTAAGTACACTCATTAGATGCAGTCTCCGAGTCTGGGGATATGAGAGGGAAGTCTATCAATTGGGAAACTAAATAGAGAAATGTCAGCTCAGTTTTCGAATCTGCCAATAAAAGAATAAATTTATCCTGCTACACCAAAATATCTGTGTACATAGATGATGTCTAAAATCATTTTTAGAGATTGTGCCAATAGAGGTAGTAGGTTTAAAAATGAATTCCAAAATAGTTCTGGATAATATGCCAAAGCCTCTCAGTGCTGCTAATAATTTAGCAAATATTCTTTATCTGTTCTGCTGTATTAGTCTGTTTTCACACTGCTATAAAGAACTACCTGAAACTGGATAATTTATGGAGAACAGAGGTTTAATCAACTCACATTTCCACAGGTTTAACAGGAAGCATGACTGGGAGGCCTCAGGAAACTTACAGTCACGGTAGAAGGTGAAGCGGAAGCAAGCACGTCTTACCATGGCAGAGCAGGAGAGCAAGTGAGCAAAGGGGGAAGTGCCACACATTTTCAAACAACCAGATCTCACGAGAACTCAATATTATGAGAACAGCAAGGGGGAAATCTGCCCCGATGATCCAGTCACCTCCCATCAGGCCCCTCCTCCATTTGACATGAGATTTGGGCAGGGACACAAATCCAAACCATATCATCTACATTCTTTAAAAGGGTGCTGTGGTCTAAATGTTTGATTCCCTCAAAGTTCCTATGTTGAAACCTAATCTCCAGTAGACATTTAAGAGGTGGTGAAAAGGGAAAAGCTCCCTTATCCCCCTGGCAGGGTGTACGATGGGGGTGTGGCTGGCTTCTTCAGTTCCCCAAAGCTCAAACCTCAAGGAGGAGCATGCAGACAGGCAGGCTGTGAGGCTCCGACCTCACAGCGGTGTTTAGGGGTGAATGTTCACAGCTGAGGCCCAGCGTGTGTTACAGTACGCTCTTTCACTTTAGGCACCTGTAGGCAGCTTGTGTCAGCTCAATTAGACCCCCTGCCTTATCTCAAGGACAGAGGGCTTTCTGTATCCCAGGATTTCTTGCCTTCGTGTAGGGAAGAATCGGATCCCACGGGGGCTTGGAGAATGGGTGCAAGGTTTTATTGAGTGGAAGTTCTCAGCAGATGGATGGGGAGCCAGAAGGGAGATGGAGTGGGAAGGTGGTTTTCCCCTGGAGTCAGGCAGCTCAGCAGCCCGGGCCATCCTCTGGCCGCCCCAACCCAACTCCGTGTCGTTCCGCTGTTTGGCCTGCCAGTGTCTACTGGAGTCTCCTGGTGTGCTCTTCTGCCGGCATGCCCCTCTTGACGTCCTGCTGCTTTTGTGTTTTTCCGCCAGTGCATTCCTCTTGATGTCCAGCTGCATGTGTGTGCCTGCTAGGGTCTTGGGGTTTTTATAAGCACAGGATGGGGGTATGGTGGGCCAGGGTGGTCTTGGGAAATGCAACATTTGGGCAGGAATGCCAGTCTTCACCTACGTCTGTGGGCACAGGCCTGAGGGTGAAGCCCTAGCCAAAGATCATGCCCTTCCCTTCCTAGCACTTCTCTGCCTCCCTCCCAGATCAGTGGGGCCTTTAAGAAGTGATTAGAGCATGAGGGGTACACCCTCATGAATGGGATTAGTGCTTTTACAAAAGGTGCCTGTGGAAGCTTGTTCACCTCCCTCTTTCCAGCACGTGAAGACGCACAGAAGGTGCCACCTACAAAGCACAGAGCCATCACCACACACCAACTCCATGGTGCACCTTGATTATGTACTTCCCAGCCTCCAGAACTGTGAGAAATAAATTTCCACTGTTTATAAATTACCCAGTCTCGGGTATTTTGTTCTAGTAGCGCAAAAGAACTAAGACAGGGCTAAGCATTCAACAGTCTATGTAAGTAGATAATAATTTAGAAATAGATACATTATACACAAAAATGATCCCAGGTGTTTGCTTTTAAATGGTAAACTAAAAGGGTATATTTGTTCATCCTTATCCCTAAATTCAGCTGTAATTGATTTAGAAGTAGCGGACAGTTTAGGGCTAAGTACCAAGACAAGAAACAATGGCACAACACTTAAGAACATAACTTAAGAGGCCAAGCAAATTAAACAGGTGTCATCATTACAATGTCTTTCCTCAATTCAAAATACGTGAACTTCGCCGGGCGCAGTGGCTCACACCTGTAATCCTAGCACTTTGGGAGGCTGAGGCAGGTGGATCGCTTGAGGTCAGGAGTTCAAGACCAGCCTGGCCAATATGGTGAAACCCTATCTCTACTAAAAATACAAAACTTAGCTGGGTGTGGTGGCAGGCGCCTATAATCCCAGCTACTCGGGAGGCTGAGGTAGAATAGCTTGAATCCAGAAGGTGGAGGCTGCAGTGAGCCGAGATGGTGCCACTGCACTCCAGCCTGGGCAACAGAACAAGACTCTGTCTTGAACAACAACAACAAAAAACTACATGAACTTCTATCTCTCTTTTTAAAAACACACTAGCCTTACAACAAAAATGATTAACTATTGGGAGTGATAAAAAAAATACTCTAAAATTGATTGTGGTGATGTGGTTACATAACTTCACAAAAATACTCAAAACTATTGAATTGTGCATTTTAAGTGGGTGAAGTGTATGATGTGTGAATTGTATCTTAAAGTTGTTATTTTTTAAATGAGTAGCTTTTAAATCTAATGATTTTAAATACTCTAATATTACATTAGGCTTCTCAGGTTTTACTAGATTTCAAAATAGCCAGAAAAACAGTGAAAAGTATATTTTATTGGCATTTAGGCCTAGCGTAGTTCAAGTCAAATAAAATATAACAAAGCAACTTATTTAAGCTAATTGAACATAACATATAAACAATCGTTTCTTAAGTTTCTGTTTTACCATCATATGATTGTGTTCATGCAAGTACAATCATTAAAACTGTCCTCCTAAGCATATATCATAGCACCACCTTTTATTTGCAGTACTTGATATGTAAATTTCATTGTCAAAACATATCTGGCTTTATCAATGTAAACATATTTGCTACAAGTAAACTTTAAAGGTAAAAGCGAATACTAATGAATAAATCAAAATAGAACTGAGCATCACATGATATAATTAAGCAAACATTATATAATACTGTTTCAATAAGAACCACAACTTAATACATTTCACAAAAAGGAAGGAAAAACAAAAAGTAATGTGTAAACTGCCAAAATAGTGTTAAAATACTGAAGGATATAATGTAAAATTTACCTCAGAAAAACAAGGGGAAAACAACAAAACCATGCTGTGAAAACTAAATTTGTTTTAGTAGTTATAACATTTTACTGCAACGACTTACTAAAATGCACTCCAGCAAAACGATTTATTTTCTATCTTCCCTTTTAAAAAAACTATTGGGTTTAGTCACATAAGTTGGGTGTTTTGTGGAAATTTCACATTTATTGTCCGCTGCGGGATTGCTACCCAAAAAAACCTTTCATCTCTAAACCGTCTTTCCAAATAACCAAAAACATTATCATCATGAAAATTACCATTATAAAATCAAATAATTCCTAAACAAATCATAAAAATAAATCTGTCTTAACCTAGTAAGTACAGGAAAAGTGTACATATAAGTGCTGAAAATTACAGAAAAATATTCAATGAATAAGCAAAAATGTTCACATTTATCATTACTATTGTTTTTTCGCTTTCTGGCTAAAATTAAGGAACAAGTTTTTAAAAGGTGAGCAAGGAAATTCAGTGCCACTTTGGGTCTGTCTGCAATATACAAATGAGTTACATCTGTAGTACAAGGCAGACTCTATTTTTATTAAACATAATTAAGTTATAAAGACTTCAAATTTCTAGAACCAGTTATAACACTGTGGTAAGCAAAATAAATTTGTTCTTATTGCTCTCATTATAATTCCAGCTTAATCTACAAATGTGAGCATTTTCCATATGTTGTCTCAAACCATACTGATACAAAAAATATAGAGCAATATCTGTTGGTTTCCACAGATAAATGGAAAAAGGAAAAAATGAAATTTGAATATTATTTCATCTTCTTAAGTGTCTTTAACATGTTTAGCACTTCAAGCAGCACTGGACACAGCAAGTTTCTTCAAGTGATCCATAAATACTTGTAAACTAACATCATCTGTAAGAATAGGTGCTCCAGACTCCTAGAGGAAAAAAAGATTATTTGTTATGATTAAAACATAGGGTGATATCATGGAATTTATACACAACTGTTTAAAATAGACAAGGAAATCATTTGAAATAGAACAATGTCTATGGTCCTATTAATTAAAAAGAATCTAACTGGCCTCCGTCCCTGGTTCCTGGGAGGGAGACTCTACATCCTTAGAATTCCCTGATAATAAGAGTGTTTTTATTCATAGGCTGATGGGATCACACAGGAGTTTATGCTATGAGATGAGATGAATCAGGATGGCCGCTGGTCACCACAAAGACTAACAGTGTAATTAGAGGCTTGGGGCTTTAAAAGAAAGCCTGACCTCCAGACCCTTTCTCCCTAGCATTTTAAGAGAAATCCCAGCTGGAAAGAAGCAAACTCATAATATCATTTTTTACATAAACTATGCTTCTCAAGTTTTCAGGTCATTTTAACTAATTTCTATCGGTTCCAAGTAATTAACAAGAGTTAGGGAAAATTCCTATTTTCCATTTTAATAAAAACTGTGTTGACAGAATGATCTTGGTAACACAGTCCATTAACAATGAAATTTTACTTCAGCAAGAGAAGGTATTTCTAGAAGATTTTTAATCTGAATTTTAAATTTTTCTTCTTATACTCAAGTTCTTATTAATTATAAATATTCAAAGTCCAAAACAGGGAAATTAAGTAATTTCAGCAAATTAATGGCAAATGTGAGATGAGAACTTACAGCTCCTGTGATTCTAGTCTGGCATAGCCACAAATATGCCATAACCTCTCCTGAATAAAGGGAAATCAATTTTATCATATGTTTATTCAAAAGAACTTGAAAGATCTGATAATGAAGGGAGGCAATCCCTTACTGGGATTAAGGGCATAGAGTCTGGAGCCAGAATGCCTAGGCTCAAATTCTGGCTCTGCCACTTCCTACCCATATGACTGAAGAAGTTACTTAAACTATGTCTTAGTTTCCCCATGTGTAAAACAAGGATAATAACAGGACCTATCTTACACAAGTTGTTGTAATGATTAAATGAGTTAAATTCTATAAAGCAAACAGAACAGTACCTAGTACACACAGTAACATACAACATGTTTTAGCTATTTTTATTGTTCCTCCTGTTCAAAAATCTATAACAATGAAATACTTTTCTTTATTCTATATGCATAGCTAACACACAGAAGCACAAGTCTCAAAACTGTAACCTAAACCAGTAACAACCTCATGGCTCTTACTTTTTTCTTCCTGTAACTATGCCTGATTTTATTTTTATTTTACAATGTTTTCCATCTCAAGTCACCCAATCTCAGAGCCATTTCTCCTAGTCAAGACAAAATATATGGATTTCCTAATTTATATACCACAGAGCTCCAGCTTGAAATGATAAATACCAATGCTCAATTCGATTTTATAAAAAATTAGCAGTTAGCTGATCTCACCTTCTCAAATGGACCCTTTTTCTATTTAAAATATATCCAGGATTAGGCAGAAAGGTACAAGCTTTACATTACTTAGTATATGAGGCACTACTGCAACACAGGCCTCCAGCACCGTCACAGAAGTGTTGCAGTGGTGCCCTCTTACGGCCGTTCATGGATAATACTTATCACAGGGTCCTTGATTTCTGACCCCCAAAAAATCCTGTAAGCTATTAGAGTCCATTTATTTTTAGTAAAATTCTTGGTTACTGTTATTTCCCTTAAATGCAATCATCAAATTAACTTGATTAAAAATTCAGAGTCTGGAGTTAGACAGACCTTGGTTAAAATCTAGACCCTGCCACAGTTTAGCTACATGATCTTGCATAAAATACTTAATCTATATGAGCCTCAATTTTCTCTCATGAAATATAGGATTACTAGTATCCACCTTATAAAAGTTAATTAAATGAGAGTACACTAAAAGCATGGTGACTAAAACATAGTAGATTCAATTTATTAGATATTATGATTATTGAAATATTAACATCATTACTCATAAAAATCTTAAGACCTGAGCACTCTTATTTATGCCTGTAATGCCCCTACTTCCAGGCAGTAACAATTACACCTCAGCGTTTAAAATAGGTTTCCTTTCCCATGTTAAATATAAGAAGTGACTTTTTTCCACTGATAGTAGTGAAAACTAACAGCTAACATTTACTGAGTATTACTGTCCATTTCAAGCACATTTTATTAAACTCTATAGACAAGGAAGTGAAAACAAAGAGAAGTCAAGTAACTTGCAGAGTCTGCATTTTCCATTACCAGCCTTCCACCCTTCCAAGATTACTTTTTATAACCTCCCCACCTTTTAGAACTTTTGGACCTGGGATTCAATTTATTTATCTATATTACAAAAACGCTTAACTCCTAGCCACCTCCACAGATTTCCAATATTCTAATCTCTGCTCTCTCCTGTCCAGATCTATTATATTCAATATATGCTATGTTTAAGGTCCTATGGAAAATCAAAAATGAAAATGACAGTTATTGCCTCAAGTAATTAATAATCTAACAGAAGCAATGCCATAAAAAATGGAGGTGGAAAAAGGGACGACAGGACAGGGATATTACATAAATTCAATCATGCACTTGCAGGACGGTGCTATTGGTTTGAATATCTGTCCCTTCCAAAACTCATTTTGAAAATCCCCAATGTGGCAGTATAAAGGTGGGGCCTTTAAGAGGTGACTGGGTCATAAGGGTTCCGCCCTCATGAAACAATTAAAATCTATTCATGGATATTCCCAGGCACAGTGGCTCACACCAGTAATCCCAGCACTTTGGGAGGCCGAGGTGGGCAGATCATGAGATCAGAAGATCGAGACCATCCTGGCCAACATGGTGAAACTCCGTCTCTACTACAAATACAAAAAAAATTAGCTGAGTATGGTGGTGTGCGCCTGTAGTCCCAGCTACTCGGGAGGCTGAGGCAGGAGAATCGCTTGAATCCAGAAGGCGGAGGGTGCAGCAAGTCGAGATCGCGTCACTACACTCAAGCCTGGCAACAGAGCAAGACTCCGTCTCAAAAAAAAAAAAAAAGAACATTATGGAAGCATGCTCTAGATATTTTTAGTAAATAAAATAGGCCCTCACCACTGCTGCAAAAGTCTTTTATTAATCTTCAGTTGATTTTTGTATTCTTTAGAACTGTTTTTAATCTTTTCTAGTTTTTTTGGCCCTTAACTCCAGCATTTTTCACTCCTAAATAATCTCATATTATTGAAAAGAAACAGGCAATTATCCAATGTGAGTTTTCACTCCACCTAAAAAACTTCTGTCTTCACCCTTCTTACCTTTTGCTTTTGCAGAAATTAAGTGTCCTGCCTCCTTACCAATGCTTAACCTCCATATACTGCTTATGATCATATTGTCTCCTGAGGATCTTAAGTATCTGTTCTTTTGTGTCTTTCCTATGCTTGGTCTCCATATAAGTTCTGTGCCCTTACCGTAATAACAATCACCTGCCTATCCTACTGCTCATCCTCAGGTTAAATTTGCAAAAGAATCATTTATACTTTCGACCTCCGCTTCTTTGCCACCCACTAATTCCTTATAAATTTATCTTCTTACTCAACCACCATACTAAAGCCGCTTACAGAAGGCCACGAATAACCTCCAAGCACCTTTTCTCACTCTGTATCCCCCTTCAACTGTCTGCGGCATGTCAGTTTGTTACCTCCTTCTTCTTCCTTCTATAAAGTCACCTTTTACGACACACTATTCTTTTCATTCTGCCTCTCTGATAATTCACTAAACACTCCTACCACTTGCACTCCCTTGAAGTTTTTGTCTCATCTCTCCTTTACCTCTTTACTCTCTCTTCAGACAAGCATTTACTGTGACGACTTTAAGTATCACCTTTCTCATTCTTGCCCTGACCATCAAACCCAAATTGCCAACAGCCCACTCAACATGGCCATAATCAATATGGTCATCTTATTGTGGCTCAATAAGGCCTTCTAGATAGTACCTCAAACTCAGTGTCTAAACCAAACAATTTCTCTCCACTCTCCCATCTATTGACACATGTTTTCCTAGTCACTCAGGCTCAAAACCCCAAAATACCCTGTTTCCCCTCATCTGTTTTTTAATAATTCAAGACTACATTAAAGTTGAGAGAGAAGTACAACAAACACCCATATAGCATACCTACATTGACTGACTGTTAACATTTTGCCACGTATGCTTTATGTTTCTACATTATTTTTCCTTTTCTCTTCTTTTTGTCGAATAACTTCTGGAAGTTGAAGCCGTCATGACATTTTATCCCTAAATACTTCAGGATGTAACTCCTAAGATCAAGAAGAATCTCCTACATAACCACACCATTATCACCCTCAAGAAATTTAATAATTCTGTATTAGTTATCTGATATATGATCTATATTCAAATCTCACAAATTATCCCAATTATGTTCTTTAGAGCTATTCTCTCCCTCTAATCCAGGATCCAATCAGAATTCAGATTTTGTGCATAGTTGCCATGCCCTGGAATAATTACTTTCCTGCAACTTCTAATCAAGTCCTATTGAGTCTACTTTTGAAATATCTCCCAAATCTATTCCTTTCACCATCTTGCCTTTACTCCCTCTCACTTGGATTATTTTCGTAAATATACTTTCAACCTACAGAGTGCTTCCATTTAATCTTAAGATTCAACTATACTAAGACTCAAATCTGCCCCTCTGTCCACCTTCAATGACTCTCCATTACTTACCAAATAAATACTCAACTTCTCACTCCTCAACCTGACATTCAAGATCCTCCACAATTTAGCTGTACAACACATTTCCATTTTATGTTCTTCTAGTCAGCTCTACATGTAGTCTTTTATCTTAGCCCGTACTATTCTCTACCTAGATTTCCCTTCCTCATGCAATTTCCAATTACTGAAATAACCATTCTTTAAATGAAATGTTTCTTTTTTCTGAGCTCTCTTCTGATTACACACCCTCTTCCTGCTACCACCATGTGACCTCTTTCCATCTTCCTCTTCTAACCTTTGTAACACTTTATAGCTTTTTAAGACCAAATATCCCATTCTGCCTTGTAATTTACTTAGGTATGTATCTTATCTCTAATATTAGACTACAAGCTCTTCAAAGGCATGGGTAATAACTGCACCCTAAAGAGCCAATACAAAGTCCTAAACATACTGGACACTCAATAAATGTTGATATGTTATACCAAGAGGTTAATACTTTTTTTTTTTTAAGAGATGGAGTCTTGCTATGTTGCCCAGGCTGGTCTCAAACTCCTGGCCTCAGGTGATCCTCCTGCCTCAGCATCTTGAGCAGCTGGGATTACAGGCATGAGCCACCACACCTAGCAGGACTTTTACCAAATTAAACTATATCAATAATGATTTGCAGGGTTCCTGCCCCTCCTGCTCTACTACGATCCCTGGCCTCTCTTGGCTTATTGTGGCCTTTTGTGGTTCACAACCTAGCACTAAACTTGAGTCACCACTTCCTATCTTATACACTTTATTGCTTTTTGTCTCAAGGGTATAGTGCTAAACTTGGAATCTATTTGATAGGATCACTTTTTTCCTATGGTGTCACCAAATATTAATTCTGTTTTCTACTCTCATTTTTATATTACTTTTCCAATCGAAATCATTACTAAATACACAGGAAAAAAATGTAGCTTTCACTAAAATAACAAATAATAAATACACAAAGAAATAATTTCCAAGACCTGCTATTTAAACTTACCTGCCCCCAGGCATACATATTATTATGAGTCTGTGAAGGGTTGACTTTTGAAAGGAGGAAACGGGCCTTGAAAGCAAAGAAGAAATAACATTATCCATCAAAAATGGTTTCAGTCAATATCAGCTGAATAATTATATCATGCAAAATCAATTTTATTTAGTATATGTTGGTAAAATTAATTTTATTAATTTTTAAAAGATTAAACTTTGAAATGTATAGGTCACTATATGTTACAAATAAATAATAAATGCACCTCTTCTCTCCAAATCATACATCCAAAATAACAAATACATTGTTGAGTCCAAAACTCAACATATAAAAGTTATGTGTGCAACAATTATGACAAGGTTAGTGTGAAATTACTAAACACTCGGTCAGAAGCTCAAAATCCCAAATAATGATAAAAACAAAAGCCATGAAAATCTGTAAGTTCTTTTGCTTAAAATAATGACCCTTAAGCTTTCTTAAACCACAGGTGATTCTATGAGACAAGTGATCCAACATTTCATCCTTCTACCCACTATGGCTTATCATCATGAAAATAATAACCAGAATAAAAGAGGAAAATGGTAATACACATAGTGAGACATCAATGAAAGAACCAGTAAGATTTTTAATTCATAATGGAAGCACATAGACAGTAACATCTTTCAAAATTTAGTATCATACAAAATCTTTTTCTACTCTCTAAGGAATCAGTTTAACCTAACAGTGAAGAGCACTGGCCCTGGAGTACCAGGACTCAAATCCCACTCCTGTATTTACTGTGTTCCCTTGGCCATAAGTAACCTAGATCTCAGTTTTATTATCTGTTAAATGAAAATAACACTAGAATTCTTATGAGGATCAAATGAAATAAGGCATGCAGAAGTACTTTGCAAATTCTCAATATGAAATAACTTATATAAATACAGTAAAACTAATAGTAATTATCATTTCTGAGTAACAGTTACTGATATTTGCTACCTATTTTATAATACTGTACTAGGCACTAGGGAATACAAAGCATAGTCCCTGCCTTCAAAGAGCATGTAAAACAAATTAATAACAACTTATAATTAATTATAACTCTTATAAGAATTACAAAAGAGAAGTAAGAAGTATTTTATGAGAGTATGTTAAGGAACCTAACTTTGCCTTCTGAAGGTCTCAAAGCAACTGTGTATGTATGTATATGTATCTAATGTATATGTATCCTCAAAATCCTAAAAACCACAAAACCTTTTCATAATACCACAGTGTTTTCCTATTACATAAAATTTTATTTTCTAGAAAATTGGAATGATAGAATGAAGACAATGAAAAAATGTAAGTTACCACAAATGTCATATTCATAGACTTTAACAGTAAATAAACGGCTTTAAGAAAAGTATATTACTTTCCAAGCTGCTCACATTTTCTTGTTCAACCAAAGCTAGTATACCACCACAATGCCATCCTGGCCCTGTTCAGGAAGCTAGGCTAGAGACAGAAGATGATAGAAAGTGCCAGGTTTAGGCAACTAGTCAATAATCTTACTGCTTTGCTCTCAAAAGCTAATGCAAAAAGTAAGCACCGATACCTTCCCCTCCTATCTCCTTACCTTTCTGTCTGCTTTATGAAGCAATCTATTAAAATCAGAAGGCAAGTAGGTACACCTCACTGCAAACCTAACAACAAACAAACACACAAACAAATTAACACTACTTACCTGGCTGCCTCCATGTTCAGTGTCAATGTATCTTGGCATTGGAAATCTGGAGTGAAGAATTTCCTGTGCATCATCCACTGGGGCTTGCAGAAGGTGGCGGAAATTTTCATATTCAGGCATGTCCTGGTATCCTGACTTCCGCCACTGTGCTATGGTCTGATTTTAAAACAATTAAAGAAATTACTTTAAATTTCTTGCCCATCCAAACATCTTGAGATTTTTCCAAAGAAAATAATCTTTAGAAACTAAAAGAATTATAGACCACTATTCCATTTATCTCAATTTTTTAAAAGTTACAATTTCAGTGAGAAAATATTCTTAATAAATGTAAAATTAGAATATTTCTTCTCCTTTAAAAGTAAAATGAAAGAATACTTACATAAGTCAGAAAATTTTTAAAACACTATGCTTATCAAATAATGTTAGCTAAAAGCTATCTACCTAAGCTTATGATACGTGAAAGCAATTGAATCAATCCATAGGTAAGTAGCTCTGAAAACCATGTAATTAAATCATCTAAAAACTTATGCCTGGTTTATTTTCTAAGTTAGCTCAATCAGTCAACACATTCTTTTATAGCTTTATACCTCTGTATAAAACAATCATGTGCATTTCTGATTTCTCCTTTAACAAGCTACTTGAAAAAGTAAAAATCACCATAAAACAAACAAAAAGCAAAAAAAAAAAAAAAAAGCCCTGTCAGTATTAAAGGTTTGTTTTTTTTTTTAACAAAGGCAAGAAGTTAAAACAGGTATTGTTCTTAACAAGTAAAGGCCATTAGAAACTGGTATAAATTAAAAATAATTTACAATAATAATAATTAAATCTTTTAAAAGTCCTGGGTAGGTCGGGCGCGATGGCTCACGCCTATAATCCCAGCACTTCGGGAGGCCGAGGTGGGCGGATCACCTGAGGTCAGGAGTTTGAGACCAGCCTGGCCAACATGGTGAAAACGTGTCTCTACTAAAATGCAGAAATTAACTGGGCGTGGTGGCGTGCGCCTGTAATCCCAGCTACCCAGGAGACTGAGGCAGGAGAATCGCTGGAACCTGGGAGGCAAAGGCTGCAGTGAGCCAAGATAGCGCCACTGCACTCCAGCCTGGGCGAAAGAGCAAGACTGAGTCTTAAAAAAAAAAAAAAAAAAAAAAGTCCTGGGTAGCACTACTTCAAAGAATATTTTGAGTAATGTCTTTACTATTACAGTACAAATCTTTTTTAGAAACTTTTTTATAGAGACGGGTCTCACTATGATGCCCAGGTTAGTCCTGAACTCTTGGGCTCAAGTAATCCTCCTGCCTTGGCTTCCCAAAGTGCTGGAATTAGAGGCGTGAGCCACCACACCCAGCCACAGTGCAAATCTAAAATCATTTACAGTCAAAGCAACTGAAAAAATAAATCTGCAGAAGTTACTAAAACACTAGACTGTAAGTTTGAGAGCAGACCTGTGAAAAAAGAACACATCTATATCTTCCAAAGAATCCAGAGGAAGCACTTAACAATTGGCTGAATGAGTAACTGCAGGAATGAATCAAGGTCTGCTAAATACCTGGATTAAAGTTTAATAGCTACTAAAATCTTCTGCTCTCTGTAATCATTTACCTTTCCAATTAAGCGAAGTTACAAATTTTAATTCATGTATGCTTTAAATGAGTTTTCAAGATCATGTAGAACACTTAATAATAACTTATAATGATTGCACAACATAAAAGGAAAGCCTGCCCACTGACAAAGGCTGACTTTTCCCGTTAATGTTTTCAGGTAAAACCCAGAAGTGCCATTTGTCTATGTACAGTCAGTGTTCTTACTTTCACAGCACTATGCTTTGTGCAAAATCCAATTGTGTGTGGACAAATGAATAAAATAATCACATGTGGGTCAACTGCAATTGAAGCCTAAAACCTTATAGTAGGCAGCATCACATTTTACTATTTTATAAAAATGGAAATCAAAGTTTATCATAGATGAAACACTAGCCATACAATAAGACGTAAGAAAACCTTTCTAAGTAAAAAGACTTTACATGCATAGCTTTAAATGCTATTGAAATCTTACCTCACCATGATAAATCAAAATCTGGAAGAATGTGTCCATGAGAAGAATACGATCTGCAAGAATGCTACTGCTATCAAGAAGAACCGGCTAACATAAAGAAAACAATAAGAAATGAGGAAAAAGGAAAAATAAACTACTTAATAATATGAAATAGATGTTTCCAGGTTATTTTCCAAGTTTCTTTTATTCATTTATTTTTTTTTTTGGAGAAGGGTCTTGCTCTGTCACCTAGGCTGGTGTGCAGTGGCACGATCTCAGCTCACTGCAGCCTCAAACTCCCAGGCTCCAGCAATCCTCCCAACTCAGACCCCCGAGTAGCTGGGACTACAGGTGTGTAACACCATGTCCAGCTAATTTTTTCATTTTTTTTTTTGTAGAGATGGGGTCTCACTATGCTTCCTAGGCTGGTCTCAAATTCCTGGGCTGAAGTGATCTCCTGCCTCAGCCTCCCAAAGGCTGAGATTACAGGCTCAGCACGAAATTTGAAATTTAGGCCACTACACATGGTCTAAATTTGAAATTTATATTTTATTACTTAAAATCCCTTGCTATTATGAATTCTTATAGTATATTTTAATTTTTTAAGGAATCCCTTTAAGCTGAGGTAACAAACAATTTAAAACTAGAGTCAAGTCAAGAAAAATTCAAGGACAACTCCTAAGCCTAAATGGGGAAAGGCCTGGGCTAGAGCGAATTCGGGGCACGTGGGAAAACAGTCCCGCATGTGAAATGAAAGGGGAAAGGCCTGGGCTAGAGCGAATTCGAGGCACGTGGGAAAACAGTTCCGCATGTGAAATGAAAGGGAGTGGTCTGAACTGATGACATAAACTTAGGTGTCACATGCACAAAGATGGTAATTAAAGCAATGGGATTAGACTACATCACTGAGAGGGAAGACAGGGAAAGCCAGAAGATTGATCCCTTAAGCATGTCAACACTTAAGAGGTCTGAAAGAGAAAAGCTAGCAAAAGACTGAGAAAGAATGGTGAGTGAGTAAGGAAAACCAGGAAGGTATAGTAGGTGTCACAGAAGCCTAGGGCAAAAGGTTTTCAAGGGCTGAGTACTAGAGAGGACTAGGTAAATACTGTTGAGAGCTCTGGTGAGATGTAGGACATCGGTGGCCTTTATAAGAGCCATTTCAATATAATGTTAGGGACAAAAGTCTTACTTACATAGGTTGAGAAGACAATGTGAGGCGAAAAAGTATAAACAACAAATAACTTTTTTGAGTTCAATTCTCACCAGGAGCAGAGAAATGGGGTGGCAGTTAGAGAAAGCATGGGTCATGGTGGGGGTGTTTTGTCCGTTTGTTATAAACATGAGTGTTGTTATGGTTTCTATGTTAATTAATAAGAATGATCCAGATGGACAGAAAGTAATTATATAGAACAGAAAGAAGATAACTCCAAAAGCAAAACCCTAAGAAAGTGAAGCTGATAAGATTCATGGATTAAATGAAAAGGTTGAAATTTAATAGGAGCAGGCACTAGGGATAGTGGCATTCCAATTTTCTTCTAAACACCATTCTACATTTTTCAGATGTCTACAATGTGTGTTATTACTCAGAAGAAAAAAAGTTACTTCTAAAATATTCCTGATTCAAAGAATACAAGACCAAAATATATATAGCCAAACCAACATGTTAAAAATATATTTTTCCTAGAAAAATAGGAACTATTTGACCAATTACAAAAAAATATTGTAACGAAATAAAATATTTTACCCATTATTTTACAAAACTGAATAATAGCATCATGAAGGATCATTAATCAATAGATATTGTAAATATTCTCTTTATATTGACCTTACTAAAGTATTTTCAAATACAGTAACTACACACTTTTAAGTAGTAAAACAGACCATTTTAACTACAGAATGGAAAAATGGTTCATTTGATAACAGGTTAAAATAAGTGGGACAGTCTGCTAAGAAGGTTAAATGGATAACTTTATCAATCTTCTAAGCATATGTCTTTATAATCAACTATTTTTTTATGTTCTCAAAAAAACAAAGGAAAATGAGATTAAAACAAGAGACTTTGTTTAGACAGAATGTCATAACTGTCACAGACACTAAACTCTGGAATAAGCTACAGTCTACAAACCATAATCACTTCTGGACATTGTTAAAGACATAAAGAATAATCATATGCTTTGGAGGATTTGATTAACCAAATGGCTGGACAAAATGATCTGAAAGTCTCTTCCATCTCCTTTAAAAAAAAAATTTAACAATCTTCTAATATAGCCTACATGGTATCTAGCATATAGTAAACATTCATAAATATTTTAAGTGAATACATAAATAGGTTGAGATGTCCATTCTTTTAGTTAAATTCTTATATTTAGTAACTATATGTATTTTTTTAGTTATTTTCACTTTTCTCATGCCACACATTGCAGTAACAATACCAATTTATTTTTTTCTGTCCCTCTTACCTCTGGTGGTCCACTAAAAGAATATGCATACAGGATAGGCTGAATCATAATTAGAGACTGAGTCAGATCTTGACGCATAAAATGGTGACGATAATATGAACTCTCATCAGGACTATTGTTAAAAACTTGCAGGAAAGAAGATCTTCTTAAATGAAACATAAACTGTAAGATAAACACGTGAGATAGTTGTTACTGATTTTAATATTACAACAGGTGTTTACTATTAGCAAAAACATTTGATTACAAACTATTAACAACATAACAAAACATGTTATTATAAGAATGTTCTAATTTATATCTCTCAGAAAGGAATCCTATTCACAAAATTTATCAGCTGCCTAAAAATAAAATTCTACAAGAAAAAAAATTTTTTAAGTTGAAGTAAGAAAAGGATGGCCGGGCATGGTGGCTCACACCTGTAATCCCAACACTCTGGGATGGCTTGAGGCCCAGGAGTTGGAGACCAGTCTAGGCAGCATAACAAGACTTTGTATTTAAAAGGAAAAAAACAAAAAGACAAAAACCCCTTGCTCAAATCTAAGTTATTCAGAGGCTGATGCCAGGTAGTAAACTATGACCATTCTTTGTTTTTAATCCTCACCCCTCTGACCATATCTTTGGGCTTTTTTATTACTCATTACCAACACCAAAGATTCTAAGAAGATATAAAAATAAATTACAGATTTTCTACTTTTTATATGGCTGATATGATTTGGCTATGTCCCCACCCAAATCTCACCTTGAATTGTCAATTCAAGTTTACTTGTTAAGGCAGGGCCAGGTGGAGAGAACTGAATCACGTCAGGGGGCAGTTTCCCCCATACTGTTCTCGTGGTAGTAAGTCTCAGGAGATCTGATGGTTTTATAAATGGGAGTTCCCCTGCACATGCTCTCTTGCCTGCTGCCACGTAAGATGTGTCTTGCTTCCCCTTCGCTTTCCGCCATGCTTCTGAGTCCTCCCCAGCCATGTGGAACTGTGAGTCAATTAAGCCTCTTGGCTGGGCATGGTGGCTCATGCTTGTAATCCTAGCACTCTGGGAGGCCAAAGCAGGTGGATCACCCGAGGTTGGGAGTTCAAGACCAGCCTGGCCAACATGGTGAAACCCCGTCTCTACTAAAAATACAAAAAATGATTAGCCAGGTGTGGTGGCATGCGCTTGTAATCTCAGCTACTCGGGAGGCTGAGGCACAAGAATTGCTTGAACCAAGGAGGCAGAGGCTGCAGTGAGCTGAGATCGTGTCACTGCACTCCAGCCTGGGTGACAGAGTGAGGCTCTGTCTCAAAAATAAATAAATAAATAAACAAACCTCTTTCCTTTATAAATTACCCAGTCCTGGGTATGTCTGTTAGCAACATGAGAACTAATACCATGACTTAAAAATTGTACTGGGAAGGGTCTACACTGGTTTAAAAAAAGAAACCACATATATACCCATATAATTTCTTAATATTTAATGTTTTCCCTATACCTAAGAAACATTCTCCAGATTTTGTTTCACTGCTTCTTTCTCCTTTCACTTTCTTCCCCTCCACCTACTCCTCACGTGAAAGAAATCAAAAAGAGGGAGAGTTAGGCCTGAATAATGGACAGTTACACTGGGTCTTCGCTAAACTGATTAGGATCAGCCAGAAAGTATTCCCACTTGTCTTTAGTCACTTCTCTTAAATTCCTCCAACCCTCAGGTCTTAAGCACCTATATGTTGCTCCTGCCTGGGACTCACTCAACAGCTTTCTCCCAACATGTCATTCACTGAAATTCTGATTCCTATTCTGTTTTCAGGATCCATAATTCATTGAGAGGCTCTTGCATCCCTTACTACTTCAGTCATTCTTGTTTACTCACAGAAATGACCAATTGGTAAATGTTAGGTAATATTTTGGGGATGAAGACTTCCCTTAAATTTGGTCTATGCCATCTTTTAGAAGATTATCAGACTTTGAAAACCCAAAACAAAAGGTATTCCAGGGTCCTCTGCTTCCTATTTCCAGGAAAGGGAGAAAGATGGAAATGTCCAGATCTCTCTGAAGATCTAAATGCCCAACAAGAAGCCTTGAGGCAGGGAGAGAAGAGAAAGAAAGTGTGCAGAATTTAGTCAAATACTAAGGCTGATGTCCTCAATCACTTTCCTATTAGTTTCTGCTACAAAGATGACAAAACAAAGAATTTTACATGCCTTAAGACAAGCAGACCTTGCCTTTTCCTGGTTCTCCAAGATCTCACCAGAGGTTTTAGGTAAGTCTCTCCTCTGTAAGCATGGTGTTTCTGGGTTATAGATCAATCAAAAATAAAGGATCCTCAAAACAAAAAAACAAAAAAACAAAGAACAGCAGCTCTGAAAAAGAAAGCTGATGCTTTATACAAAGTTCTCATGGGCAAAAATATGAATTTCCACATCTCAATATTAATCATCCTTCCAAGTTAAGCTAAAAGGCCACCTCCTCCTTCAAAAGATATATAAAATCATCCATTTGGAAGGACTCCTTTAAGTTTCCTTTAAATTCTGTATATTTCTCACGTTCTGTTCTGTGTTGTTTATGTGTATTTCACATCTCACCCTTTAGACTAAAAGCTCTTTGTAAGAGGGATCCATGTCAGTCACCTGTATCCTCCTAAAGTTCCTTGCACATAGCACTCTAAACACACAGACTTAAAAATATCTATCAAATCAACAGGAGGATGGAGGGATAGATTCTACTGCTCGAGGTGGAAAATATTCTGTAAGGTAAATCAAACAGGTTTATTTTCTATCTATCTGGTGTGGCCCCATAAAATTGTTCTCAGGTGATGATACTATACTGCAAGACTAGCTAACTGGTAAAATGACCTCAGATGAAGTCCTTCTGGTACCACTATAATTAGGTCCCCCTACCTCAAATGGAAAACCAACCAGCCTTACATCTAATTCTACCCACTGCAGGGTTCCAGTGTAAGTCTCTATTCACCACAAATAAATGACTATCTGCAAGGCCAATATAAAAATACTATATACTTTTTATCAACTACTTATAGCACAGTATTAATTTCTTAGCTATCCCAAAACTTACCTAACAAAAAGAATAACCCAATAAAATAGGTACTATAAAAAGAGCAATAAAAAAGGAAAAATGAGGCTCAATGCTACTGGCCACACAAGAAAAGAATATGGGTCTGGCTGGATGTGGCAATCTTAGCACTTTGGGAGGCCAAGGCAGAAGGACTGCTTGAGGCTAAGAGTTCAAGACCAGCCTGGGCAACATAGCAGGAAACCATCCCTACCAAAAAAAAAAAAAAAAATTAGCTGGGCATGGTGGTACACACCTGTAGTCCTAGCTACTCAGGAGGCTGACTAAGCCCCGGAATTCCAGGTTACAGTGAGCTATGATGGAGCCACTACACTTTAGCATGGGTGACACAGTGAGAGCCTGTCTCTAAAAAAGAAAAAAAAAAAAAAAAAGAAAAGAATATGGACCTTTTACCTACTTACCTGTGGATAAAGGGAGAAAGTTTCTGAAAATCTGAAGGAACTTGGGTCATCTTTATGATATTCTCCAAATTTCTGACACTAAATAAAATAAAATGTGTTAGTAATTTAATTCTTGGAATAAGAGCTGACACTGTTGCCTATAAATATTCTATTTACAAGAAGTTACCAATCATCAGGAAGCAGATACTTAATAAAGAATAAAATTATAATATTACTTATAGACTTACCAAGATACAAAATCAAAGAAAAAACATCTAAATTTCCGAAACAAACACCACATTGCCCCAATGTAATTAATAACTCACCTTAAAATATTTGGATATTTTTTAACTAAGTGTCTCTCGCAACAAATAAAGAGCTCTTAGACAACAACAAAAAAGCTCAACATGTGCCCTGAAACACCAAAAAGGCTGGCACAGTGACTGACGCCTGTAATTCCAGCACTTTGGGAGGCCAAAGTGGGAAGATTGTGCCTAGGAGTTTGAGACCAGCCTGAACAATATAGCAAGACAACCATCTCTGTTAAAAAAAAAAAAAAAAAATTTTGGCCGGGCGCAGTGGCTCACACCTGTAATCCCAGCACTTTGGGAGGCCGAGGCAGGCGGATCACAAGGTCAGGAGTTCAAGACCAGCCTGGCCAACATGGTGAAACCCCATCTCTACTAAAAATACAAAAATAAGCCAGGCATGGTGGTGTGCGCCTGTAATCCCAGCTACTTGGGAGGCTGAGGCAAAAGAATTGCTTGAATCCGGGAGGCAGAGGTTGCAGTGAGCTGAGATCGCACCACTGGACTCCAGCCTGGGTGGTAGAGCAAGACTCTGTCTCCAAAAAAAAAAAAAAAAAAAAAAGTTTTGAGCCAAGTGTGCTGACTCATGCCTATAATCCAAGCATTTGGGAGGCCAACACAGGAGGATCACTTGAGCCCAGGAGTTTGAGATCAGCTTGGGCAACAAAAAATTTTAAAAATTAGCCAGGCATGGTTGCACGTGACTATAGTCCCAGCTACTCAAGAGGCTGTGGTAGGAGGATTTCTTGAGCCTAGGAGGTTGAGGCTACTCTGTAAGCCATGATCGTGCCACTGCAAGCCAGCCTGGGAGACAGAGCAAGATCCTGTCTCGAAAAAGAAAAAAACTATATATATAGTTTTTTTTTTTGTGACAGAGTCTCACTCTGTCACCCAGGCTGGAGTGCAGTGGCACGATCTTGGCTCACTGCAAGTTCCACCTCCCAGGTTCACGCCATTCTCCTGCCTCAGGCACCCGCCACCACCCCCAGCTAATTTTTTGTATTTTTAGTAGAGATGGGGTTTCACCGTGTTAGCCAGGATGGTCTCGATCTCCTGACCTCGTGATCCGCCTGCCTCGGCCTCCCAAAGTGCTGGAATTACAGGCGTGAGCGACCATGCCTGGCCAAAAACAATTTTTTGAACACCTGTAAAATCCTCTAGTATCAACTACTTGAGTCACAAGGAGCAGTCCTTATTTACAACCCAACCAAAACACTAATACCAATGGAAAATAGACTGAAGCATAAAGGAGGTATATCCAAGACCCACTATTTGAGTTATTCAGAAGTAATAAAACTGGGCAGATAAAGCAACAGTAATGATTTTCTTGAGGAAAATAACATCCCTTACAAAAAGGCTAATTCCTTCTTTAATTCAGTAATTATTTATGCATAAAGGCAGCCACATAAAAGGACCCTAGAGGTCAATGCCTAACCTCCATAAGAAAATGGTAATGACAAAAGCGGTATCTGTAAAAACAGTAAAGCTAAAGTGTTTCATCCCATTGGTGCAGCAAGAGAAAACCTGGTTTGAAGGGGAAGTCCGAGTAGTCTTAAGATTTCCTGAGCCAAGTCTGATTAGATGAAGTGTTTACCCAGGATGGCTAGCAATGCAGCTGAAGGGAGAACACAATTAGTGGTTGATGGGCAAACCAAAGGTCAAAGATGAATTAGCCATCAATTTTAAGTCGTGAAACAGAAAAGGCCAGGAGTCAAAAAGGAAGCTGAGAGCAGTGGCACAGGCCTGTAGTTCCTGTTCCTTGGGAGGCTGGGGTGGGAGGACCACTTGAGCCCCGGAGTTCAAGTCCAGCCTGGGTAAGTAATATGGCAAGATCCCATCTCAAAAGAAGGAAAGAAAGGAAAAAAGAAAGAAAGAAAGAGATGAACAGATCCCTGAAGTTGGATGCACAATGGATCCGAAAAAGGGACTGAGAATAGAGGCAGTAAATCATGTGTGGATACCAGTATCTTATGTGATAAATGACTTAGGTGATAACGCACTTTAGTTTCAGTAGCTATTCTACGATAGCCTCATTTTCTTGTACTGATAACTTCACTGCTGAATTTTTAGCTATTACAACAACAGCAACACAAATAGAGAAAAAGTTAATATTGTTTAGGTATTAAAACTTTTGTAAGTTTTTTCCTAATCAAAAATCTAGGAAATTATACTAATAAATTTCTTTCCCTCAATTTAGCATAGTAATATAAGTGTTTTCTTTTCCTTGATGACTTACTAGAGTAACTTTAATTAAAAAGAAACATCATTTTTTGTGTACTGTTCTGGAGACAGTGTGCATTACAGAGCCAAATTGGTGCTGGCACCATATCTGTTTTGGACACCTTTAAAATGACAGGTAAGCCTTTGCTTCCTTCAGTCATTATCATAAAATGGGGTCACAAGACTAATCTGGTCTCTAGCCCCAACTGTCCTGCTGCTGTTGTAAATGCTGCAGAATGTAGAACGTGTAGATTAGAAGTAAAGTACATTGTGAGGTTTATGTAATTTTGTACTTTTTGCAGTTGTCTCGTTTAATTAATTACTAGGCCCTTCTGTTTTACATTAGTGCTTATGTTTTACAAACATGTCAAACAACGTGGCAATTTTTGAAATTGAGGTGTGAGACAAAGTCATGGAATCAACCTAAATGCCCATCAATAATAGACTGGATAAAGAAAATGTGGTACATATACACCATGAAATACTATGCAGCCATAAGAAGGAACAAGATTAGCCGGGCGTGGTGGTTCATACCTGTAATCCCAGCACTCGGGAGGCCAAGGCAGGCAGATCACTTAAGGCCAGGAGTTTGAGACCAGCCTGACCAACATGGTGAAACCCCGTCTCTACTAAAAATACAAAAAAAATCACCTGTGTGTGGTGGCACACACCTGTTATCCCAGCTACTTGGGAGGCTGAGACAGGAGGATTGCTTGAACCTGGAGGAGGAGGTTGCAGTGAGCCGAGATCATGCCACTGCACTCCAGCCTGGGCAACAAGGTGAGACTCTGTCTCGAAAAAAAAAAAAAATAGAACCAGATCATGTCCTTTGCAGGGACACAGATTAAGTTAGAAGGCATTGTCTTCAGCAAACTAAGATGGGAATAGAAAAGCAAACACCGCATGCTCTGACTAACAAGTGGGAGCTGACTGATGAGAACACATGGACACATGGGGGGCAACAACACACTGGGCACCTGTGGGGAGTGAGGGGAGGGAGAGCATTGGGAAGAATAGCTAATAGATGCTGGCCTATAATACCTAGGTGATGGGATATCTGTGCAGTAAACCACCATGGCACACGTTTACCTATACAAAAACCCTGCACATCCTGCACGTGTATGCCTGAACTTAAAAGATGGAAAAAAAAAATTAAAAAACAATCTCAAAATTGAGATGTGAGATAAAAGATATAAAAGATAACAATTCTAGACATAAGTCTCCAGAGAATCCTGATAATTCTGAAGAATTACAATCATCTGAGTCATTTCAGTGTATTCATGCAACAAGGGACATACAAAAAAAAACCACCTTTACAAGGAAAATCGATAGGTTTTACATGGGACAGTAATCCAAGTTGTACTATTCAATTTTGTGTCATATGTGACAACCTACAAATTCAGCAATACCTCTGGCAAAATGGAAAAAGCCCTTTACTACAAATCACAGCCATTTGACAAGCAAAAGGTGCCGATTACATCAAGGAGCTTTTAGAATCTCTAAACAATGAAGGATTTGTTGAGACAAAGTCACAATTAGTGAAAAAAACTAAGGAAGCAAGCTATTTCAGAGTACAACTTATTACCTAGAAAAGTCACACAGTTGTTGAGAAAAGAATATTGCCAATATGTAAAATCACAGTAAGTGAAAATGCTAGGACAAGATGCTGTCTGAGGCCAGGTGCAGTAGCTCACGCCTGTAATCCCAGCACTTTGGGAGGCCGAGGCACGTGGACCACCTGAGGTCAGGAGTTCAAGACCAGCCTGGCCAACATGGTGAAACCCATCTCTACTAAAAATACAAAAAATTAGCCAGCATGGTGGTGTGCGCCTGTAATCCCAGCAGCTCCAGAGGCTGAGGCAGGAGAATCACGTGAACCCAGGAGGCAGAGGTGGCAGTGAGCCAAGGTTGCGCCACTGCACTCTAGCCTGGGCAACAAGAGCCAAACTCTGTCTCAAAAAAAAAAAAAAAAGATGTAGTCTGAGAAATTGAAAAGGTCCCATTTAAAAACAGTACAATAAGTCAAAGCACTGATGACATGCCATGTGATGCTGGAGACATCTGTGTATAATAAGCTGAAAAATAACAGATTCTCTACAGATTGATGAGTTAACAGGTTTCACTGATGTCATGTCAGATTTCTAAATAACAGTGAAATTCAAGGAAAATTTCTGCTACAAAGAGAAACTTTTCTGCTGTCCTAAATAAGCCAGGGTCAAAATATATTTAATGTTACATCTATCTGGAAACAAAAGATCCACCTTGAAGGAACTGTGTTGGCATTTGTGTCCCATCAATAGTGTCCCATCAATAGTGGACCCTATGAGAGGATTAATCTTTCTTGTTTTTTTTTTTTTAAAAAAAAGGTAATATTGTCATAATGCTGCTTTTTTCAAAGAGGTACTAGTATAAAAAACTCTTGGAGGTGAAATCAAAAAAGTTCTGAATGATGCTACAAAAATGGCTAACTTTTTTTTTTTTTTTTTTTTTGAGACGGAGTCTTGCTCTGTCACCCAGGCTGGAGTGCAGTGGCGCGATCTCGGCTCACTGCAAGCTCCGAAAAATGGCTAACTTTTAAAAACAAGTCTAGTTCACTCAAGAATTTTTAAAATTACATGAAAGCCTACACCAACAACACAAAAGCCACTGATACAGAAATTTGACAGCTTAGCAAATAGAGTTCTCAACAGGGTGCTTAAGCTAAAGAGTGCATAAAGAAGTACCTTCAAAGAATTAATTAGCCAGAGGTTGCTAAGTAAAAATGGAGCATCAAGAACTGAGCTTAGCCAGGTGTGGTGGCTCATGCTTGTAAAATCCCAACACTCTGGGAGACCATCGTGGGAGGGGTGCTTGAGCACAGCAGTTTGAGACTACCTTGAGCAAAATAGTGAGACCCAGTCTCAACAAAATTTTTTTTAAATTAGCCAGTTATGGTGATGGTGGCTCATGCCTGTAATCCCAACACTTTGGGAGAATGAGGGAGAGTCACTTAAACCCAGGAGTTCCAGACCACCTTGGGCAACATAAGGAGACTCTATCTCTACAAAAAAATTTTAAATGTGCGAGGTGCGGTGGTGTGTGCCTGTAGTCCCAGCTACTCAGGAGGCTGAAGTGGGAGGATCACTTGAGCAGGGGAAGTCAAGGCTATGATGAGCCATGATCATCTCACTGAACTCCAGCCTGGGTGACAGAGTGAGACCCTGTCTCAAAAAAAAAAAAAAAAAAAAAAGGAACTAAGCTTAATCAAGTGCTCTATGTCACAATGCAAGTACAGTAATGGTGTTCTGGCATGTTAAAAACCTAAGTAAATCAACACTACTAATAACTTTATTAGCACACGACTTGGTAATCTAGAACCAGATAATACAGACTTGTCTATATTTTGCATGTTAATATGCCTAATTTTTCTACCCCGGTTCATTTCTTTTTTGACACAGGGTCTCACTCTGTTACCCAGGCTGGAATGCAGCAGCACAATCACAGCTCACTGCAGCCTCAAACCTCCTGGGCTCAAGTGATCCTCTCGCCTCAGCCTCTGGAGTAGGTGGGACTACAGGCACACAGCACCATGCCTGGCTGATTTTTTTTGTAGAGACGGGTTTCGCCATGTTGCCCAGGCTGATCTTGAACTCCTGGTCCAAAGTGCTGGGATTACTGCCATTAGCCACCATTTCTGGCCTAATTTCTTTTAAAAGATGCATATATAATACTTCCATTAAAATGAAAGTAAAAAACTAAAGCCACAGCAATGAAGAAATATGTAAAAAGGCAATAAAAATGGCTACAATAATATAGAATTAAATTTGGAACTAACCTCATTCCAGCCAATAAGAATAGAAAAATAACAGGTTACATAACTGTCACTCTTACATTTTAAGGAAAAAAGGCAATCTAGTTTACTGGAAGAGTTAATGAGTTCTACTATTCATTACTGCGCTACTGTCTCAGTAATCTGAATAGGAGTTTCTCATACAGTATTTCAGATACACTGCTAAGTACTTTGAAAGAGATTATCTGCAACAAACATCTACTATAAATGAAAGCATACAGATTTAGAAAAGCACAGTGTTTATTTCTTACCAGTCGAATGAGCTGTCTGTCCAGCCACCTAAGCACATCTGGACCTTCTTCTGTTTCTGCTCTATATATTGCTAGCCGGGCCATAAGAATGGCAGCTGCCTCCTGGTCAAAAGATGCAGCAATGTTTTGGATTTGAGTTTGAGCATCTGCCCAGCTAAAGACAATAAGAAAGCATAGAAATGCTGCTGAATTATTATACCCACAATATTATAGTTGGCTACCACACAAATTTAAATTTAAAAGATAAAAGATACAGAAACTACTTCAATATTTCTTCTTAAGACAGAGTCTCGCTCTGTCACCTAGGCTGTGGTGCAATGGCACGATCTTGGCTCACTGCAACCTCTGCCTATTGGGTTCAAGCAATTCTCCTGCCTCAACCTCCCAAGTAGCTGGGACTACGGGCACCTGCCACCAGGCCCAGCTAATTTTTTGTATTTTTAGTGAGGCAGGAAATTAAACAAATAAAGAAAAACAAAATTAAAAAGAGAAGGAAATAACCTTTAGGTATTAGGCTAACTCATCCCAAAGGCAGTAACAGGCAAAGCCCAGACCCAGGCAAAGTATCGATAACATTATCCAAGAAGCCAGGGCTCAAAGGAATGTGCTCTGGAGACCGTCCCAGCAATCCCTCAAACACAGGGAAAAGAGAAACAAATTTTCCTTTCTCTTATGATATGAGTAAACCTATGAGTTTACAGATTCCTGTTTTCTATAACTAGCAACTTCAAGTAGTCTGTTTTATCTGAGCAGCACAGCGAAGGTCATGAGACATGCCTGAGCGGGCCTGGATTGCAACCATCTAGGCACCATAGCGAAGGTTATGAGATAAGCCCGTGCAAGGCTCTCTTGAGCAAAGCTAAATAACAGCCATCTGGGCCACATAGCAAGAGTCACACATAAGCCTGAGTTATGAACCTGTCACAGTTCAATTAACTGCCTTTGTTCTGCCTCTGTACATGAGCTTTCATGCCACTACGCTTCACGCCACTGTAAGCTTGTTTCAAACTAGTTAACCCCCTTTCAAAAGTGTGTATATAAGCCAAGCCCTGTCTTTGTTCGGGGCCCAGTCTTCAGATGTTAATCCACTGGATCTGAGTGCACTCAATAAAACCCTCCTGTTCTACCTACTAGTCTCTCCAGTCTCCTGATTCCCACAACATTAGTAGAGAGGGGGTTTCGCCATGTTCACTAGGCTACTCTTGAACTCCTGACCTCAAGTGATCCACCTGCCTCAGCCTCCCAAAGTGCTGGAATAACAGGCGTGAGCCATCGCGCCCAGCCTACTTCAATATTTCAAAATTCCAATATTACTTAGACAAATTAGCTTTTTTTTTTTTTGGAGACAGAGTCTGGCTCTGTCACCCAGGCTGGAGTGCAGTGGAAGGATCTCAGCTCACTGCAACCTCTGTCTCCTGGGTTCAAGTAATTCTTGTGCCTCAGCCTCCTGAGTAGCTGGGATTACAGGCTCCGGCTAACTTTTTTGTATTTTAGTAGAGATGGGGTTTCACCATGTTGCCCAGGCTGGTCTTGAACTCCTGAGCTCAGGCAATCCACCCACCTGAACCTCCCAAAGTGCTGGGATTACAGGCGTGAGCCACCGCACCAGGCTCAAATTAGCATTTTTTTAAAATCACTAATAGCAGTTTTAGTATAGCATCCATTGTTTTTCAGACAAATATAACCAAACCTAAAGAAATCTTCCAAAGCAAGTGTAAAGGCAGCTCTCCAGCCACATTCCTTAAACATTAAGATTTTCACTAGTCCAGTCAGCATGGTGGCACACATCTATCGTCCCAGTTATTCAGGAGGCTAAGGTGGGAGAATCACTTAAGCCCAGAAGTTTGAGTTCAGCCTGGGAAACAGCAAGACCCTATCTCTAGGCTGGTTGCGGTGGCTCACACCTGTAATCCCAACACTTTGGGAGGCTGAGGCAGGCAGATTGCTTGAGTTCAGGAGTTCAAGATCAGCCTCAGCAACATGGTGAAACTCTTGTCTCTACTAAAAATACAAAAATTAGCCAGGCATGGTGGCGCATGCCTATAATCCCAGCTACTCTGGAGATGAGAACTGCCTTAACCTGGGAAGCAGAGGCTGCAGTAAGCCGAGATGGCACCACTGCACTCCAGCATGGGCGACAGAGCGAGACTCTGTCTCAAAAAAAAACAAAAAAAAACAAACAAAAAAACTTGAAAGTCATAAAATAAGGAAGTTTTAAAAAAGCAGAGATTTTTTTTTTAAGAGACAAGGTCTCACTCTATCACCTAAGCTGGAATGCAGTGGCATGATCATGGTTCAAGTGGCACAATCATGATTCACCTCAAACTCCTGGGCTCCAGCAATCCTCCCACCTCCGCCTTCTGAGCAGCAGGACTACAGGCATGGACCACCATGCCCAGTTAATTTAAAATAATTGTTTTAGAGATGAGGGTCTCACTATGTTGCCCAGGCTAGTCTCCAACTCCTGGACTCAAGTGATCTTCCTGCCTCAGCCTTCCCAAAACACTCGGATTACAGGCATAAGCCACCGCACTTGGCCAATAAAAGATTTTTACAAGTAAAAATAATAGCATATACGTGTGCCCACACACATAGATAGGCAAGTCCCTATATCCAACTTCAAAATTTCATTTCTTTAATTTTGATAAAGCAGAAATATAGAAATACAAAAATAAAGTTTTTCTCTCAACCTAAGTAATTCTTGTTTATTCCACTGGAAAATGAATAAAGTGTCAGAAGTTTCTCATTGGTCTTTCAATCATTAGTGATAAAAATCAAATAATTAAAATTACTTTGTATTCTTTTATTTCCATGTTAATACACTGACTAAAACTAATTAAAAGTTAATAAGTAAAAATTTCAGTCTAAGGGATTAATTTGATACTATACATAAAATAGCAATTTATTAAATCCAAATGCTGTATAAATCCAACTGATCCTGGGTAGACTCAGATCAAACTGATCCTGGGTAGACTCAGCAATACATTTCATCTGTTTGTTTGTTTGTTTGTTTAATATTTCAGATATAGTGACTGGCCAGACATACTTACAGACTTCTTGAAAACAAGTGCTGAACCACTTTTACATGTAAGAGTGATCCTAAGGGAATTCAGGCAGCAGCATGTTTAAAATTCTTCTCCCTTCTTTCTGTATTTTTAATTTTCTTTCAATAAGCAAATAATTATTAAATGTTTCCCAGATGGTTGAAACGTGTGAATTATCTCAATGTAGTAAACAGTAAGAAGCAAAAAAGAATGAGAATGTGTAAAAGAAGACATTGGTAATTTTGAAAGTTATGTTTTAATACAATTTAAAGACTTCATGATTATACTAATAGTTTGGTTTAGTGTTTTATTAATTATTTAGTTTTAATTTTAAAAATCAAAGAATTAAAAACAACACTGTTTGAATCAGTACTTTCTAAACTTGAATGACCATATTTATTTGCTTTAAACTGAACTACAAAGGTGGCTTTTTTAATTCTGAAAATATAATGGTGCAGTAGAGGAAATACATTCCAAGTGAACACATGCAAATTTACTAATTATGATTTGTTTAGACATAAATTAAAAGGTGGGCTCTTAAAGTCAAGTTTAAAGGGCTTTTTGACACTGTAAAAATCTGTCTTCTACATTTCCCATATCCCTTCACTATGACTCTTACAACTAGTTTAAACCAAAATTCCTAGATCAAAGTCATTTTCTATATGAAAAATAGAGTAACTGTCTTCTCAGGAGCCTTTATTTTCATATGGCTTATTCACTTAAGAAAAACACTTGTCTACGCCCCTAAAGTCATAGTCCTAGTTTAAAAAAAACAAAAACAAAAAACAAAACAAAACAAAACAAGGTGCTCTGATCATTGGAAATCGTTGGGATAAGTTAACTTGAAAAGATGGATGCTTTTGGTAAGACACAATGCTATAAATGGCACCATAACACACATATGTCTCTACAAATAGCCTCATAAATTCTGTGCAAACTGAAAATATATAAGTCCATGGTATTTCTCATAAGACAGCACCCTGTCTCTTGAAAGAGTAATCTAACCTTTTAAAATTTTCATTTTAAAAATATTTCAAGCATAAAGACAGTAGGAAGAGTGGAATAAACTCCTATATATCCATCACCTAGATTCACCAGTTGTTAGCATTTTAACACATCTGCATTATCATTCTCTCTCTCCATTTATATACACGTTTTTTGCTGAACTTTTCTAGATTAAGTTGGAGATATTATGACCTTCTGCCCAAAATACTTCAGTGTATATCTCCTAAGAACAAAAAAATTTCTTATATTGCTCCAATTACTAAACTCATGAAATTTAACACTGATATAATGCCATTATCATATAGAAAGAGACCATATTCATATTTCCCCAACTGTCTAATAATGGCTTCTAAAGCAAAATTTTTCTCTGACATTCGCATTTTGTCCATGATCACACATTGGCATTAGTGGTAATGTTTCTTTAGTATCCTTTAATCTGGATCAGTTGCTCAGACTTTCTTTGTCTTCCAAGACATTTTTGAATAGTATAAACCAGTGACTTTGTAAGTTGTAAAAAGTCCCTCATTTGGTATGTCGTTGTTTCCTTAAGCAAATGTACTGAATGTCAAATTTAATGTGTGCACACACATGTGTGTGTGTGCACACACATGTTGAGAGGCATAAATAAACTGAGAAGTTTGCCAAGAATCAGTACTTCCAAGTTCCTTATCTGAAATCTGAACAAATCTAAGGGAAGGTTCAGCTGACATTTTTTATTCAAATGAATAACGTATCCCCTTGACATTGTTCCAGGAAGTTAAGTCAAAGCAAGGTAACAGAACAGAACACTAAATCTATGTACAACCCTGTGCTAAGTAATAGATCATCCAATACAGCTAATACTCAGTTCAAATGTTGTGTTCATGTCCATCACTCACCAAAAGTCTTAAGATTTTCAGGAATGAAGCTAGAGTTTTAAGTACAGTTAATGAAAATGAGAGCTACAAATGCCTTCCTTGTCCATTGTCGAGACCATGACTAAACTGGGTAAATTTACAGATCAACACTTTCCCTATCCAGACAACCAAGTTCAAGACAAATAGAAATAAAGACCAAAGCCTGTTCATTTCGAGATTCACCTCATCTAAAAACCTCTTCCTAACTAAAATCATTCCACAATTATTTTCCTTTTGTTTTATACTTCCCAAATACATAGAGATACCAAAGTAGCAGAGAAATAATTTATTCCTAATTCTTAATAAAAAGAAGGGTACTAAATTTAGTTAAATTTGTTGTCTCTGCAAATGCTGGGCAAAGAGCACATGAACAAATACATGCCTTATTTGGAAAATCTATCACAAAGATAGGAATAAGAAAAGGTATCTGTTGGGCTTTATTATTCCCTTTCGGGGACCCTGCCTATATCAACAAATTAGAACATGACTATGTTACACAAAATACTACCCTATAATTGAATCTGTTAGATAGAGACTTTACCTTTTGTGGTCTCAACAAGTGCTAGTCAAAGTATGGTATGTGAACCAGTGCCATGAAGTCAAAAGAGGAACTGAGAATAAATGTTTAGAAACTGAGCAACTTCACAAAATAATCTTACATCTTATTAATCTAATAATATAAAACAGGGAGTTTGTTTTAAATCACTTTTTAAAATTTCATTTTTCTAGTAATTCATTTTTATTGTATTTAATAAAAGCATCTGTACCCAAAGGGTTAGGAAAAAAAAGCACAACTGGCCCTTTACCACAGACAATGTGAGGATGACTCTATACCACACCGTCATATAGCAGGAGGCTAAGTATGTTCATGGCTTCCGCATTCATACTCTCCTACAACAGAACGTACTCCACAAAGCAGAAGCTGAGTAATGGCATAATAAATGAATTAAATGACTAAAAAAACTTGAAAAAAAAAGCTAAGAATTTTTATCACTAATTGAAAAGTAATGTGATTAATTACTGTGCTATATCATTTATATATGTAATGGATTATATATATTATTATTGCCTATTATAGGTAAATATTTGATTTTTCTCCTCTCACAGAATGAGGTAAATAAAATAATATTTTGAAGGGTGTGTCTTAGAAGTACTTTTTAAAATTGCTCTTACGGTTCTTAGTAATGAATATTGTAGTAAATAAGCTGGGTTAGAAAGAAATAAATAAAATACTATTAGTCACAAATATTCACTTGCTAGTCATGGATGTCACCCAAAATAGGAATCTAGTTTGGAAACACAACCCAGATAGTTGTGATATGAAAATCAAATCTCTAACAAATACAACTTACTTCCTAGCAATGGTGGTCACTCGGATGCGTCTCTGCCCACTTGAATGCTGATACTGAGTCACAAACTGGATTGCACCACGCCCTCCTTGAGGAATTGGAGCATTATGCTGTATAAATATAATGGAGTAAAACCTAAGCAAAATTTACTATGTTGTTGTCATATAATCACAGGCTACATGTCCTAGCACTAAAAATAATTCATTCTAAAATTGATTAGAAGGATACTTATTTCCAATGCATCCAAAACAGTTATAATTTGTCACACAGAAGAGGAGAAATTAATTTGGAGAGGAGGAAAATAATCAAGAATCAGAGAAGTCAGTCCTGCTAGGAAATCAATTTTCAAGTACTATATATGCCAGAGGGACATGAAAGAACAAAGAAAAGGGAGAGCGTAAAGAAATTAAAAGACAATTCCTAAGTGAGGCCATTTAAGCCAAATTGCACAGATTGAATATCCCTTATCCAAAATGCTTGGGACCCGAAATGTTTTGGATTTTGTATTTTTTCAAACTTGGGAATAGTTGCCTTGTACCAATTGAACATCCCCAAATCCAAAAATCCAAAATCCAAAATGCTCTCCAGTGAGCATTTTCTTTGAGTGTCATGTCAGTGTTCAGAAAGTTCCAGATTTTGAAACAGTTCAGATTTCAGATCTGAGTTGTTCAACTTGTAACTGGATAAAGAGAAATTGAGCTAAGTCCTCCTCCCCTAGGTATAGAAGATGAAAGCAGAACTTTTAGGAACATTATCATATGATGAACAACCAACCAATGAAAGATTAATAATGAGAAGAAACTAATAGCAATATATAATAATTACCATCAGAAAGAAATACAAGTAGTCAATAGGAGAACTTTATTCATGCATTCTGACAACAGATATTCTTGCTTTGTTTTTGTGTGTTGTTTTGCTTTTGTCAGTAAGAGTCAATATATTTCTTATAAATTTTAATGTTTAAAAAAAAACTATAGCACCTGCCTTAGGAAAGCTGACTGTTAATATTTTGTGGTTCATTTTATGCCTAAAACCTATTAATAAATAAGTCAGTAATTTGTATTATTCTTCAATGTGATTAATTATCTCCTGTGGCAGAAAAAAAAATCTTTCCAAATATGATTACTTTCTAAACTTTTTCTAAGGATTTTGACATATTAGACCTTCTTGTAGGAAGACTCATATATCATATATACTTTGTGACAACTAGGAAAAACTAGACATCTAATTGCAAAAATGTGTAGCTAGAAGGGAATTTTAAATAACTGCATTTTCCTTCATTTTTATATTCAAAAAAAGAAAGAAAACAGACTAAAAGTTGGGCTACCCAAGGTTTGGAGTTTGTAGGTTTCCCTGCATTTCTATTACAATACGTCCTGTCACCAAGGAGTTTAGCCTTGAAAAATAAAAAAAAGACAAATATAAATTCCAATACAGAAAATAAATTTTGGGTTATATCTACTATACGAAAAAAAAAATATGAACTATTCATGGCCTAAAGTAAGTACTTATTCAAATGTATGTTTTGATATTCAGATGTAGAAAGTCATACCTGATTGACAACCTCGAAATATATGGCTAAGGTTGTAGTGGGGCTAAGTCCACATATCTTCCACTGACATGTGCCACCTGTTCCTATCTCCTGCAAAAATAAAATATAGCATGTTTGAAAGCTACAGACACAATTTATTAATTTTATGTTAAGGTGAAAAAGGAAAAAGACCACAGGAAAAAAAAAATCATGTTTCAAACTAATTCAACAATGTTAAGAGCTTAAAATATTTTAAGACCAAAAAAAAGAGCATTTTTACATAATAAAAATAAAATAATTTTTACATACTAAAAGTAAAATTCAAATTCTTGCTAAGTAAATTACAAAAGTGTTAATATAAGTTCTTCATACTGTTGTCTTTAAAAGCGTATGCTATTTGGGCAGGTGCGGTGGCTCACACCTGTAATCCCAGTACTTTGGGAGGCCGAGGTGGGCGGATCATGAGGTCAGGAGATGGAGACCATCCTGACTAACACGGTGAAACCCCATCTCTACTAAACACACAAAAAATCAGCCGGGCGTGGTGACAGACGCCTGTAGTCCCAGCTACTTGGAAGGCTGAGGCAGGAGAATGGCGTGAACCCAGGAGGCGGAGCTTGCAGTGAGCTGAGACGGCGCCACTGCACTCCAACCTGGGCGGCAGAGTGAGACTCTGTCTCAAAAAAATAAATAAATAAAAAATAAAAGTATATGCTATTTAATGAAGTAACTGCAACTAACATTATCCTTCTATCCAACTACTTGATCTGTATAAAAAGAAACTGATTTAACATATAATATATGCATTTACAAACACATGTTCTCTGGAGAATTGTTAAGCACTCTGATTCCCAAGAAAACGTTATAGATATAGATAGACCTTTACCAGCAAACTGCTTATACACATTAATTTTTTAGCTTTGTCATTTTTAAAGTTGATTATCCACTTTGTATTATTTGTCCCACCATCCTCTCTACAGCTACATGATTCTACCATTTTAGAGTACATTATACTTCCATTAAATTGGATAAAAAGAACAAAGAACTGAAATTCCAAATCTGGCTAATTTGGTTACTTTTTTGAAAATTCTGGTAACAAAAATCAATTTAGAGCTAATTTTGACTTTCAGAAGTCTCCAAATTTCCAAATCACGAGTTTTTGTTTTGTTTTGTTTTGTTTGTTTGTTTTTTAGGCACACTGGGGCAAGACATAATTTGGGCATAAAAAATAGAAGACTGGTGACAGTATAAAAGTTTTCATTAGGGGTGGATGGGAAAAGGCTATGCAGAAAGAGCAACCACGAATAGAGGCATACCAATGGGGGCTGAACTACATAAAACAATCAATATAAGAATTTTGAAGGGAATGCTATAGGCTGCCACCCCAAGTTTTTGGTGGTGCTGTCCTGTGCATTCACTGTATCTTCTTTTTTTCTTTTTTGAGGGGGGATAACAGGAGGGGAACAGGGTCTCTCTATGTTGCCTGGGCTGGTCTCTAACTCCTGGGCTCAAGCAATCCTCCTGCCTCAGTCTCCCAAGTAGCTGGGATTACAGGTGCAAGCCACAGTTCCTAGCCCTTTATTTTCTTTTTAGAATAAACACAACTTACATTTTCAGACACACAGGGTCCTTTAGAATTGAGTGACACACAGGGTCCAATAGCTCCTGAAATCTTTATTTCCCTTGAGGTCTGCAAAATAAGAAAATAGCATGTTCGGTTTCCTCAAAGATATGTTCAAATGTTCAACTACAGGTGTATAAGAATATAAGATATTCATCTATATTTAAAACTCAAAGCCAATGAAAATATACTAACATGAAAAATAATCAATGAGCACTTCTATGCTCACTGACAAATTTAAAATCTGGCACCAACCTAATTTTAACCTTCTATTTCCATTAGCACATAGGAGGTCTCCACTTGGGAACCCCATTCTGACTTCAGACTTCTACCTATCCACCCAAAATTCACACATCCTAATCCAAAACCTTAGACACCCTATTCTATTTTTCCTCCCATAGGAAATCTGTCACCAAGATTGGTCTCTCCCCAGTCTCTCTTGCCACCAAAATTTAAGCTATCACAATACCTTTTATCTAAAAAAATAAAAAATTGGAAAGCCTACTTTTGTTTTCTTACCTGAGATTCTTTTTCCTGACATATGCAGAATACCACTGTCAGATGAATCTTACCCAAAATACCTAATATGACTTCTGCCTACACTTGTGTCTCCACACTACAACCAGCTCCCACAAATTTAAGCTATTTCCCCTCATTCCAATACAAAGCATCTACTCTCACTGGGCAGTTTTCTCAAACACACAATGCTGATTCTCACCTCTATGCCCCTCCTCACACTGGGTTCCTGAATAAAATGCATTATCCTCTAACACCTTTAAAAAAAACAACTGTGGCCGGGCACAGTAGCTCACGCCTGTAATCCCAACACTTTGAGAGGCTGAGGCGGGTGGATCACCTGAGGTCGGGAGTTCAAGACCAGCCTGACCAACATGGAGAAACCCTGTCTCTACTAAAAATACAAAATTAGCTGGGCATAATGGCACATGCCTGTAATCCCAGCTACTCGGGAGGGTGAGGCAGGAGAATCGCTTGAACCCGGGAGGCAGAGGTTATAGTGAGCTGAGATCATGACATTGCACTCCAGCCGCGCAACAAGAGCAAAACTCCATCTCAAAAACAAAACAAAACAGAAAAAACTGTAAGTCACACTCCTTAGAATAAATTGTGTCCTATATATGTTCATTTTTCTTCTCTAAACCTTTATAGCGTTTTTATAACTTACTATTACGTCATTCTATTACATACACTGTTTACTTTTCCTGCCTAATCAAGAGAATGCTAAGTTTCTCGATAGCAAGACGTGTACCTTAGATATCCCTAGACGTCTCTGTAATTTCCCATGCAATGTTGGGCATATAGCAAGCATTCAATAAAACAAGGTTAATAAATATTTAATGAAAATTCAAAACTAATGTGCTTAGAATTAATTTAATAAGAATCAATTAGGATTAGAAGCACTTAGCCTTTGGGTATTTTAAATCCAAATTTGAAATAAATGATAGAATTATGTAATAACAACTAATCATAAAACAATTACTGATTATCCAAAAGGTAAAAAACAGTTTCCTCTTAAGTTAGATAACAATTCCTATCATTAACCTAGCACTAACATAAATAGATTTGGCTCTACAAAAGATAAAACAGGCCGGACGTGGTGGCTCATGTCTGTAATCTCAGCACTTTGGAAAGCTGAGACAGGCAGATCACCTGAGGTCAGGAGTTCGAGACCAGCCTGGCCAACATGGTGACACTGCATCTCTACTAAAAATACAAAAATTAGACAGACACGGTGGTATACACCTGTAGTCCCAGCTACTCAGGAGGCTGAGGCTGGAGAATCACTTGAACCCAGGAGGCAGAGGCTGCAGTGAGACAACATCATGCCACTGCACTCTAGCCTGGACGACAGGGGAAGACTCTGTCTCAAAAAAAAAAGATAAAACATACTTCAAAGAGCTAAGCCCTACATAAAGAAAAAAATGAAAAGTTAAAGAATATTTTACCAATATTGTTCTACTTTTCTACCAATTGTTCAGAAATGCTCAAGTAAAGTCTCATACATTGAATGATGACACTCTTCTGGTGAAGAAAATCTCTAACTCAGGTTTCAATATAAAATAACCACAATTTTGAAAGCAAGTATTAAATTTGATTAATGGCATTTTAGAATTATACTCAAGCCTAAAGCTGTCTTTTGATAACATATCACACATGTCAAGTTTTGGTTCTTACCTTTATTTCTAGTGTACCACCAAAGCCCATTTTAAACTGTCCATGCATGTCTTTGGTAAAGACTCTTTGAAAAGTTTGTTTGAATAAGGACGTATTGAAAGAATCACCCATTACCATGTATCCTCTGCATGGAAAGAACAAAAAAACAACATACTTGACACAGTTACTGAGTCCATGTGTTAAAATCGTAGAAGAAAATTACCTCTCAAAACTACCAATAAACTTTAAAGATATTTCCCAAAATGTGCTGTATTACTAATTTTTAATATTAAAATATATATGAGAATATCCTCACCCCACAAATAATCTCAATTTGAAAGGTAATAGAGTGACCCTAACAGCTGCATTTGTCCTTGGTAATTTAAAAAAAATTCTTCTTTAAATAGGCAATATATCTCCACCATATTACAAAACACAAAAGGTACACAAGAGTATATAGTAACAAATGTTCTCCATATTGGTAAAGGTACCTGACAGTTTCCAGCATGCATTCTTTTTTTTTTTTTTTTCAGACAGGGTCTCACTCTGTCGCCTAGGCTGGAGTGCAGTGGCACAATCACGGCTCACTGCAGCCACAACCTCCTGGGCTCAAGCCATCCTCCTCCCTCAGCCTACCAAGTAGCTGGACTACAGGTTGCACCAACATGCCCAGCTAATTTTTTTGTTTTTTGTAGCGATAGGGTTTTCCCATGTTGCCCAGGTTGGTCTTGAACTTCTGGACTCAAACAATATGCTCATCTCGGGCTGCCAAGGTGCTGGGATTATAGGCATGAGCCACCCACCCATCCCATTCTCACTCTTAAAAACGAGTATGTGTGTGTATGTATATGCATGTATTGTCTATGTCACATGAAATATACACGTTATACCGAGCAAATGAGAATGGAAGAAAATTAAGAGAGTATTTTCACTTAATGCACTTATTTTAAATTTTTTTCAATAAGCATATACCTACTTTTTTAATTTAAAAAATTTTAATATTAACTTGAAAGTTAAAAACTATTTTGATACCATTCCTTCTCTAATAGATTGGCAAAAATCAGTTTGACAGCAACATATTATGTTGGTGAGGCTATGGAAAAACAGGCACTCTCATATACATCTGCTGGGACTGCAAAATGGTACAACCCCAGTACAGAGCAAGTTGATAATATCTAACAAAAGCACATATGGATTTCCTCCTTAATCCAGCTACCCCACTAATAGTAATCTATTCCAAAGATACTCTAACAAAACAAAAACAGAAAAACAAAATATATTCACAAGGTTATTTGCTGAAGCACTATTTGTAACAACAAAAGTTTTTTTTCCTTTTTTCCTTATGTTTGAAATACTGTATTTCAAACACAAACTCAGAATAACAGAAAACTGAAAACAATCCAAATAATCATGTAATTAGAGACTAGTTGAAAAAATATTACATCCACAGAATGCAGTAATACACTGCTACAGACTGATTTCTAGGATATAAGTGAAAAACACAAAGAGGGCAAAGATGTATAAAATATTGTTTATATAAAAAGTAGGATACACATATGCATAAAATATTTAGATACACTTGCTCACATTTTTAAAATATTTTAAGTATTAAACATCAAAAGATACAACCAAAAATTAAAATAGGCAAAAGAATAAAACTGATGTGTTATAACTAATTGACCATAATTTTACTTTTGATATTATTAAAAGTTTTTATGTTATCTCTGATGCTTATTAGAAATTGTATCCTTTTAAATTTTTTAATGTTACTGGTACATAAATTTATAATTAAACTTTGTACACCGACCTTGATCCAGAAGGCTTGCCAACTTCACATATTAATATCAATAGTTTATAGATTCTGTCAGATTTTCTACAAACATATTATCTATGATGATCTAAGTCATCATTATACCTGATAATACATCCTAGATTAATGACAATTTATACCACCCCATTTCTCTGCTCCCTTTTACAGTAAACCTCTATGGAGGAATTGTCCACACCCTGACATCTATCTTCCAAATATATCCAAAGCCCAACTACTTCCCACCATCTGTGCCACCATCGCTTGGTATTCTTACATCCCTATACTCCACTAACGACCAACGAGGTCAGCCATCCTTTTAAACTATTAAGTCAGATCATAAAACTCCTCTGCTGAAAACTCTCCAGTGCCTTCCCATCTCACTCAAGGTAAAGTCCAAAGCCCTTTAAACAGGTAAAAGGACTTTGTAACCCATCCTCCTCACTCACTCCATTCCAGCTACTTTGTTCTCCTTGCTATTTCTCAAAATCACAGGTACATTCTCTTTTTTGTTATTATTTTTTGAGCCCAGGTCTCACTCTGTCACGCAGGCTGGAGTGCAGTGATGCAATCATGGCTCACCACAGCCTCGACTTCCCAAGCTCCAGCAATCCTCCCACCTCAGCCTCCCAAGTAGCTGGGACCACAAGCGCACACCACCATGCCCAGCTAATTTTTGTATTTTTGGTAGAGACAGGGTTTCACCACGTTGCCCAGACTGGTCTCAAACTCCTGAGCTCAAGCAATCCACCCACCTCAGCCTCCCAAAGTGCTAGGATTACACAGGTGTGAGCCACAGCGCCTGTCCCCAGGTACATTCTCAACTTTGTACTTGCTATTCCTCACTTGGAACACTCTTACTTCATATATGCACATGGCTCACTCTTACTTCCTTACATCTTTGCTAAAATATCACCTTCAATAAGGCTCTGCCTATTCATCCTATTTAGAACAGCAAACCCCAATTCTTCTTTCCTGACCTTTTTTTCTTCCCAATGCTATCACCATCTGACATTCTATCTACCATACTTACCCTACCTCCTCTCATTAGACCTGTACTAACATGTGGCTAGTTAAATTTAAATGTAAAGCAATTAAAATTAAAATTTTAGTTCCTCAGTCACACTTGCCACATTTCGATGGGACAGCACAAAGAATACATCCATTGCGAAATTATACGGAAGAGCCCTGCACTAGAAGATAAGCTCCATGAAGGCAAAGAGTTTTACGTTTAGTTCACTGCTTTACTTGCAGTGCCATGAGCAGTTTGCTACATAACAGGTGCTCATTCATATTTATTAGATGAATGATTTAAATAAATAAACTTGAGAAAGGGTTGACACATCTAATCGATTTTTAAGTCTAATTAAATTATTTAAAAAATAATAACTGATCATGGAAGAGGAAAGAACACATCCCAGGTCATTCTGTGAAGACAGTTACCCTGATGCCAACACCAAACAAAAGAAAACTACAGGACAGTATCTCCTGTGAAGACAGATCCAAAAATCCTCAACAAAATGCCAGCAAATTGAATTTAGCAATAATAAAAAGGATTATACACCGTGACCAAGTGAGATTCATCCCAGAAAGGCAAGGTAGGTTTAAAATCCAAAAATCAGTGCAATATACCATATTAATAAGGACAAAAGTCACATGATCATATCAATAGGTATAGAAACAGCATTTAACAAAATCCCAAAAACACATTTTCATGAGAGTTTTTGGAAGGGAACTTACTCAATCTGATGAAATCCACAGCTAATATCTTCTAATGGTAGAAGACTAAACAGGGATGGGCGCAGTAGCTCATGCCTGTAATCCTAGCACTTTGGGAGGCCGCGGCAGGTGGATCACCTGAGGTCAGGAGTCCGAGACTAGCCTGACCAACATGGTGAAACTCCATCTCTGCTAAAAATACAAAAATTAGCTGGGCGTAGTGGCGCATGCCTGTAGTCCCAGCTACTCGGGAGGCTGAGGCAGCAGAATCACTTGAACCCAGGAGGCGGAGGTTGCAGTGAGCCGAGATCGTGCCACTGCACTCCAGCTTGGGCAACAAGAGGGAAACTCCATCTCAAAAAAAAGAAAAAAAAAAGACTAAACGACTTCCCCCAAAGATCAAGAACACCACAAGGATATTCACTCTCACCACTTTTAATCCTGTACTGGACATTCCAGCCAGGGCAATTAGGCAAGGAAAAGAAAAAGCATGCAGATGGGAAGGAAGAAGTAAAACAATACCAATTTGCAGATGGCATGATGTTATATAGCGAAAATCCTAAGAAGTCCACAGAAAAACTACTAAAACTAATAAACAAGTTCCGCAAGGTTGCAGGGTATAAAATCGACATATAAAAATCAATTGTTGGCCGGGCACAGTGGCTCATGCCTGTAATCCCAGCTCTCTTTGGTAGGCCAAGGCGGGCAGATAACTTGAAATAAATATGAAAATTAGCCAGGCATGGTGCTACATGCCTGTAATCCAGATACTTGGAAGGCTGAGGCACAAGAATCTGCTGAACCTGGGAGGCAGAGGTTGCAGTGAGCTGAGATCGCACCACTGCACTCCAGCCTGGGCAACACAGCGAGACACTGTCTCAAAATTAAAAAATTAAAAAATTTTTAAAAATCAAGGCTGGGCACGGTGGCTCAGGTCTGTAATCCTAGCACTTTGGGAGGCCGAGGACAGCAGATCACAAGGACAGGACTTCAAGACTAGCCTGGCCAACATGGTGAAACCCAGTATCCACTAAAAATACAAAAAAAAATTAGCCGGGTGTGCTGGTGGGCGCCTGTAGTCCCAGCCACTTGGGAGGCTGAGGCAGGAGAATCACTTGAACCCAGGAGGTGGAAGTTGCAGTGAACCGAGATCACGCCACTGCACTCCAGCCTGGGTGACAGAGCAAGACTCTGTCTCAAAAAAAAAAAAAAAAAGAAAGAAAGAAAAAGCATGAACTAGGTTTCATCAAAATTTGAAACTTTTGTGCTGCAAACAATACCATCAAGAAAGTGAGGGAGGCCGGGAGGGGTGGCTCACACTTGTAATCCCAGCACTTTAGGAGGCCGAGGTGGGTCGATCTCTTGAGGTCAGGAATTCAAGACCAGCCTGGCCAACATAATGAAAGCCTGTCTCTACTAAAAATACAAAATAGTCGTGCGTGGTGGTGCACACCTATAATTCTAGCTACTGGGGAAGCTAAGATAGGAGAATCACTTGAACCCAGGAGGCAGAAGTTCCAGTGAGCCTAGATCACACCACTGCACTCTAGCCTGGGTGACACAGTGAGACTCCGTCTCAAAAAAAAAAAAAAAAGTGAGGGGAAAAAACCCATAAGAGAAAATATCTGTAAGTCATATATCTGATAAAGGGATTTATATCAAAATAACAAACTATTTTAACTCAATAAAAAGAAAATCAATAGCCCAAATTAAAAATGGGTAAAGAATCTGAACAGACATTTCTCCAAAGATATACACGTGGCCAGTAAGTACATAAAAAGATGCTCAACATCATTAGTCTTCAGGGAAATGCAAATCAAAACCACAATGAGATATTACTTCGTACCCACTAGGACAGATATCATCAAAAAAACAGACAATAGGCTGGGCAGGGTGCCTCACACCTGTAATCCCAGCACTTTGAGAGGCAGAGGCAGGTGGATCAAGCCCAGGAGTTCGAAACCAGCCTGAGCAACAAAGTGAGACTTCGTCTCCACAAAAAAATAGTATTAATAATTAGCTAGGTGTGGTAGCATGTGCCTGGAGTCCCAGCCACTCAAGAGGCTGAGGTGCAAGGATGGCTTGAGCCCTGGAAATTGTGGCTGCAGTGAGCTATGACTGCACCCTGCACTCCAACCTCAGTAACAGAGAAAGACCCCATCTCAAAAAAATTAATTAAAATACAGACAATAACAAGTGCTGACAAAGATGTGGAGGAACTGGAATCCTCACACTTTGGTAATGGGAATTTAAATTGGTACAGTCACTTGGGAAAACCGTTTGACAGTTCCTCAAAATGTTAAGGACAGATTACTATATGACGCAACAATTCTGCTCCTAGATATATACCTAAGAGAAACAAAAACATAATCCCCACACCAAAACTTGAACACGATGTTCAAAGGACCATTACTCACAGTAACCAAAAAGTGGAAATGAAATATTCATTAACTGATGGATTCCTAAACAAAATGTGGTGTATCCATCAAATGGAATACTATTAAATGCACTTTGACCCCTTGTTCCCTTTTTACTCAGCAATAAAAATAAAATAAAATATTATTATATTCTACAGTCTGGATGAACCTTGAAAACATTATGCTGAGTAAAAGAAACCAATCACAAGAGACCATTTGATTCCCTTCTTTTTGAAACAGAGTCTCACTCTGTGGCCCAGGCTGGAGTGCAGTGGCACAATCTTCTTGGCTTACTGAAACCTCCACTGCCAGGTTCCAGTGATTCTCCCGCCTCAGCCTCCTGAGTAGCTGGGATTACAGGCACATGCCACCACGCCAGGCTAACTTTTGTGTTTTTTAGTAGAGATGGGGTTTCGCCATGTTGGCCAGGCTGGTCTTGAACTCCTGACCTCAGATAATCCTCCCATCGCGGCTTCTAAAAGTGCTAGGATTACAGTTGGGAGCCACAGCGCCTGGCTCTGATTCCTCTTTTTTTTTTTTTTTTTTTTAAGACGGAGTCTAACTCTATCGCCTAGGCTGGAGTGCAGTGGCATGATCTCAGCTCACTGCAACCTCTGCCACCTGGGTTCAAGCAATTCTCCTGCCTCAGCCTCCCGAGTGGCTGGGATTACAGGCACCTGCCACCACGCCTGCCTACTTTTTGTATTTTTAATAGAGATGGGGTTTCACCATCTTGGCCAGGCTGGTCTTGAACTCCTGACCTCATGATCTACCTGCCTTAGCCTCCCAAAGTGCTGGGATTACAAGTGTAAGCCACCACACCCAGCCTCTGATTCCATTTTATAAAATGTCCAGAATAGGCAATTATCAGCTGTCTAAGGATGAGAGGGTGGTGAGAAGAAAAAGGAGGGAGTAATGGGAAGTAACTGCTAATGCGAACATAGTTTCTAGGGTAATGCAAATGTTCTAAACAAATTATGGTGATGGCTGTGCATCCTGTGAATATACTAAAAGCATCAAACTGTATATTTTAAATGGTAAGTTTATGGTATGTGAATTTTATCTCAAAAATGCTGTTAAAGTAATGAATCAAAATAATGACTTCAAGATATCAAAGAAAGCTTTAGAAACAGGGTTGTAAACTCCATATTTTTAAACAAATTTAAAAGTGTTAAATTTAAAAGTGTTAAACAAATTTAAAAGTTATAAACAGGTTTATAACTCCATATTTTTAAACAAATTTAAAAGTGTGCTTTACTGAAAAGAGTATCAAAAACTACTAACAGATGTGTTGCCCTGAAGTAGTGGGAAGATGACACTTTTCCCTAAACGGTCATTATTGGTTTATATCAGTAAATGTTATCATTTGCTTATAATTACAAAAACTGTAAAAATTTAAATACATACCCAGTAAGGTTGGGACAGCACTTCATCTCCAGGAGACCTGTCTGATCTAATGCACATGCATAGATATCAATAACATGGCCAGTTGTAGCAGCTCGATTAGCCAATGCTTCAAAATGCTACAAAAGATTTTTTAATTAAAATAATATACAAAATTGTCCTATAAATCTTTTTTCCATTAACAGATCAAAATGATCAAAGAAGGACTAAAAGAATAACTCATAATTTAAATTATGATTTATTTAACTTTCTGTAATCTCAATAAAATTATACAACAACTTCTGTGAGTCTGACATTTTCATATTTTTTTTCCTTAAAAGCCACTCTTTCTAGATAAACCCCTAGATAAAGCCAAATTTAAAGGAAGGCATGTTGCATATCTTGTTCTTCATACATAAACATAGTAGAAAAACAACAGGCTGGCCACGGTGGCTCACATCTGTAATCCCAGCACTTTGTGGGGCCGAGGCAGGCAGATCACGAGGTTAGGAGATCAAGACCATCCTGGCTAACACGGTGAAACCCCATCTCTACTAAAAATACAAAAAATTAGCCAGGCATGGTGGCAGGCGCCTGTATTCCCAGCTACTCAGGAGGCTGAGGCAGGAGAATGGCATGAACCTAGGAGGCGGAGCTTGCAGTGAGTGGAGATAGCGCCATTGTACTCCAGTCTGGGCGACAGAGCGAGACTTTGCCTCAAAAAAAAAAAAAAAGAAAAGAAAAAGAAAAACAACAGAGAACTCTTTCCTGGCTAAATCCATACCCAAGTAACAAAAACATCCAAAAATAGAGAAAATACAAAAAGCAGTAAGATAAATGAACCTAAAACCTTTTTTGAAGCTGTAACCA